>NW_026526788.1:76482591-77682591 GCF_024362965.1 Panthera pardus
AGGATCGAGCCCCACGCTGGGCTCTGTGTCTGACTCCCCTCTGACCCTGCCCTGCTTGCACTCTCACCCTCTCTCTCTAAAAAAAACCAAAACAGTACCCTCTGATGCTCTACCATGGACTGGCATCGTTAACACAGTGAACACCATAATGGCAACTCCCAGAAACACTGGAGGGGTTTGTGTCTTCCACCTGATTGTTGTTGACTCTTACTTTCTCGTTCCATCATGATTCCAAGGGAGAGGAGGAACTTGGATGCTTAACACAGGGAAAGCCTTGAGTTTAAAACCTTTCCTGAACCTACTCAGATGGGGAGGGCTTCTGCTCATGAGCAACTGGGGGCACTTCTCATTCCCACCCCCTCCTGGACACACAGGTTACTGGGAGCCCTGCTCTTTCCATAGCAGCCTTAGCCTGAGCCTGACTCTAGATCTTGGAACCCTTTTCTCTGAGAGGTAAGGAGGGCAGACACACCCAAAGTGTGCGTGATCTATCCTTAGAATGGAGGGATGGATGCTTCTAAGGCTGCCCTATAAAGCCTACACCTCCGTCTCCCTTTACCTGCCTATCCCTGATTCCTTCTATCCCTCTTATTTCCAAAATCCACGGCCATAACCTAATTTTGCCTGATTCCTTAACCTATAAACTTAGAAAATCAGAAGTCCGCAGCTCTAACATTCCTGAATTGTGCCTGATGATGCTTTCGTTTGTTATTGTCGTTCTGTTGGTCTCTGTTCCTCCTATGGCTCCGGTGGGTCATGTCTATACGCCAGTATGGGAAAGGCAGATGTAGATTTCATTGCATTATCACAAAATGCGGTGTAAGGTCACAACTAAGAGATCTGCTATAACTCTCGTTCTATTGGTTGGACCATACCGACATCTGAGGACAACGAGCAAGTGTGCAAAGACATATACCCAAGTAAACATATCTCTCTCACACGCACGGAACAGACAGGACGGGCCTGAGGAGAGGGTGGTACAGGTCCTTGGGCCGATCCAGTTACCGAAGAGTACAAAACATGGCAAGAGTCAAGCTCTGGTTCCTATTTCATGAGCAAGCTGGCGGCGAGGGGTGGGGGGGGGCGGGGGAGAAATAATTTTCTATGGCAACACAAGCTAAAACATATTTTTAGAACAGGGTCTTAAAATTTTTAGAACACTGGGGACCCTTTGAAGAAATCTGGTCTATAACAGTGAGAATCATTTTGAAAACCAAAACCCAAACAAACCAACAAACAAACCAAACAAAAAAATGCTCTAAGACAAATGACAAGGAAAGTGTGGAAGGGTCAAGCAGTTGACAGGTCTGCTGATGGCTGTGTGCCTGTATGGACCAGGGAGGGGCCTGAGGAAATTTATCTCATGCTTTCCTTTTCTTTTTTTTTTTTTAATGTTTATTTATTTTTGAGAGAGAGAGACAGAATGCAAGCAGGGGAGGGGCAGGGAAAGAGAGGGAGACACCGAATCCGAAGCAGATTCCAGGCTCTGAGCTGTCAGCACAGAGCCCGACGAGGGGCTTGAACTCACGAACCATGAGATCATGACCTGAGCCAAAGTTGGCCGCTCAACCGACTGAGCCACCCGGGACAGTCCCGAGCCTCCGCCCCGCTGTGGTGATTCTCAGTGACAAGCTCTCCCTACCAGCCCTTGCTGCCTTGCCTGGCCCAAAGCTCCGTCTCAAAAGGTGCCAAACTCGCACGCAAGTAAAACCAAATATCTACGCACACTGTCCACAGTGACAGGATGCATCAAGATGTGAGGAAACGTTCCTAGAGACACGTTGGTTGTTCACTCCTTGTTCAACTGTTTGGAGACAAAAGCAAAATTAGGCCATCTGTGTATAAAGTGAGTCCCTGTCACCAGCATACAAATGAACCACTTGACTCTGTTTTGTCCGTATGTGTATTTTTCTGACAATTTCACGTTTTGAAATGTATTCGTTCACGAGTCCCCGGGGGAAGGCTGAACTGCATAGGATCGAGCTCGTCACGGATGTGGTCACACGGGGCCCCGTCTTCACTGGAGATTTGTAAATCTGGTTTGTAGTTTGAGGTCTTGGAACACCATCTCGTTTCATGTCTTTATGTGAACAGGTCTGCCCTAAGCCAAGGACTATTTTGCTCGATTTAAAAGGGGAAAAATAATCTCGAGGAGGGCAAAAAACAAGGGCGGCACATATGATTTGAATTACAGGCAGATAATCACCATTCATGACCAGTCCAAGCTGGAAGCAGAGCTTGAATTTCTCCTCAGAGACGTTTCCCGGCTTAACTTTTAACAAGGGCTACAATTGAGTATGGCCTTTAAGTGAAAAATAAAGAAGTTCAACTTATTTAAGGCCTTTATTGACTTCTCCAGCCTCCTATGAAATTAGCTCTTTTGGAAGAAGATCATTTATGAGTTCCATTGGAAGTGGTAAAAATAGCCCTCCGACTCCCCCCACCCCTCAGCAAATGTTCCAAAGAAAGATTTTTTTTTTTTTTTTCAAACAAATTTTCCAAGCGGCATCACGGAGCACTGCTCCGTAATTTGAAGAGCTTAAATCAAAATCTAACAGTTTCTCTCTCTAAAGGCTTTCTTTCCCATTGCCCTCCAAGATGACTGGAGAGTCATCTTACCCCATGAGCATTTAGGAATCATTTTGGCACACAGAAAGATACGAAGTGAGGATGTATGCTGTGGCTCAAAATCCTGATGACATATATGCTTCTTCTGGCTATAGTTTCTTTTCAGATGCCCGTTCACCTTTCAGAGACAAAAAGGAATGAAATCCAAAGATCTGTCTCTGACAAATACCATCAAACAAGGTGTGATGGATCCGTATGGTGTTTGTGTATCTATGGGGTACATGGTTTACGGTCATTTTTCCCAATCCTGGTTGAACAGAATCACTTGGGAACCTTAACCAAAAATCCTGATGCCCGGGCTGCTTCCTGAGCACTCATATCAGAATCACTAGGGATTCCTCTCTTTTACGTTTGTTTTAAATGTTTTTATTTATTTTTGAGAGAGAGAGAGAGACAGAGAGACGGAGCGCAAGCAGGAGAGGCCAGGGAGGGGCAGAGACAGGGGAGACACAGAATCTGAAGCAGGCTCCAGGCTCTGATCTGTCAGCGCAGAGCCCGACGTGGGGCTTGAACCCACAAGCCGTGAGCTCATGACCTGAGCCGAAGTCGGACACTTAACCGACGGAGCTACCCGGGCGCCCTGGGATTCTATTTTAGAGCACAGATTCTGGGCTCTGGAATCAGCAAAACCTGGTTCACTTTTTTCCACTGACTGGATTTTGGATGAGTTACTTAACCTCTCTGAGTTTAGATTTCCAAATACACACACACACACACGCTTAACATGCACACGCATATACATGTATTTTTATAGCTAACAATGTCTGCTTTATAAGTGGTGAAAATGGAAGAAAATATTTGCACATGACATAGTGCCTGGCTTACCGGCGATCCGTAAATGTGCAATAGCTTAATGTTTTGAAATCTTTAGCAACGTTTTTCTTCAGAATGTCCTTCTCAAACCGTCAGTTTGCCTTTCCCTTCAAAATCTCAGATAACGTGAGGAAGATAAGTGATGGTATGGACAGAGATGAAGGAAGGGAACTTGTGAGTGACAACACAATGCCCCCCAAGAACAGAAGAATAGAAAAGCGTTTCCTGGAGGCCGACAGAGTCCAATAAGGAGGCAAAAATCTGAAGGCCTCAGAATAAAGACCCCGACTGCCCCCTGAGCCATCCCCCAATCTAGTCCTGGGAAGGAATCAATCCCCAGTTAAGTTTGTGGGATCCAGGAGCAGGGGACACCTATGATCTGTTTGCTGGTAATGTCCCCAGAAGGAAAGAAATGACAGCATGAAATTTCTAGGCGGATGGGGACTTAGCCTCACAAGTATTCTATTTCCCAAGTGCTTTTGAAGCCACAAAATGACTCCTATGCAGTATGAAAACAGTGAAGAGAGCCATAGGACATGGGGTGGCCTTGTAAATGGGAAGATAAGTAAAGGAGAGAGAGCCACTGACTGGTGGCCAAGAGCTAGCCCTAATTAGGAAGGACTCGGCAGGTGCCAACGTGGAGAGATGGCGGCCGTAACTGGGCGCGCCCACACATACCCCTTTGACACTATATCAGCCTCCCGTCACTTCCTTAGACAAAACCCAGGGTAAAAAGATGAACCCAGAATAAGAAAAATAACGAAGCTGTATCTCTCACGCCAGATTTTGTGACCGAGCTTCATACCTGCTGTCAACACTAGTTACCGTGGTATTTATTTTCTTAACCAATTTTTAGGGTTCGGTGCCCACGTCATGCAACAGGCCCGAGAGGAGGAGGAGACTTTCATAATATTCATGTAAGAGCCCTGGAAAATAAGACTGGAAAGATCAACTTTTGCCACCACACGAGGGCCCCCCAGAGAAATTGAAGTGAGTCAGGTTAGCAGTAGCTGACCCTTTTACGGTCTCTGGGAGAACAAAACTCCGAGACACCATGCTAGACCCGAGCTATAACAAGCTAACACAACAGAATAGTAAACAGACAACAGGTAGTTTGGGTCGCAAAACACCAACCAGGTCTTCTGATTCTTTCCCCTCAATTGATGTATCTGACTCGGGGAAGTAGTTCTAATCCATAACCCAAGGCTCTACGACTGGCCCTGCTCAGGACGTATCTCACCGCCATGTATAAAATAAAGTTAACAACTTTTGAAATACTGCTATCGCAATTGTGCTATTGTATGTTATCCTGGATTACCATGTGGCCCACGATCCTTCGATACTACAAAACTCAGCTGGGCCGTGAGATCTAACAACATTCATTTAAAAAGAGTTAGTTGGTAATGTTACATATCAGTTCGTTGTTCAAAACATTTATTGGGATTTAACACTATGATGTAGATAAACAAGTGTTCCCCAGCTGCTAAATCTCACTTCATATATTTTAAACAATCCACTGTGCTGGCGATTTCTGAAATGTGAAAAGACGTCATATCCAATGCACGTTTTTAAATGTTTCTTCTGAAGCTACATCTGCTTCACATCGCTTGTTCAAAGTGTTCCATTTTCCTCCGGGGTTACTTAATGATCATATTAGAATGGGCAAAAGTCAAGGACTACATCCATTTTCTGAAATGCAGGGGCCTTGGTATTGCACTCTTACCTAAGAAAAGAGAGGGAGAGATCTGAAACACTAGCAAAAGTGTCAACCAGCCAATGAAACTGTAAGATTAACAAAGTCAAATTTATACAGTGCAATAAGGTTCTCACATAAAAGAGGGCGGCATGGAGGAATTTTTTTTTAGGCTATATTATTACCCTTCACGTGACTGGGTCATCCACTGAACTTTGTGCAATTTTTCAAGCTGTTCCGAACTGACTAATCGTGGCATGTAGTGTATAATATGTTGAAATGTGTTGAAACTTTGGGTAACATTCCCAGTTTGATATTTAAAACACTTGGTCAGCTAGAAAACGTTACGGAGCCATTCCGCCGCTCTGTGTGCATCGTGCCTTCGCAATTTTCATCTCATTTCAGCCCACGAGTTTGGAAATGCTGTCTCCCTCCCCGCGTTTCAAGCAGGCCCGTGTCTCGCCAGCAAATTTTACAAGCAAGAAAATGAAGGCAAACTATCACGTTTCCGACAGAAACAAAGGGAATGGTGTTGTACCCGACATCCTTGTTGGTCTCCTAGACTTTGTTCTGTGTTTTGGTTAGCAGAACCTACTCTCGATGCCCCAGGAGTCTGGCAACATGATTACTATCATGGGGGGGTGGGTACCTAAGGCTTGTATCTATGGCTCTTTCTGAGAAAAAGGAGTGGATTACGTAAGCGGATGCTTGAGATACTTCGTGTTCTTTTGCAATTATACAGCACGTGTGTCCTGAGAAGCCTAGGGCTTCCTAGAAGCAAGAGAATGAAGGTGTTTTCAGCATTTCAGGAGGGAAGGGGGCCACTGGCAAGTGGCCATCTAATTTGACCAATGTAAATAATGTGCTGGCGTAGCTTGTGCTCTAAAAATAGCCCAGAGTAACTGCAGACTGTGGCCAACCTCCCATATACATGGAACGCGGGCAGAATTTCTGGAACCTGAATTTGAAATATGGCAGCTTGAAGAAAGGTTTGAGACCCCCTCAGGCGATCGGTGGGTTTTCATTTGAGGGACCGGCTCTGAACGTTGCTCAGAAGCAGTTGCTCTGAAACGTTGCTCTGAAGCAGTGGGTAACATTAGCTAAGAGGCAAAGTGTTGTTCATTGGAGAACAGTAAGAGGTAGTAACTGAAGAGAAATGACTCGCCTGGGGAAGAGGTTCAATAAGCAGTGATTGAGAGAAAGAACTATTTTTTTTTAAAATATAAGTTCTTCAGAAGCAGTTAATGAACCCCAGGGGGGAAATTGGTGTTTTTATATTTTTACCTAAAATGTCATTACCCAGGCTAATGACCCCCTCATCCACCCAGTTTGACTCTTTGTGATTTCTGGTGGCTCCCTTCCACTCCAACGCATCACCGGAGAGCTGTGCCGTACTCCCCCGTGAGGATAATGTTAGTGGCACGGATCCTGAAGGCACCTCATAGAAAGAACTGGCAGTATCTTTGGAATAAATGAGGCCTTGCCAAAGGTTGCAATTTTGAGGAGGTCAAAACCCTTTGGTATATATGGTTCCATACGGTCACGTCCTGCTAATTTAGCAGTAAATAAAGCCGTCAGGTGGTGGTGATCTCCTTTTAAGGGTAAATGCTTCCTCTTTCTTTGCTCGAGCCTTGGCACTTCTTGTTAGCAAAGTACAGTCCGTACATAGAGCCTATTTTCCTGCTGATCCAATGACCAGCCTCCTCTAGTCTGATCTCAGCAACGCTTCCCCAGCCACAAGAACTGGCTAAAAGGACTGGGTATTACAGAAAGTGACAATGGGCGGGAGCATATTTAATTGCATGTTTTCAAAATGAGCGTATGTCCTTGAGAAGAGAAACAAGGTGATGCAAAAATTGGGGGAGGACAGAAGCAATACTCTATAGACAACTGTTCTACTAAACATTTTTAAGTAGAGCCCCTTTTAAAGTTAGGTTTTATGGGTGCCTGGGTGACTCGGTTGGTTAAGCGTCTGACTCTTGCTCTTGGCTCAGGTCATGATCTCATGGTTCGTGGGATCGAGCCCCATGTTGAGCTCTACGCTGATGGCATGCCTGCTTGAGTTCTCTCTCCCTCTCTCTGCCTCTCCCCTTTCATTCTCTCTCTCTCTCTCTCTCTCTCAATAAATAAATAAACATTTAAAAAAATAAAGTGAAGTCTTAAATGGAACTCCAGTATTCAATACATACCAAAGTAGAATTTCTCTAGTTGACTCTGGACAGCGCGGTGCCCCATACATTCTCCAAATCATTGTGCCCAAACACTTGGTTTTACTGAAGATTTGTTTCCCTGGTGAATAGAGTGGCCTCTGAACTTGCTTTATGGTTGACCCAAGGATGTCTAATCAGCCTTGGTAATAATTAATGCTCACAAATGTTCTACCTCATAAAGTGCTGTAGCATTTAAATGCGTGCACAGTACTTTTAACTTCCCCTCGAAGCAACAGCATTGGAAAGACTCACCATGATTTTTCCCCCTTATATAAACAAAAAGTTTCACACCCAATCATCTCTAGGCAGGGGGAAGAAGAGAATCAATTAGAACCTAAGACGGAAACATCCCCCTTGGAATTCAGCTTCTGACTTTATGTATGAATTGGACCATTCACCAAATATGAAATGCTCACAGCAGAGAGAAGCTTTTCATCTGTTCCAACAGGAGCTGCAAATCCCCAGTGCCAAACATTTTGCTGGTGTCAGTTAAGGCCGACTTCTCAAATTGCCACAGGGAAATCTCACAAATCTCACCATATCTTCAGAAATAGCATTTAGGGTTTTTTTTGTTGTTGTTGTTAGGGAAACAATCAAATAAATCCCTGACAAAATTGTCGCCAGCAGAAAACACACTTGTGGCAATCAAGAGATGCTCCTCACGTGAGATCAGGAGGTACGGTGGAGATCACAGCTTTGACCCCCTCGCGAGTGACCCGAACTAGCCAGAATCTTTCGCGATTAACTAAGGGGTGACTACAGATACTTCCTTTGGGAGCTAAGACCCAGTGTTCCTGGGACATGCTTTGGCCTCTAATTTTGGAAGGCTTTCTATAGAATGATAGAGATGATTCCCTCTCTCTATACTGCAATGCCATAAACACCTTCAGTAAGTTCCCGGTTCAATTCATCACAACTATGGAAACGTCGAGTGCCCATGGAGAGCTGGCCAGGAATCAGGATGGGCCGTGCTTTGTGGCAGCACAGTTTTGCCTTAGATCCATCACATAGAGGGGGCTGTGCCTGGAAAATGCCCTTCTCATTGCAGCCCAGGGGTGGAGACGTTGGTTGGTGTATCCCAGTGGGGTTTCACGCTGGGCTGCTTTCCAAATGGCACAGAAAGAAGAAACATGACCTGCAGTTAATCTGACCACGAGATTCCACGCAGATCAGTGCAACCTGTGAATTGGTTTCTCCCTTCAGCAACGAAGTTTCTTTCGCAGATTAGCGGGAGTCAACACTTCTTTAATAGCTTCATGATAGGCATTCTTCGATGGCTGACCAAGTTAGCTTTGCCTCACCACCCCCGCCCCAGGTAAGCTGTGAGGTGGGTGGGTTCATAAAGTCCATCCACATCGTTCTGTCTGGTCCACCGTGACATGTTAAATGTCGACAGAGCCGGAATATAGGTTGCCCAGGTGAGGAGCCGGCATCAGTCCAGAAATGCATCAGCCACGGACGGGAGACCTAGAAATGACTCTAACCTACAGGAAGCCCACCGGGCCCGCTACTACATTTGCGTGCTTTCCCCAGGAAGACGGTAGTGATCTCGTTGGCTAAAGAATTTGAAAACAGGAAAGAGACGGGTGCCTGCCTGGATGGGACACAGATCTGGGAAGCATTTACCACATGGCACTGGACTTATTTACGTATCTGTCCTTCTTCCACGGACAATACAGCCCTAAGAAAAGAGCCACAGTTGCCACATCGAGCACAATTCCTGGCACATGGTACGATTCAGTAAATGTCCAAAAAGTAATGATTTCTGTTTAGACTAAAGAACCATGGACAACATCACTACTCAAAATTCCTCTCTATCCACCAAATTCAATAACGAAAGGGCTAAGAAAAAAGGGTAGATCTTATTTTTACTAACTACATCTCTCTGGTAAGACAAGGCTACGTCAATAGCAACAGGTCTCCTTGGATGCAACTGAGTTTGACCTGGGCCACACTCTGGTTACCGGCATGACCGTGTCAAGGCTTGGAAGGAACATTTTATACTCCACTGGGTTTTGATGGTGGCCTTTGGGGATGGCAACAGGTGTTGTTTTTAAGTTTATTTATTTTGAGAGAGAGAGAAAGAGCAGGAGAGGGGGGCAGAGAGAGAATCCCAAGCAGGCTCCACACTGATGTTTCAGAGAAGCTCGAACTCACCAGCTGTGAGATCATGACCTGAGCCAAAGTCAGGAGTTGGACACTTAACTGACTGAGCCACCCACGTGTCCCCACAATAGGCATTTTTAAGGGCAGCTTCCTCCATTTTCCCTGGGACCATCCATCCGCTGGGTGATAGTCCTTCTAACTGGAGCCCAGACATCAGAAAACATGAAATCATTCACTTCCCAGAATCTCTGATGGGCCATGCCTGAAAAGCTGTTCCAGACCCCAGAGGCATCAGGGCCACATTCCTTGACTAAGGACTACTCCAGAATGTTAGGACTTGGACAGATAGGTCCCGGCAGTGCTCCTGCTCTGGGCAACTCATCGGCAACAGTTTCCCGCTTGGCTTCCTCCAGGCTGCGCAAAAGACCATTTTGTCTTTGTCAGTTATTTGCCTCCCTCATAGCTCTGCTTTTTCTCAACGTGGTTTTGGCTCACAAGCGGCAGAGCCCTCAAATTCATCACATCTCGGTGGTCTGTCCAAAGTGGGTTGGGTTATTTGCTTTGGGGGCGGGGTTGTGGGTTTTTCTGGCATATTGAGAAAGACAAGGCTTTGCCCTCGTGCTCCCCACCACTGCCCATGGCTGACACTGTCCACGGAGAAGAAAACCCCTGGCCATCAGGAGGCCCGTGTGGCATACTGCCCCTGCCCCAAGCTGATAAAGAAAAAGGCTCAGCATGGCTGCCTGGTCCGGGCAAGGGTCGCGGTCTCCTGAAGGAGGCCTGGGCGGCAAGCACAGGCCTGTCACAGGTTCCTTCCCAGGACACTGGGAGCAGCCTGGGGGCACAGAGGGTGAGCCCTGGCAGCCTGGGAGACCAGAGAAATGAGTGATGGTGGTCAGCAGATTGTAAGACCAGCCGTGGAGGAGACGAGGTCCCGCTCAGCATTCCGAAGGCAAGTAGAGAGGAGGGGGCTCCAGGATTTTGCTGGAAGTTCCAGAATCCAGAAGCTTTTAAGGGATGTTCATGGAAATCATTACAGGCTTGAGCATGCCCGGTTTTTCTTTTTTGTTTTCTTTTTTTCTCCCAGTCCAGGTCCTTGAAAGGGAAGGAACACAGGAGTATCTGTGCTGGAGAGGACCTGTGCTCAAGGCCCCCTTGGAGGCACCTGGAGGGGCAGGAGCCGGCCGCCCCAGACAGCCGTGTGTTCCCCACTGCCCCAGTCTTAAAAGTCTTAGGGCTTTTAATAAAAGTGGCAATAAAATAAACTTTTATTCAAAATGCATTGGATCGACTTCAAGCATTGTCCCCCAGACTCCCCACCACATCCCTTGGATCAATACATCAGAGTAATCCAGCTGGATTCATTTAAATATATCAACAGTGGCTTCCTGCAGCCTGTTCCCTGGGTCAAAAGTGATTTTCAAGACGTTTGGGGCAGGTTGTCATTGGAATACCGTTTTACAGGCCCAAATTACTAGCTACTAGAGTCTATGGAAAAGTGTTCCCCTTTAAGTAAACTTTCTTTCTTCCTTTAAAGCCTCGGGGAAAAATAACAATTCAAAAGATTTTTTTTTTCTAAGCTCTTTTTACACTGACGGTCGGTTTTTATTGCCAAAAACCATTTGCTGTGTATGAAGCACTGCGAAAGGGCCTGGGTGCCTTATCTAGATGCTATCTGCCAGGCTGGTTGCTGCAGGATAAAAACGAGCATTTTCCATTTAACTTCAAGAGTTTGCCTGGCCTATGTTACCGGAGATAAGGGCTGGGGACAATGGAACTCACCACAGTTGGGGAGGTAAAGATAAAGCCCTGCCTGAGCCGCCAGCCCAGATTCTTCCATGAAATACTAAAAGCCCCGTCGTTTGACATACGAAGTTCAAAACTCCTTTTACATATTCCGTATCTGCTATTTTGTTTGAATTTTTCATCATTCAGTGCGTCCTGCCTTATTTCCACCTGAGGCCCCTCACCTGGAACCCCTCGCTTTTCTCTGCTTATCCAGGCTCCTTTCGGCCTTCCAGGCTCTCTCGACGCTCTTAAAATTAAGGGGCCTCTTTGGAAGCTCGGCGCTGGCCTCGACCTGCGTGTCGATTTTCCCCTCCGAGGCTCATCTGTATAATGGGCTTGTCATCTCTGACCCTGCAGGGAATTGTGAGGCCAATACTGGCAAGGAACGGCGTGATGCTCTGAAGACTGTAGCACGACGCAAACGTGCTCACATCTCCTCGAGCCCGCAGCGCAAACATCTAGATCATTTCTGTAACAATTAGCTCAAGCCTCTACCTCTGCTCATCCCTTTTGCGGGGAAGACATTTGGTATTTCGTTTGTCTCTCTTTTCTTTTTAAACCTTGTTGATTTTCTTTTCTTTTTCTTTTTTAAGTTTATTTATTTTTGAGAGAGAGAGCAGGGGAGGGGCAGAGAGAGAGGGGGACAGAGGATCTGAAGCGAGCTCTGTACTGACAGCAGACAGCCCGATGCGGGGCTCGAACTCACGAACCGCAAGATCACGACCTGAGCCAAAGTCAAGACGCTTGACCGACTGAGCCACCCAGGCGCCCCCAGTTTCTCTCTGTTGTGAGGGTTCGTGGATAAGGACAGGTTACCAGCGCAGGAAAATATTCGTGAACAAACTGACAAAATGGACCATACGATTAGAAGACGTATCCTCGCACTATCATTTTTATATAAAGCTAAGGTGTGATTAAATTAGAACAGCTCAGATCCGAGCCCTCAATCGCTGATAACTGGTGGAGCAGGGCCGGTTAACAAATGAAGAAAAGGAAAGAAAGTCATCCAGAACGACGACACAAGGAGCAAAGTGGGAGCAGGAGATATAAATAGCCAAAGATGAAGAGGGGCTCAGGAGGAAATAGAAATGGCCTCTTACATTTGTGCCAGAATGACCTTCTTTGTGATCTAGATGACGAAGGTCAGCGATAAAGGGGTTGTTACTCCGAGACAATTTTGTCAGAAAAAAATTATGCCTCGCGTGCCCCAACGCTCTCTTAATTCTTTGTTCATACTAAGAAATCAGCACATTGCCTCCCGATAACCTACATTCTGCTTACTCTAAGGTACAGTAAACCTACTTTCCTGGCTTTTCGTGCCCTTGTCTTTCAGGGCAGGATTGCTCCTAGCAATTCTGGGCTTGGTTTTAAATGGTTTCACTTTTTCTAGAACCAAGTATCTTCGGATAATGAGGGTCTGTACACACCTGCCCTTTTGCTTGGTGTCCCTTCCGGACAGGAGCCCTGGCACGGCTGTCCCCGGAGCCCCCCGAGAAGGAGGGAACGATCCGCTGTGGCCTGAGGACACGAAACCCCACAGTTGTACCTGGTAAGTATTCCACAAATGATCATTTCTGATCATCTCTAGAAAAGAGGATGTCACCACGTGAGAATAAAGACTGAAAGCGTGGCACTAGGCTGTTCGCTTGTTACAAAGAGAAAATAGATTTATTTCCATGAGAGAAGAATCCTGGTCACAAACGGTAGCACAGGCTGGGGCTCTGTACGGAAGGAGGACCTTGGGAACCTGGGGCGGGCGGCCCCTGAGGACGTCTCTCTTCAGCCCGGGGTCTCTGGCAGCCTGCCTCAGCATCCCGGCTTCTGGAACCCCGCCGCAGCCGTCAGGACATATGGGGTGATGAGAAGCTAACATCAGCGGCTCCGAAGATGTACATCACGTGGGGGTCGGGAGAAGAAAATTTCACACCTAAGGTGCGATTCACTGCGGGGCTGGACTGGACCATAGAATGTATCCAGAAGCACAGCCGTGAAGACAGAGAGACGGTGATATTCAGCATTGGAGCTTCTCGGGATGGTGTCAAACTTCTCCTCGAGTTCATCATGTTAAGGCGCTGTGAGTCCACCGCGCGCGAGGAACCGGCTTCGCTGTCAGGCCTGTCGCCAGGAGCTCCTAGACCCTCCGTCATCGCCAGGAGCGCTCCGGTGACTCGGAGGTCTTTCCCCACCGCGGGCGGGAACAGCGATGCGAGGACCTGCAGGACCCTGCGGTCGTGGCTCGGAGCAGGGATCGGTCTCAACCCGGTGTAGACCTCCCGAGGGGCAGGGGCAATGGGCCAAAGGGGGTCTTGCCCCAAAACTCGACCCCCCGTCCGTGCTGAATCATGGCCGCAGGTGGGGAAGGGGGCCAACCATCCAAGGGGGTCTTCGAAAACACAGGCCGGGCTGCCCCCCTTCCCCCCCTATTTTCTTGCAGGTGAAAACCATATATTCATTTTCAAGGTCTCTTCACAAATGATGATTTAAGGGTAGAGGACACAGAAGAACGAAGTCACGTGATATGCTTTAATTAAAAAACAAGCCACGGCCTCTTCGACGTTTTGCCGTTTCCCACCAGCTGCCGTGGTGTTTACTTTAAATACATATAAATGTAAATGGCAACTTAAGATTATAAATCTTTAAAAGAAAAAAAAAAAGAAGCATGTGAGCCAAATCTTTCTTTATCTTGGATACAGAATCCTACTGAATCCATTCTTACACAGTCAACGCCGGAAGGAGGAGAGAAATTATTGAATTCCGTCAATTTCCATAAGGAGTCTGCTGTCTAGAGACGAGGCATCATCTGCCTGAGTTTATCTACCAATCTGGCTCTCAAACAAGAAAATGACGCTTATGTATTCAATTTTTATGGAAGGGGCTGCCAAAAACATGCCCGACAAAATTGAATAGGCCAATATCTGAGCTCTTGACGTGTTTGCTCGTCCAGGAGGGATGTGCCCGCAGTCAGGCCAGCCTGGGTAACGAGCTCCCGTTCTCAGGACACTGCGGGGAAGGAAGGGGCCCTTGGTAGTGTCGCTGAAAACATGTCCCAAGCTCAGGGAGCCCCTGTTCAAAGACATCGTGGTGAGCCTACCTGCGTGCCGTGACCTGAGGGGCTGCAGTGTGAGTGGGGCGGACCTGTGGGCCCTGAGTGGGAGCTGCAGGGCCAGGTATGACGCTGGCGGGGAAGCGGGGCTGTGCTCCTGAAGGCGCCCAGAGCCAGTGTAGCCAGAGGGCGGGAAGGGCCCGGTGCTCGTGGAGGAAGGCTCAGGTAAAGGCAAGAGAAGCACTTCAGAGGCCACCACCGTAATCCAGGCCAGGATGGAGAAACCAAGATCAGGGGTTTGGGGAAGGCTGGAAACGAGATAGCACAGGCAGAGCTAACACAGAGCTAACAGATAGTCCACTGGCTCGGCTGTGGGTCCGGAGGAGGGAGGCGTCAGGAGCAACCACAGGTTTCTGGCTCCAGCTCTTAGGTAACTGGCAACCGGTTCACCATGCAAAGACCAATGGGAAGGTTCAGATTTGCAAGGGGAAGGAGTTCTGCCCGCAGGAGGACATCCAGGTGGAGAGGTCAAGACGCGGTTGTTGAAAGGGGCCTGACATCAGGCACGAGAGACCCTTGGCGTTGGGAGTCACTCCTATGTGGACAGATACAGGAGTGGGGAGAGAAGGCAGAGAAAGAACAGGAAACGGGAAAAGAAATAGATCAAGGATGGAACAGCAACATTGAAGGAAGGGAGGAAGGAAGGAAGGAAGGAAGAAGGGAAAAGAGTGGTCAAAATGGAGGTTGAGGGGACCAGAGGTTTGGGCAAAATGAAAGAACAAGAATTTTGCGAACAGGAGCGCAAGATCTACTTGGTTAGTGGGGTGGTTCAGAAGGGGGGATGAGCGCGTTTAAGCCAACAACCTACCAAGGGACAGAGGTTCTAAACCCCACTGACCAGCTCCCAGGGCTCTGAGAGCTCCGCCTCCAACTTTCGAGCTTGACATCTATTCCCAGGGCAACAGAAGACCCCAAGAGGGGCCGCCCCCTGCTCACGGCAAGGATCTTGCTCCTGTGACCTACAGGCCACGGGGCTCCAGACTCAGGCCATGGACCACTCCGTGATGATGGCTCCTCCAGGGGCCCGACGGGTGGGGAGAAGACCCTCGGAACCTCAGGTCTCTGAACTTCCTGATGCCTCTACTGGTAAGTCGTCTGCTCCGCGTCTGGACTCTATGGCTTTCCTTTGCTCAGAATCACTCAGGACAGGGAAATGGGTCCTGTGTCCACAAGATCATGTCACACCACCCTTATTGTCACACCCGGAACACAGCATGCCGCTTTGAGCCTTCTTGTTCCCATTTTTTGTGCCATTAACCTTCAATGGCCTAGAGAGGAAACTTCAAACTCCTTACCTTGCTCACAAGGCCCTTCACATTCTGACTTTGCCTCCCACCATACCCTCCGGCCATGTCCCTCATGGCTATTAACCCCCCCCCCACCTCCCAGCTTCTCTGTGCTTCTGTCTATCCTCTGAAACGGCCTATCCTTTCTCTCTCTGTTTTTTTAATATTTATTTATTTATTTTGAGAGGGACAAAATAAAGAGAGAGAGAGAAAGAGTGGGGGATGGCCGGAGAGGGGGAGAGAGAATCCCAAGCAGGCTCTGCGTTGTCAGCGCAGAGCCCAACGTGGGGCTTGATCCCATGAACCATGAGATCATGACCTGAGCCAAAATCAAGAGTCAGACACTTAACCGACTGAGCCACCCAGGCGCCCCTGCCTAGTCCTTTCACAGGGCCACCGCATTGCACATAGACTACAATATAAATGTCCCTCCTCCCCACCCTCCCCCCGCCACACATGTGGAGTTGTGCAGTGTACAACCTGCACTGCCATGAAGGGCCATCCTGCCCTTTTAATGATGCCCTGCCTTTGTATATTCTTTCCTTGTTTGGAATGTCTTCAGTTCTCCTCTTTATCCCCTCTCTAAAACTTTTCCCAACTCCTCTGGGTAAGTTATTTGCTTCCCTTCCCAGACTCCCTTAGCAGCTTGAACAAGCCAATCATCTCACATACTACTCTAATGATCTGCTGACTTGTCTGTCCCTCCCATAGTCTGGGGGCAGAGTCATGTTCCATTCACTATTTTGTTTTGGTTTTGTTTTCCTTTTAAATCCCAGGTGCCCAGCCACATAAAGAGTGCTCGTAAAAAAACATTTTTCTAAGTAGGATTGACAAGCCTGGGCAAATGCTCTCACATCATCATATCCAGAGAAGAATCATTCCTAATTAAGTCTTTTTGAATAAATAGTCTTTAAGGCAGATTCCATCACCTACAAAAGTCAGAAGATTCTAGGAGTTGCTCACACTCATTTATTTATTCAACAAATATATACTAAGTGCCTGCCACGCCCCAGGCACTGTGCTAGGGGTGGGCATTCCACAGAGAACACAGCAAAGCCCAGCCTTGTTGAGCCTGCCTTCTGGAAAAGGGGAGTGGGGAAGAGTTAGACGATCCACAAGTAGACCAAAAGCCTTCTAGAATGGTAGATGGTAAGAGGTGCTAAGGAGAAAAATTATCCTGGGGGTGGGGGGAGACCTGGATGTCAGTGGCAGAAGGGAAGGACTGTGCTAGTTTAGATCTGATGGTCAAAGAAGGCGTCTGATAGGAACATCAGTGGGGTATCTGCACAAAGTCTTTACTTAAAAACTATTTTTGAGCACCATATCTGCGCTTAGTGTGGCCAAATACTTTCTCTGCTCCCTTGAAAGAGCTTTTATTTCACCTGTCTTGCCATATCCTCAGGTGTCTACAGGCAGCCATTGGTGCTGCACCTACTGACATCTGAGGACTCCGAGGAGGAAGGACCAAGGGCACTTTCCCCAAGAGGAAAGGACAGACGCTATGGCAGCCCAGCCCCAGGACTCCGCTTCCTGCTTTCTGATGTTAAGGAGGAGGACAGAGCACCCAGGATGGACCCGCTCTGCTTCCTTTCCTGCCTTGAAACATTTTATGGATGGCATGAGCACTGGGGCGTTGGCGGTCCCCTCAGGCACTCTGAGGATGTTTCCTCATTTGTCAAATGGAGATTTTAACACCAGTCCTGCCTCTCAACCCTGTCCCAGGGCCAAAGGTAAAATACACATTAAAGGTAGGTTATGAAACAAGGCACGTGGTCAGCCCTGTTGCTTTTCCTCACAGGAGGTATATAAGGGTTTCTTCTCCCCTTGTGGCCACCATACTTCTTGCCAACTCGCACCCCCCCCCCCACCATTTCCCTTTTTCTTTGTACTTGAAAGGTGCTTTCCTTTCTACTGCCTCACCTAATTCTTGCACCATCCCAGGGGGGGCAGACCTATTTAAGAGACTGGGAGTCTGAGACCCAGACAAGGGGAATGACAGGGTCATCAGTTAACCCGTGGCCAAGCAGAAATTGAATTCAGGTTTCTCCTTTCTTCTTTCCCTCCATAACCACCTTTACAGCTTCCATCACCGCGCTGGGTGAGCACACACACAGACACGTACACGCTCACACTATAGATGAGGGTCCGTAGTGGCCCAGGGTTTGGGTCTGCAAATAAAGCTATAAAAATATCGCTTTCCAGCTACCTTTGATAATGCTACTCTCATCAATGAGTTCGATTTAGCGAACCTATATTTGGGTACAACTTGAAGTCTGGGCTTAACTTATCGATTTGGGTAAAGGGCATTCTCAAAGCGCAAAGACTTGCTCAATATAAAGCTACATGCTGGTGAGTTCAAAAAATTTTTCAGAATTCCAACTTTCCCGAAAATGCTAAAATTCTAAATGAGGCAGTGACTTGGACAGACAGGAGGCTGGCTTCTTCCCCTAAGTGATTCTGCTGCTAAGCGCTAGGGAATGATGCAAATGTGGTGAGTGGCTAATAATTAAAGGATTTAATTAAGCATCGTCTGGGAACATGTCTAGCTGAGCAGCGTGTGTATTGGCAGCCCCAAGCAATCGGGTGGTTACGGCAGGGAGGCAAGCATTGTTAAAGGCAAACGAACTGATTATTTGGGGAAGATTTTCTACTCCAAGGGTCAAAAGAAACACATGTTAACTGTTGATAATACACATTTGGGGCAAGCGTTTCAATGAACATGGTAAGAAAAAAAAAGGGGGGGTTTTAATTACTATCCCATTATTCACTGTTTGTGAACCCAACATCTAGCACCTGGGAAAATGGAGGTCAAGAACAATCGCCTGTTCGTCACTCTGTTTCTGGACCTGGACACATTGTAGGTGGTCAACCAATGCTCAAGGTTGAAGTAGCAAACGAATAAACAGACACCGAAAGCAATCACACTATCATGTAATGTTTAGTCAAAATTAAAAAGGAGGAGGAGGAGGAGGAGGAAAACCTATACAGGATACAAAATCTGTACATACTGTGATTCCCATGATGTAAGCAAAGATATGGAAAAAGAATCAAAGGAAATGTTAGTGGCTATTTGTGATAGATGAGATCATGATGGGTGTTTTTCTCTTTCCTGCTTCTTGATTCCCTATAATTTTAAATTGTAACTATATATATATATATATATATATATACACACACACATACACAAAACACTATATTTTGTTATTTATGTATCGATTTATATACTTATACATTTATAATTTCTGTTATATATCATATAATTACAAATTATTATATATAACATGCATATGATATATATCAAAACCCATGAAAATAGAAAAAATAAAAATGTGTATATCAAAACCCAAAAAAGAAAATGCTACTTTTTTAATTTTTTTAAATATCGGTTTATTTTTGAGAGAGAGGGAGAGAGAGAGCGGGGGAGGGGAAGAGAGTGAGGGAGGCACAGAATCAGAAGCAGGCTCCAGGCTCTGAGCTGTCAGCACAGAGCCCGACATGGGGCTGGAACTCAGGAACCACGAGATCATGACCTGAGCCAAAGTTGGAAGCTTAACCGACTGAGCCACCCAGGTGCTCCAAAAATGCTATTTTTGATGAAGCACCAGAATCACAGGTGGATGAGACATTAGGAATGATCCATTTATTTCATTTGTTCACTCAGTCAGTCAACAAACAAGTTTTTAGGCAACTGTACCTATTATGCTTGGCAATCTGTTAGGTGTGGTCTTTGCGCTTACCATAGCCCACAGTCTTACAAACTTTCCCATCCATGGTTAAGCCCCGTAACCATTCCTATGTGGTGGGCACTATCATTGTTCTAATTTCCAAATGAGGAATCTGTCAAGGTCACACATCTATTAAGCAGGAGCCTCACCAAGGCGCCTAACCCCAGAACGGCAGCCCTTAACTGCTCTGCCCGCCAAGTCTCCTGGTGGCCAGGTCAGGCCAACCCCTCAAACTGTGACCGTCCCCAGACACTTATACCCTGTCTTCCTTCATCTACCACTCACTGGCTTGGTTCAGCCTTCAGAACCACACAGAACGAGCAGATGACCACATATTCTCTTCAAGCCCTGTGTGTTCCAGACTAAACATTCCTGGATCCTTTGACTATCTGTCGGGGTTTCCTATGACCCGGTATCCCACCACTCTCCTCCAGACTGTTCTAATTTATCAAAGTCCTTAGAATTTGGCTCCATTGCAGAGTTTCTTGCAGCAATTTGGCCATGCAGCTGAGCACACCCCACACTGCTCTGTGTGGTCTGACTAGCACAGAGGATCATCTCTCTGGACCCAGACACTGGGCTTCTATGATCGTAACTCAGAAGCATCCTCATTTTGGCTTTTCTGCATAGGACTCTTTTTAACATTGAACTTGCATTTTGTAGTACATAGCATACATATATTAAGTCCTCTGTGATAACAGACGCTGAACTAGAGAGGCAAGTAATTCCCCCAAGGCTGTATACTAAAGATTCAATTATTTGAAAGCAAAACTTTAACAAAAACACTAAAATACGTGACAAGTGTAGTCACAGGTCAAATCACCAAGCCTACTGTAGCCCTCCCATAGGTGAAATACATCCTTTTGAAATAATGTACAAAACATTAGTAAGGACTCAGACTTTTTAGCATGAAAAAGCCACTGGAACAGAAAATACCCAATACTGTCTCAGTAGATGTAGGGTCATTGTCTGGCATATACTTATACTGTTAATTATTAGAGCAAAAATATCGGACATGGCATGTCTTATTTTTCTTAAATTCCAGGGTTTGAGGTAAAGAAAATTTCACTAAAGCTGGTATAAGAGGGGCTTAAAGATGTTAAGGACTCTGGGAAGATTCTGGAAAGGTCCGAGAAGAGCATGAGAAATGCATGGTGCTGGTACGTTGTGTCTAAAGCAACTTTTAAACATCCCTGCCCTTTTTCCCGGTACAGGCTGCGGTTGTATTACTCTTGATCTGAAATCTTCCCTTTTGCTCTTCAGAATGTCTTACTTTTGGCTCCAGAATCATTGTGGGATGAAGGTCAAGAATGAGGGCTTAACCACGGGCATGCATGTCCAGAAGTCTTAGCCCAAACTGAATCGAGGGACCCCACAAAGTTGTCAGGACTCTCTCCGTTCCCTGGACTCCCCTTTACGTGACGGCTTCATTTCAGGCAGTTTCCTGATTTTTAGAGACAAAGAAGCCTCCAGCATCTCTCGGCTTACATTTCACCATTAATCACACCAAGGCAAAAAAAAAAAAAAAAAAAAAAAGTGGGCGGGAGGTAGGGCTTCTCTTTCCCATAGTTCCCACACAATTTCCAGGTTTGACTCTCACTGGACCAACCTGAGTCACATGCCCATCTCTCAGCCAATCATAAGAACTGGAGGGATGGCAAACATTGTCCCAGTCCAAGTCATATACTCACTCCTAAAGCAGGTGCAAGGGTGGGTAGAAAGGAACCAAAGCAGTGATCAGGCTTATCCAAACCAAATGGACACATGGTTGTGGAATGAAAAAGGGATGTTTGCCATCACAAACGGAGCTTGACCCATAGAAGAATGAATGGATAATAGATGGACAAAACCACCAAGTATCTAGTATAGGGAAGAGAGGAACTTACAGAGGCCCTACTATGTGACAAATGCTAGATACCCTATAAGACATGAATCATCTCAGATGAAAAGGTGGGTAACCACTTAGTAGTGAATCAGCCCACAGCTAAGAGTTAAGCAAAACCCGAGGCAAGTAGATGAGGGCCTCCTGGTGACTGGTTTAAGAAGGAAGGGAGGCAAGGAGAGTCTTTAGGGGAGACCATGGTACTGGAAGAGAAAATGACATGCGAAAGGGAGGCTCCTAGACCTGCCTTCTGTCAAGTCTGCCTGTAATAATGACACCAGAGAGAATATTGACATAAAAGCCCAACCTGGACACCATCTGGAGTGAATGGCCTTTTATCAACATGGTTTTATCACCTGCTGTACCCTTCCAAAGATTGGGAAACCACAATTCCCAGAATCCCTCCCTTGTGTGGCTCCAAGTCAGGGTTTGCCAATGAGACCTGCATGGTGCGCTGGGAACACAGGCCATTCTTCTCTTCACAGCAGACATGTGAGCAGACGTGAGATCCACAGTTGCTTCTCAGCCAGTACTTGTGAATCACCTGTTCTGCTACTGCAGACTAAGCCAATTGGCAGAAACTTCTTCTGCAGAATTCTTAACAACTACAGCAACTTCCTTAGAAGCTTTTGAGAAGCCTGAGGTCTTCAGTATCTACTTCCCTAAACTTCTGGTGCAGCTTTCCTGATTTTTTGTAGCAACTTTTCTGACCTTTGTGACCCAACCTCTTCCATTACTCATATAAACCCTAATTCCTAGCTTAAAGCCCTTTATTCCTAGAATAGTTAGAGTTGTTCCATTTCCCTGTGCAAATCCAGACTGATAGAGAACTCCAGCATAAAAAGGATCCTGTCCTGAGATGAGGCTCTGCAGTCCGAGCATGCCAACAAATGTGCCTTGCAGACTTGGAGAAGTTTTAATATACTTTTATTTCCCCTGCCCCTTTCCTACTATGTCATTGAATTTGGAGGAGGGATCAGTAAATAACTTCATTTAGAAAGTTGACTTTTTACGTCACAAATGATGTTGCCATACTCAATCAGCATGAATGACGTTCACTCCAATTACCAACAGTAGTAGGATTCTCTCTCTCTCTCTCTCTCTCTCTCTCTCTCTCTCTCTCACACACACACACACACACACACACACACACACACACACACACACACACACACAGAAGTCTCCCAGAACATTTCAGCCTCTTGAGTCAAATATATCTACTTAAAATCCCCAGGAACTAAGACCCTAAGTCTAGAGGACCCTGAGTGTGGGCAAAAATAACTAACAACAATTAAGGGCATACTACTTGTATGTTATGTTTATTGACATTTTTAACTATTTCCCAGGCTAAGATGCCAAGAGAAGCAGGATAAATAAGGAAATATAGGAGTAGGGCTTTTCTGTTGGGCCTTTATCACCCAACTCCAGTCATCTGGATGGGTCACGATGTTCTGGGCCACTTAATTAAGATGCTATGGTCTGAAAACAACAAAAGCAGAAAGTTCTTAATAAATTGATTACATTACAGCCCTGCCATCTTTAAATCCATGAATTCTTTTTTTTTTTAATTGTTTAATGTTTATTTTTTAGACCAAGACAGATCATGAGCAGGGGAGGGGCAGAGAGAGAGGGAGATGCAGAATCCAAAGCAGGCTCCAGACTCTAAGCCACCAGCAGAGAGCCCAACATGGGGCTTGAACCCATGAACTGTGAGATCATGACCTGAGTCAAAGTTGGACGTTTAACTGGCTGAGCCACCCAGGCACGTCTCCATGAATTCTTATAGAGCCTACAGGTGATGGCAAGAGGTGCCTGGCTTTTGTAAGTAGCTAGGCCTAGGTTAATATCCTCGTTTTGATCCTTAATAGATGTTTACACTGTATTTAAATTGTTAAGCCCAAGTTTTACACACCTGTAAAATAAGTATAATAAAAGTATCACTAATGAAATAGGTATAATTACTTTTACACATGAGGAAACTTCCCAAGAGCAATAATGGTCCCAGGGATAGTTAGAGGGAAGAGTACTTTATTATTTTTTTAATTTTATTTATTTATTCTGAGGAGGGAGGGGCCGAGTGAGAGAATCCCAAGCAGGCACCATGCTGTCAGCACAGAGCAGGATGCAGGGCTGGAATTCACAAACCATGAGATCATGACCCGAGCCAAAATCAAGAGTCAGATGCTTAGCCGACTGAGCCACCCAGGCGCTGAGGTGAGGGTCCTTTATACTCTTCCATAATCTCCATTAGCACCTTCCCACCCAAAAGCTTAATCTAAGTAAAAGTGATGCTCTTGCTGTAGAAATGCAATTCAATGTTGCAATTTAATGTTGAAATAAAATTCAGAAGAAACTCTTAGTCTCTTCCTAGAAGAATGCCGTTCCTCCCTCCCCCAGTTCCTGCTTTATAAGCTGCCACTTCCAAAATAAGATCCATTTGAAGTGAGAGTAATCTCTCCAAAATATTTCTTCTGATGACAATGTTCCACCCAAATTCTACTTCGATGCTTCCTATGAATACAATCACTAGGTTAATGATTTTAGATATCTGGGTTAACTCTCCAGTTTGAACCATCCCATGAGACAAATGTGAGAATGACTAGGTATAAAGTGAATTCACTTGTTGGGAGTTAAAACATGGTGAGTAGTTGAAAAGATCAATAAAATTGAAAGCCTCTAGCCAGGCTAAGAAAAATAGAGAAAACACAACTTACTGATATTAGAAATGAAAGGGGGGGGGACTTTCAGAAATGAAAGGGGGGAGGACTGCAGTCCTGGTAGAAACTAAAAGTATTATAAAGGAATACTGTGAATAACTCTATGCCCACGAATTTGATACCTTAGATGAAAGTACCAATTCCTTAAAAAACATAATCTGTCAAAATTCACGTAAGAAAAAATAGTGTGAATAGGCCTACATCCATTAAATAAATTAAATTAGTGATTAATAATATTCCAAAACAGAAAACATCAGGCCCAGATAGGTTCCCTGGTCACTTCTACAAAACACTGAAGGAAGAAATTATACCAATTTTCTATAATCTCTTTCAGAGGATAAAAGCCAGAGGAATACTCAGTAACTTATTCTCTGAGGTAAATAGTACCCTAATACCAAAACCAAAGATGTTATAAGAAAACTATAGACCAACATCTCTCTTGAACATAGATGCAAAATCTTCAATAAAATAGTAGCAAATCAAATCCAAAAAAAGGATGAGGAAAAGAATTATGCACCACAACCGAGTGGAATTTATCTCAGATATGTAAGGCTGGTTCAATATTTGAAAATCAATTAATGTAATCCATCACATCAAAAGACTAAAAAAAAAAAAACCACATAATCATCAATAGATGAAAAAAAAAAAGCGTTTGACAAAATCCAACAGCCATTCATGACAAAAACCCTCAGTAAAGTAGGAATGATAGGGAACTTTCTCTACTTGATAAAAGCTACCTACAAAAAACCCTACAGATAACATTATACTTAATAATAAGAAACTTGAAGCTTTGCAACTAAGGTATAAAGCATGGATATCTTTTCTCACCACTCCTTTTCAATATGATACTGGAAGTCCTTGTTTATATAATCAGGAAGAAAAAGAAATGAAAAGTATACAGATTGGGAAGGAAGACATTAAACTTTTTTTACTCACAGATGACATGGCTGTCTATGTATAAAATCTGAAATAACCAACAAAACTCCTGGCAATAATAAAGGATTGTAGCAAGGCTGCAAGATACAAGATTAATATGCAAAAGTCAATTGTTTTCCTACATACCAACAATGAACAAGTGGCATCTGAAATTTAAAACATACTATTGACAGTAGCACCAACAAAAAATTAAAAAAATACATAAATCTAAAAACATGTACAAGACCTGTATGAGGAAAACTATAAACCTCTGATGAAAGAAATAAAAGAACTAAATAAATGGGGAGATATTCCATGTTCATGGATAGGAAGACTCAATATTGTCAAGATGTCAGTTCTTTCCAACTTGACCTACAGATTCAATGCAATCTCAGTCAAAATCCCAGCTAGTTATTTTACAGAGAGACAAAAGACCCAGGGTAACCAACATAATATTGAAGGAGAAGAACAATGTTGGAGGATGGAGCTACCCAGCTTCACGATTTACTATAAATCTACAGTAATAAAAATGGTGTGGTGTTAGTGAAAGAATAGAAAGACAGATCAATAGAACAGAGTAGAAAGCCCAGAAATAAATCCCCATCAATCAAGTCAATTAAACTTTGATCAAGGAACAAAGGCAATATGAAGGAGCAAAGACAGTCTAACAAATGGTTCTGGAACAATCGAATGGTCATATGAAAAGAATGAATCCTACACCCTTCACAAAAATGAACTCAAAACATATCCTAGACCTACATGTAAAACACAAAAGTATAAAATTCCTAGAAGATAATGTAGGAGAAAACCTAGAAGACCTTGGGGGTGGTGATGCCTTTTTGGATATGAAAGACACAATCCGCCACAGAAATAGTTAAGCTAGACTTCAATGAAATTAAAGTCTGCTTCACACACACAAAAACCAATATCAACAGAATTAGAAGACAAGCTACAGACTGGTTGAACATTTTTTCAAAAGACACATCTGGTAAAGAATTGTTATCCTAAATACACTTAGAACTCTTAAAACTCAACAATAAGAAAATAACCTGACTAAAGCATGGGCCAAAGACTTTAACAGACACCTCATCAAAGAAGGTATATGATGGTAAACAAGCATATAAAAAGATGTCCCACGTCAGAGGTCTTCAGGGAAATGGCAAATTAAAACAATGAGATACCACCACATGCCCATTGGAATGGCCAAAATCTAGAACACGGATGAGAGCAAATTCTGGCAAGGGTGTACAGCAAAAGGAACTCTCATTCACCTGCTGGTGGGAATATAAAATGGTACATCTACTTTGCAGGACTGTTTGACAGTCTCTTACAGATTTAAACATATTCTTACTGTACAATCTAGCAGTTATGCTCCTTGGGCATTTTACCCAAATGCACTGAAAACCTATGCCCGCACAAACCCTGCATACAGGTGTTTATAGCTTATAACTGCCAAAACTTGGAAGCAACCAAGATAGCCTTTGCTAGGGGAAGGGATAAATGAATTGTGGTATGCCCAAACAATGAAATATTACCCAGCACTAAAAAAAATGACCATATGATTTCATTAATATGTGGAATTTAAGAAAAAAAAAAAAAACAAAGAAAAAAAGGAGACAAACCGAAAAACAGACTATTAAATATAGAGAACACAGTGGTGGTTGCCAGAGGGATGTAGGTGGGAAGAAGGGTGAGATAGGTAAAGGGGATTAAGAGTACACTTAGAGCGACAAGCACTGAGAAATGTGTACAATTGTTGAATCATTACACACCTAAAAGTGACATAACACTGCACGTTGACTATATCTTAATGAAAAACAAAAACCAACAATTAAGAAATGAGCTATCACCCATGAAAAGATGTGGAGGAACCTTAAATACGCAACCTAAGTGAAAGAAGCCAATCTGAAAAGGCTACATACTATATGATGCCAACTATATGACATTCCGGAAAAAGAAAAACGACGGAGACAATGAAAAAGTCAGCAGTTGCCAAAGGTTTAGAGAGTTGGGGGATACGTAGGAATAAATAGGCAAAATATAGGAAAATTTCAGGGCAATGAAAACACCCTGTATGATATTGTAATGATGGATATATGTTATTATATATTTGCCCAGATGCACAGAATGCACAACACCAAGCGTGAACCCTAATTTAATCTATGGACTTTGATTATGTGTCACTGTAGAGTTCATAAGTTGTAACAAATGTACCACTCTGGTGACTAATGCTGATAATGGGGGGGGGGGGAGGCTATGCATGTATGAGGGCAGAGGGCATACAGCTAATATCTGTCCTTTCTTCTCAATTTTGTTATGAACCTTAAACTGCTCTAAAAAATACCTTCAAAAAAATTTTAAAAATAGATATGGAAAGAAAAACTGGTAGTGGGCATTTGATCAGATTGGCTACTCCAGTGTAGAACCCATCCATATACAGCAAGTTTTTCGAAAATCTCCCCAACTCTGTCAATCATTCATCCACTCCATAAATAAAGATGGATTAATAAATTAATTACTCAGTAAAGGCTAATTAATAAGATTACGGACTCTTTGACATATGCTGTGCCAGGTTCCCAGGGGACATTCTCGTGGACAAGACAGACACGGTCCCTGTACCACAGTCCCATCCAACCCCCAGGGTTGTGTCATTCAACTTCTTTTTTTCTCCTTATTGCCCCACCACCCCACTCTACCTCCCTACCAGGAACTTTTTAAGATTTTTTTCCGGAACCACTTCCTACAGAATTTTAATACCACAGATATATGGTATCTCTGTGCTTTATACATGAAATGAATAAGGTTTTGTTCACCTTCCAAGGACTGACTTTTGCTCCTTTCAGGACAATATCGCCCCCATTGAGAATGTATAAAGATATACCAGAATAGAACAAATCCCAGAAGCTGAAAGACCTGTTAGAGCCTAACAGTCTATGTCAGGGTGGGGGTCAGGATGGAGAGAAAATATGTAACAAAGTTGACAAATTAATTAATTAAAATCAATCAAAAGCTATTGACCGCATGTCTACTAGATGTCCCCAACTGGTAGGTGTGTGGGATACGGAAGAAGCAGACACCATCCCGACTTTAAGGAATAGACTTGCAATGCCTCTATTTGGAGACCCAAGAAGAGAACACGTGGTCTGTTAGAGTAATGAAGTCCCCGCTATGGTGAGCGTTGCAGGTGCACTGGGGTCCAAGGCAGAGCGGTCAGCATGGGGGGCAGGGGAGCAAAGCAAGGCCCTCTGGAGGAGCCAGGGCCACAAAGACCTCAGCAACTAGATATTTGAACTTATTCACAATTATTTAGCACCTGCTGTATAGGGCACTGAGCTAGGAACTGGGCTTCCAGAGATGACCAAGACCCTATAAGCCATGGAAGCTGATAGAAGAACAGATAAACACAGGAAGAACTCTCCACAAGGAACAAGTGCCACAGGAGGACAAGGCCTCACGGTAGGGTGGAAAGATCAGATAGAGGAGCCAGAAATCCCTGGTTTCAAAACCCAGCTACACCATCCCTCTGAGCCTCGGTTTCCTCATCAGGGCAGTGGGGAGAAACGTGCCCTCCTGGTAGAGTTGCTGGGAGGCTGTTGGTTTGGGCCCTTGAGAAACAGACACCAAGAAAGGCTTAGCTGTGCGAGGGAGTTACTGGGGGCCAGGGAGCTGCAGGAGGCAGGCAGAGCCACCAGACCACCACGTAGCTGCCCCTGCAGAAGGAAGAAGGAAAAAGAAAGAAGAAGCAGAAGAAAGAAAGAAAGAAAGAAAGAAAGAAAGAAAGAAAGAAAGAAAGAAAGAAAGAAAGAAAATGCAAGCAGGAGGGAGGGAGGGAGGGAGGGAGGGAAGGAAGGAAGGAAGGAAGGAAGGAAGGAAGGAAGGAAGGAAGAAAGAAAGAAAGAAAGAAAGAAAGAAAGAAAGCAGAGAGAGAAAGGAAGGAAAGAAGGAAGGAAAGAAGAAAGAAGAGAGAGAGAAAGAAAGAAAAAAGGAAGGAAGGAAGGAAGGAAGGAAGGAAGGAAGGAAGGAAGGAAGGAATGAAGAGAGATAGGAAGGAAGGATGGAAGGAAGGAAGGAAGGAAGGAAGGAAGAAGGGAAGGAAAAGAAGGCAAGAAGGCAGGCAGGGTAGGCAGGAAGAGTCTTAGCCTGCTACGCAGGTTCTAAGAAAATGTCAGTAAGCCAACAGGACACCCTGGAGCCGACGTTGCACATAAAGGGTGGCCCACATCTCTGTCTGCATCCCCGCCAAACTCGGCCAGCACTGGCTGAGAGCAGCAGGTGTAAACGTGGAGAGGGACGCAGAGTGTGGCCGCTGAGCCCGTCTCAATCCTGCCACCTGCAGCGGCGGCCCTGAGAGCTTTACGCTCACGGCCTTTACAGGCAGATTATACGAGAAGAATGTGCATCCTCACTATAGTGACGTCAAGCACAAAGTCCGAGCAGCCTTGTCCATGGGAAGGGATGGTGATGATGATGATGAAGAACAGAATACCAAGAGAACACCAATTATGGGGTGTGCTTATTCATTTGTCCCAGAGGCTTTTAGAGGGATCCACGGAGGGTACACGGGGTGGCGAGGAGAGCCCTGCAGAACAGCTAAGCTTTCTTCAAGGAAGCGGACGCTTCTGGCCAGATTGAATTGACTGCCTGGGAGATGGGGTCAAGGACAGGCCTGACCCCCAGAGGCTCAGTGAGCAGACAAAGGCCTCGAGCAGCATCTTCACTGGTGGAGGATTATAAGGTCCCACCCCCCCCCCCGCCCCCCCAACAAGGCTGCTGCTTTCTCGAGTCAGCGCTCCCACCGGGGTGGAACGTCGTGGGAGGCTCGCATCTGGCTTGCCCACCAACCTCCCCTTGGAAACATCCAGAAGCCAACCGAGAAAGACCGATCACGGCACATATTTTAAACCCCTTCAATGCTATACGCGGACTTCAGAGAGTGAGGAGTGGAACACGCCCAGCCTGGGGACTAGCCCGGCCTCCTCTTTACAACCAGTTCTAAGATGAAGTTGGATCAGTAGGAAACGCTGCAGGAAGCAATTTCCATGGCCGTCCCCCGCTTTCGTGACCCGCCAGTCTGGGCACAGGAGTCATACAGCCCTCAGCTTGCCGTTCCCGCCTTCTGTCTGCTCACTTACCTTCGGGATGGAATGCCTCACCCTCCTGAAAAGCCCACTGATGACTCCCACTTACCCCTGCGTCTTCGGGGAAGGCTTCCCGGGGGCCCCCGCTGGGACGAGTACAGATCTTCCCGGACGCCTTCGTCCTCGGCCTCAGCATGTTGTGCCTTGACGTCTGGCCTGTAGGCCCAGTTCTTTGAAGAAAGCGTCCGTGGGGAAGTCACCCTTGCGCGGCCCGCACCTCATCCTCGCGGGCCTGGCTCCCGCGCGCCCCGGGGAGAAGTTTCCAGAATAAATGATGAATAATAGGCTGGTGGCAGGGGCGGGGAGACGGCAGATGGGACGTCACCACCCTGGGAATGAGAAAAAAAACAACAACACTCAAGCGAGGAAAAGAGCATCACTATCCAGAGGGGGACACAGAGAGAAGGGTGGGGGACCTGGGTGGCCCTTATGAGCCCAGGTCACGCTTTCAGGTCTGACCTCCTTGCTGGCCACTCTGGAGAGGCCAAGCCCCAGGTCCCAGAACACCTGTGAGCTGCCCGACCCTTGCTTGTCTTTCTGAAATCAGGGGGTTTTCTCTGAGCCCTCCCTGCTCCGGGGGACGTGCGGATATCTGAGTGCCAGCCCAGGGAACGTTGTGCCCTGGATGCCCAGGGATAAAATTCCACGCGTGGGTCTGAGGGCAGAGCATTTGACGGCTTTCGGTGTCAGCCTCCCTCACCAACCACTGCCCAGTTTGGGAGTGAAATAATTGAAAGATCTTGAGGGTCACATTTACAATTTGAGTCCCTCCCGGGTTGCTATTTCTCCCTACCCCGACGAGGTGCCCTCAGAACGCACACAGCAGCATCCCGAACAAGAATGTACAACAGAGAAAACGACAGGAGATCGGCTAGTTTGGTGTTCTCATTTCACGGAGAAGGAAACCCCGCGACCTGCCGAAGCTGCACAGGTGGCAAGAGGAGGCCGGGGCTGGATGTACGAGTAGACACAGTAGACTGAACGTGTCCTCCCGGAAGATGGGTGCAGGCCCCAGCCCCAGCACCCATGAATGGACCTTATTTGGAAATGGGGTCTTTGCCGATGAGGTCGACTGGTGGGCTCTAATTCAGTGACTGGCATCCTTAGAAGAAGAAATTTGGACACAGGCACATGGGGAAAAAGCCATGTGAAGAGGGAGGCAGAGGCCGGAATTGTGCCTCCGTGAGCCAAGGCCACTAGGGAGGTGCGAAACAGATGCTCCCTCTGTTGAGAGCCCCCAAGAAGGAACCAGCCCTGCTGACATCCTGAGTTTGGATTTCTAGCTCCTGAACCGTGAGAGAATAAGTTTCTGTCGGTTTGCAGCACTTTGTTATGGCAGCTGTGGGACACCAATACAAAGCCCAAGTCTGGGTTTTTTTTGCCCTCACAAGTTTCCAGAACCAAAACCTAAGGGTAGAAAACAGACTTTTAACCCAATGCTCCTACTGCCACCTCAAGAAGGAGGAAAAAGTGACCCGCTTTTGACCCCGGGTTCTGATGAGCACACAGATCTGAGACAGGGGAGATGTCCCTTCTTCGGGAGAAAGCCTGAGGGACAAGGTTAAGTTGGATGAGTGCTCAGGACTCGAGGATTGCTGTCAAGGGATGCACGTTCTGGAAGCCAAGATACGATGGTCATCCTAGAAAATAACTTGGAAAGATATGCGCCTGCCCAATTTCCCAACCCAAATGATAAGTAGTCCCAGGGGGTGCTTTAATTCTAGCGTTTCCAGTGTTACTTTGGGGTCACGTGACTTGCTACACATACACCCTTGGAACTGGTGAAAAACACAGTATTCCAAAAACATCAGCACCCAGGCTGCCAAGATGCTTCTCAATGGAGCCTGCGGTCACTGAGGTTTGAGTTAATTGTCTTCCCCTAATCAGAAAATCACAGCCACCCAAGCAGTTCCAACACCCAGGGCAGAGGAGAGGCTGGGAGGGAACCAGAACAATATTCTCCAGCCCCCTGTCGGGGTTTCCCTGGATGTGAGGAGTCAGAAGCTTGGTGGTGTTTCACATTTGCAAAGTTTTGGTCCGAATCCATTTTTCATCTCACAACCGTTCTGGATGATCCAACATGAGTAAGGGTTTGTCCGGGCTGTTTGGGGTTCTTTTGTGAGACTGTCAAAACAATGACCTCATCTGGAGCCATCTGCTGGCAGGAGGGATTGGCAGGGAGCTCGCTTCTGACTTGTGTCACTGGGGCAATCAATTCAAGATGGCCACTCTGGGCACGAAGCTTGCGAAGCGATATCGAAGCAGATAACGGATTGGTCCGTCTCTTTCTCAAGTTACCAAACATGTCAGTGTTAAGGCAGCCTCCACCAAAGGCTGCCTGCCAGGCATGGCAGAGGGAAGACATCATCCCCTGACCCAGAAACACAAACTCCTACATTGCCTGGATTGGGGTGGGGGGGGCGGGTCGTGTTTCCCCACCACATCCCCGCCTGGACGTGAACTGGCAGAGCGAAAGGAACATGACCTAATCAGAGAAAGCGATCATCTTCGGAGCAGAAAGCATGTGGGTACCATCAACACGCTCATGCCAACAACACGGAATGACCTTGAGCTGACGCCGTGCAGTTGAACCAAGGCTCTCCCGATAACGGCAGAGTCCGTGGGAAAGAATCACTCTGGGCATGATTCTGATTCAGTTGGTGATTATCTGGAGAGAATGAACGGGGACATTCGACAAAGGCACAGAGCCCGTAGGTGTTTGGGAATTGTGGCCGGGGTTGCTGAGCACAGCGTTTTTCATGGTCTGTGCAATTAGAGAGCAGGTGTGGTTTTAGGTGCTCAGGAAAAGAAGATTTCTCTCTCTTTTTTTTAATTGCAGGTCCCCCACTACCTTCATTTCTCTGGGAGAGAAAGAAGGAAGCTTAAGAAAACTATTTTTGACCCGATTCGTCGTGATTGCCAATTTGCTTCCTGAAGTGGCTAATCGGGTAAGCCCGGCAGAACATTCCGGTTTCTGCTGGGGAGCCAGCTTCAGAGCAATTCTGTGTGTTCTCTCTGCTGAGAGATGAGACGATGCCACTTCCCTCAGATGTCCTGTTATTTGTGATATCATAACCACGACCTGCGCTGGGGCCGGGCGTGGGCCGGGCCGCCTCTCACGTGGTAAAACCAGCAACTAGACATTTCTCGCAAATCTGAGCTGTCACAGGCTGCCCGGGCATGCGTTAAGTCTGGTGGGAGCCCCTAATTGTAGCCAAATGAGGTATAATTACTTGAAACTTGGCTCCAGCGTGTAGGGGCAATTTGCAAGAAGGTCACCGTGACATTATCCACACCGAGCAAAGTAAAAGGAGGGTAGCATCGAATGCATAGGATGCGCTAAGGCAAAAGTGGTGAGAGCTCGAGAGGGGCTCAGATGAGACAGGGAGGGCGGAGAAATAAGATTGTTACCTGCCTGGGGGTCTCACTCCTAAATTGGCCGGCGTCACCGATAGCAGGTGCCCAGACACCTTCACCCCGGGGTGAGTTTCGCATGAGCTCCTTTCAGCAGGGACCAGACTCCCACGTGCAAAGCAGACCTTCTAAAAATAAGACTAACGTACTTGGCAGGGGCGGGAGGAGACTGTATACGAAAGTACCTTAGCAATATTATTTCTTGACGCCCAGGCCCCCCTGGCCCCCCGGATGGGCACATGTTGAGAGGACCCGTCTGCGCTACGACGTCAAGAAATGTGCGTTCCTAAAGGGAGGCCACCGAGCCAACCCCCATAAAACACAATTGCACACGGACACCTATCTTTACAAAGTCCAAACTGGACCACGCATTTGCTGCCGCGTTTGACATCTTATAAAGGACGTTTTAGTTCATACCCACCCGAGAATGATGCCAGAAAAGACAAAGTGCCCACTGCCAGATGAGTCGCGTGTACGTCTAGGGCTCCGTTCTCCACGTCAGAAGTCAGAAGGGGCTGCTCTTGGGGCGCCTGGGTGGTCCAGCAGGTTAAGCGTCCCATTCTTCATTTCAGCTCAGGCCATGATCTCCTGGTTCAGGAGTTCGAGCCCTGCATCGGGCTCTGGGCTGACAGTGTGGAGCCTGCTTAGGATTCTCTCTCTCCCTCTCTCTCTCTGCCCCTCCCCTGCTCATGCTCTCTCTCTCTCTCTCAAGATAAATACATACACATTTAAAAAAAGAAGAAGAAGCGACTGCTCTTTGGGCTGCTGTCATTAAGGTGCACTGGAACTTAAAATACCAAATATTTTATGAACCTGTCAAAAATAGTAATTTTTACATCCAGGAATCCACTCCAGCTTTATGATATGGAGATGTTTTATGACATGCTCTAAAAATCCCATTTAATTTTTTTTTAATTTTGAGAGAGAGCGAGAGAGAGCACAGCAAGGCAAGTGGGGGAAGGGCAGAGAGAGAGGGAGAGAGAGAGAATCACAAGCAGGCACCACGCTGTCAGCACCGAGCCCAGCGTGGGGCTCAGTCTCACAAACCGTGGGATCGTGACCTGAGCTGAGATCAAGAGTCGGCTGCTGAACCGACTGAGCCACCCAGGTGCCCCCAAAATCGCATTTTACTCGTGCTTTTGTTTACGAAATCTGACAGCCGAAAGCAAGAAAGCAATGACATGACCCAGCAGCTAATGACGACACACTGAAATCAGTGATTTAAAACAAGCACAAATGCACATCTTAGTGCATTTGGCTAAATCACAAGTACACATTGAAGGTCCAGGTCGTCTGATTCTCTTGCGTGACGATCGCTAGTATTCACTGCTTAAGTGACTGCATCTTCTGCCCACACACACAATAATTCTTATTGGTAGTTGTGACTGGTTTTAAAATCCAGCCAGAGTGATTTCAGGCAAGGCGGCGAACGCAACGATTGTGTTTCTTCTGCAGGACTTAGAGCAAGATGGAGCTCTGGCAATTCTTTTGGTGAAATGAGGCAACAGGGTCCCACTTGTTAGCAGCCCAGCTGAGCGGCCCCGTCCGCCCGGTGACTGGGGCAGGGCTTTCCGAGGACCCGGTTCAAGTGGCAGGGGGTCCACTCCTTTATGAGGGCTGCTGGCCCGAGCATCTCACGGGCTGCTCGTGGGGCCAGGCTGACCTCCCGCCATTCTGCTGGAGCCGGGCTCCGAGCGGCAGACCTCTCTGCCCACCGCCGCCCCACGTTAAACTGTAACCGTCCACTAGGCTTCACGGGTCCGTGCGAAACAAACTGCCCCGGGGAATTAAAAAGGAAAAAGAAGAAGACGGGACAACATGATGCACATTTGCAACGAGTATTTCCGCAGCCGGGGTGGGGGGGGTCTCGGTTACTCTTTTCCCATGACCGTCTAACACAAGTTCCTCCGACGGCCTCTGACTCCAGGGAGGCCAGAGGAGAGCCCTCCGTTGTGCTGGCTCTGGAGCCAATTTAATTCTCAGTCTCCCCCTAACCGGGGACGTTGGCGAATTTCTTTACCTCCCCACGTCTCCGTTCGTTTCCTCATTGGTGATGTGAGCTTCGGGGAGGATCAGCGCAAAGTGGCCCCAGGGACTTTTCCACTCACCCTTGTATCTGCGAGGAACCTGCTCACGCTGGTCTCCCCCACGGCTGGATTCCTCACGTCCCAGCCGCACCGAGACTCCTGGGAGGGAGGAGTCCCTGCTCACTTGATCTCCGACGTGCGGTGTGTTCCTTCCATCGGGATTAGCACATCCTAAATTATCCCGTTGTTGGTGAACGTACTTACTGTCAACTCCCGCTGTCCCCCCCCCCCACTCTGTCACACACACACATAAACTCAATGAAAGCCGGGATCTCGCCAGCTTTATTCATCGTCCTGTTCTTAGAGCCTCAAACCAGGCTTAGCACAGAGCAGGGGCTCGATGAATACCTGTTTTTGAATGAATAAAAATGCATAGGAAGCCCTTGCGCAATATTAGGCCTTCAAAAAACATCAGCCAGCTAAATGAATAAAAAGAACTTGAGAAGGGGCGCCTGGGTGGCTCAGTTGGTTGAGCGTCCAGCTTCGGCTCAGGTCATCATCTCACAGTTCGTGGGTTCAAGCCTTGCGTCAGGCTCTGTGCCGACAGCTCAGAGCCTGGAGCCTGTTTCGGATTCTGTGTCTCCCTCTCTCTCTGCCCCTCCCCCACTCATGCTCTGTCTCTCTCTCTCTGTCAAAAATGAATAAACATTTAAAAAAAAAAAGAACTTGAGAAGTTTCTTGTCCAATTATACTTATTTGGAGGATCCTGGAATTCATGAACTTCATGCTTTCCATGTTATCTGCCTGATATTAAATGAAGGCCCTTGAATGCAGGACCCCTCTTATTACCTGGGTGTGAGCGGAGGAGGCAGAGGAAAGCCCAGAGGCTCTCATGCCAAACAGACGTGAGTCCAAATCCTGGCTCTGTAGTGTGACCACAGGCCGGTCATTTATCCAGGTCCTGTGTCTGGAAAGATGGGGTAAATGACGCAGTGTCCTCAGGCTGATACGAGGATTGATAGAAAACAAAGTTTTCCGCAGGACTGGCTACAGAAGTTGCAAGGCCTGTGAAAAATGAAATTGTGGGACTCGTTAGTCAGCATTACTAAGAACTTCAAGTTGGCCACGGCAGAGCATTAAGCCAAGCACAGCCCCTTTCTAAGCACAAGGCCCGGTGGGGCTGCTGAGGTCGCGCCCATGAAGCCAGCCCTGTGTCTAGAAAGGAGTGGAACTCTAAGAAATGAGTGTCTTTTGTTGTGTTTTTTTTTTCCTCCCCTTCCCTTCTCATTAAAAATCTGATGTAATGAAATGAGACAGATTGTAGGAACTGGCTGGACAAAGAGCTCCTGAGCAGTGGAATTTCTGCTAAGGCTAACCATTCAGGCTAACTATCCAGTTTGTGAATTATTCAGATACCTTAGTTGTCTTTCTTCTGGTTCTTTGAGTTATGTCGCAGCTGATAATTCAAAAATAAACGGTTCCATTCCCCCAGTTTTCTCCTGTACCCTGATAAATGACCACTGAAGAAACAGGTTAAAACCACAGGCTCACATATTTGGACTAAAAAACCCGGCTCTATTTATCCCTGATGTACTCACTTATTCAACATACATTTATTGATTGCCTTCAATAGGCAGGTAAAACGGACGGTTCCTAAGACAAGGACCTGGAATTAGTCTGGACTCTGGTGGTTTCAAGAGACAGAAACTCAATCAATTAGCTTAAGCAAAGAAGGGATTTATTGGTTTGCTTGACTATGAAGTCCTGGGGTCCAGCTCTGATATAGTGAGATCCAGAAACACAAATATCACGATCAGTCCTTCACAATGATCATGGGCAAAGATGAGACGCCAAGGTTAGCAAGACCTGGTCCTGTATCCATATCTGTAGTCAGAGGAGAGGCAGGATATCACAATTGTCCAGATTTACACAGGATGGGAAAGCAGTCACCTAATGGAAAGAAGGGTACTGAACACCAAAGGACAACAGGCACCCACTATTGGTTTTAATGGAAAAATTTTTTAAAGTTTACTTATTTATTTTTTTTGAGAGAGAGAGAGCAGAGGAAGGGTAGAGGGGGAGACAGAGAATCCCAAGCAGGCTCGCCAAAATCAAGTCAGATGCTCAACTGACTGAGCCACACAGGCGCCCCTTAATGGAAAGTGTTTGAAATTGGGATCCAATGAAGCAAACATTTCTAAAGTTCCAAGTTCCTTCTCAACAAACATTTCAGGAGAGGAAAAAAAAAAAAAAAGAAAAAGCCTTATTCTGAGATACCATGAAAATGCATACCATTTTTAAAATAAAACCTTTCCTTCCCTAATATTCTAGACAGAGACTTTGTCTTCATGATTCCAAACATCTGGAAGAGAAATAGAAAACACGTAGGCAATCACCTCCCTGTTCCTAAATATCCAGATGTCTGGTGTCACTTAGCCAATGCCACAGAGTGCGGGAGCCCCCTCACAGCAGAACTGGAACCAGGTTCAGATAGTTTTCTGAGAACAGAGATAACCTATCTTGTCTTGTTTTTTTTTCAGAGATGAATTAGCTCAGCCCTACTGGGAGAGCCAAGGATAAGGAGTAAAAACGAATACAGGAAAATTTTAAAGTGACATTTCCAAAGCTGACAGTGGTGATGTATTTCCTTAGTCTACCTGAATTCTGTTGTGGAAGGACGTATTTAAAAGAAAAACTCGTGGTAGCTCCTCCCAGGTTTGGCGATGAAAAATCTGCTTGAAAAGTAGATATTGTGGGGGTGCCTGGGTGGCTCAGCGGATTAAGCATCCAACTTCGGCTCAGGTCATAATCTCGTGGTTTGTGGGCTCGAGCCCCGCATCAGGCTCTGTCCTGACAGCTCAGAGCCCGGAGCCTGCTTCGGATTCTGTGTCTCCTTCTCTTTCTGCCTCTCCCCCACTCGTGCTCTGTCTCAAAAATAAACAAACGTTAAAAAAAGCAGATGTGGCGACGGGGAGAAGACATGATGAGGTGTTAAGTTCTTGCCTCCGTTTTACCCTGGAACCTTGGGTAAGTCACCTAACCCATCTGGCTTCTGCTTCTCTTCCTGTAAAGCACAGGTATTAGATGGAATGACCTTTCAGGCTTATTCTAACTCCACCATGATTATAATGAATAACTGGTTATAGGAGCGATAATAGCAACCCCTCACATTTTTACAACACTTTACAGTTTATAAAGCATTTTCATGCATGGCTCATTTGATCCCCACAGTAAGCCTGCGAGCAGTACATTCAGTCCGACTCGGTCCCTCTGTGGAGTGGCCGTGTGGCGTGTGGTAGAAATGCCCCTGGACCAGGTCTTCCCGTGCTGTGAAATAGATCTCCAAACTTCAAAAGTGGGGTTAAGTGTTCGTGCATTATTAAAATCATCTTTTGGCCCAAGCCTGACAGATTTCAGGCCATCAGGTCTCCTAGTGGTTCGCTGACTTCTGAACAAAGCAGATCTGAATTCAAGGCTTACATGAGTCATGACTTGGGGCTCCATAGTTACTCCCATTTAAAAGCCACCCAGAGAATGCAGGGTTGGGGCAGAGAAAGTACAAGAGGAGCCCGGAATGTCTTGTGGTGCCAGAAAATAAGGGAGAGCTCAAAAAATGATAAGGGCTTGTTGATGGAACAGAAGAGCCAAGCCAGAGGAGCTCCTAATGGCTCAAGCTGGAACATCTCAAGCCACGAAACAAATTAGGATAACGCTGGATTATAACTCACTGAACGGAATGAATATCCCAAGTCCATGCTGACTTACTTATATTAATTAAGGAGAAAAGACTGCTTTTCCTTAGAGTAAAATCCCAATTAGTAAGCGTAGAAGGACAAAAAGAAATAGAAAAAGTTGTGGTAACAATAGGCAAACTTCGTAATAATCATTATTGCAGCTACGACAGCTACGGATGCTAACGTTAGCGGATGGGAGTTTCAGAAACAGAATCCGCTTAGTCTCATGGGAGCTCCCTCAAGATATTTATTAACTGGGGAAGAAAAGGTAGGGGAGAAAGCCGGCAGACCACACCTTCACCAAGAGATCAAGGTAAATATCACCAGTAACAAGGTGCGTCAACAAAGGATAAAACATCATTTCTCACCAAATTCTGCACAGCCTCATTCCCATCGTGGGAAAACTTCAGATACACCCCAGTTAAGGGTTAAGCTACAGAAGACGTGGTGAGTGATCTTCAGAAGGGTCAAGGTTGTGAAGACAAAAGACTGAGGAACTATTTCAGCTTGGAGAAGACTGGGCAGAAAGAATAAGTAAGTGCGACGTGGGATCCTGGGCATAAGTGGAAAATTCCGCAAGATTCAAATATGGTCTTTGGCTTAGTTAATAGTATGGGATCAATGTCAATCTCCTGGTTCCGATCATTATACTATAGTTATACTATATACTGTCCTATACATTATACTATAATTATATAACATGCTAATGTTCTATTAGGAGAAACTGGGTGACGGATATATTGAAACACACTGTGCTGTGTTTACAACTTTTCTGAGTGTCTCGAATTAGTTCAAATACATTTTTGGATATCCCAGGAGCCATTTACTTTTTATTTTTTTTTAACGTTTATTTATTTTTGAGACAGAGAGAGACAGAGCATGAACGGGGGAGGGTCAGAGAGAGAGGGAGACACAGAATCTGAAACGGGCTCCAGGCTCCGAGCTGTCAGCACAGAGCCTGACACGGGGCTTGAACTCACGAACTGTGAGATCATGACCTGGGCCGAAGTCAGACGCTTAACCGGCTGAGCCACTCAGGCGCCCCCCTGCCCCCGCCCCCACCAAAGATCAATAACAGAAGTATATTCCTAATTTTGATCACATCTATCTTGATTCTTTTCACACAATTTCAAGAGTACGGCAACCAGAATTCTGCTAGGCTAAAACCAGTCCTTCGTTCCCATCTCCAACCCAGCAATTTCTTTGCCGTCAGTGTCTGTTCTCATCCTTAATGGGTGGAGAGCACATGTTATGGCTTCATGTTTTCCACATCTTTTTTGGTTGTTGGTGTCCTTAAAAACACACAAATCTAAATCCGTTATGCATTTCCTGAGGGTGTGAACTGGCAGCAAATTTCGGTTCGAAGCCACATACACCACTGACAATTTTATGACACTGCTCGGTCGCGCACAAAGCCACATAGCTCCAGAGCTGAGGGCCACCGCCTAGAAATGAATCAACCTCCTGAAGCCGGTGAGTTTTGTTTTGGAAACTAGACTTACATTCTCCACATGAGCCACTGATGTCTGCTGTTCCTGGGGATTTGATGGGTAGAAAGAGGGCCCTCCCTCCCTGAATTTCTACCTGCCTTACACCCTGAGCCGCTGACCAGCTAGTATCTGATGGACTCCCTTTATCCGAGTTTGGGGGGTTGGCTTAAGGGGAGGTATAAGACGTGATCCCTAGACATGAGGAGCTTACAGTTTGGTACCAATATTAGTTGATGATTTAAACAGTTAAGCCCTAAACGTGAGGAACTTACTATGTAATATTTAGGGCAGCTGGAATCCAGAAAAGGAGAGCTGAACAGTCAGGAAAACTTCGATCAGGAGAGGGATTTCATCCATTCACACAATAAATATTTAAGTTAGCTCATGTTGTGTGCCAGGCACTCCTCTAAGGGCTAGTGTCTCAGTAGAAAACGGACAAAAACAAAAACTAATGGATAAACAAGCTCATTTCATATGGAAGGAAATAAATTAAGGAAAATTAAATTTAAAAATCAAGACTGGTGGAATGTATTCAGTTGATCTGCAGACTTAAGCATGGAATGTCCAGCCGGACAAACCCAATGTCGCAGCAATTTATGTTCAGGCTTTTGGAGCTCATTCTTAGGACCCCAAATCTCAAATTGATGTAAAGCGTTTGCACATCTGCAGGCATCATGTTTCCACCTTAGACAGAAATAGGACTTGTGCCTAATAAGATTCAAACAGATCTCATCTCTGGCAGTTTTCTTTTAAATTCCCAGAATCAAGGGCTAAGGTGATTTTTTTTTTTTTTTTTTGCCATCATTTCTAGAAAGAAGAAACTATGCCAGAGAGAAAAAATGTCATTTTTTCATGGATCGTAGCCCTATCATCACTTCTTTGGCTAAGTACATCTAAGTCCATTCATTCGACAGTCAACAATAGTGATTAAACATCTAGGACAGTGCCTGGGACACAGTAGGTATTCAATAAATGTTTGTCAAATGAAGTTATCACCTAGAATTTTGGTCTTTACCTTAAAATAATACAGGGTATGAAATGTGATGGGCATGCTTCTTTTACATAGCGTTTATACATTTATGGATCAATCCATTAATGTGACAAAGAGCTTTAAAAATAGAAAGTATAACCTAGAGGCAAGTAGTCACATTATTATTATTCATGGAAGTTGTAAGACAATGTGCCTGGCGGCCAAGAGAGCTAATGAAAGTGTCCGATGACGGGAAAATGATCTAAGGACACCAAATGGAAGCCATGGTATAGTTTACAGTATCAGTCAATGTCCTCAACAATAATCATTAAAGCAAGCCTTATGAGTATAAAGAAATTGCTACAGCCTTTATGGTTTCGTTAGAAAGGCCTCCCTCACTAACCGTACTTTCTTAGCCAGCCTGCAATGGTGTTAGACATTTCTCACTAGGGAATCCATCTTTGAGGCAAAGGTTCTGTATCCTTCAGGTAGATGATGGTAGTTAGCAAAGTGGGCCTGATGAGCCCTGTCCATGGAAATGACAAACTCGATTTCACTCTTTGCCCAAAGCTCCCTTCCTCAGGCTTCCCACCTTAGAAAATGGTACTTCTATCCTCTTGGTGATTCATGCCCAAAACCTTCTTTTATTCCTCCTGGTTTCTATAAAATATATCTCATCCATTAATTTCTTTCCAGCTCACTGTTGCAATCCTACTCCAGGCCACCATAATGTCTAGTCTCAGCCGATCATGCTGGTCATTTCCCTGCCAGGAATCGATTAGCCATGAATGTGTGATGCAATTATTATCAATGATATATGAGGGAAAATCTGCTGAGAGCTTCTGGGAAAGGCTCCCACACTCCTAAGAAGAGATATTTAGGAAGATATGGACTTTAATTCAATGGGACTTTGTCATTTCTAGATGTGACAAATCGCAATAGCTATCTGGTCCCCATGGAAGAAGTTAGCCTGGGGACAAAGCCAACATACCAAGACAGGCAGAACAGGGACATAAAGAGTTAGGGGCCTGATGATACTGATGAGCCTCTGGATTAACTAACCTGAGAGCCACCCTAAACCTGAGCTACTTAAAAGATGAGATAATAAATGTCCTTAGTGTTTAAGTAAGTTTGGGCTGGGAATTTCAGACACTTGTAGCCAAAGGCATTTTGACTGATTCAGCCTCACAAGCCTCATTTCTTCTACCTTAGGCCAACTCCAAACCATTCTTCATGCAACAACCAGAGTGAGCCTTTCAAAAGATAACTCTGGGTATGTAATTACCCTGCTCAAAACTCTTCGATGACTTTTCTTTCCACTTACAAAAATTTAAGTCCCTTCACATAGTCCACCAAGCTCTTTCAGTTATCTGTTGCTGCAGAACAACAAACATCTAGTAGCTCATCATTTCTGTGGGACAAGAGCTCAGGAGTGGCTTAGCTAGGAGGTTTGGCTCAGTCTCCATAAGGTTGCAGTCAAGGTACTGGCTGAAAGAGAATCAGCTTTCAAAATGGCGCACTCACATGTGCCACTGGGAGATCTCAGCCATGTGTGTCTTCTTAGCAGGGCTGCTGGAGTATCTCCAGATTGTAGCAGTTGGCTTCTGCCAGAGCAAGTGATCCAAGAGCAAGCAAGGAGGAAGCCACAGTGTGTTTTTCTGTCCTAATTTTGAACATCACACATCGTCACTTCCGGCACATTCTAGTCATTAAGGATAGACTGCACTTAAGGGGAAGGGAATTAGAATCTGCCTTTTGAAGGGATGAGTACCAAAGAATTTGCATGGACAAATTTTAAAATTTCCCCCACAGGTTTTGCATGATCTGACCCGTGCCTACCTTACTTACCTCACCTGACGTTGCTTTTGCCTTGGAGAAATCATGCTCCAGGCCCACTGGCTCCCCTGGAGTTCAACACATCCAGCATTTTCCCTTCTCCAGCTGTGGGTACATTCTGTTCCCACTGCTTGCAATGCTCTCTTCAATCCCTCACCTGTCTGGAGACTTCTCCATCTCTCCATCTCAGTTTCGACGTCACTTGTTCAGAAAGGCCTGTTCCAACCGCCCCCGCTTAAGTAAGTCCCCCTGTTATCGTCTTTCTCAGCTTCCTGCCTTGTCCCACCTGCCATCTGTCACAGCTGCAATTGTTTGAGTCTTTTATTTTTTCACTTGGTGAAGATGGCAAGGGTAGAGGCAATGATTTTAGTCGCCACGGTATCTCCAGAGTCTACAAAAGTACTCACTACAAAACAGAATCTCCACAAATCCTGGTCGAGTGAGCAAACGAATAAACAAATGCATCATCCTTGAACACACACAAGAAGGGGCCAGTCACAAACCAGGGAGAAACATTGGATGTAATAGAACTGAGAAGTTAAAACTGCTGCCAGATGGTTGGATTCCGCAACAGAAAAGCAGAGCCAGGCTGGTATAAGGTAGGAAGTGGGTTTCACGACCCCTGGGTGTAGGTGCCCCGAACGTAAGACACGGAGCCACCCAGTGGAGACGGTTTATTGGCACAGCTCGGGCATCCACCTACCCCACTCTTCCTCTTATTCAGTCCTGTTTTTCTGCCTTCACTGACAGACCACGACTCCCAGAAACAGCGAAGTTGGGGACGGGGGGGATGGATGGACAAGTCGTGGCACTCTGCCATGCGGCTGTGAGGTCAAAGGTTAAAAGGGGCAGCATTAGGAGGGCCCGAGGGAGCAGCGTATTCTGGAGGGCAGCCTTTCACGAGGTAATTTTGGCAAGAGACGTTCTACAGACTTCTTCCAATGATCAAGGGCCCCATTATCCCCCGGCGTCAGAGGTGCCGAGATCCCTCCCCGTTCCCACGATGCTGCACAACGAGAAGGCCTCTGGCAGATGCGAGAATCTGGCAAGAAGCAGTGACGATCCTCGACCTCCTCAGCTTAAAACCTGAAGGGGGATCTTTCAGTCCTGAGGCCACCAAAGGACCAAGGGGAGTCACCCTCCTGGTCCATCAACAATCAGGAGGCTGGGAAAGACTACTTCCGGTGACAAAGTAGTCGATAGTCAGCATGGAGTTCAGTCAAGATTTCTGTGTCACAGTGTGTAGAGGAGAGCCTACTGTTAAAAACATTTTTTTTTTTTTTTTAAACAGGAGAAATGTTATGTTCTGGGTCACATCGAAGTCACCCGATCTCCAAGAGTTCTCCCTTAGGCTCTATGCCGGGCACTAAATGTGGGTCCAGATCTGAAGGTGTGTCAATGAGAAATACGATAAGCCCGGTGCACGAGGCAGGCCGTCCCTCACCCACAGGTCACCACTTAATAAATACACCCTCGGCACCTTCATCTCTGGAGCCCTCATTCCAAACCACTTCACCTCTTAGTACCATCCCCTCCACCTTCCCACGTTCCTAAACTCTGATTTGACACCAGTCGGAGCCTCACACTTGACCCCTGTTCCAACATCAAAGGTTGTTCCCCTACCGCCACCCACAGCTCCCCTCATCTGATGGACTTGGGTCCAGCTGCCCTCGGTTATTTCCCGTCCTGGTCCGGCCTTTTCCCTGGGAGGTTCCATCAGCCCCCGGGGCAGCACTCCTTGCCAAGTGGTCGCCCACCTCGAGTTAAAGAAGAATAACCAGACAAAAGGCCCTAGTAGCCCACGTCTAAACTGTCTCTGAGGGTCTGAGAGGGTCAGTAATTCAAGTAGGTGTGGGAAGCAGGCAGGGAAACGATTCATCTGACTATTTCAGTTCAAAGGTAGGATGTTCAGACCCCTGTAAGCAAGGAACTCATAGGGAAATAAGGCAGCATCTGCTGGAGAAATGGGGCCCTGAGACTAGAACCTGGGTTCGGTCTCCTTACCCACCCACTCACCCAAACACAGGGCCGGGGCTGGGTCTGAGGGCTTGATGTTGCACTGAACCTGCTGATCAAGGTCAAAAGCTCCCAGCCACAGGGGTGGATAGTGGCAGGGACAGGATGTGCAGGAAGGAAATGGAAACACTCGAGGGATTGGCTCTCAGCTCCTCAGTCTCCCGCTGCTATGATGATTCTCCTCTGCTCAAAGCTACCAACGGCTACACTTTAGAGGACAGGTTCTTAGCCCAGTGCACACCATCTGGCCTGAGCCGCTTCTCTCCCTGGTCCATCTAACTTCCAGAGAGAGGAGAACAGAGCTTCATTCCAATCGAGGCCCAAGGGGATGACTGGGGAGCAGGGGACTCCTTTGATAGAACCATAACTCCTATTAGGGTTGGACTGGCCATCAGGATTGTGTCAAGGTTGCAGGGTTTTCAGAACTTGGCAGGGAGTTGAGTTTGCAGATGGCAGAAGGAGGAAGTGTTCGGGGGTGGGAAGCCAGACATAGGTTGAAGACCAAAAAATAAAGGCAGGTAATTCTTGAAGGGGGATTGGAGATGGTTCTAGAACAGAGCAAATGGTTAGGCCTCAGATGTCCACGTTGAGGGCAGCTCTGAGTGGTCAGGGGGAGGTAGGGGGGATATGGATGTTGAATTGGGGGGGGGGGGGTGGATTCTGCCTGGGCCTCATGCAGCTTCATGAAGAACTGACCACAGCCTCTATCATGACCTTATCACACTCATACTCCAAAGACCGGATTTCCCAAACTCAGTTCTTAGGGGATTAAAGTCAGAGTATCTTTCTGTGGTGAAGCATGAGCACTTTCCCGAAGCAACAGCATAATTTTAAAACCAAATATCATCCATGTTTGCAATCTAACATATCTTTTGTGGGACATCTACGTGGCTGTCAGGTAAGCCTCAGACTTCGGCTCAGGTCATGATCTCGCGGTTGATGAATTCGAGCCCCGCGTCGAGCTCTGTGCTGACAGCTCGGAGCCTGGAGCCGGCTTCGGATTCTGTGTCTCCCTCTCTCTCTGCCCCTCCCCTGCTTGTGCTCTGTCTCTCTCTCTCAAAAATAAAATAAACTAAAAATAAAATAAAATATATTCTGTCAGCCGCAGGATATATTCTTTCACTAACCTCAGAAGTATTTCATGTAAAGTCGAATCAATCTAGATCACTAATTTTTTATAGTCCTCATTCTTAAATGAAAGAGAATAATTTGTTATTTTTTAATGAACTGTTATTGGCTCCCTTTTGTCATTCAATGTATAAGACTGTGTTGTTACAGGGTCTGAGCTTCACAAAGTGCAACTCTAGTAAGAAATCTACTTCTAAAAAGTAGAAATGGCAAACAGCATCCGAAAATATTCTGGTGCACTGGCTATGTTGTACAATCTCTTACAAAAAGAAACACATGTTTGAGAATGTGTGTGGTTGAGCAATATGGGGAGTTTTCTTACCCAGCATCATGCCTAAGATTCAGGCACTTTCCACCAACGTTGCGTAATGGCCGCTGTCACCTTCTATTACAGTTTCTAAAACATCAGGCTTCACAGAACCCATTTCCTTAGAGGTCCTTGCCTGTCATTAGAGCAAGTTCTACCCAGTGACAGTGGGTGGTAGCACTTTAGACAGGCCTTTTTAGAGATTGACATATCACCACTCACATCACCTTTTATGAAAAGGTAATGGTGTGCTTACGGGGAAAGGTTTGACTGAATTTGGTACGGCTATGATTAGAACCTCGGAAATAATTAGGTCTTACCCTACCCCAGTGGCTCCCCCCTTACTAGCCTCCCATCCCAACCATCACCCTCCAATTGCCTCCCTAACCATCTTCTCCCAAAGGCCCTGCCCGCTGCCCCATTGCCCTGCCCCATCAGACTCCCTGGTCATCTCTCTGGTCAAGCTCCCTCCATCTCTTTTCATCAGCGCCCCCACCAATGGACTTCCCCATTTCCTTCCTCATCAGCTGCCCTCCTTGAGGGGTTACTGAGTGACTTATCTGTAAAAGGAGCAATGGCAGAATGAAGGTGCAGAACCTCTTTGTTATATGCAGCAGCCCCCTACCCCGAAGAATCTGGATAAGATAGTCTGGAACAGGTAGCTGAATAGTTTGCCCAGGTGGGGCTTCTATTCCCCACACTCTCACTCCTGGGATGTCATCTTCTTGGGGAAATACCTAGAGATAAGATATTGGTTTAACTTCTCCATCCAGCTGCCCATATGAAGGAAATCGAAAGAAAGAAAACTGTACATTCCTTCTGCATCTTACACAGACATACCTGTGTATCTCCTTCAGCTTCAGGCATGAGCAGCAGCAGGCAGGGGCAAGAGAGGAAGCTGACAAGTCCCTATCCTCCTGGTAACCCTGAAGAATTGAGCACATAAACACTGAAGCAAGTTCTTACTTTTCCAAGTTGTCCATTTAGTTTTGCATGTAGGTTAAAATATTGTTTCTCAAACCTCCCGGATGGCATGAATGCCAGTGTGCTCCTGGGATGCCAACAGGAAGGGATGGAATCTGGGATTTAAACTGTATTTTTTTTAGCAAATACAGCAGGTAGCTTGCAGGAACCTTTGAAGACACAGACTGACCCTTGATCACAATTTGGTATCTACTTTCCTAATCCTTAACTGCTGTCCATCTGGACTATTTAAGCTAGTGACTGCTTCCTCTGACCCTAATTTTTAGGTCCAGGCCTGATGAAAACTCATCTAAAGCACCTGCTTTCTCCGATCCCTTCCTTTGATGGGAAGAAAAGCAGTCAGAAGATGGTTCGTTACTAATAAAATTATGCAGAGGTTCTGGGTTGCTTCCATTTTCACCTTTAATGAAACTCAAGTCAATAAACATTGGGTGCCTGGAACCACAGTGGCTCTCCACCTTACGGGCCTGTGAGCATTCACAGCGGGCAATTCTGCCCTTCCGGAGTCCCTGGCTCACTTGTCTTCCCATCTTGCCGGAAGCAAGAGCCTCGCACCAATCAGAACTGGTTCGGACCCATCCCATATCACACTGTATGGGAACAAGGCACTGGCCTTTGCCAAGTGTTGGCCTCCAGATGTATGAAATGGGATAGAAACACCTGCCATTTCTTTTCTCTGTGTGTGTCTATGCCCCTCCTGAAGGAAGTTGTTTCCAGTTACCCCAAAGATAAACTTTCAGGGCAAACTTCTAAAGGAGCTTGTATTCCGATCAGGACAGCTCTGAAACAATTCAAACAGCAAGTATACATGGCTGTAAAGGAGACTGGTGCGAGAAGGAAGTATAAAGGCCAAAGAAAAAAAATGAGCGACGCATGTGTGGATTGGAAGTTATGTTGTCAGCTCCTTACCACCTGAGTGCAAAAGGAACAAGATGTTCTTGGGTTCTCGTCCATCCCCTCCCCGCTTGAGTTTTCCGTCCGTGGAAGTATAACTAGGGTATCTACTCTCCAAATCATTCAAGTCACAGAACAAGAAAAAAAAAAAAAAAAAGCAAGCAAACTTTTTTTAGTTCCCCTCAAGTTCCCCTAAGAAGGCAGGTCTTTTTTCAGACCAATGATCGCTAAGGCTCAGGAGAACAACAGAAATCTAGGAGGCTCTCAAGATATGATGCTCTGCCCGGTGACCCTTGCTCTGTGCCCAGCTGGCCCACAGAAGGAAGTCACAAATCTGGTAGTGGTTGGGGGCGGCAGCCAAGCTTCTTTTCGGCTGCCTTTTTCTCCTCCTGGCTCCCCTCTCTTTTCTCCCGGCTCACCCTAACTCCCCGGATCTAAGGGTTCTGCTCTATAACTTATAATGCCATAATTTGGAGAATTTGGAGGTACCCTCTGACCCCCTTGCATCTGGCAATCCATTTGAACCTCCCCCCACCAGACAGATGGGACCACGACCTTCCCCCCAGTGGTCAGGACTGCCATGGCTTTGAGCCCTCCTCGCCGTGGCTGTACTTGGAACCCGTCTGACCTCCCCCCAAGCACCACGACGGGAGGTCGGATGGGTTCAACACCCAGCAACACAGCTTTGGCTTCAGATTTCAATTTTGCAAAGTTCCTTATTACAGATAAACCCCTCACCTTAATACCCTTCTGGGCCCCGCCCCCTCGGTACCTGCCACCTGTCACGGGAGAGTAGTTGTTCGTCTTCTATTTATCTTTTCACCCGGGTTTGGTGTGTGGCGTTTTCCTTGTTATTAAATAACCAGGGTATGTGTTGATTTTGCTCTGGCCGAAGAGCGTTCTACACATAACAGAACAATAAAAGCACCAAAGAGCACCTGTCACTGTTCTGCTCAACTGTGCTTAACTATATTGCCCACATAGTTCAAGGAAGGATAATCTCGCCCAGAGACAGCAGCATCTGGCCCTTGAGGCACATCTCCCTATAGGGATCCTTCTCGGGAGCCCTCACGGAACCTAACCTCCTCTGTCACTGCCACGAAGCTGTCTATCCATCCTCCTCCATTCCGCACTTTACGCCGTCACCGATGTATCTTCAGAAGAAACGATAGTGTTCAAAAGCCTTATGGACTAGGTCAGGCAGAGATCCACGTCTCCATTTTGCAGAATGGAGAAAACTTAACTCATTCTCAGCTCTAACGGTTAGAAAATGGATCTCAGGGAAGACTGGTTGGCGCAGATCAAGGCACTTCCTGTCACACCATGCTGCCCTGGCGGTCAGACCCGTGGAAGAACTCTGCGGCAGGTACCTGCCTTGGCTCACGAGCTATAGCAGTAGAGAACCTGCATCGCGTGCCAGGAGGACTCTGGATGCGGCAGCCACTGCAGAAGAATGGGGAGGGAGGAGGGTGGCAGTCGGGGTGCTCCAGGACCTGCCGTGGAGTCAGACATGCCAGGAGCAAGCAGTCTGACTTATAGGTGACGCGTTCCTGAGGTGGCACAGAGACCAGTCCCAGAACTAACGAACGACCTCACCAGTCCCAGTGAACCGCAGTGACTGCAAAACCATACTTTAAAAACAAAACACTTATTCGCTTTGAGTGAGACAGCATGAGTGGGGAAGGGGTAAAGAGAGAAGGGAACAGAGGATCCAAAGTGGGCTCCATGCTGACAGCAGCGAGCCCGATGCGGGGCTTGAACTCACAAACTGTGAGATCGTGACCTGAGCTGAAGTCAGAAGCTCAACTGACTGAGCCACCCAGGTGCCCCCAACACCATACTTTTAAAAGGGAGCCAGATAACACAGGTGACACAGACCAGAGCTCCGACTCCAGCAGAAAAACTGGCTCAAGACCATGACGCCCCTCTCCCCAAAAGAGAATTTGTCAGAAGGAAGGCAGGTAAGACCGTGCCGGAAAGATGCTGATACGGCCTTAAAATTTACATGACTTCAGTGAATGCACACCGCTGATTGGATACACAGCTTCTGCCTTAAACAAAGAATAAACTTACAGGCTGTGGGATCTGGGGGACCGTCTTCTGTCAAAATTAAGTTTTAAATACTTCTCCCTATTCCCAATCCCGTTTCCCTGGCTAAACGGATAGTAGCCATGGACCAAAGTTCTGCAGCATAATCCTTTTGGGGGTCAGAAAGTGACCTCCGGCTAGCCTCTGCTGTGAAGCACCCAAAAATGTAAATAGAAATATCCAAAAGGAGGGGCACCTGGGTGGCTCAGTCGGTTAAGTGTCCAACTCTTGATTTCGGCTCAGGTCACGATATCATGGTTCACAGGACCGAGCCCTGCATTGGGCTCTGCGCTGACAGCCCGGAGCCTGCTTGGGATTCTCTCTCTGCCCCTCCCCTGCTCGCGTGCTCTCGCTCCCTCTCAAAGGTACATTACCATTTTTAAAAAACCCAAAAGGAATAAACGGGAGAATTCCACCAGGATTACCTCCCCACCCATCCCTCAGGTCACCAAGCCTCTGTCGGGAAGGAGGGGCCGGCTGCAAACTCATTCCAGTTGGTGCAGAAGCACCAAGCACCTGCTGTGGGAGCCAGAGAGGAACGACTGCCCCCTTCTCACGGGCCTTTGCTAGGTTTCGGCAGATGGTACTAGACTCCGCATTACTAGGAGGTGGGCCTGGAAAACACGCTTCTGATACCGCGGCGCTCCCCTCTCCAGCCATAAGCCACTTTTACTCTCCAGAGTACGAGCAGCCATAGACGATGTGCACATCGATGGCTGTGTTCCAATAAAACTTTATTTACAAAAATAGGCAGCAGGCCAGATCAGCCCATGGGCGGTGGATGGCCAGCCCCTGTACTAGATTATTACCGCCCTCTTTATCAAAGCCTGCCTGCCCCATGTCCCAGTTGCTATGATTTGCTTTGTAAGCCCCATGATAACATGAGGAACTTCTGACTTTCCTGGATGGGGGCACCTCAAGCTGTCTCCCCTTCCAAGTGCCATAGGTACATTTATTAAGTTCTTCGGATTATGTGGTCCATGTCAAAGGAAGAACTCTCACACGGGTAGTTCCGGGCGTGTTTAGAGACCTAAGGGGGGCTGAGAGCAGAGACACTCAGTCACATCTTACCGTGCCCGTCCTCCGTTGTAAGACCCGGTCTCAGCCGTAGGTCATGGTCCACGTGAGTGCGTTACATCCCCTCTTGCCGTCCCCCCACCCCGTGCCTCCATTTGACAAATGAAAATGCCACATTCTCTTAATGCTATTTGAAATTAAAACTACGTCAAACATCTTCCCAACAGGGGTAATTGCTGCAATGTTTTCAAACAACACACACCCTTCCATTCCTACTGCTACCCCCCGACTACTCCAGACCCTGAAAGGACCCTCTAGGAAGAAAGAGCCCCTTAATACCTCCCTGGGATCACCGTTCCAGGTAGTTGAGATGCTATTCACAGCATTCCAGAGTCTTAAATACGCACAGAATTTTAGGGTGGGAAGGAATCCAGAATACACAGAGTACAACACCCTCTCCCCGCCCCCCATTCAATTAAGAAGTTTTCAAGACCTTCTTGTTTTGAGACCTGTGGGTCAAAAATGGGGGGCCATGATGGTCTAGAACGACGCAACGTCCACTTGTACTTGGGGCAAATTTCGGCACTAACACGATGTCTTTGCACGCCAAAGTGGAAAATGGCAGTAAGTTCTGGGTAATTCGAACAACAGCTGTCCCTGTGGTTTCGGGGCTGTGGTTCACTTCTTAATCAAAAGGCATTCGGCCTACAGGAAAGGGGTCCTATAAATCACAGGAAGTTTCAAGAAGTCAACAAAAGGATTCCAGGCGGGAGGCGGCCAGAGAGAGAGAAATCTGATCTTAGTCTGTTTTATTAAGTTAACATTTTTCTGCCGACATTTGTCTTCTCCCCTCTAAAATTCCTCAACTGACTTTAAGGATAAAGACGCAAATCTATCGTTGAGCAAACCCTAGAGTGGGTGGGCCGTGATTCTACTCTCCCCTCAAATATCAGCTTCAAGACAAAATATAATAACTCCAAATTAGCTCTTCGTCATGAGCAATAAATTATACATAAGTTGAAGTTCACAGCCAGAGAAGTTGAGACAGCCCTGATAACAGGCTAAAAAGATCACGTCTCAGGTAACAGTATAAAGGCCTCATCTGGCTTTTTACTCAATATTATGGTTGGTTTAATGGCAGGAGGTGTTCAGATTCTACCTGCTAGTGTTTTAGGAAACATTTCGCACTACTCTAATGGACAGCTCGGTCACACAGAAGCTTCCTTCCTTCCATTGGAAGAAAGTAGGCTGACTGGGATTTTAATACCAACCTTTGGGCTTCTTGCATCCATGCGAATACACGAACGCCGTTGCTCCCGAGCATCCTTTCCGATATTCCACGAGCAAGAGAATCCCCTGCGCCCACTCACATTTTGGCAGACACATGGGAGAATCCCTTTCCTTTGAGGAACACTCTACCCGACAGCTACGAGGGGGCTTGAGGTGATCAGATATGAGAGACTGCTTCTGGAACTCTCCTGTTCAACTTGCTTCCCTTCGTACTTTCAAAGGAGCCAAATTTGGGAAAATAGGATTTGACTACTGAGAACTGGGGGATTTCGCCCTGAGAAGACAGTAGGACTAGTTTCACGGCATTTTTCTTTTCACGCCACTTTCTGGCTCGTTACCTGGCTGGAGGCTGGAACCAGCGATGGTCCGGCCAACGCTCGTGTCAACACGGGCAAGGCTCCTTGGAGTCACTCTGTGAACAGACTTGGCCTGTGGGTAAATAATGTAACGATGCGGTTGCTCAAGGTCGGCGGATGGGTCCCCCGAGGCTTTGCAGCCTGGGAGATGTCCCATCTGACCCACCAGGAGAGCCACAGGCAGGGAACCACTCCTCTGTGCTCGAGGCTGGCATGGAGTGCTGCCAGTGAGCCAGTGTGGACCCAAACACTAACCCTAAAGGACTCAGTGGGAAAGAATAATACAATTGATTTATAACTACCCACCTCTTCCTAAAAAAAGGTTTGGAACCCCCTAAGTATCAAATTGTATACGCTAGAGCAGGAGTTTGCAAGGAAGGCCCCAAAAGCCTAATCCTCTTTTACAAATAAAGTTTTATTGAAACCCAGCCATGCTCATTCATTTGCATATTGGCCATGGCTGCTTTCACTCTGCAAGAGAGGCGTTGAGTAGTTGTAAGAGACCATACGGCCCGAAGATCCTGAAATATTTACGATGCGGACCTTTACCAAAAAGTTCGCAAGCTCCTGCACTAGGAAAAGATAAGAGAGAGAAAACATTGATAGCGATTTGTTCCTAGAGGTGGTTGTTATAAATGAATTCACACACCGGAGTAAAAATTAGATTCACCTTAAACAGCCAACAGGGTAGAACAATGGTTGGGGAAACATGGTCGACACGTGATGAAATAGCACATGACCATCAAAAAGTGCATTTGTAAAAAAAAAAAAAAAAAAAAAAAAAAGTGCACTTGTAAACGTTTTTAATGGCATATGGAAGGACTTACAGTATTTGTTATGTGAAAAGTACAGAATACAAAATACATTACCAATGAACCTCAACGGAGCAAAAAGGGTTTTCTGCAAAGAAGAATTACCAGAGGGAAACAATACACCAACCCTTCAGCACTTGAGAACTGGAAATGTGAATGATTTTTAATGTTTGCATTCCACTTTTAGGGTTTTTAAGTCATCTCTGCAGCAAATATTATTTCAGTTTTACAATAAGAATTAAATAAAGAGTTTAAAATGATCTTATTGCGGAGCTGCTGGCTGCCAAGTTAGAGAGAGACAGGGAGACAGAGACAGAGAGTAGAAGAAGGAAGGAGAGGAATTAGAATTAGAAGGAGGAGAAGGGAGGGGAGGGGCGGAAGGGCAGAAAGAGAGAGAGACGGCAGTGGCGGGGGGGGGGAAGGTGTTTGCTAAAAAGCATTTTCAGTTTCTAGTGAAGCCAAAATATTCTCCTGGCAGAAAGTGTTCAGGGTCTTCAGTGATGAAAGTAAAGATCTGTGGGCTGATTGCTACCTGCTTCTCAGGTTGGAGATATTTTCAGGAAGGTTCTTGAGAAAGGTGAACAAGAGTGGTCTCTTTATGGTTTTTGGAAAACAAAAAATTAGAAGCCCCCAAAACGTCTCATAGGTATTGACCCAAACATTCATGCAAAGACTTACCTGGAATGCTTAGTAAAACTTATAATATCCCCTGGGGGGAGAAAAGCCCCCAATATCAAAAATGATGCTAGTGTCTCTGCTTGAATTCATGGCGTTTTTTCGCTGTGGTTGTGATTGTGGAGAGCTGCCTAATCGCAAAATTGGAGCTAGAAAAGCTGACAGACCGAAGTGTTAAAAATACAGACTCGGCTGTTTTTCCCTAACTAGACATTGAAGCTACACGGCAGAGTGATAGATGGTTGCAGACTGTGTGGCCAGCAGAATGGACAAAGCTTTTATTCCCTATTTACTCCTACACAAAGCTTTTGACCAAAGATGCAGAAAAGAAAGTGGATGTTTATTAAATTATACCAAATCACTTCAAACGTAAAGAAAAGACAAAGACAAAGAACATAATTTCATCTATAAAAGCCTGTCAACTTCTTTATTCCCTCCATTGTGAAGGCAAAGAAACAGAGTTGTGTCTTCCTGACGTCGCGAGAAATCCCCTTAGAATTATAATCCAAGCCCATTTAGCCACATTAAATTGGGGAGTGAGGCTTGATTACTGTGAAACGCAGAAAGTAGGACAAATGGAGAGACAGTCGTATATCAACGAGTTTCTAGAGCCTTGGAAGACAGTCTTTGAACCCTGAAAAGAACTACCCAGAATGAAAAACAGAAGGAAGATGTGTCGAAAGCATTTAAATCGCTAGTCACACCATCCACACTGCTCACCCCCAGAGATCTGACACGAGGAGTGAGGTCTCCCTTACCTCTAGCCCAAGTGCAGAATAATCTTTTTACCACCAAATTCAAACACATCAGTGAGTCTCCTGGTCCTGATTTAGATGAAAAGAGAGCTGGCAACTCATATCCAGAGGGCCCATGAGTTAGCAATTGACCAAAAAATACCTTTCTCTAAAATAGAAATATTACTGGTGTCCCACCTCTTTTATGCATTGCAAGGAAGTATGCTGACGAAGAAAAAGACTCAGAGGCTGTTTGGGTCAAAAATGCAAAGACATGTTTGAAACCAAATTGGCTCTCTTTTAGAGTGGTGCCATTGACCTCCTAGCAGGGCGAGCACCTTGGGTCAGCACTCTGGCTTTAGCGGGGACAGAAAATTAAGGCTGGGTGCACAGCAGACAGTGGTTCTGGAGGTTTCTTTAGTCAGAATTTTTGTTAAAAAGACATAAAAATGAAGATGCTTTTATTCTGGTCTTTCGTAAGATTGAGAAAACATCAATTTTCCATGTTCATATTTTCGCAACATAAAGTAACTTTGGGAAGAGCATGATGGCCACCAAATCTCATCCCCTACGATGTCACCACAAGTTACTACCATTAAGAGTAGAATAGCATATTTTAAAAATACTGTACTTCATTCAGGTAAAATGCTGTTCATTGAAAGATGCACTTTCACGCGATGAGAAAGTCAAAAGAGAGAGAAAAGGAAGGAAAGGAAAAGAAAGAAGCAAGACAATTATGGAAGCAAGACACCAACGATTGTCAGATGCATCGTGATTTCAAAAATGATAAGAGTTGGGGGAAAGAATGTATATTAGAGTTGATGAAAATGTCAAGTTTTTCAAATGACTGAATGACCTACCCTTCACCAATTCCTTCAGAAAATACATGAGTTGGAAATGTGCCTTCGAGCTTTCAGGGCAAGCAATGGCTACTTACTTAGTTACTAGTAACTCCTGTACAAAAGGAGAATGGCAACCTGTTACCTAGGTTGGTTGGATAACCAGATGGGTACTTGGGTCAACATTCTGGTTAATGAAGAGTTATATGCATCATAACAAGCGTACATTTTTTAAACAATTGAGACATAGCATCATTTATTTAGTATTAAGATGATATTAAACACTATTTACTCTTTGATGATACACTTACTGCCTCAGGGTCATAATTAAGAACATATTGTCCCATGCACAATGGAAAGGGGAGTAAATAATTATTAAATAATATATAATTATATATTGCTAAATATATCATTATATCAAATATATAATGATATAAAATAATAATTATATATTATTAAATATATAATATTGAATAATAAGTCATTTCATCGGCAGATAATTTAAGGCCCTCTCTACTCCTAAAATGGTCTCATCAGAAGATAGAAATTGCCGGGGCGCCTGGGTGGCTCAGTTGGTTAAGCGACTGACTCTTGGTTTTGGCTCAGGTCATGATCTCACAGTTTGTGGATTTGAGCCCTGCTTCGGGCTCTGCCCAGTAGTGCACAGCCTACTTGGGGTTCTCTCTCTCTCTCCCCACCCCTCCCCCACTCACTCTGTGTCTCTTTCAAAATAAATAAACTTAAAATAAAGAAAGAAATAAAATAGAAATTGCCACAATTCATGGAACCAGGACCCATTCAGCTCGATATTCTGTTGCCAAGAACAGCCCTGAGTTACTCGTGGTAATGACTCTGTCCTTATATCAGCCTCCATCACAGAGGCACGGCATGGCATAGGTACTCTTATTAACTATGTCATTTCATAACCCACATTCTTTTCTAGACCCCTGTGGATTCCTGTTTTCTCCTAGCTATACCACAGCACCGTGAATAAAGGGAAGATCTTCCCCAGTCCTCTAGCCCAGCCTCACCCACTAGAGCATCCCTGGATTGCTCAGTCTCATGTCTGGCATGAAGAAAGCCCTCGATAAACAGCTGTCGAACGAGGGATCACATCACTGCCGTGTCAATATCAAAGCAGGGTCTGACCAGCCCAGAGGAGACACGGAGGAACACATCTTGACTTCAAAAACTTTATTTCCGTGAACACAGCTTATGATCACGTTACCTTTAATTCAGCTGCAACGCACTATTGGTACCTACGGAGTCAACTGAGACCCCAAAGGAGATGTAGCCCTCGTTCTGTATTTGTGGATTTGGTTCTCTATCTGTGTCTCTTGAGGCAAGAGGTGTTTAGCCCCGGGGGGTCCAGGCTGAGCTTCAACGACCAGTTGTCCTCAGGGCACAAAACAACAAGCTCCCGAGGGTGGGATTTACTATCATATCATCAGTGATGAGAAGAGGGCCTGACACACAGTAGATGTTCAAGGAATATTAACTGAATGAATGAGTCCCCTCACATTTTTATTTTATTAGATTCGGTCCATCCTTCAAGTTGCTCAAGGTTCCTGGGGACCTTGAATCTATCATCAGCGACCGTAGGAATCCCTCTCGGCATCCAGCTGTGTATACCCATGAATAGCAAACTACAGACCACAGGCCAAGTCCAACCGATCGCCTTCTTTTGTATAGCCCATGAGCTAAGAGAGCTTTCACATTTTTAGGTGGTTGGGGAGGGAAATTTCAAAGAAGAACAGTATTTCATGACAAGTGAAAATGATACGAAATTCAAATTTCAGCATTCAAAGCAGTTTTATCGGAACACAGCCATGCTCCTTTGGGTACGTGTTATCTGTGGCTGCTTCTAAACTACGACAACATGGTTGAGCAGTTGCACCCAAGACCCACAGAGCCTGAAAACTTAACTTTTTTAGTGTATCGCCCTTTACAGAGTAAGTTCGAGTGCCCCTAGTCTACACATGCCATTAATAGCCTCTTCTTGACCATTATCTAACATATGACACAGGATGAAGGCAAGGACTGAAGTCTGAACTGTGTGCATACTCTTGAGACCTCCCTCCAGCAGGGTTCAACCCACTCATATCATCCTTCGGGTATTCGCCAACTCGATATGGCTTGAGCACTCTGCTCCCATTTTTCCATCATGTCCCCCAAAGGCTCCATGGGAGGCAGGTTGCTGAAACCTAGAAGCTAGCGATGATGATGGATTTGGAAATTTCCTGAGAGTTGCAGCCCTCATTCTAACCACTCCCCAACGTAGGGCACAGGGACGGAAGCCATTCACTCACGGGCCGGTGAAGTATATGAGAGCATATGACGGTCATATGCAAGTTTACGAATCAATTCCGATAGTCAGTTCACCTGGGCAGTTGAGAATTCCTGCCGTGGACTCAGGGGTGTGCCAGACCTTGGAAAATGGGGTCCGCAATGAGGGGACTAGTCCCTGCCTCCCTCGTATTCTGCCTGCTGTTCTCTCTTTACGCACGGGATGCCTCCCGAGTCTTAACCTCTTAAAAGAACGATTTCTGAGGTTCCATGACTTGACAAATTAACATCGGCCTTGAATAACAAACCCCCTTTGGATTTCAAGGACGAGGAGGGGAGGACCCTCTCTGCTGAACTAGAGAGAGGAGATAAATGGAGATTCTGAATCAATTATCTCTTCTTTCTCTCAAATAACACATCATTTGGTTTTCATAAAGTCCTGGCCGTTGCCTTCTGGAAAAATTCACGGAGCCAACAAGAAAAAGAGAGGAAATGATTAAAAAGAATTTGCTCTCAACACTGCTAATTCGTTGAAACCCCTTCAAAGGTCTGCGCAACGGCGCCCCAGAAGCTCAGGCAATCTGATGCTCTCTGATCGCCTCGGCCGCTACATTCATCTTCTGGCAGCCGCTGGCTGCCAGGAGAAGTCGCGGCACGATGCCAGAGCTGTCTGCAGGTGAGTGTTCCTTCTGGACGGCAAAGGTCCAAAGGAGAAGAAAGGCTGGGAACACACCCCAGAACGCCCATCCAAGCTGCCGCTAGATTTGCCCGGGGAACAAACCGCAGAATGCTAAAGTGGCACTCGGTGTTAAGTCTTGTTCAGACCACAGAACCGAAGGAGGAAGGAAGAGCCGGTGGAAATGATGAAGCAGAGGCGGGCAGAGTGCACTGCGGGAGAAGTGGGTAAGAACCGCCCAACACCGGCATCAACACGAGACCCGCCTCTCCCAGGAAGCCCTCCCAGGTACCTCCGCGTCTCACGGATCGCCCCCCTGGCACACCCCCCATTGCACGGACCTTCTGCAACAATCCTTTTCACCCTTAACAGAGGGCTGCTCTGACTTGTGAGCTCAGGCTTGGCTACTCCCGAGAGCGCTCCGTGGCTAGGGTTCCTAGGAATAATGTTTTAGCTTCCTCATGTATCACTCAGAGCCACACATCGTAAGTACGTAGTATTTATCGAAACAATGGGAACAAAGAGAAAACGGCTACTTTTCGCCTTTGATAAATCTGAAGTGGGCGTCTTCTAAAAGGAGGTGCCCTCTGAAGAAGATAGACTTACCTCCTGCCCTTCTGGCTCCTATTTGACAGCTTTAAAAATGCTGTCAGTTTAAAATGGAGCTTGTCTTTCTGATGACTGCAGAAGTGACTGGCAGCTAGAGACCCCTCGGGTCACGGAGATATTCACCTCGCAGAGGAAAGGGCAATGCTGATTCCAAGCAACGGAGCTCGCCTCTGCCTATAAATGATGTCAGTACCTAAACCACAGCCCCTTTGCATATGGCAGAACCGAGACAGACGTAGGTTCTTCCACCACGGCGTTATCTCTCCTGCAACCAGTGACCTCATTGTGGTAACAGCAGCATTTCTAGATGCCAGGGGGCTCTCACTCAAATGAATATTTAAGTAACGCTTTAATCTTCCTTTTTCTGCCTTAACAGAGACAGTAGTAAGACCATAATTTAACATTAAGACATTCCAGAAGTTATTCTGCATCAGATACTGAAAAAATTATAAAGAGAGTCCTATCGTGCTCTATTCTAATAGATATTGCTTTATTCCTCTTGCTTCGGGTTGCTTGGAGACTATGTTTATCAAAATGGTAAAAGCTTTCCAGCCATGCTGGAATAGCTAATGGTAGATCGCAGCAAGAGAAAAGTTGGATAAAACACAAGACCCATCTGTCTAAAGGCATCAGAGAACGGCCAACGCATCCAGGACTTGAGAAGGCACATCCCAGAGAGAAGGGGAGTTCGTTGAGATGTGCCCAAATTTCTGCACACCTCCTTTCTCCTTGGAGCATTTGCCAGAGGAGCCAGAGGCGGACAAGCAGAGAGGAAAGAGGCCGATTAGGAATCAGAGGAGCCAGTCGAGTTTAGGCAATCTCCCAACCTGGTGAGACAGGAGTTCGGGGTCACCGAGGCAACCAGGTTTGGGGCGGACAAGATCCTAGGATACAGCAAGGTGCAGAGGGCTCAGCCCAGCGTTCAGTTTTTTTCTTCTAGAGGCACTTTCTGGTCGAGTTGCACAGAAAAGAAACGAAGAAGCCAAGTAGAAAGGCGCTTAAAAGCAGAACAGAATTTTGGGCTATCTCAAATGGACGGAGAGGTGAAAAATGTCTAGATGAACCAAAGAGGAAGGGCTCTAGGAAACACTTCAGATATTCGGTTGGAAACCCCAGAGATTAATATCCTGGGAACAGGAGCAAACCAGGAGGGGTTGAAAGAGTTGAAGACTCCAAACCAAGCTTGGGTCAGCCTCTTCCCTAACTGAAATGAAGTAATCTGTCTCCCTGTTGCACACCCGAGAATAAGGTGTATTCTCCCTGGAGGGAGACAGCATAATGCAATGCTTCTGAAAAATCCATACAGAAACAGAACTTCTCTGCATACAATTAAATTAACTGATTACACCAAAAAACAAATTAAAAAACCCACAAAAAATTTCACAATAGAAACAGGCTATAGTTAACCAAGATATTAAAGTTCTCAGACACGGACTTGACGATAACTGTAATTACTATGTTCACGACAACAGATGAGAACTGAAATATATGAAAAGATAGAAACTCTAGGATGGAAATTCTAGAACAATAAAATAGCCGAAACTAATAACTTAGTAGAGGGCTGTAGCAGAAGAGTAGATGTAACTGAAGAGAGAATCAGAAGACTCAGAAATACAGTAGAAAATGGCCAGGACGAAGAAGAGAGAGAAAGTGTATTGAAAAGTACAGAAAACAATATAAAAGCCATATAGGACATAGTGAAAGGTCTAAAATATGTGCATTTGGTGCCCCAGAAGAGAAGAAAGGGAACGAGGCAGAAGCAATATTTGAAGAGAAAATGGCTGGGCATTTTCCAAAACTAAAAAATAATACCAAGCCACAGATTCAAAAGAGACTATGAACGAACCCAAGTAGAATAGATGCAAAGAAAAATCACACCTGCAATAAAATACAATAAACACATTACAACAAAATAGCTAACACCAAAGACTAACACAAAATCTTAAAGCAGACGGGGCGGGGGTGGGGGGGCGGTGGGGAAAGGCACATTCTCTATGTTGCTAAATACACAGATACCAAATGCCCCAGCATTCTCATTTCCAGGTATATACACAAAAGAATTGCACTACTCTCTCCAAAGACTTAGGTAAGAATACCGAGGGAAGCACTCCCTGCAGCAGCCAAAAACAGCAAGCGACCCAAACGACCCATCAGCTATAGAACAAATTATGGTAATGTCCTCTAACAGAATACTATACAGCGATAACAGTGAAAACTGCCCCACTTACAATATAGATGAAACTCACAGATACAACATTAAGTAAAGGAAAGAAGAAACAAAGAGTACCTAATATATGATTCCGTTTTTATTACAGTTTTTTCAATAGGTAAAACTAATCTGATTTACTAATCTAGAGGTCGGAGTTGTGGTTAACTCCGGGCAGCCATTTTTTTGTCTTAGAATGGCACAAAAATTGTGCTAGAATGCCACAGATGGGCTATATCTGGAGCTCTATGGTAGTTACATACGTGTGTATGTATATAAAAATGAATTAAGTCAGAAGCTTAAGATCTGGGCTCTTTACTGTATGTAATGTATACCTGAGTAAAAAAAAAAAATGTAAAAACTGAAAACAAAACTGAAGACAAAATAAGGATGTTTCTAGAATAACAAAAATTAAGAAAACTAATCACTCACAGACCTGTATTAAAGAAAATACTAAAAAGAATTGTTTTTGTTCTGCTTTGTTTTGGGGCGGAAGAAAAATGACCCCAGATGGAAACTCAGTAATGAAGGAAGAAATGAAGAAAAATAGAAAGGACCATTTACGTTACACGGATAAATATAAATATAATGATAATAATAAATACTTTTGAAAAGTAATGTGTAGAATTTAAATGAATGACAATAGTAAAAATGAGGAAAGGGGGTAGATTTTTAATATTTATTTGAGAGAGCAAGGAAGACACAGCATCTGAAACAGGCTTCAGGCTCTGAGCTGTCAGCACAGAGCCCGACGTGGGGCTTGAACTCATGAGCCACAAGATCATGACCTGAGCTGAAGTCGGATGCTCACCCGACTGAGTCTCCCAGGCACCCCAAGGATGGATTTTTTAAAAATTTTTAAATTTTAAATTTTTAAATTTTAAAATTTTTATTTTTGAGAGAGGGCAGAGCATGAGCATGGGAGGGGCAGAAAGAGAGGGAGACACAGAATCCGAAGCAGGTTCCAGGCTCTGAGCTGTCAGCACAGAGCCCGATGCAGGGCTCAAACTCATGAGCTGTGAGATCACGACCTGAGCTGAAGTCGGATGCTTAACCTACTGAGCCACCCAGGCGCCGCCCCGCCTCTGCCCCCGACAGATAGATTTTTAAGTGTTCAAAGATCTTAGCATTATCTGGAGGGGAGAAAGTATTAATTTATATTAGACTCTAGTTTACAAGAATGCATGCTGTAATATCTGTATTAGCCACTAAAAGAATACACAAGTTATGGCTAACAAAGAAGGAAACATGGTATGATTTTTTTTTAACTTTAAAAAAACACTTAAAACAAATGGGAAAGTACAAAGTAAAGATAGGTAGCGATCAAAACACATCAATAATCACATTTATTGAAAATGTTCTACATATTTTCATTAAAAACATATATATTTACATATAATACATAATATATATTATTATAATATATATGCATTATCTTATAAGAGACAAACATTAAATACAAGGACATAGAAAAGTTTATAGTAAATGCTGGGAAAAAAATACTAAATGTACTACGTAAAAGTCAGTCAAAGAAAGTAGTATGTTAATATTATATAAGATAGACTTTGGGGCGCCTGGGTGGCTCAGTTGGTTGAGCGTCTGACTTCAGCTCAGGTCATGATCTCACAGTTTGTGAGTTCGAGCCCCACGTCAGGCTCTGTGCTGTCAGCTAGGAGCCTGGAGCCTGCTTCGGATTCTGTGCCTCCTTCTCTCTCTGCCCCTCCCCCACTTGTGCTCTGTCTCTGTCCCTCAAAAATAAATGTTACCAAAAAAAAATTAAAAAAAAAAAGATAGACTTTAAGAAACATCATTAAAGAGGGCTATTCCATAATGATAAAAGCACCAAACCAAAAGACAGATACAACAATTATAAATGTGTACTCATCTAATTATATGGCTTCAAATAAATAAAGCAAAAGTCAATAGACCTAAAGGGAGACTAATTCAAATTCATAATTAGAGTTGATTCTAATAGAGACTATAATTGAGACTCTATCAAATCTTTCTCCATAACAGACAGAACTCTGAGACAAAATAGCAGCAAGAACATAAGAGACCTTAACAAAATAATGAACTGACTATTCAGATGCAGATATAAATATAGAGATAGAGAACACATATATATTAATGGATATATAGAACACTGAACCCCAAAATGGAATATTTTACTGCAATGAAAAGATATTGCTACATTCACATAATGAAAACATTTCACCACCGGCATGAAGTTATACACTAAAGGAAGATCTACTATACGAACCCCAATAATACAGAACGTGCAGAAGCAGGCAAAATCCATTGATGGCGATAACGGTCAGGATAATTGAACTTGGGAGGATATGCCTGGGATGATGCCAAAGGCAGCCTTCTGAGGGGTCATTAATATTCCAGTTCTTGAGCTAGGTAATAATTATAGTCGTGCTAATTACCTGGTTTGTGAGTTCGAGTCCCGCGTCAGGCTCTGTGCTGACAGCTCAAAACCTGGAGCCTGCTTCAGATTCTGTGTCCCCCCTCTCTCTCCGCCTACCCCTACTTGTGCTCTGTCTTTCAAAAATGAATAAACATAAAGAAAATGTTTTAAAAGAGAGAGATACTTTATGCAAGTTACTTCTCTGGACCTCCATTTCATCGTGTGTAAATGGAGCTAATACTGCTCCTTCTTTTTAAGAGCTGCTGTGATGATTTAACGAGAGTCAGCCTGTAGAGACTTAAATCAGGGCTTGGCCCATGAAAAGCTCTAAGTGGCAACTATTCTATCACTATGAACTCTACATCCAGTCTGGGAAGAACAGATTTGTCCAATGCATCAACTGGAATCAGCTTTTCACTAGTGCTCTGTCATCAGAATGATTACTGGTGTTCAGGATGGTAAATATAAAACATTATAACCACATCGTATAATTTTCAAGTTAAAAATGAAATTCTGTGCAGCCGAGTTTTAACGTCCTGTGAATTTTATTGGGTCCGACTCTGAGTATTCAGAATCTCGACGGGGTACGTACGGTAATTCCGTTAACCAGACCCCGTAATTCAACAGAACACCAACAGCCAACCATATTGACTACCAGCGTGTTAATGGCGGAAAAAGAACATGAGACCCTCCTTATTATCTGACACTGTGATGATGTCCGTGCCATTTAGGAATCCCAAACGTGGATTATTGAAAATGCTCTCATGAGGGAACAAAGGAAGTTCTAGACTGTTGGTAAAAGCACTAGAAATAGGTCATGTCATTCCCATGACCACAGCCACCATATCATCACATGCTAACCACGTGAACGAATATCTGACTCAACTAAGTGACTCCCCACCACAAGATTCGCCTTTTAAAAATACTCTAAACATACGCCTTCTCTCATCAAATATTACCTACCGCCAACAGCGCTTTACATTTCGTTTTCAATGCTTCCTATTTTTTTTTTTAAAGTCATTGTTTTCTTGGGTTTGAAGCTACTCATTATATTTCCCATTACAGTGTACAATAATTCACTTGGGCCATTAACACCTGCTGTATTGTAGACGTGTTAACTACCTGGTCTCCTCTCATTATGTTGAACTTGCAAATGATTAAATCCTAGAAATGGCCAACTTTTCAAGATTAAGTTGAACCATCTGAACTCAGTTGCTTTACGCATGTGAGAGCGCTGACCATGTAAATCTCAGGCTACGCTTTGTAAGCTTGGAAGGCAGTTGTCTTCTCCTAATTTGGAACTATGTTGGTCTGTTTCACAGGCAAGCAAAATCTCCTCATATTTCATGGTTGTTAATTTCTCCATTTAATAAAGATGTGTATTTTAATCATCATAGTCTAAAAATACGTGTTTTTGAGTTAAGGCATCCTGGGCACGAATTCAGTGTGCCTCTGTCCAGTGCTATGTTAGAGTTTCATTAAGCCATGATTCAAAGTAAAAGAGAAATGTGCTACCATGAACTAAAAGATTTAATTAAACCGACATTAAAAGAAAGTTTTTATTGTTTATTGGTTATTGTTGCCATTTCCATTTTACAGATTCAGAAACTGAGGCATCGAGGTGGAGACACAAAACCAGGGAGCAGCAGAGGCAAGATGTGAACCCAGGTAGTCTGACCTCAGAGCTCACGCTTTTTTTTTCTTTTTTTAATTTTTTAATGTTTATTTTTTTTTGAGAGAGAGAGAGAGAGAGCGCACAAGCAGGGGAGGGGCAGAGAGAGCACAGAATCCGAAGTGAACTCCAGGCTCTGAGCCGTCAGCACAGAGCCCGACGCGGGGCTTGAACCCAGGAACCGCGAGATCATGACCTGAGCCGAAGTTGGACACTCCACCTGCTGAGCCACCAGATGCCCCTCAGAGCTCACGCTTTTAAGCCAACATGCCCTACTGGGCAAACAATTACAATTTGTGGCAAAAGCTATAAAGAAAAGTTAAGATGTAATCGTTTCTATTACTGTGGCTGTCTATTGGGCCACTGGCGGGGGGCGGAATCTATTCCAGAAACAGTGGTCAGGAAAGGCACCTGTAACCTAAAAAATGGTGCGGGGAAGAGCAAAAGGAGGAACATTCTAAGAGGGGCAGCACGTGCGACGGCCCTCAGGCCAGTGTGACTGCAGCACAGAAGGGTGGAGTCATGCAAAGAGGTCGAAGAGGCAGGCCAAAGCCCAACGAGGCACATGGCCTTGAAGCCCTTGTTAAGGAGACGCCTGCCTCGTATGTGTCCCCAGTACCTGACACACAGAAGGTGCTCAAAGATGGATGAATCCTTACGTTCAGCTACAGTTAAACCGTTTAAAGGCTGAATCACTTACGGTGGAGGCTGGGAACTACGCAAGAGGACCAGACCCATTTAAGACCAGACAGCCAGTTGGCTTTGATTAGCCCACACATCTGCAAGGAGCCCATCCTCATGTGAACCGGGATCAACGCTGACAGTCAGTCGCATACTCAACATCTGGTTTCCTTCCAGCTCAAAACAGGAACTTTCCATTGCCGCTGGTCACTAGCATCCTTTCTAGTCCCCAAAGGACCTCAGCAAACCCGGCACACTAATTGGATCAAGTCAGGAATCAAGGTTCCAATTAGACCAGGTCGCTCTTCTTCGTGACAGCTCCCAACAGGCACGTCCAAGAAGTGGTTCAGCCCTAGGCCCAGGACCCATGGGACAAGATTTCCTTATTGTGCCAAAGTCAGTCCAGGGTCCGGTTGGATTTTCATCCAGATACACGCGGGGATTGCTATCCCGAAAGCCTCCGGGGCCTGATGATATATTTCATGGTATATATCCCCACACTCAGGCCAAAACCAAACTGCCTGGGCCCTTCAGATATTGCTCCGCTGACAGTGACCATGAGCCAGCCTTCGGCCAAGTCAGACTACACATTCTTGACCTTGAATGTGCACAGCCCTCTTGCTCTTGAAGCCTTCGTCACGGTTTCGAGCCTTCCTTTTGGACCCTTCTTCCTCCTACCTCCAAGTGCCTGAAACATTCCAGATCTGGGCAAACAAGGGCCTTGTGGCCCCAGCACAGTCCGGCATTATGCGCCCCCCACACAGAATGACCCCAACTCTCTGTGACCATCACCCCACTCGTCACCTGTCTTCAACATCTCGTTTGCAACGCGTGGGTGGCAAGTCTGGGGTGCCCCGGACGGCTCTGCGAGAGTAACACAACACCTTCTTCTGGGGCCCTGTTCTCTCCTAGTTACCGGAGAGGAGGGAGTGGGGAGTTTTGAGGCCATCGTCCTGATTTATGAGCCTTGTCTCTGAAGCCGATGGTTAACTGCTGTAGCACTGGCATAGTAAAGCCAAACTTAAATAAGCAATCACGGAGCACGTGGATGGTCTTCACGCACACCCTGGAAGGGGGCTCCCAGAGGCGTTGTTGAAAGGGCCCAAGAGAACTGGGGGCCCGGCCAGGTGCCGGGGGCCGTTCCCAGGGTGACGTCAGGCGCCCTCGGCACAGTACAAAGCACCACGGTCACAGGTGGGTTTGGCCTGGCCTCCGGAAAGCAGGCTCAGAAGGATTCACGTTCAGATCCTCTCAACCTATTTAAATACACGCTGGTGCCATTAGAATTCTTTTTGTTTGTTAGCAACTTGTTGCACGTAGATTCTCATTCAGCCCCTGCCTTCCTCCGACCGCCTCACGTGTTTGTTCACAGGACGGAGGGGTGATATCTATACGTTATTTTAAACTGGTTCAGCGGGGAAAACCCTTCATTGTGCCTTTATTGTTCTCAGGAACTAGGTGAATTGGTCTCAGAAACAGGCGTCAGCACCAAAAAGAGATTTTAGAGCTTCTTTAAAAATGCAGCTCTGACACGGAGAATTTATTGCTTTGATTAAGCAAGCACAGTCTTGTTGGCTCTGCTGTGGTCTTTCCTTCTATCAAGAAAGGGCCAAGAAAGCTCAGTGTATGTTGTAGCATTCTTTATTGATTTCCATAATTGATGTCTGAGAATCTCATTTCATCGCTAGGTACTTTAACTCCTGCGTTTTAAAACACGGATCACTGGCTTCTTTGTGTTGAGAAAATGTTGCCCTCTTCACTACAATGAAGGCACATTCCTGGCTCCCTAAAAACCCTTAATGACTTAATAGCATTTAAAACACACCCTACTGAGTCTTTAATTATATCAAGCTACTGTAGTGGCGAAATTAACTAAATTGTAACTCCTGCAGGAATGACCTAGGTGACAAGTGGGGTGAGTTTCCAACATCTGGCCAGCTTTTCCAGCAATTTATGATGGATGGGGGTTTATTAATAAAAAACAGCTGAATGGTGGGGGACTTGCTTTTGGTGTTTACTTTGTGTCCTAGATGTATGACAACACCTGAACCCTTCTCATCATGATTAACTAAGGGAAGTTTTATTTTTTTTTCCCCCTTGGTAAAGTTCAGATTTGCAAATAAAACTTATCTGGCCTCCTTTAATAATTTACCTACCCAGGGCTTTAACTGGCTAATAAGCCCCATGCTGATGTAACTAGTCTGCAGTTCAAAGGCTCTCTTCCACAAAATGTGGCAAGACGATTTTTAATTCAGGGTTCCCTCCCTCGTGTGTTGCTGTCAGTGACGGAAGCACACAAAAGAGCAGTAAGTTATTAAGAATATATTTTAGAGGAAAACAATCGTGCTGGGCATTTGAATGTGAAAACATAATAATTCGGCAAGGTGAATCTTTATATCAAACAAGTTCGTGTATGGGAAGTAAAATAGCATAAACTGCTTGGAATATAATAAACTTAACACACACAGAACATATTCATCAAAGGAATCATAAAGTACAAGATTACCTATGTTGTTCGGATTTTTTTCAAAGAGGCCAAGATGATAGGTCTGGTGATATTTGGGTTTTCTTTTTCTTTCTTCTCGTCAGAGAGAGAATAGTTCTCACGTACTTAAATACCCCAAAGCCAATTGCTCACGCAATGGCATTTCGTTTCAGATGTTTAATTTTTTTTTAATGTTTATTTTTGAAAGAGAGAGCGAGAGAGAGAGGGAGGGAGGGAGGGGCAGAGAGAGAGAGGGAGACACAGAATCTGAAGCAGGGTCCAGGCTCTGAGCGGTCAGCACAGAGCCTGACTCGGGGCTTGAACCCATGAACCGTGAGATCATGACCTGGGCTGAAGTTGTCCCCTTAACGGACTGGGCCACCCAGGTGCCCCTCGTTTAAAATGTCTTAAGAGCCACTCCCATGAGCATGTCTACAACCAATAACTTCATGCATCAGATAAGAAGAATGGGGAGGAAAAACGGACGCCTATCGCAGGCAAGCTTGTGGTCGCCAACGAGGCCCAGATGTTTCAATGATCTCAGGATGATTTCAGTGACAGGCCTTCTTGTGGATGCACCTAAACCCAAACAGCAGAAACAAGTGCAAACCGCTTGAGCTCACTGCCGGCCGTATAAGGTCAAGTCCAGATACCTCCGCTCTTGCCAACACGTCAACAGAACATTTAGTCTGGCTCCTTGCATGCAAGCTACAGAGGGCCATTAAAGTAATTAATTATACAGATAATCCAGCTTTTTAAAAACTCCACTTGCCCCAATTATTTGGCTAGAACAAGAAAATTTAGGTGGAATTGCGGGGGCGGGGGTGGATTATTTTGTTATTTTATTCCCTTGGCGCCCTGAACGCTGCTCACAAGGGCTTGAAGAGCCGGGAACACGCAGGCCCCAGGAATGCCCGTGGCTGGCTCTCTTATCTGGAATTTATTTTCTTAAGTACTCTAACAAGGGTAGCAAGTGTGAACATCTGTCTCAACATAGAGTCACAGACTTTATTTTCACTAGGAAACATTTGCCGTCCAAATACTAATGGGTTGAACTCGCTATTTAGTTTCTGTCGGCCCATCACGCTGCACCACGAGGAGACAGGATTTGCTGGGCTTGGGGAACATGAAGGAGCCACTTGGCTTATTTTGGTGAGGTGACTGTTTGTGGGGCTGCGCAGGTCGGCCTGGGAATGGACTGTGACGGAGGTAGAGGAGGGCCATGCCCGCTGACGTATCGCTCCGCTCCTGCTGCGAGGGGATGGCAGGCGGCCTCTGCTTCATCCCTCAGGATAAGGAAGACATTGCTGAAGTCAGTTGAGGACGATGGTCCTGGGGGTGCGTTTCTCTGGAGGAAGCCAGCAGCACTGCGCCTGGGTCGGTGGTAAATTTTGCCAAGTCCCCTCGCAGGACTAAAGGCTGAAATCATGACTTTTTGTAACAAACAGAGCCAGTGGCTTTAAAAAATAATAATAATAACAGAATTGAAAAAGAGTCAAGGGGTGCCTGGGTGGCTCAGTTGGTTGAGCGTCCGACTTCGGCTCAGGTCATGATCTCGCGGTCTGTGGGTTCCAGCCCCGCGTCAGGCTCTCCATAAACACATACATTAAAAAAAAAAAACAAAAAACAGTCAATGAACACTTTCTGCCCAGTCATCTATCAGGGCTGTGCACGCACCAGACCGGATGGCAGGCACTAGGACAGTGATGCTCAGACTTCAATGTGCAGAATCATCTAGAAGCCTTCTTTAAGGGCAACCTCTCCAGGCTCAGAAATCAGGATCTGCAGGGTGAGGCTCCAGGTGATTCTCAGATAGGTGGTCTCCAGACCACACATTGACTTCTACAAGGCTTTGGAGATGAAAGATGAATTTGCTTTTATTTGTTTACGTCTGTCTCCTCTAGACTGTAAGATCCTCTAGACCAGGGGTTGGCACATTTTTTCTATAAAGGGCCAGATAGTAAATATTTTAGGCTTTGTGGGCCAAGAGGCCACATGCTCTGCCGTTGGAGTGTGAAAGCAGCCACAGACAATAATACATAAGCGAGTGAGTGTGGCGGCGGCGTGGCCGTGGCCCGGAGAACAGGCAGCATGCTGGATCCGGCCCAAGGCCATAGTGTGCCAACCACGCCGTAGTGCAGGGCCCCGATTTCACTAGACTTGGTACCCCACACCCAGCACAGTGCTTGCCAGAAGGGACGGACGTGGCTGACAAACATCGGGCGCGTGAGTTACTTGGCCATGGTTCTTGACGCAGGAATATGTATTCTGGTCCGGAAGACACCTGGCAACATACTACGTCACCTCGGTAGCAGAAGAGCCATAAGAGATTAGTGGGAATATTGAGGCAGAAGAACTTTCAGGAGTAGGGGTACCAGAAATGGCAAATAAAAATACAGGACGCACGGTTCATTTTGAGAGCCAGACAAACAATCGCTAAGTTATTTGGGCCATGTACTGAAAAATTATTTGTTGTGTTTCTGAAATTCGGATTTAACTGGGCGTTCTACATTTTATCTGACAAGGAACCAGGGGACGTCTACAGCGGGGCTGATATCTGAGCAAAGTCGAACAAGGAGGTGGGAAAGAAGGGCAAGACGTTCAGACGACAGGTTGTAACGCGTAACACAGCACAAGGTTCTGGCCGCCATTCCTTGTCTAAAGAGGAAGTGTGGGGGCGCCTGGGCGGCTCAGTAGGTTAAGCCTCCGACTTCAGCTCAGGTCATGATCTCACAGATCGAGGGTTTGAGTCCCACGTCGGGCTCTGTGCCGACAGCTCGGAGCCTAGAGCCTGCTTCCGATTCTGTGTCTCCCTCTCTCTCTGCCCTGCCTCTGTCTCTCAAAAATGAATAAAAATGTTTTTAAAAAAAATTAAAGATGAAGTGTGGCTGCAGAGGGTGAAATTTCTGGAGGTGCCCAGCATCCCACGTTAGAGGCTTTGATCCCAGGACAAGGGGTCAGACTCAGTCTTGTAGATGACAGGGAGGGAACTGAGATTTTTAAGCACAGGGGTGACTGTTTTCAGTGGCTCCTATTTAAAGGTACAAGTGTGCTCCCTGGGTTTTGCTACTAGATTAAATCCCGGGCTTCCTTGGACCTGGTCTCTCTCTTCTAGGCCATGTTGGTTACATTTTGCTCATCATGAATTTGATGATTAAAACACACACACACACACACGGACACTCACACTCCTACACACTAACTTACACTTACTCAAACACACACAACAAACAGTGGCAATATAGTGGGGGGTTTTTTAAGTTTATTTATTTGAGAGAGAAAGCGTGTGCATTTGTGGGAGGGGCAGAGAGAGAGAATTCCAAGCAGGCTCCACACTGTTAGCGCAGAGCCCAACGCAGGGCTCAAACTCATGAACTGTGAGATCAGGACCTGAGCTGAAATTAAGAGTCGGATGCTTAATGGACTGAGCTCCCCAGGCGCCCTGGCAATATAGTGCTTTTAATCAAAGAGAAAAAAAATGTGACATCAGCGAGACCATTGTCACCAATCAGAGATAAGGGCTCAGGTTCCATGCAGCAGACTGTGGGCCTCCCTGGAACCCTCTTCTGTCTACATTGCTTATTGGACATGGCCTGAGGACCACGCCATGGACTGGAGGCCAGAGGCCAGCTCCGGAATGCCAACCTGCTTCTGGGTCTGTCTGTTTTATGGTTTCTGCCCAATTGGAAGCCTGGCTCAGCCCCCATCTTCACGGGGCAGTCAGAACACATGGTGCAAGAGATCCTCTGATCACTAACATGATTGGGGGAGAAACAAAGTCAACCATTGTCCACCTTTAGTCGAGAGAAGTCTGAAAACAGGCCCACTCTGGTCCCATGATGCTCCTGCCTGACAACCTGTCAGCATGAGCTTGGCTGAGAAGAGAATGAGGGGCAGAATCCAAGGTGATGAAGGGGTGCCTTTGGGGGATGTTTCTGAGATAGACTCTCTAGGGTTTCGTGACTAACTAGACAGTGACAGGAGAGCAGAGAAGGAGAGAGGCGTGCTGAGCAAGTATGAAGTTTCTAGATTCAATTTAGTGATAGCACTGGCACAACCTAGAAAATACAAAAGGAGGCTCAAGTTTGAGGGTGGGGAAATTGCACAAGTTGATTTTGGAAATGTTCCTCCCGCAGAGCTTTTCTAATCCAGAGAAGACATTCAGAATATACATAGTTGGACATATGCTTCCAAAACTTGGAAGAGAGTGAGATTTGGGAGCTGTCACTCTAGTTGTGGCCCCAGACATCATGCAGGTGGGTCAGAGCCCACAGTCGGGCGAGAACAGGGAGAGAAGAGAAGGGGCCCACAGCGATGCTGGGAAGAACCTTGGCCCTTATGAGATAATCAGAGAAGGAGGAGAGCAAAAGTCATGGAGACATACAAGACAGACAAAACAAGACAGATAAGACAAGGCAGAGTGATTTAAAAATGTTTCCAAGGTGACAGTTTTGTCCTGGGCCATAACTAAGGAGAAAGGGTCGAGGTAAAGAGAAAGAGCCAGGTTTAGGAGCAAAGCAACCACCGGTGACCATAGCAAAGCTCCTATGTGGACGTGGCGGGGACCCAAGGGGACCTCAGCCCTGTCCTGCTCAGCATTTTGATTAATGCCACAAATGAGCACATTGCTTCATTTATTCCAATACTCATCGAGCACATGCTCTGTGCCGGGCACGTCCTAGACGAAAGCTTAGTAAATCAGTGAATGAGATCAAGCTGGAAGGGGCCTAGGTTAATTCTGATGGGAGGAAGCTACAACCATCAGCCTCTCTGATAAATTGAGCCAGGACTACGTTAGCCTACTGGCAAGCCAAACTGGGTGCTTTCGTGGCCCGATGAATTAGCAAATGATAATAAATGCTAACGCAGTCTACTTCCAGGAAGCTGCCGGTCTGAATTAGAAGGAAGTCGGAGAAGTAATTATTTTAACGACAAGTCGTTTTGTAACTCTCAAGTACTAAAATAATTCATACTTTGCTGGCATCCCTGCCACACAGGACTCCTTTAGGAAACTCTTTATGGAAAACACAATCTGATTTCTAACTAATATATCAATTGGATAGCAATAAATTTTGTCTCAGTGCTGCCGAAGCATTTGCTTTTTCGCGGATTAAGTATTCTCTCCGAAATGTCGGTTACAGTGTTCATGTGCTTTGTAGTCGAGTATCCAGAAAAAAAACAACAAGATCTTTAGAGCCAGGCTGACAGGGTTCAAATCCCAGCTTGGCTGCTGTACCAGGGATGCGATTCAAGCGAGACTGCCCAATATTGGAGCTTCAGGTTCCCGCATGGTAAAGTGGGTACAGGAATATCGGTCTCAGACGGTTCTTAAAATTAATTATATGGTAACCGGCAAATAATCCACACTGAATGTTCTCATCACGAATGTCAGCTGTTGTTAGTCTCAGACACTAAGGCAAGCGGCCTCAGCCCCGGGTACCAGATGAGGTCTTTCTAAAATTCGAAAGATATTCAGTACAGGACTCCAGGCGCTAAAAGAAAAATGACCCGGACACGGAAGGATGTTTCATTGCCATAAAACTCAGCCGCAGATAGCAGCCAAAGAGAATTTGCATCAGTTACTAGAGCCTTGGCTGGATTGGCCTGTGTCCCTCCCTCGCCTATGGGGAGCCACCTGGTGCACGAACAGCCCGTGGAAGACACAGGTGTAGTAAGTCTTGCCAGGAGTCACAGCCAAAGTCACAGGGAGACCTCTCCACGGGGATATACTGAGCACTGCCCAAGGAGATGAGGTCAACCCTGCCTCCTTCTGCAGCCAAAGCTCTTTTCCCTTTGAAGGAGCTAGGGGAGGTTCCAACAGCCAGGTCCCCCAAGAGCGATGAGGTAGCCTTGGCCCAGGATCCAAAGTCAAAGCGGCAAGAGAGCCACCACCCACGGGCATCACAAGGCCGAACCTGTCTCACCAAAGACATGTTGCATCCTTCCCTGGCTAAGGAAATAGGAAGATTGGGAAGAAGAACATACAATTTACTTTTGGTTTTAAAGAAAGGCAGCCAAAATTCTATTGAGCAGGATCTTGGGGCATTCTGGCACCAATTTTTAAATTTTGATTTTTCTAATCATCTTAACGTATGCACGGGGCATCCAAAATGTGCAGGGGATGGTGTGGGGCTCGGTGAGTAAAAGAGGGAGAGAAAGATAAGAAGGTCACAACCTCTTATGGGAAGGGGCTTCCCATCTGGTTGGGAGATGGGATAAACACATGAAGAGAGCATAACGAACCCACAGGCAGTGGCTAGACATGGGACCAGCATTCCGAGTTTTTATGTTAATCCAGTCCCTGAGGAGGGAAAGGCAGGCTCTAAAACAAAGTGGTCCTGACTCAACCACGGCCCCATGCCTGCCATACGCGGGGAAGAGGCGTGGTCACCTTGGCCACGACCGTTCCCGGTAGTTCTGGTTGCCATGGAGAAGACGACACAAATCCAGGGTGCCACACTCAGGAACTTCCCACATTTGGGGGAGTCTGCGGGAAGCCTGAGGTAGGAGCAGAAGGCTGCTAATCCAAAGCTGGGAGCACAGTCGAAAATTATCCTTGCTTTGAGGTGCCTGGGTGGTTCAGTTGGTTAAGCATCTGACTCGGTTTCGGCTCAGGTCGTGAGCTCACGGTTTCGTGGGTGGGAGCCCCACGTCGGGCTCCTCCACACTGACGGTGCAGAGCCTGCTTGGGGTTCTGGGTCTCCTTCTCTCTCTGCCCCCTCCCCCACTCGCACTGTCTCTGTCTCTCTCAAAATAAATAGACTTAAAAAAAATTAAAGTTATCGTTGTTTTGATTTGCTTTTAGTGACAACAGGTGTGTTTGTTTTTTATCTCAACCAATGACAAAAGAGGACACGAGGGGTTTGTTTTTTGTTTTTTACTTAGCAGAGGTGGCACGGTTTTAAAAAGGCAGGGGAATGGCTGTATTCACATAAGAACCCTCTGAGGCAGAAAGCAAGTCATGGGGCACCTGGGTGTCTCAGTCAGTTAAGCATCGGACTCTTGATTTCAGCTCAGGTCATGATCTCACGGTCATGGGACTGAGCCCCACATCAGTGGAGCCCACTTGAGGTTCTCTCTCTCTCTCTCTGCCCCTCCCGCACATGTGTGCACTCTCTTTAACAAGGAAGGAAGGAAGGAAGGAAGGAAGGAAGGAAGGAAGGAAGGGAGGGAGGAAGGAAGGAAAAGAGAGAAAGAGAGAGGAAGGAAGGAAGGAAGGAAGGAAGGAAGGAAAAGAGAGAGAGAGAGGAAGGAAGGAAGGAAAAGAGAGAGAGAGGAAGGAAGGAAGGAAAAGAGAGAAAGAGAGAGGAAGGAAGGAAGGAAGGAAAGAAAGAAAGAAAGAAAGAAAGAAAGGAAGGAAGGAAGGATGGATGGGGGAGAGAGAGAGAGAGAGAAAGAAAGAAAGAAAGAAAGAAAGAAAGAAAGAAAGAAAGAAAGAAAGAGGAAGAAAGAAAGAAAGAAAGAAAGAAAGAAAGAAAGAAAGAAAGAAAGAAAGAAAGATGGACTGTAGGAAAACCTGGGCCTTCAATGAATATCAATTGACTGAAGGTATAAACAAGTGAGGAAATTTGACGCACAGATTTCAGGTGTCCCGTCTGTTCTATCCAGAGGAAAGGACACATGAGGAAAGAGGGTCCTATCTGTGGGTTTGCCTCTGAAAATGCAACATACAAGGAGGAGACAGGAGAACAGGGCCCCCCCTGACAAGCCAATCACAGCTTTCCCCAGATTCCCACCTGCGCCCAGGTTCCGAGAGTGTCTTAGAGCTGTGTCATGAAGCCCATGCCGTGACAGGTGACAACAGAGGCACAGGAAAGGCCGTGGGGAAGGAACAGGGAGTCGGAGTCATGTGTGAGTCCTCCAGGGGTGGAGAGATCGCCAGGAGCACCGAGCAGAGGTAAGTCCAGCAGGATAAGGTGAGTCCAGAAGGGGCAGAGTGCAGTGCGGGACGGAACAGAGAGGAAGTCTGCTCCTCGGAGATTCGGAGCCTACGAACACCACACGCCTCGACTTTGCGGTAACGGAATTGAAAACAAACTCTTTCTTCCACTTAGGGAGTTGGGACCCTGAGCAAAAACAACACGGACTGTGATCAAAACCAATGTCTAAACACCACTTGAGAAGGGGGTTGTGCTCAGCACACGCGTTCCCAGGACCTAGAGAGCTGCCAGACATCATGCAGTCCCACTGGAGAGGCAGCCCCCACGCTCACTCACAAGGTCTCCTTGGAAACTCCCGAGCTCGGCAAAGGCCCCCCGTTGGCTGGACGACGCAGACCGTGGACAGTCTCCTCGTACGTCCCCCCCAGGTTCGTGATCTGCAGCAGCTGGAGGATGAGGTGCACGTGGAGGAGGAGCTGGAATGACCTTGGAAACGCTGCCCGGCACGAGGCGTTGGCCTTGAGCACGCCAGCAGAGCAGTGTGCTAACCACAGGGCCGCAGAAAGCCAAGGAGGGTGTTGGTGCAGGGCCGAAAGGGCCTGATGGGACAGTAAACAAGAAGCGATCCCCAAACCAAGCAGCCTATCAAACTACCCGAGGAGCTCGCTAAAAACACAGACTCCAGGTTTCATCGGGGGATTCCGCTGCTGCGTGGCCCGTGGGGCACAGGACGTATTTGCATCGGCCCTAGGGGGCTGGTCCTCACGAGGCCAGGTCTGCGCCGAGAATGGGAAGGATTGGGGTGAAGGGAGGGGGGCGCTGGCAGGTCGGACAGGAGGATCTTGCAGGTTTGGGGGCAACAGCTCTCCATTGGGAAGGGAGAGGCTGAGCCTGGGTGCCACTGTGAGCCCCTCCCCCTTAATGCTTTATGACCTGAAGCTGTAACCAGCACCTGAGCTCCACGCCGGCGGCGGTGACAGAAAGAAACAGAAGGAATTGGAAAACCCTTAGAGGGCAACATCTACGAGACTTGGCAATGTTTCCGGTACATGAAGGTGGCAGGTGCTTTACCCCCAGTCTTCCACCGCTCCCTAGCGAGGAGAGTGACAAAACTGTCCGGAAATATGGGACAGTAAGAGGAGGGGCTGGTTGAGGATGAGGACAGCTATTCAGTTGGAAGCCAATACGTCTGAGGGGTTTGCAGAGTGGGGAGCCCAGTGTAGCGGTTACAGCAAAGACTCTAAAGCCTGCATTCATAATCCTGGCTTTGACACCTACTTCACTGGGCCACTCTGGGCAGCCTCCTTCGTTGCTCTATGCCTCAGTTTCCCTATGTAGAAAATGGGGATAACGGGAGTGACCGCTTCACGGGTTATTGTAAAAATTAAAGGAGCAAGATCTGGCACGTATTAGGTTTTGTCACCAGACCTTCAGACAGGAACGTCCAGTGATTGAAGATGTTAGTCTGGGGCCGAGGAGGTTGGGCAGGACTGGAAACACAGACCTTATTTTATTCGCTTTTTCAATCCTGTCCTCTGTCCCATTAGGTGACAACTTGCAGCTAAGTGACCCATGGCAGAGGGACGAGATGCCTTTCGTCGAATGGACGCAGACACGGACGCAAAGGTGATGGCCGTTATGCCCACGGTTCAGCCCCAGCCTGAAGCCAGCCAACCCAGCACCACCCACTTGAGAAACGGGGCAGACTCTGGCAGCGTAGACAGCAGGAGACTGGGTCACGTCCCATGTCGGCCACCAGCTGCCTCCGCAGCTTTCTGTCATCTGTTACACCAAGGTGGGCACTACTTGTGATCAAACACGTTCTCCAGCCTCTCAATTTGTATTGTTCCAAAATCAAAACTGTGCATATTGTGAAGGAAGAAGGCCCCTGGCTTGACTTCCCCAATGCTGGCACGACTTGGATGGGGAACACGATTCTCAGCCTGAGCAGCAAATCATCATAAAATAGATTAAGCATGAAAGGAGGGACTGATAGGTGGGGATCTTCTGACTGGCAGTCAAGATACGAATCCAAAACACGATAGGACAAAAAGCTAGTTTCTATTCACATTTGGCCAGAGATGTGAAAAATTAAAAGGGCCACCCACTTGGTCTATAGCACAGAAAGTGAAGAGCTGACACATCTCAGCTGTGCTCCGAGGCACGTAGGCGCACACTTGAGGCAGGCTGCAGCATGGGGACTGTGACGAAGTCAGCTAAAAACCCCTCTTACCTACTAACCTCCCGTGGACCAAAAAGGATGCAGAGTCCCCCAAAGAGTCCTCTCTGATGATGAATCAAGAACATGGGGTGGGGGGTACATGGGTGCCTCAGTCAGTTGAGAATCTGACTTCAGCTTAGGTGATGATCTCACAGTTTGTGAGTTTGAGCCCTGAGCCAGGCTCACTGCTGTCAGTGCAGAGCCCGCTTCAGATCCTCTGTCCCCCTCTCTGTCTGCCCCTCGCTTGCTTGCACTCTCCCCAAAATAAATAAACAATTTTAAAAAAAGAATACAGGGAGACAAACTACAGATGTAAATTCCTTCTACAATTTACCAAGTCGTAATGTACATGTAATGTAACAGCATAGTGACTGTGGCTAACAATACTGTACTGTCTATGAGGGTAACTAAAGAGAGTAGTTCTTGAAAGTCTCATCACAAGGAAAAAAATGTGTAACTATGTGAGGTGGTAGATGTTTACTAACCACGGTGATCATTTCACAATATACATCATGTTGTACATTTCAAACTAATACAATGTTGGATGTCAGTTTTATCTCAATAAAATGGGAGAAAAAGTGGTCGTCTTGCAAATTGCTATTTCTTTTATGTTCTCTACTTTAAAAAAATTTTTTTTAATGTTTATTTATTTATTTATTTATTTTTAATGTTTATTTATTTTTGAGGCAGAGAGAGACAGACCATGAATGGGGGAGGGTCAGAGAGAGGGAGACACAGAATCTGAAACAGGCTCCAGGCTCTGAGCTGTCAACACAGAGCCCGACGCGGGGCTCGAACTCACGGACCACGAGATCATGACCTGAGCCGAAGTCGGCCACTTAACCGACTGAGCCACACAGGCACCCCATAATGTTTATTTATTTTTGAGAGAGACAGAGACAGAATGCAAGTCGGTTAGGGGCAGAGAGAGAGGGAGACACAGAATCAGAAGCAGGCTCCAGGCTCTGAGCTGTCAGCACAGAGCCCGACGCGGGGCTTGAACCCATAAACCATGAGATCGTGACCTGAGCCAAAGTCAGAGGCCCAACGAACTGAGCCTCCCAGGCGCCCCATTCTTTCCTATTTTTTATTTTTTAAATTTTTTTTTCAAAAAAATTTTGTTAATGTTTTTACTTATTTTTGAGACAGAGAGAGAGCACGAGCAGGGGAGGGGCAGAGAGAGGGGGAGACACAGAATCTGAAGCGGGCTCCAGGCTCTGAACTGTCAACACAGAGTCCGACGCAGGGCTCGAACTCACAGACCGTGAGATCATGACCTGAGCCGAAGTCGGACGCTCAACCGACTGAGCCACCCAGGCGCCCCATGTTCTCTACTTTTTACAAGGAACTTTCAAAATTGAAATATTCCATGAAACCTCGATTAACTGAAGAGCAACTAACAAGAACCCTCAATTTGCTGGAATTTGTACACTGTCTGCATCTAGGGAAGTAGCAATGGTAAGAAAATGCTCGTGAAATTTGCGGCCTCAGCATGTACTTGACTGAAAGGGTGGTCACATCTCCTTCTCTTCCGCTCTCTGGTTTTCTTTTCACAAACTACAAGGAAAAGAAACCAGGATTGAATTCAAATGGACACGAATTCAACTCCCAGGTACAAATCATCAATGGTTGTCAGAGTAATCTAATAATCTAACCCTGCCAGAACACTGTATTTTTCATTTGTAAAAATGTTAATGACACCTACTTCCTAGGATTATGTTGACAATTATAATGGAGTTGCATTTGCATTTGGGGTAGGGGGAATCAGGCCACAAAATTAGCACATTGAATTGTATTTTCCTTGAAAACTCACTGAATTGCCCACCAGTGTCCAATAGAGATACGATGACAGCTACATAAGTAATTTACAATTTTCTGTTTGCTGCATTCAGAATATAAAAAGAAAGAGGTGAAATTCATTTCTATAATACAGTTTGCTTAGTCTAACACGGAATCGATGTAAAAAAAATTGCTAGTGAGATATTTTACTTTTTTGTACTAAGTCCAAAATCCAGTGTGAATTTCACACCTATTGTACATCTTGACTCAGACGAGCCACTTTCTGAGGGCCCAGGAGCCGCCTAAAGTATCGGACGGTGCAGCTCTAGACCATCTGTGTGTCTCCTGCGGCTTAGGCCACGTCCCCGTACGGCACCCTGACCAGGATTTTCTCCAGTGTTGAGACAGATCCCCATTTCTTCAACTGAGAACCATGACAAAGTAGATGGTCTGCATTGAGGGCCCCAGGGTCCAAGGAGGAAAGAAGGAGAGAGCACAAGAAGAAGAGGGGCAGAGGGAGAGAGACAGAAATCCCAAGCGGGCTCCACGCTCCGCACGGAGCCCAACGTAGGGCTCGATCCCACACCCCGGGCTCACGACCTGAGCCAAAATCAAGAGTCAGACGCTCAACCATCTGAGCCACCCAGGCACCCGCAGGAAACGATCTTTAAGCATCAGAATCGCTGAGCAAGATGTGCTCACTTCCAAGCCACACGTCGGGACATGCCGGGAGGGACAGGCTCTCCTTGACCACCTCATACGTGCTATAGATCCCCGAGATTTGACTGTTGGTGTGCTTAGCACGTGGAGTCGAAACTCTAAGTGATATGCATATATATGCCTTCACTTCCTATGTGGACAAAATTCCAGCTCAGGGACGTTTGTTGAGCTCCTACTGTGTGGCAGAATCCAGAAAACACAAAGGCGTCCGCCTAAGTTCAGATTTTCACATAGTTACTTACTACTTTTGTAACCTGCAACAGATCATTTCATTTCTTACGCCTCAGTTTCCTCATCGGCAAAACGAAGATAACAAACGTTCTCCACTCCTAGGGTTGTTTTTGAACATTAACTAAGATACTCCTAACCAAGCACAGGGCAGAAAACACGCTTAGCTCAGTTTCCCATTCTTCAGGGTGATTAGTGCTGGGTAGTGCAATAAACGTTTGCTTACAGTGGGAAGGTGGGAAGGAGGGCCGGCTCACTTTGCGTGTGTTACGGAGGGAAAGAGCTCCGGATCCCAAGACTTCCACCCCACCCGACCATCACCACCCGCAATTTCTGAAACAACCATGGTGGGTATCACCCCTTCCACTCGTGTCATTCTCTCTCGAGTGAACAAGCAAAGGAGGAAAGTCAGCTAAAACATAAACGTCTCAGTACAAATGTCTTTTGTTCACTTTCTTCCTGCCTCGAGCTGCCCCAAGAATCAGCGGTGCTCACACAGTGGGAAGGGGCCTCAGAGGCCAGGGAGTGGACAACCTTGGCTTATACACCGTTTCGCAGGCCACGGTCAGCCCCCAGAACGCTTAGACATTTTGATTCTAGAGAGCCAATGGAAGTGGTTTTGTTTGACTGGAGATGTGGTTGAGCAAGAATACTCACATGTCAGCAAGGTTCCACGCAGACCAGCAGTTCTGGTGACTTTGGACAACTTTCTAATCTGTTTGTCAAAGTGTTTCCCTTCCGAGAAACCTTTTTTTTTTTTCTTTTTAACAACAAAGAAGCGGAAAGTTAACCTGGGACAAAAGCATTTTATGAAACACTTGACAAAAAAAAAAAAGAAAGAAGGAAAGAAGGAAAATAAGTCCAGGCCTGCAGGATCTTGCCGATGGCTTACCGAGCAGTGTGGGAAGAAGCTGTGTGTTTGCACTGGCTCCATAGCCCTCCTACAGGTAGGGGTGCTTGCTTCCTGCTTCCTACAATTCCAACGCTGTCTTTAAGAGAGGCCCCAAGAAATGAGGTGCCAAATAAAGAGAACATTTTGTTGGAAGGAAGGCACTGGGTCTCCTTTCTGTTCTCCGCCCCCCGCTGTGAAGAGTGGAGTAGGAAACTTCACATCTGGTATGAAGAGCCACCCCTCCAGGGGCGCCTGGGTGGCTCTGTCAGTTGAGCGTCTCTTGATTTCGGCTCAGGCCATGATCCCGAGGTCCGTGGGATCGAGCCCCACGTCGGGCTCTGCTAGACAGTGTGGAGCATGCTTGGGATTCTCTCTCTTCCTCTCTCTGTGCTCCTCACCCACTTGTACATGTGCTCTCGCTCTCTCTCTTTCAAAATAAATAAATTATATATATACTCATAAATCTACCTACCTACCTACCTACCTACCTATTAGAAAGAGCGACCTTCCAGGTCAGCATTTCTCCACCGGGCACCATTGACTTGGGGCAGAATATTCCTTTGTCGTGGGGGCAGGGGGCTGTCCTGTGCAGTATAGAATGCATAGCAGCAACTCCTGGCCTCTATCCGCTAACTATAGTTGCCCACTCCCCACCAGTTACGACCACCAAAAGGTCTCCAGACATTGCCCACTGTCCCCTCGGGGACAAAACTGTCCCCGGTTGAGGCCCACTGGTCTAGGTCTGGAGCAAGCTGCCATCCAGCCCAACTTCTGGACCACAACGGTCGGAGACAACTTTCTACATTCTGAACCAGATGGAGAATCACTTAGCTGGACCCTTACTCTCCATGACATCTTTTTTCCCCTACTTCCAGCAAAAGGACAGTAGAGCAACAGAGAATATAAAATGCAGCCTGGCGATGGGGTTTCTGAGCCGGATTTGGCCTTCCTAGCTTCAAAGATCATGAAACCTCTCATTTGTACTCCACAAAGCAGCAATTTCTCACAAGGATACGTTCCTTTGACTCTCTTTTAAAAGTCAAGTACAACTTGGCAACCACAGAGTACAGAAAATATAGGCTTTCTGCAAGAAGCAATTATTCAAAACCCAAAGACTAAAAAAAAAAAAAAAAAAAAATGAGCATGTCAGGTCGTGTCAGTTACAACACGGAAGATAACCGGATTCCTTCATTTATGAGCAGCGGAATGGTCTGGGTTTGTTTTTTCTTGCTGACTTTGATTATTTCTTAGAGGTATAACCCAAGCTGTCTAAAACTGTTGACACTGGGTTGCTGACCTTTTCATGTAAAAACAAGAAGGTCCACGTTTAGCATTTAGGCTTTTGCTTTAAATGTTCACCAATCATTACGTCCATAATTAGAACTTGTGGGGTAATATACCCAAATCTGCCCTCCTGGATCATTTACAGGGTCTGTAGAAGCCACAAAAAAAAAAAAAAAAAAAAAATGAACACTTCAGCAATGTTAAGATTTTTCTGGGCTGGCACAGGAAAACTCAGCTCATGGAATTTAAATCAGCAACCCTAGATCTAATTTCCACCCTCACATGTAGCGTGATTATACAAGTGAGCTGTGCGAGCGTCAAGTCAGAAACGGAGGTTTGTTTGCCAGAAGGAAGCCAAACCTTCAATTCTGTGGTTAATGCCACCTAGGGATATAATTACACAAGCTAATATCGTCTTTCTACTAACGAAGAGGAAAAGGAATCCTCATGGCCAACGTTCGTGTGAATTAACCATTTTAAGCTTAATACCAAGGCTAATCTCAAATTCCTAAGGTATTCATGTTCAGACATTTAAAAGTGAAAAAATGAAGCCTCCGACAGTAACATTAACACACTTATCGTAGATCTTCCCAATTTATCAAATGTCAATTTCAGCAATGTTCCCCAAACACTGCCTCCCATGTTGTTAAAGGGGCTTTGCATGAAACCAACCAACTTCATTATAACCTTCACATATGCGACAGAATTCAGGCAGAGGTCAAACATGCGGTGAACTGACGGGTCCCCTCGTTGGGTCGCAGGGAAGCACCGCTGGTACCTTGAACTGAAGGCAGACGCCAAGATTATTTTTATCAGAAGGCCCAAACAGGATATTTATTTGGAAAGCTTGTGGGTGTGCGGGGTACGGTCTTTGCTTTCTGACGCAAAGACGCATTCCTAAAAACTCAATTAGGCATTTGGCATGATAGGAAGCTTTATAAATGGATCACACCAAACCTCGCAGATCCCTCCTACAACATCACTACCACACAAGTCAGTACGCTTCACAACTGAAGACTGTTCTGAATGGGCAAATTATTACGAAAAAGAAAAAACAAAAACATCCTCATTAAAACTTCCTTAGTCTGAGGCACTCCTCTCTTCCATTTTACTCTCTGATGCTCGATCAGGGTCACTCCCATCACCCACGCGGACACGGGCAGGCCTAAGCACAACCCTGCCCATCTCTAGGGTGAACTGCAAAGACATATGGCAGTTTCTTAAAAAGCTGGCCATGCAGTCCCCATATGACTCAGCGATTTCACCCCTAGGCACGTATCCAAGAGAAATGAACACAGACATCCACCCGAGGCTTGCACGTGAATACTTATGGACTCTCGTGAACACTCACGAATATTTACACTGCTCGTAATAGCCCCCAAAGTGAAAGCGGCCCAAATGTCCATCAACTGATGAATGGAGAAAGAAAATGGGGCATATCGATACAACGGACGATTATTCAGCTATAAAGAGGGGCAAAGGCTGGACGCGTGCTACGACGTGGGTTTAACGTCAGAGACCCACGGTAAGTGAAAGAAGGTCACCAAAGGCCACGTCGTGTAGGAGTCCATTTATGTGAGATGTTCAAAAGTTATTGGGTTCAGGTTTAAACACCTTTCCCCAAATAGAAGTAATTCACTCCTCATACTTAAGTCTAGCACCACGCCTAACACTGGCTTTTTAACTTACCTCTTTAAATGCATCGCTTCTTGTACTGAGACAAGACCTGAAGCACCTCTATCAGACTCCACCAAGCGAAATACAGCAGGGATGCCCAATATGAAACTCCAAATATTGCAACAAAAAATAAAAAAACAAAAATAAGCTGCTTTTTAAAGAGATACTGGCACCCTTAACTTCCGCCTTCTCAAATGTTTGCTTCAAGTTCCACTGTTCCCTAAACTTCTCAACCTGGAGCTCCTTTTCAATTATGGTGAGAGGCAGCAAGATGTCAAGCATTTCAAAGTCTCCCTGAATTATCAAAGAACCAAAAATAAATCCCAAATTGCTTTTTAAGTGTGAAATGTGGGCTTTTTCCACTCTCGGCTGAAAAATGGCTGCAGAGATCGTACTCAGAGGCTCCAAGCTATAAATCTCCCTCAAGCTAGGACTGGGTATGGACATTTTTAGCCTTGAAGAATATTCTTGTCAGCAATAAGACTGCAGGAACTGAAGTTCTGATGGCCACCTCAGAGTCACCTTGGCTGCAGAGGTCGTTGCTGGAAACCGGGGTGGGGGTGCGGGGGTGCGGGGTGGGGGGGGTGGGGTGGAGGGGTAATGGAAGGTCATTATCAAAGAAACACAAAAAGGAGAAAAGTACAAAGAATCCAATCAAATCCAACCAAAGCAGTGTATGCATCAAGTGCCATAAAATGTCCTTTGGCTCAATGAGCCTGTTTTCAGGAATTTATACTAAAGAAAAACAAACCACTGCAAGATGATTTGTATCAGCAAAAGACCGGGACCAACCTCAACAAGCAACAATAGGGATCGGTTAATTAAATTATGCTACATCCTTTGATGGAACGTTATGTCTCCATAAAAACTGACCATAAAAGACATGGAAATGCACTTACAATACAATGTTAATGGGGAAAGGGTAAAAATACATGTACGTTATAATAAGCATGCAAGCAAATATATGTATATTAAAAAGCAGAAGGGTCCACATGAAAGCAGAAATCACTGTGCTCACCTGGTGGGCCTAATCATTTTTTCTTCCTCTGTGTTCCCAAGTTGTTGAGATATCATCACACAGTTCTTAGGGAAAAAATTAAGTCAATCATACAAATTTTGTGCGAAACGACTCCATTCGTCAACTTACACGGAAACCACCAACTGCCCTATTGCCTGTCCCATTTATGCTAAAACGACAGCCGTCACAGACCCCCATCCCCCACGGTCAAGATGCAGAGAAAGGAGATAACAACGTTTTCGCAGAGTCAAAACGTGGTTCCGTTATAACCTTGGTGATGAGAATAATTTTCTGTGCCATCAAAACAACACAAGAGGATCGTTCTGCTTTCTGAACTCCACACGTGTACTGTTAATCTCCTCAGTAAATTTCTGTCCCATCTCTTGGAAGGAAATCGTATGTGAGGGAGGTCAGAAGCTCCTCCCCTTGACTATGGAGCCTCGCCTGGTAACCCCCACCTGACAAACTGGTTGGACCCCAAGCGCCCTCTGGGGACGACAGAGGGTGGGAGCCAACAAGCCCACCACTCAGAATCCTACTCACATCTCACACGCAAGGACTCTGTCTATGATGGTTAATTTGATTCGTCAACCTTTCTACACCTGTAATACCGAGATATTTGGTCAAGCGTTATCCTAGGTGTTTCTGTGAAGGTATTTTGTAGATGAGATTAGCATTTAAATCGGTAGACTTTGAGCAAGGCTGATTAATGTGGTGGGCCTCACCCAATCAGTAGAAGACGTTAATAGAAAAAAGACCTAAGGAAGAGGGCTTCTGTCAGCAGGCGACCTTCAGACCGGAGCCACAGCATTGGCTCTTTCCTGGGTCTCCAGTCTGCGGCATCCCCCCGAGATTTTGGCCTCGCGCGACTCTACAATCACGCGAGCCCGTTCTTCTATGAGGGTATTTGTTAAGTGAGGGAGGGAGGAGAAGACTATTCTTAGGCCCTGGAATGGAGCCCCCTTAGGCCAACTGTTCAGATCCCTCTGGGAAAGTCATGTAGATGAAAACACGCACAAAATTATCAGCTGCTGACTCACAGAGCTCCTGCCTGTATACGAATGTTGTATACATATTTTACATGCTTTAAATGTCTGCTCAGAAGTTGTTTTGGCACTCCACCCCCCCCACACCTGGTTTGCCCAAAGGTCCTTAACTGAGCACACCTGAGGACACCAGCGATGCCACGTGCACTGCTCTCCAGGGAGATCACAACCGGTAAGTTTGCACATGACTTACTGATTCAATTTCCACTTTCCATATAAACATCTAGAGCATAAAACAACATACCCATTGCTTCCCTGATGTGAGATTAATATTTAGTCTGCAACAGAGAAGACTGCCTTTTTTAGGGTCTTTTTTTGACGAGCCCTATTAACTCTGTAAGATGTTCAACACTTTTTCATTTTCAAGATATAGACTAGCTTATGTTTGAGCTACTATTTAATTTTCTGCCTCTAATTTTTGAGGATTCTAGTCCTGCGGTTCAACCCAAAGGGCACATTTTGGGCATTAAATTTTTTTACCCTTACGCAATTTTTCTTTGAATAGTAAAATCAAGATGGCTGATTTTAATTTTCTTTAACGTTTATTTATTTTTGAGAGAGAGGCAGAGAGAGAGGGAGACACAGAATCCGAAGCAGGCTCCAGGCTCTGAGCTGGCAGCCACAGAGCCCGACGGGGGGCTCGAACCCATAAACTGTGAGATCATGACCTGAGCCGAAGTTGGATGCTCAACAAACTAAGCCACCCAGGTGCCCTGAAGATGCCTTATTTTCACACAAATTCTTACACTAAAAATTGAGTTAAGTTAGCAAAGTGTATTCAAAACATACTGACTACTGATTTAACTGATTTTTCAACTAGGGGTTTAATACCTTTTTGCTGAAGTGCATAATTTCTGTCTTGAGTGATTAGACTACCTAACTGTTTTACTAACCTAAAACCTGCTTACCAACAGGTACTCACACCTTGGACCCCAGGAGGGCAGCCCTGACAAGAAAATAATAAAGCCCCATTTGAGGCTCAGGATTGAACAAAGAAGGTCCAGAATCATCTCCTTTGGAAGGCTTGCTCTTGGGTGGAGCCCATCAGAGCAGTCTGATTTAAGGTCACGTTACATTTATGCTTTGAGGAAGTTGTCTCCGGATGAATGACATTAGAAGAACCACGAGTGCATTAACTCCTCGGGAACATAAATCCTACCACACGGACCAATAAGACGGCATCACTGCAAAATGCCCAAAATCCATTTGTACCCTCACAGCTGGCCTTGTGTCACTTCCCTCTCAGGTAGCTGAAATTATGTCCATGAACCCACCCTCCTTAAGCCATATCTGCTATTAGATCAGGGGTTCCTAATCCTAACTACAATCATCGCATCGCATTCCTCTGGGGCTGCTTCCAGAAGGCCAGGACTCCTGAGCCTCGCCCCAAAGTAAGTAAATCAGAATTGATAGGGACGGGACCTGATTCTAAGGTACAGTCAGGTGGAATCGTGCAAAGACCCACAAGATAGAGGGGTTTTCTAACAAAGACCTCGATAATCCGTTGAAGCAAAACTTCTCCTCGGAAGGCTGCCCCCAGATTATCCGGGACCACAGGCTTCACTGCCCAGCTGAGAGGCCCTGAGCTCCCAAGTTTCATCCACTGTACCCTAAAGGTTCTTTTCTAAAATGGCAAACCTTCCAAAGAATTCTCCAGAGTTTCACGTGTGCAACAGTTGAAACTATGTTGTGTTGGTTTTGTGTGTGTGTGTGTGTGTGTGTGTGTGTCTTTTCCTGAAAACACATGTGTCCTTTTGTTTCACGGTCTCACTTGGCACGAAGTACCCAGTTCACTTGCCCATCAGATTAGCTCAAATTACATGCTTTTACTGCTCCTACAAGCTAATGCAAGAGACCTACAATTAACTGTGGGCTGGTTTAAACCCTAAATGGAACTAATGTCTGCCCCGACCCAATGCCTCGGGACCTGCTTCCCCCCCGCTGTAAATTGCTATTTTTGTAGGCTGCCTTCCAGAAGTTGAGCCCCAAAACAAGTTGGAACTGTAAGCCTACTAGATTCTACTCACAATAATTATCGAATCTTTGCCGCTCGCGCTCTCTTTGAAAGCTCAGCAAAATGCACGATGTTGTCCTTGCAAAGGAAGACAGAATTGTCACCCATAATGTAATCTCACTCGCACACCAGTAGAAGTGAGAGGAAACCACCAAACGCCTCTGCCTTCCCCCCGGTAGGTCCTTGCGTTTCAAGATATAGGCAGACCCAGCAGCGCCGGTCTCTGTATCTGCAACTCCAAGAGCTAATTCATTTCTAGGGAGAAAGAAATCTATTTGGCACTCAAGTTGAAAACACCAGGAATGTTAGAAAATTCCAGCACTACCAGTTCCAAAACGACAGAGAACACAAATGCGTTCCGGTTAAACTTTGCAAATTTCAGGAAGAGAAAAAGATGAATGGAAAACAAGCATGATCCTCACTTATGGGCTTTCATGGAAAAGTAGCAAAATATCGGTATTACATTACCTTTCATTTCCATCAGCAATGAGTTACACTGTGTCAGTGCCCGAGAGGGACAATCAGATAAAATCCTACCGAGTGCCTGTGGAATTTGCTGCTCCCGGCATCAGGGCTGAGAGAGCAAGAGTGACTTAAGCAGAGCCAATTCTGCTTTTGGAGGTGGGAGCCTGGGGAGAAAGCATCTATGTAACTCATCAGTAGGGCTGCAAGCTTCATTTCTCCCAAGATCACATTTCCCCCAACCGCCATCATAAAGGAAGCAGTGGAGGCTTTCAATGATGGGAACTGGAAGTGGAAAACAGGGTGCTGAGCTTATGCCTTTGCTCGCCTGACTCTGAAGCCACGTCTTCTGGAATGACTTTGATGGAACAAGTCATATCCGTTACCTCACCTGAGAGACTCTTAGCCTGACGCTCTTAATGGTCAAGTTGGACTGCCATTTCCTGGAGCCCTCCTTTTGTCCTTGAATGAGTCATACTGGACGTATGGTATGATGTTGGATAACACAGAAAGTCAAGAGCTCCATTCGGTGTTCCTTGTGTTACTTGAAAAGCAACCATTCCTCTCTCGTTTTAGGATTGAAACATACCTTCGTAACCACGCTTGCCCAGGAAGCATGATCTGTGTCTTAAATAATCTTGTCTCCTTCACGTATATGTCACTGTTTTCAAATACACGCGTATGATATCATAACAGCAGCATACAAATTCATTTAGAAGTGTCCTAAATTTAGGACGTGCATATCGTCCACATTGGATACGCAATGTACTGGTCTGGGGGCACCTGCCAAATTCTCTATTCACAATTTCACTATTGTTCACTATGGTGTGAACTCACTTTCAGAGCCCCATAAATACCTAAGAATATGAAAAACAAAATCCAAAATGCTACAACCTTATCACCCAATTCCACATATTGGTAACGATAAATCACAACGATTATGATGATATCAAGAAGAACATATCAGGGTGCCTGGGTGGCTCAGTCGGTTAAGCGGCCGACTTCAGCTCAGGTCATGATCTCGTGGTCCGTGAGTTCGAGCTGTGCTGACAGCTCAGAGCCTGGAGCCTGTTTCAGATTCTGTGTCTCCCTCTCTCTCTGACCCTCCCCCGTTCATGCTCTGTCTCTCTCTGTCTCAAAAAATAAATAAACGTTAAAAAAAAAAAGAACATATCAAAATAACCATGACTTGCCCAATGTTGGGGAGGTCCTTAGCTTCAGAAGCTGGGGTCTCTTACTGCAGTGCTCCCCCCACTTCACGTGGTCCCCCGTTTGTCATTTCAATAAGGTCAAAGTCACCTTTGCTTAAGTAATAGCTAAGAAGGCAGGTTATGGAATCAGGCTAGGTAGGTTTAAATCCCAGTCTTCCTCTATAGCCTCAGGCAATTTACTTTACCCTCTCTCAGCCTCAAAATGCTCATCTTAAAAATGGATTCACAAACAGTGCCTCCCGTGAGATGAACCATGGAGGTTCAAGGGCGAAGGCCCTTAGTCCCAGAGCCTGGCCACATATTTGCCGTCTATATCGGCTGGTTTTCTTCTTATAATTCCCTTCAAGCAGTTGGCCAATTGATCCTTTACAATCTTTACAGAAACGTCTCCTTCAAGCCAGGCACTGGCCCAGAGCACTGCTCTCAACCTACCTCTTCCAGAAACTTCCCACATTTCAAATTCTGTTCCTCCTTGCCCCTCTGACATTTTCAAGTTCAGTTGCAGATTTGTTCACGGTACAATGTTTAAGCGTTCTGGATCTTTATTTATGAGCCCTTCCCCTTCTTGCCCAGGTATGGAATATGGAGTATGCCCCCAAGTTGCCTGTGAAGACATGGTTAACCAGAGCCTGCACGTGTGTGTGTGTGTGTGTGTGCGCGCGTGTGCACACGCACATCCAGGTACACATCAGAGACCTGTCAGCAGGTAATTATCTTCTATGCTGATGGCTCTGAATTGCTGGGTGCCTTCCAGCTATGTTCACTCTTCAAGCTTCACTTCCCATCCTCTCCTCGCAGCTGTTTCTGACTCTAGGAGCCCTGGGGCAGGAGACCTGCTCAGCCCTTTCAGTCTTGCCTCTTCTTGCCTCTCTACAGAATTGCTGCCCTAAGCTACACAATTTCCAGAGCAAACATGTAAGATACTTTACAACCCAGCCCAGTCCAGGAGCAGAAAGTTCTCTTTCTGTAAAGTCAGTCCAAGTGTTGTCTTATTGATTTGTATTTTATTGGCCAAACAGGGCTTGTCCAGACACGGCGAGGCTATTTTTATCCAGACTGTCACTTGGCGACCATGGCAGGCGATGTAACCTGGGCCTGTGTGGTCTCCAACATGGGCACTGGGACGCGGTGAGCTCCGTCACCTCTGGGCTCCTCCCCACCCCCCCCCATCTACCCTGTGTTGTCCTGCTCAAATGGAGGAACACTCCTGGTGGGTGGGAAGACAGGTCATGTGGCTGGAATCCCTAGGAAGAGAGGACTGTTTCCATGTGTACTTCCTGAGTGACCGGTGGGAAAAGGGACAAGCTAGCAGAGGGGGTTAAGTGGTTCTGCAGAGCTGGTCTGACACCCAGGGGGCTCCCTGGGGTGGAAAGACCACTCTTCCCACAGCTGAGCAAATTGTGTCAAGGTTTGGGGCCCTCAGCGCTATTCTGCAGTCCCTCTGCATTTGCCTGATGGCTTAATGCCTCCAAAATTTGACCTTGTTATGGGAAAATTGTTCTCATTTGGCACTTTGGGGATAATGTGTAATTTCAAAACCAGGGTGTGAGCACATTGTAACTATTTTGAAATCCCATCTGCTAAAATTCATTCAAAAACTTTTTTTTTTTTTTTTGGTGACTCCTACTCTGTCTCTTCTCCTCCTACCCAGTCCCCAACTAACGAACCAAATGAGCATCCCTCGTTCCTGCTTTCAGCAATCTTTGCTAAAAAGCTCAATGTGTCTTCAGGATAAATACTCCCCTGGGGCTACTTGCTAGAGAAACAAACCCCAGCCTGAAAATACCAAGGCTTTCCTCTTTTCTTATGTAAATAAATCTCCAGATGGCTCATTTGTAAGGCTGTGTTTACTAATTCTTGTTTTCTTTCTAGACAATTTGTCCCCAGTACCCATTTTAGCATTGAAACTGGAGGCAATGCTTACAACTTCATTTAGTGAAAAGTCTATCCCAAGACGTGGTCTACGGGGGCAGAGCGGTAACAATGCCCCCCCCCCCCACACACACACACCCTCAGGAAGCACTAACATTCCTCGTGCTGTTCCTGCTGTTGTCACACAGCACATATTTTCCACGAGAGTCGGAAGAGAATAAGTAATTTCAGACTTACTAGAATATCAGAGCTGGAAGGGACCACAGGCTCATCTAGTCCAAGAATGGAAATTTGCACCACGCATACCCCTCTTTCTCTCTCTCATCTGTTCGTGGCAGACCTCGCCAATCACTCGTGGTATCCTTTCCAACCGATCTCAGGGGCGATCTCAGCAACGTCTTCGACACGCGTCACCAGGTCGCTCTGAATTGGTTACAGCGAGCGCACAGGGGACTATGCACTTGCCATAGCTAAGCTCTTCCTGTCACAGATGAGGAGCCTGGGACCCGGGGACGGAATAGTATCACTCAGTGTCTCACAGCTAGTTGAGAGCATTGGTTCTCCGCCTGGAAAATTCAAACACGAGTCTGTGGTACTGGATGGGGAAGGGGAAAAGAAAAATGCCTCTTTATTTTCACTATCCCTAACTGTAATTTAGCATCTCATTCACTTAGGAAGGAAAGCGACAAACCATCGTAGTATTAGCATATCTGACTCTACCACTAACGGCAATCAGTGATATTTTCATGTAACGTTCACTCATTACAGATTTCCTAAAATATCACATGTGCTCAACTAACGCTAAATTATAGGAGTTATTAGACCTTCAGCTAGATTTTGTACATTAATGCATTAATTAAGATGCACATATATTACCATCCCACAAATTTCGTTTTTTAATGTTTTAATGACTGTATTTCAATGTATTTGGCTTCCTTTGTAATTTATATATATTTCATTTTCTATATTTAAAGCATTGGGCTGAGAAGGGGTCCAAAGACTTCATCAGACTGTCAAAAAGGTCCATGGCCCCAAAAAGAGGTAAGACGCCTGGTGAAGAGAAAAGTCAGGTGTCCTGACCGCTTATCCTCACGTTCTTCCCACATACACAAAAAAGCTCTTACCATGAACTCCTGCCATTTTTGACTGACGGTATATTTACTGCCATATTAAAAAGAGATTTTTTCCCATTGAAACAAGCTGCTGATGCTCAAGAGAGAGAGGGAACAAAGATACATAAAGTAAAAATTACAAGTTCCTAAGCTCCACTCCCCCAAGATAACTACCGTTAACAGTCTGGTATATGGCTTTCCAGACACATACACGCTCATTATGTAATAAAAATGGAATCACACAATTCATGCAGTTCTACAGCTGGCTTTTTTCACCTAACAAAGTAAAAGAATAGGGAGCAATATCATAGCTATCTTTTCTTTCCATAGAGTTGTCCCATTCTTGTTAGCAACTACAAAGTCTTCTCCTGCACAAATGTACCCCAATTCGTTTCACAACCCCCCCCCCATAAAGGAGATTCATTATCCAAAGTTTTCTTGGCAAAAGATAACAGAGGGAAGAGTTGTCATTTGAACCTGAGGAGATTAGAAATTTGGCTTTAATGGCCATTAAAGTGCTCCTTTGCAACGGGGTCGACAGTGACGAAGTCAGTGGCTAACACGGTCACTGCTCAAAAACCCACAGCCTCAGCTCTTTGGACTAAGGAAGGGTTCCTTCCTGGGACGGGCTGGTCTTCTATACAGAGGTGCCCCTTTCAGGAGGGTGAGTGCGGAGAGGGGTGGAACAGAGCAGGGGAGATCCCATTCCCCTGGCCTGGTGGCTCGCTGGGGAGAGAGGCTCAGTACAAGAGTAGAAACCAGGCTCCGGACCCGCCAAGGTCTCGGGAACACCGTTGTGGGGATATCTATAGTTCATGGGGCTGGTCTCAGCCAGATCCCAGGACACAGGTGGCTCAGACACCGACCCCTGGCAGTGCAATGATTCTTAACCCCTGCCCCCACTGTGGCCTCCATTCTGTTCCTCCCCTGGCCTTCTGTGACCCTCCCACAAACACACCGTGCACTTCATATTCACAGCTGACCTGGAGGCCAGCCATCTTGGCAGCTACAGCTCTGGAGAACAAGTGTCATCAATTCCCTTAGGGTGGATGATGGGGAAAAAAGAAGAAAAACACTTTAGTCATAATCGGTGAAAATATGACCTGGTTGATATCGCTATCCCAACACTATTGTTACAGTAAAAGCAGAAATCTCAGGTAAGGCTGGTTCAAGATCAGAGGCTCCAAACAGAAGGCGGAAAACTTGTTCTCAGAAAGCAAAACAAGGAGACGGCAAGGCAGCCTGGGGCACCCGGAGAGACCCAGGAGAAGCCAGCTCTCACCTCCTGTTAGAGCAACCAGGTGCAGGGAGCACGGGGCCAAGAGTCCCCACGGCCCAGATCCCCTGTGACTCCGGGAGGTGACTTCTGAGCTGGACCTTCGCTTCCCCAGCTACAAAATCAAGGGCTGGACAGGAGAACACTTTCAACTGGACCCCATTTCCTCTGTGCTTCTCAGTAGTCCCACCCACCTGTCTGATCCCATATCCAAGGTAAAGCGGGGCAGGGACAGACCCACCTCTGCCTGGTTTCTTTGCCTGGACCTGGACCACCTTTTCTTTTTTCTTTTCTTTTCTTTTCTTTTCTTTTCTTTTCTTTTTTTTCCCTCTCTCTTTGTGCTTCTCTAGTTCTCAGTATTAAGCTGCCACTTCTCATCCCTAACTCAAGGTAAGAATGTCTTTTTCCCCCGCATATAGGCTTTTCTCCATCACATCTTGCTGTCTCCATTCTGCCTGGGGTTTCAGCAATTTCAAATTCTCTGGCTTCGAGTCAGCGCCGCTATCGGAACCAATGCGGCTCCAGACTCTTCCACCCCCGTTCAGTGCAGGAAATGAAACAAAGCCGGGCTTGTTCCCAGTTCGATAGGCTGCGAGTCTAGGGAACGGGGGCTTCAAATCTTTTCACGATTTTGTTTTGGCACCACGGCGTCTGCGTTTAATTCTGCGTCTCCTGCCAGACTCTGGAAGCCGAAGCGATAACATCAAGAGACGAGGGCGCAGCACCGGCATCTTCTGCCTCGCAGCGGGGGGCCACCGGGGCATGCGCAGACCAGACGCGGACACGCACACACACGCGCGCGCACGCTGCCACGTGTGTTCCCATCAATATGCCACCACGCGGGCATACACACGCACACGCGTGCACACACACACACATACACACACGTGCATGCGTGCACACTGCCAGGTACATTCCCACCACCGCGTGCGCGCGCGCGCACACACACACACACACACACACACACTCATACACACAGACGCACACTGCCAGGTACATTCCCAACAAAGTTCCACCGTGTGTGTATACAGACACGACGTGCACACACAGAGAAGCACACTTCCACAAACACAGTCATGCACGCAAGCCATGAACACACAGGCACACGCTCACCTGTGCACACTCACCCACCCACAAATGCATATATTCACCCCCAACACGTATATGGACATACATGTGCACACACTCCCACAAACGTAGTTGCATGGGCACAGACAGACGGACACATATACTCACGTACGGACACACACGTGCACACACTTATTTATACACTCATACACCTGCACACACACAGGGGATAAGAAGGAAGGAGGCTGCAGGCTGCACAGCAGGGAGGCAGGGATATCAAAGGATGAGCTGTCGCAGCGACTCCCCCACCCACCAGGACCTGAGAGAGAAGTTTCTGCACACAAGGCTCCAGAAGGGCCCATTATAAAGTTCAACCAATTAAGCAGGCCGTTTCCATGGCCACGTTTACTTTTCTCAGCTCTAAAGTTCAGCAGCTCCTCTGTCCTGACAGATGTGAGTGCAGGTTGTGGCCAACGTGTGGCACACTGGAAGACTCACACATCTATAGATCACTCTCCGCAGATAACCTGCCAATGTCTTTTGTTTAAATGAGACACGGGAATGAGATGGCATCAGCTGACCTTGAGCTTCCCACCAATCAGCAAGGGCCCCTACGCAAGGCTGTCCCAGGGACTGCAAACTCATCGCTCATGCAACCACTTAGGAGACCCCTCCTGATGGCCAGCCAGGACCAAAGACACACTGGGCCCTGGTGGCACCTTGGTGAACAGCTGTGGGAGGAGGAAGTAGACATGAACCAATAATCACGCCAAGGGATGCAAAATTACAGCTGTAAAAAGAGCTCTGGTCCCCTCGAGGGGGGAGATTGGGTAAGAGCACCCGGTCCCACCCAGCTGTGTGGGTCTGGGGCCAAGTGAGGCAGGTAACGGGCCCACAGAGGGGCCTCATTGCTGTTGCCATTGAACTCTCTAATACCCAGGACCCCAGAGAGCAGCACACTCAGACCATCGAAAGACTCACGATCAACACATTCACCCACTGCCGGGGATGCGCGTAGCTGCAGACGTTTTCGCATGGTTTTGGCAGGAGAAACTGATAGAGGAGAAATAGGTGTGAGGAACAAACCAGATAGTGAACCTGCCATGTGTACCTTGCACCCAGCACCTACTAGCAAAAATAGCTGGCACTATTTCATATCACCCCTCAGAATCCTATTTATGCTTGGCTGTGGCTCTCCAGCAAAGAAGTTTGTATCCCTCCGAGAGAAAAGACCCTGCAGTGGGGGAGGAGAGGCCAGACGTCCCAGGGAGGGCTCAGGGGTGGGGCAGGGTGGCCTGGGTGAAAATTCAGCCCTGAGTGACCGGGGAAAGGAGAAGCCAGGATTGATTCAAATCTCCTCTTCTCTGTGACGTTTCAGACCCATTTTGAAAATGGGTTATACAGAAATATGGACAGGAGAGTATTAGAGTAAACATGTTGAATGGTGTTATGAAACAGGGCAGAGTCGGGACTCTCTTCTAAACACCGCCCTCTGAAAGCAGTTCATATCTCCCCTGCAGCTGGTAGCCCATGAGTACTGGGTAAGAGGGGCAACCACTGGCTCCGGGGCATTGGTGGCCAGTAATATAGCCTCTCCCACCCTCCACCGAGCTTGCCTAGCCGGATGCACAGGGCCCTGCTCTGATCCCTTGCCTGCCCTGTTTCCTTATGGAGGCAGAGACCTGTCCTGATCTCAGGTCACTGATGCTTACTGGCAGGAAAGCAGGGGGGTTGAAATTTTATCTGTTTGTCCATGAAAAACTGGATAATATACTGACCTCGAATTCTGAAAATCTTTGATTTAATCCCACTCTGTCACTTACTAGCAGAAGATCTTGGGCAAGTCATTAACCACTGTTAGCCTTTGGTTTCCTTATCCATAAAATGGGGAGAATAGTAAGACCTACCCCATGGAGTTTCTCTGAGAATTAAATGAGCCCATGCCTATGAATAGCACACCATCGGACACATGAGAAACTCTCTGTGAATGTTTGTTTATGTATACTCCACCTTTATCCAGAATACGAGCGTGTGTGTGTGTGTGTGTGTGTGTGTGCGCGCTGAGCAGGGTGGGTAGAAGGGAACAGGGATGGATAAATAAAGCTGATTCAGGCATCCCATAATGAATCCCACAATAACACAGGGCAGGCCACCAACAAAGTTCTTGCATGTTCTTCCTACAGCCACCCCCTAAGGACATACTAGTTGTTCAGCAGACGTGTTACATTTCTTACTGGTAAGATCAGACAGAAATTCCTCCTAGGGACACTTTTTTTTTTTTAAATTATAAACATATTCCAATCAGTGTCTTACCATCAAAATGGAATTCAAACGATCTCTTATAATGGTCATTTAAAGCTTATTAATCACTGTAAGTTATGTTGACACCCAAGTGAAAAGTTTTCTGTGATGCTTTTAGAATCCCATTTTCATTTAACATTAATTAAAGGCCACTAACCGTGAAGTATTAATAAAATCAAATTCCCAAAAGGAGCTCCCGGCTCACGGGCTTCAGTTCTTGACAAGTTATGGGACCCTGAGGGAAACACAGGCCATAGTGAAATGTTGACCATGGAAATGTAATCAGCCCAACTGTGATAAAGAGAGGGCGTCTCTCAGGAAGATAACAGATACTTTCAGTAATAAATGTTATGATCGTCATTAACCTATCTCTAGCAGCTTATGGCTATTATGGTTATTTAGCAAAAGACTTTCAAATCAAACAGCCTTACTAACATGCTATATAGTTGTTTAGTGGCTTATTTGATTATCTTACGAATATCACACCCAGGATACATATTGCAGGGATAGGGGTGGGGAGGAGGGGGTTGGTCCTGGTGGTGTCACAGCATTGAAGTATGAGGGCTGAGACCAAAGCCAATCTCTGATGATCAGAAAACAGAGAGAAAGACCTAGGTCACCCTCACAGAGTGGATGTTCCTACAAAGTCAAGTGAAGTCAATTGCTCTGGTGTTTCTTTAATCTTGCCTTGTTTCATCTGGCTATACACACCTCCAGCCCAGCTGCGTGGTACCTCACTAATGGATAGAAGATGGAGCTCACCTTCTCTGGTGAGCTCCATATTCAAGACTGCCCCATGAAGCCACCACAGCCAAATTCATGGCCTGAAAGGCCCTGGGGGAGTGTGTAGGCACACAGTTAAGAGCATCTGTGCAAATCTTCCCTGTTCTCCTGAAAGAGCTTCAAGACATTTGCCAAGCTGCCTTTTCCCTTCTCCTTTTGGACAGTTGAGTTGAGCGAGGAAATTTAAAATGTCTATTTCCGGAACTAAAAGCTATGATTTTATACCTTAAGAGACTTTTGCTTTAGCCCGTTTTCATCAGAAATACTAATGACATTGAAACAGAGGCTATAATTTAAAAAGCTATCCGTCCAGATTCTAACCTCATCTTTGGCATCACTAGACGGTGTTCTTTGGGCATAAGGAAAGGTCTTCCATTGTCTTTGTGGCATAAAGTTTCCTTGAAAACCTGTTCGCAAAATATTTTTGAGTGTCCATCCCAAATGAAAACATCTTTTGTGCTAGAGGTGCCCCAAAGACTAGGTCTCCCTCCAACAACTTGATGACCTCTTATTTCACTTGGCTCCAGCCCCATAAGAGTCCCTGGGAAATGTATCTTTAGGGCCATCTCTAGATCTGTGGAGGAGAGAAGGAGGGATTCAGATATCCCTCAACCACATGTCTTTATATAGGATAAATCTGAGTAATGCATAGGGAGCATAGGGATTTTCGCTGGACAAGGATCAGACCCATCCACTACCTCCAGAAGAAGGAAGGATGTCCAGAGACACTAATTTCATCCATGAAAGTGTCCGGATGCATGAATACTACCTTCCCAATCACTGCAGTTACTTTTCGGTCAGGGACCACCCCCCCAAAGCACATCTCCCCAAAATAGATCCCAAGACCCCCAAGAGAATACCGATGCCCTTCATCTTTAACAAACTGTTCTGTCCACTTAGATGGACAAGGAGATCTGTCTACCATTTTGACTGCGAGCTTGCAGGGTGAGCAAGCAACAACAAAAATGAAGAGCCAATGGGCAACCCCATCTGCCAAAAGAAGTGATGACAGGCCAGCCCTAGGCCCCCACCAAGTCACTTGAGATGGGACTCTATGGTCATGTGACCCGTGTCTTCACAAACCTGTCAGAACCTATCCATCCAAGTGATTGCCGTTCTCGAGGGGAACACCTTAAAAGGAATTATAATTGTTCTTTTCCTCAAAGCCACTTAGAAATCCATCCTTAGAAATTAGTCACCTTCTAAGTCACTTGGTCAAAGTAAATCTTGAAGATTAAATGAGAGGATTCGATAAGGTAGGTCTAACACATACCTCCCATGGGGCTAAGTATATAGTAGGCACATAATAAATGTTAACTATTATCGTGATTATTACTCTTGCAGACTCTTAAGATGTGGTTGGATGCCCTTTTACAAGGAAGTATAAGCCTCAGTGGGTAGAGGACTGATAGCCTCTAAATCATTTCTCATTTATTCCCATGAGGCACTGGGAGCACATGATGCAAATTAAGGAATAAACCACAGTCTTGGGTTAAATCATGTTTCTGTGGTAAAAAATGACGACAAGGCAAGCGTGGATCAATGTCTTCAGGAGTGCAATAGAAATTACAAATTTTCTTCTGAGATCTACCCAGCTCTACCATGAGGGCTAAGAGTAACCATTTGGCCTCGTTCTCTTCATCTGTTTCTTCTTCCTGGCCACACAGGAAGACTGCATTTGCAACATCCTTTGCAGTTTGGTTGGGACCACAAAATTTCTGGTGCCATCTTCTTTGTGTTCTCTCTCTCTCTCTCTCTCTCTCTCTCTCTCTCTCTCTCTTTCCACCCCCACCCCCAAGCCATAAACATGGACTCTGAAGTGAAAGCCAGTGATGGAGGAAAGCTGTGTCACAGTGTGGAGAAGAGGCTTTCCTCCCAGCAGAGCCTCCAGGAACATCTATGTTAGACTTTGGATGAGCAAGTCATACAATTTTATTGTGTTAAGCCACTGAGATTTGGACTGCTGTTAGTGTAGATACGCTGATTAATATAATTACCCTTTCACTAAAGCTCTTGATAACTTTCTGTTTAAGAGAAACCATCTCAGGGGCGCCTGGGTGGCTCAGTCAGTGAAGTGTCTGACTCTTGATTTCGGCTCAGGTCATGAGCTCACGGTTCATGGGTTTGAGCCCTGCATCCAACTCCACACTGACAGTGTGGAGCCTGCTTGGGATTCCCCCCTACCCCATACCCCTCCCTCTTCCTCCTCTTCCTCCTCCTCCTCCTTCTTCTTCTTCCTCTCTCTCTCTTAAAATAAATAAACTTAAAAAAAGAGAGAGAAACCATCTTGGATATGAAAGACCCAGAACAAGAAGCAAAGTTAGCTAAGACCCAGGTAAAGATACTCAGGACTTTTCTCCATCCAAAGCAACTGGAACCCTAAACTTCAATTCAAAACAAGTTCTGCTTTGTGCAGAGAGGTTGGATACATAGAGAATGATGAATAACTTTGTAGATGATCTATTTCCTACTTCCAAACGAATTTTGCAAGTAATAAAGATACCAATCGTAGACGCTTAGTTTTAGAGCTAGAAATGTACCTTAGATCACAGAAAGAACTGGACTTTCGGAACTAGGGGAGGGTTGGTAAGTTGAGGCCAATTTGAGATGGGAACATTGAAGCCAAGAGAAGGTTATGTGGCACACGTGAAGTCACTCACCAGTTAGCAAAGTGGCCAGAATCCTTGTCTTCTGATTCTAATCTGTTCTACCCTCCCCCTTTATAGTCTCAAGAAGTAAAGCCTCCATTCTTAAGTGTGAGTGAAACACGAGACTCGGGTCCATTTATTTCTAGTGCAGGCCCCAGGTGGCTCCAGGGGATTCTTCATGAGCCGCCCCTTTGAAAACCCATTTACTGGTTGATTCTGTACTGTCAGGACTTGACTGAAGCCAAACAAAAATCACTAAGTAAAGTGATGAGGGAAACAAACAAAAGGTAATAGCTTCTCCAGAGAAGCTGCCCACCTTGTGCTTAGAATTTCACTGCTGAAGGGGCCTTGATTTGACACAGAACAAACAAGAACCATCTTCCAATAAAGGGAAGGACGGTATTCTTTCATCGATGCTTAGGACAGTTCAAATACTGACTGAAGTCAGAAAAGACATTTTCCAAACTCTCGATGTAAATACTTAACCTGTTGTTAAGTAAACGAATGGTCAAGTAAGAAAGCATTTTTTTTTTTCGGTTGCAAATTCACAATCAACAACTAATGTGGATGTTTGGCCCTGTTCCTCCGGGGAAGAGGCTCCATGTCAGAACAAGCAGCACAGACTGGAAACAAAAAGCAGAGAAAAAGTCCAAGCTGTATACACACACACACCCTTTGTAAATGGGGAAAAGGAGACGTAATTGGAGAGGCACGACACGGTCCTTCCTGGTCCTTGACTATCTCCTTAACAGAGGCGAAATCCAACCCAACTGAACGTTGAGTCTTTCTGATCAGGACTGCAAACCTCTGAAAGGCAGTCTCTTTCTGCATAACTCAGATTGCTGGGTATAGTAGGTGAAATGGTGGCCCCCCCAAAAAGATATGCCCACATCTCAATCTCTAGAACCTGTGAATGTTATTCAGAAAAAAAAAATCTTTGCAGATGTAATTTGGTTAAGGATCTCGAGATGAGAGCACCGTGGATTACACAGGTGGGCCCTAAGCCCAATGCCAGGTGTCCTCTGAGAGGCAGAAGAGGAGACGGAGAGAGGTGAGGGTCGTGTGAAGGTGGAGATTCAAGTTTTACAGTGAGAAGCCAAAGAATTCTTGGGCGACCAGAACCCGGAAGAGGCAAGGAGGGCTTCTTCACTAGAGTCTTCAGAGGGAAAGAGACCCTGCCGACAACTTGATTTTGGACTCCTGGCCTCCAGGAGAGGGACAGAACCAATTTCTGTTGTGTTAAGCCATCTACTATGGTAATTTGTCATGGCGGCCCGAGAAAAGGCATACAGGGGGCTGCTGGGGAAGAGGGTCCGAGGAATATCCATGAACCTCCTCAAATCCAGCTAGGAAGTCGCCGCTTCTCTTAGCACAGAGTCTCCGGGAGACGCTCCACTATGACTGATCTATTCATTCACTCAGCAAACATATGCTGATCAAGATGTCTCTGTACCCTCAGCTGGCCCATAGTTTGGCAGAGAAGGCAGGCTGGTACCAAAATAACGAGAATGGTGTGAGTACACAACAAAGGCGATACAAAATGTATGGGTGCCTCCAAAAGGAGCTTGCCCATTTGTCACCTAAATTCCTTAAGGAACGGACAGTTCTTCCAACCCAAGAATACCAGCGCAGTGAGCAACATGCCTACTCCATATTTCTTCCCTTCTCTTCTCTCCCTCCTTAAAGCTGGGTGGGGAAGGAGCAGGTGGAGGGTGGCAAGGACGATTGTGAAGCGATCTCCGTAGAGGGAGCAAGACTCAGATTCCCTCAAAATCCTCTCCCCAAGCCTCAGGTTGAGACCACAACGGCCATTGACGTGGGGGCCAGGTGCTAATACCTGTAATGTCATAAGGGGAAGCAGGGCTCGGTCTAATAACATCTAGAACTCAAGTGCCTACCGGAAGCAAGGGCCTGCATGAGAAAGTCCTCCATCAGAGTTCCCTATCACAGTCCTCAAGTAAATATGAGGGCAAACGGGAAAAAGAAATCCCACAGAAAACCCACACTTTCCACTTGGTTTTCCTCAGATTGGAAAATGAAAGGCCACTTACAATCTGCCGAAAATAAACTGTTCAAAGAATTTGCAGACTCTGAGCACGGAAGATCAAATGTTGCAATCGAAGGGAATGAGGATGTTTAATCTATAACCGGAAGACAAAGATCCACACTGCAGAACAATCCGAATCCACCGGGTCTGGGCTTCTGTGACGGGAAACCACCGCCTTTCACATCAGAAATGTTCATTCAGAAATCCAAAGTCTTGGTTTCTCATGGCTCCGGCCCTTAGAAAACAGTGGCAGGGGCCGAACCAGCAGGGGCAGAAGGGCTGAAGAAGTGAGAGTTGAGAGGGCATGGATGAGACATGGGTAGATGCCTCCGTGACATCCAGAGTCAAGTTCAAGTAGGGTCGGGGGTCAGCAACCCAAAATGAAATCGCACAACTGGTCAGCAGCCTTTGTCTGAAACCACTTCTGGGGAAGAGGCAATCTCCCTGGAAATGTTTATAACACATACTGGCTCCGTTCTTTTCTGCTCTCCAAGGAGGACTGAACCCATTTTGCTCAACACAGCATTTTTAGACAATGTGGGTTTTATGGTTTTTGTGAAACAGAGGGAGGAATGAATTGCAAAACCAAATATAACTGGAAATGTCTTTGTAATGTTAAAATAAAATAAATGAAAACAGTTCAGACCAGGGAATGCCCTCCAAGAGTGGAAACCCAAACACAATCACTTTCTGCTGAAATATAGGGGAAGGAGCAGAAGTAAATCCAAAGAGACTGAGATCCAAAACTTAAACCCAATAAACTCTGTAGTAGAAATTAAATACAAATTATTAAAATCTTACCAATTCTAGAGGCTAGGAGTAAAAAAAAAAAAAAAAAAAAAAAAAAAAAAAAAAAAAAAGCTATTGTTCTTTCAAACTTTTAAGGACAAGCATCAGATTTGGATTTTAAAAGTTTCCAACTGTTTTGTGACTACAGATATTTGTGTTGTGACAAGCAATTATATCTGAGCCATCTTGTCTCCAGTAGCAAAAGAACCAAATGAGCTGCAAATGCTTTGTAAATCCCTCACTAAGCGGGATATGGAGCTGTCTGAATTGTTCTACCAAGGCAAGGGGAGGTATAAAATGTGAGTATTCTATATTTGCTCAACGTGTCTAAATGTCCTGAAGGTAAATGGCTGAGTCAATATAGAATAGCCACTTAATAGAATAACATACAGCCCTTTGGAAGATAATTATAAAGCCTGTATTGCCATATACAGACTGCTTATTGTACAATGTCAAGTGGAAAGCAGGATTAAACATGCACATGTGCTATTAGTGAGGGCACATTAAAATCTATAGGAAAGGAACCACACCAAAATGTTACCAGGCACTCTCTCTGGGTGCTAAGATTAGGTGAGACTTTTTCTTCTTATTTTCTGAATTTAATAATGTAATTATAATGAAGATAGATAGTTGCACGGATGGTTGGGTGGGTGGGTGGGTGGATGGATGGGTGGATGGATGAGTAGGGAGAGAGAGAGAGAGAGAGAGAAGCTTTTAGAAGCTTTGAGAAAAAAAAAATACAATTCTAAATTACTCTATTAGATATCACCTTTCTAGTAAAGATGTCAAGTGAGAAGTTGCAACAGGATGAAAATGAGAACTCCTTTCTTATCCTGAAGTCTTCTCTGTGCCTCCCTGGAGATAAGTTTTAGGAAAATTGAGTCTCGTTTTGGACAATTTGGCATTGACGTGCCTGTGAGACTCACAAGGGGCAATGCCAATTGAGAAGTTGAGTCTGTAAGTCTCTATCTAAGAGGATTCTTTTTACTTTAAATATGATGACCAGGGGATCCAGGTGACAAACATATTTTCAAGCTTCATCACCCCAAACAGCGTACAGCCTTGTGGTCAATAGGCACACAAGAGAGAGAATTCCGATTGGCTCAGCTTGGTCACATGCTCATCTCCTGGCCAAGACAAGGCAGGGCACCTCAGCGGAAGGTCCCTCCGTTCTTGTGCATGTTGTAGACGGATGTCCACCTAAGAGAAGGAAAGGACCCCGGGCAGGGAAAAAAATCAAGACCCCGTCGTGTTCCAAAGCTAAGGCCAGATGCTCCACACACAGTGTTTTATACAGATGTGGTGCAGAAAGAAAACGAAAACAAGAGTGATAATTGGCTCCACGGAGGCTTATCTAGGTGAGGCCATGTGCGTGACCCGCCCCCCCCCCCCCCCCCCCCGTACGTGGATCGACCTGTCTGAGAAAGACTTGGAGCCCACACGTCACACACACAATTCATGGTCCAGAGTTTTCGAACCCCAGACAAGAAATGAGTACCAAAGACAGTGACTTTGCAGTCATGTTTATAAGCCGTGAATTCGAAATTAAATGAGCCAAATAGTAGGGTGGGGGCGGGGGGAGCTCAACCCTTTGAAGGTAAATGCCTTGCAGAGCGAAATTAGTAACAGAACGGGTCCCCTGGTACCACAAGGTTGCTGTGTCGCCTTGTTTTCTAACTCTACTGTGAACACAATGAAAGTCGTGTTTTTTGTTTTTGTTTTTGTTTTAAGAAAACAAATATTTTTTTCCTCTCCCGATACGACACAGAAACCTCTGGGGCAAAGTAAAATAAAACCTCATTATTCCAGATTCCACTCATTCCAGAATCCTAATAATTGGGGCTTTGGCTGCATTGAAGCCTGCCTTTGTAGGCTCTTCGAGAAGTGGTTTCGGGGAGCAAATCAATAACGCAAATAAGATGGCAAGGAGATGTCTTCAAGCTCCTGGAGGAAGGCTTCAGTGAGCAGTTTGTATGCAAATAACAGCGGCTTGTTACAGAGGCATCTTAGCGCTCGTGAAAGGAGAACCGGCTTGTTAGCAGCTAGTTCACATTTCCACGGGCCCCGTATCTCCTCTAAAACCCTCTATAAGAGACTCTTAAAAACTGAGAACGAACTGAGGGTTGATTGGGGGGGGGGGGGTGGATGATGGGCACTGAGGAGGGCACCTGTTGGGATGAGCCCTGGGGGTTGTATGGAAACCAATCTGACAATCGATTTCATATTTGAAAAAAAGAAAATAAATTTAAAACTAAACAAATAAAACCCTCTGCAATTCCAGTCTTCCGCTCACTCCGGTGCGTTTTCGCTTCGTTACTCTCACCAAGTGATGTGCGGCCATGTGCTCCGGTGCCGAAAGGTAAAGGGTGAAGAACTTTTTTGCCAGCCAGCCTTAAAAAAAAAAAAAAAGCCACAGCCGCCGAAGTATCAAAGTGAGACAATAAGAAATGGCGAGCGGACAATGCCAGCAAATATCTGGATCAGGAGGTCTTGGGAGAAATATAAATCCGTATAATCCGGTGACAAAGAGAGTAAATTGTCAATAACGCGCTTTCATCTGGAATCTCATCTGAACACGGGAGAACGGGTGCGAGGCACCCATGGCAAAGACGGGATGTGCTCAACTCCTGGGCTCGCCTCTCTACTTGCTGGAAGGGGCGCTGCCCTCTTCACCAATCGCCTAATGAAGCCCATGAGAGCCGCACGTCTACTTGGTTGAATTTCATTGTTCCCCCTTCAGGGGAAGGGGACTCACACGGACCGTGAGCAGAGACGATGGGTGTCACTTCCAAGTCAAGGCGGTTAGTAGGCGATGTGTTTCATCCACCGCTGGGGTGTCTTTGAAGACCCCATGACGGCTCAGGACAAGACGACGAGACCTTAGACCTCTGAGTGACCAGGCAGAAGAGAGACCCCTTCAGTACAGGTCAGCCTGTTCTGACACACCAGCGATTACTGTTTCTGTCTCATAGATGAAGAGGCAGATTCACAGGGGATCTACGACACGTTGAAAGTCAAACCCATAGCAAGTAGCACGGCCCAGAACAGAACTCGAGACTTCTGATTCCATGTTCTTTCCCGGAAGACACAGACGGTGTTGCCTGCATGCATAAATTAATGACCAGCGAGTATTCAACGACCATCTGTTTTATTAACGTGCGATTTCAGAAAAGCCACTTCCACTCCCAACTTGTCTGTATAATCCAGGGCCTCTTAACTTCCTCACTTGCAGGCATCAGAGAATAGAGGGGCTATGCACCAGAGATGCCTAGAACATGCCATGAGCCTCCACTGCGTCTCATTCTCTTTTGCAAAGGCTTCTTCATAAAATCAAAAGACTATTGTTAGGGGTGAGTGGTGAGAACAGTCTTGGGAACAAAGAAAAAAAGTAAATATAAGTCCAATTTTTCATTCTGCCAAATTCAAACAAACATCATTTTAATGACCTGGCCGCCCCCACAAATTCAGCAGCCACCAGTTAAATAAAAAGCCCATTCATTTAAGAAAAGAAGTGTCAACACAGGCATTTAACATAAGTCAGGTCTCAACAGCAGAGTGACCCTGTGTGCGGTGACAGGCATATGTGGGCTGGGATTAGCTAAGCGGCATCACCAAAGTAAATGCAAGGACAGTCTAGAAACTATTCCTCCATCCCTGACCCCACTCACATACCATCTCAGGGACCGATCTTGATATCAATATGGGGAACTTTATGGGGATTTTCAGGGTCCCACAAGTTATCAGTCTGCGAGAATGTCTCCACCAGTATTCATAAGTAATAAACTTTTGGTACCAACTTTTTTGGTAAAAAAATATAAGTTGGCACAAGACCATCCAGAACAATCCAGCATATGCCTCGTAAAACTACAAAGTTCCTACAAGAAGACTTAGGAATACATCTTTATGACCTGGGAATAGGCAGAGATGATTTAGAGGGGACCCAGAAAGGACTAAACATCAAAGAAAAATACAATTACGGAACAAAGTCAACATTGTGCATTTCTGCTTGTCAACAGACACTGTTGAGAAAATGAATAGGCAGGCCACAGACTGGCAGAAAGCATTTGTAACACTTAGATCTGATAAAAAGGACTTGATTCTGGAATATATAAAGAATTCATACAACCCAATAATAAAAAGACAAACAACTCAATAAAAACTGAGCAAAAGATTTGAACAGACCTTAACCAAGAAACGTTCGACCAGAAAATATTCAAATAGCTAATAAGCGCACGAAAGGGTATTCGACGTCATTTGTCATCAGGGAAATGTAAATTAAAACTACAACGAAATACTACGCCATGCTCACCAGAATGGCTAAAATGAGTAAGACAGAAAACGCCAGATATTGGCAAGGGTACGGAGCTATCAGATCTCTAATACATTGCTGGTGGGAGTATAAAATGTTACAACCACTTTTGTTGTATAGTTAAATATATAGCTATCCTATGACCCAGCAGTCTCCTAGAGAAACTTTTTTTTTTTTAAAGAAACTTCTAAGAGAAGTGAAAACATATGTCCACGAAAAGAACTTGTCCGTAGCAGCTTTACTCATAATAACTACATGCTGGAAACCACTCAAGTGTCAGTCACGGAACGGATAAACACATTGTGGTAGATGCATACGGGGGAATACTATATGCCAATAAAAAGGTGCTAATTGCAGAGACACGAAATAATATGGATGTACTTCCGGAACGTTATGCCGAGAGAAAGAAGCCACATTCAAAGATGATTCCATCTACACGGCGTTTTCAGTGCGAGAAAATTAATATGCGGTGATAGAAATCAAGCCAGTGATCGCTTCTGGAGCTGGGGAGGGGGGTCGGGGGTCGATTGGGAAGGGGTACAAGGATGCTTCTGAGACACTGGAAAATATTCTCTATCTTGCAAGGGGTGTGGATTATATGCATTTATCAAAATGGATAGGAGTACTTAAAATCTGTAAATTTCCACTACATGTACATAATCTTTTGAGTTTTAAAAAAGCATTGAGAGAAAAAAGGATCCCTTCTATTTTAGGCCAAGGCTAAGAACAGCCCTCTAAGAGAACTCTAGAAACGAAGGGAAACCAAGGCCTCACCCAGATCAGGGGAGGTGGCAGGGTATTTCTCTTCAACTAATTTGCAGTCTTGGACCAGGGCAAGATGAAATTCACCAACCCACCCATCACAGTGACTGCACACTTCTGAGGACACCAGTTAGACTAAGGCCAGTGCCAGACGCGTCCCGTGTGCCTCTTCAAATCTTCCGGTTGAGTTCTTACTCCAGGCACCTTTGTGATGACCCGTCCTGAGCAGGCTCAGGCCAGCTTCCCCGAGGACAGCCTGATGGTGCCACACCTCACCCTTTTTACTCTGCCATGAAGCTTCTCTGAGACCCTGGGGTAGAACGCAGAACACGGGGGTATATCCAGGAGGGGCAGATGAGTTACGCTGGTGCAAGCTGGTGGACCAGTGCATCCCTCTGTATTTGTGTGGGGCACTTCCCAAGCTCCTTGCAAGGTCCCTTGGGACGCAGCGCCAGTTACCCCCACAGCGATCAGCTCGGTAACGGATCCCTTTACTGACTTGCCCTCCTTTGCTTCCTCACTCCCTCCTTCTTTCACTCCCGCTGCCTAGGGTCACTTTTCAAATAAACCATCTGCGTGCAAGTCTTTGTGTAAGGCTCTGCCTTCAGGGGAACGAAGGTTAGACAAGGCTTGTGAATATATGTGTACAGAAATACGCATCTACACGTATAAATGCTTCCTTGGGTGCGGAAACCTTGTGTAACACAGACCCCTATTCAACTGGCTGCTTGCCTGGAATGCTGTCCCTGGTATAAACTAAAAAAGAGACCGATAGCCCCCTGCTAACAGAGTCAGCTCTTGCTAAATACACACCTTGAGAGGAAACATAGCAAGAGTCCTTACCCAACATCTACATCGTAACCACTCCCTTCTACGTAAATAGTGAACCCATCCCTGGGCCGAATTCAACCCTGGGAGTGTGAGGTCACTGGAGTTGTGCCACGGATCCTGATGCCACTGACAAATCACTAGATGATCTATGGGATATTATAGCTTCCAGGGGGCACCCAACTTGTCAGAGACAAAAACCCGAAACTTAAGGTTTTCATTTTCGAATGGTTCGCTTTCTCACGCACAGTGAATTATAGCGAAGTATCAAACCAATATTGGAAGATTACAAACATGTGGCAGGCACTGGCTGTTTCTGGTTGTACCTCTTGTTGGGTTCCATGGTCTGGCCAGTCCTCAACCACTACAAAAGAGGGTACTTTTTATTTATGCATCTATCTAATACCACCTTGTTACACAAAAAGAGAGGGTACCCTTTTTTTTTAAATTGTTTTCAATGTTCATTTATTTTTGAGAGACAGAAAGAGAGCGTGAGCGGGGAAGGGGCAGAGAGAGACAGGGAGACACAGAATCCGAAGCAGGCTCCAGGCTCTGAGCTGTCAGCAGAGAGCCCGACGCGGGGCTCGGACTCACGAACCGCGAGCTCATGACCTGAGTGAAAGTCAGAAACAACCGACTGAACCACCCAGGCACCCCAAGAGAGGGTACTCTTGAGGGGCAGAGGAGGATTTGGGTCTGGTGGGCTCACATATCCCTTCTTCATTCATTTTTTTAAATATATATTGTGCAGATCATGTGGCTCCAGGAAAATATTTTCAAGTAAGGAATTTCTTTGTATTTCTTTCTTTGGGGAAGTAACTCACCCTTCTTTTTTTCCTTTCTTTGTCTTTTTCTTTCTTTCTTTTTCTTTTTTCTTTTTTTTTTTTTTTTTTGGCTTTAAAGGAAACTAGTTAATGAAAGACAGAGTGCAAATATGACAAAACCTCTTCAGCGCAGATAGTTCATTACAATCAAATGGCTTGTTACAACAGGCTTTCAGCTAAATTGCTTAGTGTATGTTTTATTAAAAAAAAAAAAAAAAACTTTACAAGGCATCTGCCAACGCTTAACCAGAGTGGCGGGGTTGGTGTGTTGGTTTTCCTCTGCTGGGAAGATTCTAGAAAGTGGTAATGGGATGTGAAGACAATTACATAGAAGCATGTTGATGAAGGCTGGAAAAACAAATGAGGAGCTATTAAATCTGCTAGAATTGGGGCCAAGCTCTCACCGTGCAGAGACGCACAGGCTTGGGCTCCGTCGAGGCTCGGTGCCATCGAGGCCGTGAAGGATCCGTCAGCCGCCATCGTGACCACCACCACTGCTGTCGACCCCACGCGGCCACCCCCAGACACAGATGGCTTCGGAAGCAGAGGGAAGCCCCACAAACACGGTGTTCGACAGAGCCGCAGCGTGGACTGGGGAAGGGATGAAACGCGCCCTGATTTTGATTGGGTTTTCACAAGTTTACAGATGAGCCTAAAAGAGACTCTGGGTTTCTTTACCCAGAGAAAGAAGGCACAGATGTCTGCTGAAGGGGGGAGTCTGCCATTAAATGCATGAAACGTTGCTCAGGACTGACGCTGTCCCATCTGAAACAGGAAGACGTGATCGCAAGCATGGCATCCGAGCCCATCCCTGCACATACCAGCTGGTTCCTCGCTTCCTTGGGTTTGATCATCAGGCCCTCCGCTGCGAGAGGCCACTCTTTCTCGCCTTGTCCCCAGGTCAACAGCGCCTCATCGTCCGTGACCCAGCTCCTGGCTCATCTTCTCTAGGAAGTTTTCCACTCAAGCTGTTCCACTTGGAACCAGACTCGTCTCCTTCCTCTGTGTCTTCCTACCGTACCCTGTCCACCCTCCTGTCTCACGCCCTGCAAGTATTAGAAAGCAAATTCCTGGGGTGCTGGAAGCTGCCTGACTCCTTTCTGCATCCTCACCGTTTAACATCGAGCACACGGTACGTGTTATGACTAAAGAAATTGATGTTATTTGAGGCAATTTGATTTCTTGACTTGAGAAAGTGAAAACATATTGGAAAACATTCGGACATATTCAGTGCTACAGTCATCTACGGGCTCCAGAAGATCTCACACAAAGCCCTGATAGAGCCAGGGAGGAAACACACTCTGCGGGATGGTGGAGGCTCCCCTGCTCAAGCTGGTGTCAAACCAGCCCCAGTGCCTGGGCCGCCCCTTGCGCCCCTGCTCAGTCCCTGATCAAAACACACCCTCGATTTCCAGAAGAAAAACCCAGTTGGGGCAGATGAATGGGGAAGATGAGAGAAAGCATTTGGATGGTACACAGGGGAGGCTCTTAAAGTCTGCACTTCTGTAACTTCCGCAAATATTCCTTCCAGAAGAGTCTTTGAGAGGGAAAGTGCACTTTGATCTTAAACATGACCTCTTTGGAATCCCCAGGGTGGTGTTGGAACCCACCAAGTTGCTAAGCAGCCACGGATCCACAGGCCCCTTAGTCTAATATGTCCACTCCCTGCTGCCTCCTTAACCAGACGGCTACACGACAGAGCTCCAAGACTGAAAACCTACCTTGAGCAGAAGTCAGAGGACAATAGGGACAGAACCGGCCCAGAGAAAAGAACGTAACGTAGAAATACTTCTGCTCCTACAGGGAGAAGAAGCAGTCGTTTTGCCGCATTCAAAACGACGGTTTCCTGCAACTGGTCGCAGAGATAAAGCCAAACACACCAGACCTCTTGGTTATCCCCCTGGTCTAACAAACTCCCGATGACAACGCGAGCCGATTTTGGAGCAGGCGAGGGGATTCGGGCCACACGCTCCCCAGGGGAGGGAAGGTTAAATCAGCTGGAAAAAGGTTGAGGCATACAGTTCGGTAAGCAGAGTGCAAACAAGCGGGGATAATTTTAACTCCCCATACAGCTGGACTGACCACACAACTGTCCCCTCATATCGCGCTCGTAACTGAGAAACCACAATTATCCTTTTGAGCCCATTTACGAGGAAGCACGGGGAGCCCCAGGCGTTATGGGTGAGACCATTTAGAGCAGGTGGATTAGGTCCATGAGCGAGGATTGTCACATGTGCTTCCCTGCAGGGAAGGAGAGAGGAAGCCAGAAGGCCAGCTCCACAGCAGCCCGTACTATAAAAGGGACAGGGCAGAGAAGAGGCAGGGATGAAAAGGAGATGGAAACGGAAATAATAATGGAGGGAGCCAAACAACAATCACTGACTTCTTTAGAAATGCCAACAGCTTCCAAAGACTGATGAGTCTTTGAGCCACAGAGGTAACTCTGAAGGGAGGCAAAAGTCTTGTTTCTTTTTGTATTTCCCCCGCACAGGGTGAGTTACCCCAAACTCAGTCTGCCTCTCCCCTTCCTCTCCAGTTTCTAAGCCTCAGGCAGTGACACCTGCACGCTTATCTGTAGTTCAATCCTACACTGAACTACAGCCTCAGAATCGGACACGATTCCTGACGCTTCTGACACGTTTTGGATCATTAAGATAGATAACGAATCATTTACATTCTGCAAATTCCTTTAAAACTTTTCCAAAGAAATCATTTGAGTATGCCTCCCCCACCCACCCCCACCCCCAGATCTGGAGGCAAGACGACTCCTGTCTCCGTGTGTCCCCAGTCGCTCCCTCCAGTTTGAATGGAGGACGACAAACAAGCAAATTCTCTGCTGCTTTCGCCATTACATGATTTTACTGCTTGTTCCCACTTAAAAACCCTGGGACGTGAACATCCCCACACATTTCACCTTGCTCATAAATGCGTGAATGAATGTGTGTGTGTGTGTGTGTGTGTGTGTGTGTGTGTGTGTGTGTCAATTTTGAACTTGGCGGGGGTGGGGGGGTTGGGGGGTGGGAACTGATAAACCAAAGCGCTGGCTTATTTTCCAGGACCGGAAGACTTCCACTTAAGCCATTCTCAGAGCGTGACAAAAGATTCTGGCAATTTCTACCAATGAAGCTAGACGTCAGATGTCTAGGAAAGCCAGACATGTAACAACTCAGGTGACAAGACAGGAGCTAAATGCTTAGCATTCCCAGGGAATCCTACTTGGAGGAAACAAGTCCCTGATGCTATGGAAGAGACCAGCAAGCAAGCGAGCCTCATTTGTCCCTCGTTCACTTGCACTTTGTTCCTTTGCACATTCATTTGCACACCGCTTTGTTGGAATATGTCTATTCCATGAAGCCAGAGATGTCTGCATTGGCACCCAAAACAACAACAGAATCTTTCAGAAGTTGTTTTCTCCTTTACGCAGGAGAGAAAAGCGAAGTCTTAAGTCCGGCAAAAAATTTCAGCCCCCTTCCCTTTTGACCTCGTGGATACCAGTGGTTCCCAAAATAGGCTCCCTGGACCAGCCGCGTCAGCGTCACCTGGGAACTTGTTAGAAATGCAGATTCCCTGGGGCGCCTGCGCGGCTCAGTTAGGTGTCCGACTTCGGCTCAGGTCATGACCTCACGGCTCATGAGTTCGAGCCCCGCATCGGGCTCTGTGCTGACAGCTCAGAGCCTGAAACCTGCTTCGGATTCTGCGTCTCCCTCTCTCTCTCTGCCCCTCCCCTGCTCGCTTGCACACGCTCTCTCTCTCTCTCTCTCAAAAATAAACATTGAAATTTTTTTTTAAAAAAGAAATGCAGATTCCCAGGACCCTACCCTCCCCACCACACACACACCAGTCATGCCTGACTGATGTGGAGACTCTGGCCCCGGGCCCCACAATGCACGTTTCCATAAATTCTGCCAGTGAGACTCATTCAAGCATGAGAGCCACTGCTCTCCTTTATCCGTCTTCCTTCTTTGGAACATCCACTGCTTACAGGCTGACCCCTCACTGCAATGAGGCCGAAGAGGGGTGGCCCCATAACGTGCTCTTAGGTAAATGCTAACGGTTGGGTCTCCCCCTCCGGTCTGTTGCTGGGTATGCTATATTCTCCCCACTTATTTGATGGGCACACGTGAAACCCAGAACATTTCTCTACAAAGAGTGTCGGCATCTTGCGCTGACTTCTTAGAAACTTTCAGCCGTTTCAGGCAACAATCCCCCACGTGGCCTTAACACCCCGAACTCTGGTGAATGTTACGATTGTTTTGCAGACAGGAAGTGACTGCAGCATTAACACTATCCAGAAGTGAGTGGTGATAAACTCTGGCACCCCTACAAAAAAGAAAAACCAGGCTCAGAGACGCAGGAACGTAAAGAATACATTTCACGGTTGAGAGGAAAAACCCACACGAACTCAAAACAAAACCGGTTCAGATAAACCGTGTTCCTTGCCATCTATAAACAGAGCGAGTTCAAGGGAGAATCTTTTGGCCCCCAAAAGAACTGTGGAATGAGATAAGATGTTTTCTCCTTCGTTTTAATGTGTGGCTTGCCTTAGCGCCCCATTATAAAGGCATTTCAAATATCCATTAATGATTTAATTGACTGAGGCCCCCCTCTTCCCTGACGACCCTATTGGGTTTATCTGGGCAGAACTTCCTGCTATTATCTTAAGTCTCTGGCAGCTTAATGAAGGCTGTAGGTCAGCAAACACTTTTTTTTTTTTTTCAAAATTGGAGGATAAACTTACAAGGAGTAAACATTCCTTCAGATGTTAGAGGACACTCCTGCCCCAACTTGACTTGAATGTCTGACACGCTGCTCCAAGAAGTCCACGTGGCCCCGGGCCGTTAAATCCTGTTCACGTAGGACATTCCTCTTTGGGCTGGGAATACAGTCCAGTTAATGAATTTACCTTCTTCACGTATCACGTACGGGTCAGAATACCCACCACGAAACCCTTTGTGCTGAATACTTTCAAGTCTGTATCATTTTGAATTCCTACAGGAAAGTCAGCAACTCGTTTTGGCCTTTCTTTCTTTCTTTCTTTCTTTCAAAAAGGAACACTCACTTCCAATCTGTTGTGACACATCTGAACTGTGAGACCTGGCTGCGGCAGGAGCAGTGACTAGAATTCTCTGTAACCCAGCTAAACTCCTTTTGACGAGTTCAGGGGAATCGGTGTGTTTGTGTTGGCTTCCTGGGCCTTCAAGGCTCATAGACTTAGCCGACTCAGGCACAGGTCGGCAGCCGGAGAAGGCATTAGTCTCCCCCACGTATCTACCCTGCAGGCTTCATGGTCAAGAACTATGGCAGGGAGTTCAAGTGATTACTTGCTTTAGGAAAGCAAAAGCCAACAACCCAAGAATCAACGACCCCAAGGAAAGGTCAATAGGCCTCAGTGCTGTAATGGATGTAACAAATATTTAAAGAAGGATAATATAAAAATGCATTTGCTCATTTTGATTTATTTCCAATGACTTGGCTTTCACTCCCCTGCGTGGTTCGCAAATTCAAACTTGATTTCTGCTGACTTGTTTAGCCACACCACCTCTCTTTTCCTTCCTTCTGTGTGCCTTTCAATCATATTTCACGGTCCCTTCCAAACGGACCACAAAGTATAGCACCAGAGATATTCTCAGTCTATCAAGTAACTACATATTAAGTGGTTTTATGAAGCAGGGAATCTGAGCCAAGATTCTGTAGGATGCCGAGGAAAAAGCCAGGGCTCTTGGAAGACTGGTCCAGGCCACAGTGAATGGTCAGACTCAGTTCATTCCCAACCAGAGTAGACAGAGGAAAACAAGCCAGGAAGGACAGTGACCGGGGAGGTGCTGCCCTGTTCTCCCTCCAACCCACCCAATCTACGTGAACCCTAAACCACAGCCGAGGACCGTCCTGGTGCTTGCTGGGAAATGATCCCAGCGCCTTCTTTGGGTCAAGTGAAGTATGCGGGGGGAGGTGGAGATGCCAGGTGGGAGATCCGCACAGACTGGCACTTGTCCCCGCCTCCATATGCGTTCCCACACACCCTGTCTGGAAACCGAAGCGCATGGTGCCTCTCTCCCAACCTCTCTCCCAACAATCTCCCACGAAGCTTCCCCGGGCTCTCCAGCCCCTCTCTGAGATTCTCAGCCCCACCCTCACCATCACCCCCGCTGCCCCCTCTCTTGTCCCCGGCTCTACTCCCACCCCCTAGAACAGCACCTCATCCACACTAGGTATTTAGCGAGTGCTTGCTAAGTGAATGAAGAAAGTCCTGTCTCGTAGGTGAGGAAACTGAGGCCTAGGGAGGCCACCCAACTGGTCATTCAATTTACTCAAGGTCATCCAGCTGATCAGAGGCAAAGCTGCCTTGCAAACACAGCTATGTTTTTATAAGTACATGGAGACAGAGATGTGCTCGTGATCAAGGGAACTGGAAGCTATACAGACTCCTGATTCTTCTGCCCAGGGTCCATGTAGCACAGGTGTGCTTACTGAAGGCCCTGACCTCTGTGACCCCTGCACTTGTCCTGCCGAGAAATAGGAATATTAATACTTTCGGTAGACGGAGTATTCGACCTTAATGGCATGTTTCTACAACTCCAGAGAGTGGTCACCTGTTGAGAGACATCACCTGCCGCTACTCATCCTATTTGAGTGACAGAGACTGAGTCGACACCCAACCTAGAGGAAGCACACTGGGGACCCCAGATGAACCATATACACCACCGTAAATCCCATGTGCGCGCGTAATAACAAAATGAGTTATTATTAGGAAACCTGCTAAATGCCTAGAATTACAACCTTCCCCGGTGTTATCACCCTTAGAAATGTTGCTATAACAAAAATTGATTAGGGAGAGAAATAAAGAGTGCTTGGGGAACGATTAATGCGCTTAGATTCAGGAACATTTATTGAACAAAGGATATTTTCCAGATGCTCTGTGTTTTCATAGAAATAATAACCGAAACCTGTCTCCTGGAGGATGTGGGAATCGCTATAAAGAGGAAGTCCCTCGTGAGAGGGACCAAATGAAGGTGGGAAAACATTACGGCCAAGAGTTTTCTGGAAAGAAGACCAATACACCGGGATAGTTATAACCTAAGCTTAAGGCAGGAGTTAGATGAGCTGGCCCATCAGGGGCCTCATATTTGTTTTTTGTTTTTTGGGTTTTTTTTTTTTTACCTTAGGAGGGGATAAAGGCCACTTCAGAAGAGAAGGCCCCCGACGTTCAATTAATCTGCTTTGTACCAGGTTACAAATAAAACGTAAGGAATCTAACAGACTCTTAATGAAAAAAATAAATCTTGAGAAGTTATTATCTGGGAAACCTGGACATTGTCTGAGGACCTGGTTGCCTGTAACAGCCCGCATTCGCCTGGAGGGATTGCCAGGGGATCAGATATCAGACCATAAAGTTGCTAATATAACCGATGCAGCTTGATGGGAGGGAAAACATCAATCAATTAGGAAGTCTGTGTGGGGTGGGAGGTGCCTGTTGGAAAGCCTTGATTCTGAAAACAGAAGGTCTCCGTGGAATTTTTCTACAGGCTACAGTGGAAGGCCAAGTGAAACCAGGTGCGGGGACAGGTGATGAGCGCCAGACCCGACCTCTCTAAATTCAGGATGTAGACTACCTGTTTCCTCCAAGTTGCGGCGACCGGAAATTTAGTTCCTTTCTTCCAACGGTGACTTCAAAGTTTAAGAACCACCTATTTTAAGCTGTCCACGTTTGGTGGCAAACAAGAGAACACACACGTGGCCAGGAATACCCACACGTAGTTATGTTGGCGTTTGCTTTCTGGATTTCAGGGGCAGGTGGTTGAATTGGTTTTACGCTTCAGTTCGTAGGCTCTTATCGGCGTCAATCCAGGCCAGTCTGCACTCTTATTTACTTATTGCCTTTCTTTTCTCTCCCCCTAATTTCTCTCTCCCATTCCCCTCCCCCCACAGACCGCAGTTCTACCACATTTAATATGTATCCTCAAATTTGTAGGTATCGCTGCAACAAACGTAGAACTGTGTTGTGTGTATATAGGCGTATTTTAATTTGCATAAGTGGCAATGGTCTGTGTGCACTTTTTGTCCTTTTTTAAAGAACTCTCTTAAATGTTGATTTTTGAGAGAGAGAGAGAGAGAGACGGAGCACGAGCAGGAGAGGGGCAGAGAGAGAGGGAGACAGGCTCCAGGCCCTGAGCTGTCAGCACAGAGCCCGACGCAGGGCTCGAACTCACAAACCAGGAGACCGTGACCAGAGCTGAAGTGGGACGCTTAACCGACTGAGCCACCCAGGTCCCTCACTGTTTGTCCTTTTTAAATTCGGTGCAATGTTTTTGAAGCTCTATGCCTGCAGCTGGGAGCACACCAGTTTGGGGCCTCTAACTCCCGCCTCGTGTTTCGTGATCTCCACCCACCACATTTTACTGAAATGTTACTCTTCTAATTGACCCACAACCAACTCCACAAACAGTAAGCATCGGACATGTGCACCTCTGTCTTCCTCTGGATTCGTGCAAAGGTTTTCCTCTGAGATCACCCACGAGTGGGATTCTGAGCTCTGTGTAAATACATACATCATCGGAGTGAGCACTGGTTCAATTCCTCTTTCGGGTGCCTGACCAGTCCCTTTCCTACCAAGAAGGCATGGGCCTCCTATTCCCCATATCCCACCAACCCTTGCATTATCCAACTAAATTGGTGATAGTTTCTGTCAGTTAAAATGGCACAGGGGCGCCTGGGTGGCTCAGTCGGTTGAGCCTCTGACTTGAGCGCAGGTCATGATCCCGCGGTTCGTGAGTTCGAGCCCCGCGTCGGGCTCTGTGCTGACAGCTGGGAGCCTGGAGCCTGCTTCGGATTCTGTGTCTCCCTCTCTCTGTTCCTCCCCGGCTCCCCCCCTAACTCTGTGCTGTCTTTTTTGAAACATAACTCTTTAAGTTGGGTGTAATCAGAACTACCCATTATTCACCTAAAGCTTTGTTCTTCTGAGGTTTTTCTTTCCCCCAGGCCCTAGGTTTTCTCCTATTAGCATTCCAGTTTTACTTTTCCCATTTAGACTTTCCATCCATCCAGGGTCTGTTCTGTATATGGCGTGAGATACGGGTCTAACTTTGTTCTCTCTGTATAATGAGCCAATTTTCTCAACACCTTCTATTAAGTCATTTGTCCTGTCGACCATTGACCTGTAGCCTATCAAACTGTTATATACGTATCTACAGAGAGAGGAATCAGTCCATACGATCTCTCTGTTCAGTTGGCCTACTTCTCTGCTGTTATACCAATACCACACCGTTATTTCAACGTGTCTTTACTGTGTCGTAATATCTCGTAATGGAAATCTGCATTCTTCCTCTGCTTTTCTAAAGTGACTTAGCTACTCATGAACCTATATTCTTCTGTGTGTAGAACAATATTGGCACATCCCTTAAAAATATCTAACTGGAATTTTGTTTTGGATCCCACTGAAATGTGGGAACTGATACCTTCATAATGTTGAATCAAAACCCATAAGCATGGAGTAGCTCTTCAGTTAGTCATTCTCTTAAAATGTTATCCACAGATATTATGTATACTCTATTAATTTCTCGATAATTTAAGATTTTATTGCCATTATGAAGGCATCTTGCTTTCTGTTTTATTTTCTGATTAGTTACTGGTGGTATGGAGAGACACAAATGAGTTTATCTGTGTCTTGCAAATTTCTGTTACTTCTTATATACTTCTGTTTAGATTATATCATCCACCCGTGGATGACAATTTACCACCCTCCCTCCCAATCATTAGGCTGACATTGTTTTATTTTGGTTTTATCTTACAGAGTCGTCCAGGACCTTTGATACTATGTTAAACAGCAACAGCTTATGTTCCTGTTCCTAATGGGGATGAGTCCAAAGTTTCTCTTAGGTCTGTTATCTGCTGTTGGTCAGAGGCGGAAGTCTTTTTTTTTTTTTTTTAACATTTATTTATTTTTGAGACAGAGAGAGACAGAGCATGAGTGGGGGAGGGGCAGAGAGAGAGGGAGACACAGAATCTGAAACAGGCTCTGGACTCTGAGCTGTCAGCACAGAGCCCGACGCGGGGCTCGAACTCACGGACCGCGAGATCATTACCTGAGCTGAAGTCGGATGCTCAACCGACTGAGCCCCCCAGGTGCCCCTATCAGAGGTGTAAATCTTGCCCACATGAAGGAAGGGCCCTTCTAGACATAAGGTACAAGATATTTTATCATCTACTGATGTTGAATTTAATAAAAAAGCTTTTTTTTATATGTGAGATGACCAAGTCATTTTTCTCCATTGGATTAATGTAGTAATACATTTTCTGAGGTTAAGCCATCTTTGCTTTTCTAGGCTAAATTTTTCATGATCACCTATTACTTTTACCCTTTTATATTTTGAGCTGATATTTCACCTTGCATTTTTGTATCTGTGTTCATGTGCCAAATGGCCCATTGTACTGACCCTGACAAAATTGGGAGTGATTGACGCTAGTCTCGCAAAATGATTTCTAATGCCGTCACCTTTTTCTGTTTCCCAGAGTTGTCTAATTTTTTTGACTTTGGGTAGAACTTACCTATGAAACCACTGGCTCTGGAGCTTTCATGGCAGAAAGACTTGATTACCATTTTATTTTATTTTTTTTTTTATTTTTTTTTTAACGTTTATTTATTTTTGAGACAGAGAGAGACAGAGCACAAACAGGGGAGGGTCAGAGAGAGAGGGAGACACAGAATCTGAAACAGGCTCCAGGCTCTGAGCTGTCAGTACAGAGCCCGACGCGGGGCTCGAACTCACGGACCGCGAGATAATGACCTGAGCCGAAGTTGGCCGCGTAACCGACTGAGCCACCCGGGCGCCCCTTGATTACCATTTTAATGTCATTATTGCTTACTGATCTATTCTGGTTTTGTTTTTTCAGTTTCTCTTTACACTATTTTCACATTCTAATTTTTCCATAGAAGTGTCTATTTCATGAAGTTTTCACATCTGGTGGGGGGACAGTTGTTCCTAATATTCTTTCATTTCTTTCCTCAGTTGTGTCTACTTTATTTTCCTATTTTTCATTCTGTGCTCCTGTTGTCTCCTTATCCTGATCAGTTTAGGCAGAGGACGCCTCTCTTACGGTGTTTTCAAAGTGTCCGATTTTGTTTTTACTAATCTCTATTAGGTATTTCTTAAATTTCTTGTCTTAAATTTTTATAGCCATCCTTCTTGTTTGTGTTTGTTCTTTTTCTGGCTTTTCCTCTTGAACCCTAAGATCAGTTGTTTCCAGTTTTTCTTGTTTTCAAATAACTGTATCTAAAGCTATCCTTTCCCTTTAACGCACCGTTAGCTATCTGACAAATTTTGAGAAGTAGTTTTTAAATTACTGTTTGATTCTAAGCATTTGATAATTTCCCTTATGATTTCTGTTTTAACCTGAATTCGTTAGAGTCTAGATGGGTAAAGTATTTTAGATTTATTTCGACATTGGTTTCTCGTTTTATTACATTTTTTAGGTTTATTTCTTTATTTTGAGAGAAGAGAGAGCACACAAGCAAGAGCACACAAGTGGGGGAAGGGCAGAGAGAGGGAGAAAGAGAATCCCAAGCAGGCTCCACTCTGTCAGTGCAGAGCCCAACGTGGGGCTCCAACTCATGGACCATGAGATCATGACCTGAGCCGAAATCAACAGGTGCCCCTTATTTTATTACATTTTGATCAGAAAACACATTCTGCACTAAATAGCATTCTTTGGAATCAGAAGCTTCCTTGGTGGCCTAGCAAACTAGTGAACATTTTCTTGTGAATGATCCAGTCTCCAAAAAAAAAAAAAAAAAAAAGCATACCTTTACTTTTTGGTGGGTATAGAATTTCACACGTCTATTACTTTCCCATCTTAATGTCTCATTCAGATCTTTTACGCCTTTGCTTATCTTCAGTCTGCTTAATCAGTTTGAGAGGGCTGTTTTAAAATTACTGTCAACAACCGTTTGACTTAACTCTTTTTTCCCCCATAGTTTTATTAGTCGCCATTTTGTATATTTTCAGATGATGCTACTGGGTGAATTTAACTTCATTATGACTATGTCCTCATGCTCTATCGTTGCACTTATAAATACGTCACATCCCGCTTTGCCCTTCATGCTTTTTGCCTTTAATCCTATTTCATCAGATATAAATATTGTTATTCCAGCTTTCTTTTGGTTCGCATTTTTCTAGTATTTGTATGTATATATATATTTCACATATATATGAAAAATATATTTTAATCTTTTTGTCATTAGTCTCACCAGATTCTTTCCTTTCACTAATCTCTTGCTGACAAGATATCGCCACATTTTAGGTTCTGTATCCAGTCTGAGTATTTCTTTTGATTGGTGAGTTAATATTTACTGCAATTGTGTTTTGCTACATCAAGATTTATATCTGCCATCTTGTTTTACTTTTTTCCCAATTACTGCACTTTCTCTTGGTTTTCCTTCCCCTTTCCTGCCTTCCCCTGGAGAGAGCAAACTCTTTGTTTGAAAGTGATCCATTCTATTTCCGTCTTCTGATAGCTGCTCCTAATTTTTTAGGATTCACAATCCTATCTTCCGTTCTCCATTTCTTTAAGTTATCAACACGTACGTCTTTTAGTGAACAAAACAAGTGCCTTGGCGTGCCTTCACTGGCCACTGTTCTCACGTTCCTGCTCTAGCCCATCAGCTGGAGGTCCGCCATGTCTCGGATTTCAGTTCTGGGTTGTTACGCACGTCAACGATGACAGTTCTGGGGACATGCATCAGTCTCTCTTCTGGAGGTTGAGGACTTCAAAGATGCTTCTCCAGGCTCTTCCTTCTTTACTTAAAGAAATTTGAGAGTGGGCTGCATTCTCCTGGTAAAATGTGGCATAGATGTTGACTCACAGGCAATTAACAAAAATAAACTTTACCACATGAATGAACACCAAATCATCACAAACAACACTTTAGCCTTGGAAACTTCGTGGGCGAGAAGGGAATGTTTCACCATTCCCAGGAAACGAGCGATCTGCCTCATTGCTTGATGATAGCCGAAGGGTGCTGCTGGACCCAAAACTCAAACCACACTCCTCTAAACAGTAGGGCACGTGTGTCCATAAAGAGTTCTAAGTAGAAGGTGCACATTAAGCAAATATGCACCGAGCCAAGATATGCCCACAGCATATAATTTCACACATAGACGCTGCGATACAGATATACCTCACTGGTAGTTATATGCGTGGTTCTACCCAGATACACACACTCTAAACCCTACTCTCGGAAACACTGTAGTCAAACCAAACTATCCAATATTCATTCTTTTACCATAACAGTCAATATTAGTGCTAGCGCTGTGACTTAACAGCAAACAACAGCTATTCTGCTCAAAGAGAACATCTAAATCAAAGATCTGTAAACTTTTCTGAGGCTGCAACTCCGTACATCTTCACGTCAGCCAACTCGGTTAGCCCAGTCCTTCCCTTCCATGGGTTCTTTAAATTTTTTCCTAAATCCTTACAGAACTGGAATGTCCCTTGGCTTCCCAAGCCTTTGGATATAAATGAGACTATATTAAATTAATGCCCAGACTCTTCTGGCTCCAAAATTTTAGCTGCTTCTCTGTAAGAGATGAGCCTTCTGCCTTGGTCTTCCCCAGCCACTGCTGGGAGACCACAGGAGCACCTCACTTATTTCCATACCCCAGCCTCCCTGCTGGCACCCGCTGCCTAGCCCCCCCGCTGTGGGATGAGGCACGTAATCCTTCCTCCTCCGCTGCCGGGATGATGTCGCGCTCACTTGGGTAGGACTCCACTGCGTTATCTACCCATAGAGGGTGACGAGGTGGATGCGTTTCTCTATCCCCGTGGTGTTCCATCGCCATCAAGACGCCCACGCGAAACTACTTTTCTATCCAGAATCTCGCAAAGTCTTTTGTTCAAAAAGCTCCGTCAGTTCTTCACTTGCAACCCTCTCTCTCCCCGGAGCTCAGAACTCTGGGTCCATGAAGGCTGGCTGGGAAACAGGGGTAGGTCACTATCATCTCCGTCTCTCCTCCCAGAGACACAGATGTACAAATATCTTCACACCAAACCCTGGTTCTACAACCCTCTGCAGCATGGGCAGATATTAAGTTATTATAGGTAGGAGAGTAGATCATGGGAAGAGACATGGGCGAGGCACAGTTCAGACACCACCGAACCCTAAATTTTGGTTTAGACCAAAATTTCATTGGAACACCTTCTATGCTGATGACTTTTGGGGCACCTTCCTCTCCCTGAAAACCTTCTGGGTGTTTTAAGACATTCATTTCATTCTGAAAGTATTTTTGAAGCCTTGTCATCAAAGTCAATTCATCCTATGAATTATTTATACGTGGATTCATCAATAATAGCTTTTTTTTTTTTACCCCCCCCCCCTTTGGTATTTCAAAGTTGCGGTAATGATTCAGACTGTTAACCAGTATTCTGGCTCACTTCCTCCCAGGTGCACGGTGAAATTGTCCTTCCCTGCCTTCCTGAAGTTAGGTATGGCCTTCAGGACCCACGACGTTGAGGCCACTACCTTGCACAACTCCAGGGAGTACCATTAATGCAGCATTCTATGAGACTACCCTCTGTGTGCTACGTTCCGCCCCCTGGAACTAGGCAGCACTCTGGCACTGAATAAATGCATGTATTTCCTGAGTTCTCTACCAGGTTTCATTCATGAATGGGAGCATTCTTATTGGGGTATGATAGTTTTGTGCCTGCAGAAGGAATATATTATGTATTACTGTACTTTTTACTTTTTTTAACGCTTATTTTTGAGAGAGACAGAGTATGAGCCAGAGAGGGGCAGAGAGAAAGGGAAACAGAATCTGAAACAGGCTCCAGGCTCTGAGCTGTCAGCACAGAGCCCAACACAGGGCTCGAACTCACAAACTATGAGATCGTGACCCGAGCCGAAGTCAGACGCTTAACCGACTGAGCCACCCAGGTCGTCCCTGTATTTTTTCATTTTTGAGAAAGTTCTTTCTTCACAGTGCCATCAAGGTATTGGCTTTATTATAAGGCAGTAGTCCTCAATGGGGGCAAGGCATAGGGGGAATCTTGCCCCTCAGGGGACAGCTGGAGATCTGTGGCAGCATTTTTGGTGGTTGGAAGGGCTTTGGCGCTGGTAACCAGTGCACAGAGGTCAGGGTGCTGATCAACATCATACAATACACGGGAAGGTGCCCGCAAAAAAAGGATTAATCCTGCCCCAAATGTCAAGCGGGCCACTGTTGCGAAAACTTGCTTTAACGCAAGCCTGAAGGAAAATACCACCATCCTTGTATCGATAACTCTCATTTTGTGCTGACTCAACACTCTCCTTCGTTGAGAGTAGAAAAGAGAAAAATGTAAAGATCGTATAGAGCTCGAGAAGACGTAGCATAGCTCTCCACTCCTTCCGAGCAGATAGCGCATCGTGGCTTCCTTTCTAAGAGCACGGTATGAAAAGAGGGGAAAGAGAGGCTTTCGGTGGAATAACCTGGAAAATACTACCCCGGCCAGGCGGTCAAGTCGAACTCCAAGAGTAACAAGTTATGTTGACAGTATGTGCCCTGGATATGATGTGATTAAACGGCACTTTGCCTCCCCAAACCCAGCGCCTTAGTCTTATCATGAGAAAAACAAACATCCAAAAAGTCCCGACTGATGGACATTCCATAAAATGCCTAACCAGTACCCCTCAAGACCGTCACAAGTCATAAGAAATAAGGGAACCCTGAGAAGCTGTCACAGCGGAATGGAGTCGAATAACAATGAAATATAATGTGGTGCCTCGATGGGATTCTCAGATGGATAAAGCATATTAGATAAAGACAAAGAAGATCAGAATAAAATACGGACTTGTTTAATTATAATGTATCAGTATCGATTCATCCATTGTGACAAATGTGCCACACTAACGTCACATGTTCACGGTAGGGGACACTGGGTATGGAGTACATAAGAACTCTATAATCTTTGCAATTTTTCTATAAATCTAAAATTATTCTATTTTTTAATCTTTTTTCATGTTTATTTATTTTTGACAGAGAGAGAGAGAGAGAGACAGAGCACAAGTGGGGGAGGGACAGAGAGAGAGGGAGACACAGAATCCAAAGCAGGCTCCAGGCTCTGAGCTGTCAGCACAGAGCCCGATGCAGGGCTCGAACTTACAGACTGCGAGATCATGACCTGAGTGGAAGTTGGACGCTCAACCGACTGAGCCACCCAGGCGCCCCAATCTAAAATGAGATTCTAAAGTGAGATGTTTATTTTTTTGAAGATGAAATAAGGAATGTAGAACTATAAAGAATGTTCCAGAAGTTTCAAAGGTTAAAAATGAAATTGCTCGTAAAGAGACATTACAGAAACATGTAATGAACTGGACCGGTGATCATTCATCACGTCTGATTCACAGCAACGCTCTGAAGACCAACCTGTCACCGACTGAACAATTTTTTGGCCACATAGTACGTGCAACGCGTAATAAAAGTGTGCCACGAGAAGATATTAATCTGCTCAAAGACACAAGAGCCACACATGATACAGTTGAGCAGGGCGAAGTAACTTCTGATAATGTGAGCAGTGGTGTTCAAACAGGGTTCTGTGGAACCCAAGTGCCCCACAAAAGCCTGGCCTGGATAGGCTTACGTAGAGTTTAACTATTTTTAAAACTGTCGTAATAAAGCAACACAATCTTGCAACTCTCTCCCTAACCCAACACACAAGGGATCCATTAATGAAGGTGCGGGGTGGTTCACTTCACGTGTCAACTTGACTGGGTCTCAAGGCGCCCTGATATTTGGCTCAACGTGATTTCTGGTGGGTTGGCGGATGAAATGAGCGTTTGATCCGGTGGATTCACTAAAGCGATTTGCCCTCCCCGCGAGGGTGGGCACCAGCAAATCCATGAAGGGACTCAATGGAACAAAGAGGAAGAGGAAGACAGAATTTGGCCCTTTCTGCCTGATTGCTTAAGCTGGGACATTGATCTCCCACCCTTGATGCTACTGGTTCTCAGGCCTAGGGAGACAGAGCACCTTCAGGTGGCACCTGTCAGGTCAATGGGAATTCTCAGCCTCCATAAATCCACGAGCCATTTCCTTATACTGAATCTCTTCATTCATATATATACACACGCTCGGTATATCCTTACTTCACATGTCTGTCTCCAATATCTACATCATGTATGTGTGTATACGCATATCCATATATCGTACTGGTCTTGTTTCACTGGAGAATGCTAGTACAAAGGGGGCTTACGTTTGGTTCCAAGAATGAAGCTTCTCCTGCCATCCCCGAACACACCTGTAGAACATCTTATGAAGCACCGTCAACTAGGAGGGATGGAACTTCATGTTGTCCTACAAACTCCCGACTTGGAAGGCCCACTTCGTGCCGTCCGCAGGTGGAGGCTCCCTCCGTACGGTACTGGGAAGATTGCTCACTCACACCCAGTCTCATCACAAGTTAAGACCGGGGGGAGGAAAGATCCGTGTTATTGGGAGAATTAAATGGCCTAACTGACACAGAGCCCTTAGCATGTCACCTGGCGCATAATAAGTGCTCAATAAACCTCTGGCTTTCTTCCCCATCACTCTACTTCCAGCCTGTCCTACTCACCAGCCCTGCGAGAAGAGGCCTGTTCCCAGACTTCTGTGTGTTACCTCGCTCGCTCCCTCTGCCTGTAGCACACTTGCTTTGTCTTCAAGATGCTACTCAGGTGGGGATGAGGCCACCTTCTGCAAACCCGCCCCTCCGACACCCCAGACAGAAGCAGTCTCTCTACCGTGTTCCCGCAGTGCAGGGACCATGCATCTCTGACAGCCCCCATTTGGCCATAGCGGTTGGTGCCTTTCATTTACTTTTAGGGCGGTAAAATTCACATAACATGAAATGAGCCACTTAAAGCGTGTAATTCCGTGGCATTCATTACATTCATGGCGGTGCAGATTCATCCCCACGAATTCTAGACCTTTTTGCCATTCCAAGAGGAAAGCCTGTACCCGTGGGGCCCACGCCTTCCTCCCTTCAGCTCCTGGTCACAGCTCCTCTTTCTGTCTCTGTGGATTTACGTCCTCTTGATAGTGCTTGTCATGGCGTCATTCAACAGGTGGCTTCAGTGTCTTAGGTCTTTTACCTAATATTTCTGAGATTCATTCATGTTATAGTATGTATCTGTACTTCGTTCCTTTTTATGACTGAATAATATTCCATTGTACATCTCTTCTTTTTTTATGAAATTTATTGTCAAATCGGTTTCCATACAACACCCAGTGCTCATCCCAACAGGTGCCCTCAATGCCCATCACCCACTTTCCCCTCCCCGCCACCCCCCATTCCACTGTACATCTCTAGGCCACATTTTGTTTATCCATTCATCGGTTCATAGGCATTTGGGGTGTTTCCTTTTTTCTTTCTTTTTTTGGCTGTCATAAATAGTGCTATGAAAATGCATGCACAAATTTTGGTCCGACACCCTCTATTCAATTCTTTAAGGCATACACTCAGAAGCGGAATTGCTAGGTCATGGGCTAATTCTAAATTTAGCCTTTTGAGGACCCTCTAAACTGTTTTCCACAGTAGCTGCACTATTTTCCATTCCCGCCCACCATGCATAAGGGGCCCAATTTTTCCACATCCTCACCAACCCTTGGTATTTTCTGTTTGTTTAACTTGTAATCATCCTGGTAGGTTTGACATGGTGGTAACTCATTATGGTTTTGATCTGTATTTCTTTAATGACTAAAAATGTTGAGCATCTCTTCATGTCAGTTGACCCTTTGAAGGTCTACCTTGGAGAAATGCTGGTTTTGGGGTTTTTTACAGCGATCTCCCCTTCAGGCTGTGGACTCAATGATGGCAGAGGATGACATTTCTTCTTCGTGTCTTCAATGCAAAGGACACCCCCGGTACACAGCCAACATTCCAGAAAAAAACAACAAACAAACAGAAACTTAAAGAGGAACTGAAAGAAGGAGGGACCTCAACGGGGTGCCTCGATGGCTCAGCTGGTTCAGCGTCCGACTCTTGGTTTCAGCTGAGGTCACGACCTCACGGTTCCTGGGTTTGAGTCCCACGTCGGGCTCTCCACGGACAGCATGGAGCCTGCTTGCAATTCTCTGTCACCCCATCTCTCTCTCTCTCTCTGCCCCTCCCCCACTCACTGTCTCTCAAAATAAATAAATAAATTTAAAAAAAGAAGAAGGAGGGGCCTCAAGGTGTGAGTAAAGAAAGGCACAAAGAATGCTCCACGACAGTAGAAGATAGAAGAACCAGGGTGGAAGACGCTGCCCCTGGGCCAAAGACTGTCCAGAGGAGATGCGACTTTAGCTGGGGCCTGAAACATGAGCAGGATGGGATTCTAGGCCCACAACTCCTCTTTCGTCTGCATTCGCCCATTTGTTCTTCCACGCAGCACACAGATCCTGAGTAGTGAGGTCATGCTGGGAGCCTCGCTGGGCTTCTGTTCAAGACGTGGGGAATCTGCCCTCGCCACCTCCTGCCTTCCCCAGGGCCCCTCTCCTGTACCTTCTCCCGGGCATCCGATGCTTCTCTCTGCCGAGGCCACTCTTTACCATCCCAAGCCGATGGGCCTCTAACACGCGGAAATGAGACAAGATGAGGGACTCGAAGCACTTCGTCGGCTTACGAGGTCCAGAAAAACATCAGACGTGGGCCTGCTGCAGATTTCTCGTTTTATTTTTCCTTGCCTTTGCCCACAATCTGCTTCCCACCCATCCTCCAAAGCCAGTCTCCCAGAGTCAGAGCTGGAACATTTGCCTCAGCCTTTTTTCTTTGACTCTTCAGTGAAAGAGCCTCGGGAATCTTCAAAACTGCTGAAATTCTTATTTGCCAACGCTTCCTAACCGTGGCGCTCACCGGTGACCCTCAGCTCGTCATTGCCCTCAGTAAAAGTCCTAATGCGTCTCTGCTTGACTGCAAGCTGGAAAACACGAGGTTTGCAGGCGAGTCAAAGGAGAGAGGTGATTTGCCCAAGCTCACACTGCCCATAAGTGATGAAGCCAGAGCCTCATTTTAGCCCTTTTCCTTTGAAAGCTCCTGACATTTCTACTTATCCATAAGAGCGTAACAGTAATTACAGGAGAGGAACAAATTATGTGTTCTTAACATGGTCGAATTCGCCGGCGATATTCTTTTCTCACGGGTTACTAAGAGTTAAAATTCGGTGAACTGAATTCCCTGCCTTAGTTTCCAATTCTCTTAACATCTTTCATATTTAACTTTTGGACGCCAATTTCTTGGCAAGCGATCCAAACAAAATTTCAAACCTAAGCGGTACCCTTAATGAAATGACTGCTTTTCCCAAAATAGTCCCTGGGCAAACTGTTACACATTGTGCTCGATGACCAGGGACACAGCTGGCAAAAAAGCTCCGTATAAAGTTTCTCTCTTTGCCGAGATGGCTTCGTGCTCGGTCCTCACGGATTGCTTTTAATAATTTAGTCACGCACTCCTCTGCAGTATATTGCTTCCACAATACTAATTTAAACCATGTCAGGGTGCTTACGATATGACTGACAATAGCCAAAGTTTAAAAAAAAAAAAAAATCTGTTCTTCAATTAAATGTATACTATTCATCTGTGAACATCATGCTTGAGTTGCTAGTGAAAAATTCTCTTGCCCCTCCTCCCTCTCCCTCCTTCTCACACTCTCTTCTCCTCCTTCTCTCTCTCTCTCACAAACACAGACATACACACACACTCTCTCTCTCACGCACGCACACACACACACACACACACACAATGCCCGCTGGACAATTTCCAAGCGTCTAACACACACTTTCCTGAAACAGGCTGGATTGGACCACACACACAATAGCAAATTGCCTAAATAAGTCAGATGCATAAGCAAACAGCCACTCAAGTGCAGAGAATGTTTAAACTTTAGGGAAAAAACAATAAATTAAAGCACAGCCTTTCTTCTAAAGTGATTCCTTATTGAGGCTTCTGCTCTGAATTAGGAGGCCGTGTCAGAGGGGTATACATATCTGGGGCCCACCCTGAACTTCTCCAGGGCAAGTCATGGCTCCCCAGGGAGGTGCAGCCCCAGAAACCGAGGGTCCACGCCCGGCAACAGCGGGGTGAAGGCCAAAGCTTGGGCTGCGTTGCCCTGCATTCTCCTAGGGTTGCCTTTAAATCCTTCGAGAAAAAGCCTCTTGGGGCTCAGGTTGTCCTTCTCCCAGGTTTGCAAAGCTGACCTCCCGTGCTTGCCCACCTGCCCTTCAACAGATACCACACGCGGCCAGAGTTTCCTCGTGAAGATAAAAGTACACGTCCCCCCACCCCCCACCCCCCCTGTGCTTCGCGCCGCAAAGCCCAAACCCTCCCCGGGACCCGCGTGGCCTCATGTGAACAGGCGACCGCTTACTTTCCAAGCCGCCCTCCTGCCGCCCCTCCAGCCACACTGGACGACTCTCTCCCGTTTTGTCCAGCCCTCCGAGACCCTTCCGCTGTGGGGGTCTCCTCCTGGACCCCGCGCCTGGACCCTTCCTCAGGATCATCACGGACGGCCCCTTCTCTTTGTTTAGGCGTCAGCTCGACGTCACCCGCTCTGAGGGTTCCCGAGCTCTCTGGGGTGGACTAGATTATGGTTCTCCCTGCTCCCCAGGAAGAGGACGAAATACCAGGCCAAGTGCCTTTTCGGTGCTTCTTCCTGTAAGCAGAGCGGCTTCTCCCCGTTGATAAGGGTCACACGGTTGGCTCTGGCCCGTGAAATGTGGCTTCGAGTCTCAGTGGCCAGTGTGAGCTGAGGCCCCAAGGGCCGGTGCGTGTTCCCCTTACCCGCTTGCTCTGCTGACACAAGTACGCTCAGACGCTCAGCAGCCAAGAGTGAATAAAGGCCCCTAAACAAATGAGGAACCTCAAAAGAAACCCTTGCTGAAGCCATTGCGATTTGAAGGTTGCTTGTTACGCTGGAGGAATAAAGCTCATATGCTGTGCAACGAGAAGTAGCCCCCTCAGTCTCTGCTACATCACTGTGGTTTCATTGCAGTGTTTACGTTCCTACCATTTATTTATTTGTTTATTGCCTCTTTCCTTCCGCTGTAAGCCCCGTGAGGACGCCATGGCCCCAGCCTCTAAGACAGTGTCTCCCACACGTTAGCCACTCAATAAATATTTGCCGGGTGAATAAAGGAGGAGATCCCAGTTCTCGCTCTTGGAAGGTTTTACATGTTTTCTAATTTGAAGACCTAAGCTAAGACCTGAAGTAAATGCTCTATTCTTTTCTTAGTTAAAAAAAGGTCCGCTGACCAGCAATATCAACATCCGAGGCAACAGCACCAGAACTCTAGATGTTCATCAAGAACCAATGAACAGGGTCCCGTAACGGGAAAATACTGACGAGTCCTACCGTAACACCAAGGGGAAGGTTACCCTGATGATGATGAGGAGGAGGATGACGGTGGTAGTGGTTGCGATGGCAATTCTGGTCAACCACTCCGACCCAGCTAGCTGGGTTGCGTATGACCCTATCCTACCCTCAAAACTGGCAGGGGAAATCAGTGTCTACTGACTGCTCCTGGTAAGGAGACCTCACTCAATCTGCAACGTCAACTATTGTATTGATAGTGGGGGCAAAAGTAAGCAGAATCCCTGCGCTCACAAAAGTCACAGGCTATTGGAGGAGGAGAGATGAATGATCATGTCAGCAAAAATGTCAGGTTGTAAGTACGAGAAGGGCTACGAAATCACAGTAGAGTGTCACAGAGTCTATAAGAAAGGAAGTCAACCTAGCCAGGAACGTTGGGCCCAGGCAGTGATAAGAAATTGATAACTACGAGTGAGTAGGATTCAGCAAGCAAAGAAAGAGTGAAAGAGGATTCTAGGCAGAGGGAATAGTGTAAAAAGAGCCTATGATGTGACGGCCAAAAAGAAGACCCGTGTGGCTGGAGTGGAGACAGGGTGGGTAGTCCTTTAAGAGAAGTCAGCAGAGGAGAGAAGAGGCCAGACTCAGCAGGATCCTGTAGGTCAAGTCAAGGAATTCCATTTTTATTCTAAGTAAGAAACTGGAGAATTTTAAGGCCACAGGGTTGCCTTCTGAAAGGACTGGTTGGTCTGCGGTGTGGCGAATGGGGAGCAGGGGGAAGACGGTACCTTGAGAAGATTGGGCTACGATGGTAATGGTAGATATGGAGAGAACCGAGCACATACCAGAGCTATTGAGAAGCCAAGAGAGTGCCAAGCTAGATATGGGGTGGAGATCAACAGCGAATTCCCCATTTCCTACCTTGTGTGATGGTAGAGATAGCGGTGATACTCACTGAGGTGGGAAACACTAGATGAACGACCAGGGGAGGGAAATTTTGTTTGGACAAGTTGACTCTGAGTTCCCTTCAAGAGAGCCAGGAGAAGAGACCAAGCAGATATTTGGGGGAAAAGCGACGTCGGTGGGCAGAGAAGAAGGAAGGTTCTGACTCACCTGTGCAGAGGTAAAAATGGCAGCCGTGGGAAAGCATGGGGTGTTTCAGGAGGAGAGCAGGGAGTGAGGAGATACAAGCAGCTGAGGCAGCCTTGTGGAGCCCCACACTTCCTGGACAGGGAGCAGGTTAGCCTTCTAAGGGACATGGAGGGTAGCAAGTGGCAAGGAGGAAACCAGAAAGGGTTGGAAACCTAGGGATGAGAGGGACACGTGACCATTTTCCTGAGGGGGCCTCCGCCTCCATCCACCCCCCAAACCCACCACACATATTGCAGAATTCTCTTCATTTGTTTCAAGTTGTTTTTTTTTTAATATAGTAATATGAATCTTTCAAGAGAAATAGCAGTTCTGAGTAAGACAAGTGTGTTGAGACCAGGGCCGCGTGCTCCCGTTTGGACCAAAGAAGAATTTGCTACGTAGAGAAAGGCTCCCTGAACAAAAAAACTCTCCCTCACCTGCTAGAAGGTGCTTCAAGTGTCCAAATACTGTTATTAAAGAGGAGTCGCTGATTCAAGCCAAGCAGTGGCATCAACAGCCGAGATGAGATCCTCCCCGCCGTTAGCAAAATCCTACAACGGAAATATCTTTACTGAGGACGTTTACCGTTTTAAAGTGTTCTCCTAGGAGCACAGGTGTGGGGAGAAGGAGAACGAAGAGAGGTAGGAAGGACCCTGGGAAGAAGGCAAATAGAATAAGCTTAGGATTTAGACCTTGAAGACCACTTTCAAGTCCTGTCCCAACCACCTGATAATCTGTGTGGCTCAGGCACGTCACTTAGCTACTCTTTACGACCTCAGTGTCTCCATCTATAAAACAAGATCAATAACAGTTTTTTCAAAAGGTTGGCGTAGCATCAATCGGCTAGCAGGCGTGGAAGTGCGCCGGAAACCAGGAAGGTGGCGGTAGCTGGCGGTAACCATGGAAACGGGGCACAACCAGACTTCACACTGAGTCCTCGGCCCCAGGTCTTGGCAGCCACATAATTGAGTGCATGCACAGTAGAGCCCAGCACGGGGCAGTTCCCAGGATGGTTTAGGCATTAATTCTCAATTCTCTGATAGAAGTCATCCAAACAAAATAGGTGATCTGTTATCCTATCGGTTGGTTGGAGAATAAAACCAACAACCGTATAAGCATCTTGAAAGAACTAACACCGTAGAACCAGAAAGGCAAGCTTTGATTTCTGTCTCTGCCTCTTGGGTGCCACGTGACCTTGAGTAAGTCGCTTAACTTCTCTGATTCGTAGTGTCCTCAAAGGTAAAGTTGGGGCAACTTGCTGGGTCAAGTTAACTCCCTTCCAGTCTCCTTCATCTATCTTTCCGTGTCTTTTCTTCAGAGAACCGACCACTGCCTGAAGTGACCGTATGCACGTTGCTTGTTGCCGATTCACTCGCACCTCCTTGTAGACCGTAAGCTCCACGAAGTCAGGAAAACCTCGTCTGTCCTAACCCTGGATGTGTCTCCCGGCCCTGATACAGAGTAGGCATGCGGAAAGTGTGTGTAGGATGGGTGTGCAAAGGAATGAACGAATCACGCTGAAGGCACGCATCCTCTCTTACAGCTGGAAGCTGAACTCAGAGAAACGAGACTTGCGGAAGGTTGTGCTTAGGAGGAGGGAGAGCAGCGGTTCAAACCAAGGTCTGGTTCATTCTCCAGTCCACCGTTTCTCCAGGACACCACTTTGTCTGCCAAATCTCGAGTCTGCTCAGCACTCCTTGGAATAAAAAACCCCGTCTCCTCTGTGGTCTGTGAGCTCCTGCCTGCTCTAGCCCCCCGCCTCCTTCTTCGAGCTGGTTTCATTACTGCCCCTCACACGGTTCCAGCTTCATCAGTCTTGTCTTTGTTTTTCAAACACACAGAGCTCGCTCCCACCCCAGGGCCTTTGCACTTGAGCTTTGCTATAACGGGAGCGCTCTTCCCCCAGAGCTTCCTAAGGGTGGCATTTTCCTCGGCACTTCAATCTCGGTTCAAACAGCAGGTCAAGAGAAAGGCATTCTCTGACGACATCAGCTACGAGAGCCCCTTATCTCCACCCGCCCCCTCCTTCATCATTCTCATGTCCAACCACCTGTTTTAACTTCTCGATACTATGTATCAATACTAGAGCTTATGTTATTTATTTTTACATTCTTATCGTCTACACATCCCCCAAACCCTCCCTGGAGTAAGGGCTTCGTGAGACACCAACAATCTGCAGCAACGGGAACGGCATCTGGCACTCGATACCCAACGAACACTTGTTCCACGAATAGTATCATTCCTGTGACAATCATTCCAATAAATCTCTGCTCCAGAGTGAAAAGAACAATTCACGTTCTCAGAAGCAGTCGCTCTCTGTTGATACTACAATGAATTTAAAAGCCTGTTTCGGGGCCCCTGGGTGGCTCAGTCGGTTGAGCGCCCAACTTCGGCTCAGGTCGTGATCTCACCATTTGTGAGTTCAAGCCCCACGTCGGGCTCTCTGCTGTCAGCCCAGAGCCCGCTTTGGATCCTCTGTCCCCCTCCCTCTCTGCCCCTCCCTCTGCTCGCACACACTCTCCTCTCTCTCAAAAATAAACAAACATTTAAAAAATAAAATAAAAGCTCGTTTCAAAGACCCAAATGACGTTACATTTTACTCAAAATCCAGATTACAGCCTTTTAAAAAGGTAGCTACTGCACGCATACTATGTCCTACAATCAGGTGATAGCCCCGAAGATTGTCCCCACCTCATAAAACTTAAAGTCAAAGGCAGATGTCTAAGCATGTAATTACGAGAAAGCCTGGCAGGTGTTGTGACAAGGCACAGAGCAGGGCCACCTGCTCCAAGGGAACCAGGGAGAGTGGGGGCGGAGAGGTGATATTTACGCTGAGCGCTAAAGGAAAGGGTGCAGAAGGCGACTTCAAGCAGAGGGGACCCAAGTGTGAAGGTGACGAACGCGAGTGAACCTAGGGTTTCAGCAAGCCCCGCAAACGAGCCTGGCCACAAGATACCAGCACCTGAAACGCGCAGCCCAGCAGATGTTGTCAAGTGTTCAGCCAGCTGGCGATTTTCTGTGCGTTCCACTTTTTGATAAAGACGGGAACACAGAGAAATATTTCTCCACCCTAAAGATACACATCAGTGTTATGTTACATTGTAAACGAACGCTCGGCCTCGGAGGCAGGAAGACAACAGGGCGTGGTAGGGACTATGGATTTGGGGTGAGCACAGGCTCCGGGGAGACCCTGTGCGGTTAGATCTTTTGATGTTTTGAGAGAAGCTAGACAGGAGTTTTTTATTCTGAAGATCTTTTTTATGTTGAGTCAGAAAATATTTAAAAAATTCATAAACCTGAGGGGGAGGGGGGCGCCTGGGTGGCTCAGTCAGTGAGGCGTCCAACCTCGGCTCAGGTCATGATCTCACAGTTCGTGGGTTCGAGCCCAGCGTTGGGCTCTGTGCTCACAGCTCGGAGCCTGGAGCCTGCTTCGGATTCTGTGTCTCCCTCTCTCTCTGCCCCTCTCCAGCTTGTGCGCTCTCTCTCTCTCAAGAGTAAACATTAAACAAATTAATAAATAGTTCATAAACCAAGCACAACAACACCCTTAGAGGGAAGATCAGGTCTATAGGCTTATAAAAATAGAAGAAATAATTCCTACGCATACTCATTTTGAGTTTGGTAGCACCTTGAAACTACCATTCACCCTGAAAGTTTCCTCCGGTCAATGGTGCCAATAACCAGCTCCTTGGTAGAAATTCTTACTCAAGTAAGAATTTTACCGCGAGTTTTAAGTAACAGTATGCAACTGATCATCTAAATCTTTTCAAAACTCCCGTAGTACCACATACACACACAGGCTACATTCAGTGGACAATTACTAGGACCTGAAGTGCAAGAACCATGTTAAAATTGGTTTCTTTCGAGTTTCTAATTGCAGACATCGCAGATTTAGAGAAAACGTTGGTATGAAAGCCATGCTAAGTGTCTCCGTCTAGCGTCCTAAACTTAAACATGATATGGAATGCCACCAAGTAAATCATTAAACCCCTCCCTGCCTTCTTAGAACGGAGGTGGTCTTTTCTGACATTCCCCCCACCCCCACCCCCACCCCCCCCCCCGCCGCCCTCCCTTTTGCAAGTACGAATTCCATTGAGCAAATGCGTTCTGTGCAACTATCCAACTCAAACACCCTTGGCATTCTTCAGCAGGAGCTTTATTTAGAAGTTCCCAGAGAAGTAAGAGTGAGAAAACCCAGTTCATAAAGGGAATGGATATAAAGAGCTCCATTAATACAGCTGCTGGGTCTGGGAAGTCAACAAAGGCTGATAATGTGTTTTATTTGGACCTATCCTCTGCTGCGCTCTGGTGATAAGGAGGTACTTGAAGCTCAGACACTCACTGCACTCGGGGGACTCAGCCCCTTATTGATTCTGAAACAATACTGCCTTTCAGATCACGCCCACTTAAGTGAATAATAATGAGGCGATGCCGGGAGCTCCCAGCGAGGGGAGGCAGGGCGGTGGGGCTTCAGTTCAGGTGCTGCCCCCTGCCTTGCTGAGTCACCGGGGCCGCCCCATCGACCCCCCCCCCACCCCCCACTCCATACCCTCCTTTCTCTGTTCACACCAGCTTGCAGCCACAATACTCCCGTCCAGTTAAGGTGGCCGGCCGGCCTCTGGCCCGCCAGCCAGTCGCAGAATCCGATTTGGAGGGGTGTCAACCGTCACCTGCTCCAACCCTGGGGAGTTTCTAGTGCGTTACCTGCCGAGTCAGGTGGGGCCTGGCAGGCCCAGAGCCCGGCACTCTCCTGGTTTGGGGGGGTTTGGGTTTGGTTTGGTTTGGTTTTCACTGGCTGTGTCTCATCATCGGCAAATATCCCACTAACCACCCAGTTGGATCTGTTTTCCAACTTGCCTGTAAAACAGCCCCCTTCCTTCAGAAAATGCAACTGGAATTATAAATCAAATTTTAATCAGAGCGCTAAAGAATTAGAACAGACACAAATCAAGAACAGCAGGTTAGTATTTTTTTTTTTCTTTAAATCAATGATGGGAGGGGGGCAGAAAGTACTGTCTGGTTTATTTTTCGACGTGATTTCTCCTCCGAATCCCACCTGGTTTAGGATAGCAGAAGGAAATTTCTTTCTCGAGCCTCAGAGCATGCACTGACTGACATGTGCTACCCAGAAGCCGAAAATTTACGTCAACTGGGATTAAACATCTTGCTATAGGTAACTTGCAGTCAGTGTGATCCCCGTGGAGATCTCGCAAATAAACTTGTATATTCACCGGCAATGGCAAAACCCCCAAAGATAAGACACTCATAGTCCTCAAGCAAATTCAGAGCAGATCTGAATTAGAATATTCTTTTGAGGCTGGAAAATGTTGGCATTTCTCTAGCTCAGAAAAAAATTGAGAAGTGGATGTCCTCAGCAAGACTATTTGCTCTAGGTTTTCTGTTCAATCCAAACCCAAAAGCCATGGAAACACATCAGAAGCAGAGTTATGTGTTTCATCCCAATTTCCACTGTGGTTGGGTACTTTCGCGCAGGCAGAGACCTTGAACGTCTCGGGTCTACTTCTCCAAATAAAGTCAAACCTCAGCGGTTCTTCCATCATGAACCAGCACAGCGCATGAATGGAATTAATCTGACACTTCAGTTCGCTACATTTCTCAAATCAAAAATGGATGTGAAGAGAGAAAAGCTAAACTCACTGAAAACCGAAACACGGATAACCCAATAGGTCCCTCCCACCCTCCCGAATACTTTGGTCGGGAGAAGTCTGAGCGTCTGCTCTTTAATAAGGATGATTTGGGGCTATCCAACACTCCTTTAATTTTGCCCACATTGAGTGATGACTAAAAGTGTTTTTGATCTCAGACTTAAGTCGGCTTCAAAGCAACGTCTTTCCTAGCCTGCTGGGGCGATTGGGTATCGGCCCGGGCTCTAGCCAGTCTTTAGAAGAAAATCAGAGACCCAGGATCGTGGCCACCGCTCACTGACAAAACCATTACCCATTTCATGCGGCCTAATGCGGACTATACTCTACGTGAAGACACCCTCCCCCGCTCAACAACTCCTTCCATCTGGAAACAAGGCTTCGAGCAGAAACACAAAGGCCCCGGGAAAGCTGCTTGGATTTGGTGTTCCTGCGATTCCACTGTTTGGTCCGGCTTGCAGAGGTCAGAGAAGAGCTGAGAGGTGGACAGAGTCCTGAGTCACCAAGCCCCTGGTCCCCCATTGTTCCCAGCGCCAGCTCCTGCCCTTCCCCATCTGAAGTGGCCCAGCCCCACTGCCCCACACGCCTGTGTGTCCGAAAGGCGCGGGCATCCGCTGCACATAATGCTGGGGGAGGGATGCCCAGGCTCGCTGGGACAAAGGTCTGAGCAGCTCAACGCCCTCTCTGCAGGACTGAACGCCAGAAAAGAAAAGAGCCAGCCTGTCCTGAAGCCCTTGTCCTGGGGGCAGACTTCTAAATAAAGCCCTCCGGTTGCCTGCCTCCCTTTGGACTTGGTTGGTCAAGGGGGCTAAACGTCGTGGCGTCTTCATCACCGCTTTGCGGTCTCCCCAGGCGGCAGCTTGGAGGGCAGCGGGGAGGGGACACAAGACATCGCTGCACTTTACATCCCCATCCCCTTGCCCAGAGCTGCAAATCCCCACAGGGGAAGAGACAAGTGGAGGAGGGGCAGATCCCCCTTTGTGTCTCGAGGCCCTTGTGGACAGAGGTTTAGGACAGAGAGGCGGCGACGAGTGTGAACCGGGTGAGGCCCCGCATCAGAAGGGGAGACCAGCCCACCGCAGAGCCATAAATCCTTCTCTGGGGGTACACGTCATAAAAAGAGGGTACATTTGTGGGTCTTCTTGGAAGGGGCTTTTTTGAAGGTCGGTGTTGGATATGAGACAGATGCTGGCACTTGAGGTTTTATAAATGTTAAAGTTGGAAATGGTCAAGAAGTCCCAAAAGCACTCCACAGCCTCGTTGTTAACCAGGAAGAAACGCATTATTGATTTTCAGGACTTTCTCTCCTGGCAAAGAAGTCTTGATCATATATATATATATATATATATATATATATATATATATATATATATATATATATATATCACTCGTCAGGTTACAAAATTTCCGCTGATTCCAAGAGAAAAATAGTCGACTTGCTTTGTCTGATTGCCCAGAAAATTGAGGGCAAAGGGAGAGCTCGTTGTAGAGCTGATCCAAGGCGGATCCCAAGGCTCCCTTAGCCGGATGTTCTTCAAGGGCGACCCGCACCCTCCTCTTTGTTTGGGACAGACCCCAAGAGAGCCACACCGGGGGGACTCTGAGGGTTTTCTGGGAGGTGGACAGACATGAGTGTGCGAGAGGCCGAGAGACCCCCCCCCCAACCCCACCCCGGGGGCCTTTTATCTGGGCCTTCAGCTGCCTGTCATCAGCGAGCCTACCAATGACACGAAAGCCAGCAAGACGGTTAAGAGGGAGCAAGAGCCAAAAGGAACTCAAACGTCAGGCCGCGCCGTCCTCGTCAGCTGCCATGGGGCGGCTGAAATTGAATACCGAGCCCCGTAAATTGGTTACAGAAACACAGTTCAGAAGGAGAAAGCAAGTCAGAGTGATCAAAAGCAGGGGGCCCTAATACCAACGGACACCTCAGTAAAACAATTGTAAAATTTGAGCCACTTCCAGGAGCACAGAGATATCCAGGGATCTGCGTTCATACCCAGACCTAGAATCCTGAGACCGGGCCATAAAGACGGCTTTGGGGAGGGGGGGCGGGGGCGGATTTTCAATCTGGCAGTGAACACACATTTTAATTCTACACGGATTCATTTTTTTTCTTTGAGTCATCTCTCTTAAATTTGGGGGAAATCATCCAACAAATAGAACTTCTTCAAGCTTCTCCAAATTCCTGATATCGGTTCCACGTTTTTAACTGATAACAGTATAACGCATCAGGTATTTGAATTAGGAAAGATGAACACATGACACATTGTTTTTATTTTTAATTATCGGAATAACTGGCGTTGTCTGGAGGCGGGGGTGGGGTGGGGTGGGGTGGGAGGAGGCAGGAAGGAGGGGTATCTGTTGCCACCCAGAGCCTTCACCCCCGGTGACAGTTGGGGCTGACCCTGGGCAGGCACTTCCTGGGAATGAGCCACTCAACCATGTGAGATGAATTAACTGTTTAGGGCAAAGGAACATGATACTGTTCGTTTCTTCTCACACCGGAGTGGGATTGTCAAATTGGGAGTGAGGGCGAGGCGATGACCCATATAATTTAGAGATGGCAGGGGAGGGGGCGGGAAGAAGATTGTTTGGAGGCGTATTTTATGGCTAAACACCAAACAAAGGCTATTATCCCTTCTACTGTCCAAAGCAGAAAGGAGCAACTGGAAACTTACGAATTAATAACATTTTGTGCATCCTTCTCTTCTGAAAGATAAGGAATTCTTTAAGGGAAATAGAATCTGTTGATGGTAGGCATCAGCACTTGAAAATGTTGACTCAGCCTACTAATTTTAAGACCATCATCCACTTCTGGGAAGACAAATGGGTCTCCTCCTCGTCACTACTGTCCTAAAAAAGAAGCTGAACTTCAAGTAGGTCATTTCTCGATTTGGCGAGGGACACCATGGAAACAGAATGTTAGCTATGTAGGGAACAGTCACCGTATTTTTCATTTCCAGGTGCGCAAGTCTGTGGGCCATGTTTATTGACGATCTATATTTTACTGCCTTTCCTATTTGAAATTGGTGTTGCCCTCTCATGTGGCCCCTAGAAAGCAACACCAGAAAGACCCTCCCATCCCACCTCCCCTCTCCTTCCGCAGGGTACGATCCTGCTCGTTTCAAGTCTCAATGCACTTGTCGCCCTTGACCAGTTCTACCTCCTTTCTCCCCAAAGAATGAACCACACCCCCTCCTCTGGGACTCTTACAGCACTTTCTATTGTCAGTAAATAAGTAACTCTCTCTCAGAGCCTCGGTTTCTTCACCAGGGGGATGAGATCCTTCCTTACGGAAGTGACACAAGAAAAACACACCGCATGGAAAACAACAAGTGACAGGTGCATGCTGGGTATTTAATAAAGGTAGTTTCTCCTTCCCTTCTCGCTGTAGAACTATTACCAAACAAATGTCCTACTGTGTTCTTTTACCTGCTACCCAATGTTAGCCTCTTGGGTGCAAAGGGCACGCCGTTTATTCATTTTTGTATGTCCACAATTAGCAGACGGCCTAGAACAGTAGGTACGTAATATGGGAGAAATGAATTAAAGCATGATAAGGAGTTAATGAATTTATTTGATAAATATTTACTTAGCACCTACCATGTGCCAGGCAGCTTCCTAGGCAAATAAGATAGAGATACCATGTACTGTCATGCAAGTTAAAGTCTATGGGATGCATAAGAGGGTGGGTCAGGACAATGGGTCAGCAAGCATACAAGGATACCTTCACTTGGGGAGGGCATAATAATATACAATCTTGATGGATGGGTGGCAAATAGGAATTGCTTTCACATTAAAAAAATTGTTTAGTGTCTATTTTTGAGAGAGAGAGACAGAGCACGAGCGGAGGAAGGGCAGGGAGAGAGGGAGACACAGAATCCGAAGCAGGCTCCAGACTCCGAGCTGTCAGCACAAAGCCTGATGTGGGGCTGGAACCCCCAAACTGCGAGATCATGACCTGGGCTGAAGTTGGATGCTTAACGGCCTGTTTCATTTTTTTAGAGAGCACACGCAAGCGGGGAAAAGAGGCAGAGGGAAAAAGAGAGACAGAGAGAAAGAGACAGGGAGAGAGAGAATCCCAAGCAGGTTCCACCCTCAGCACAGAGCCCAATGTGGGGCTTGATCCCACAACCCTGGGATCTTGAGCTGAGTCGAAATCAGGAGTCGGGTACTCGACCCGTGGGCCACCCAGGTGCCCCAAATAGGAATTTCTGAATCAAGTGGAGAAAAGGACCGGGCAGCAATCCCACTCAAGCAAACTGAACCATCAACTATTTGCAATGCCGGCGTCTTTAAAGGCTTTCCGTTGTGCAAAAGCCTTTTGGGAAAGAAACGTGCCCTGGTCTTGATAACTGCCTGCTTTGCTGGCCTCCCTGCCTGGCTCGTTATGGCCTCCAGCACATCTTCTGGGAGCTTCCTCCTACTCCCTATATTCAAGAAGTCCCCTCCCCTCTATCCCAGGACCCTCTCTAGGGTCCCATGTGTATGTTCACCACCCCCTCCCCCCAGAATAAGGTGTTTGAGATGAAATTCCCCAGGTGTCCACGTATCCCTCCCACACTTGGCTGTAAGTCCTCAGATGCTGGAGGGGAATTTGCTGCCAGAGAATAGTTTACTTCTTTCAACGCACCACAGAATCACGGCCCCAAATAAAATGAGAAGTGCTTTGTTTTATTTTTAAATTAAAAAAAAAAAAGTGCCTTTTAAGTCCAAGATTTCTAAGTGCTCTCAGAACATGGCATATTTCTCCCTCCATGTAAGGGCTTTTGTTAGAGGGGAAGGAGAGACAAGTATAGCAAAGTGGCTTGACCAAGGGAACAGTTAGTGTCCTCGAAGGACCTCCCCAGAGAAGGCCCAGAACACCCAACCAGATGGGCCCCTTCCAATGTCCATTTTCCATTTCTGCTCCATGATTCTCTGGCATCCGGCTCCACCTGACTTTCGGTTCTCACGTGCCCGTGTGCCCCTGTCTATCTGGTCTCACACTCCACTCTCCTCTTTCGGGAACCATGCTTCAGCCAAAGAAGCAGCCGTTGTGCCTCGAGCAGACCATGACCCCCCTGCCCGCTCACCCCGCTACTTGCATACTTGGCTGTTCCCCCCTCCCCCCACCCCCACACCGCCCGCCATGCCCTCTCTCACCTTTGCCTCTTGAAAGATCATCTGCCTTTCAAGGGCAACTCTATGAAATCTCAAATCTCCTAGCAAGTAAGCATAGTTTCCCTCTGTATAGAATTGGTTGCACTAATTATAGGGCATATTTCTATCTGCTTTGCACCGATATTATTTATCTACATGTCTTGAACTCTCAGTAAGAACCCTGGCGTCAAAAACTCTCATAGCCTTTGTATCAATGGGGCTTAGCATTATGCAAGGCAGGTAGACGCTGCAGAACAAATGTTCATGGAAGGAAAGAAGGAAGGGAGAGGGGGGAGGGAGGGACTCAGTCTTTGTTTGGGAGGACTCATCTTTGACACAGGTTTTTCTCCGTCACCAATCTAGTAACTGTACAGATGAGGGAGTTAATTTTTCTTCATCTTTGGGGTTTAATTGTAAGTCTCTTGAGCTAGGTTTTTCTATTAAAATACCTTTCAAAAGTCCCCTAGGCTTTGTTAATAAGACTAATGGAAACTTCATTTCCATCACCGCTAACTTTCTAAATGGAATTTTCTAAACATTCTCTATCCTTCCTCACTTTTTCAGACAAAAGACTATTTTTATTTTATATCAATAACTTTAAACATTCGGAAACACGGATTCTAATGCATAACCAAAGCCAAAGCTGTCATAAAAAAAAAATAATCTTAAATCTCGGAGATAGTGAGAGGAAGAGATTAATGCCATTTCCCCATAATTAGGAGACTCCAATGAGCTAGCTATTTGGCAACTTTTACAGAGATACGTGAATATTCTTTGCTTCTGAAAATTGAGGCCAGGTGAGCTAATTATTAATTTAAATTCAGCCTTTAATTCCCAGAGACTCTCTCTGGCCAACTTTAGAGTTAATAACTCATTCCCTCACGAAATGAGTAATTAAAGAACCAGAGAGAGGTCTTACAAAGATGAACTTCTGCAAGCAAGTCTGTAACGTAGGCTCTGGGGATCATCTTTACATTAAACAGCACCCCACCGCCATATTGAAATGTTGGCACTCCCCGCGGTCTTTAAAAAACATTGAGAAAACTAGATCTTGTCCTATTAGAAAGACTCTCTGAAGGAAATTAAAAGCTAGGAGAAATGGGCTGTATCTAAATTTACCTGGATAATTACTAGAAAAGTTGTCTACTGGAATCAAAGCTTTGATCTAGTTTCTTCTATTTCCAAAAGGAATATACTCTGCTTCTCGGCTGGTCTGGACCAGATTTGCTAAAACAGATGAAGAGGACCCTTGAGATCCCTAGTAAGTTCTGTTTTCTGTTTTCCTGAGCAATTATACACACCAGGTAACTTTTTTTTTTTTTTCATTGAGGCAAAGTCACATAACATAAAATGCATCATCTTAACTAATTTAGAGCATACAACCCGGTGGCATTAGGTAATTCACAAGGCTATGCCGTCATCACCCCCACCTAATTCCAAGACATGTTCATCACCCCTAAAGGACACTCCATACCCATCAGGCAGTCACTCCCCCCATTCACCCACTCCCTTGCTTATTCTGTGTATTTTATATAAATGGAATCATGCAACATGGGATCCTTTGTGTCCTGCTTCTTTCACTGAGCACAATGTTTTGAAGTCCACAAGCACTGTAGCATGTATCAGAACTTCATTCCTCTTTATGGCTGATTAATATTCCATTGTGTGGATTTGCCACATTTTGTTTATCCGTCACCCCAGGCAGTTCTCCTCTGTGATCTTTAACACTGCAAAGCACTCACCCTCTTGGGCACTGGAATCCATTCCTGGTTTGGAAAAATTGCAGAGAAAGGCATAATAATGATAACCCTGGGGCAGAAGCAAGCCAAATGAGACAATGTTTGCTCCCATCAAAGAGCAAACAGGTTACTAGCGGGCCCCCTCACCATTTGAAACTGTGTGCCAAAAACCCGGAACACGTTTATCCTGCTTGACCCAGTATTACCCATCTAGAAATTTATCCTAAGGAAATAACAAGAAATGAAAACAAATGTTACATGTTAGGTTTCCAGAATGTTTCTCACATGGTTATTGACATAGCAAAGATTTCAAAGTTACATAAGTGCCTCATAAAAATGAGAAGGCGAGGAAATGCCCGCAGGTCCTCTCCATAGCATAGTCTGCAGCCATTAAGATAGAATTCTCAGAGACCACAACACCACAATCCTGATATACAGTTAAGCAAAACCCATAACTTTTGTTAGTGCTCCGAACACATTTTTTGCTAAAAATACGTGCGTGCCTATGTGTAAACACACACACGCCTGTGTAAATAAATACACTCTGCTATGCTAACAGAGGTCATCTCCGTACAGCAGAATTGTGGGCTATTCTTATTCTTTATAGTTTTCTGTGTTTTCCCTCTTCTAACATTGCATATGCGCGAGGTTTAGAATTGGGGGGAAAAAAAAGTCAATAGATGTGTATGAAACCAACAAAGACATGGCCCCGGAGGTACCAATCCCTCCCTCCCCCAACCAGAGCTCTACTGGGGACCTGCAAGCTTTTCCTTTATAGCAGTCCCCTCATCGTATCTACGGCAGGCAATCTCTCTTCCTCAAGAAGCCATTTTCCCAATAATAACAGGACCAGATCATTGTTGTGAAATAAGACCACGGTTTCCCCCACACGTGGCTTCTGTACTCCTCTCACCCAACCATGGTCCCTTCCTTCATTTGTGTCTCCCTGTGAATGCTCAACTCACATTCCAAGCTTGCCTCTCCCCATCCCTTCCCACCCCCATTTCCAGATCCCCCTGCCCACCCAAATCACTGCATCCTCTGAACTCCGATCGCCTTTTCTGTTGGAACTAGCCACGTAATACTTCCCAACACTACTTTTGGGGAGAAGACCTTTGGTTTTAGGTCCTCATCAAATTGTAAGTTCTGCAAAGACAGGTTGAACTGTTTTCTTGGGGTGGGGGGAGTCCCTTAGAAAACCTGATCCCAGGATGTGGCACACGGCAAACATTCGCTACCTACTTGTCGAACGGACACACGGAAAGTTCTTCACAGCCCGTTTTGTGTGCCTATTTAAATCATCTTGGAAATCTGGCAGAGTAAAATTTTCTCTTATCCTATCATAGAGTCGATAAGGCAGAGACTCAACTTCTCCGTGATTTCTTCTCAAGGGGGAGATCTGGCCGAGTTCCGTGTAGCCTTGGCCACATGGGTGGAAGAGATGGGGAGCTATGTGAAGCTGCGTTTTATTCCTAGTTCCCCACTTGGAGTCTCTCTGATAATGGCCCCGGTGAAGGCTTCTGTCTGAAAAGTTTGAGAATGGTATTTGGCTCCAGCATTTAAACAAGAAGAACACTTTTTGTTGCCCTGAAATCCGCGTCTTTCAAAATCACCAAAGGAACATTTGTAGAATGTATTGACATGAGCCAGTGTATCCAAACAAAACTGAAAGAGTTATGTTGCAAATCTTCTCGGAAGATCAACTCAAACACAAGTCTCATTCTTCTGCGGGCTCTTCCGGTGCAAGTCAATGATAGATCTGGGATTCCTGAAACGATCAGACAGAAGTTCCCCACCCACACACTCTGCAGAGTGATTTATATCAGCAATAGGTTTAGAATTCCCGTTGGAGTTCAGTAGAGTGGGGGATATTTTTTTTATCAAATTGCCTTATGGACGTTTTAATTTTTCAAAGTTGAATCACAACCTTCCCAGGAACTGAAAGGCGGCCCTATCTTTTTCCTCGTGGAGGTGGGGTACTTTCCTACTACCCTGGCCTGACCCCTCTGACTTCCCCACCTCCCACCTCTTCCCTTGGGATCCAGCCAAGACTTTCAACGGGTCAAGACCTTCCTTCCATCACGGCCTCTGCACATGCCCTTCCCTCAGCCTCCAAAGTTCTTTCCTAGCTCTTCCCTGACCAACCGTGGCTCCGGGTCTCAATTGAAATGTGAATTACTCAATTGAATTACTTCCTGGGACAGGGACATCCCTAAGTGCCCCCCCCCCCCCGCCCACAGCCCTGACAATCTAAACAAGGTTCCCCAGCTTCACTCCCTTTGAGCGTCCCGTCCTTAGCTGTAGGAGCGGTTATCACCAGTCAAAATTATGTGTGTGTGACTGTGTATTTGAAGCATGACACCCCCACTAGAATGGGGAGGGCTTCTGTTTTGTCCGTCCTGGGGGCTGGCAAGCAAAAGGCGCTCAGTAAATATGTGCAGCGTGGAAGAGTTGGTGACAGCCCCCCACACCCGGCCCAGACACCCTGAGCTTCTCCTGCCACTTTATCAGCCGTCTTACCCAGCTGTTATTTCCATTTCCTGACCCACACGTTTAGAGAGAGGACAAACTCACCTCACCTGAGCGTTGTGGGGACTTGGGCATGATGACCGAGAAACGCGGAGACGTGCAGAAGGGCACAGTTATTATGAATGTGCCGACCAACTTTCCAAACACACGCTCACACGGATGTGAGGTCATACACGTGTGTATGTTGGAGCAGAGATGCTCTCCCTGGTGTCTGTTTATTTCCTGAATTTTATGGTTCTTTTGGGAAACTCAAAGCAGTAGCAAATCGAACGTGGACGTGGCTGCTCCCCTGGCATTCACTCAAGAAATGCGTGCCACGGAGCCACGAGTGGAGGCGAGTCAATGCCCTCCCTGTAACTACAATTTCAAGATGGTTGCCACACCGAGGGCCAGACCGAAGCTGCTAGAAGGTTAGAAGCTAGTTTTAAAATGTTGTGTTTTCTACAGATGACGGCGTTTCTAGTCCCCGAGGATTCGCTAGATCTCTGGTAAATAATTCCTTCACATCTGCCGCTGACAGTTCAATATTCCCTCTGATAATGTTCTCAGGTGTCAACAGACAGAACACGGAAGCTTTGATCTCAACGCAGAGACTGTCATCAGTCACTGCACTTTGGAGATGTTCCCCTTGGAAGCCCATCAACAAATTGGAAAATTTACAGGGTGAGTGTTTCAAATGTGGTCAGACTCTAAGGCCCCTGCCTAAAAATGGGCCTAAATGGCTTCCACTGAATAATGCCAGATTTCTAACCAACGAGAGAGGGGGCGGAAAAAAATCCCCTGACCACTTGCCTCCCTCCTTCCCCAATCTGTACCCCTACTCTTCAAAAAAAAAAAAAAAAAGAAGAAGAAGAAGAAAGAAAGAAAGAAAGAAAGAAAGAAAGAAAGAAAGAAAAGAAAAGGAAAAAGAGAGAGAGAGAAAGAAAAGATTGCAAGACTGCCAAAGTCTTTTAAGAGCCATTCCAAGGAGCCTCGGACAACTCTGGCTCTCTAAAAGGATACCATTGTAAAGGGGAGCTCTCATATTTCAATGACATACGTATATGTCTCATAGAAACCAAGGTTTATGTGTCTCAGGATTTCTCCTTAGTTAACCACAATTGCAGGGAAATGGCACCACATTCATAAAGTTAAATGTGGTAGCAATTACTTTGCTGGCAAAGGAGAAGGAGGGTCTTGATGGCCGAAGTCCTACGAGTCAGGATTAAATAAACGTGTGTTTTAGAGTTACACTGATAACTAGGAACACTCCGTCTGTGCTGTTCGATGCTACAATGCTGAGAGAACCAGCATTTCTCGTAGACAAGCCCATGCTCACCTGGCCAGAAGGCTTATGGGACAACCTCGAAATAAAATCAGGTTTTCAGAAAATTAATACGTCCATGGGTGCATGCATACACACACAAATACGTATACACCGATTAAGAAAACTATCCCCCCAATAATCTTGAACTTGTAGATTATTAAATGCACTTAGATACCAGGAAATAACTTGAAAATTGCTTTCCTGTATCATATTTACTAAAATGGTGCTATCGCATACTTTGGGGAAGGAAAGATATGGGTTGGGTAACCTGAGCATTGTGTAATGGTCACTGATTCTACTAATGGCCAGCCAGTTTCTTTTGGATTTCATTAGAACACAAGAATGCGATAAGATTCCTGGGAGCACGATAAAGCTACCAGGCCATTTTCAAATGCAATATGGTTTATGTTTAAGGTCCCAGTTCCAGCTGGAACAGAAAAGGGCTCCCTTTCTAGATCTTTCCCCCAGTGGCTAGAATTCCTACACACAAATAATATAGACTAGGAGCTTCACAAGTCAACAAAATATAAACAGATACAGAGATCCCATCGCTTTCTTCTGCCACTAAAATGTATCAACTCCTGAACGAGTACCAAGAGAGCGCGATGAAAGACCAAGTCCAGAAGGGAGCGTTTTTCAGCGTGAGAAATGGCGGAAGCCAAAGTCTTCTTCTAATTGGGAATGGCAGAGATACGGAGTTCAGAAATCTAATAATCCCACCAATTCACCAGTGTGTCTAATAGCTTGGGCCAACCAGCCCAGTGGTAAAAAGCAATCCTTGAGAAGAATGCCCCAAAGGAAATAGATGAGGTGGCTACAAGGGAAATAAGAAGGGTTGAATAGAGCAGAAAACATTCTTAGAGGAGAAAAATGTCCTAAAAGAGAAAGGTATTTTTAGGTATTTAGGCAGGTAGATGGGTATCCAGTGGACAGACAGTAGCTAGGTAACCCATCTATCTATCTAGATAAACAGAGCTGAAGGTAAAAATGGAAGCTTGATTCATTTCCATTTTGTTTCAGATTCTAAGAGCTAGAAAAGTTTTCCTACCTGTAGGTTGACCAGCTCTGGTTCCAGGCAAGTATTTCCTACAAATCCCTTTTGAAATCAAGTGACCATAACTGACTTTAACATTTATAGGGCCCAGAACAAGAATAAAATGGAGACACAGTTACCTATATCTAAATACTTAAAAGTTCTAGATCGCAGCCACAAACTGCCGAATAAAACCCATTCTGTCCTCCTGACAAATAGACCTTCACAGTGACTTAGAAGGCCAGGTTGAGGTTTAGAATTCTCTGAGTTTCTTGCCAGAATGTTGAAGAGGAGCCATGGGGGGATCCCCGTGAGCACACATATAGACATTCTGACCCACACATCCAAGATCTAGCCACATCCTCAAGAACAGTCGTCCTTTTGCAACCCACAGACCTGTGTTTATTTCCAACAGCATAGTTCACCCTCAGGAGGTCCACCCAGGGTTGCTGCCTTGAGGATCTGGAGGCAGGTTTGGGTACCTTTGGGCAAAGAATCTCAGGTACCCAGATGGTTGCCATGTGGGGAAATCAGCCAATATGGGCTGTCATCCTCCGGGCCCTACAGGTTCTTAGCCCAAGGAAGGAGGCAGGACTAGGGGTCCAAAGTATGGCCCACTAATGCACCGGTCCAAGGCATCTCTTGCCCAAATTGAAGACTGATACTCCCCACAGCCATATTCCTGATTAGCTAGTATAGACTTTGGAGAGCAGAAACAGGAAAGTGAATGGTAACATAAGAAAGTAAACTTAGGGTGCCTGGGTGGCTCAGTCAGTTAGGCATCCCTCTTTGGCCCAGGTCAGGATCTCATGGTTCGTGAGTTCAAGCCCCACATCAGGCTCTGTGCTCCCCTGCTCACGCTCTGTCTCTCTCAAAACTAAATAAACATGAAAATTTTTTTCAAAAGAAAGTCCACTTAATATTTGGATTGCATTAGAAGAGTTCCCTATTGCTATATAACTAGTTAGCCCAATATTTAGCAGATTAAAACAACAGCCAGTTATTAGATCAGATTTCTCCGGGTCAGGAAACAGAAGCAGCTGAGCCGGGTGGTTTGAGTGGAGGACGCTCATGAGGCTTCAGTCAAGCTCTTGACTAGGGCTGCAATTTCATCAGAAGGCTCAAGGGAGGGGGTGAACTCTGCCTCCAGGCTCACTTATGTAGTTAGCAGACCTCAGTCCCTCATAAACTTTTTTCTAGAAGCTTGTATTCCTTGCCACATAGACCTCTCCACAAGCCTGCATCATGAGCAGTCTCATGACGTAGCAGGTGGCTCCCCAGGGCAAGTGGTCCAGGAACAGGAGAACATACCCAACGTGGACCCTTGGTCTTCCTACAATCTAATCTCGGAAGTGACACGCTATCGATCACTTCTGCCATATGCTACTGGTCACACAGACCAACCACGGCACAGTGTGGGAAGGGACTACCCACAGATGGGCATACCAGGAGGCAGGCACAGTGGCAGCAAGGTACTCCCACTCCCATCAGATGAGGATTTGGGCAACTGGCTTTGATCCAGAGAAGCTACTCAGTAGGTTATTTTGGAGCCAGGTGGGGGGAACACGGGTAGGAGGGGAATCATGGAGTTCCCTTAATCTGACTCTATTTCCCACACCTAAAAGCTGCCTGATGGGTCACGTGGCCCTTCCCCCACTTCTCTGCAAGAAATGAGTCTTTGGCGCTGAGACCGGAGATGGAACGCCTTTTCCCAACTACCCGCATCCTTCAAACCCTGCTCACCCCTCAGGTCCAGCTCAAACGTCTCACACCCCATCTGTGAACAATTTCCTGGCTCACCATATTCCAGTTGGTCTCTGCCCTCCCCATTTCCATACCCCTCTGTGGCACTTTTTATAGCCAATTGTAATTGTTGGGGTTTGGGGTTTTGTCCCCTTATTAAATACCCTGCCCCAAGACTCCGCTCTTAGATGGCCATGAAGCACGCCCCAGATGAACTGGGAGGTGATCTCAAGTACTGTGAGGCCTTCTCCACATGCAGACCTCTGCCGGCCCCCTCCCCGTCTGCCAGCCCTCTGGGCCAGCCCTACAGGGCCTTCCCTGCCCCCAATCTGCTCCCTCCCTAAGCCCAGGCTCCAAGCCAGGTCCTGGGCCGGGCCGCATAAGATCCAAGCCATGTGAGTGACTCCTCTGGGGACAAGCCCAGCCCCACGCAGTGCCCGTAAGGAGACGTTCGCCTAAAAGAGCGAACCCCAACTTTCCCTTCTCCCCAAGTTCCCTTCTGTGGAGCCCCGCAACCCTTTCCCCTAAATCCCCCTGGAAGGCAGCTTGGAACTCTCTGGAGTCACAGGGAAAGGGGCACTGCGCCCGTCCACAGTAAAAGCCATGCTCTGCGTGGCTCTGGACTACATCGCAAAACCTGGCTCATGCACAGAAGTCACCCTAAGACATTTCTGATCACTAGAGCCTTTAGAAAATACAGTCACTTAAAAGCTTTTCTCCCCTCTTACAAGGATAATCTTCTCCCCCACCAGTAAGACAGCTGACTGCAACAATATAAATGACCCCTGATATAGGAAAATGGGTGAGACACTTACTGGTTCTCTTTTTCAGTATGTTCATAAAACCTGCTATAATTCTTAATAAAAAATCAGGCAGCTTATGAGCACAACTGCCGAAGCCGTTACTAAATCATGTATGTCTAGGGGTTGTTCCATGTAAGTGAAAATTCTATGGACACATAACTGCGGCCGTCTCTCCCGTCCCAGCTGACGCACAATGGAGCACAGGACCCGTTTCTGAGAGCTGAGCCACATCTGGTTCAGGTTGCTAACGGCCCACGTACCAGACCATCTAATAAGCACTTGGCCTTTGTCAGGGCTGCCTCGAGTCCAGCTTGAGGCCTGACACCCACATCTGCCGCGGGTCTCCGGATCTTTCTGGCTGCCACAGTGTCAAAGGCACGGCACATCAGGCAGCCCATCGTCTGACTTCAGAGTCTCAGGCCGTGGGACTGACGGGAACCTGGGAGATCACAGGGCGGAGCTGCCTCTGATGCAGACAGGAGGGATGAAGCCATTTGTCCCAGGGCTCCAGGCATGCGGGGGAAGGTGGGGGGGTACAGGAGGGGCTTGTCCTAGGGGAGGGCTGTGAAGTCCGGGGGTGGGAGTGCAGACACAGCCTGAAAGCTTGGGCTGGGGCACCCTAACTCCTCCGAACCTCTGTTTCCTCGTCAGCAACATGGAGACCAGCACAGCAGCTAACACTTAGGACGGTTGGGAAGGTTGAACACGTTTATATGTGTGACACCCTTAGGATAGAGCCCAGCGCCTTGGAAGTGCTAGGGACGGACAGACAGACGGGTGGATGGATGGATGGGTGGATGGATGGGTGGATGGATGGGTGGATGGAGGATGGATAAAGAAAAGGTCCTTTTAAATAGAACCGGGAGGCACCTGGGTGGCTCAGTCAGTTAAGCGTTTGGCTTCAGCTCAGGTCACGATCTCACAGTTTGTGGGTTTGAGCCCCACGTCCGGCTCTGTGCTGACAGCTCAGAGCCTGGAGCCTGCTTCAGATTCTGTCTCTCTCTGTCTCTCTCTCTGCCCCTCCCCTGCTCACCCTGTCTCTTTCTCTCTCTCGAAACTAAATAAACATTTAAAAAATTAAATCATTAGATAGATAAAACCGGGCTTTAAAATTTTTCTCTGCTAAAGAATTATTTTTTTTAATAAAATCTTACACTGAAGCCATATACACACAATACACACACACACACACACACACACACACACACACATATATATATAAGAAAGATCTTTACAATTGTTAAAAGTGGATACGGTGTATATGCTTCTACAGTACTGAGATTTCACTCATTTTTGCCAGATGAAGGCATAGTTCCTTCAGTTATGGCTCTGGCTCTGGGCAAACCTTCAGGCTGAGGTCTGTCTGAAGAAACCCTGGACCACTATCCACCAAGCCCAAAAGTGCTTAGGATGCAGGGCTGACCCGAGGGGTGCCACATGGGCCCTGATCTGGCCAACCCACGAAAGTTCTGCAGGAGTGCCCACTTGGCCCAATGCCCTCTGTCATCCCTGGAGCTCCCACAGATGCCGGTGAAGGATGTGGCTTCTGTCCTGGAGCCCGTGAGCCAACGTGCCTGGAGAGATCGGAAGGATGGTTGACCTTTCTAAAAACCACTGTCAAGGTCACAACTGACCACAGAGGGCTTCCGGGTAAGCCTTGAATCAGCCTGTCACCCCCAGTGAGGACAGTCCCAGGGTCAGGCAGTCCTCATGTAAGGTGTCTGAGGAATTTCCTGGCAGGCTTAGAAAACCAGCTGTGGGGGTGGGTTGGGGTGGAGAGGGCTTTGATCTCAGAGGTGGTCAACACAGCACCTGGAAGAAGCCATGCCTCGTTCTTTCTCATTCGTTCTTCAATATAATATAAACAGAGAACAAAAACCAAATTAAAAGTTTAGGTTAAAAAAATGGGGGAAAAAATTCCCAGATTTTTAAGAGCATAATTCCCGCCCCCCCCCCCCCCAAGCCCCTTGCCTATTGGTTTCGTTCATTTGTTATGTAAAAGGTCACTGCTTCGGATCAGACTTACTGTGAGTTCAGGATCATTCTGAAAGAAATGGGACTGGAATTGACTCATGCATCACCCACTGGAAGGAGACCACGGTAACCAAATGCAGGAAATGCTACTGGGTCCATACTTCGTGCCACTGCTAGGGCTTTCACTGGTTTCACCGGTGGGCCTTACGGATTGTGGTGGTCTGTGTTTCGGACCATCCAAGATGAAGCTAAACTCAGCCACTAATTCTTCCAACACAGAGCCAGACGGAGCAACGCCAGAAGTTACGGCAAGCAGAGAGGCAGAGAGGCAGTGTGTGCGCCGAGCGGCACGATGGTTGACTCGCTGCCTCAGTAGAACCACAAAATCCGTGGGAAAAGACCACTCCTCACAGGCAACCGAAGCACCTGGTCCTGGCTGAGTCTTTATCTCCTCAGTCATTAAGATGACCCTTCCTCGCAGGAGACGACAACCCTTTTATCCAACTCCTATTTGGAGATCGTTCCACATGTGTTCAGTAACTATTTTCTGAGCACCTCAGAAGTCCAAGGTGAAGACAAGGAGGAGGAGGGAGGAAAAGAGAAGTTTCCTGCTCTACAAAAGTCCCCAGTTCTAGGGAACACCAGACAGGGAAGGCTGTACGTGCTAGAACCTAAGGTACAAATGGTCTCAGAGAAACACACAAGGAGGAAACCAACGTGTGAGACCTTCTCAGAGAGAGTAAGGTTCTAAAAACTGCGCCTTCGGGGACAGGAAGAAATTCGTTTATAACTTAAGACTTCTGGGTAGTTAAGGGAAGATATTCTACATAGGAGAAACAGTAAACACTCCTCGTAGCACACAGTGGGCACTCAAGACATCTGTGTTGAATAAATATCAAAGGGCACGTTCTTCTCTTATCACCAGGGGAAGCGCCCAATGTTTCAATGCTTAGAAAACCCAGAATGTTCATTGAAAATGATAAATCAATATCGGACTCATTTCAACTTTCTCCAAAAAGCTTTATACCAGAAGGAGAAACTGAATTTAGCTTACACTTCGTGGCTGTTCGGTCATAGATTTGATCTGAATGTATATCAGTGAAAGCGTGTCTTCAGACTCCAGAAAGCATTTCATAACTGTTGTATCAACCAAACTTAGACAAGGCCCACGTGACACAACATGGCGGCTCACTGTGTGCTCGGTGAAGGGAAAGAATAAAGGAAAGAGTCAGTCTCTCCAGAAGACCAACATGGTACCTGAACCCTATGCAGATCTCCTTGGGAACTCCCGTTGGATGTCCTAAGAGAACTGGGAAACACACAATTTTACTTGGAAAAAATTAGAGAGAGAGAGGAGGAAGAGAGAACGAGAATGTTTCAAAAACTACTGTGTAGAAAAGTGGGCTTAGCACATGAGGGAGAGGGTCACATAACTCCCCAGGCAGAAGCAGCAGAAACCTCCCTGTGTACAGGGGAACCAGCCCCATGATTCTTTGCCCAAAATTTGAAATGACCCCAAGCAAAAAATTTTGAGATTCATGAAGTATCCCTTCACTCCTATTTTATATTATTCTTGAGTTCTGCACATCACTCCGTTTCCCTGTTCCGGCCAACCCCTGCCAAAATACACAGGGAAGCCTGTTCTCACGGTGCTGCTGGACGAAGAGCAGGAAGTTCCAGAAAGACTTCTTATGAAATCAAAGCTCCATTTGCAAACCCAAGAGATTTAGATAAAGGTCATGTGATGTCCTCAAGTTTTAGGTGCTTCACGGAAGCCCAGTCTTACAACTAAAGACTGATTGAAGTAAGGGCCATCCCTAGAGCCCTCCTCTGGACTCAGCCCTGGATCTCCTCCTCCCCCCCTCCGCCCCCTCCCCCCAGCACCATCAACAGGGCCTTAATATGGTCCCGAACTGACCCACAACTTGGACTCATTAGAACCCAACTGCCAAATTCTCAATTTGCCAGATTTTCTGCCTACATACTGCTTTCATGGGTCCTGTCGCTGCGCTTTAATAAAATCACCTTTTTGCACTGAAAACAAACAAATTGTAAAAAGAGGGGTTGAGTGTGACAGACAGCCTCACACTAACAATAAAAACCTGAAGGCTTTTGAGCTCTTAGCCCGTACCCAACCCTGGACCCGGCCCGGACGATGCCACACGTAGAGTCAATGCTCACACCGCCCTTTGAGGCTGCTACGATTATGCTTGCCATGTTGCAAACAAGGAATCTGAAGTTTACAGAGCTTGCAAATAATTAGTAAGTGGAGAAGCCAGGCTCCCAAGCCCTTTATCCCGGACTTTGGTCCACAGTGGGGGCGTAGCAAGCTTGGGTTCAGACAGCACCTTCCAGGTACACCCACTTTGCGTCCCACACTGTCCACATTTGCACGACTCCAGCAGGGCCTGATGCCCATGAGGTCACACGTGGGCCACAGGTTTTTGGGAGTTTTTGTTTTGTTTTTGTTAGTCACCATGCTCATTACGCCAGGCCATCAGGGAAGATCCAACCACCCACAAACAACTTTCCCACAAGAGCGAAGGTTTTGAACCCTTCCAGGTTAGCAGGCTAGGTTACGGGGAGCCCCCACGTCCCGAGCCCTCCCCCTGCCACGGGGATTCACGTCGATCACAGACCTTCCCGGGGACCATCCCCCGTCGCGTTGGGCATTTCCGCGTGACCGAACTTCACCAGCCAACAAGAGTCATCTGACCCTGGCACCAAAGGAGGACTTTTTCCCTAACCATTAGTTCTCCAGCAGAAGCACCTCAAATGGGATTACCCAGAGTATAAACACATGAGAGGATTTTCCATTTTATTGGACCTGAAACGTAAGGCCCCGTGTTTCCAGGCCACCGCGTTTCTCTCATATGATCCAGCATGCGATGGCCGGGTGTCGTTTTGAGAGGCTGAGCTGGGAAGTCCAGGAAATCTGGCCCTGCATCCCCGCCAGGGGCACGGATCGCTTCCCAGACTAATGACAAGCCCCAGACAGGTACAGGGCACCAGGAGACAACACCCACGGAGCTGACGGGGCTGCAGGCAGGGAAAGATTCGAAGGTAAAACTTCGTTCGGCCCTTTCCCAAACTATCCGCACCACGGCCGTGACAGCACAAGATGGGCTGCGGCTTGTAGGGGGAGAACGGATCGACCTGGAACTGGACAGAATGGGGGTTTTCGTCCATCTGGAATCTCTGGTCATCTTTTTCCACGTCTGTCTTGATTGCTGGTGTTTATGCTGTGGAGGGCTCAGCGAGGGCTCTTTGCTTACTGGAGTTTGTAATACTGGGAGATTGCTAGAGCTCCTAGCAGGGCTGAGGGGGAGGAAGGAGATCTTCTTGTCCCTAGGGCTTTCTTGGAGCTCTTAAGAAAAGAAAAAAAAGCCCCAAAATTCTCAAGTCCTTAAAAATAGCTCCTTATCTGATGTTAAAGTGCGCGCACGCACACACACACACACACACACACACACAGGCCACCGTAATTGGCCTGCTTCTGCTAGCATACCTCAGGTGACCTCCACGGTCAGAGGCTGCTATCTGGGAGGCATCTCACCCTTTACGGAGTTGGAATTGGTCCCTCTATAGCTTCTACCCACTTATCCTGGTTTTAGCCTTTGGCATCACAGTTAAGTAAAGAAGTTGGGCCCTCTGTCAAGATGATAGCCCTTGGTCTCTGTCTTCCCTGGTGAAGCCTACTCGGCTGGCTTCAGAGACATCTGCGCTTCAAATCAGAGGGAAGTTTTCTAAACTATTGAGGAAGAAAAAGCACTCATTTATCTACAAGTCACTCACCCTATTCTCCTATAGAATCCAGAATAACAAGACTTGCCAGTGTCTTATCTACTTGTGTTTCTGTTTGAATTCTTCTGTAGCCCATCAATACATTCCTTTTGAAGGCTGGAATGTCAGAGCTAGGAGAGATAACAGAGCCCATTTTACAGGGAGGGGATACTGAGGCACAGACACCAATTATCTTGTCCAAAGTCACACCTTCAGGAGTCAGCAAAGCTGAGAACAGAATCCAGGCCCCCGGCTCCCAGGCCCAGGCTTTTTTCTATACCTCCTATTGCCTTTTCATCAATAAAAATGGCACTGGTCCAGAACTTTATATGGCATTTGGTATAGAATTTTCCTGTGTACCTATGATGACCATAAATCTTGAACCAAAAGCAGGGGCACATGGACAGATAGGAGTGAGCATATAGAATATTTGACACTGTAATTCTTCCAAATAACGTAGGATATGCACTCATGCTGTAGGAATAAGACAATAAACTGCATCTTCCCTACATACCTCAAAGGATCGGTATACGAAATACGTGCAAGAAAGTTGAGATAAAATTGGAAGCAAGAGGGGCACCTAGGTGGCTCAGTCGGTTAAGCGTCCAACTTCAGCTCAGGTCATGATCTCACGGTCCGTGGGTTCGAGTCCCGCTTCGGGCTCTGTGCTGACCACTCAGAGCCCGGAGCCAGCTTCGGATTCTGTGTCCCCTTCTCTCTCTGCCCCTCCCCTGCTCACACTTGAGCATGGGCGTGTGCGCTCCCTAATAAACAATACACACACACACACACACACACACACACACACACACACACTTAAAATTGGAAGCAAGAAACATTCCCCGTACCTGACTGTTCAGCTGCTCCTCTCACTGAGCGCTTACACCCAGAACACTCTCCTCCTATCCATCCATTTTCACATATTCAGATTATAGGATTTAGATCAAATGCCAGAGCAGTGTTGGAGTCAATCGGACCTGGATTTCAATCTTAGTAGTTAGAGGACCTAGAACACATTCCCTAAGACTTGGTTTTCTCATCTAGATACTGGAGAGGATAACTGTTAAGAATCAAACTAGCAAATCCAAAATTCATTGAGTGTTCACGTGATTCCCTCCAGCGGATTATGTTCCTACTTAGCTAACAGCCCATACACAAATCACGCCAGCATGGGGACAGCTGCCTTTAATTTCTCGGCTGTTTATTTGTAATCTCGGTTCCGTCCCTGCCTTCAGACGGCCTCCCCTTGGATAGATAGCACTATCTTGAGTCAACATGGTAAGGATAATAGGCATGCAGGGGGGAATGAAAAAAATAGCTGAAGTCGCAGGGATGGGTTCTAGAAACTTCTTCCCACAAGGGTACGGGTGGGTAATGAAAATATATACAGGCTTCATGAATATGCAATCTATGCATTCACACCAGACCTCGTGCTGGGAAGGGCCCCACGCTTGCTTTAACACTTTGCCGTCGCCATCTTGAAATTCTTAGTACTTTCTGAATAACGGGTCCCACGTTGTCCTTTTACACTGAACCGGGTAGATTATGTAGATGGCTGTGAATATGCAACAGTGTTTTTACCACCTACCTCAGAAAAACAGGTTAATCCAAACATCTGAGATCTTAACTCAGCTTGAGTAACTGATTGAAACAATGCTCAGAAATGAAACCTTCAACTATGAAGGGAAGAGGGATCACGGACAAGCGGAGAACAAGCAGTTTGAATCTGACTTTCCTGGAGAGGCCCCCCCTTTATGCAGGAAAATGGTTTATACCAGGTGGCAACCAAGCTATTTATGGTAAGCCGGGATAAGGCAGAAATCCCTGTCATAGGATAAAAGCCACGGGGCCACCGTTTATTGGCGACATTCCAAGAAGCATTAAAAGGAAGGTCACCCAAACGAGCAGCACGCAAGGGGTTAACTTTTTTACCTACAGAACAGTAGGGTCGCAAAGAAGTTTTACATTGAACAAAACATATATATACAATATGACAGCACGGGGGGCCAGCTTTCAAGTCTCTGTGTAAACATCACGGCTGACTTTGGAGTTCTGGAACTCTTACTCCTAAAAACCTTATATTTTATTTTCAAATGGCATTCCCCCCCTGCCAAGAAGTTACATTTTTTCCCTTCTTTAAATAAGCAGCAAGGGTAATGGCATGATGAACAAATTTCATTTCTTCTGTTCAGCTTTTTCCATCCCAAGCACAGCCTCCGTGAGGCCAGATGGCACCAAAACAATGCTAGTAAGTCAATACATCTGGCGACATTCCTGAAATGACAACTCTGATGGAGTAACGTCCAGCTCCTACACAAAGGCCCTTTTCAGAACATTTCCACTCGTACTTGTCTGCTCTAAGCAGAACCTAATGTGTGAAAACAAAATAAAAGCGAGCCCTTTCACCGCCCGCACTGAAGTTTCATTTTCGCTGCTTTTATTAACACGGCGTTCTGCCTGCCCCACTTCTGCACGTCGACCTGAAACCAACGGGCGAACCTTCTGGGCCTGCCACCGGGAAGCCCGCCCCATGGCCTCCGCACGCTGGCTGTGCCCAGAGCAACTGGGAGCTCCGAGCGGGACTCCGATGACCTCACCGGTCTTCGCGCTAGAAGCTTCAAGCTCAGTGGGGAGATGATCCGTGGAAAAGAACCAGTGAGCGAGGGGGAGCTGGGGAAGGAACTGGAACCCGCCCACGTGGCCAGTCTTTCACCGGTTGACTTTAGGAGTCAGGCCCTGGGAGTGACCTCTGACCTTCAGCAGGACAACAGTCTGTTAGGGAGCTGCTAACGAAAACCAGTGCGATGCGGGTGGGGAGCCGGGAAGAGGTCTGCTGGAATCTAGGGGGCTGTAAAGCTTACAGTCATTTCCCAAAAATCATTCAGCCAAGGGGCGCCTGGGTGGCTCAGTCGGTTGAGCATCCGACTTCAGCTCAGGTCACGATCTCGCGGTCCGTGGGTTCGAGCCCCGCGTCGGGCTCTGGGCTGATGGCTCAGAGCCTGGAGCCTGCTTCCGATTCTATGTCTCCCTCTCTCTCTGCCCCTCCCCCGTTCGTGCTGTGTCTCTCTCTGTCTCAAAAATAAATAAAAAACGTTAAAAAATTTTTTTGAAAAAAAAAAAAATCATTCAGCCAAGTCTACCCCATTCAACCTAGTTTCAGGGACCATTTTCAAGCGAGGTCCCAACCAGGCCCGGAAGTGGTCATCTGGTCTACCTCTTCAGCCAACCGTGTTTCATCATTTCATTCAACTAAAATCTATGAGTGCCAGCTAGGCGTGAGGCTTCAGGATATGGTGACCAGCAGGACAGACATGGTTTCTATTCTTGGAAGCTCATGGTCTAGTAGGAGAGAGGTAATAAATAAGAAAACAGGAATATACTAGTGTGTTCTGATAAGGATAAGTATAATGAAGAAAATAGAGGGATATAATAAATAGGATGGTCAAGTGAGTGGTTTCAGCTAGGAAAGGCCGGGAAGGCCTCAGACTCGAGTCTCAATAAGGAGCCAGGCAGCCACGCAAAGATCCCAGCAAACAGCCATTCAAGCTGAGCTGTTTGCCTCAAGCAGAAACCCTAAGGAGGGAATGATCTTGGCTCAAAGAACAGGGGGGCACAATGAACCAGAGAAGACAGCTAGAGGAGATGTCAAAGAGGAAGCTAAGGGCTTTGTTTGGTCACGGAAAGGACTTCAGAGGTTCATCTAAATCAGTGGTTCTCAACAGGAGGCAATTTTGTCCCCCCACGGGACATGTGGCAATATCTGGAAACAATTTTGGTTGTCACAACTATTGGGCAGAGGAGGAGAGGTTGCCACCACTGGCATCCATAGTAGGTAGAGAGCAAGAATGCTTCTAAACATCCTACAACGTACAGTACAGCCCCCACGACAAAAAAATTTCTAGCCCAAAATGTCAATATGTACTGACATTCAGAAACCCTGCCAGAAGTGTGGTGGGAAAGCAATGGGAAGATTCAATCAGAGAAGTGGCATGATATTGCATAAAGAAAATTCTGGAAAGCAAAACGTGACATGAAACTTATCGCCGATCACCTTGAAATGTTAACTTGCTGAAGAGAACATTTGTTCTCAATCTGGAAGAAAGCCTATAAGCATCTCGGTGCCACATTCCCACTCCCAAAAAGTCCCCAAGCACAGGCACCACCAAAGACCAAACTTCCTGGGGCGGCAGCCAGCTTGGCATCATTTCATTTCTTGGCCCCACTGGCCATGTTCCTCTGGCAAATGTGGATTGTGTTCTCAAGTCTAAGTGACATTTGAGCTCCACGCAAGTTGTCTAAAACCATTGAAAACGAAAATGGCAAGATACTCTTTCAGGTTTACAACTTGGTTCTGGGATGGACTCAGATGCTCTGGCAGTAATTCACAGGCAGGAAGTCTGTCTCCGGGGTTGAAAGGGGAGTTAAAAACTCTGGCTATGGCCACCCCGTTGATTCCACCTAGTAAAAGGCAGCAAGAGTCCCTCTGAAATGCAGTCAGCACCAACGATGTTCTATTCCTTTCTTCATTGAGATGAATGATTTAGAATGGCTCAATGTCACCAGGACTTATTAATCAACCGTGGTGAGGATAATAAATGGCATTTTCCATCATGCTATGTGAATTTCCTTCTCTGGCTGTTAATTTCCTACCAGGTCCTTCCAAGATGACTCCGCTCTGCCCTGCCTCTTGTATTCCTTATTTCCTTCATCATAAAATATAGAATACATGTCCTCCATGTACTTGCTAATATATTGTTACGATGCCTCTGCTTAATCATTTTACGTTCAATAATCTATCACCCACAATTAGATTATAGATTCCTTAGAAGTGAGAACAATATCTGGCCATCACTGAAATGCTTTCTACCTGGTTGTGTTCCCCATACCCTCCCTTTTCTCCCAGCTTTGCTGTGAAAGGGTTAAACTCTTTGTATAGTCCAGATTTGTTTTGTTAATATGAAGCGCTTCTCTCTTTGAAGTCAAACACTGGAAGAATTTACTAAAGCGTGTGGGGTATTGAGCATCTTAGCAATAAATGAAAAACATATTCAAAACTCAGAGCAATGGATTTGGATTACAGGTCCAGCAATGTTGAAGGTCTGGTGTAAAAATAGGGGCAGACATACATTACATTGGACAGGAAGTTAGGATGCTATCTCAAAGTCGAGAATGCAAGACTTGTAATGTTTCTGTTCCAATTTTGCTAAATGTAGGTTTCCTCAACTCATTCCATCCATTTCACAGAAATATGTAAGGCTACTTTTGAATGCTACCACACTCCCAGTCTGAAGGTGCAAACCAGGGGAAAGCTATCTGAGAACAATTCGTGAATACCTATTAAAGGTGAAGATATGCTTCCTTACACGCTCTGCATGCCAGAATTCCAGCCATACACACAGTCTCACGCAGGGCACGGCCATGTGCCATGTTCGAGGCTGTCTGCCACACCCCACGTGAGTGAAGACAACCGAACTATCCCTCAGGAAGCAGGTGGGGAAACAACCTATGCTCTAATCATGTAACAGAATGCCATTGGGCAATCAAAACGAACACGATTCACAGAGATCAACACCATTCTGATAAAATTTTAAAGCACATAAATATTGTTACAGATACACGCACACATGGTTGAGAACACGCAAGAACGGACACAAGGATGACCTACATCAAGTCCAAGATGTAGTCTGGAGGCAGGAATAAGAGTGACCATGTCCATACTAAGAAACAGCTGACATTTATGTAACATGTCAACGGTGAGGGTCGATGGAGAAAGGTCCAAACTTCAGCTACATCTGTGATCTGTTCTTCTTCAGTCCTTTTTAATGGGATCTGAAGCTAATTTGATAACATTTACTTCTGATGTGGACAGAGCAGTAACTGTTTTATTGTTTTCTGTGTTCTTTTATCTCCTGAAGGGAACAATAAAGTTTTCAAGAGTTTTAGAACTCCAACTAAAGCCAAGTTCGAAAGTTAAAGGCTGATGTTTTACCATCCTAGAACAATGACAATATCTCCCCTGACTAGAATTTCTACTTTCCTAGTCCCCTCTGACCCAGAGTCCATAACTTATCACATTCACCCCCAGCCCATCAGTTCTACCTGAAAACTAATCTAGACAACTTCGTTATCAGTTCTGAAGATGCTCGGCCTATAAAGTAAGGGATTCATGGGAAAGGGGTCTGAGAAAACACAAAACCTAGATTTCCTTTCAACTTTTTAAGACCAAAGTGAGCAATAACTCTCTCCAAAGGTGTAAGACTTTGGTCCCGACACCGTGGTGAATAATAACCCCAACAGCCGTATTAATAACCACCACCACCATGGTGAGCCCTTGCTGTGTGCCCCAAATGCTTTGCCTTCATTAAGCATGTGAGCCACGTGTCAGCTGGGGATGGTCCTAGAATATCCTTCTATCACAAGGCGGGGAATGAGGCACAGAGAGGATAAGTTACTTGTCCAGGGTCACACAGCTGGTCATAGTGGCAAAATCGTATTGATGATTCTATCAAGATCCCTCATTCCTTCCATTCACTCAGCTAGAACCAAACTGGTCCAACTGTTGACCGTGTTCTTTATGTTTTAGCTCTCAGTATATTGTCGAAAGTGAGCCATAACTGAGGATTTGAGTTTTAGCATACTGATGCCGACCTGTCTGCCCTGCTAGTGTTTGGTGGGCATGTTCATTTTTCCCACAATCCTCTCCACACATGGGTCTAGATGGACACATGGGTTAGGCTCTGTGGCTCGGTACAGGGCAAGACAAGATGGCGGCTCCACTCCTAAACACCAGAAGGGGGAGCAGAAACAGGGCTGGAAGGGGTTCCAACTTTCAGTCCAGATGATGCCAAATTGTGGGGTCTATAACCCACTGGAAATGTCCGAATAGTAGCCGTATCACATCCGAATACCATGGCTCCACATGAGGACCGGGTAAGGAACCAAACCTGGGCTGCCCCACACTCTGGTCTTAAAAACACTTTGACCCCCCCCCCCCCACCTCCGATAGGTCTCAGGCACTGTACTAGGTATATGCCTTACCTCAGCTCCCTTAACCATAGAAACCCTACACGTTTGTCATCATTATCTTCAAGTCACAGATGAAAAACTACAGCTCAGAAGTTTAAATAATTAGCAGAGCCTCAAGGTGCCAGAACTGGGCTTGGAACCAGTTGCTCTAATTCCAAATCCATGCTTCTTCCCCAACACCTAACTGCCTCGTCTCTGTGTGGTACCGGATCAAATGGTATCCCCCCAAAAAGATGCATCCAAGTCTCAACTCCTGGTACCTATGAACGTGACCTTATTTGGAAACAGTCTCTGCGGCTGTAATCAAGTTAAGGATCTTCAGATGAACTCACACCCAGGTTTAGGGTGTCCAAATGCAGTGAACTACAATGACTGGTGTCCCTATCAGAGGAAAAAGAGGGAGATCTGACACGGACACAGGGAGGCAGCCACGTGATGACCGAAACAGACTGGAGTCATGCTGCCATAAGGCAAGAACACCGGGGCCACCAGAATCTGGGAGAGACACATGCAACCGTCTTCCAGAGCCTTCTGAAGATGCCAACCCTCCCGACATCTTGATTGTGGATGCCTGGGCCCTAAAACTGCCAGAGAATGAATTTCTGTTGTTTTAAAGCCACAAAAATTGCAAATTGCGGTGATTTGTTGCAGCAGCCCCAGGAAACTACCACCAAACCGTCACAGCCTGGAACCTTGTAAGTTTCAACACAAAACCCCGCCAACAACGACTGAAAGAAGCGAGCGGCTCCACACTTTGAGTCCCAGCTGGCCCTTCCTAGGAACAGCAATCATTTCGCTCTTTAGACTCTAGAAGGCAAGGGAGACCGCAACAGAAAGTTCACGTTTCTCAAAGAGCTTGCGATCTCTGCACAAGAGAGTTACGCTTTGGTAGAGTTTGGGGCTCTGTTTTGAAAGACCAGAAAAGTGCCCCGGGGAGAGTCTGACTTTGGAGGCCATTTGCTAGGGTACAACAGCGACGGGCACAGCTCTCTCTGGCCACCTCCAACCCACTCCAAAAGAGGGGGAAAGCCATTGATTTATAAGCACTAGGACACCGTTTCCTCGTGCCATGTTCTGAAATTTTCAGTCATATTTGTAATACTTTCAGACGGCTTTTGAATTCCAGCAAATCCACATGGTTAAACGCCATGGCTTTGTGGTGAGCTTCATGCTGTCAAAAAAAAAAAAAAAAAAAAAGAAAAAGAAAAAGAAAAAGAAAATGCAAAAGGAGTCTGATTTCCGTGGTTGGACCGGGCGGCCTGCTTGGAATTAGCTCCTGAGAAAACTGTTCAAGTCACCCCAAGCTTTTCTTCCACGGGGGCCCGAGTTACCTCCACAGTGACAACCCTCATCCTGCTGTGGTAAGGGCCTTGTGGGGCCAGCCAGCTCAAACAAGCACAGGAATGGGCTCGGCGGTGGCCACTGTCACTTGTCAAAACAGCAGATTACGTTTCTGTAGTCTACACACTTTTAAAATTAGTGCCTTCTTGTCTTGACATTTTCTCACATCCTTCAGGAGGTGTTGAGCCATTAAGTGAGGGAAATTTTAACAACATCCACGCTGTGGGCAATGCTTCGGCACCCCAAGTAGAACTTCGGGGGAGGTTTACCAAATGAGAACGTTGTTATCAAAGAAATATTTCACTCACATCTCAAATACCGAGAGATGCAATGCTTTTCTCTGAAACTCCACTAAAATAATTTTTCTATACCAAACGTGAGACGGATCCTTGTGGTGGGGGGTGTATGGCCTTATAGAAGGCTCTGCACATATTTGGACACACCTAGGGCTCCCCCTCGTTCTACAGCCATTCAGGCTTGCACAGTGGCCCTGAGTGGCCCAGACTAATTCTATTTAAAGCCCAGCACCGTCTTCCTCAGGGCCCTCCCGCGTCCCCACACAAACCTCTGCTGAATTCATCTTCCCACCATCTAGAATCCACCAAGAGGGTACGGCTACTTTTCTTGGTTCATCTGATTAATGCCGTGAGCAGTGATGGTTCGCTACCTCTCCGTCCCCACCCCCACACTCCAAGTCCAGAGAAAAGGCATGGGCTAGCTGTGGGAGTCCCGGAGCTCTTCACCTGACTTCGCAGAATTCACAGGGTCTGTGAGCTAAGATGCGACAAAATAATACGTCTCTATCTTCCCTGACATCTAACCGAAATTTGGCCTTTCCTGTAATTATGGAAGTAGGCCACATGCCACCGTAATACTAATTAACATCAGATGGGGCGCCTGGGTGGTTCAGTCGGTTGAGCATCCGACTCTCGATTGCAGTTCAGGTCATGATCCCACGGTTCGTGAGTTCGAGCCCCGCGTTGAGCTCTGCACGGACAACGCAAGGCTGCTTGGGATTCTCTCTCTCCTCTCGCTCTCTGTCCCTCCCCCACTCATTTCTCACTTTCTCAAACATTTAAAAAAGAGTAGATATCAAAAATATTTCACATCGCATTAAAGCTGTTCAGGTCTCAAAATTTTATTTGCATGCATCAGCATCACAAAATTATATCAATTACATCAATGGGTAGGCCTGTCTCTAGTTATTATTCAATGCCTTAATTAAAAGTACACATATATATATTTTTAAGTTATTTTGGTGATTTTACTTTGGTACAATCCGTTTCCCTTGTGATCCTATGCACTTTGTTTCATGCATTTAAGAACATTATTCTGAGGCTGCCAAAGAGGGTCCAGGCACAAAACTGGGCCAGGAACCCCCACATCGAGCAGACCCCCAGGCTCAACTCTGCCATGCAGGCATCACGCACGTTTTAGGATTCCCGCTTAGCCCCACCGGATTCGCCGGGAAAATCAATTCTCTCTGGCCTCTCCCCTACTCTCAGACTTGCCCTGTGCCTCTGCAGAGTCCCCTGCCCAGCCACTAAGACTCGCTACTCCCCTCCCCGTCTGACCTCAAAATGATTCTCACGTTTTGTTCCCTATTGTTGGTGTCATTTAAAAAATCTATTTTTTTTTAATTTTCCGAAAATATAATACGGAGTGTGCTTTTTTTTTTTTTTTTTAAACACACATGGGCACCTCTACCCCCCGGAGATTCCGGTACAGCCCCCTGCCCCCTGTTTCACTATTATCTTCAGGTCCTTCCAAACCAACCACACCCCACCCGCGTCAGGCTGCCCCTTCTGGTCATCCCTACCTCCTCCCTGAGTCTCCGTCTGCTTCCCCTGCAGGCCTGAGGGGCTCTAGTGCTCCAGCTTACCCCTCCTTTCCACCAGTGACCTTGGTCTCCTAGGATCTCACTCTAACACCGCCTACAGAATAGAGACTGCTCTTGATGGGAGGAAGGCCTCCCGGAAGTCACAGAGCATCACCCTCGGTGTGCACCCACACTTGCCCATATCTGTTTCCCAGGGTCCAGACTCCACATCCTCTGTGCCTTTTCCCCCTGGGCGTCAAGTCCCCTACGCGCTGCCCGTCAAAGTCACACCTGCCTCCAAAGCCGACTTTCCGTCTCCACTGTTCCAAAAAGGCTTCCCTCCAGTCTCCTGGTTGGAAAGAACCCAAACACATGCCAACCTCCCCAGCTGGAGCGTGAACAAAAGAGTGGAATCTCCTCGGGAGTTTGAGGATTTTGTTGAAATGACACTTAGTTCTGTCATGCTTTGGCTTTATGCAGTTTTTGTCTGCAGACTAACTTTAGAACCTCGCCTGTGTCTGCAGTGCGGCTCCCTCTCTTACCTATTTTCTTCCTCCCCTAGACTCAGTCCCTAGAACACAGCCATGTGGCATCCATTCACATGTCCCCTGTAGGACTCGGCACCTTGAAAGGGCAGAACGTTGAATGCCGCACACTGACCAAAGGGATCAAAGCTAGAAACACTATTCATCGAATAAACCATAATATTATTTAACTCCTTTTTTCTGAACCTGAATATCACCCTTCCTATAAAATCCTTTGGATACTATACATTCTGACCAAGAAAATCACCAACTTTCTAAAATTCCCAACTCGGACACTGAACTCCCCCTACCTCCACCCAGTGTTCTCTGAAGAATAACAATTTCTTGATAAGCACACTGATTTAAGCCTCGCGCTGATGCCTCGGAAGTTTGAACTTAGGGGCGCATGGGTGTCTCAGTTGGTTGCGTGTCCGAATCTTGATTTTCGCTCAGGTCATCGTTTTGCGTTTCATGAGTTCAAGCCCCGCATCGGGCTCCGCGCTACCAACGCGGAGCCTGCTTGGGATTCTTTTTCTCTCTCTCTCTGCCACTCGCTCTTGTGCTCTCTCTCAAAATAAATAAGTGAATAAAAACTTTTTTTTAAAAGTGAACTTATTTTCCAACTGGTTCCCCTCTAGGCACCACCTGCCTTGAAAAGGGCAAGACCTCACTCACTTCAAGCCTCTGGTCTAAACAAAAAGTGAACCAAATAACAATTACAATGAAATGTCACTACATTCATTGCAAAAGGAAATGAGCTTTAAACCAAGTGAGTGCTGCAGGCCATGGGTTGCCCTGCTGTGTTCTTAGCATTTCAAAGGACAAAATAGAAAATTGGAAAAGATCAATATCAAGGCAACAGCGCTCTGCAACAGTAATAAATAAAGATGTCTTTCAAGGCCCATTAACCACTAATCACATCTTGGATCCAAACTAGCAGAGCAGCTCCGGGCTGTTTGAAGGAGATGCCATCGGGCTCATCCAGAGAATCAGATGGGGGCGGTCCTGTGTTTGTTTCATGTTGGAGGAACCTCCATTGTTTTGGTTGCTGGCTGGGGGGAAGTGGACGATCCTGTCGAGGGCCTACCCATGTGCTCCGTGTTTCGGCCTGGAGAGCTTCCTTCCAACCGGCAATTACACGGCTCATAACGGGGCAGACTCCACAGAGAGCAACAACAAAGGGAAACAGGAGAGAGATCATTCCTGAAAAGAGCTTTCTGGCTGCACCAGTATGGATTACACAGCTGAGTTATACCTTGCGATGGGGTTGGATTTCACACCCTGGAGCCGTAGCCCCAAGCCTCATGGGCGAAGGCTTTCTCAGCTTTGGGGATTAAAACACACACACACACACACACACACACACACACACACACACACACACAGAAAAAAAGGCATGCCTCCAGAGAAGGGTCCTCCAGCCTCGTGACCACCCTTCAGTCAAACAGCTGAAACTATTCAACAAACACATCCACAAATTTGCTTTCTGGTGTGGTCTGGGCCTGCTCCTCAGTGTGGTCACGGATCGGCAGCATCTGCCTCATTTGGGAGCCTATTAGAGATGCAGAATCTCAGATCTCCCCTCTCCTCCGACCCAGATCTACTGAGTCATGAGCTGCATGTTGACAACATTCCTGGGCATTTTGCAGATACGTTAGACTTTTCAAAACATGATGCAGGACGGCTATTCTCACCACCAGCTGCATATGAGAATCACCTGGGAAGTGTTGGTGAAGATTACTTAATATTGATGCCCAGCTTCCAATCCCAGAGGTTCTTACTGGACTTGGTAAGGTACAAGGTACAGGCATCAGTTCACACACACACACACACACACACACACACACACACACACGCTCACTCAGTCACTCACTCACTCACTCACTCTGCCTGGAAGATAAGTCCAGATGAATATTTGCTGAATGAATTACACAAATTACCTAATTGAACAATGCATTCCAACACTGAAACCTTGCCTCTGTCTGGCTTCCCTAATTGGACGAGGGAGGAAGCAGAAAATGATTAGGAGATTGAGGACGGCTTTAAGGAACACTGGCTTTCAAAGGCTGAGATCAAAAAAAAATTTTTTTAAGAAAGAAAAGCTCCACATATATTCTCAGAGTTATAACCCCAGACTTACAGACTGAAAGCTTTAAAAAAAAGCTTTAAATCCTCCCTGTTTTAAGACAACTAATCCTCCCAACACACACACACACACACACACACACACACACACACACTTTGCCTCAGTTTCTTGCCTGCACAGAGGAGAGTTGATTCATCTACGCCCTAAGAACAAGTCCTACCAAAAGCCTAATGCGTCTTCCAGTTCTGGCAACTGTGGTCCCTTGGGGCTTGGTGTCCTGCCTTGGAGACTCTTGATAAATGAACATCTGTGGATCATAGGCAATTGTTCACTCGGTGTGTAAATAGCAAACTGTTACAAAAATTCATTATAAATAATTGAGGGTGTGCTCCACCTGGCTGGCCAGACTATTGTATGGACCCAATGAACCTGTGTGCAATCCACTTCTAATCAATGGCCTAATCCATTCTGTCGATGCTCTCCCTGAATATCTAAACTGACATTAAACAAGGTTAGTCTTGGCACAGGAAAAGGCTTTCTACCGATGGTCCACACCTAGATGCAATTAAAAAAAAAAAAAAAAAAACTTGACAGATTTGGATAAATGCAAGTTATGGTTGTTTATGGTGATATGTGTTATGCAAAGTCAACTGACAAACTGAGAGAAATATTCACAATATACAGCACAGACAAAGGACTAATAATCTTACAAAGACCTCTTAAAATCTGTGGGGGAAAGGAATGAAACCCAACAGAAAAAAAAAAAAAAAACAAGGAAAAAGACATGAACAGACAATTCACAAAAAAGGATCTAACAATGACCCTCAAATGAAAAAAAAAAAAATGTCCAAGCTCACTCATAATTAGAGAAATCCAAATGAAAACATTCCTTGAGATACCATTTCTCACCTGGCAGCCTGGCAAAGATTTCAAAATATGACGACGTGGCCTGTATGTGAGGCTGTGGGAAAATCAGCACTCTCCCACCCTTCCGGTCGGAATGCGAATTGGCAGGACTCTCCCGGAGGGAAACTCCCGGAGGTCAACACCTAACAAAAGTGCCTATGCCCTTCCCACCCCGCAGACCCCCTGCTAGTGATCCACATTGAAGATACACTTCCAACGGTACAAAAATGCATATGCACAGGGGTGCCTGGGTGGCTCCCGTCAGCTAAGCATCAGACTCTTGATTTCAGCTCAGGTCACGATCTCACAGTTTGTGAGTCTGAGCCCCGCATGGGGCTCCACACTGTCAGGGAAGAGCCTGCTTGAGATTTACTCTCTCTGCCCCTCCCCTGCTCTGTCTCAAAATAAATAAATAAGCTTTTTTAAAAGTCTCTAAAAATGCAGACGTACAGGGGCATGTGTCACAGCATCATTTGTAATTGCAAGATCTTGGAAGCAACCTAAATGCTTCTTCTACACAGGAGAGTTGTTGCAAAAACTTGGTACATCCTCACACCGGAGGCTTATGCAGCTATTTTTTAAGAAGCGTGCAGGCAGCTTCTATATGGGCTGATTCCCAGGATGTAGGCAAACAAAGCACAAGAGTATTAAGGCACCCACTGTATTTAAAGGCGGAGCGGGGGTGGAGGGGTGGGGCATGAGTTTTCTAGAGCTGCTCAAACAAGATATCTCAAACTGGGTAGCTTTTAAACAAAAGAAATCAATGGTCTCATAGTTCTGGAAGCCAGAAGTCCAAGATCAAGGTGTGGGCAAGGTTGGTTCCTTCTCAGGACTGGGAGCGAGAACCTATTCCTTGCCCCTCCCCTCGCATCTGTAGGTTGGTGGCCATCTTTGCTTTTCGTTGGCTCATAGAAGCATCACCCTGATCTTTGCCTTCATCTCCAAGGAAGAGACTTCAACCACCTCAATTCTGACTGCAGTCTGCATGTTCTAACTGGTTAAGTCCTTCCTTCCAGCTTATCCCTTAACTCAGGCAGAAGACCCTGTGGACAAAGCATCCCACGACGGGACAGGAAACTACCCCCTCAAGCAAGAAGGGCTGCCCTGAGCCAGCAAGCCCCAGCGTGACTGACCCCAAGACAATGGTCAATTTCACCTTTACTGCCCACCTGCGTGTCTACTGACCCTTGTCTCACATTTTCCTTATATCAACCTAGAAATATTTTCAGCACTTTGGAGACGGTCTTTGAGACATTGGGTTTGCTGCCTTCCCCACATCGGCCTCACTGAGATAAATTCCTTTCTTGTTCCCCCACCACTTCCACTGGTCTCTCTGCCTTAGGATTATGTCAGTGGTGAGGAGCCAAACCTGGTCCACTTGGGACCCCCAAAGCTGGGTGCTCTTGCGCCCCTCTGCCCCAGTTATAGCCACGTGGTCTTCTCCCTGTGTGTCTATATCCCCATATTCTCCCCTTTGTGTAAGGACACCAGTTCTATCGGATGACGGATTACTCTTAATGACCTCATCTTAAGTAATTATATATACAGTGACCATGTTTCCAAATAAGGTTACATTCTGAGGTGGGGGAGGGGTGCAGAACACTGGGACGTCAACATATTAGGGAGGAGCTGGGGACACAATTCAACCCATAAAATAAAATATACGTTCAGGTACCTGCTCATTTGTGGGGGGAAAAATGAGGGGGAGGGGGTTAAACCAGAAACCAAGGAGCCTAGTAACCAAGGGTGGGTGGGAAAGATGTGGGAAACATGGAGGGAGGGGCATGGGGTACCGGGGACAAGGACAGAGTGATACGTTTGGATTTTGGTGGGGGTGGGGGGCATAACAATGTGAGAGCCACAGTAATATCTCAAATGCCCTTTGCATCCTGAAAAAATATTAAGACCAGCCAGGATGTGCTAGGAACCCAAAGTGAATACAAACAGTAACAAACAAGCCTAACATATTACAAATAAAACCACATAACCACACTGATGGGATGGAGAGGGACAGAACAAATCTAAGTCACTTTGGAAAACAAGTATCTTGACTGGATCTCGTAAGGCTAAAGACAAAAAGAACTGTACGGAAATGCTATAATCTAGTCAGTAAGTGTGTTTCTCAAAGGGGTGGGGGTTAGCAATTTTGAACAACTTCATGTGGCATACTAGAACAGAGCAAAAAAGCATGTAATAGAGGAGAGGCAGTTTCTCGTTGCTGGAGAAAAAAGTTACAAAGGAGAGAGGGAAGGCGAGAATAAACTCCAGGGTGTTGGGCTGGAGTCAGAGGTATTAGTAAGAACTGTGAGATTGTGACATAATAACACAGATTTGGGAATATATATTCCCTGGTTCCTAGAATGAGATTGTCTGAAACGCTTGAAATTCCCTGAGTGTTACGGGTGAGGGGAACATCTTTTGTTGATCATAACAAGCCCCTTTTAACCACCTGAGCTTATATTAGCTGGAGGACTCTTGGTGGGGCCCTAGATAGTTTCTGGATGGGGCTGGTTGCCAGAGGAACCAGCCATGTGATTAGTGGGTAGGTATTTTCAGCCCCACCCCCAACCTATGGGGAGGGGAGAGAGGCTGGAGGTTGAGTTTACCACCAACAGTCAATGATTTAATCAGCCATGCCACCACCACGAGACCTTTAGAAAACCCTAAAAGGTGGGGTTTGGAGAGTGGCTGCGTTGCTGAGCACATGCAGGTGCTGGGAGGGTGGTATGCCCAGGAGGGTATGGAAGCTCCAAGCCCACTCCCCACCTCCCATACTTGTCCCGTTCATTGCTTCCATTTGGCTCTTCCTAAACTGTAGCCTTTATAATACACTGGAAATAGTGCTTTCCTGAGTCCTGTGAACCACTCTAAAAAATTATGGGACCTGAGGAGGGGGTCACGGGAACTCCTAATTTATAGCCGGTCCATCAAAATACCGAAGACCCGGACTTGGGTCTGGCATCTGAAGTGGGGGCAGTTTTATGGGGCTGAACCCTTAACCTGTAGGGTCTGCACAAACTCCAGATAGTTGGTGTCAGAATTTAATTGAATTGTAGGACACCCACTTGGTGTCTGGAGAGTTGGGTTATTCATTGAGGGGGGTGGGAATCAGCCATAGATTTGATCTCAGAGGCGTTGTAATAAACAGATCACAGAACCCACGGCATCACATACAGTGTGCAGACAGACACAAGAGGACGGATGCGTGAATACGCGTGGGTTAGGATCACACATGTATTTCCCAGCCCCGTCCACACGTAGACACTCCAGTGGCAATCAGCGCACTTAGCCCTCAGATACTGGTTTCTGACGGTTGTTCTCCAATTAAAAGGACAAGAGCTCCTTGAAGAAACGATGGAGCTCAGCAAGAATTTTCTGCACAAATGAAGCTTTCGTTCCTCAGATCCAGGCTCCTTACCGTCACTCAGAGTAGGAAAGGATACCAATTCCTAAATCAATACGAACAGCTCTAACTGCCGCCCAGGAATTTCTGCCCACCCCCAGTGGAACCCCCAGACTTACCCTCCCAGTTCCCACCACACCCTGCTCTCCATCACTCCCTGGCATGACCAGAGCAATCTGTCTCCCCAAACCTTTGTCGTAAAGGCCTTTTCTTCCACCTGCTTTCCCTTATTCTTCGCTGCTTGGCAGAGATTTTCCTCATGAAGACCTCTCCCAACAGCCTCCAGGCAGGGTGAGACGTGTACCCTTTCCTGGTCTCACACAATTCCCCCAGAACTTGCTCATACCGATTCTATAGTTGTGTTATATACCATGCTGCATTCAAAAGGTCTCCCGCTCCTGGCTCCTTAGGCAAAGCTCTGTAGAGACTGGAATCTTTTCAAACCAAACCGGAGTTGTGACAAGAAATTCCAACAGTCCCTAGCCCCACGTGCACGAGGGTCTAGGCATTGGCTCAAGCTTACCATCAGGCTGACCTGGGATATGGAGTTCGTGAGTCGGGGAGGCTTAGTCTTTGAACAGCCCCGTCCCTGCCCCTGCCCCTGCCCCTGCCCCCTCCACGGCACCTCCCTTCCGATCATGGAGACTTTGCTTCGCTCCTCAGCCCAAGCTGCTTCAGTTTTCCAAGTCTTTATTCTAAAACCATGGAGATTCTGGTCTGTCATACCCCATCCACCGCCTGGGAACTAGAATCCTGGCCCCAAGCCTCTGATGGAAGCTGCAGCCTTGTTTGCTTGTGGATGAGAATGCACGATGCCCAGGGGCCCTCGGCCTCTCCGACTCAGCTCCTTGCTGCACAGCACCCCTTCCCCCCCAACCCAACCTCTCCCCCACCCCACCCCCCTTCTTCTGGGATAAACATGATCTAGTAATCAGGCTTCGTTACCCAAGTTCACCCAGTTCACACTTCCAGGCAGGCTTTAATGTTAATTGTTCATCATTATGCATGACTGCTTTGCTCCTGCCCACCATAAGGAAGTCCTGGACTCACGCAAATTATATTATATAAATTTTTGCTACTACTCTCGACACCTACCAGTTTCTCTCCTCCTCTGCCCTCCCTGATAGGTGAGCCACTGTGAAAAAATTGGCACCTGTGCACCCTTGAGGGGGTTTGGAGAATGAAGGGGTTGGGGAAAGAGGGATGCTGACTTTGAGAATAGATCCCCACCCCCCACCCCCGGCCAAGACCGGTCCACCTGTCTGTGGAGCTCATCCACCCCTCCCCACCCCCCAAATTATCTCCTATTCCTGGGTGTCTGTATTCCTTCACACTCTGTTCATGGTCTTACTATTGACAGTTACCAACTAAAGGATCACCCTCTTTTAATGAGCAACCTCTTTTAAAAAGACAATGCGACTGAATGGGGGGTGGGGGGGGTGGTTAGTCTCATAGGGGCCTCTCAGTCATGTCTGCATGACTTTGTATGAGTTTATTAAATCAGATTACATCCTTCCTAACCCCTAGCTAATGGAGATCATTTGCACCATGAGGGCTTTTAATATGTGATGGGAGAAGAAGTGATGTAATAATTTTAGTTCGGAGGCCAGTTGGGGGACTAGGCAAGGAAGGATAAAATGCTGCAGTCAGGAAATTAGGAGATTAGGAAACTATGGAGTAGAAGAACATAGAAACCCCCAAGAGGGTTAAGAAGCACACAAAGGCTCAGACGTGGTGGAGTGCAAAGGCCCGCAGAGAACTTGGGGAGAGCGCCTCAGCCCGCAATCCGTGGAAATGGTCTGCTCAAAAACTAAGATCAAGACTCATTCCCATGTAGGAGATAGAACCCTAGGAACTGGGAGGATGAAAAGCCCAGGACATACAGTGACCATGGCCCCAGGTCACAAAATCATGGGATTTGGGACAAGAAAGGTGAGACGTGATCTAGTCCTCAGCTTTGTGTAACAGCCCCATTTTCAGGGGCAGAAAACTTTACAAATCCCCTTCCTAATATTATTTATCTCTTGTGCTGGGGGTGGGGGGGGGGCGCGGGGAGTGTGACAAAAAGTTGCCATTCATCCAGAAACTGAATTGATTTGCGCTTCTAATTCTAAAGGCATCTACATATGGCTGATAACTAACAGTATACGTACGCTTGAACTTTGGTGTCGGTAGGAATTCGAAGATCATTTCTACTCCCAGACCCCCTCCCACGCGGCCTCCAGGATGTCAGAGCTGCCCCACACGGGAACCACAGATCTTCAAGACAGGACTCAACACAGCTCACTCCATGAGGGCGTGAGAGTAAGTGTCACCCAGAAAGTAACACGGCTGTCGTTACACCACGATGCCCGCAGGTCTCTCTGGGACAGACATTAAGAAAACAGATGCCACATTTCACCTCCCGTGAGCGGGGTGGTCAAGGGCAGTCTGGGTCTTGGCCGGAACACCAGAGAAGAGAAGCCCCTGATGCAATTCCTAAGCAGTTTTTGAGTTCTGGCAAAGAAAATGAGATATTGCTTCCCCGAGACCATAACACATGCTCCATTCTTCCCTCAGGGGCATTTCCATTTTTATTAACTGTGCGTTTTGCTACACGATCGCCAGGACTGTTCCTTCTTTCGCAAACAGCTAAATGATTCCTTTGAGAGCATCAGTTCCCTGGGACGTGGGAGGTAGTGTGCCCGATTCACAAGGGGCCCTGATCTCTGAACCTTATTAAAATAAAACATCTTGGAGAGACCGGTCGGGAGAGAGAGGAGAACAAGCAGAGATCGAGGTGGCGCAGCTCGAGGTCTGTGCACGGAGTCAAAGCACCTTAGTCTCGCTTGAAGCGTCTGTTAAAAGCCATGCAACTCTCAAAGCTGGCGGGTGGGTTCATGGTCATTCTGTATTTCTTACACATGTCATAACTGTTTTGTTTGTGCTTCATGTTTGTTCTTTTAATTTTGCTTTAAAAGGACTGCAAGAACAATAAGAATAACCAAGAAAGGAAAAGAGATCTCTCCATGGCAAAGCAGTTGCGTCAGGGCAGAGTTAGTAAAGCCCCGTAAATCATCGTAATGAATAAAAATGATTCTGAAAGCAGCTGCCTGCTTGGTCAAATATCAGAGTGTGCACTTCGCAGATGGGTGACAATCGGGACCCACAGTTCAGCGGGATTAGAAAACTGGCCAGAGGTAACTAGAGACTAGGGGCTCCCCCCTCCCCCTTATTCTCAGTGTCTGTTTGCTCTTCTGTGATATGCAGAGAAGAACACCTGGACCAATGGTTCGTTACAAAATGAAATCACACACAACGCGTAACTAGCTCGCACGGTGCATGCTGCAGGGGAAATGCATCCTAAATAAGAACTATTTACTCTCATGCTGTGGCAGAGTTCTGAGTTGGAGGGAGGCAGTACGGAAGAACCACGAATGCTGGTTGGTCGCGACACAATTTTTCTCCAAAGGTTTTATTTTTAAGTCATCTCTACCCCCCAGTGTGGGGCTTGAACTCACAACCTCAAGATCGAGAGTCACATGCTCTGCTGACTGGGCTGACCGGGCCCCCCGATATTGTTACAAAATTTTGTTTTCTAGACTCAGAAACTAGAACGCTCACCGCTCACCTCAAACCTGTTGGTGAATCAGAATCCCCACGTCTAGGATCGAAACGTGGACTTTTTTTTTTTTTTAAAACCTCTACAGATATTGCAATCAAGAAGGAGTAACCAGGCACTGGATTTCTGGTCTCATCCAAAACAACAACAAAAAAATCCAGACAAAATATCTGGGACAACGGTTACCATGACACTAAGCATGAGACAATGAACAACAGGGACCTCCCAGAAACAGGACATAAAGGAGGTGAGCACACCTGCCTGAGAGTGTTTGCAGGATGTGACATAATGAAGAGGAAATTAATAAGCCTGTTTAGAATAAAGCCAATGTAATTTTCTCCTTAAGATGTTATTTGTGTTAACACATACAGGGGTTTTTTTCTTAAATATAATTTATTGTTAAGTTGGCTAACATACAGCGTATACAGTGTGCTCTTGGTTTAGAGGGTAGATTCCCGTACGGGGCTTTTTGAAATGAATTTAAAAAATAATGATCAGGGGTGCCTGGGTGGCTCAGTCGGTTGAGCATCCAATTTCGGCTCAGGTCATGATTTCCCGGTTCATGGGTTGGAGCCCCATGTCAAGCCCTGTGCTGACAGCTGGGAGCCTGGAGCCTGCTTCGGATTCTGCGTCTCCCTCTCTCTGCCCCTTCCCCACTTGCGCTCGGTCTCTCAAAAAGGAATGAATGTTAAGAATACTAAAAACAAAATCATTGTCAGAGGCGCCTGGGTGGCTCAGTCGGTTAAGCATCCGACTTTAGGTTTCAGCTCAGTTCATGATCTCACGGTTTTGTGAGTTCGAGCCCCCAATCGGGCTCTGTGCTGACAGTGTGGAGCCTGCCTGGGATTCTCTCTCTCTGTCTCCCCGCACCACACACACACACACACACACACACACACACACACGCGCACACACAGTCTCAGTCTCTCTCAAAATGAACTTTAAAAAAAAATTTAAAAATTGTCAAACACTTCTCCGTTTTTATTTCTAATGTGGTAAGTACGGATAGATACACCCCTCAAACAAAAATTCTTAAGAGTATAAAGGTGCCCTCGGACCAAAAGGTTTGAGAACTGCCATCCTAGAGGCAAGAGACCTTGTTGTTCCCGTCTCCCTGGGCATCACCGGCAGCAGACCCAACACTGGGCCCCCAACAGCCCCCATGGGCATCTGCAGGGGGACTAAGTCGATGTGTTCAGTTGTTTGTAATCTTTCTATTCCTTCACTGGCTCACGGGCGCGACGGTTTAGAAAAGCAGCGAGCCCGATCTCCTCTCACAGCAAAGAAGAGGTGCTCTTTAAAGCCATTGCCCTCAAACACCAGCCCCCCTCCTGGAAGGGAATATGGGCCTGATTTCTGGAAAGTTCTCCCTGCTCGCTCGGGAGGAGTGCACTCTCCTACAGCAAAGCCAGACCCTCTGCCCAAGCCGGCACAGACTGCCATATGCCGGCCACGGTGGCCTCGACGGAACGGAGATCCCGACAGGATACAAAACCGAGCAAAACGTCCTCGAATGCACCGTGGCCTGGGAGCCCAGAGACACCCCAATGTCCTTACCTGTCCCTCTAGGGGAACAGCTCACTTCCTTGGCTTGCCCCTCAGGTGTCCCTCCCCGCCTCAAGGAGAGCCCACCTTCTGAACAGATAACTCCCCCCGGGGTTTCAGGGCTCAGGCTTACCCGGCCCAAGAAAAACAGTCAGGAGGAGTGGGCGTGTTGCCTTAAGATTGTAAAGTGCTCGCAGATAAGCCTGGCACTTAACAAAGAAGGCCTTTTGTCCCACTGGGAGGGTGGCTTTTGACATTTACTGCTTTTGTCCCACAAGCTGAGTGGGGTGGATACCAGAAGCCACTATGATTACTACAGGATCAGATCCATTAAATTAAGTGGCTCCTGGGCCAAGGACCTGGATGGCAAATTACCTGCTCTTGGGAGGAGAGAGACAAAAGGGGGGGGGGGGGGGGGGGAGTTGGGGGGGGGAGGGGAGGGGGAGGGGGGAAGGAGAGAGAGAACTCCTTTCTATGGCGAGCAAGTCCTACCAGACTCTTGACCCAGTCTCTTTTTCAGATTGCATTGCTCTATACCTGCTTTCAAACCCGCAAAGCACCACTGAATGCTGGGCTCCTGGGCTCCTGAAGTCCCGGGTTTGCAGCCTCTGCAGCCCAGAGCACCCCACCTTCCCCCCACCACTTATCCCCAATTGCCATCAGCACCCTGAACCTGCCACCACCTCAGATGCCCCCGGGCACCCAGTCTGACTGGATCTCTGAGCTGTCCCCACTGGGCCCTGGGGACAGAGCTCAGCCTCCGCCAGCCTCCCCTGGGGAGGGGGAGCAGACGTAAGAGGAATTTGTCTCCCCTCATCGTACCCACACGCAGCGTGATGTCCAGAGAGGCCTGCAGGCCTCTCTTCCTCTGCAAATCAAGCCTGCGCTTCCCCTTGATCCCGATGCCCGACAACAGCAGGGAGCCAGCGAAGGCAGGAAGAGAGGTCGTCCCTGAGTTGATGAGGAAGGAAGACACGAAGGGAAGCGGCGAGTGAGAAAAGGAGAAGAGCGACTCACCTGGGGAAGGCGACTTCGCTTCAGGACCAGGGTCCCCCCCCCAGGGTGTGATCTCGGCCAAGCGGTGGTGGTAGGGACACCAGGAAATGTGTTAGAGCTTGTAATCTCTAACCGCAGCCCTGCGGCTGTGTTCTAGTCTGAGGATGTCGCCCACCATCTGTTTTTAAACTGCCCACTCAGGTCTGAGCGCATGGGCAGTGGTTCTCAGCCTCGGCTGCGCATTGGTATCACCTGGGGAGCTTTAGAACCCAATAGGTGACACCTGCCTCTCACATCAGAGATTCTGATTTGACGGGTCTGGGGTGCTCCCCGGGCATCTGAATTTCAAGCCTCGTGACATGTCAAGAAGCTGGGAGCTTCTAGAACATACCATCGCTGGGCCCGCCTCTTGGTCATAAGGCAGCAGAATATCCATTGGGGAGGGAAGAGCGTTCCCATGTCTAGCAAGTGCCTTCTACCCATGTGATTCCAATGTACTCACCGGTTTTGAGAGCCCCGACGTCGGGAATTTGCCCAAATTCCAAGCCTTGCCCAACAGACCTAAATTTCTAACACAGCTCCCGACCCCACTCAACCAACGCTAACGGTTATTTGTCACTCAACAAGTGACATCTCGAGTGCTCACGGTGCCCCATGAACTGAACTCTAAAAAATACAGAAATAAGCGATACGAAACTACCTGTTGGCCACATTGCATAATGAGAGAGTGGGGGCGGGGGGGGGGGGAGGTGGGGGAAATGTGTATATACATATAAATCTACCAAAAGGAAAAAAAAAAATGAAATAAGGTGAGTCAGTCAGGAATCTCTTTGGAAATACCCAAGAAGGTCTGCCCACGAGAATAATAAGTATGTTTCCCTTCCCACGCCACCCCTGGCCCACTTATTCCTAGGGAGGTTAAACAAACAATTTGTTTTGTCTTTTGAAAAGAGGTGTAGAAATTCATCACCAGGGGAAAAAAAATGAAATCGCAGTAAGCCAGCTGAGATGCTTCCAGCAACGATACAGGCCAAGAGCAGACAAGGATTTAGATGAACGCAGTGATTGCAATTAACCTGTGAGTAACCTGCCAGCCCCAGAGCGGAGGCAGCGGGGGCGGGGCCCCGGGGAGCCAGCAGCAGCCTGGTAAATAGGGGTATTGTAATTACTCCTTTATGTGTCACTCCCCTCCTCTGGACCGTGGGCTCCTGGAGGGCTGGGACTGCTGTCACCTAGCCCCTGGCTCCCAGCATCTGGCACAGACCAGCTGGCAGGCACCACCCGGCCAGTGACTCTAAGACGTTCTCTGAGGCCTTATGTAAATAGCCTATTCTTTAGAAGGGATTGAGAAAGTTACATAAAATCCTGGTGAAATCAACATGTGCCCGCCTGGCAGAGGTTCGAAGAGGGAACTTCCATTCTCTGAAAGCCCGGCCCTGCGCTATGAAGCTGTGCGGTGGGATGGATGGTTTCCTCCAGCAATTCACGGTCACCTGAGAATGGGACCTGATTTGGAAATGGGGTCTTTGCCGACGTAAATAAGGTCAGGATCGAGATGAGATCATCCAGGATTTGGGTGGGCTCCAACCCAAAGAGGGTGTCCTCATAAGAAAAGGGCACCCAGAGACACAGAGAGAAGGCCATGTGACGAGGGGAGAGAGATCGAAGCGACGATGCCTCAATGCAGCGCCTCCAGAAGCTGGAAGAGGCAAGGCAAGAGTCTTCTTCCCCAGACCCTTCGGGAAGCCTGGGTCTGCCGACGCCTTGATTTCGAACTTCCAGCCTCATGATCTGCGAGAGAATAAACTTCGGTTGTTGGAAGCCCCTGAATTGGCAGCTAGTGGCCCTAGAAAACCAGCACAAGCCATACGTGCGTGGTAGATATCAGCACCCCTGGTTTCCGGGAAAGGAAAGGAGTCCTGAGGGCAGCGAAGAGTGTCACTCGAGTTGACCTAACAAGGGACAGGAATCCAAGAGTCAGGGCTTTCCCGCCCTAGAAAAAGAAAACTCCGAACAAGGGGGGGAACATCAGGGCATTGCAGCAAGGCAGACGGATGGGACACAGCCTGGAGATGGGAGCGCCCTAGACAGCGGCCCAACTTGCGCAGCCCTGACCATTAGAAACCCAGGCAGAGCAGGCAGACCCGCTTCTCGGGGTGACGCCGCCCAAGACGTGTCTGCAGGGCTCCAGTGTTTATAAGGAGAGCCTCACCTTTTCAACTACAAAGACCCAGAGAGACAGGACACGTAATCAAAAAGAGCACATGAAAGGGGGAGACACATATGCTAACCATAATGTGCTATTTCTACTTAGAGAAGAAGAAAAATAGTCTACATTTTTCTAGAGTAAATGTCTCGTGATTCTGTTTCAAGATGATAGTAAAAAGCTACTTGCATCTGACATAGGCATGTTAAGATCTTAAGAAGGCAAAAATATAATAAGGGAGACATCAAAAAAAAAAAAACAAAAAAAAAACACCAGACCTTTTCCTCATTCTCGTTCTTGTTGGCACTTTCTTTGAAGCGGAGTTAAAGTGGCTGGTCCACTGGAAAATATGGTCTTCCATATTTGGAATTCCTCTTTTTCTCTTACACAATAGAAAATGCTTAAAACCGTAAGTGACATCCCTACTTGCCTCTGAAGTTCTCTTTAAAGACTTTTAAGCTCCTGAAATATAATAGATTAAAAACGACAAAATAATCCTGGCTGTCAAGGAACCTGCTTCTCTGTCTCCCCATCTGGGCGTGAAATCAGAGAATCCCTCATTTAGCATTCAGGATAATGGGGCGGTGAAGCATAGCGCTGGTTACTTTAAATCCCAGCTCGATGACGTAGAAAACCAGAAGGGACTTTTATTTATTTATTTTTAATTTTTTTTTAATGTTTACTTATTTTTGACAGAGAGAGAGAGAGAGAGAGAGAGAGACGGGGTGCGAGCGGGGGAGGGGCAGAGAGAGAGGAAGACACAGAATCCGAAGCAGGCTCCAGGCTCTGAGCTGTCAGCACAGAGCCCCACGCGGGGCTCGAACTCACGAACCGTGAGATCATGACCTGAGCCGAAGTCAGACCCTTAACGGACTAAGCCACCCACGTGCCCCGGGACTTTTATTTTTGAATATCTATTGAAATGGCAACTCTAAATTCTGGACATTCGTTTCCCCTCATCCCACGTTTTATACTATCTCCCACCTTTTTCACGGAAACTTCCTTGGGTAGAAGAGCATTATTAAGTGGTGGACCACCGTGGAATAGGAGGAATAGGGGGTTGGGAGGGGGGTTGCCAGATTTAGCACATAAAAATACAGGATGCCCGCTTAAATTTGAATTTCAGATAACATCAAGGAATTTTAAGGATAAGGATATCCCAAATAGCACATGGGACATACTTATGCTTCAAAACTTATCTGTTGTTTGTCTGACATTCAAATTTGACTGGCCATCCTGTATTTTTTTTTTCTTTGCCCATTCTGGCAACCCTAGCTGGGAGCCCGCCAGAACTGATTTGCGTGCCCGTTCTGCTACTAATTAATTAACCATGCAAACTTGATATTTCACCTCTCTGAGAATGTTTCCTTTGCTGTGTGACTGGATAATTCCCCGCCACCTACAGGGTAAGAACCCGCTCATCAAGATAGAGGAGGGTCCCCGTAATCAGTCCCTCCAGCTGCACCTGTTGCTACCCCATACCTTCTAGAAGGGTAGCAACAAGGTGCCTAAGGAGCCCCTCACACACCGTGTTCTCTCACCTCTGTGCTTTTTTGTTCCTGTGGTTACGTTTGCTTAGAGTATTCTCCCTATCCCCGTGCACACGCACACACACACACTCCCACCCTTTGGAGGCTGACTCACCCCTGTAAGACTTGGTTCCGGCAACGGAGAACCTGCGTGGCTCAGTCGGTTGAGCGTCCGACTTCGGCTCAGGTCATGATCTCGCGACCCGTGGGTTCGAGCCCCACGTCGGGCTCTGTGCTGACGGCTCGGAGCCCGGAGCCTGCTTCGGGGTCTCTGTCTCCCTCTCTCTCTGCCCCTCCCCTGCTCATGCTCTGTCTCACTCAAAAGTAAATAAACACTGGGGAAAAAAAAAAAAACAACTTGGTTCTGGTACCAGTGCCTTCAAGAAGTCTTCCCTAACTTCACTCTTGCACCCCCTGGCCCAGAGAGGGTTAGAGCTAGCTCCTCCACTCTCCCGCAACCCCTGCACTCACCACATTGTACTTTACTCTTCTTTTGAGGGGTTCTACACACCCCACGGGGCCATAGGCTCCTTGGTCCTACCCATCTTTTTATTGCCAGCCCAGTGTTTGTGTGTGATGGCACCTAACAAATGCGGGTTCCCTTGGCTTCATCCAGAATCTGCTTCCCTGGGCAGGAGACTTCAGTGGCTAGTCCCCCAAGCCCAGCGGAACATTCCAGGGGCCTCTGCCATGAGACATGCGCTCAGCTTCCAGCTTATAAAGAAACTCACTCTATGGGGATGCCAGCTGGTGCAGCCACTCTGGAAAACAGTATGGAGGTTCCTCAAAAAGCTAAAAATAGAACCACCCTACGACCCAGCAATGGCACTACTAGGCATTGATCCAAGGGATACAGGTGTGCTGTTTCGAAGGGACACATGCACCCCCATGTTTATAGCAGCAGTATCGACAATAGCCACAGTATGGAAAGAGCCCGAATGTCCATCGATGGATGAATGGATAAAGAAGATGTGGTATATATATATAATATATACAATGGAGTATTTCTCGGCAATCAAAAAGAATGAAATCTTGCCATTTGCAACTACGTGGATGGAACTGGAGGGTATTGTGCTAAGTGAAATTAGTCAGTCAGAGAAAGACACAAATCAAAGGACTTCACTCATACGAGGACTTTAAGAGACAAAACAGATGAACATAAGGGAAGGGAAACCAAAAGAACATAAAAACAGGGAGGGGTCAAAACAGAAGAGACTCCTAAATATGGAGAACAAACTGGGGGTTGCTGGAGGGGTGGTGGGAGGGGGGATGGGCTACATGGGTCAGGGGCATTCAGGAATCTACTCCTGAAATCACTGTTGCACGATATGCTAATTTGGATGTAAATTTTTAAAAATAAAAATTAAATTAAAAAAAAGAAAGAAACTCTACTTCACACATTTCTCCCATTTTTCCCCCATTCTATTTGCCTACACGCTAGAAGCCACCAAATACAATTCTCTGTAGGACAGGCTATAAAATGTGCACATCCCCATGCAAAATGAAAATACGGGGCTCCTTAATCGAACACTTTCAAGAATTTCAAGATGACGAAGCTAGAGAATGAAACCAAGGGCTAGCATTTTCTAAGCATGGGACCCTGGGCAGCGGCACGGGCCACAGACTCGCTAAGCCAGCCTGAGGCCACTTTTTCTCAGTCCTGCCTCAAGGGGCTCCGCGAGGTGTGATGTACCCAAGGTCTACAGCGTTCAGCCTCCAGCCTCTCCACCGAGGCACAGAAATCTCTGGGACCTGCCTGTCCCAACCTCCCGTGGGCCGTTATTGAGACCTTATCCAGGGATTCACACAGAATGAGCTCTGAACTAGCATTTGGATGGGGATTAGAGAGAGGCGAAACGCTATGGTCAACAGTTTCAAGTCTATTGGACAAAAGAGAACACAGTCCGGTAGAAACGCAGTGGAAGAAGGCAAAGGGACAGAAAGCCCTCACCGGCTGCTTTTACTCAAACAGCATCCCCATCCCCTCCCCCGACGTGGGCCCGAGGCAGCAGACAAGCAAAACCTAACTCCATATTTAAGGACCAGGAGAGGAAAGCAATCCGAAAAACAAAACAAAACAAAACACTTCACAGTTTGAGATAGAGGGTAAAATAGAATGGGTATGACCCTCAGAGAGTCGGAGTAAACCTCTGCCCACACCCCAGCTCGGCCCTGATCATCCTGAACCGAGCCTGAGAGGCAGCCCACAGCCCACACTCTGAAGCGTAACACTTGTGTCACACACGTGTGTGGGTGGACATCACCCACGGCCACAGCAGACATTCTGCTCTCAAGCCGTGTATGTTCTGCCAACCAGAAGTCACTGTCAGAAAGGGATGACTCCGTTTCCCACTACCAACACCCCCTGCCAAGCAACAAGCTGGAAGGTGCTGGAGAGTGTTCTGATCCTAAGATGAAACGATATCTAGTAGCTGCCCAAAGGGCATTGGCCAACCACGCGGCACTGATGCTCCTTTTGAAAAGATCCAAAATGTGCCGTTCTCAGCCTTGCAGAAGAGCGGGAGGGGCTGGCCGCCGGTGCAGCCGACAGTGTAATTGTCACTTCGGGGCTCACGGTCTCACTCAGTCTTCAAACAACCCCCACGGACAGAAAGACGGGCTCAACGCATGTGACCAACTAGCCAAGGTCACTCAGACATCATTAGTGAATCGCTGAGATGGAGTTTAAACTCAGATCATCTGGCCCTAATGCCTTTTCTTCTTCCAGTACCTGGAGTGGAGCTGACAAGGACCAGAGAGAGAGAGAGAGAGAGGCCAGCAGGGCCCTCCCAGGGAAGACGTCCAGTCCTAGAAGAACACCTGGTCCCAAGCTCAGCTCCCTTCAGAGCCCGTGGGGTAGGAAGGGTCTCTTGCTTAGATTTTAAATACCACCAAGAACTGAGCTCAAAAAATACCATCAACGATAACAACAAAAGCCAAGCTCGTAGATACAGAGAAGAGATGGGTGGTTGTCAGAGGGAAGAGGGGAGGAGTGGGCAGAATGGATGAAGGGCATCTGAAGGTACAACCTTCCCCTTGCGGAATAAGGAAGTCACGGGGATGTAACCTACAGCGTGGCGCACGGCGACCGTGGTTAAAAATACTGTGCTGTTTACGTGAAAGTGGCTGAGAGAGTAACCAAGGATGGTGATGGATGGTAACTAGTCGTGGCGGTCAGTTCCCAACATGTACAAATACCGAATCACGTTGTACACCAGAAACTCACATGACAGTGATGCCTCAATAATAAAGAGGAAAGGAAGGGGCGCCTGGGTGGCTCGGTCGGTTAAGCGTCTGACTTCGGCTTGGGTCAGGATCTCACGGTTCGTGAGTTCGAGCCCCGCATGGGGCTCTCTGCTGACAGCCCAGAGCCTGGAGCCTGCTTCGGATTCTGTGTCTCCTCCTCTCTCTCACCCTCTCCACCTGTTCCTCTCCTCCCCGACCTCGGCCTGGAGCCAATGCCGCCATTCTGGTCAAAACCATCTACCCTCCCCAAGTGTCTACACATTGGAACCGGGCATAAATTTGCGAGTCAGGCCTTTTAAATTCTCCGGATGGACTTGGTCTCAGGTCATCACGTACTGATCCTGATTCGGGAAGGTGGCGAGTCAGGAGAACTCATGAACTGTGTCTCCAAGAGATGGCCTCTCTCCTGCCCTCTGTGCCCATCAGGCTGCCTCCTCCTCCGGGGCCAGCGGGCAGTGCCGAGAGAGCCTCCGAGGGGGCTTTGCCCACCGGCCTCGGCAACAGCAATGCCTGGAAGCGTCTCCTCGTGTGGCCCTCATGCTGGGAGGTGGACAACCGACATCCTTCTCAAGTTCACACAAAATGGAAGACCACCTCTGCAAGACAGTTCTGTTCCTGTGTATCTGCTACATAAAATCAAAGCAAGACCCCCCATGGGGACTCTGCCCATACGTCCCGACAAGTCCCTCAGGACCCCTTTGCATGCGACTGCCCCTTGAGGCCCTCCTACATCAGAATATTGGAGGCCCCACTGCCCAGCTCAGATGTCCCCTTCCCACCATAACCTCAGTGGAAAGCCATCTCCAGCCCCCAGCCCCTCCAGGCGCACAACATACGTGCCCTGCGTCTCTGGCACACGTCGGACACTGCCCTGCAGCTCGGCCCCATGACTGTAAGCAAGATAGAGGGCATGAAAAGGAAAAAGAGTCAGCATCCTCCAGAAAAACGGAACCGAGAGAGAGAGAGTACAGAGAGATATTTTTCTCTGTAATGGTGAATTTTATATTGTCCATGGGGTGCCAACGTATCAGGTTAAACATTATTCTGGGTGTGTCTGTGAGGGGGCTTCGGGATGAGGTTAACACTGGAGTCGGTAGCCCGAGTAAAGCCGCTTGCCCTCCCCAAAGTGGCTGGTCCTCATCCAGCCATTAAGGCCTGAATAGAATGAAAGGCTGAGTAAGAAAGAATTTTCTCCCGCGACATGAACATGACCGATTCGGAGCTGGGACGTCTGTCTGGCCCTTCGGACACAGACCTGGACCGGGCTTGTGCCTCCAGCTTTCCCGAGTCTGGATTCCTCAGCCTCTGTAATTACAGGATCGCCAGGAGGATGCTCATACCTAGAGACACAGATGTACACATAGATCAGCCAGAAACACCTCACAGACAATCCCAGAAATAATGCTTATTTTCTTATTTTGAGAGAGGGAGCACGTGAGCAGGGGGAGGGGCAAAGAGAGAGAGGGAGAGAGAGAGTCCCAAGCAGGCTCCGTGCTGAGCATGGAACCCAACGTGGGGCTCGATCCCACGACCCCAAGATCATGCCCTGAGCCGAAATCAAGAGTCGACGCTCAACCAACTGAGCCACTCAGGCGCCCCTCCCAGAATTAATGCTTAACCAAACATGTGGGCACCCCACGGCCCCATCAAGTCGGCCACGAAAAATTGACCACCACGTGGAGAAATGCAATGCTACAGGAGGCAGCATTCCAAAACGGCCCCCAGATTCCTGCACCCCTCCCCGTGTAGTCCCCCGCTGGAACCCCTCCCCTCCAGTGCACATGAGATCACCTACCATGCGATCGCTCCCTTGTAGAGATCACGTGACCCACCAAGGGTGACGGGACAATCGCTCCTGTGATCCCGTTACCCCGTGTGACTCCACCTTGACTCCGCCTGGAGAGAGATTCTTCCTTGAAGGAATGAGCGGCCACGTTGAAGGAGGGCCCCCGAGGGGACCACGTGGCAAGGCTCTGCGGGTGGCCTTTAGGAACACCCCCACCCCCCAGCGGGCAGCCAGCGAGAAAGCGGAGACCTCAGCCCCTCAACCACGAGGAGCCGAATTCTGCCGGCCACCCCACGAGCTGAGGAGGGCACCCTGAGCTCAGGAAGAGAAAACTCCTGCCTTTTGCCCTCGATCGTCACAGCCTCCGCCGCGTGCGCCTGGCGCTGGGTGCTACGCTGGTGGCTCAGGAGGCCTGCACGAGGCGGAGCCAGACAGCTGCTTGCGACAGCCTCCTCTTTAGCAGCAACCTCCAGAAAACCAAAGCTTAGCGTGCTAGCTGTGCGCAGTTTTTCTTTTAACCTAACACAAAGTAATACTCCTCGGGCTATTAAAGGGAAAAGGGGCGGGTGTTAGCCCTAATGGCACAGCGTCTCTCCCCCCTGGCGTGAGCCCCCCTTTCCAGAAGACACTGCACTCCGGCCGGGTGATGCCACTGCCTTCAGCAACTGCGTGGAGGGTCTCGGCGGCCTCCCCCAGACCCACCCTAGGCCTTGTGGCAGCTGTCAAGGAAAGAGCGCCCATGGTTTGCAGCCAAACTGTGATAAATGGAGTCACAAATAGGGTCACTCCACCATCTGTCTGTCCTCCCGAGGTCCTTCGTCCACCGCCGTGGCTCTTTGTCACCTCGTGAACTTACGCTTCCAATCACTTGAGAGCAAAACCAGAAGCCACGTGCCCCGCGCTAATTTGTGATTGTCCAAGGCGTGGATTTTAACGACGTGCACGGTCAGGCTGGCAGGGGTCTTAGCAGGCCCTCTGCCTTCATTCTGCCCATGGCTTGAGTGTTCTCTACGTATCACATATAAAAACTTCAAGAAAAATGACACCGGGAAGGAAGCTGATTGGTAATGTGCACGTGTGTGTGTGTGTGTGTGTGTGTGTGTGTGTGTTTAAAAATGACAATGGTGAAGAAATAGAAGGTGCCTGAGCAGGAAGCAGACCTTTTAAAGGGTTTGCAGAGGCAGAGTAGAGTCTCCAGTCTCAGCCACTCAACATTCATTCACCTTCCGTGTCAGTCCCCATTTTCTTCTGGAAAAGCAGCCTTGTCCATTCTCCCTCTTTGGACTTTTACGTGACGTTGCTTCTACCCAGGTTCCAATGCGAGGCAGGCGACGAGAGCCTAAGTCGAAGCATTGCATTCCCCCGGGGACACATGGCAAAGATAACACCCGCCCCCAAAACGATGAATCTTGCTGGTTCCCTGGAGGGAACTCATCGTTTCCCTGCTGGACTTAAACAATGGAGAATATGCACCGAAGTTGTTGGCGGTGTTTTTGCTGCCACTTGGAGCCTGAACATGAAGTCAACTCTAAGAAGAGCAAAACTGAGCGATGGGGAGGGACTAGGACTTCATAGCAGCCTTGAGCCCTGGATCAAGCCATATCTGAAGCTCACCTTCCTGCCTTTCAGTTAAGGGGCCAGTAGATTCCTTTCACTAATTTTTCAATTACTTACAACCAGAACATTCCTCATTAGGTAGGCCAGGGAGGCTTTTCAGTTTTTTAGTTAATACTTTGTTACATGTTATGGGTCCTATCACAGATTTTTGAAGATGGGATTAATCAAGATCTCGGGATACCTTTCATGAACATCAGGGTTGACTCTTCCTTCAGAGAATTAGTCACTCTTCCCTTGTTTTGTTCTTTCCAAATTAACAATCCCTCAGGAAAGTTTTCAGCCACACTAACAGAATGTCCGACTGAAAGTGGCTTAAACTATTAGGTTCCCATAACAGTTAGGCTGCAAGTTAGCCTCCCCCGGGGTTAGTCAGGTGGCTCAACAATGCCCCCAAGACCCCAGTTCTTTCTGTCCTTCTGCCCTGCCATCCGCACGTGTTGGTGGGCCTCCACTCATGGTCACAAGATGATTGCTGCAGCACCAGACATCATGTCCTCACATGTCAGTATCCCATCCAAGCAAGAAGGAAGAGAGTGGGAGCAATGCATTTTCTCCTCATAATCCTCCCTACCTTTTATCAGGAAGGAAATCTTTTCCCAGATTGCTCACTAAACACCCCATTATTGGCTAGGATGGGGCTATCCGGCCCCCCATGAGCGACTCATCAGCAAAGGAGGATGGAATTTCCATGGATGGATCTGAACTGGTCTAACTGAGCCTTATGGAGGAAAAAGGAAGATCCGTTCTTTGGAAACCCCTACCACACCGGCCTCATTAATCTACCTTCTCCGAACCAAGACTAACATTAGATTATAAGAAGAAAAAAATACCAGGCAGGTGAATTCCAATTTTACCCGAGCCGAGCTCAGTGTTTTTCTTTGCCCTTAAAATCAGATCAGAATAAGCCAGAGGGAAAGGCACCAATGTTTAAAAACTATATTTAAATCCCCCCCTAGAGCTGGAAGGGGTGAGTGAAAGCTGTAGGGCTGGGCCTGGCCTATGCACATTTTCATCTGCCCCCGGCGATGAATTCTAAAAATATAGACCTTTGACAGTCAAGTATTTTAAATAGCAAACTCCACATATATAATCTCCACTCTTGCCTTGCTACAAATTAATTTTTCATGACGAGGAAGGAATGACAGATACATTTTGCGTTAGCAGGACAAGTGAAGGTGACATTTTGAATCTTAGAGCTAGCACTTCCTGGCTGCGTGGCCCTGGGCAAGCTGGCCCGCTCCTCTGTGCCTCAGTTTCCTCATCTGTAAGATGAAGGTGTTAGGCATGTCTGCCTCATATGTGAGGGTGGCAGATAGACACAAGTCTGCTTGGTCCTTCCCAATTCGTGGGATCTTTGGGGCAAATATCAGGAGCCTCCAAGGATTAGATGTAGACAGGGCTATGATCCCCTCCCCACAAATTCCCTTCCAGCTGACGATGGAAACTAATTCCAGGCCACATTCTGCCTCACATACATTTATTAGCAAACTGGCACAAAAATGATCTCCTGTTCTGTAGACATGAGGAAGTCTCAGCCATCACGCTTTTAAGGTGCTTCGATCCCACTTGCATGAAGGGCTGACGGCACTCAAGGTCAATGTTACAAATGTTCAAGCCTTGGAGACTGGCAGCAAGGATCCTCTGAAGAACCGGCTGGGCTGGGCTGGTTGACATCAGTCCCGGGGCATCGTTCTAAAGGGCATAGACCCCCCTGTACATCCTTCCACCGGCTCACACAGTGGGGAAGTGTTGGTTTAACACTGCAGGCCAATCCCCACACCCTGGGATGGGCGGGGCGGGGGGGGGGAATGGAAGGTGATTTCCCTGATGTGTTATGCGGGTGACAAAAACCATTGGTTTTGACTGTTGGTAAAGACAGCTAAGGCCCTGCGGTAGCTACCTGTGCAGAGTGCCCCTTCGAATCACATTTCAAATACCAGCTGATCACCTGTGGGGGCACCTTCCCAAATGGAGCGGTCGATGGCCCCCTCCGGGACAGGTTGCGTCTGTCTGGCCCACACGTTCGTATCTAATAGTCTAGGCTGAAGTATTGTAAGGCATGTTGAAGACCGCAAGTGGGAAGGATAACTAGATAATGAGCACATGACTGCCAGTAAGCAGGGCGGGGGACAGGACAAAGCAGGAGGCAGGACTCCGTGACCACCCTGGAGCCTAGCCGAGGTCCTCATCTTCTTGCCGCTTCCTGATGCCTTGAACAGCAGCATTCGTCGTGCGCTCCCCCCACCTCGAAAACCATCTCAAGACCCCCTTCAGCTTCTCATTCAAGACTCTCCCCAGTCGGATCCAGCCCCGTCTGTCCAACTCTACCTCCCACTACCCCCGCGTCCATCAGACGCTGCCTAGGCCATTGTTGTCATCATTCCCATTACCCGGGATGCCTTCCCCGCTTTGGTACCAGAAGTCTGCTTAGCCTTAGGATGCCACCTCTTCCACGGGGCCTTCCCTGATCGCACAGCCAGGGCGGTGTTGAGAACACAAGAGTCTGAAGAGGGGCTGCCTGGAATTAGATCCTGGCTGATAACGTATACCTGCTGTCTGACGTGTTCCCTCTCTGCCTTCAGTCTCGTCACCTGTACAACGGACGTGCTAGAAACACCTCACCGCAGAGTGGTGGGGGTTCATATGAGACAGTACATGTGAAACGCTCAGCACGGTCACCCAAAGGTAGTACGAGCCCAGGACATGTTGAGTATCACTCAAAAGAAAAGTCAAAAGTGAATGTCTACTCCATTTCGCTTGAGGGAATTGTCACCGCTGGCCTGAGTTCCTGAACCTCTCCTTCCCCCTTCTGTCTCTCAACAGATAATGTTTTTTGTCATCTTACTGTGGTGCATTTTTTTTTTCAGTTCCATAGTAAATCAGAAATGAAACGTATATGTAGAAACACAAATCAGCCCATCATGACTCTGTGATCAAAACACATCGTAGGTCTTCCTCTCTATTATGACCCGTCCAATACAAATAGAAACTTCGAAAGGTTTCCACACTCACTTCCAACAACACGGCTCTCCGACTTTAATGAGCCTGCAAGAGTACAGGATGGCGATTAAGACCACAGATGCCGGAACGAGGCTGCCTGGGTTCAGACCCAGCACTTCACCTCTATGTGCCTCAGTTTCCTCGTCTGCGAACTCGAGATAACGATAGAAGAAGAGGTTTAAATGAGATTCAAGTGCTCGTGGAACTCCTGGAAGTGCGCCTGGCTGGCATGGCATAGCACTCCATAAATCCCGCTGCCATCATCATCTGCTGAAACTCCTCCTACAGTTAAGCCAAAGCACAGCCTGCAATAGTGGAGAAAGTTCTAAAGGAGTTGGGAGCACCTGGGACAAAGTCTTTTCTTGGCTACCAGCTTGCTCTGTGTCCTGGAACAAATCACCTTGGCCTTCAATTTCCTCATCTCTAACATAAAAATTAATGGGGCGCCTGGGAGGCTCAGTCAGTTGAGCGTCTGACCTCGGCTCAGGTCGTGATCTCATGGTTTGTGCGTTCGAGCCCCTCATCGGGCTCTGTGCTGACAGCTCAGAGCCTGGAGCCTGTTCCGGATCCTGCGTCTCCCTCTCTCTTCCCTTCCCCCACTTATACTGTCTCTCTCTCAAAAATAAATAAGCATTAAAAAAATTTTTTAATTAAAATAAATGCTATCTAAAGCCCACCTAGACCTAAATGTCTATTGCCATGTGTCAAGAATTGTGAAGGGTCTGAGATGTCACCCTACTTGCAAGCTGACTCATTAGCCTGCCACTGGTTCATGAATGTTGGAAGGAGACATGAGACTCCCGGCTCAGAGACCAAAGATGTTATTGTTCCGGGCACAGCATGCAGTGTGAGCTTCATTTTGATGATGGGCTGCCAGCAAAGCTGCCTGACCTTTGACGTAGACATTATCTTGAGTTTCCTTGAGAGCAAACAGACTTACCTTCTGCTCCAGAGGACAACACTCTCTATCCTCCAAGGCTGTTTGCTAAACAAATGTCCTTGAAAAGATAGTCTGGAACAAAAGCTGTCGGTGCCTATGCTCACGGATGGGCAGAAACACCAGACACTCATGGAAAATATACCCATTTCTCCCTGTCTCCTCTCAAGCTAGACAATTCAATTGGGCTCATCATCCTGCCCTTCTGAATACTTCCTCTAACACTGGTGTTTCTCTCTCTGAAACTACTCACACCCTATTCACTTCTCTCCCTTCCCACTATCTCCACCAGCATGGACTGTTATGACCTCCATCCTGAAACTTGGGTGGGCACTGCTCCTGGTCTGTGGTCCCAACCCACCTTCCCACACCCGTTTCTAAGAAGGTAGCTCTGCCTGTGTCATGCCCCTGACCAAACCCTGCCCATGGCTCCCCTCTGCCTCCTGACCTAAATGCCAACTTCTCCAAGGTTCTGCATGCCTTTCTAAATAGTGAATAGCTTAAGGACAGAGTCGCTGGGTCTTATTTATTTTTCCAGCACTTAGCAATAAATACATGTAGAATAAATTTCATAATGGACCTCCTAGCTCTCCAGTCTTTAGGTTGAAAAGACACAAGTGTCCCGTAAGCATGGGATAAATTAGAGAAAAATACCAAACAGAAATAAGCCATTAAACAGCAGATTTTCCTTTTTATAGGGTGTTTTTTTTTTTTTTTTTTTTTTTGCCGGGGGAGGGTGGCTTAGGTTTTTTATTGTTTATGTTTCATTAGCTACAGAAGCCTTTGTCCAATCAGAATTTCTCTCTGACGCCCAAAACGTAGGGCTTCTCCCTGCAAAGGTCAAGGGACTCGCATGTGACCTCCCCTTTCTCATGGCTTCTGTCAGGGGAACTGCCCAGTACTCCAAAGCCCGGAGAAGTGAAACCCTACACTCAAAGGAAAGGTGCCTCGCAAGTGGTCTAAACAGAGCCCGTTTGGTCTGACAAGTATGATTGTACTTTCGGGGTAACAGGACAGAACATTCTAATTCAGGTCTGCGCTTTTTTAAAATGCAAGACATATGGAGAGCAGATAGGAGCTCCAAGGGAAGCCAGAGTCCGTCCTTTCTAAACAACCTTCACCGACCACGACTAGGAGGGGGATGACCCCACGACCCCTGTTGGTCCTGTTACCCACGGTCAGCTCACACGTCATTGAAAAGAATCCATTTCAAGTAAAGGGGAGCTTTCCCTGAAGGCCCAATATTCCCTTGCTGTGCGTATCCCGTGCTGCGCTCAGAATCCTCTGGGCTTACCGGAATTTCTCCGAAGCATTTTGGATTCTTCAGGAATAATTTTAAAATATTACAAATTTAAATCACAGCTTCAGGAGACATGGGGGGGGGGGGCGTTGGGTTGGGGGACCTATATCTGGCTCTCCTCCCCAGCCCAAGTCTCGTGCTACCTAAAACAGCCGGGCCTGCCATCCTGAAGCAGGCCGTCAGCTCCTGTCTGAGGAAGGACAAGCAGACCGGCGGCTCCTGGCTCCCTGACCTCACATCAACGCCAAAGGAAAAAAAAAAAAGCTGACCGCTGACCGGGTTGTTCAGGCAGGGCCGGGCCGGGCTGGAGCTGGCCCGCACCAGCTCACCAGAGCGCATTCTGTGTATCTCTTCCCGGGTCTGTGTTCAGTGACGTCACGTGGGCAGCCTGAGGTCAGCCACGGTGGGAGTATTTACACCACGGAAATCGGCAAAACTACAGATCAGGGCTTCGGGCCACCCCGTCCCTGGAGCCAGCCGGTAAACATTTACCAGCTCGCCGCTGTTTACTTGATAACTAGCTACAGCGTCTTTCCATCTCTGCTTCATCAACACTGATAGATAGAAACTCGAGCAGCCCACGACTTTTGCTTTGCTGCAGCTACAGCAAACCCTTCATGAATTCCAACAAATTAAAGAGGCATGACCTCTCCTGTTGAGAGCTTGGGCCGCCTTCCTTTTATCAAGCTCTGTCCTCTAGAACCATCTCTCATTTCCTCCATTAAGGCACTTCCTAAGCCTTTCCCCCTCAGAATGTGCAATAAAACACACGGGTCTTTATTGCTGTCTCTGTCCAGGCCCCCTTGAAATTACATTTTCCAGTCTGCAGACATCTCCTCCACCCCGGAGGAAGCCTGCGAGAGAGGGGCCAGGTTTGATCGAGTTTCGCTCTGTATTTTCATTTGCAGTCTTGCATGGACTCACATTCAAAAATGACTTTGCTTTACTTCTCTTAAACACGTTCGTGTTTTTGTAAGGGCTTGCGTCGAGCCCATCAGGAGGTTGCATTGGGGAGGCACTCTCCTTCATGCAGATCGAGGACACTGAACAAGCTTGGGTGTGTCCCCAAAGGTCATCCTCTATACCCGCATAAATCCAGAAGGGTGCCTTCTTTCTCGCCACGGAGAAATAGAAGCACCGAGTAACAAACAGGCAGGAAGTCACCTATGGCAGGCCTTCAACTGGCTGGAATCAGTACCTGATCGTGGCTCCAGAAAGCCTCAGTCCCACTACGAGCTGGGAGACCATACCAATCTGTACCCGGTGCTTACCTGGAACAAGGATGTCCCCCTCTGCCTGTCGCAATACTGGCGTTCAGCCTTCCATCAGCTCTTATGAAGCAAAGCCGTCCCTAGCCCCTGGCCGCCCCCCTCCACAGATCCCCACTAGTCTGATCCCTACGAGGTATTGGCCGTAAAGGCTGGAATGCACACCTTTTAGTAGGAAACTCCTGATGACCAAAAATCATTCACAGCCCATAGGAGCGGAGCTAAGCAGGTGCACACTGGTTGCTGTGACAGGCAGGTGGGATAGAGAAGAGGGAAGAGGTTTAGGAGCTGGGAAACTCCCTAGTCCTCAAACCACGCAATATAACTACCACCTTCTCCAGCTCCACATGTGATCCCCGCCCCCCCCCCCCGCCGCATGAAAGGCCCCATGTGGTGAGAATTACTTCTGTCCTTGCAGGGAAGACATGGAGTGTGAGCTTCAGCGCATTACAGGCACCGTGTCTCCGTGCTTCGGGGTCAGAAGGAAACCCCTAGGACCGTCTTCTTCAACATTTTTCCAACCAGCAGGCCGCGGGGCAGGCCAGGCTTGGTTGCTGGGCAGAAGTAGCCAGGGCTGGAACGGAGAGATAGTGAAGGCGGCTGGGGTCTGCGTGTGCGCACGTGTACGTGTGTGTACGCGTGGGCAGATGTGCTCTAGCACCAAGGCAGGGAGCATAAGGGGAGACGCGATCCAACAAGGCCGAGCTGCTGGGTAGATTGAAAGAGACAAAGAAGGTCACTCGCTCCCTCGTGAGTGATCAGAAGTTCCAACTGCGTCACTAACTGGAAGAGGTTAGGAACCTCTAATACAGCGAAAGCCACAGCGAAACGATCCTAAGCCTTGCTGGAAACCAGCTTTTCAGTAAAACCTCGTGTACAAATTTGTCTCTGAACAGTATCCAGCCCCATTTTTTCCATTCAAAGAATTTTCAAATCCATTTCCTTTCGCAAACATCGTTTGAATGGGTGCATCATGTGGGTATCATACTGGTGGCCATGCTTTCTGTGTGTGTGTGTGTGTGTGTGTGTGTGTGTGTCTGTGTGTGTAATCACGATGCTTGCCCTTCCTCTGTGCTTAAGGCAACCTTTTACGGGCATAAGTACACACGCCAAGTCACAATTTGGCAGCCCTGAGGAATAGCTTAGCACCATGATGTACCCACCCGGCTCAATTTTGCACCACCAGAAAAAAATAGCTCTGTACTTGGTACTGAACTTTGGGATGATGGCAGGAATTTTCTGACCCGGAGTACAACCTCAGAACCACAGAGCCAAGGACACAGGGGTGAGCGCAGATATAGGAACTTGGTTGATCATGCTCAGTTGTTCAGAAAAAAAAAAAAAAAAAAAAGTAGGGTTCTGATGGCCAAAGAAACAATCTGGGCCCTACGTACTCGTTGTAAAACTATGTCAAGGAACTTATACAACAGAGTTCCAGTTTTTAACAGCTTTGGCCAGCGCTGCGGTGGTCTTCTGTCTCTGCCTGTTATGTGTAGGGTTACTCAATGTTATAGCTGAAAGGGACTTCCAGACCATTGAGACCACAGTGGCTGCCTCTGGAGAGAAAAGCGCGCAGTGATCTGGAGGGGGATCGAAAGTGCCCTCTGGACACTGGTATTGATCCATTTCTTGACTTGGGTGGTATCGATACCACAAATTCCCATGTTTGCTTTGTGGAAATTCACATGTTCTGTGCACCCTCCTCCATCTGTGTTACCTTTCTTTTCAGATTAGTTTTGTTTGTCACTGTTCACTCCCATCCCTCCACATTACAGGAGAGCGAATGGAGGCCCACACAGCCAAGTTAAGGAACAGGTAGAGGGTTAGAACTGGGCGGCACCCTCATTACCAGTTTAGCTCTCTGTCCACCATAATGTGGCGCTTAATACACGGCCTGCTGTGTAAGATGGGTCTTGCGTATTTCCAAATGGATTGGAAACCATCACTAAGGACTGGGTCTTGAGCCTCATGTCACTCGTAGGTCCCTGCACACACAATGCTTGCATTTTTGCAGGCGTGTGCACACACATACACACACATACACAGTGCTAAAATCACAGCAGGTGCCAAATGTTCATCCTGGACCGCACACCATGCTGAGAGTCCCCCACTGGCTCTGATGGCATGAAGGAGTGACCCTGCTCAAGCCAAGCTCCCTGGCCCTGCCCTTGAGGTTGTTCTCTGCTGTCTCAAAGTCCAATCTCCTGTCTCCAACACCTGCCAGTGACTCCTTTGGTTGGAGGACCTACAGCTTCCTGCTGTGTCCCCTCCTCCACTGGCTTCTCTGGGCATCCTTGCTGCCCTGGATGAGAAAGTGCTCACAGTGGCCTAGGGGTCCTCACCCCTGGCCCAGCCAAGACCTATCCATTTCTGGGAGTGGGTGTGGATGAAGGTAGAGAGAAGAGAGAAGGGGATTTGGTCAACTGATGATAATAATTAAGGACTGGTTAGATTCAGAAGCTAAGATAGGCAGGACTACCTCCAAGTCACTTGGGTAAAACGTCCAGGACGCTGACCCACTGGGAAAACATAACACAGGTTGCTTCAAAGAAAGAAAAAACTGGGGGGGGGGGGGGTTAAATGGGAGTGGGAAGGAATTGACTGACTTGCAGAAACTCAAGGTCCAAGAGGTGAGCTGAAGGCACAGGTAGCCGAGGGCAAGAGGGGGACCACGCACGGCTGACGATCAGATGACAGTCAGGATTTCCCACAAGGCTTTCCTGCTTTGACTTCACTCTCCCACTGGCTCTTTCCAACTGGGGAGTTGAGCTAGATGAACTTGAAGTTCCCCTCTTGTTCTCAAGGGCTTCTTAACTGAGAACCTAAAACAAACAGCAAATACCACAAGCAACCAAGAAAATACACATTCCCAGAGGAGAGCTTTGCCTGCTCTGGGGGGCTTCACGCCCTATAAAGGTGGATTTCTGGAGAGCCAAGAGAGGCTTATTCATGTAAAATGCAGAAGGAAGCCACCTGCTATGACACTAGATATTTTTCCATGTAAATACTCCCATTTAAAGCCCCCGATCAAACATTTGTACATTTGGGTTTCTTCAACCAGGCTTGCCTATGCTTAGGAAAATCACTTCAGCCCCTAGGAGTTCTTAAACAGAAGCTAAATATTGGCCCCGACACGTTGGTCATTGCATGCATATTCACCTTTTTTAAATGGCTCTAAGCCCTTGAAATGTCAGGCTAACAGAATTCAGGAAGTTACACCTGACCTCTACAGGGCCAAAGACTGGGAAAGGGGCGGGGGCAGCCCCGGGCTCCAACAGTAAAATTCAGCATCAACACTGACACTGATTACTGCCTCTACTTTCTGTTTTCTTGGCAATGAAATCCACAAACCTTCCATTTCTGAACCTTTGCCCGGTTTGGGAAGCTGAGCCATCAAACGGAGCTTTATCTTGTGAGGGTGAACAGGTTTGAATCTAAATATAGCAGTCCTATAGACCTATCAGGATTTATTATCTATTTATGTCCACGTTTGCACTGGCATAGTTTTAACAGCCGCTGTTTTACCAGAAACCATGCAAACCCAGCTACTGTGGTTTTGACAACGTTGATATTGAAAAGAAATATGTTATTTCTCCAGTGTAGCTCTGGAATGAAGTGACCACGAGTGAGTCTGTTTCTTATAAATTTAGAGGTTGTTAAGTGCGACGAGAGGCCTCGGCCAGTCCCCTTTGTTTACTGAAGAAGAAGCATGCCTCATCGCACGTTGTCAGTGGCAAAGGGTAACCAGAACCTTTGCCCACAGTGCCTTAAACCATGCCACCTAGCACAGGACATGCAAAGAAGGCTGCTTCCTGGGGCAGGGGCGGGGTGGGGGGCAGGGAGGGGTTGCACAGCAGGTGTGCTCCCGGTTCTATAAAGGCAGAGGATGGGAGAGTTTGGCTCTCAGCCACGTCCACACCCTACTCCTCACCTGACCATTAACCGTTCTACCCAGAAGCTCCACTCACCATCCTGCAGCTAGCTCTGCCAATGGGGCAGCCCTAATGTGGTAGATTGGTTCCCAACAACCATTGGCACCCAACACAATTCTACTCTCCTTCTTGGATGCCCACTTGAGTTGTAGACGCTAGAAAGCTAAAAACTACATTTCCCAGACTCCTGTGCAACTAGGGTTACTGATGTCACTTAGCCTCAGCTCATCAGATGCAAGCATGTATGCCTGGGAGGGTGGAAGAAGGTAGAAGTAGTCCTTTTGTCGTCTCTCTCAACGGCCAAGCTTATCCGTGAAGCCATTTAGCTCCCTTGTAGTAGTGCTAGGGTCTCTAGCTCCATGGGTGTCAGGGCATCCTCTTTGCTGGTGTGGATTACAGCAGATATGGGCTGCTTCTGGAGCCGGCAGGAGCAGTGGTGGCCTCCTGCATAGAATGGCTTCTGGATGGCAGGAACCAGTGGCTTCCTTTCCATTGAAGAGCCCATATTTCTTTGGCAGTCAGTTCTGCACTCCAGATATGGGACTCGTTCTTGAATGGACAACCTAGTCTGCTTCTTCAGCATTCTCAACGATGCCGTAAGGCATTGAATACCTTAGGAGAAACATAGCAAACAAACAAACAAAAAAACCCCACTTCTTGCTTAAACAACGTAAATTGATTCTATTCTCTGTAACTGACATGTAAGCAATACATCAAGAGAGGGGTCTAGACTGGTATGCCCCTCGCTATTGAACACTCACCACGTGCCAGGAACTTAAGTTGGCAGCCTGCGTAACTCTCTCGTTGAGTCTTCACAAATGGAAAAATAAAGCTGGAGGTCAAAGGGGTCAATAACCTCCCAAAGTCCACAGCAGCCGGTGCCAGAGGAAGTGAGACGCACCTGATCCCCAACCTGGTTTCAGGACTGGGATAATCATTGAATGCCCGGAAGCAATGGAGTGTGGGGACGCCGAGCAACATTGCCTGGACCCCTACTCCCAACCCTACCACTGATTAGGGAACTACTTAACTTCTTTGTAGCTTGGTTTCCTTACCTATAAGTTGAGGATAAAATGGTCCATAACCCATAGGATTGCTGTAAAGGTTAAATTGGCTAATACACGGAGAATGCAGGTGTGTGGCAAATGTGAGAGAATCATTGGCTGCCATTAAAGATATCCCCCCATCAAAGGGGGCAAGTTGGACTTCAAGAAGTGAGCATAAGCTGGTCCCTTGACCCTTTCCAGACATGCTGATGTTCAGAATAAGATGTCAGACTGACCAGAACTTTGCCAATGTTAATGGATTCCAATATTGGCATCAGAGACAGCTGCAGTGTGACAATAAGACCCCAAACTTGACGTCTCTGGGCCTGGATGGATGTCACTCCCAGTTCTGTATCTTTCTACTTTGGCGACCTTGACCCTCAGTCCTTTAGAATCTTTGAGCCTTTGCCTCTTTGTGTGTAAAATTTCACATTACTATATAGCTCCTGGGTCGTTCTCAGGTTAAATGGGAAGGAAAGACGTGGCACGGTTTGGTCAGGCTTCTTTTGGTTGAGATGGCAAAGCTCTATTCAACATAAATGAGCAGAAATTGCAATGCCCTGGTTGGCGGATTGTGAGGAGGGTCCATACGCAGAGCACGGGAAGTACAAAGATAAGGCTAGTGTCTCTTTCTCAGTTTCTCTTCTCTGCCAGGGCCACCACGTCAGCACAACCTCTCTCACTAGAGACTCACTCACAGGTTCGGTGACAGAGAAACACTGGCTTTAATGTTCTGTCCCGCTTAGGGTGGCCAACTGCCTCCCTTTGCTGGGGACAGCAGGGTTTCCCAGGACGTGGAAATTTTTTGTGCCCCAACTGGGAAAGTCCTGGGCAAACTGGGACAAGTTGGCCACCCTCCTCCATTCCCAAATCCAACAGTAAGGGACCGGTTGGCCCAGCTCGGGTCAGCAGCCACCCGATATCACCTGACAGAGGCCAACGGTGCAGGTCACGCTAGAACACGTTAGTCCCTGCGACAAGCCATAAGAGTTTGGGGGGCGAGATGTCCCCTAGGATGTTAAGGGAGGGGGGCAACAGACAGAGGATCCTGTAATTATCTACCATGGACCCAGGGTAGGGATTCAATGAAGGGTCCTATATTCTTTCATTCGCCACTCATTACAATAGCCCCATTTAGGAATGTCTCTAAGAAAAGACTAAGGAACTCAACGGAATCTTTTGACCCCAGAAAAAAAATACAACGGATTTGCAAATTGCAAAATCCAAAATGCAATGGGTTTACAATGGAAATCCAAAGTCAGAGCATAAGGTAAAAATCACCCGGAGTCAAAACGGTTATCCACCTCTAAGCCTTGTGATCTCACTCAGCACGGTGCAGCGTTCCCTTAAGAGAAGCGAGCTGAAACTGGGGCCACCTGAGGAAGAACAGGCTCTTACCAACTGTCAGAAAGTCACTTTGGGACACGGATTTCTTGGATGAAGGTGGTGGACTAGCCTGCACAACTGAAATAGTCATTTCTCCCTAGTCCACACGTTGCAGGCAAACATGGTGATTTCAGATGCTGGAAGGTGATGAGATGTCCTGAAAAGATTAAGCGTCTAGGACCTGAGAGGGACAAACAGAAGCATTGAATAGCACCCAACCTTCAGAAATCAAAAATCATTAGGTGGATGAAATGACGCATTTATCCTCCATAAAACAAAGAGGTGTTTGCAGTGTTTGTTCGTTTGAGTTTTTCACTTTTTTCATAAAGAACGATCTCCACTGACACTTTTATATTATTCCTCAGAACTGACCACCGCCAATAACCTATACAACAGTAGGGACAGCGGAAAGCCCATTTTGCTGGATGAAGGCACATCATTCATTCCCGTCTCCGGGCCTTTGGGCAGCAGCACACCCAGCAGGGATTCAGGACGACAAAGAGGAAGCATAAATAGCAGGATGCAGGTTGGACCAGAAAAGCATCACGGACGATTTTAGTTCCTTTCCCTACTGTAGCTGAGGAATGAGGCAATCCCCCTCAGCTATTTAAAACGTGGATGAGGGGCGCCTGGATGGCTCAGTCGGTTGAGCGTCCGACTTCAGCCCGGGTCACGATCTCACGGTCCGTGAGTTTGAGCCCCGCGTGGGGCTCTGGGCTGATGGCTCAGAGCCTGGAGCCTGCTTCCGATTCTGTCTCCCTCTCTCTCTGCCCCTCCCCCATTCATGCTCTGTCTCTCTCTGTCTCAAAAATAAATAAACGTTAAAAAAAAATTTTTTTTAAAAATAAAACGTGGATGAGCCGCTCCTTTTACAGAGACTGTGAGGGCAGCTTACACCTTGGGTTGGTTTTTGTTCTTCGCTGTTTCTGAACAGGTGAGGGGGTGTCAGCATCCCCAGCTTTGATCTGCTGGCCCTCTCGGAAACCTAGTCTCCACTGAAACCACTCCCCCAAAAGCCTCATCGTCAATGAAGTCTGGCCATCTTCCACGCCCCATGCAGCTTTCTTGAGACCTCCTTGACCCTCTCGAGGTGCCCAGACCACCTTACCTGAGGGGTCTCGGGTAAAGAGGTTACCACCTCTGCTGCCTCTTCCCATCAAACAGCCCACCTGGTCGTTCCACCGCTTTCCCTCTCTCCGGCAGCCCCCTGTTACCAGGAAGAAGCTCCGCGGTGTCTGTGGACAGGCCCTCCTACACCGGCCTTCCCAAATCCTTGACCTCTCGTCTCCATCATTTTTCCTCACTCGCGTTCCGCCACCGGGTGCCTTCACCACAGAAAGTGCTCCCTCTGATCCCAAATTCAGACCTTCCTCTCTCGGATGGGATGAGGGCTTCTCTTCCCTTCAGCTTTCTCTTTCAATGACTCCCAGCACCCTACTGAAGTGCCCTCAGCAGCTCCCATTATCTACTGACCACCCCCCCCCCCACACACACACACACACCTTTCTCCATCACTCCACCACCCTCTATACTCAACTTGGGTTTAACACGTTATTCAAGCCTTCCCCTACCAACACCCTAAATTCCTTGCCCCTTCTTCCATCTCTGTCACCAGGTGAAACTTAAATGCCAAATCCACCCAATGCTATCTTCTTCCCACGTGCACCCAGGCTACTAAGAGTGTTGGAGCAAATGGCATATCCAGAGTGGTACCATCAAGAAGTCATGCTCACCAGCACTGTCTGGGCCTCTCACTCTGCCTGGCATCCAACGGTGTCTCCTTGATCACGTCACCCTCCCATCCTCCGCAAGCACGATTTCAGACTTACATTCTGCTCAAATTTCCTGTCTACACTCCACCCTCCTCACTCGCAGTGGGTGACGGAGAAACAAGAAGGAGGATGAGAAGCAAGAGGAGAATGTCCTCAGTGCCCACCAAACCCCCTACCCTGCCTGTCCTTCCCACCTTCCCTCCTCCCGCCCAAGGGGCGCCCCTTCCCCCAAGTTCAAGGCCCCAGGCTCCTCCCCATCTTAAAGACCCCATGCTCTCAGTTCAGCCCACTGCCCAACACCTGCCTGCATCTTCGACCTCTCCTTCGCTAATGACGTTTCCATCAGCATTTAAGCTTCTCAAGCCTCTTACACCTTAGATCGAACAAGCCCTTCCCTAGCCCCGTGTCACGGCCAGCTGCCACCATACCCGTAGCCTCCATGCGCGGCCAGATTTCTTGAATGGGAATCCATGTTTCCCAACCCTCATCAGCAGACCATGTGAATCATAGTCATCAAGGAAGTTTAAGTTATATATAGATATAGAGTTAGAGACAGAGACAGAGACAGAGATAGAGATAGAGATAAAGAGAGAGAGATAGAGATATAAAGAAGCCAGATACTGAAGGCTATATATTATATGATTCCACTTATATGAGATTTCCAGAAAAGGCAAAACTATAGAAACAAAAAGTAGATCAGTGGTTACCTGGGGCCATGGGTGAGCAGAGATTAACTGTGAATGGGCAAGGAAACTTTTTGGGGGTGACGGAAATGTTCTAAACCTGGTTGTAGTGATGTCTGCACTATATAAATTTACGACTTTTCAGCAAACTCTATACTTAAAATGGTTGAATTCTATGGTCTGTAAATTATATCTTAGTCAAGCGCGCGCACGTGTGTGTGTGTGTGTGTGTGTGTAATTTTTTCACTCAGAAGGCAGAAGGAAAAGGAACCTCGAAAGCTCAGGTCCGAGGAGACCAGGCTATGGCAGACACAGGGGGTTTTTGCATGGAAAGAAGGTGAGTCCCGCCCTTCATCCTGGATAAAAGATTCCCAAGTGGAGGGAGCAAAATGGGTGAAGGGGCCCAAGGGGTACAAACTTCCAGTTAAAAAATAAATAAGTCATGGAGGTGTCACACACAGCATGGGGAATACAGTCAAAAACATGGCATTAAAACTTTGTATGGTGATGGCTGGTAACTAGACCTACTGAGACAATCATTTCACAATACATGCAAAAGTTGAAGCACTATGTTGTACACCTGAAACTAATACATTGTATTGTATGTAATTGATCGTATGTCAATCACACTTCAATTACGAAAAAGAATTCCCAAGTTGGGAGAAAGGGAGAGTCAGAAGCAAAGTAATTCAGATAGTAGCGGGTTCCTAAGAAGGAGTCCCATGTTACCCTCCCTCCACACCCCAAGATTTGAGTGTAGCAGCAAATGAGAAAATTTAAGAACGATTTCTGGAACCCTGGAGGGGAGGGGCCTATGCCCCCATCCTGGGTGGAGCCCTGAAGAATGTGGCTAAGCTCTAGCAAAAAATGGCTGCACTATGTCTAGGCAGACAGAGTGTCAGCCCCCCAGAAAGTTCCCCTTTCCCTATCGTGGTGTGAGAGCAGCAGAAGTTTCCAGGTGCCCTGAAGGGCCACAGAGAAGCATCACATGTGGAGGGAATGAGGACAATGGACAGTGCAGCAGACATCAGCACGAACAGGTGGCGAGTAAGAGCCTGGCCCCTGCAGCCTCATAACCTGGGTGTCCCATCAGCCTCCAGATTTTCAGACCCAACCCCAGGGAAAGAGGAAAGTTGCCCTGTGTTGGCAGATTCGGTTTCTGCCATTCTGAGGTTCAAACTAGACATCCAATTGAGAATTGAGCAAAATAGAGGAATTCACCTTTGAACTTTGAGTTGCGGTGCCTCTAGGCGGAGAATTGAGTGAGGCAGCACCCGTGGGGTAAGCCAAGAGTAGGAGACTGAAATGACACAACTGTCCCAGCTCTCCCAAGTGAATTAACCAACGAGGAACTTTGTTTTTCCTAGATTAACAAGGAGAAAAAACATAGGAGCCTCTTCAAGCGACAAAGAGAGTCAGTGCTCAGCACTGAGGGTTTTTCTTCCCCCCACCCCCACCCCGCCACACCCCAAGTCAGTGCTTCATCCTTATTGGGTGCCAGAGAATGTGGTGGCCGGAGAGGAGTCCATTATCTGGGAGAGATAAGGCTCAGCCTGAGAAAGTGGAGATAGAAGGAAGCTGGAGACAGCGTGGAGGCACATGCCTCTACCGTCTGCTCTGGCCTCGGCCACAGCCTTACCCCACCCCGGCGGGATCCAGGGCCCTGGAGGGATCCCCAGGGATCCCAGATCCCCAGGAGGGATCCCAGCCCTCCCCTACAGCCAGTGTGAGGGCAGAACGGCATACAGGGCAGAGCAAAAAGCGTCCGTCACCAAGGCAGGAGCCCGACCCTCCCACGGCCAACCTCAAATGAAATCCTGAGTCTGAGCAGGTTGACACGTGGGGTCCCGGTGCAGCAGGAGGAAGCAGGATTAGTTGAGGCAGGAAGGTGGGGCCCTCGACAGTCACGTGACTCTGAGCAAGTCACTTCTCCCTGCCTCCGTTTCCCCTCTGGGAACTGCCGGGGACGGTAGGGAGAGCGGCCCAAGAGCGAGCATAGATTCTCAAGGCCACTCTCGAGAGCTGAATTCTGATTCCGTTTCAGACCCGTCAAGCCAGGCCCCAGCCTCGTCCACCCACACCTCGAGGAGGAAAGGCTTTGCTAGGGGTCCCAGCCTCGTCCCACGCCGGGGCTGCTGTTTTCTTTGCTCCCTACCCTGTGTTGTCACACAGACACACGGGCAGGGCAAGTCTGAAAATATCTTTTCTCAGAGAATACATTGATTAGAAGGTTTATTTCTCTCTTCTGCGACGGAGACTAAGGGTAAGACACCAGCACCGCGCGTGGAAATGTAACCCAAGCGCTACAAAATCGACCTGTACGGTCCCGGCAGATGCAAACAGCTCCCCAGGCAGATCATTTCCTTCTCCTCTTACGAGGAAGCATCACCCCACAAATGCATACACCCTGGGTCTTGGCAATTCATTAGCGCTACCTTCCCAGCCTGAAGCTGTGGGTCTGTCTCCCGCGTCATCTGAAAAATCAATAAGGAAGCAACAGCTGAGCTCCCAGTCCTTCCTGGGCAAGCAGAGGAGTGTTAGCGAGGCTTATCGCTGGGAAGCTGGAGCCTGGGTGGCAATCCTGAGTCCAGCCACCAACCCCCACGTTACAGGACCCACTCCCGGACACGTCCTTCTCTGGGTCTTTTTCTTTTTCACGGCGAGCAACTTAGTTACTTATTTAACGAACCTGGACTAGTCCGCTTGGAAGTTTCGCTCCAACCACGGTTGGGACATATTTATTTTTTTTTTCTTTCTAACTTTCAGACAGCCACTGTAACAAAAATTCACACCAGCACAAGACTCCTCCTTTGGCAAGGCACCATAGCCATTCCATTCCAATCGACTCAGGCTGCTGAACTGGATATTTTGAAATGGTCTAACACCCACTTTATTAACATCAGGGCTAATTTCTTTTGAAGGGAGTTTCAAGCCGCCAGGACTTCGATGCTAGGGTTAATTGGTCTGTTTGCCACTGTTTGTCAGAACTGTCTTTAACGAACATCTTCAAAGGCCGCTCGGATACCGGCCCCCGCCTCGTCTGAAATGCCTCAAATGTCTTTATCAATGCCAAAAATGCAGTGAGTGAAAAAGGGCTTTTTACTTAATTATTTCTGAAAACCAAAAAGGGGGATTCTGCGGAGACAGATAATGAGAGTTGACACAGTGAAATTAAAATGCGTGTCCAGGCAAAGAAAGCCAAGAGGGCCGCACCCCTCCCTGGAGCCAGCACATGGGGAGCGCGTCCCTCCTGGGCCCAGGGCACCAGACGGCAGGGACGGGGGCTTCGTTTCGTCTCTTGGAGCAGATGCCATTCCGAAACCCACGCTGATTGGGCCGCACGGGTTGCCTAGCAACCCGCAGGCCAATGGCATCTGGCTCGAAAATGCCAACATCTGCCCAGCATTTCGAGTCTAATTTTTAATTCGGACACTTAGGTCTGGAGACGGGCAAGAAAGTGTGTCTTTGGAAACTAAACCAACATTGATTTCTTGCTACGATTCCCCCCCCGCCCCCCCCCCACGCGAGTCATGGTTTATGATGCTGTTTTTCACAACCCCTCCCCCCCCACCCCCCACCCCCGTCGACCTTCCTATTTCCGGTTCCCTTTGGGGGTAGAGGTGAGTAGAAAGGGGGAAGAAAGTGGGGCGGCTCCTAGGTAGCCAGAAGAAGAGAGGGGCAACGTGCCTTCCGTTTTAAACAGAATTAGGAACGCCTCAGAGCAGAAGAGGAAAATAGTTTGGTCTCCATTTTATTGCAAATTACGGTCGTGGATCCACGTCTCCGCCCAAGTCAGGTAAGAAATTAGGATATGTCTCTTGACAACCCCTACCCGATGGTGGGGCCTTGGGGCTACGCAAAGACGTTTGGGACCGCACCTGGGGAGCTCAACACTGTTTTCTTCTCCCCAGGAGAGCTGCCTTACCACCCCAAAAGGAAATCAGAGACACCAACTAGCGGAGAAACTGAGACTCCCAACCCCTACTAAGGAGGTCACTTCAGGATCCCTAAACACAGCTCACATGTTGAGGATCTCGGTCTCCACTGCAGGAAACCCACACATGCCCGGGTTCTGTTTTTGGCCCTGGCATACCTTGGCAATTGCGGCCTGCAGTCCCCCCCGCCGACTAAAGTCCCAGCAATCAATATATTTGCATGTTGTTTGAGTAACAATGCAACAGAAACCCCCTGAGGGAAATCAGATTTGGAAGGAGTAAGGGCAGCTCCAGAACAACACCTTTCTTTTAAAAATTCCAAATGGCATTGCAAACTGATGCAATCACTCCACCGGCCTCTGCTTGAGTGAGTACGTTAGCCTTCGCTCCTTCCAATATAGAGAGGTCAGATTACCTGCTGGAGAGCAAAGGAAGCCCTAAATCATTGGACGCAGGGGAAAAAAAATAGCCAGGGGACGCTGAGCAAGGAGGGGACCTTCAGATCTCCTTTTAGGGTAGGGTCTCTTTAACTGGACAACTTCTGGAGGGCCTTAACTGGACAGCCTCTGGCAGGAAAAAGAAAAGTGTGCTGGGGGCTTTGATTAAAATAAATAAATAGATAAAACCCTTACACATTCCCCTCCCCTTTCAGCGTAACACCCCAGCCCCTGGTGAGGTTGTGGCCATTGGTTTTTGCCAAGAGCAGGAGATCTGATTACTGTTATCTCTGCTTGCATAACTACAAATGTTATCATTACTGCTCAACTGATACGGCTCTGTTTTACAAACACAAAGGAAGACTGTATGTACCCTTGCCCTCTCACCAGAAGGGCTGATTTAAAAGAAAAAAAGAGAGAGAAGGAAAAGGAAGGGGGGGGTGCGGCTGGGAACCGAGAGAGGCAGACCTGCTGAATGAGCCTTTGAGAAAGAATTATGTGATAGGTGTGTGTGTGTGTGTGTGTGTGTGTGTGTGTGTGTGCGTTTTTAAAATGCTGCTGCGAAAGCTAAGAATTGAAAAGTATTCAATGGGCATCATGTCAGAAGCACAATGATTTATTTCGCTGGTTCATTTTCAAACATGAGCTTTCCCCTTCTTCCCTGAAATGTGTTTTGGGCCCGAATCTTCAAAATGGGAGGAACAGAGGTTATGCAGAAAGCCCCGGGTCTGATTCAAGATAAACAAGGATCCGATTCTGAATATGACAGTGGCATATCCCTGGCCTCCAAAGGGCCTCGTCTGCTTGCCCAGACTGCAGTCGCTTCTCTGTCCAAAACTGTGGGGGCGAGAAGCAGGGTCCCCTCTGGCTAACCCCCGCACCCTGCCCCACAACGGGAGCTGTGGGTTATAAGCCCTCCCCGTTCGACCACACCTACGCTGCCTGAGGCAGTCCTCCTGGTCGAGCTCCTCTAAGCCAGAGTTTACACGCGCGCGCACGCGCGCGCGCACACACACACACACACACACACAGCTCTGACTTCAGTGTTTATAGTCAGGAGTACAGGAAATACGACTTCTTTATTTTCCTGGTGCCATCCCACAAAGTTGAAGCCTTGTCACCATTAATTCCCACTCTTCCTCCAGGATCACATCAAAGTTCCTGGAAGCTCACTCAGGCCTGGGTATAGGAGGCAGGCCAGGGAGGAGGGGGGGATCTGATGTGCAAGGGGGCCATCTCTTCAGACCACAGCTCCCAGTAAGACGGCCTTTGGCTGGCCCCCATCCGCACCACTCTTGGCCATACTGGGCTGCAGAGACGCAAAGGGAAACAAAACTTCGCTCGGGCCCTCCCTTGTTCGGCTCCTCCTAGAACCCTGTGCCTCATTTTTTTAGCATGTTTTTTTTTTTTAATTGTGATCTAATTTGCATACCATAAAAGCCACCCGTTGAAAGGATAGGATTCAGTGGGTTGGGGTTATATTTGCAAAGTTGTGCAACCATCACCACTATTGAATTCCAGAACATTTCATCATCACCTCCGAAAGAAACCCCGCCTATACCTAATTTTGAACTCATCCTTTTGCATTCTGTGTTCTAAAGAGGGTCCCAAATGGCTTAAGCCTCAATCCCCGTAGAAATTAAATCCACCCCTAGATCGGAAACCTGCAAAGCAGCCTCAGGCCAGCCTCCTGCAGGCAGCAATCTCTACTCCAGAACCAGATCCACCGCGTGAGGCGGGACAGAGAACTCAGATGCCCCCACCTGCCCTCGCCTAGAAAGCAGAGGTTTCCAGGGTTTGCCACACCTTCCCCGGGGCCTTGGGAGTCGGGAGTCCCCTTCGGAAGGACCCACCTGAGGCCAAACTCTCTTTTCTTCCCTGGGGGCTCTTCCCAGTCCTGAGAACCCTGGGCCCTATCTGCTCACCTGTTTCTTCTCTTAAACTCAAAAGGCAAGAATTTGCTTCTTTTGTTCTCTGAATTGTGTCTCCCTTCCCCCAAGGCTGGGAAGAGAAAGCAGTAACTGCCTCACCAAAGGTCACAAAATAACGCAAAGCAGTGGTTACCAGAACCCACCAGGGTTCATTCATCCAACTACTGGCCTGATGCACAGGAAACACACAGCCCTGGTCTTTAAGAGCTTGAAGGTCACTGCCCCGACACTTCTCAGAGGAGTGCCAAGGGTGAGGCCAAGTGGCCTGACAGCGGGGACCTTCCTTGAGCATGATGCCATCTCCCCAGATAAGGAGGTGGCTTTATTATCTCCCTTTAAAATTGGGGGAGGTGGGTGACTGAAGGCCTGGGACCCTGTCTCCTTGCCACCACAATCTGAGGACAGTGGGGCCAAGGGCTGTGCCTGTGAGCTCCGAGCCCTACTTGGGGCATCAGGGCCCTGGGTCCTGGCCTACCGGGAAAATCATTCATTCCGGGTTATTTATTCACTTATCTCACTTTCTCAGTTTACTGTCTATAAGTCAATAAGCTTTGGCGCTAACCCTTTGTGAGATCTCCTCTCCCTTCAGGGATACACTTGATTTATGTTTCTATTTCATTTTATCTGATTTTAAAGACTGAGAAATTGGGGCGCCTGAGTGGCTCAGTTGGTTAAGCGTCCGACTCTTGGTTTCAGCTCAGGTCATGATCTCGTGGTTTGTGGGTTCAAGCCCTGCGTCGGGCTCTGTGCTGACAATACGGAGGCTGCTTGGGATTTTCTGTCTCCCTCTCTCTCTGCCCGTCCCCTGCTCTTTCTCTCTCTCTCTCTCTCTCTCTCTCTCTCTCTCTCCCTTAAAATAAATAAATAAACATTTAAAAAAGGACTGAGAAATTAATTAGGGCACAAAAGAGCTCAGAACCCCCCCTAGGGTGGCCTAGGCCAGACACTCAAGAATCACCACTTGCTCCCCTGGGAGAAGACTGGAGAAATGATGGCACCAGTCCAGGTGGAGGAGCCCACGACCAGCGCCCCCTCTGCCAGGAAGGGCAGCCCCGAGGTTGGAGCCATTATAAAGTGTCCAGATAATGGTGATGATGCCCACAGTGGCCATAGTGACAGCAGCAACTTCGCTGTGCTTGCCGTGCAAGCACAGTTCTGAGCTACCTCATGCAGAGCTCTGTTTACTCTCAGCACCATTCAGCTATGAGAGAGGAACTGTTACTGTCCTTATTTTGCAGATAAGGAAAAAACACAATAGAGAGATGAAAAGTTTGAGCAGTGATTTTATACTGCCTACCTCGGGAGCCTGTTCTTAACTGCTGCTCTGTGCTTCCTGAAGCAGGGAAAGCCAAGAACGAGCCACCCTCTGGTTCCAGGGCACAGAGATGCCCTTCTCAGCCTGGACTGAACAATGAAGTGAATTGGGGCCTCCCTCAGGTCATGACTGAACTTTTACTGCTTTGTTTGCAGTAGGAAACTGAGGATATCTGACTTCAAAAGCAACAATCTCAATTTTCTAGAGGGGGAAGATGAATCCCTACCTCACACCATATAAGCAAATAAATTCCAGCTATACCAAAGAGTAAACAATATATTGAAATCATAAAAATACCAGGAAAAGACCATAAAATAATATTACAATATCAGAATAGGGGACACTATTATAAATAGTCACTTAGCTCAAAAATCTTAAAAAGGAAGAGGGAAGCACTTTCTCTGGAGGAGAAACACAACATCATTAATAAAGCTAAAAAGTAAGTGATGAGCATATTACAGACATTAGCCTCCTTTGCTTTGTAAGTATCTCTTACAAAACAAAGACCAATAATCCAACAGAAAAAAAAAGGCAAAGGGTATGAAAAGTTCATAGCAAAGAAATTACAAAATATATTAAACAGTGTACAACCTTGCTCATAATAAGAACATTCCAAATTAAAACTACCCATCTGGTTGGCAAAGATCTACAAAGATTAGCAAGGATGTAGGGAAACATATCCTCGCCCAGTGCTGGAAGGCATCCACTCAGCCTCTAGGGACAAGCAATAAGGCAACAAACCTTTGATCCTACAATTCCACTTTTAGGAATTTAGCCTATAAATATGCCCACGTATGTAGGAAGTGATTATATACAAGAATGTTTATTGTATTATTGTTTTTAGTGGTAAAAGATTGGAAGTAACCCAAATATCTGAGAAGCCTAGTTAATTGAACTACGGAACAGATTGCTGTGTAGATATTTTAAAGGATGCAAGAGAATGAAAGTGGGATCCTTACCTCACACTGTATACAAAAAATTATCTCAAAATGGATCAAAGGCCTAAATGTAAGAGCTAAAATGATCTCTTAAAAGAAAACATAGGAGCCAATTTTCATGAGCTTGGATTTGGTGATGGATTCTTAGATGTGGCACTGAAAACCCAAATGACAATGATAACAAAACTGGATAAATTGGACTTCACCAAAGTTAAAAGTTTTTCTGTATCAAAGGGTATTATCAAGAAAGTGAAAAGACAGCCCACAGAATGGGAGAAAATATTTGCAAGTCCTCTATCTGATAAGAGAGCAGTATGCAGAATATATAGAACGCAACTCAACAACAAAAACAACAACCCGATGAAAAACATGGGCAAGAATCTGAAGACATTTCTTCCAAGAAACACGGATGGCCAATAAGCACACAAAAAGATACTCTCAGCATCATTAATCATTAGGAAAATGCAAATCAAAGCCACAAGAATCTACGTCACATCCCTACTAGGATGGCTATAATAACAATAATAATTTAAAAATGGAAAAAAAGTGTTTAGCAAGGACATGGAACATTTGGAACCCTCATAGGTTGCTAGTGGAAATGTGAAATCATACAACTGCTTTGGAAAACAGTGTGATGGTTTCTCAAAAAGTAAAACATAGAATTATTATACAACTCAGCAATTCCACTCCTAGGTACATACCCAAGAGAGTTGAAAATGCGTGTTCAAATGAACTTTTGTACCTGAATGTCCATAACAGCATTATTCATACTAGCCAAAAAAGTGAAAACAACCCAATGTCAATCAGTAGGTGAATGGAGAAACCAAATGTGCTCTGTCCATACGATGGCATAGGATTCAGTACTAAAGGGGAATGGAGTTCTGATACCTGTTACAACGCAGGTGAAGCTTGAAAACATTATGCAACTGAAGAAGCCAGACACAAAGGACCAGCTGGTGTATGATGTCATGTATATGAAATGGCTGAAACAGATCCATGGAGAAGGAAGGAAGATCAAGGGTCGTTGGGCACTGGGAAGGGCAGGGCTGGGTAGTGACCCCTTAATGGTTATGGAGTTTCACTCTGAGGTGGTGAAAACGTTCTGGAATTAGATGGTGGTGATGGTTGCAGAGCCCTGTGAATGTGCCAGTAGCCACTGAATTGTACATTGTTAGGTGGTTAAAGCAGTAAATTTTATGTTACGTAAATTTTACATCAACTAACACAAGGATGAGGAAGTCTTCTGTGTATCAACAGAAATAATCCCTGGGGCGCCCGGGTGGCTCAGTCAGTTGAGTGTCTGACTCTTGATTTTGGCTCGGGTCAAGATCCCAGGGTTGTGGGATAGAACCCGTGTTGGCCTCTGCACCAAGCATGGAGCCTGCTTAAGATTCTCCCTCTGCCCCTCTCCTCCACTTGTGTGCTCTCTCTCTCTCTCTGGAAAGAAGGAAGGAAGGAAGGAAGGAAGGAAGGAAGGAAGGAAGGAAGGAAGGAAGGAAAAGGAAAGAGAAGAAGAGAAAAGAAAGGAAAAGAAAAGAAAGGAAAAGAAAAGAAAAGAAAGAGAAGGGAAGGAGGGGAGGGGAGGGAACAAAAAGCCCCTAAGATACGTTTTTAAGGAAAAAGAAAAAGACAAGTAGACTACTATGGAACTGTGGCTATACATGGATCATAGGTTTTCTCTTAAATGCATTAATTGACCAAAATTGTACTTGTGTTTGTTTGTTTGGGTTTTTGCTGGGTTTTTTTGTTTGTTTTTGTTTTTTTTTTAAGTAGGCTCTACACTACACCAAGCATGGGGCTTGAACTCACTACCCCTAGACCAAGAGCTGCTTCCTCTACCAACTGAGCCAGCCAGGTGCTCCTAACTGACCAAGTTTTACTAGAACTTACTTCCCCAGGACTAGCAGCAGAGAAACAGACCCACACCCCGACCATCTCCAGGCTGGGGGGGAGAAACACACCCTCCCACAAGGGCAGCGTAGCCGCTCCTGGAGGCCTTGCCAAGGCCGGCCGGCCATGTTTACCCAGGGTGCCCAATCTGTCAGGCTGCCACTGCTCCCCCACACTCGTGCTGGGCCGCAGCCGGCAGCCCCTGGCTGGGGCTCACACCCTCTGATGCAGCTGCAGAGAACGCATCATAAGCAGCCGAGCGGGGGGAGACCTGGCAAGCGGACCAACGTGGAGCCTCGTTGTGTACGTTTTCTTTCCCCGCAACCAAAGCCGACCACCAGCCAGCCAGTCTGATCCGGCGTGGTCGTTTCAGCCCAGGACAGGTACAGAGGCAGCCTGTAACGGACCGCAGATTGGTACCAGCCCCCAAGTTCATATGTGGAAGCCCTCATCCACAATGGGATGATTTTAGGACGTGGGGCCTTTGGGAGGTGATTAGGTTTAGATGAGGTCATGAGGACGGGGGCCCATGAAGAGATTAGTGTCCTTATAGAGAGGAAATTCCTAGAGCTGCTCTCTCCACCATGTGAGGACACAGCCAGAAGACGCCGCAGGAAGCAGGCCCACGCTAAATACAGAATCTGCCATCCCCTTGTTCTTGGACTGCTACATTCCAGCTCAGGGACAAACAAATGCAGTTTAAGCCACCCAGTCTATGGTATTTTGCACATCAGCCTGAACGGACCAAGACAATCTCTAAGAGTGGCCCAGAGGGAGAGCAAAATGTGCAAAGCTCCACCTGCCCGGCAGGGGTGTGGAGTCAGCATGACGTGGGAGCCCCAGCCCCTGCCCTGCATTCCAGGGCGCCCCTCTGGTGTGAGCGGCCCTCCCCGCCGGGTGCCGTCTTCATGTCAAAAGTTAAGCATTTTTCGTAGAGCGTGGCCCAAAGTGCAAGCCAACGACGTCGCCTGGTGCTCGGCTGCAAAAGAAGAAATTTAATCCGTCCCGACACTGGAAGAAAAACTGGCTGGAGAGAACTCTTTGAGAGACAGCACAGTAGTATATTTTATGGGCACCTGCAGGGATTTTCAAGGATAGTTTCGGCCATACGTGATCCTCGCCTCAGGGGATGGCTTTTGAATCTAACCCCTGAGTCAGATGGGACTCCATTGTAATAAGAACAGAGTACAACCAACTTCTAGAAGATGAGAAATGGGAACATTTGCTTCCCAAAGTTTCCCCTACCACCTCTCACCACCTCCTTCTAAAAGTAGGTACAGATCGCATTTGTTATGGAAGGACGAGCCTGCCTGGGTTCAAAACTTACCATGTTCCTGCTGATCTGTACACAAATCTCACCCGAATGACAATACTTATAGAAGGTAAGAAATCTTGTCCTCGTTTTATTAGTGGAGAAAAGACTCCGAAAGGCTAAGCAATTACCTGAAGGTAAATAGAAGAGTCAGTGATGGTCCCCAATCTGCGAGGTCCAAAACCTTTATTCTTCTTGATCCCTTCGCCTTCTTATCCTGGTCAAATCACACTGGTTATCTCACCCACCTGCTTTTTCCCCCTACACTAATTTACTTCACGATGCAACTTCGCTCCTTCTACTCAGGCAACTTCCTTGTCTGCAAATGCTCACTGGGGAGATCTTAAGACCAACCTTACCCAGAAACTCGTTACCACACATACCCAAGCCAACCTGCTGGGTCCCTGAAACTATGCTACTGCATCATGGATCAGTCTCTCCAGTAGCTTCTAAGCCGTTCCACTAACATTTCTCGTCTCTTTTTAACTCCCATGGTACTCCAAACACCGCTCTCTTCCAAGACTACCTGCAGCTCTTACTATTTTCCTGTCATTGATTTCGTGCTGGGGTTTCTAACTACCCAGTACAGATCCCATGCTTTCTTTTTTTTTTTTTTTTTGTCCTTGGAATCTGAAACATCTCCCAATTTACCACCATCTGCTACCTTAATTAATAGGCTGTTTACCTCCCCTGTAAGACCTTGTAGCGATCCTCTTGGACTCCATCCCTAACTCTGTGCACATTGTAGGCTCTCATTAGTCTTGGTTTACAATCCAGCTTTCAATCTATTTGACAGCTCTCATCTCCAAGCCAATTTGAATTCCACTTTTCTCATAAGATTTCATAAGACACAAATACGCTTTTTTGAACCTGGAACAAATTACATCTAGTACATTCCCTCTGTCCACTCCTTTTATAATTTGAAGAAAGAAGAAGAAAAAAAAGAACATCAGTCTGGTGCGTTTGATACAAAGTCACCGGTTCTTTCTGTTCATTGAAGTCTCAGGTTTGCATGACTATCTCTAGGGAGTTCCCTCTGTCACATAGCACGATGTGGTGTCTTCCTCCAGCCCCTCTCTGCCCCGGCACACGCATTAGCAGATCTGAATCGCGCACAATGCAGTTGTGCCCAAATGCATAACGAAGGAGATAAATCAATAAAGCAGTTTTATAACCCGAACAGCCAACATCACTTACAGCCGGAGGTGACTGGTGAGTTCTTCAGTGTAGAAAACAACTTACCACTGGATTTTTTTTGTTGTTGTCACATGAAATGGTCATCGTTGCATCAAATGCAATCGGTCGTCCTCTGTCCTTTCTTCACGGGTCCAGTGCAAAGAGGTGGAGGGGCAGGAAGGAAGGTCGGCATTTCTTAAGCTCTTCCTGTGTATCAAGTCCTGAGCGAGGGGTTGGCTTCCTACGCTTGATCTCGGTGATGTTTTCAATGTAGCTTCATCGGCATCACCTGAAGATATTGGTAAAGAGGCGGCTTCCAGACTCGCTCCCAGATTTTCTCAGTCAGTAGCTCTGGGCTGAGGCCCAGGAATCTGTTTTTCAAAAGTGAAAAGCTTTCCTGATTACAAAGTGAACTGGGGAAGCACCGAATTCTCAAAGCGGCCCAGAAATGTCCATTTCAACCTTTCTTGTCAGTCATTTGTTGGATGAGGAGGCTAACATGCAGAGAGCTTAAATCATTTGCCCGGCATCAGAGAGGAGGGACGTGAAAGCCCAACATCAAAGATGAGTCCATAGGACTCTGGGACCCATCTTCGCTCCGTGATTCCATACAGCCTCCATTTTGATGGGAAATTTAATTCTTTGTTGTTGTAATAGGAGATACCACAGCCTCATTTTTATGAAAGTGAATATTCAGCACTGCCAAAGACATGTCGTGGACACTAATGTGCATAGCTGCATTATTCACAATAGCCAAAATGCAAAATCACCCAAGTGGTTGGAATGGATGGAAGATGAATGGGATGATCGGGAGATGAATGGAATATATATATATATATTTTTGTAATGTTATATTTATAATACAAGATAATATATTTTCTATTATACTAATTATATTTTATATCATATACATAATATTATATGTATTATTTATAATACAAGATAATATATTTTATATTATTATATTGTTTTATATTTTATATCATATAATATTATATGTATTATTTATAATACAAGATCATATATTTTATATTATTATTATATTGTTTTATGTTTTATATCATATATAATATTACATGTATTATTTATAATACAAGATCATATATTTTATATTATTATATTGTTTTATATTTTATATCATATATATTATATGTATTATTTATAATACAAAATAATATGTTTTATATTATTATGTTGTTTTATATTTTATATCATATATATTATATGTATTATTTATAATGCAAAATAATATATTTTATATTATTATTATATTGTTTTATATTTTATATCATTTATATAATATTATATGTATTATTTATAATGCAAAATAATATATTTTACATTATTATTATATTGTTTTATATTTTATATCACATATAATATTATAGGTATTGTTTATAATACAAAATAATATATTTTATATTATTATATTGTTTTATATTTTATATCATATATATAATATATATATAATTCCTCCATAAAAATGAATAAACTTCTTATATCTGTTACAACATGGATGAACCTTGAAAACTTATGCTAAGGGAAATAAGTCAGACACAAAAGTTCCAATATCCTATTCTGCTCCTATGAAGTGCCCAGAATAGGCAGATTCATAGAGACAGAAAGAGACTAGAGGTTAGCGGGGGCAGGGAGAGTTACTGCTTAATGGGCAGAGTTTCTGTTTAGAGTCACGAATGGTGGTGGTTATGCAACATTGTGAATGCACTTCATGCCCCTGAATTTCACACTTAAAAATGGTTAAAATGGTAAAATTTGTGTTCTGTCTTACCATAATAAAAAAGCAGAGGCTGCTTCAGATTCTGTGTCTCCCTCTCTCTCTGCCCCTCCCCTGCTTGCCCTCTGTCTGTCTCCCTGAAATAAACAAACATTAAAAAAAAATAAAAACAAGAAGAGTGGGGCTATGAAGTAAGCCTCAGAGACTTTCTTCCAGTTGCCCCTAAAGTTGAATGAAAACCGTATTTCTGGTTAATTGAGATCTCCATGTGATCATCGCATCACTGTATGTTACTCTTAGTGCATTTTTCCCGAGACGAAGAAAGGGAGGGAGCATTTTGGTGGGTAGGGGATAAAGTTAGCCTGTTCCTGAGACCCTGCAGCTGCTTGTCCCCAGGGATCTCCCCTTCAGTTCCTGGGGTTGCCCCCCACCTTTAATAGGGTCCATTTTTCGAGGAAATTTATGGCCCCTGCCACACAAGGATTCCTGACGACCATGGCACACATTTTTTTTTAAATATTTATTTTTGAGAGAAAGAGACAGAGCATGAGTGGGAGAGGGGCAGAGAGAGAGGGAGACACAGAATCCGAAGCAGGCTCCAGGCTCTGAGCTGTCAGCACAGAGTCGACGCGGGGCTCGAACTCACGAGCTGTGAGATCATGACCTGAGCTGAAGTCAGATGGCCAACCCACTGAGCCACCTAGGTGCCCCAGAAGTCAGTTAAACATCTCTTTTTTTTTAATTTTTTTAAAAATGTTTATTTTTGAGAGAGAGACAGAGCATGAGCAGGGGAGGGGCAGAGAGAGAAGGAGATAGAATCTGAAGCCGGCTCCAGGCTCTGAGCTGTCAGCACAGAGCCTGACATGGGGCTTGAACTCACACACCATGAGATCATGACCTGAGCCGAAGTCGGATGCTTCCCAACTGAGCCACCCAGGTGCCCCTGCACACGTTTGATTAAATGATTGTTAAAAACTTCTGTGTAAAAAAAAAAAAAAAATTGAGCTTGAGATATAATTGACAAATAAAAATTATATACATTTATTTATATATATATTTAAGATGTACAACTTGATGTTTGACATATATATATATATATATATACATTGTGAAATGGTCACCACAATCAAGCTAATTAAAATATTCGTCACCTTACACGGTTACCTTTGTGTGTGGGCACGTGTGTGGTGAGAACACTTAGGATCTCCCCTCTTCGAAAATGCAAATTTTTAAAAACATATTATTGACTACGGTCACTGTGATTTGCATTAGATCCCCGCAACTTACGCGTCTCGCGCAACTAAAAGTTTGTGCGCTTTGAACGACGTCTCCCCATTATCCCCACTGCACAGCCCATGGCAACTGCCACTTAGCTCTGTGTTTCCTGTGAGTTTGACTCCCTTGGATTCCACATATGAGTGAAGTCATGTAACAGTTGTTCTGTATTTGGCTGATGTCACTTAGCATCAGTGACATCTGATGTCCTCCAGATTCATCCATGTTGTCACAAATGGCAAGGTTTCCCTTTATTTTTTTAACAGGTAGTGATTTTTTTTAATGTTTTTATTTTTATTTTTGCGAGGGAGAGAGAGACAAAGAGAGAGAGAGACAGAGTGTGAGTAGGGGAGGGGCAGAGAGAGAAGGAGACACAGAATCTGAAGCAGGCTCCAGGCTCTGAGCTGTCAGCACAGAGCCCGATGCGGGGCTTGAACCCACGAGCTGTGAGATCACGACCTGAGCTGAAGTCGGACACTGAACTGACTGAGCCACCCAGGCGCCTTAAGATTTCCTTTTATAAGGCTGAATAATATTCCTGTGTGTGTGTGTGTGTGTGTGTGTGTGTGTGTGTATCACATTTTCTTTATCCACTTGTCAACAGACATTTAGAAAATTAAAAACATATTTAAACCCTCTGATCCCGGGAAAAGGCATTCCGTGCCAATTTAAACCAAACGCAAAGTTTTCCTTTGTGAAGGAAGTATCTCATCTGAGATACAGAGTGCCCAGCACGGATGATGCTAAGACCCCTTTTACAGCTCTGGAGCCTTCTCATTCAAAGACAAGATGAGAACAGGAGATAGAGAAGGGAGGATTAGGGGATCATTCAAAGTAGTTAACTTACTTTTTAAATTCAGTTTGAGGAGTTATTTAAGGGCGTGTTCTTCTTTTTTGGGTTTTTCTAGACCATTCGTACCTCCAAGCAAAATGTGACCGCATCCTCCAGATCAAAGCTCGTGCAAAAGGATGCCCGATAAAGAAGATTTTAGGTACATGGCAGTTACGGCTTGCGTGCTTCTGCAATCTGTTCTTTCTGAGGAAGCCAGCCAGCAAGCATCTGCGTGCAGGCCCAGCACTTAGTCTTTGCAGAGGGAGTTCAGGGTGGAGAAGAAATGCAGTGGTAGCGGGTCCCCATTTATCCTGGGGCCGTGCGTCCGTTTGATCGCAGCGAACGTCGCGGTGAGGGACGTCCATCCCGGGTGGAACGTGAGCAGGCCGATTTAACACCACACCGAAGCAAGACACCATTAATCTAGGCCCGCAAGGGAGTCAACATTAGATCTCCCGAGAGCCCAGAAGAGAAGAAGGCTCAAAGCAAGGCGTTCTAAAGCAGCAGCAGGAATAGCGTGGGCTTTAAGTAAACTGCGGGTTTTGTTAGAAATATGTTTGGTCCTCTTTTAATAGTTAACCTGACCCCAGCTCAGGAATCCAAGATACTGAGTAGTCTATTGTGCACCTGGACCAAACTTTCAAAACCTTAATTACTTATAATCTTGGTTTCAGTAATAATCTCAGTAATGCTGGTCTAACCTTCCTCTTTCACTGCTCCCAGATGCTCCACACCAACATCTATCTTATCTCCAGCAGGACACTTCTGGTTGTTGTTTTTTTTATGATTTCAAAACATAGCTTGAAAATGTCTCCATTTTATCTCGGAGCAGAAGCAGTGTCATTTGCCAGCCCAAATGTTCTCAGTCACAGTTTCCCTGCTCACTCGGGGGCCACGGCTGCTTCTTTCAGCCCGGCCAGCCTCCTGCTGAGACAGAAATACAACTCATTTAGGTCAATGATTAAATTGAAAGTTATAATATCACTAATTAAGTGCGAGCAAAGAGAGAACCGAAAGGCAAACCCCCAAACAAACAAACAAATAAACAGGTTCTTTGAGAGGGTCGCCGCGGCACCTGTGCTCCCAAACGGTACCCCCTCTACGCCCCCACCCGAAAGCAGAAAGTCTCAGGAAAGCCTTTGAGAAGGCCTCCCCCGTGCCTTGTCACTAGGGTCTCCGCTTTCAATCTCAGAACAACCACTTATTGTCTCCGAAGCACTTTTTTTTTTTTTCTTAGAGCCTGTGTGCTCGTTGGACTGTGGAAGGAACTTTCCAGAGTCAAGCTCATTTCTTGAGACTGCCAGCCTGGAAGGAGCTGGGGAAGAAAACGGACGCCGGGGGTGGGGGTGGGGGTGGGGGGAGGTGGGGAGAAATTGAGGAGATCACATTGAGAACGATTCCTAATGCATGTAACTCAGGTGCGGTGAAGTCAGGGGACAGCTTTGGAGAGTAAAATGGCCATCGAGGTCAGGCATATGGTAGGGCCAAGGCCAGGACTAGGGTGCCCCTCTGGCCTCACCTTAGTCCTGGCCCTGGATCCTCAGATGCCCAGGGACCAAGGAGAGCAAGAACAGATTCCATTCTCCAACAGGGCTTGTTTAAAACAAGACTTGGGGCGGGGCGGGCTGGCGCGTCACAGCAAGCCCAGGCCTGTCCGCCCGACTTGGCAATGAACTAGCAGTTCACACACCTCAGCTAGGCACGTCCTTCAACCCATCCCGCAATCACCAAACGCCTCCCTGTTGATTCCCACCCCAAGTGGCCCGGAGAGAAGAGCTGGGGCTCCCACCCAGACGCTCTCCCCGACTCCAGGAGGCTCCCCAGCCATAGATAGAGTGTTCCTGCTTCATTGTGGTTTAGAGGGCCCATCATCCCCGTGATGATGCGCTGATAGTTCCCAAGTAATTAAACAACGCTAGGAGTCTTTTACACAATCCTCTAATGACTAGTCTTACCACCAGAATTACACCCTACAAAGCCTAGCTGATGCTACTGTAGACTCTTGGGAGCTACAGAGAATGGGAGAAAGATCCCAAGAGAACATCGCGTCTGCAGTCATGATGTGGGAGTGGGTACAGTTTCCCAGTCTGGTGGCACAGCCGGGACAGCAATTCAGGGGTTTCCGTTGGACCACCCCAGCCCCCAAAACCATAGAGCCTCTGGCTAACATCCAGACTGGCAGGGCTGTTTTGTATTGTTTTTGTTTTGTTTAGTGTCTTAGTTTTACGGAAAAATGGTCGGAAAGTACAGAGTTCCACAGAACCACAGACCCTCCCTCTATATTTCCCCCTACTATTAACATCTTGCATTCATGTGGCTCATTTGTTCTAATCGATGCACTGATATTGATACATTATTATTAACTAAAGTCATAGTTCGCATTAGGGCTCACTCTTGGGGTCGGATATTCTATGGGTTTTGGCAAACGGGTGATGACTTGTGTCCACCATTACGCAGAATCACACAGAACAGTTTTACTGCCCTAAAAATCCCCTGTGTTCCACTTACTCATCCTCCCACCTCCCCACGCCAACGGGGACACTTTCTGATGCCCAATTTACGAGAGAAACTTGTGTGTTTTTCTGTATTTTCCCTTGAAAATAAACGTCGGTGATTTGCTCGGGTCATAGGATCATTAGAAAGCTGAGCTCGCAAATTCTTGCGAAGACTGGGCAAGATTACACGGCACCTCCCGTGTCCTCTGTACAGCATGGAGAACGTAGGCTACTCACCGGACCATAGCAGCCTCTCTCCATGACTCGGTGGCAGAACCAAGCTCAGTGGCTGCCCACCTTCCAACCCTCATGTTACCCAACAACAGATGGGAGCCCAAGCCGTCCAGACCGTGCTGAAGACGAGTAGTACCCAGAGACTGTGAGAAAGCCAAGAGAAGACAGAGCTGACCGACTTAGAACAGCGGTTCTCAAAGTATTGCCCAGGCACCCCTGCGGGGGTCCCCGAGACCTTTCCAGGGGTTCGTGGGTTCAAAACAATGTCCCTGACAACGCTAAGGAGTGATTTGCCTTTTTCATTCTCACTGTCTCAGAAGTAGATGGTATTTTCCAGAGGCTCGGTGATCTGTGGTATTGGGACAGGTCAAATGCAGAAGCAGCTAGAAGAATCCAACTGTCTTCTATGAAGGCCGATAATAAAGAGTTGTAAAATGCTAAATAATGCCACTTTTCACTGTCTTTTTGTTCTGGAAAACATCATTAATTTTCATTTTCAGAGTTACGGGTGTTATATATGTGATGGGTTTATTATTGCTACTTTATGTGAAATACATACATTTATGTCTTTCTCAGCTTTAATTTCTAATATGATAAATATTGACAGCTAGAACCCACGCCAACAAGAGCTTTTTTAGAATCCTCATTTTTAAGAGTGTGAAGGAGCCTGAGATCGGAGTTTGACAACCACTCATATACAGCAAAGGATCTGGAGTCAGACAGACCTGGGCTAAAAACCCAATTCTGCCATTTGGATGAGTTATTCACCGCCAACAACCCCCCCCACCGCCCCAGCCACCCACCCACCTAGAGCCTTGGCCGCTTTATCTGTAAATGGTGATAATAATGTTTATTTCATGGGGAGGCTGCAAAGATTAATGATCTGACGCGTGAAGGAGCGCCCTGCGTGGTCCCTGGCATAGATGAGACAGTCAATAGGCAGGAAGAGAAGGAGGAGGAAGAAAGTTCAAAACTTAGTCCTCATTCTCACAATGTACGTGCGGCGGGGCTGTTCACATACCGCTCAGGCTGTGCGTGAAACAGTACATGACCAAAGGGGCCCTCTCCCCTCTGTGTGCTACGAGCGATGGTAGGCTGAAGCTGGGGGGACTTGCGGGACAGGAGGGTTTCCATGAGCAGAAGGGAAGGGTATTCTTCTTCTGCTCTTGTCGGGGAGGGAATAGCATGATGAAGGCTGGGGAGGAGCAGTGGGTAGGGCCGCCTCATGGGACATTGAGCGGACGGGCCAGCCAGCTCACGCGCACACCCAGGCACATCCGCGCACACGAGTCCGCGCTGAATGAGCAGATAGCCATGAACGTGATCACATCCAAATTCAAGCTTCTTGCACAACCATAACATAATTAACAGGAACTCGGTGCATCGCGGCCTCGTGAACACGCAGTTGCCAGCCTTTTTCCTCGGTTGCTTCTCAACCCTTGTCTGCTTACCCAAATCCCAGGTCCCACCCGGAGATCTGGATATAACGGGTCTGAGGCAGAATCCAGACTTCTGTATTTTTACACCCGTTCCAGATGTGCACCCAGAGGAGAGTCCTCCCGTGCAATCCGGGCAGGTACCCAACAAAGATTTGAGAGTTTCTGCTTTAGGAGGATGTCGGTAACATAACTGGACGGATGAGGCATAGGGAGAGGCGGCCAGGCCACTCTGCTATGCGTGCAGAAGGCTCTGGCCGCAGGAAGCAAGACCGGCAAGAAAAATCCCAGGAAATGAGAGAGAGAAGAGAGTGTGCTGAGGCATCATTGGGATCTCAGCAGGAATGAGATGGCACACTTAAGATAGGATCATTCCAGAAGGGCTGTGGGAGCCCCAAGGATGGTGCCGGACCACGGCAACAGCATGGCCCTTACTACCCCCGGGTGCAGTTACCGTACCCTGGGGAGCCTCATGTGGTGAGGCCATCTTGAGAGGAGCAGAAGCCTGGGATCAAGGGGCAGTGGCAGCCTGAGGTGACCTCACAGGGTGGTAGCTAGGGATGTAAATGGGAGGCATAGAAATCCCCAATTCTTTCTTCCCTTCCGCTGGTCCCAAATCCAATGGAAACCAACGGTCTGCTTGTGTGTCCATACAGGTCGGCCCTTGGGGCAGGAAGAGGTGGAGAGGGTGGGGAGCGGTTCCTGGGGAGAAAATGGGAGATGCCAGCCCAGTTCCAATGGTCGGAGGAGGACTGGGAGCAACTATTACACATCTGCCTAGCTGTGGAGGAGGTGATGGGCTGCGGTCCACACCGAAAGGTCTATCAGCAACCCTGGTCGCACGACGGGCACGACTTGCCAGCCTGTGCCGGCCACTTCTCCCACAGCACCTGAAGCCCCCACAGCCCCAACCCCCAAGCAGGAATTGTCACGTGTGGACCCTGAGGCTCTGAGAAATGAAATCGTCCGCCTGAAAATGCAGGGCTAGACGACCACCAGGCGGGATTCAAACCCAGATCTGCGGAGCGAGAGCTTGGGCTCTGTCCATCCCATCACCTGCCTCTTCCCAGAAGAGAAGGTACGTGAGTAATAAGAAGAAGTCTCCTCGGGCACCGCATCCTAAAGCTAACATGCGTTCGATCCACGAACAACATGGGGATTAGGGGCACTGACCCCCCGCCCCCGAAGAGTCAAAAACGTGCATATCAATTTTGGATCCCCCCAAAACGTAAATGCAAACAGCTTAATCGTTGACACACATTTTGCATATCATATGCATTCGATGCTATATTCTTACAATAAAGTAAGCTAGAGAGAGGAAAACGTCCTTGGAAAATCATAGGGAAGAGAAAACACACCGATGGTACCATGCCGTAAAAAATCCACATGTGCGTGGGCCCGCACAGTTCAAACCTGTGTTGGTCAAGAGTCAACTGGTTATAAGTGATTGTGTTAACCAGGAGTGGTCAGGCTCTGGATGCAGTAAAAGAAACACACCAAGCATTCTAGAGGCTTTACTCCCAAAAGCTTAATTCTCACGCCCGTCAGGTGCCTGGTCCAGGGAAGCAGGGGCCTCTGCTCGTTGCAACCGCTGGAGAACACAGGGACCCACCTCAGCAGGTGCGTCCATAGCTGTGATGGAAAGGGGGAGGGAATCTAGCTCCGAAGACGTCTTACCGGCCAAGTTCCACACATCACGTCTCCACGTATTTTATTGGCCGGAGCGAGTCACATGGCCCTACTGAACTTCATAGGTGGGGAAGTGCTATCCTCCCAGGTACGGAGTCCTAATGGCCTCCACGTTAACTTGGGGGTTCTTACCACGTGCCGGCATGGTGCTGAGCCGTTTGCACGTCTCATGTGATTTGAACACCACCATCTAGGAGGTAGAGTGTATTTCCAGCCCCGCTTCACGAGGCACAGAGAGGTTAAATAACTTGCCGAGGTCATACGGCGGGAAATCTGAATTTGCATCCAAGCAGTCCAGCACGCTTTTTTAAAAAAATTTTTTCGATGTTTTATTTATTTCTGAGACAGATGGAGACAGAGCGTGAGCAGGGGAGGGGCAGAGAGAGAGGGAGACACAGAATCCAAAGCCGGCTCCAGGCTCCGAGCAGTCAGCACAGAGCCCGACATGGGGCTCGAGTTTACACACTACGAGATCATGACCTGAGCCGAAGTCGGACGCTTTTAACCGACTGAGCCAACCAGGCGCGCCCCCCCCCCCCAACCCAGCACACTTAACTGGACTCTGATCGTTTATTGATCACCCTACTACTGACTATTTGTGCGGGGGCCTGTGTGGGAGGAACTGAGGACCCAGTGGAGGTCCAGAGAGCCAAAGTCCCTGTGCTGGTTTTAACCCCAAATCTCAAAGCTGGAAAAAAATGAACCCAAATCTAACTGCCCCTCTATTTCATCTTCATTCCATTTGGGGGGGTGGGGGCTGTCTGCAGCAGCCCCTCCTCCTCCTTGAGGGCCCAGCAGCCTCTGTGTCAATATTTCTTTTCTCCCAGGGGATAGTTCAGGGGTCCATAGCATTGAGCCTTTGGTCTCCCCTTCCTGGAAAGCGTTCCCATGTTCTTTGGATAAGAATCAGACTGGAGGACAAGGTTTTGAATACTCCATCCTGCTCCTGGAAAGAATGAGTTTCTGTCAAGGAGAGAAAATTCTGGCATTCCCCAGCCTGTCCTTTGTGGGGCTGCCTCCCCACCGCTTCTGCCTCCACTGTCCAGATGCCCATCGACCCAGTCCCCACTTGTGTCCTTTGCGGCAGCCACCCCCCATAGATGACATCAGACGGGCGACCCCTCCAGGCCACCTTTTTCTGTGGGCGGGGGAATACTCACTTAGAAAGGTCAACATCTTTGTTTGAGCCCCGTGATAACGTATGCCCACCCTCCTGGAAAAGGATTGCAGACCTCACTCCGGGAATTATCTAATCAGTTCCAGTTTGCCAAGTCTTTCTTGTTGTATTGTGACTTCATCCTTACGAGAAAACAGCCAGGGACCACAGGGTACTAAATATCTTCCTTTTCTTTTCCTTTCTTTTCCCCCTTCCTTTTTATCATGACGATTAGGCCCAGGCACTAAGATTTGAATTATTCTATCTTTTCTCAACTGGACCGTGTCAAGGGGCCATGTAATCACAACGGCTATATTTGCTCAGTGCTCTGAAGTTTGCCTCACCCTTTTATATTTATATATTTATACTTATATTTATATATTTATATTTATACTCATTTATTTTACCCTCACATCCTCCCAGGGAGATAAGCATCAGAATTCTATCCATTGTACAGATCGGTAAACTAAGGCTCAGGGAAGTTCGGTAGCTGGCACGATGTCGCACAGCCTTTAAATGGGAGAGCTGGGGCTTGAACCTCAAGTTCGAACCTACCATGATGCCACGGTCATTACGTGTTGGCCAATCCTACTTCTAGGAAGCATCCTTTCCACTTTGGGTAATTTTGTGGTGCTACATGGAAGCAGGATGTTTGTTCAACAAGTAGACAAAGCGTTTCTGGCCCAGTGCTCTTTGGAGGGGGGAGTCTAGTAAGGGAAAGTGGGTGGGCAAACCAAGGGGTCCAATGGGGAGAGGGTGCATTCACTATTTATGCTTACGGTATACACAGGGGCCCTCCTGAAGAGCTAACCCCCTGACTGGGCCCTGGGCACTTCTCTCTGGATCAGCAGAGAAAGGGATCCTGGGACAGGGACGCAGGAAGGGAGCAGGGCGGTCAGACCTTTGAGCTGGGACTTTGCAGGGGCAGGATGAAGGTTTGAACAGGCGTAAAGGAAGACAACTGATCTGCTGGGCAGACAGCAGCCAAGGCCCAGGCGGGAAGGGCTTTGCCAGCGAATTTCTAAACTCCTCATTCTTCAAAAACTTTGGCCAAGCCAAAAACATGAGAACATACAACCCCAGAAAGCACCGCGAATATCCACCGCCCAGCCTGGAAGCGGGCACTCCCCGGATAACCCCAGCGGCCGGCAACACCTGACGGGGAGGAAGAGAAAGAAAGGACTCGAGGCCTCAGCCACGCTTGCACACGTGCGCGCGCACACACACACGCACACACCCCCACCTCCCCCCGGCCGTCCTCTGCGGTTCCTGTCTCTTTTGCATATTCCAGCTTGAGTCTTTCTCTTCAAAGGTGCAAGCTCCTGGGTCCATCAGAGGCCGGAGAAGTGCCCGCCTGAGTCCCGACGTGAAATGCTTCACCTACAGCCTTTCATTGTGCCATTTTGTTTCCTTGTCCCCTCCCTGTTCGCTATAAACTCCCGGGGACAGGGAGCAGCCTCCTGAGGCCCGACTTGCCCACAGAGCTAGCATGTAGTAACTGCTTAACAGATGGAGGCTGGCGGGCTGAACGGGAGGGCGGGAGGAGACCGTGGGGCAGTTGATGGAACCGCCCGGGACGCTGTCTTTCCCTGTCTGGCCTCAATTTCTCTCTTTTTTTAAAAAAAAAAAAATTTTAATGTTTATTTTTGAGACAGAGAGAGAGAGAGCAGGAGTGGGGGAGGGGCAGAGAGAGAGAGGGAGACACAGAATCCGAAGCAGGCTCCAGGCTCCCAGCCGGCAGCACAGAGCCCGACGCGGGGCTTGAACTCACGGACCGTGAGATCATGACCTGAGCCGAAGTCGGAGGCTCAACCGACCGAGCCACCCAGGCGCCCCTCAATTTCTCTCTTAAAGTAAAAATGTGGCCTCCAAGACCCAGCTCGGCTCAGGCGCCTGAGACCCTCGGGTGGCCTGCTCACCGCTTCATCCCAGAGCGTTTGGATGGTGAGCAGGGGGGCCCTCGGACACCCTTCTGCCCCCGCCACAGGCCGTGATGCAGCAGGGCGGGGACCGTGCGCTGAAGGAGGGGCCTGAGCTCCGGGAAGCTGTCCTCTCTCAGCCTTGTCACCCACCACCGACCTGTCTCTCCGTGCCACCTTCCAGGGTGACAACAGACCCAGGCCTGCAGGTCTGCCTACTTCAAAATGCATGTTATAGGGCACCCAGGTGGCTCAGTCGGTCGAGCATCCGGCTTCAGCTCGGGTCATGATCTCAGGCTTGTGAGTTCCAGCCCCGTGGCGGGCTCTGGGCTGACAGCTCAGAGCCTGGAACCTGCTTTCAGATTCTGGGTCTCCCTCTGTCTCTGCCCCTCCCCCACTAGTCCTCTCTCTCTCTCTCTCTCTCTCTCTCTCTCTCTCTCAAAAATAAATAAGCATTAAAAACCTTTTTTTTTTTTTAATGCACGTGGGCCTCCCAGAAGAAGAGGAGAAAGGCCCACCCCACAGTCAGGGGCTGGAGGCCTTCGAGGCTCCCCAGCACCCAAGGCCGTGTGCTCTTCTGCCTTTCTGGCACCCAGCCCAACACCCGCCCGCTCCCCTTTCTTCCAGGAGCAGTGTCCTGACTTCCTTTTGGAAATGTGGATGCAGTCTGATGGGACCTCACTCAAGACACCCTGCCCTGCCCCCGCCAAGAGACGGGCACCTGAGCCCAGCAGAGCCCCCCCGCACACGTGTTCCCCAGAATCGGAACGACGAGCAGAGAGACGCAAAGCAGGAAAGGCGGTGCCCTTGTCCCAGTGACAGCGCAGAGACAGATCTCTCAGCACCTTGCACGGAGACTCTTGGGGCAGGCCCGGGGTCCGGTCCTGTGTCCTAACTCCGGAGTCTTCTCTCTGGTCCTGTCTCCTCATTCTCAACGTCCTGTTCTGATGCCCACATCCAAACGGCCCTGCCTGCTTCACCCTCCAGATCCCAAGGCAAGGGGACAGAGGCCACACACCTCCAAGTATCTCAGAGCAGCAGAGCAAGACCCCTGCCTCTTCTGAGAACCAGGACCGCCGCTGTGGCAAAACCACAGGGGAGACCAGAGCTCCAGGCCTGATGGCACCTCTCGGCTGTGTGGCCTCAAGCCCCAGGCTTGACTTCTTTCTCGTCTCTACAATGGGGAAGTTCGCCTACCTGGTGGGAGCGGGGTGTGGGTTAATAAAACGCACGCAGTGCCTAGCACAGGACCAGAGAGACCTTCAGGCCACGCATGGAGGGTAGATTGTTGTCATTGCTGTCGTTCTGATGAGAAACCCTCCCTGCGCCTCATCCCTTAACCCCCGGATGTAAATACGGTCGGCTTCTTTCCGATTCACGGGCGCTGAAATCATCACATTTTTGGTTGCACCAAACCGTGGAGCACCAAGAAAAGCCTTTCCAAGCCCCCTTTCGGGAAAGAGCTTCTCTCTCTGACTTGAAAGGACAAAGAGTCACTTGCCAAACTGAAATAGCACATAAACCTTAGAACCCGCAGATTTGAGTGAATTCTAATCTTGGCCAAAACTGGCAAGAGTGAGGGGGTGTGGGGGAGGGGGAGGATGAGTCAGAGATTCCGCCCTTCAGAGGGGGCAGCCTAATATGGCATCGGGGAGCCATGAGAGACGACTTAGGTATGCCTGGACTTCCAGACCGGAGCCACGACGCTGGCCTGGGACCAGCGGCGCCCCCACCCCCCACCTACCCTCGCACACACATGGAGTGGGGCCTTGGGGGGGGGGGGGCAAGGCAGCAGGGGATGCCAGATCAAGCCAGCAGGAGCCAGCCAGGAAACCGGCAGCTTGACCCCAGAAATGACAGCAACCGCCTTTCTCCCAGCGTGCCCTTGGTCTTGGGCCAAAGGTGAACCTGTCTCTCTGAGCAGGACGTGGTCCTTGCCGGCTCTACTGTCTCCTAAGTTGAGCCGACGTTGAGGCTGCGATATGCCACGTAAACATGGGAGTAATAGGGAGGCTTCACCCCACGTAACCTCGGAGGGCACGAAATTTATTTCCATCTCGGCAGCAGAGGGCCGGGGAGGGGAGGACCTTCCAAAGGTGAGGAGTGCTTTCTGTTGCTGCAATGGCTTTCCCCACTGATTAAAATCCCACATGCCTCTTCAATGATGTGGGAAGAAACACAGCCAGAGTTCTAGTCCTGGGCTTGTATCCTCACGAGCTAGGACTCCGGGCAGGTCAACCTGTCTTCACCTCAAATCTATCCAGTGGTTGATCGGGGGCGCTTGTCCTGGGACTCATTTACTAGAAAACAGGATAATGTCAGGAGTCAGCCAGCAGACAGCCTCTATGCTCAGCTAGCCTAAATTCAGTCCGGGCTGGGTGACCTTGGGTAACTCACATAACCTCTCTGCGCCTCAGAATTCTCGAAGCGCGTCTCTCTCAAAGGTGGTTGTGAAAATTAAAATGTGTAAAGCCTTGAAATGGTACCTGGTACTAAGCACTTTATAAATATTAACTATGATTATTCGATTCACAAGACATTGTTGGGGCACCTCCTTTAGGTCAGAGACTGTATTAAGCGACGGAAATTCAGAGATCAATAAACATCCGGAACAGTATCTTCAAAGCGTTCACAACCCAGGGGACGATAAGACCCAAAGAAAGATAAACCACAACACGTTATGACGAATACTGTTGCTGAGCTTCGAATAAAGTACTGACTCGACCTGGAAGGGACCAGAGAGTTTTCCGAGGGATGTGACATTTGACTTGGGCCTTGAATGAGTCGGCCAGGGAAAGGTGTCTGGGGGAAGCCATTCTAGATACAGAGAACAGAATGTTGATTTTAGGAGTTGGCCTGGTTGTCCACGGAATCACGGGTTCAGGGTGATAGGAACATAAGATTCCCTAAGGAGGGAGTCGTGCATGACAGGCCTGGAAAGTTGGATTGTACAACACGCTAGAATTGTAACTGCAGGAGCCAACGAAACTTTTTAAGCAAGAGGATGGAACGGGATGAAACGTACCTCTTTTAGGACTACAACTGGTAGCAGGGTGGAGGGCGGGCTGGCTGGCGAGAGACTGGTGTAGGAGACTGGGATAACCGGGCCATCAGGAGGCTGAGCCCAGGCAAGAGACAGTGAGGCCATGAATAAGGTGGAAGTCGGAAGGAGGGAGACAAAATCAGGGCCTTTGCATGGAGACAGGGACAGGAAGGGGTGTCTCAGCGGATGTTGGAAAGGAGAGGAGGGAGGAATCAAGGCAGCATCTAGAAAGCCTCCAGCTTGGGACACTGGGTGGATGGTCTTGACCAAGTTAGGGAGCCACGAAGGGGAGCAGGCTTGAGTAGGTCAGCACGAATGGAGCAGTGGGTGCATATTGGCTGGGTTACGTGTTGGCACTCTCCGCACTTAAAATGCCAAGTGGTTCTCGAAAAAAGAAAGTAAACAGGTGACACAGAGAGGAGTTTCACATTTTTCCTGAGAACAATCACACTTAAGGCCGGAGCTCTGTTTACCGATCATTAAAACACTCAAGATCACCCCCCAATTACCTGCAAAGGCTGGGCAAGCATCAAAACAAGAGGAACGAGCACAGCCCCGCTGGGAATCCAACCCTCCTCTTAATTCCTAATTGAATCATGTCCACTTACGTCCACTTACTTCTGTCGGTTAACATAAATGAACACACTTAGGAGGCATCCACCCTAGGACTCCGCCAAGGCCTCGTGTCGGTGTTCACCCCAACTGGGAATGAGAGACAAAGTCCCCTTTTATGTAACCCTCCTCCACTAGGAAAAAAAAAGAGAGAGAGAAAGAGAGAGAAAATACCACGTTTAACCATGGAAATAAATAGAGGACGTGATGGCTTTCAACTTAAACGTTGGAAAAATGTCACACGGCAAAACCCAAGCCCCGAATGCGGTCTAGCGAGCCGCAAACTGCCCCTATTTGTACTTCAAGAGTGAAAGATCTTTTGAAAGAGTCCTTGAAATAAAGATTCCCAGGTTCCAGCGGGAGAGAACCAATTTGGTCCAAAACACATCTTTATGGCTGGGTTTTAAAGCCCAGGAAAGTGTTCCTAATGGAAACGCTGACCGGCCTGTCCACACACCACACCGGCAAGATCTCGGCTCTTTAAGAAAACAAGGCTTTCTTTTGCAACTAGGTCAACTGGGAAAGAAAGCAAGAATTTCCTCTGGAAAGTCTGCAGTTTTCAAATGGACATGAGAGAAATAAGTCCATGATGGACTGGGACGTCTTACTGGCTTCACTTTTACCTGAAGCCAGGTTAACAGGTCAAGAGAATGGAGCGGCAGAAACACGGGAACCATCTCTTGTCTGGACGTGATTTCTTTCTTTCTTTCATATTTTTTAATTTATTTTTTGAGAGAGCGCAAGCAGGGGAGGGGCAGAGAGAGAGGGGGACAGGGGATCTGAAGCGGGCTTTGGTGCTGACAGCAGCAAACCCGAGGTGGGGTTTGAACTCACAAACCGTGAGATCATGATCTGAGCCGGAGTCGGACGCTCAACCAACTGAGCCACCCAGGTGCCCCCCCACCCCATGTGATTTCTGAAGAGCGGGGAGAATTAATGATCCTGGTTAAGCAACGTCTATCTAGATGTCACAGCCTCGGGTCCCCACGGGGCCCAGGCAGGTGCATCCAGGAGGGGGGCTGGCCAAGTGGACCTCGTGTACCTGGTCTGAAGGGAGCAAATGCAAATCTGTTCTGGCGGCGGTGGCCGTGCAACGCCAAAGTCGCCCATCTCTGAATTTCTGAGAGAAGCTTGAAATGTGCATGTTTATGCGAAATCTTCTGAATTTTAATGTTGAGAAACAATTCCAAAAAATTTTAAACACAGCATAGGCCAGACACAGCACGGCTCACTGGCACCATTTGAGATATGTGCTGTGCTGTGCTGTGCTTGATCATTACAAGGCAGAAAATCAACATCGAGAGAAGGAAAGAAAAGAGAGGACACGCTTGTTATTCACTATCTTGAGCAGAAGTCAAGAGACGTGGGTCCCCGTCTTAGATCTTTGGCCAACGCCTCTGTCATCGGGCCAGCCACCTGTCCCGCTTTACTGGGCCTCGATTCCCCCTTCTCTGAAAAGAGGGGATCAGACAACGTGAATTCTCAAGGTTCGTCCTTCTGGAGCCTGGGATTCTGGGCCCTTGGCTCATAGACACCATTCAATGAGTAAGAGGGATTTCCTGGAACACAGAGGCAACCTTGAGCTAATGGTGAATTCAGGTAGATGAGGTCCTCTGGCTTCTGGAGATTTCTTACGAGGAAGGGAAAAATTGACACACCAAAGTCACACTGAGGTGTCAGGGACACCATGACCTGTTTTCCCACCTCGTGGACCCCTCAGGGGTTTTGGAGGCACTGACACTCTCTGCTCCCCATCCTCACAAGAAGGCTGTAAGCTAGTGCCCTCGTGCAGTTCTTGGTGTATGTTTCGAAGATGAGGAAATGGAGGCTCAGAAGTGTTAAGCGTCTTCCCCAAAGTCACACAGCAAGTAGAAGGCCGTGGTAAACTGAGGCTGGTCTCTGTAAGGAAAGAGTATTTTTGCTAGGCAATAAGAATCCAAGGGTGAGCATCTCTGTTAAAAGACAGGCCGTCACCTGTGTCTTCTATACCTTCCCTGGCACGTAAAGACAGTGGCGAGCACTCAACCCAGTCCTGGACCACACTCTAGTTTTAAAAGACTTTCTTCAACCAAATAGCACACCCTCCTACATACATCAGTTTAAAAACAAACCAGATTCGCCAAACAAAATGGGTCTTTCTCCCTTCTCTTTGATGGTATTTTCTCTCAGAAGCCCAGACATGGAAAAAGACGGAATATGGTCTATTTGACATCTGCAGGGGCCACCTTCATCCCCGGGGCACCCTGGCATCAGAGAAGACACAGCAAGCACGACTTTGTCTCCAGAGAACATGAAAATCCCCTGTGCCCTGAGATAACTGGGCTTCTCCAGAACCATCCGCCTCGAACAGCCAGAACACGGAGAAACGGCCAATGCCGTGTCTACACCGAGAGCCACTTCCCAAGGCGTGTGCGCTGACGGGGCCCCAAGACTCAGCTCCCTTGTGCCTGAAGCTCAGCCGTGAACCTGGGTCTGGGCAGAAGCATCTTCTCTGCGGCCCAGGCCCAGGCCCAGGGGGTTCTTATTTATACACACGCTGGCAGTTACCCTTTAGACCCATACCGTATTTTGCCTCTTGCCAGAGTTTTCCCAAAGTTATCTGACAACAGTTGTGTCAGGGAGCCGGGGCCACGGCTTAGAAGGTTGCCCCGATGCTGTAGATGACAACCTGAGGCTCCACGGGACCAGGTGGCTTCCCCAGGGCCATATGGCTGGGGAGGGCTGAGCTGGGCTTGACGTGTGGCTTCTCAACTCCGCTGGGCCGGGCTGCCTGGGCACACTATGACCTATGACCTCTCCCCACTCCACCTGAAGGTCAGGGATCTCCCTGTGCTCTGGACAGTGACGGTGGGCCGGAGATGCCACCTTTGGCCTTGAAGCCCATGGCCGCTCAGAGGCCTCTCCACCGGCTTGGAGAGACAAAGTCGAGCCTACGGCCCTGGCTGTGGTCTGTGCACAAATCCAGCCCGTCTGCTGGATGGTGTCCGGGGGCTGCACGGGAGGCCAGGAAGACAAGGAGAGAAAGGGGGAGAAAAGAGCTGCCGTGGACAGAATTGCGTCCCTCCCAGACTCCCATGTTGATGCCCTGTTCCCCAACGTGTCTGTATTTGGAGGATGGGGCCTTTGGGGGGGGGGTAATTAAAGGTAAATAGAGTCATGAAGGTAAGGACCTCATCCCATGGCTGTGGTGGCCTCATATGAAGAAGAAGAGAGTGCATCCGCCTCCCCCACCCCTCTCTCTCCCCCCAACTCCTTCGCCCCTCTCTCTCCCCCTGTCTCTCTCTGTTTCCCCACCCCGCCCCTCTCTGCCCAGGCGCTGAGGAAAGGCCATAGGAGGACGGAGTGAGAAGGCGCCCAGCTACAAGCCAGGAAGAGAGCTCTTACCAGAAACCAAATCAGCTGTAAGCCCCGATTTTGGAGTTCCAGACCCCACAACTTGTGTGAAATGAATCTCGGCGGTTTAAGCCGCCCAGTCTGTGCTATTTTGTTGTGGCCGCCGGAGCTAAGACAGACATCAACTCGGGAGAAGAGGGAGAGAGAGCAACCCCACGGTGGCCGGTCACCAGCCAGGGTGCTTCATCGCGTCGCCCTTACCCCTCACTTTTCAGGCCTAACCGCCCCCCCACCCCAAATCTCTTCCATCTCCAGGGAGCCTTCAAGGGATCCTGTTCCCATTCCACAGAGACCAGGGCTGAGGGCTGCCCCAGTTAGCTCAGGGAACCATTTTTCTCCCTTATAAACTGACTTTCAGGGGTGCCTGGGTGGCTCTGTCGGTTAAGCGTCCGACTTCGGCTCAGCTCACGATCTCACGGTTCGTGAGTTCGAGCCCCACCTCGGGCTCTGTGCCGACGGCTCAGAGCCTGGAACCTGCTTTGGATTCTGTGTCTCCCTCTCTCTCTGCCCTTCCCCTGCTCCTGCTCTCTCTCTCAAAAATAAATAAATGTTAAAAAGATGTTTTTTTTAAAAAATCCTGACTTTCACATGGACATATTTGCTCTCTGCTTCCCTCCCTTGGCCGGGGGGGGGGGGGGAGGAAGGGGGGGGTTGTACCTATTGCCGTTGTCCACCAGAGAATGACCCTCAAGTGTTCCTTTGACCCAGATCACTCACCTTCCTCAGCGTGCTCTATCCTTCAAGAAGGTCAGGTGTGGGTCCACCCCCTGACCCAAATCTCACCCATCAGGGAGGGACTGACGGGGGGTGGGGGGGGCGGTTGCCAGAGGTGCAGGCGTCGAGAAGACTCCCAGTTCTGGCATCCAGCCTGCCGGATATGGACCCCCGCTCTCCCTGGGGCAACGGTGTGACTGTGAACGAGCTGACTGACCCCCGCACCTGCCTCAGAGGAGCGTTGTGAACCCTCCTCCCTCCCAGGTTCGTTCCCTTCTCAGCAGGGCCAGGGAGGGAATGGGTTTTACTGCTCTCGCGTAGCCAGTGCCCAGCATACCGGAAAGCTCTTAGATAAAATTGAAGCTCCCAGCAAATGATTTAATGAGTGCCAGCCTTGTTCCCTGTCAACCTGATTGTAAAATTATGTGAAGAAGCCACCAAGGCCCCGCTCGTGAAACATGTTGCATGGTGCCTGCCGCCCCCCCCCCCCCCCAAAATACATCCACGTCCCAACCCCTGAAACCCACGAGTGTGAACTTTTGGGGAGATAGGGCCTGTGCAGGTATCGTGAAATCAAGGGTCTCAAGATGAGATCGTCCTGAATCATATGGTGTCCCTACATCTGATGACAAGTGACGTCATTGGAGACACACAGAGAAGAGACATACGTGAAGAGGAGTGAAGAGGGCCACGTGATGACAGAGACAGCGACACAGCCACAAGCCAAGGAATTTCTAGAGCCAACAGAAGCAGAAAGGGGCAAAGGCAGATTCTTCCCTTGCTGAGACCTTGATTTGGGACCTTGGCCCTCAGAACGGCCACAGAATAAACTTCTGTTGTGTTAAGCCACCAAGTTTGTGGCAATTTTTTACAGCAGCCATAGGAATGTATAACACCCTACAGGACTATTTTAACAATGGATAGGAACTAATATACCCTCCAATCCCTAGCGGGGGACTGGGCCCATCGTACATAACTTGCAGCTGGCCAGTTTGGTGGAAGGCGGTAGGATGAGCCTAGAAATTGTTACGAGGTCATCCCCTGACAAAGCAACTTGACAAACTGGCTTAAAGAGCCATTGCTTGCTGGCTTGGTGCCCAGCACAGAGCCCAGTGTGGGGCTTGAACTCACGACTCCGAGATCAAGGCCTAAACTGAGTTCAAGAAGTGGACGCTTAGCCAACTGAGCCACCCAGGCGCCCCAAGCCCTTCTGGAAGGCACGGTCCCCTTTTCTTCTTACCTAAATGCCAACTCTGCCCAACCAGCCTTTCCTCCCCCAGAAGCAGGGTGTGGCTATGAGTTTCCAGAATGCACCTTGACCCTTGGCTCCACCAAATGTCAAAGCACCTGCCTCATGGGAGCTAAGTTAAACACTCCGCCGGAGCCTCCCTTTGCACAAACTCTGATAGCGTTTCACCTTCCAGGACACACACTGCTCCGCGTTCATCGCGTGGAGCTGGACCCAGCAGCCATGGCTCCGGGTGGCCCGTCATACTCTGCGTCCCTTCCTGCCTGCGAGGGTGGGGGAGGCGGGGTGGTCAGGAGAGGTCAGAACGCGGTTCTGGTGGACTGCTGGGGAGAAGGGCTTGCAAAGGAAACCTCTCGGGCTAGCGAGAACTCTCGGTAGTGGGGGGCAGGGTGGGGTGGCTTGGGGAGCTTGTGACCCTCCCGATCTCCAACCCCTCAAAGGCAGCAAAAACAACAGCGCCACTGGATTTGCATAAAAGCAGCACGCTTGCTACGCACAAGTGGCTCCGAATCACTTCCCCGAGTCCCCAGACCCCCTCCCGTGCCAACTCTAGACCCTCAACTCATCCAATGAAGAAATTCTGGAGCCACCCCGGCCAGCCCCTTCTTTCTTAATAGCTCGTGTTCTCTCCTGTAGGTGCGGAGCTGCCCCAAAGTCTTGAAGATGCCCTTGAGTCATGTTGGAGACCTTAAATAACCAGGGGGAATTCTGAATGTTTTTATTGTCCTGAAAAGCCCTGAAAGCCTGGTCTACCACGGTGCATGTCCGCACATTCAACCACACATACCCGCCCGGCCGCTGCCCGGGGGCCCGTTCTCGGGTTTTCCTTGGGTCTACGGGTGCCATGTAAATCAGGCCAGGCCAACAAGGCGTACCTTTCAAGGGACCACACTTACACCCTTGCATTCTCCCTCACACTCGCCCCAGTCTTTGAAAAGGGTCTAGGCTTTCATCCTGGGGATCTGCCAGAGGCTCAGCTTGCCCAAAGCAGCGAGGTACGCCTGCACTTGACTAAGCTCACCTGCTTTGGGGTCAGAAAAAAAAGGGCTTAGTGTTTGAGTCGCTTTCACCTTCATTCGGAAGACAAGGGGAAAGCTGAAACCAGACCTATGCATTATTACTACCAGTCTCCGTTACCTGTACGCATTTATTGCATAGGTAGATTTTTTCGCCCAGATTTTTCACGTGGGGGAGTTGTGTGCTGATGTTCGGGGCAAGTGACCCTGTCACGTCAAGTCTTCAGCCATCTGACCTTCCGGTTCTTGGGAAGCAGAAGTCATAATTATGTGTGCAGGTGAGCCAAGGCAGACCCAACAGGGTCTGTCCTGGGATTGCCTTTGTGTGCCGAGAGGAGTTTGGACGAGGATGTGTGCCCACCAGCTCTCCCATGAAAATCTGAATGCACACAAGAACCCCAGAGTGATGGCTAATAAGGCCTTCTCACAGGATTGTAAAGAGGGCCATCCTGCCCCCTCAAACCGGTCCTGCCGAGGCACAGAGGTGCTCCTTGGCCGGAAGAGATCAGATTTACTTCCCGCCAAACAAGCCTCATTCAAATCCAAATGTCAACCTCTCACCTTCCCTCCTTCTGGAAGAGCCACGCTGTTTAGCCTTCGGTCTGCGGATCTCTGTGGCAACACTGGGCATGTTGCTACACAGAGCTCCTGGGAAGAAAGGGCGCCAGGAAGGCTCGTTCAGACACATCACGTTGGCCACTCACTGTCTCCAAAGGATCTTAAAACACCCTGCTTCGCCAAAGGGTGTTTTTCATGACTTTCATTCCCACCCCCGGGCCTCTTTCAAGTGGACCCTATTCTCACATGCATCACCCAATTTCAGGACCTTGTTACCTGCTACTGTCCTTGCCCACAAGCCTTGTTGGGCCGTGGGGTTTTTGTCGAAACGATCCAACTGCTGTTACAGAGCTACGGCGGCTGTCCACGATGCATAAATGAACGTGCGTGTCTGTGTTCCAATAAAACTTTATTTATGGCCTGAAATTTGAGTTTTATATAATTTTCACACATCGCGAGATACGTCTTTTTTATTTTCTCTCAACCACTTAAAAACATAAAACTCTCCCTTACAGCTCACAAGTGGTACAAAAGCAGGTGGTAGGCCCGATTTGGTCTGTGGGCCACAGTTTGTCCCCCCCGCCCCCCACCGGATCCACTCAAGAGCAGGAAAGCTCTCCCACTAACCACACCTGCAGCCCCAGTGACACCGCTGCCCTTTTGTGATTTAGTGTTTTGCCTTTGCCTTCTTCCTTCACAGCTCTGGCAGCTACTGGGTGATGGCCAGCAATAAACCAGGAGCGTCTGCATTTTGGTCAGATCTAAATCCAATACAAAGCAACCAAAGGGCTAGTCTCATGGGGAGTAAGGATGATGCCAGGAAGGAAACTAGGTTCTTTCTTCCTCTCCCGCTGGGTTAGTGTATGCAAAGATACACTTAGCCTTTTTCCAGAAGAGGCGGCCGATCAAGTCACAGCATAACTAAAGGGCGGCTCTCGGTCTGCAGAGCAAACTATCCGGCCGTCCTCTCTCATTTCCATTCTCCCAGTACGCGCTGTAGGAAGGAGATATGTTGGAATCAACCAGAACTCTTAATGAAGTTCCCCCATGGAACAGTGCGTATTTCAATCTCTCCAAACCTGTTGGGTAACAACGTTAATTTCATAATTCCCGTAGATTTAGGGGGACAGCCCCTAAATGATACAATCCCAACCCCGGTAGAACACGCATCAGGCCTTCTCTGTTTTGTCCACAGGATATTTCCTTTTGTCACAGGACCCATTTTGATTTGCTTGTAACTACATCACATACAAGGCTAGGAAGGAGCTTCCCTTGCAAAAACCCTCCCAAACTTTTACTTCTGGTCTTTCAGACCGTGGTACTTAAACCATTCACCAGCTTGGTCCCTACAGTTCTTAACACGTTGACTCGTCCCTTAAAGCTCATACAGGGCATTGCCTGGCAAGGTTTAGAGAGCAAATTCTTGTTTAAAAAGGGGAGCATAGGGGCGCCTGGGTGGCTCAGTCGGTTAAGCGTCCAACTTCGGCTCAGGTCATGATCTCACAGTTAGTGAGTTCGAGCCTCGCATCGGGCTCTGTGCTGAAGGTTCAGAGCCTGGAGCCTGCTTGGGATTCTGTGTCTCCCTCTCTCTCTGCCCCTCCCCCGCCCTCTCTGTCTGAAAAATAAATAAAACTTAAAAAAAAAAAATCAAACTAAAAAGGGGACCATAACAGGTTGAGTGCTGTAAGCATAATTTCATTTTTAGAATTTTTGGTCATTTTTACAAACGTAAAAGTTAAATGATGTTTGTTCAGGGAAGTGGGGGGAGACGTCATGAAATTCACAACTGCCTAGCAATTTCATGAATCAGTTTCTTCAGTAGTAATTGTAAATACATATACATATTTATACTTTTCTGACCTTGTATCTACATCTATGTGTATGTTTACATCTGTATCTGTAGAAAGATGATAAATATAAGCATAAACTGCTGCTAATATTTGAAGGCCACACAGCAGGCACTGTGTTCAGTGCTTCCCAGGTAAAGTCTTATTTAATTCAACAATCATTTGAGAGAGATCACTTATCATCCCTTTCCGGAAGAAGAATACGTTTCCTCCTCTATTCTTAATTTATAAATCCATCGAGGTTCTCTGTCCCTTTCCAAATACATCGTGCTACAGACTTTGACTTGAAAGGGATACAGGCAGGATTCGGTTAAATGACCCCAACTAAGGAATTAAAAAGAGAGAAAGAAACTAAAAAGACACAGCCCGGAAGGAGGCAGTGTTCTGAGCCATAGGAGGAAAGATCACTCACCTGCATACGTATTTTAAACCCAATTCTGCCACTCAACTGCTACATACTCTAGGATTCAGATTTGCAAATTAGAAGAAACCCACTGCCTTTTATTTCAAAGGTCCTGAGCTAATGGGAGATAGTGGCAAGGTGGTCAACGCGGATCGTTGTCCTATCCACTGTCTTCTTTCCACAGCACCTCGTGTGACCTCTGAGCCAGGACTGAGAGGCAATTTGGAGCAGCCCATCAAAACCCCCTGAACCCTGAGGCAAAAACGACACAAGAAGGGCCCCATTCCAGAACGTCACTTAAGACGTGGAAGGGCTCCTGCAGTCCGTGCCCGGCCAAGTCATTTCAAGGCTTCCTGGGGATGAAATGTGAGAGAAGATAAACTTTGCTTTCATCTTTAAAAACATCAAAAAATAAATAACATCAAAACGCTGGCTGGATAAGGAGGGCTCCCATGCGCATACATAAGTAATGGTGCATGAATCAGTCCCAATGGATCGCTCAAGTCCCCCAGACTTCGTTTGGTGTAAAACTGGGGACGTGAGACGCACTCAAGGATTCCGGCCAGGAAGCAGGTCTCTCCTTCTGCAGCCCGTGGCCGAGCTTCCTTCCTTTCTCGGCCAAGAGGAAAAAGAGAAGGATCGATTTCTCAGCACCCTCTGCTCCATGAGCCTCCACTGAAGCCCTCTCACCGATCTTGGCCATTTTAGAAGTGCAAAAGCCAGGCCAATTATTTTGTTCTAGAGAACCCAGTAAGGTATTCTGTATCTTTCACTCATGACCTGGGGGGGATCTCCTCGGCTATTACATTCTTAGGAAGACACTTGGCACCCACTAGGATGGCTATAATAAAAAATACGGACAATAAAAATGTTGGCAAGGATATACAGAAACGAGAACCTTCATACATTGCTGGCGAGCATGTAAAATAGTGCAACCACTGTGGAAACACTCTGGCAGTTCCTCGAAAGGTTAAACACGGAGTTACCGTGTGACCCAGGGATCCCACTGCTAGGTATACACCCAAGAGAAATGCAAACTTATGTCCACACAAACACTTGTACGCTAATGTTCATAGCGGCACTTTTCCTGATAGGCAAACAGTGGAAACCAAAGGTCCATCAACCAACGGACGGATAAACGAAATGTGTATATATCCACACAGTGGAATAGGATTTGGTAATAAAAAGGAATTACCGATAGACGCTACAAAATGGGTGAATCTTGAAAATACCATGCTAAGTGAAGGAAGGCAAACACAAAAGACCATGTATTGGACTACGATCCCGTTTCTGTGAAATGGTTAGGACAGGCAAATCCATAGACAGGAAGCAGATCGAGGGTTGCAGGGCTCAGGGGAAAAGGGAAATGGGAAGTGGCTGCTCATTGGGGCAGGGCTTCCTTTTGAAGTGATGAAAACGTTCTGGAATTAGGGGGCGATGGTTGCACAACCTTGTGAATACACTAGGAAAAAAAAATCACAAAGGTACAAAAACAAATTCTTAGAAGGACACTATTGAGGTTGGTGTGCCAGAGCTGAGCTAAGTTCCTCTAGGTAGCCCTCACTGCGGGACCGCGAGGCTGGTGGTTAACTAGTCCTACGGTCGAGGAAATCAAAGTCCCCACAGAATCCAAGACTTGCCCAACATCACCCGGCTTTAAGAAATAAATGAATCCATTCTGTCTCAGTCTATCACTGTCTCTCTCCAGTACTGTGCAAGGCTGCAGCCTTATTTAGACCATTCCCAGCCATGCCACGCTCAGAAACCTCCAGTTCCTAATCTGTAATTGTGGGGACCTCTGTATGCCACCCTTCCGGAGGCTTAACTGTACGGTTCAAGCTAGTGGACCAACTTCCTGTTTCCAGAATGGTGGCTGGGTCCTCAATGCATGGCTGTGCAAGTTTGCCAGAGGTTTGTAACTGCGTGTTTTAGGTTCCTGTGTGGAGGGAAGCTCCCTGAGGTAAAGGATTGAGAGGCTTAACAGGGCAGAAGGGTACCCAGTCCCAAGGGAATCCACAGAACCCTCCGGAAGGCCCCATCTCTCCACCCCACTCTATCCTCCCCACCCTGCCTGACCCCACCACCAGCTACTTTCCGAGGCAGCCTCTTGACCACACCCTTCCCAGTTGGAGATGGCAGGCCCAGGGACGACCCACCTCTCACGGAGGTGTCCAAGACTTTTGTTTCTTTGTAAATGAACTGGTCTCACATCATGATGGCAATCACACTGTGGTTCAACTAATTTCCATTGCTTTCCTTGGGTCTGGTGGGGGGCGGTGGTGGCGGGGGTGGGGGGGGGGGGAGGACCAGAAGCTCCAGGATTGCTATCATACCCTGCTTCCATCTGTTTATTTGGGGCAGGGCTCAAAAAAAGAAGTATTTCTCATCCTTCTCATGGACCATTCTGCCATCTTTCCCTCGATGACAAATCTCTCGAAATAATTCAAAAATCAAAATGGCCAATAGCCAGTATGGGATTCGAATCTCCACTGTCGACTAAAAAGCCATAAACTGCCCCTTTAGTCCCAAAGGCATAAAATGCACACCATCGATCTTCACAGAGAAGGACTCTTACGGATGCAGCACCCAGCTTCAAACACGCGTGCCGCACCAGTAAGTTAGCCCTCAGCCCGGGCCAAGGGGGTCCCCGACTCCCGTGACAATGCCCAGTGGGCTGCAGAATAATCCTCCTGTACACACGTAATTAAAAGCTGCTTCCAATTAGTTTCTGAAGTCCCATTCTCTTGGGTGGGATTACAACTCTGCTCTGCTGATGACCGATGATGGGGAGCACGGGAGATTGGCAAACGCAGAACCAGGCCGGTAGGCCACCCTCCAGATAGCCGGTAAGACCTTCGGTCCACTAATGGCCTCAAACACAATGAAGCATGGCTGAAGTTTGGGAGAAGTCAGGCTAGTTTTGTCTCCCTTTCCTGCTACGGAGGCTGGCAGGCAGGTATAATGAGAGCTTGAGTCATAGAATTTGCACGTTATTAGCAGGAAGAACACCATTTCCCTCTTCAGATTCTTGGTGGCATGGAAATAGGTCAAATCATTTTAAAATTTGTTCAGGCTATCTTTTTGAAATGCTGAAGCAAACTCTCCTCTCCGTACATCATGGGGAAGCCAGCCTAAGAGGTTTCAAGGTCCCTCCCCAGTGTCCCTACCTTCTGAATACGTTTTTCAGCACCTGGCATCCTTACAACACCACGTCCCTGTTTGCAAAGCTCTCACCCGTGCCATCCCCCGTTTGCTCTTCTGGGAGAAACTAGGGCCCACAAAGCTACAAGGACATCTTTGGGGCCCTAAGAAGCAACAGAGCCAGAACATAAACCAGCTTCCCCTGATTTTCCACTGGATCCACCGGTCTCAGGGTCCCAGGTTCTGCTGGTCTCAGCCAACCCCTCTGACAATTCATCACCGGTTTGTAGCCAACAACGAGCCTTCCCGGCTCTGGCTTTCGTGCAATCCCACCGAACGGCACCGAGTCGACACCCCTCCAAGCACAGGAAACCATTTGGTGAGACAAGAGTATTAAAAAAATAAGCTGCGTGACATTTATTTTGTCTTGTTAACATTAATATCTGTAGAAACATTTTTATTGTCAGTATAAAAATTAACAGGCTTTATTAAATACTTTCTCCAATTCCATAACAAATAGAATCAGTGTAATCTGCATTCATGTTGCATGGTTATAGCAAAGTGAGTAGGTGTTTCCAAAGCAAAACACGATACTTGAATACAGAACCAACAACACGGCGACATCGTGTCTGACACGGGTATCAGGCTGGATCTTTCCGCGAGGTCCTGCCAGAACTAGACGGAAGCAATCCCTTAAAAAGATGGAAGTATCCCCCAAACTATCAGCAGAACAACTCAACGTTCAATTTCTACGATGAGATGTTAAGACTCTAAGAGGCTGCTCTAACGCCAATGAATCTGGAAGCCATTATCAAAATTCACCGAAGAGAATACAGGCTAATCTGATTAACGTGCGACTCAGGCAGAAGTCCAGCTGCCGGAGAGAAGTACATTCTGCTATCAGCTCAACTACGGTCCATCCTTGAGGAATGGATTAAGGCATCTTTTTAAGAGAGCGCTGGTACCATTTGTCTTGGGAAGTCCAGTTACATGATCCATGGGCCCAGTGACAGGGCTGCACAGCAAAACAAAATACTTTCTTATTAATGGGGTTCGCTTACTATCGGCATTTTGGTGGTTTAAGAACAATCATCTGACAGCAGAGTTTAAACAAATAAATCAAAACTTCATTTTCCCCAAATTAGTCATATTCGGTAAATATTTCTCTTGTCAGAGAATCTGATAACTAGTTAAGTCCAAGCAAGAGATTAACTAGTCCGATGTGCTGCCTGCATAGAAATGCCACTTAAATTACGAAAAAACAAAAACACAAGACTATAAATGATTAATTGTTTTGTATATTACCAATTCATTAATAAATTAATGTTATACCATTTTCCCTGAAAGCAAAAGTATCCTTCCACCTCTGCTCGGTGAAAATTAAGAAATTCTGTGTAAGAACAGCATTTATTTAGCAAATAGCTATTAAAAAGAGACCAATTTTTCTAGGTGCATTGGGACATCCATTTAAAATCAATACAAAAAATAATTCCTTGTAAATATATAATATATATTTATACATAATTTGAATATATTTACATACACCCCAGCACCTATATACTGCAATTGTTGCTCTGTAAGTGTGTGCTGACATATATTTTCTCCAATTATTACAAAATTCACAAGGAAGGCAGAACATGCGTTTGCCTTGAGTCCAACTGGTCCACAGCCAGTACCCACAGTGGGTCACGGGTGCGTGGTGGCCCACGGACAAGTCGATTGCCCCAGAAACATTCTTCTTCTCCTGGTGAAGGTTACAAGTTTCCAACTGTATACACTCTTTACACGTGTGCGGATTACTTTTCTAATTATTTACTCCTCTGATCCATATATACAAGCGGAGACAGCAAGCTCCCGGGGGCGTGGCCTCCCTGCTCAGTGTGGCTAGGTTCTCGGTGCCGTCCTGTCTGGGGACAGAAGGACAAGCCCGTTCATGTTTTAACACTGCCGTTTACATGTGGATACTGAGGAAGGCATGGTTCGTAAGGCATGGGGTCCGGAGAGAAAACAGAATCGTCTCCTGAAGAACAAGAACTCCTTGTGTCAGGGTAACTAGGTGAATACTGTTCGAGAGGCTGACTGAGGTCCAAGTATTCCTGAAAGAAGGGAAGAGAGACGTTTTATTTCATCTTGGGTCAGGATAACAAGGTGAATACGGTTCGAGAGGTTGACTGAGGTCCAAGTATTCCTGAAAGAAGGGAAGAGAAGACTTTTATTTTCACACGCAGGCTCTCGAGATGCGATAGCGGGGACAGGACAGGGGCGCCCCTTGAAGATTCCAGAGGTCCAGCCCCCACCCGGGTCCCACCAAGACCTCCTCGCGGCCCCAACTAGGTTTACTCCAGGCTGCCCTCGACTTTTCTCTTACAACCCATCGTGACTGAACTATGGGCAAGCAGGGAACGTCCAAACCCAGCTGATAAGAAGGAGGTGCCGACCGGTCAATTCCACTGGCACAGACCCCGGTGCGAGCGGCTGGCTACTATGTGCCTCCTCGAGAGAGAGCACCCGGTCAAATTCGAGCCCCGGCAAAATGACAAAAACATAATGTGCTGTGGACTCCTGGGACCCCTTTAAATAGCTGAGACCATGAATATTTATTTTACGAATTACATTTCACTCCTGCAGTTTCTAGGATCATTTAAGGGGAATATGTCTCCCTTCAGCGGGTAATTTCACAGATGTAATCATCACTCTCAGAAGCCCTCTGAGTTGAAAATGTAAACAGGTTCAGAAAAGGCTCGGATAGACTCGTGCATGTTCAATCCATAATGGACTGTTAAAGAAAGTTTGAAATTCAAAAGGGCTCTTCTGAGCTCCCCGGGGTGACCCAGGATAACATTTCCTCCGACTTATGGTAGGCTCTGAGTCCACTGCCTGGTCTTGTATGGCCCATGAGCGAAAAATGGTTTTTTAACATTTTTCAATGGTTGGGGGGGGGGGGGGAGGGCGGGGGGGGGCGGTGGAAATCAAAAGACGAATAGTATCTCATAGCATTAAAATGATATAAAATGACATAAAATTCACACCAAAATTTCAATGTTAGGGTCCATCAAGTTTTATCCGGAAGACAGACACTCATTTACCGCATCGTCCGTAAGTGCTTTCTCACCCTGATGGCAGGACTGAATATTGCCAACAGAGGCGGTCTGGCTCACAATGATGACAATATTTACTATCTGGCCCCTTTACTGACGAGGTTTGCAGACCCCCCGCTCTGCGAACTATGGGAAGATTTCTAAACGGGGAAACAGCCGGGCCTCGCTGCCCCCGCTGGGCTCACACACTGGGGCCGTTCTGCTCATACCCCCCCGAGCCAGTGACATTCCAGGACAGGCGGTTTTGCTGAGGGGAGACAAAAAAGTGCAGACCACAGCACAACCAGCCCCCCGTGTTATCAGAAAAGAGCCCACAGAATGTTGGCGACTATACATTTTAAAAGACCAAAAAAAAAAAAAAAAAAAAAAAAAAAAAATTTTTAAATTAAAAAAAAAATAAACCGCTATAATTCATCACCAGGGTTGGCAAGAAAAGAACCCCCATCCGAGAGTGGGGGATGTGTAAGTTCCAACAACATCAGCATAACCGCACAACTGGAAACAAAACACGCCCACCACATCAAAAGAGAACTTTTTGCTTACAATGATAAAAATGAAATTTTGTCCTAAATGGAACCATTTTTTCTCCAGCATATGGTAATGATTTTCAGAAGGAAAGAAACTTCGATTTTTATATCCGTTAGACAATATGGCATTCTGCTTTATTTTAGGATGCTAGATGTAAATTTCAGCATGAATGGGCCCGCTTTAAATATAAATATATAAATAAAGTAGCACAGAGCATAGACGCAGGACCATTAAAATGGAACATTAGTGCTGTCCCAGTTGCTACATGCAGCCATAAATGTTCAGATCTGATAGGGGAAAAAATAGGAATATCAGTGGAGTCCAAGTCTAGGGTTAAAGGAACTTACACTAGAAACAACAATTTTGGCAGGAGAAGAAAGTTGCTTTTTTTTTCCCCCCCCTTGAACTATTCCTTTCCTTTCAACTTCTGAAGGTCAGCTGTATTCATTTAAATGCAATCTCTCCTTTTATCAGCTACAGTTAGACGCACAAGATAATGTTGCTGGCTTAAGGCTTCGGATTATTTCTTTTTTGAAAAAATCATTCCCATACTATTAAATGTATTATTTAAAAATACGTTAAATGTATTATTTTTATTTAAGCAATTTTAAGCTTTCGTTGCTGTTGGTAAGACAACTGTGGGTTTGGGGGAGGTTTTTTTTCTCGTTCGGAGGGAAGACTGCTCTCTGTACCCTCACTGAATGTCTCCAATTCGTTCGTGAACAGTTTTTTCGTGGGGGGTTTTCTGGCCTTGCTGGGTTTTATGCTCTCTCCTGCTCAGATCATACATTTTCCACAACATAACAGACCACTCTCTGTCTGCTTGCTGAAGCAGGCACTGCCCGGACTGCATTTGGACAGTGAGGGGTGTTTCTTTACTGGTACAGACTAGAAATATTTTATAGAAAAAATATCTTGACAAAAAATACAAGTTTTCACTTAAAAAATCGCAAGCCGAAGGGGCGCCTGGGTGGCTCGGTTGGTTGAGCGACTGACGTCGGCTCAGGGTCATGATCTTGTGGTTTGTGAGTTCGAGCCCCGCGTCCGGCTCTGTGCTGACGGCTCAGAGCCCGGAGCCTGCTTGGGGTTCTGTGTCTCTCCATCTCTCAACCCCTCCCCTGCCCATGCTCTGTGTCTGTCTTTCAATAATAAATAAAAAAATTTTTAAAAAATCGCAAGTCGCCCGTTAGAGGAAAACTGTGTGTGCATTCACACACCCGGGGACAGAGGTCACACCGCCATTAGTGGACAGGGTCACGGCGGACAGGGGACAGGGGCGTGTGTCGTGCGGGAACTCAGATGGCAGTCCACTGCTTCCAAGGGAGCCCATCGGCGGCTCCTCCACTAACGACTAGGGTGCGGAGTCCAACTGGCCCACGCACCCTCCCATGCAAGCCCAAAGGCTGCCGCCGGACGCTTCTCTCCCCTCCCCCCCCTTCTCCTACCCACCACCCCAGAGCCAGAGAGGCGCAGCCTCGCGGAGGGTCCGGTTGCTGTGAGTCCGCTCTGAGAAAAATCAGGACTCAGGAGGCGCAGAGATTTTGACTCTGTCTGAGCCCCGTGGGAAAACGATCGACCACAGCGCAGCCTCCTGCGGGCGAGGTTGCGTTGAAAGCGCCGCACCGGCCTCCCAAGAAAGGGCCGCGGGCTCCTGGAAGGGGGGTTCTTACCTCGTTGGTGGTGAGAGTGAGAATTCGGTCCCAAGTCTTCCACCAACTGTTTGAACGTCGGCCTCTGTGAGGGCACGGCGTGCCAACAATCCCTCATCATCATATACCTGGGGAAACAGATTTCCTGGTGAATGCATTCTGTACGTACTAGGCGCCCGGCTAGAAGCCAGCTTTCAGAGGCGCTATGGAGACACGTCCGAAGTGATGACAATGGATCAGAACTTTCCAGATGAGAAGGCAGTTCTCTGCACTCCCCCTGCCCCCGCCCCCCACCAAATTCACCCTCTTGGTTTCCTCTGAAAGGCGCTCTGAGCTACAAAAACATCACTTTACCCAAAGTGTCTCAGGACAGTATCTATGCCATGAAGACAGACATTTGTCGAGATGCCTTCACTGCCGGGTTCTGCGCTCCTGTGACGGTGACACCCCCATGGGCGTATCACACCTTCAAGGGGCACTTTGGGACGTGGCAGGAAAAGCCTTATTATGGGACCCGGGTCTCCAGTCTGTCCCCGGCAACCCCCTCCCGCCCCCACCCCCTGCCTGGACCAGAGCAACTACACAGAGAATCTTCTCTCTCACGCTTCGGGTTTTACTTTAATGACTGTCGAGGACAAAAGCTTCCTCAGATTTTGTTTGTTTGTTTGTTTGTTTGTTTGTTTTAAATGAAGTCTGAAAACCACAACTTTAAGGTAAGGTCTTTATGAATTAATCTGCCATCACTGGGCTGCACGTTAACTTCCTGATTAACTCTTGGACAGGCCCAGGGTCCCAGGCCTTATCTTGATTATGGGTTTCGACAGACCCTCTATAGTAGAAAAAGCAATAGGAATGACAGGCAGCACAATAAATACCTTTATATAATATACTATAAAATGTGGCCATTCATCAGATGTCCACTGTGCAGTGAAAAGTACTCATGGGATTACGGATATAAAATCCCCCATGAAACGATACACAATAGACCACAGTCTCTGGGACAAATCACTCTTCTCAGTTAACTCCTGGGGGTTGGGAAGAGAGAGCCTCCTTTTCAAAGCACTGATCTCTACTGCAACAGGACACATGTCACAAACACAACATAATTCCACTTGAAGTGTGGGCTAGGTTTTTCTAGAAACCAGCTCATGGTTTTCCAGTCAGACCTGGGGCTCCAAGGATAGCACCTGGACAAATTTTTAATTCTCTGTGCTAAACCGGTGGGTATGACACAGGTCACCAGACACGAGTCTGCTCCAAGGAAATGGGGGCCCATGTCAATCGTAAGGGCAATCTCCAGCGGTCGCAAAGCTGTGGAAACACCCATTCCCCCTGGCTGTGCTGGAGGCCGGTGCACACAGTGAAGAAAAGCTATCCTGGCCTTTAATCCCCCTCTCCGTGCGGGCAGCCCCACGGCTTTCCAGCTTATGTATGCGAAAAGGCCAGGCGTATCTCTCCCTGTCTCTCTGAGGAGAGACAACGGTAGGGACATAGCACAGTGGTCCAGGAAGATCACTCTACAAAGGTAGGAGCCCTCGGCCCGCAAGCCTGATGCCCTCTGTGATTTAAAGCTCACTCCATACACGTCAATGTGCTTTCTTTGGGACAGTCATGGCTATCAGTGTGGCTATCTACTGTAGTTCTGGGATTGAGCCCAGAAAGTTCCAGCAGTAACTCTTCTTAGAGCATGTACAGAAAACCAGGGGCCTTAGAAAACCAGATGTAAGTCAGGAGAAGGGTTCCTGGCATGGAGGGGGGCGGGTCCACACAGCGTCAAGAGAGACAATGGCCCTTACAGTTCATTGGTGCAGTTTGCCGGCTTGTCCATCCTGTGTCCTTCCTTCAGCAGCTTAAAAAGTTCCTCCACCGGAATCCCTGGGTAGGGTGAACCTCCCAAAGTGAAGATCTCCCTACTTAACACCCCGAAGGACCAACTGCAAAGGAGAGAGAAAACACGGTTATTACTAACCCACCCGAATCGCAAAAACCCTCAACGTGCCCGGTTAAGGAAAATAAACACCCACCCACTTCTCATGTTCAAAGACAAATGACCCGAGCCCTCCTGAAGTTCATCCTACATGTGCCTTCCTGCCCCGAAGGAGCATCCCCAAGTGATGATGATGTGAGGGATGTTCTCAAGGAATTTTCCATCAACAGACAACACGCGAGTGATGGTAAACCGTCTTTTTTTTTTTTTTTTTTTTTTTTTTTTTGGTGGAGCTTTGGGGTGGTTGGGGTTTTGATTCCGTCCCTCTCAGGTGAAGTTGTTCATGTTAAATGCGGTGTTCGCATGTGAGGATCTCGACTCGGAAGCGGCAAAGCTCTTCATGCTGCCGTCCGGCCCATGTGCCTGACCCCCCAGCAGGAGCAGTTGACAGAATAAGGCCAGCAAGCCAATGCTGGAGGTAACAGGTAACAGCTGCCCAGCGCAGCCAGCGGGGCATCTGAGGGCACAAACGGTTCCTGATTTACTAAGGTCATGAAAGGAAGTTAGCATCAGGCTGGGGTTAGGATGCAGGAATCCTGGGGCGTCTGGGTGGCTCAGGTGGTGAAGCGCCTGGTTCTTGATTTCGGCTCAGGCCATGATCTCGTGGTTCATGAGATCTAGCCCCCCATCAGGCTCCAGGCTGCCGGCTCAGAGACTGCTTGGGATTTTTGCTTTCTCTCTCTCTCTTTCTGCTCCTCCCCCTCTCTCTTGCTCGCTCTCAAAATAAATAAACATTTAAAGAAAATAAAGGGGGGGGGGCGCCTGGGTGGCTCAGTCAATTAAGCCTCTGACTTCAGCTCAGGTCACGATCTCACCGTTCCTGAGTTCGAGCCCCTCATGGGGCTCTGTGCTGACAGCTCAGAGCCTGGAGCCTGCTTCGGATTCTGTGTCTCCCTCTCTCTCTGCCCCTCCCCTGCTTGTGCTCTGTCTCTCTCTCTCTCTCTCTCTCTCTCTCTCTCAAAACTAAAGAAACATTTAAAAAAAACGTGAAAAAAAAAAAAAAAAGGTTGGAGGAATCCTAGGCCCGAGATGAGTTTCCCACAAAAGAATCTGAAAACAACTCACAAGGTACCATGTGCACCTGACCTTGCGGAGACCCACGGCTGGACTTTCTGGGCCCCCTTCAGGATGTTGACAATTCCTGGCATAATCGAGCTGACATTCCTACATTTACCTATGTCACTGTGGCTCTGGAAACACACCCCTACTGACTCTATCCGGAGGAGTTTCAGGTTTGGGGTGAGAAACGAAAACTCTCCCCGGTTCTGTGCAGAGCAAGAGTGGCACCCCCACGCAGGCAGCTGGCTCCCTGCAAACACGGGCCCCCGGCACCTTCTTTCTGGGACCGTGCTGGCAGGGAATCAACACCCACCCCGGGGGTCCTCCTGCTCCCACGAATAAAAACAACTCCACTGATTTCAGCTTTTTATTTTGGACGAATTCTAGACTCACGGGACCTTGGGGAAAACAGTACCGAGAGATGCTCTGTAACCTTCCACCCAGCGTCCCACCATGGGAACATCGTTCGACCTCATTTCCAAACCTAAAAGTTGACAACATCAGTTGGGAGCCTGACCCTGACAATACTTTTAGGTGTTACCATCACGGACATAGTATAGAATGTTCACTCTGTTTCTCTAACGTTCTCAAGGGTGCCAAGACAAGGTCTGATATTTTTTTCAAAGGGTACACAGAGCCATCAGGCCCCGTGGAAGTCACCAGAGCAGACCGTGCCCCACTCAGCGTTTCTCTGTCAGGGCAAAGCTAGGATGGGGGGGGGGGGGGGTGGAGTATGGTAGATGACCATCGAGTAGGAGAAGTTTCAAAATTCCTTCTTTCAGGGAGCAAAGAACATGCCACCAGTTTGGCAAATTCGATAGCGGCTTTGAGGCCGCACATCCGTGAATAAGTTGGGGGGTGGGGGGCACTTCCGCTCTGGCCAGAGGTGGCTTTGCGGTGCGCCTCCCGCATGCGCTTTGAAGCTGGGCAGATTAGTAACACGGCATTGGTCACCAGCCTACCATAAAATCCGTCCTTTCTAAGGCCGGCTCCTGCACCTTCCAGAAACGTGTGAGATACGGCAGGCACCGAAGACTCAAGAGCGGTGAACACGGTGTTTTTTGCAACGCAACCCGATGGCGAGAAGCCAGAGAAAAGGAGCTACTTACACGTCACTCTGGTGGGTATACACCCGATCGAAAAGGGCTTCTGGAGCCATCCACTTGACTGGAAGTCGCCCCTGCAAGTGTGGGAAAAAAAAAATGTAACAGCCACTCTCTTAAACCCAATTTACTTTAGCAAGCTCAGCAGGCTGTGCCTCACTGAAGAGCGGATGCTAATGATTTTCACTGGTCAGTCAGGAGAGCAGAAGGAATCAGCTCCAGCAGGGCCTGGATAGAACGTGCAAGGTGCAGATTTGGGCGCATGAATAAAATGCCATTTCTCTGGATTCTCACGACCATCTCTCTCCCTAGCACACAGACACATCCTGACCACCTTCTAGGCAAAAATTAACCTAGAAACTCCCAAGCTCTAGTCTTTGCTAGGGAAGTTCTTGACCCAAGAGGCTGCTGGTTATTCACCTTTACTAAAGGTATCTTAAATATAGCTTAAATTTACTTCTTGAGAAATTGGTCAAGAGTAAAGCAAAACATGGGGTGCCTGAGTGGCTCGGTCGGTTAAGTGTCTGAGTTCAGCTCAGGTCATGATCCTGAGGTCCGTGAGTTCGAGCCCCACATTGGGCTCTGGGCTGACAGCTCGGAGTCTGGAGACTGCTTCAGAATCCGTGTCTCCCTCTCTCTCTCTGCCATACCCCTGCTTGCTCGCTTGCTCGCTCTCTCTCTCTCAAAAATAAATAAACATTAAAAAAAAAAAAGAGTAAAGCAAAAGAACAGGGATAAAGGGCAGAGGAATGAGCATCTATCATCTTTTCATCTAGAACATTCCGTGCCACCCCCACGCCCCCCTTCCTTCCACCACATCATTGCCACTGACTTACGTTTGTGGTCTTTTTGTAATAGTCTATATTGTTGATATCTCTGGCCAGTCCAAAGTCTGCTATTTTCATCACATTGTTTTCTGTTACCAAAACATTTCTGGCGGCTAAATCTCGATGAATGCACTGAAACCAAGAAAGAACTGATTTCAAAATGTTTCAAGAATAAAGAGAAAACATACTTCTTAGGATGCAGAGAGGAAATACAACATAAATCAAAAATTGGTTATTTCTTTTCTAATTAAAATAACTAGGGGCACCTGGGTGGCTCAGTCGGTTAAGCATCTGACTTGGGCTCAGGTCACGATCTCGTGGTTCGTGGGTTCGAGCCCTGCGTCAGGCTCTGTGCGGACAGCCTGTTTCAGATTCTGTGTCTCCCTGTCTCTCCCCTGCTCGAGCTCTATCTCTCAAAAATAAACAAACATTAAAAAAAAAAATTAAAAACAAAACTAAAAAACTAAGGCCCCAGTCATTTTGAAGAGTAAAGATACACCAAGGACCAACACTGGTGTCCTTCATACGAGATCTGTAACTAGATTATTCTAAAATCTTTTTTTTTTTTTTTTTTAATTTTTTTAATGTTTATTTATTTTTGAGAGAGACAGAGACAGAATGCGAGTGGGTTGGGACAGAGAGAAGAGGGAGACACAGAATCCGAAACAGGCTCCAGGCCCTGGGCTGTCCGCACAGAGCCCGACGCGGGGCTCGAACCCACGAGCTGCGAGATCATGACCTGAGCTGAAGCCGGACGCTCAACCGACTGAGCCACCCAGGCGCCCCTCTAAAATCTTTTATCTCAACACTTGCTCTACCTCCCTTTACAGACAAACTCAGAAGAGCTAGTTAACCTCCAAAACCACATCATCTTTACCTCCTGGTCAGTCCGCAAACATAGTTTCCATCCCCACGCCTCTGAAAGTCGATGGAGGAACCTTTTGTCAGACCAAAGTGAGTTCTTCTAACGCCTCAATTCTTCCCTCTGCAGCTCTGGACACTGTTGATTTCATGCTCCTTTCAGAAACGCACCCCCACCCCCCTTGAGTGCGACCCCTAGCTTCTTCTCTTCCCCAGGTCCCTGAAAACTGGGGAAATGTCCCATCAATTTTGTGTATTTCCACATACCCCAGGGCTTCTATTGTTAGATACATACAAAAGATTTGCCAATTCCTACCTCTTTCCTGACCTCTCTCTCCCGGGACTCTCCTTGTTATCTTCCACAGGCTATGCAACATTTCCGCACTAACATCTCTCTGGTACCTCCAATTCAAGGTCTCGGCTCTCTCTCAGAGATACACCCCAGAATTCTTTGCACCCTCCTCCCAAGTTCTATTGACATCGACCCCCAAATGCCTCTGCCCTTTGTCCATCCTGCTCTATCCCCACTACTAACCACTTAGCCCAGGACGTCACCACTGCCCACTCCGTCCCCGTAGATGCCACACTGCCCCTAACGGGTCTCCAAGCTTCCAAACTCAGCCTTACACACCTGCTAGGCTTCCCACAAGTTGCGTTTCTCAAAGTACTAACCACGTCCTTTCCCGGCGTAGATCATGACTAACGCCTGTCTGTCCATGTCCCAGAAGGCACCAGCCCACACAAAGGGTCCAACCTATGCCTGTCACCTGCCTGGCAGCAGGGTGGAATGTTGAAATGCTCGCTATACAGGGCGGCTAATTTCTAGTTCTGAAACAAACTCGCTCTTCGGTCTTGGGTCTAGAGATAATTAATTCCCATTTTTCCTTTCTACAAATGATATACTTTTGCAAGTTGTTCTAAACGTTTCAGTTACACTTCAGCATAGTAAGATTTCATCATGATACGTGGTAATTAGAATCCCAAATCATCACCCCCTATTTTTTGGAAAAGGCAAGGTATAAAGAGGTGAACAAATATCCCTTTCAAACGCTTTTACACGGGCTCCTGGCAAAGTTAATGACCAGAAGAAGGAGAGTCCTATCAGGCCACTTGACAAAGGCGAAACGGGGCTCTTTGCAGACAGGCGCTCTGTGAAACGGCCAGTATAGAGAAGCCAGCCAAGCTCTCTCTGAAGAATAAATCGGGAATTCTCTTTCCCTGCCCACCGCCCAACAATTCCTGGTTTTTAGATGCTTCTGTGGCCCCCCTAGATGCGCAAACGCCAGAAAAGGGAAAGCAGGAAAGCCCCACAAGTTAGTATGCCTGTGCCTGGCCAGAATGGAAGCAGGAAACGTGAGAGCTCGCAGAAGCCGTCTGGGGACCAGGCCGGGTGGGAGCCATGTTCCTAGTTTGGAGGCCTCTTCAGATTGAACTTCCAAGCCCTTGGCCAAACTCTCCCGGCGGCGTGCTCCCCGCCGACGCGAGCTCTGTGCATTTGGCAAGCCGTGCGGCCAGAAGAATCTGGATTCCCACACGCTGGGCTCCCACCACACATTAGGGCTCAACTCAGAGACGCCACGACAGTGGCCTCCATCATCATCTGGGCGAGAGCCAGAATCTAGCACCTATCTCCCACATCCCACGATGCTATCAAACACTCCCGGCCACCCTCTGGGCTGTAACGCCCACCCTCTGGGCTGAACAGTAAGAGACTTGGAACCAACACGCCAGGAAAAGAAAATAATTAACATCAAGCCAAATTCCCATCATCTGCAGAAATCAGGAGTTGTTTTCCAGTGCAGCGCTGATCATTTACATAACTAGGGCCCTCAGACCATTTGGTATTCCATTTCTTAAGTAAGCAGAGATCAACGGGTCACTAAGGGAAGAAAGACTAACATCCTTATGACCCAGACTGTGTAATGGGTGCCTCTGCATGGCTGACCTAATTAAATGCCCATGGCAACCTAGGAGATGGGTGTGATTACACCCATTTTACAGATGGGAAAGCTGGTGCTTGCTTTAAAAAAAACAAAACCGGGGCGTCTGGGTGGCTCAGTTGGTTCAGCGTCTGACTTTGGCTCATGTCACGATCTTGTGGTTCGTGGGTTCGAGCCCCACATCGGGCTCTGTGCTGACAGCTCAGAGCCTGAAGCCTGCTCCGGATTCTGTGTCTCCCCCTCTCTCTGCCCCTCCCCTGCTCATGCTCTGTCTCTCTCTGTCTCTCAAAAATAAATAAATGTTAAAAAAAAAAAATTTTTAAAAAATTAAAAAACCAAAACCAAACAAACACCCACTCAGACTTAACACCTGGGAGTAAGTTTAACTGGTTTGGGGATTTGGTAAGAAGAAAAGTTAGTGGCCTCTGAACTAGAAACAGCGCAACTTTCATAATTTGTACAAGGCTCAAATGCCCCATATTACCTAGTTGTATTCCGTGTACATCACGGTGCTTCTTTACCTGCCCACTGCCTAGTTCCCCACCACACACACACACACACACACACACACACACACACACACACACACACACACTTACATCGGAAAGCCGCTCAAGGACAGGCCCTACAAGTTCATCTCTATATCCCCAGCACTGAGCACAGGGCCTGACCCAGTAAATGTTTACTGAGGCGAATTCATAATTGCATTCCATCAGTAATGAGCCAGAGAGCTCACTCAACAGTTCCTTAAGCTGGCCTCCAGTAAGCTCATTGCTAGCGGCCATGAGGCATGCGTATGGGCAGGCCAGGATCTGGCCCTTTCCCTGCTTCTTCCCCTCCACTGTCAGGAAAAAGCCCTCCATTTCTGGAAGCAGGCTCTGCTCAAGGGGACCATTCTTTTTTTTTTTTTTTTTTTTAATTTTTTTTAACGTTTATTTATTTTTGAGACAGAGAGAGACAGAGCATGAACAGGGGAGGGTCAGAGAGAGAGGGAGACACCGAATCTGAAACAGGCTCCAGGCTCTGAGCGGTCAGCACAGAGCCCGACATGGGGCTTGAACTCACGGACCGCGAGATCGTGACCTGAGCCGAAGTCGGACGCTTAACCGACTGAGCCACCCAGGCGCCCCTCAAGGGGACCATTCTTAAGATCTTCATCGACCACCAGTTTCATATCGGTTCTAGGGCTTTAACTGCAGAGGATCCTCAGCTAAGGGAACCCCGCAAGGCCCTATCAGAACACAGCTCTGTCCCTTCTAGCCCACCCTGTGTGAGTGGTCCTCCCCTCCATCCAGAGTGAAGCAGGGATTTCCTGAGAGAGCAGGGGAGTCTGGGGAGCGGGGTGGGTGAGGAACGAACCACAGGGCCAGGTCTGGGACCAGCCACTTTTCTCTGTGGACCTAGGCGTCCCCATGTTGGAAATACAGACAATGACTTAGACATACCTACCTGCCCAAAGGTTTCCTGGTACCTCCTAACAGTCCTCCCTTATCCTAAAATCACACCTATCTCAGAGCTGTTCTGAGGTTATGGATGATACTGTATGTAAAAGGCTTGTCCTGTGCCTGGCAGATGTTAAGTTCTCAAAAATAGGTAGTAATTAATCACGGCGAGAATCGCTATTATCACAACCCCATTGACAAGCGCATTTTCGGTCTTCATCCTAAAATGTGTTCGCTTGCCCCCTTTCACAAAGTTCACCTGACCCTTGGTTCCTTCTCTAGTACACTGAACAGAGGAGGAAGGATGTCCGAGTTCTCAGCTGGGAGCAGGGGCGGATCCCCACGGGCTCCACGAGCCTGGCTCAAGGCGCATTCTCCTCTCCTGTTCCGAGCAGAAGAACACCCCCCTTTCTGAAACCCCTCCTGTGACCTCTGTACACCACACCCTGCCTTTCCTCCCGACCTCTGAGTCCCCTCAGCCTCTACTGCCATCGGGTACTTTGAGCCAAGCTCCAGATTTGAGAGTTTTTTCTACTGCCCCTCTGCTCCGCCTCTCCCCGCCTAGATGCCCCCCGGTGCCTTGAAACTACACTTCCTTTGCTGGCTGCCGAGGTCCCAGCCCAGCCCTCGGAGCTAAGCTCTGGCCTGCAGCTTCCTGCTCGACAGCGGCCCTTGAAGGGCGCCCGCGCATGTTCAAGGTGCATCCTGGATGGCCCACCAGAATCTATTCCCACTCCCTAGACCTCCTCGTCCCGATCAGCGGCACCGCCATCCAGGCTCTCCGACCGGAAATCTACTCAGTACCCCGACAGCAAAACAGATCCCACATCAGTGGTCTCCTCCAGTGCCTCTGGGAGCCAAGAAACCCTAACGCAAACCACCATCACCCTTCCGCAGGACCCCGAGCTTCTAACCCAGTGGTCACGAGCAGCGGGAGAAGGAGCAAGCTTCGCAGCACAAACCCAACCCCGTCAGGCCCCTCCGTGGCTCGCCATGTGCCAGGAGCGCCCAGCCCGGGTCTGGGAGGCCCTGAATCAGCAGGGCCCGCCCGCCTCCAGCCGCATCTCACACCCTGCTCTCGACGTCCCTCCCCAGAAGCCGCACAGCTCTCCCTCCGCGTGAGCGCCCACCGGCCACCTGCGCCCACACCCAGCCCCGGGCCCCCCACTGACCTCACACTGCCTGTTTCCTGCACAGCACGATTCTCAGCCTTTTACATACTTACTTTTAGTCCCACATTTCTTGTTAATCTCTCCTGCTGCCGCCCGAGGTTCCTGCTCCAAGAGGTCCAGGACTGGATCCACTCCACCACCCCCTATGGGAATGCTTCCCCCTCTCCCACACAGGGAGGGTCCAGAGTGACCAAGACCTGAGGGTCACAACTGGCAGCCTGCGGGCAGGTCATACTCCCCAGGGTTTTAGTTAGGACTATCTGGAAGCTACAGCAAAGGTGAACTAGAACAACGGATACCGACGTTTGCCAGGTTCACCTGTCGCGCTGGTCTTCCTCTCCACGCGCAATCCCCCCTGCGCGAACACACTATTTATGCCCGAACCATTCAAAAGTGAGTTGCAGGGGCACCTGGGTGGCTCAGTTGGTTAAGTGGCTGACTTTGGCTCAGGTCACGATCTCGCGGTTTGTGGGCTCGAGCCCCGTGTCGGGCTCTGGGCCGGCAGCTCGGAGCCTGGAGCCTGGAGCCTGCTTCGGATTCTGGGTCTCCCTCTCTCTCTGCCCCTCCCCTGCTTGCGCCGTCTCTCTCTCAAAAATAAACAAACATTAGAAAACAAGAAATGAAAAGTGAGTTACAGACCCCACTGATACTTCACACCTTAATACCTGAGCAAAGATCTACCTTTAACACGAGGCCACTGTCGCCACCTCCAGATTTAACACGGATCCATCTGGTCGTACTACCGAATACGGTCCACATTCAAATTTCAGTTCATAAATGTTCTTGATAAAAGCTGCCCCTCCCCCCTCCCATCCTGAACAAGACCCAGTCCAGGGTCACCCGAGTACATGGAGCTGTCCTGCCTCTTAAGTTGCCTTTAATCTGGAACCATCTCCCCAGTACTTTTTGTCTTTCGTGATGCTGACATTGTGAAGCGATGTCTTGTGAAATGTCCCACATTCCGGATCTGACCGTTTCCTCACGTCAAAGGCTTTTCAGGTGACAAACTCCCCTGGGTTCGTGCACCTGCACACAGAGGCAGGCACCAAACTGTCTCCTAAAATCTACACGGTGAGCGCTTTTTTAGGGGGGAAGAAAAAGATCTGAAAAAATCTTCAAGTCTGGACTCTCTTGCAACAACAACAGAACACGTGGTAGGTCTGGCCAGGTTCCGATGTGGCCGCAGGAGCAGGGGCGGAGATGTGGCCACCCCTCCCCCGGATCCCTAACGCCATGGGGTCAGGCGCGGGCTGCCTCGCTCACTCATAGGACTGGGCACGGCCGTGACCCAGCCCAGGTCCCCACGGTGACAGTGGGCCCATGCCCACGAGAGAACCTCGCTTCTTTGGGGAACCGAAGATGGGCTTCAAGCTCCAGCACAGGTAGGCAGTGACCCCACCTCTGCCCAAGGACAAAGTCCTACAACCCTCCCTGCAAAGCGTGAGCTAAGGAAGGGTGTCTTGGGTTATCCAAAATGCCCCAGAGGACATCAGGGCACCTGTCTAACTGCTTTCAGAATAACTCAGATGTTTAAAGTTCCACTGCCAGGGGCATGCTTGGAATGCAGACGGTTCACCTCAGGGGACCTGGCCAACTTCTAACCAGAGGGTCACCCCGCGAGAGGAGACAAAATAAACCCAGATGACATCCAGGACTCAATGTTACTAAAATATCCCTTCGCCTGATCTCTGTTCTTAGAATATTTAACGCCCTTTCAAACTTAAAACCATAAACCCAACACCCAAAGTCTACGTCCACCAACTCGGCACAGAACGAATACAGCCAAAAACAATCACCCACGCCCCCTCAACGCCCTCAACGCCCGCGGCTCTCTACCGAGAGCTGAATCTCAGGAGAGGAGACACCTTTTCTGCTCATCTATGCAGTCCCTTGACGTTTCTGAGGCTGCTCTGGCTTTGAAAAGAGTTCACTAAGCCCCTGTGTGAATAATGCAGTAAGTATTTTCCAGGTTGTACGAGACATGCAAGGGCCTGACTCAGCAAACGAGCACGTCCAAAGAGCCTGTTTTCTTCACAGGCTTTTTCTTTCTTTCTTTCTTTTTTTTTTTTTTTTTAAACTGGAATCTACCCAACTGAGGAGAATATGAAGGACTCACTTTCTGGGAAGCCAGGTATTCCATGCCTCTCGCCAGCTGGTAGGTGCAGGACACCAAGTCCTTGAAGGTCATCTGCTCCTCGGGGACGCGGTTAATGTCATAGGAGTACTCCATCCCGGGGGGCCTGCGGGCTCGGAGGTATTCCCGGAGGTTGCCCTTCGAGGCGTACTCAACTATGACATAGAGCGGCCCTGCGGACGGAGTAGAGAAAGCAGCTCAGGAAGGCGACTACCCTTCCCAGATCTGCCCCCCCGGGAACCTCAGCACAGTGTGAGCTCTCACAAGCCGGCGCTTTTTTTGTTGAATTTGAACATACGGAAAAGCACACACAAAAACAGGACAGCGGCACCTCTCCTCTTCCCCAAAATGCCAGTCGACACTTGGTCAAGAGAGCCCCCAAAGTCTTCCAGAAATAAACAGAGGTACGGCGAGTGCCCCCCTCCTGGTGCTCCAGTGCCCTCCTGGAGAGCAGTGGCTATCAGAGATCTCTCTCTGCCCGTTCATTTTAAATCATTTTACCCACATATATGTATCGATAAGCAATGCACTGGTTTCCAGCACATAAATGCATCGTGAAGATACGGCTTTGCAACATTTTCCCCCTACGTATTATCCTTGAGGAAGGAACCCAGTCGGGCTGATAAAAAAAAAAAATCTAGATCATTCCTTTCAACAGCTATATATACATTCTACCATATAAATAGGCCACACTTTATTTATTTCTCTATACTTATGGGCATTTACGTTGCTTCCAGGTTGGTAATAAACAAACGCTTCTGGGTACGCCTCCTTACACACACGTGCGATCCTTTCTCCGAGGCACAGATCGGAGGTTGGCAAATGACAGCCCGCAGGCCAAATCCTGCCCACTGCCTGTTTTTGCAATTAAATCGTATTGGCACGCAGCCAGGCCCATTCACATCTGCATCATCTGTGGCTGCTTTCTCGCTACCGGGCAAACACGAGTCGTGGCCACCGAGACCCACGCTAAAGGCCACCAAACCAAAGATATCTACCATCACCCTCCACGGAAAGTCTCCCGACTCCCGGTATCGACCTAAAAGAGAAGCTGCTGAGGCAAAGATAGGATTTTCAAGTCTATTAATTATCCTCAATCGGAGTCCCAAAGTGCTAGTCAGCTCCCCAGTGGGAGAAGCCAGGGCTCTGTCTCCCCCGAGGCAGATAACGTGTCCCTTCCTTCTACTCTCTCCTCTTCTAAGCTAGTCTTGGGAGCTCAGCCATCCGCTGCCCATAGCAAGACATGGCTTCCTCAATCCCCATTTTAAGGCATTTGTCAACCCAAACATAGGGTCTTATTTTGAGAAATCCCTCTTAGCACCATCAGACAAAACCACAAGGAGCCTGTCCTTTCCGAACACCCTCCAGGTTATGGCCTCAAAACAGCAGGACTCTATAAGGCCCTCCCATCCAAAGCCACCCAACGCCTACCATTCCCCAGTCCCCCAGTACGGTCACAAAGTCCCCTTTGTGTTCATGGCCAGGAACATCTTCCTAAGGGGATTTTTAAAGAGAACTTTAAACATGCACTTGAGGTGCCCTAGGAGCAAGATCCAAAAGTCCAACCGTTTCTAAAATGATGCTAACACTGAAGCGTAAATTATTTGGATGAAAGCATTTTTTCCTCCTACTCACCATCCTGAGTGCAGGCTCCAAGGAGATTTATGATATTTTTGTGTTTTCCAATCATCTTCATCATCTCCATCTCTGACACAAGATCAGAAAGATCCTTCTCTGTGGCATCATCTACAAACATTCGGTAAATTAAAAACCAGTTACTTTTAACCCGTCAGCTGCTGCTGTAAGTCATTGCCAAAAACGTAGTTGAAACGGCATGAAATTGAATTTTAGAACCAGAAAAGACTTTCCAAATCATCTCCTTCATTTTACTGGGAAGGGGGCAAAGGCCCGGACGGGGAACTGCCCCGATCCGTGTCAAATAGCTAATTTGGGGTCAATGAGGTCAAAAGTCAGGACTAGAAATATAGACCTTCTTCTGCTAAAGGCCAATTCTTTTCCAGCAAACCTCACAAATTGCGGGGGCGGGGGGAGGAGGTGTTTAAATTCATCATGAAATAATTCCATCCTCTGGCAGATCTAAGGGGCCTCAGAAAAAACCTTATCAAACTTCAAGATGTCTGAAAACAACTGTGAGCGCATCAGGGGTGGGGAGAAGGACCCGGATGGGGTATGTCAAATCACTACAGACTTTCTCTAGACCAAGTGCTGCTAATCCAAGCCCTTGTAGCCCTTAGAAAATTCACAGACAGGTTCAGGGGGCACCTCATAACTGTGTGTGTGTGTGTGTGTGTGTGTGTGTGTGTGTGTGTGTGTGTGTGTATGCATGTGCATTCTGAGTGGGCAAAGGCCCATGCCTTCTGTAATGGGTTTCTCAAAGGGGGCTGTGATTCTCAACATAAAAGAATTAAAGTTTTCTAAACTTCTGCTCTATAATTTCAAGAAAAGCGGCTTAGGTCCTACAGTCACAGGCTCACAGCTTCTAGAAAGTGGCAAGCCTCTTCCACGTGAACCTCTCTGAGCTAATTCAATATGGAACAATCTGCATTTACTAAAACAATGAGATAAGGAAATACGTAGCAGCCTCATTGCAAAAAGCTTTTCAGCTTCACAAAAGGAGGAGCAATGCAATTAACTGACTGGAGGGTAAGACAGACACACGGAGCACAGACAGGGCTGGGATGTTGCTGTGAGCCATCCAATGGCTGTAAAAAAAAAGGACGCCTGACAGGGCTCTGGGGCTAACGTCTTCCTCCATCCTGAAAGGGAGGACCAACCTGGGTACATCCAAAGAAATAACCCCCCCAGACCTCCACTTCTGAACTCCAGACGCCAAACAGAAGTTCTGCCAAAGGAGGCGGGAAGCCTGGGCCCTCCCCACACGTGCCCTGGCACGTGGCCAGGGGGTGCCAAGGTTGGCTGTTGTGGGGCATGCAGCCCACCACACCTGCCACGCAAGAGGGCCAGGGCGCACGAGGCAGGCCCCGGCCACACAAGATGAAAGCCAGAGGGCCACCTCTCTTGGTGGAGCTGAGACACGTGGGGTGGGGGAGCACAGTCCTCCCAGGCATCAAACCCCAATGTGAGGACCTCAAAACGCCCCAGTTTTCTTGGGAGCCATGCAGATCAACAACTTAAAAAAAAAACATCTTTCTTACTCCTTCCACCTGCTACCTCCCCACACAGGGAGGGACAGGATCATCCCACGACAGCCCATGAAAGAAAGAAAGAGCCTAATTCAGGAAGCATCCACAAATGGGTCAGGCACCCATATTCAAGAACAGGTGTCTCTGCCCAGACACGTGGGAAAAACCGTCCTTTCTAAGATCCCTACGACAGGATTTATAATGTAACCGTTCCCTATAACTCGTCTCATAAAAGAATACTGTGGAGGAAGAAGTTAATGTTTGAAACGCCGTAAGCTCCTTGGACATAGGCATGAAGCAGGGCTGGAAGGTCAGTGCACAGTGACATGTGACGTTCACGTCCCGGGGTAACTGCTCACATGGCCCAGAAGGTTCTGCCCAGCCACCGATCCTGCTGGTGTCCGTTTAGCTTTCTGAGGGATTCTCCCAGACCAGTGTCAATTCTGTTTTGTTTCTCTTACAAAACAGAAGGTGTGACCTCCTCTCCCTGCACCCCCTCACTCCCTCCGAAAGGGTCAACCTTCCTTTATTTGTAAGGGAAGGTTTGGGACCCAAATCCAAGAGGCCGATGCTCCTCTAAATTAATCAATCATACGTGAGTTGCTACTTTCTAAGCATCTACAAAAATAGAGGGAATAGGAAATCACGGTCATCACCTAGGAGCTGACGAAGAACAATCTGGGAGGCTACCACTTTCTAACAAAACTGGCTTTTCTTTCTTGTAAGTGCACACAGCTCAAGATAAATCGTCTGTCCGGGATGCTGATTTATATGGAAAACTTCTCAACCCCTAGGTCAACTATGTGCTCTCTGACCCCTGCCATGATAGAGTTCACATGCCACAAAAGGAACATTCTTGATAAGACTTTCCACCCCTTTCCCACCCCCACCCATCCCCCTCACCCCACTCACCTTTCAACATCTTCACTGCCACGGTGACTGCTTCCTTGGGCTTCTCTTTGTCAATCCCCACTGCTTCAGCCATGACCACTTGCCCAAAGCAACCTTCCCCCAGAGGTTTGCCCAGCGTCAGCCTAAATGTGTAAATAGGGGATTAGCACACGGCATCTGGTGAAGGGGTGTAGCGAGGGAAATTCCAGAACTAAATATAAAAATCTTTCAGCGGCTTGCAAAAGCATGGAGCATTTATCATATGGAACTAATGAGACCTGGGGTACACACGCGCTTGAGTATTTTCTTAGTGACGTTTTAGAGAATGTCAATTACGGGTGGAACAGCTATTAAATTTCACATTTGTGTTCACAATTTATTTTCTTTGTGGAAGGTATCCTCGCTAGTGAGGTGGTCAGCTTTCCTAAGTGCTAACAATGCGGAGCTTTTGATCTTGAGCCAATTGAATATTTGTAATTTAGAATGTCTCAAAGAAAAAATGTTAAAGCTGTTCTTTTTTTTTTTTTTTTTGTCTCTGTGAAGTGAGGTCTTTAAAATCACTATTATTCAAATACCAATGGATTTTACGGTCACATTCCTGGCCAAGTTACATGATATGAATCTTAAACGCATTTCAAGGAATCTCTAATTTTTCCCTAAAGGAAAAAGAAAATTCTAGAAATTGAGGGGAATCTCTTTTGACCTCACAGTTTAGAAAATCCTTAACTACCCAAAATTAATAATGAAGAAAATCCAGAGTGAACACAATGAACTGTATTTCTAAGCTCAGAAGCTCGGTGCACACCATACTAATAGCCATATATTTGTCTCTGGGCATTCTCGAAGCCAAGAGAACAGAGAAATCTTTGGGATACTTATGAATGTGGTTTTTTTCACTTAAGCACAACACAGTGAAGTATTAAGCTGCCCTTAGTAAATAAACACTATTTATGATAAGCACACAATGGTTTGCAAAAGCTAAGCAAAGACTGAGGGCGGCGTATGCTATGCTGAGGTCATTCTGTTTCTATCCTGAACTAAAATTAAATTTAATATCTTGGCAGAAAATAAACATTTGCATTGGAAAAATGGCTAATTTATGTCCTATTGCCCCGCTACGACAAGCGTAACAATCCTTTCTTTGTATAACTTCTGCCTCCAATCTAATAAACTGCTTCTAAATAGCCTTCATTCACTGGAAGTCTGCTCCACCTACGTTTGTGCTAAACTCCGTTTTGAAATGCCTAGCGCTCAGATTTTCCGCACCGAGGGTCCTCCCCCAAGGTGGGAGCTAACGGTTAGGCACACACAGACTTCCACTGTTGGCTGCAGCGTCACAGGCGACAAAAACCGTGCACTGAACCTGAGAGCTGGGATTTCTTACGATACGATCGCAGCCCCCCCCACGAATAGTTCAGTCCTATTCGTGCAGGAATGTGTGCGCCCTCCGACTGGTACGCTCAAACGAGGGAGCCAAGTGGCTTGGTGAGAAACAACCCCGTTCTCTTTCCACCTTCTCCAGGGAAGGAAACCACACCTTGTGTTTTCTCTGATGCCTCCCCGGTTATTGTTCAAGAAGCAAGTCCCGAATGAAGAATGGTCTTTTTGCTACAGGACACAAACACACTGGAAATTACCTCCATTAGCTCTCTTGACAGAGTGACACCTGTATAATTATTTGGTCCTAGCTTATGGCACACATTAGTATCTCGAAATTGGCTGCCGGGAAACGAACCTGGTGTGGAGTTGGGTGAATCGAAATCACAGGTGCCACATAAGCTACCTCTCTTCCCAAAGAGAGCTCGTCATACCCAGTCTCTAGAAAAGCTTATCTTGGTACCTCCAAGTTTGTGTAGGAGTTTCTTCGATTGTAATTAAACACTTCTCTGACTTAACTTTAGGGAGATAACTGCAAATGCCAAGACAGGGAGTGAAAGCTGTATCCAAGCCAGGCAAGAGGTTATGGCAGGCGAGGGAATGCAGACGTATAGTCTGGGATGCCCACCTTCTACTATTCCCAATGTTCAGATTCGAACGACTACAACAAGTGAGCTGACGGTCTTCAAGGACCGTCATACTTTGTCTTCTGGGCAGGACCAGAAAGAGAGGGCTGGGAGCACAAGATCTGCCTCACAGACTCTCTGCCTGGCCCCACCATCTTCTTGATGCTTGTGGTTCAGAGCTCTCAGCTTACCCGTACAGGAAGGGAAACACAAGGCAGGGGAACTCAGAAGCCAAGAATTGCGCTCAGTCCTGGGAGGTCAATACTATGATCTTTAGTTTATAAAAATGGAAGTGCAGAAGATCAAGGTTGCCTAGCCACTGGCTAGCGGAACCAGGATTCAGATCCAGTCCAAGGGAGCCCAAATACATGGACATCAAGCCAGATCAAGAGATAAACAGCTTCCGGTAATGCCTTCCACAGAGCCCAGGTGGGCATGCTGATTAGAACAAACATCTGATCAGAACACCTCCACACCATCCACTAAGGAAAATACTATGGACCACGGGAAATTTGATGTCAGATACCATATCTGAACCATTTCAGCCCCATATTACATGAATAACCATTAAAAACAGCCAACACTGAGTGAAGACTCCTAGGGCAATTTGTATTTTACATCTAATTTCTCCAAAGAAATGGACTACAGAACAGTCATGTTCTAATAACCGGCGGCTGGAAGGTCACATCTGTTATTAAGTGGGATATTTAGTCCATGTGACTGGGTATGAATGATCTAAACAGTAAAAAAAAACAAAAAAACGCTAACAAGGTACCGTCTCGTTTGGAGACCAGCCATGCCTAGTAGCTGTTTTTAAAGAACGCTTAAAAGTGAGAGAATCAATTCTTTTCTTTTTCAGGAGGTGGTTAGAAATACAACCTCACTCACTCCTGTTGAGATCGTCAGACATGACCTTTGCAGTTAAGGACCATAAAAAGAAAATGTCAATCCAACATCCCCATTTAGACCTAAGTCTCCATCTGGGGATGTGTCCAATGGAAATACTCACTTATCTCTTGGAAACTCCCACTTTGGATCTTCTGGCAGCTCATACTCGGAGACCCCTGCCAGCATGGGGGTGTCTGCCGTTGAGGAGAGGCGTGTGGTTATCCTCACCAGCGGGGTGTTGGAGTTCATGGAGGAGCTGGACTCGGCAGAAACCTGGATACAAAATGCAAAGACACAGATGTAATCCTGGCTCCACCTGAGAAGGCTGGCAGCCGGCCAGAGCCCAGCCAGATGGTCGATTCTTAGGAAGAAAGGTGGGAGGGCCGGCCAAAGTCAAGAACCCGATTCCAGCTCCTCTGTCTTCCTATCTCGGCAGCACCACATCTCACCCACCTCCTACGCTCCCAAGACCGGGTTTGCAAACATCTTTAGACGGCACCCGGTCAAAATAGAAGTCATCTTTCTGTCCGAATTCCTCACAACAGCCACCTGAGGACACAACAACAACCCCATGAGCTTCATTACTGCCTTGTTACCTGTCCCGGAGCCCCACATGACCAATCTCCCCATACACCAGCTCATATCATGAATCAATTCTGTGCCCGTGAAATTCCGTAAAAACTTTTTGTTAGACGATCAGCTCTCTGATATGGCGTCTGTCTTTTGGAACGAAAAGCCAAGTGTCTCAAGGAACTAGCTCTAGGATTTGAATGTGAAGGGCATCCCATAGCTCCAAGGGTCTTAATTCAAGGTCACCGGAGACCCAGGCACTGAGGGCCATTCTCTGCTTCCCCCCTAGTCCTTCTGGGAACCGGTGATGCCCAGGCCATTCGATGGAAATCAACTGCCTCTTTGTAGCGACTAATGGATTGAAAGCGTGGGGCGAAGAGTCAAGGAGAAAAAAAAAAAAAAATGCCTCCTTGTATTCATAATCATGTGGGAAATCTCCTCTTCCATCTGAAGATTGCAAGGGCTACACCGAGTTTTCTCATTCACCCCCCAACCATTTCAGTCTGCGTCTGACAAAACGGTTACTTCTTAAACACGGTGTCTTTCCTGGGCTAGTTTCTATAAGGAAAACACATGTGGAGCCCACTTGAAGGCCAATCCCGAGGATGACTACACCATCCTGGTACAACTGTGGGCTGCTTGACCACCACCTCACTCTAAACCATGAACAAGACTTTGGCTCAAGAAAGTTGGAACACGAGGCTTAACGTGGTCCATCAAAGCAGCCCGCAGTTCCTCTCTGGTTCTGTCCCCTGCAAGACTGCCCAGGTCAACAGGACTCTCCAGCTATGCTTACAAACACACCTTTTTTTTTTTTTTTAAGCTGTATCTATTTTTTTTTTTTTTGAGAGAGAGAATGAGCGGGGGAGGGGCAGAGAGAGGGGGACAGAAGATCCAAAGCAGGCTTTGTGCTGACAGCAGAGAGCCTGATGTGGGCCTCAAACTCACAAACTATGAGGCCATGACTAGAGCTGAGGCCAGACACATAACCAACTGAACCACCCCGGCGCCCCCAAACATACCTTTGAAGTTAAGGTGGCAAAGACCAAGGGCAGATAAATGTACTTAGTTGCGATGACCTTTCGCGAGGTAGAGTTTGAACCATTCCCGCCGGGAACAGGAAGACCCATACTTTTCTGAGACAAAAAATCTTCATTCTCTCCTCTGTAAGCCCAAAGTGCCCTGAAGGCAGGGAGAAATCCAAGAAGAGCCCAAGAACGGACTGGGGTGGGGGTTTGAGGTGGAGTCATTTTAGGAATAGGAAGTTGGTTTCGGTATTAAAATCAAGATGTATGGAGTGCCTGTTCGGCTCAGTCAGTTAAGCATCCGACTCTAGACTTCAGGTCATGATCTCACGGTTCTGGGGATCGATCCCCACATCGGGCTTTGGGCTAACAGCTCAGAGCTTCCTTGGGATTCTTTCACCCTCTCTCTCTGCCCCTCCCCTGCTCATGCTCACCCTCTCTCAAAAATAAATAAAATAAATAAAAAATAAAATCAAGACGTAAGGGATTTTTAACCCAGAATTTCTATCATCTTTTAAAACGTACAAGAGAACATTTCTGAGCCCTTCTGAGCGGTCTTTTGACAGGGGCATTTACTCTTAAGCTTTACATGCAGAGTATGAGCAAAGTTATTTGCTGGAAGCAATTTAAAAATAACTTTTTAAAAAGGAGCTGAAGAATCGTAACTTTTGGAGCTGAGAAAGACCTCACGGATAGACTCGGCTCCAAGAGGCTGAGGCCTCACACCCAAGTGTCTAAGCACTCAAGTGGCAGGAGGAGGAAAGGACAAAAGGTAACTGTGTGAACTCCCGTGGAATCCAGTCCTGCTCCCCACTAATGCCAGGGACTAGGCAGGGACGGCACCCTGGCCAAACAGACAACCGGGAACACCCCCTCCAGACTCCACATGGGCCCCAACTCACTGCGCTACACGGCCTCAGCTACAGCGCTCTCAGAAACCAGGGTCTCTCAAAAAACATCAAGATGTACAGAGTTTTCAGCGACCACACAAACATCCCGAGCTCCATCCGCAGAGAAGGAATCAGAAAGATTCAGGACTGGGTTTGGCCAAAGATGCTTCCCCAAACCCTAGCACCCTGCACCAAGGCCACGTGCTATGGATACAGAAGGAGGCTGGTGTTGTCAAAGACAAAACGGTCTTCCGGAAAGTTCTCCCACACAAAGAGGCAAAGGTCACCATTCACGGCAATGGGAACTTGTCCCTGAGGGTCACAGGCAACAAGAACCAACCAGACTTGGAAAAGTCAGTCTTGGGACGAGACGATACAGGCCCCCAACGGCCGCGGTCTGGCAAATCCTGCAGCCAGGACTCTCTCCGCGAGGCCAGCCGTGTAGTCTGTCGTCATCAGACCCGCAGGAATTCCAGAATTCCACTATCGCTGTATCTGGTGTGCTGCCATCGATGACGATGAGGGGAAACCCCACGGAGAAGTAAGAGGGGGCACAGTTCTGGGTAAAAGAGGCATGTCCTCAAAACTCTGCTCTTAGCAGCAGCAAGGAGTACAGGGTATGGCAAAGGAGAGCGGCCTCCCCATGTGGGGCGTGAGAACACAACCTTTTTTTTTTTTTTTTTTTAACTTTCAGGAATGATATAGAAGAGATTGAATAGTGGCTAACCTTCGGGGGGAGAGAGAGAGAGAAGACTCACAGTTGAGGGAAGGGGCAGAACTCATCTTACCTCAGAACTTTCCAAGTCGTTTGAGTTTTATCACCAGGCATATGTATTTCTTTTTAGGTTTTAGAAAAAGCATTTTTTTTTTTTTAACGTTTATTCATTTTTGAGAGACAGAGAGAGACAGAGCATGAGCGGAGAAGGGGCAGAGAGAGAGGGAGACACGGGATCTGAAGCAGGTTCCAGGCTCTGAGCCGTCAGAGCACAGAGCCCGACGCGGGGCTCGAACCCACGAACTGCGAGATCATGACCTGAGCCGAAGTCGGGACGCTCAACCGACTGAGCCAACCAGGCACCCCTAGAAGAAGCACTTTCTTTAACAATAAAAATATTTTTTAGAATGGTAGGGATCTGAATTGAGGAAGGTAGAACTGTTCCAGGAGGGGAAAAAACAGCAGAGCACACGTGCTTGACATACAGTGACTTCTTTCTAAAGGAATTAGAAATGACCAGATCACATGGGCCGCCTGGGTGGCTCGGTCAGTTGAGCAACTGACTCCTGATCTCGGCTCAGGTCATGATCTCATGGTCATGGGATCGAGTCCGTGTCAGGCTCTGTGCTGAGATTCTCTCCGCCCCTCCCCTGCTCGTGTTCTCTCTTTTTCCTTCTCTCAAAATAAATAAACTAAAAAAACAAAACAAAACAAAACAAAACAACGAGAGCATTGCTTTTGCAACCTTTCCCAGCACTACCGGGCTGGGTTTTGTGGCATCTTTGCATCCTCCCATGTGGGCACCCCGGTGACCGGGCTTGGCCTAGCAGCCAACCCTGGTTGGTACCCTTCCTCTGCTAACTGCTTACGACATGGGGCTCCACTCAGGTGGTGGCTTTCTGACCAACGGCACCACCCGGGGGGGCTACGTGCCAGTTCCAACGTTGGCCAACTGTGAGCGCTTTGGAAGTCGTGTAACCTTCCTAGACTAGAGTTTCCTACCCGTTGAAAGGAAACCAGGAAAGTTCCCACCCCACAGACTTACCATGAGGGGAAAATGAGGTCACACCCATAAAGCATTTAGGGCTGAGCCTGGCACTGGCGAGGAGTTCGGTTGATATTTGCTACCAACGTCGCGACTGTTTCTCCTAGCGCCTTTTCAGAATCCTTGGCTGCCCAGATCCAAGGGAGCTTGGGACCGGCAGCCCCCCCAGGGAACCTGGAAGATCTGCAGCTTGCGGGCGTTTTGTGTGGGAGATGCTGTCACACTGTGCACTCTGGGAAGGCCGAAACCCCACCGGCAGGGAAGGCTGACTGCAGGACAGGACGTGCCTTCCTGGTTTGGAAGATGAGACCCTCTGCTCACAGCCGGGATGGGCCGGGGCTCCAGCAAGTCAAAGAGCAAACCCAAGAAATAAAGGATCCAGGAGTCAGGGGTCGGTCCCGGGGCAGGGGGAAAGCGTAAGAACGTCCTAATGACAAATATGGCTTAGGGGCTGCTGAAGAAAAGAAAAACTTACCAGTCAGAAGTTAACTGCTCTGCGGCTAACCTATGACCCGTAAGGAATCTCTGCCCACAAACCCATGGCAAAAGTTCACGTACATGTGCAGCTTCCTCCGAACGATCTCCACAAGGTTTTCGTGTCCAAGCTTTTAAAACCGAAGCCCTCTACGAACTTTGTTGCTATCACTACCGTTCAAACTTTAAAACCGTGTTTACAGAAAGGGTTACTTATGAAGGTTTTGTCCCGATTAAGGGTAGAGGTTTACATTCAATGTGCAAATCTGGAAAATACTCTTGTAAAAAGCACAAAGGGGAAGAAAGGTAAGAAAATGCCAGAAGTATATAAGAAACTATAGAATCTGATCACTGTCTGTGAAGGTGTATCTTAATTTGACCTCCACGTGTTTTTTACTGAGCTTTTAAAATCCCCTCTGGGACTGTAACCTCTGGCTGGCTTTCTCTTCACTCTGCTTCTGCTGAGAGCGAATGTGTTTCCGGGGCTGGGTACAATCTTCTGCAGGCGACTGATTCCTCTACAAAATACTGTGTTTTGCTAGAGTGTCTTTCCTTCGGGACCCTCAAGTAATCCCCACTGTCCACCTGTGAATCCCTGGACTAATTCAGGACTAGGAGACTATCGCTTTTTTTTTTTTTTTTTTGCACAAAATCATCTACCCCACTGGATATTCTATCTAACTTAAAAGTAGTCCACCAATGGCGATAATTAAGTTACTGGCGAACAATACACACTAACACACTCAAATAAACCGCCTTCCCACTCCTCAATCCTGGCAGGCATGATCCTAGCATGTATGTTGTTTTCTGTCTCCATTCAGCTCCCCCCTTTCCGGACTCTCTTTAACACGTGCCATAAATCAAACTTCTAACGAAAGGTGCGTTTCGCGTATTTCCACGGTATATACGGGAAACTAAGCAAGGAAGTGGCTTTCTTCTTTTCCTTTTAAAGGGCCACCAAGAAAGAGAGTCATCTCTGTATACCAGAGTAGACTGAACAAAGGGAGGGTAGGGGGACTCACAGAAAACAGGGCAGATAGAAGCAAGGAGGAGAGGGGTGACACACGGGTGTCACTAATTCCTGACTCTGAAGCTGGGGATCCCCTAAACCAGAACATTAAGGCCCCGAGTTAACATACTTGTGCTCTAAGCCCTGTCCACCCCTCCTCAATGGCCAAACAAAATGTTTTCACCACCTCAAACCAGGCGGCTGGGATAAAGGTTTGAGGCGTTTCTGGGGTTGGATTCTGTTTCCCTCCATAACAATATTTAAGTCATCAGGCAAGGCGGTTTATCAGTTTTCTCCCTCACCAGGTCTCTGCCTCCCCCGGGCTGCAGCCCCAGCCCGGATTCCATGAGTAAACCCATCAAAGCAATGACTCACCGGTCCTGGATGGGCTGGTGCTTCTTAGAAGATCTCATCAGCCAAAATCCAAATCAGATCTCAAACTGTCCTATCTTTCAGAAGCTGAGAGGAGCTAACAGCCCAGTGGGAACCAGGGAGGGCGAGGCACCCACATGGAAGGGAAGGTTCCAGTTAGCCATCCATGACTACCCTAATAACCCAAGCGTTTTCTGGAACCAGGGAGATTTCATTAGACCATCTGACTAACCAAAAGGTGGAGAATCTCCCAATATCATGACATTTAGCTGCTAGACAATGAATGAGCTTCTAGAAGTGGAACCCTCCTTCACAGAGTTCAGCGTGTTTAATACCCATGAAGGCACAGCCCCCAAGAACTGGCTCCTGAATCACACGCACCGAGCCGGTCCCCCCACAGCTTCTGTCCCGTTCGTGAGGTCCCTGGGAACATGCCACTTATCTCAAAGATATTGTTAAAAAAAAAAAAAAAAAAAAAAAAGATGACCTTGGGGCACGTGGGTGGCGCAGTTGGTTAATCGTCTGACTTCAGCTCAGGTCATGATCTCATGGCTCCTAAGCTCGAGCCCTGCATCAGGCTCTGTGCTGACAGCTCGGAGCCTGGAGACTACTTTTTTTTTTTAATGTTTATTTATTTTTGAGATGGAGAGAGACAGAATGTGAGCAGGGGAGGGACAGGACAGAGAGGGAGACACGGGATCCAAAGAAGGCTCCAGGCTCCGAGCTGTCAACATAGAGCCCGGGGCGGGGCTCCAACCCACGAACTGCAAGATCATGACCTGAGACCTGAGCCGAAGTCGGATGCTCAACCGACTGAGCCACCCAGGCCCCCCTGGAGACTACTTTAGATTCTATGTCTCCCTCTCTCTCTGCCTCTCCCCTGCTTGTACTCTGTTTCTCTCTCAAAAATAAATAAAACATTAAAAACAAGAGGACCTTGATCTACCCATATCAGCAACCAAGAGGGTGAAAGCAAAGCCTCAGAAAAAGACCCTGGGGGCCCTTCTCAGAGGTGAGTAGTAGCGGGAGTGTGCCTTGCATGCACATGTGTGCCCCTACCCAGGAGACGGTTTTATCTGTTTACGGCAAAAGCTAAATGTCCATCCTGCCCTATGGAAACTTCTGGCTCCAGAGAAGGAAACTTACGTACTCACCGAAAAACTGATTCACCAAACCCAGCAATACCACATGCCTCCTGAACAAACACCCTCAGTTTCCTCTACACCCCTCCCCACGAATGCCCCGCTGATGTGTGCAGCTCACAGAAAGAGAAGCCCTCTCTTGAACTCGTGGGTGTATAAAGGCTGCTTCACAATGACTGTGGCTGTCCCCTGGCAGCCTGGGCACATGCTCGAGAGCTGACACGCTCATGAGGACACCCCCTCTGGGCTGGCCCCCTTGATCACGCTGATGCCAAAGGAACAGGAGCAGGTGAGCAAGTGGCCGGCCTGGTGTCTGAGCCCCGGCACTGAAAACAGCATGAGCCCCTGTCAAGGGACACGGGGAGACGCCGGCTGCCACCTGCCTCCTCCGACTAAAAAGTTCTCTCTTTCCTCAAGCATCAAAATGCATAAAGAGCCTCAAAAAACTCACAATTACTGGGAAATGAACACAAGGAACTTCTTCTAGCTACTGGAGCAAAGTATTTTTGACTCAAAAAAAAAATAACAAACGGAGACATCCTGTAACTGTTAAGTCCGGTCCAAATCAGTAAATGTCAAGAAGGAAACACTCACAGTAGGATTAGAAGAAGAAGAAAAAGAAAGAGAAAAAAAGGAAAAGAAAAAACATGACTCCTCTCGTTCTAAAAGGAGGACAGTGATTGATGGGGTTGAGTGAGATGCGGGGAGTGTGTGTGTGTGTGTGTGTGTGTGCGCGCGCGCGCGTGTGCACGTGCGTGCTGGTGGAGGGGGGAGGGTCAGGGCCAAGAAGCAAATACTTGGTCTCCATCATGAAGACTCTCGGTGTTACCTGCGTCATAGAGGAGGCTGGGCTAATACAGCATGAAAAGTGGCCTCGCAAGTAACTAGGAACAGCCCATCCTTAAGACATCTGGTCACAGGCTCACCTGTCGCCAGGGGAAAGTATGCTTGGCATCTCCGTGGTATTTTCTCTGTCATCAACATCTCTGCCGGCCTTTATGGGGCTTTTCACTCCAGCTACACTCCAATAACCCTCTTGTCCCCAGATACCTGACAGGCACCTCCTCCTCTACCAAAGGGGCCGTGCTTCCTGACGGCGCATTCTTCGTAAAGAATCGCACAACCCATTTCGACATATATGAGGAGCTGAGGTGTGTCAGCATCCCCCCAAATAAATGAATCTCCCAGAGATTTGTGTGCTTTCCTCTGCTTCTTTATTCTACTTGACCTTACTAAAACCCAAGACCACTACATATCATGGCCCCCAAATCACCTTGGAACAATTGGTGAAGGTGACAGGCCGTATCTTGCGCAGAACCTGGGTCGGACCAAGCCTTCAGGAAATTATGATAAAGAAAGGAAGCAGGCGAGGGCGGGGGGAGAAAAAAGGAGACGACCTAATGTTCCCTTTGATCACACAGGGACACGAAGGAAGCATGATCAACCGAGGTGGAGACAGACAAAGACGAAAGGCCAGTCAGCCGAAGAGAAACGAAAATACGATGACTAGGGTTGGTTGAGTCAAGGAGATTTTAAGGGCAGCTGCATCTTTTATATGGAAGTAAAAAGAGCACTGTAACAGCTGCAGAGAAAAAGATGATGAAATCATTATGGGACAATCGTCTAGCTACACCAAATTGCAGGTTTCCTCCAGAAGGTAGCATTTTCCCCTGGTAGGAAAAAACAACAAATCATAGAGATGGGAACACCACTCCCTTCTTCAACTCCCTGAGGTCAGGTTCTCAAGGCGGTGGCTGTAAGAATGGCCCGGAGGTAACTGGAAAGGAGGAGGGAGGGGAACGGGTGGTCACAGCACCTGAATGTCACTGAAGGCGCCACCTGGCCATGTGAGAGTCACCTTCCAAACTGGCCTCTCCCAAAGTCGGACAAGCAGCCCCATCATTATTTCCCTAGCCCCAAGAATGACAGTGGTGTCGTTTCAGTAACAATAGCATTCTTGGTGGCAGGAGGGACCCAATGGGCACCTTTATTTCCCTTGCTCTTCACACAATTTGGGCAATCACCTGCACTTGACACACCCTCCAAATGCTATCCTCGGCCTCTAGGAAGAATAAAGAACTGCTTGATACGTGGCTTCCAACGAGTCAACAAGGACCCATTCAGCCCGGAGCCCGGAGCTGGGTTGAGAACAGCCGGTGCCATGCCAAAACCACGGCTGGCCAACTGGTTCCTAATCCGTCCTAATGCCTGATCCAGAAAATGTCATCGCCACCTGAAGTCCCGGGAGGGGCAGAGCTGGGATTAACCCAGAGTTTCTCGGAGTGCAGTTCAAAATCACCGAAGGACCTGCTTACACACAATACAGATCCCTGGCCCCATTCAAGACCTACCGAACTCGAATCTCTGGGGCTGGGACAGAGGAATCTGCAATTTTAACAAATGCCCTGTAAATTCTACTAAAGCGTGCACTGAAACAGAGCCAGTGAGTTGGCCATTTTACTTGCTGTTTCAAAAGAAACAACACCGCTCCAAATACTTTGCTTGTAGACACTTTCCGTTCACATCTGCCTTCCCCTTCTGTCTTCATGAACACACAGAGGAAAGGGTCAAAGCGTATCCTGTCCCACTCGGCTTTGGAGCCTTGGTTTAAAGCAGAGGTGCAGGGGCTCTCTTGCCCTGTCTCCCCAAAGCAAAATTAAACTAATCAGGACGCACACAAGAGCAAAGGGTGACCGCCAAAGACCAGACACGAGGCTGAAGACAATCTGTTGCTCGTTCAATACAACAATCATTCTACCACCAAATCCACAGCCACACTTGTGAACGATTAACAATAACATAATATATGCATACATTTCTATTTTAAGAATCAGAGAGGTCGAGCCAAAACCCAGTCAAGACAGACATCGCAGTCTGGTTTAAATCAAGCGGTAGTTCAGATCCATCTTTAGGGCCTAAGTTTCTGACCTTGATTTAAAAAAAAATAAGTCAAAGAGAACTAGCTCCCCTGTCTTTCTAAGTCGTGGCATAAGCCGGTCTCAAAAAAAGGCATTAGATCACAGGGGACAAAAGTGGCCTATGATTCAAAAAGACCGCTACACCTGAGCCTCAAAGACACAAGGGCGTTGCCTCCCTGTGTTATTTCCAGTTCTGCTGATTAGCTCCGAGAGTCTCCCACCATCATGCTCTCCTGCCCTTGGAACTTGACTCGAATGACCCCCCCCACCCCGCCCCGCCCCGGGGCACCAGGACTTGACTCTCCAAGCCCCAAATACTAACTGGACGGCCACTAAGAGGCATGTTGGGGCCACTCACACAGTGAAAGCTCACAGGAGCAGATGGCACCGAAGCAGAGAAAAAGACCCAAGGGCTGGCTGGGATACGGGGGAGGAGTAAAGTTCTTCAAACTCTTTATCTACTTTCTGTTACCTGTCTCCGCAAGGGGATGCGCTTGGTCAGCTTGTGCACAGCGGGCTGGCTGCTGAAGTCCGGCTTCTTGGTCGTGGTCTTCATTCGGCACAGGATGACCGTCACCACCATACAGGCAATTAGGAAGACCCCTATGCAGTAAATGGCTATCTCCAGGTAGTCTGGGGAAGCCGTAATCTCCTTTTCTCTTACAGGAGCTGGAGTGCAGACCACAGGGGAGGAACAGATAAGCAGGCCACAGAGTTAGGACACGGGCTTGATGCGCCCTGGCACAGTTAAACGAAACACAAGGTGACAACCATTCCCGAGGACAGGTTTCCCTAATGACTCGAGGCTGCAGAAAGGCCCGGGCTACGGGCCTGCCGTGCACCTCTCCCCGTGAAGGCGAGCAACCAAGGGCTCCTTGTTTTACCACCAGGGCCCACACGGCCACTCTCTCTAGCCTCAAGGGGCCTCTGCAATGCAGAGATCACGGTGGACTAGCTCCCACCAAGGCACAAAGAGCAGGCTACAAGGCTACATTCTGTTAGGCCTTCGGGCACAATGCGACAGTCAACCACACCTACAAAAAAACGGACTGTCTTCCACGGTGGTCTCTGAGGCCAATCAAATTTAAAATTCTTAAATACAAACAGTGCCCACTTTTGCATCTGAAGGGATCACTCTTACTTGGATAAAGCTCTTCCAAAGGAAGCTGTGACAGGGTAATTTACCCCAGACGAACACACTTTCACATGAAATGAAATAAATATTCATCTAGTAGGGCTGGCCCGGAAAAGTTTCAAATTTCTTAATACAGTCCAGCCTGGTATTCAACTCCACAAATAAATGCATTTCATTTAAAGACCAAATTGCTGTTAGTATAGAATCGCTATGCCCATGCCATGAAAAGCTGGTAATGTTCCCTCATCGATTACCATCTGAAATTTGTGTTTCTGGTTATACTGATGTCACTACAGTGTTTCTGTTGAACACAGAAATGGTGTTCCATGTGGGTAGCACGTTCGTCTACCAACTTCCAATAAATGATACCCGCTCCCTCCTTCGTCCTCAAGGCTCATCAAGCTACAGGCAGGGTATTTCCGAACAGTACTTTCCTCAAGCTGTGTTCTTACAGTTAATGTGCTAGTACCGTCGGGCCAATTGGTTAAGGGGGGGCCAACTACGCACCTGCGGAATGCAGTACTACAGGTAAAAAAGCAAGCTCAACGTAAGAGGCATCTCACTGTTTCAAAGCAAATATTCACAGAGCAGACTCACGACAAAAGGCAAACTGGATGCAAATGGTATTATTTAAAGCTTATGCGTTGTAACCAGAAAAAGACTTGCATGACAGTCAAAACCTCCAGCAACACAGCACAAAATGAAACGATCGATTTATTTTGACGGGATACACGGTAAGCATGCAGGTAGGCACGGCCCTCGAAACATAAGCAATTAATAACGGCCGTGGGACATCCCGAGCTGGCAAACCAGTCAGTCTATGCAGTTTCACGAAGGCAATGACAAAGGCACAGAGGCAGTAGGTAGGGATTATCAGGAAAAGTTCGACTAGGACAGAGATGTCGGTTAAAGATCCAGGCAGCAGCAATATTTAGGCAACGGGGCTTCACCGATGTTGATTTCTCCACGGGGCAGAAATAACATCAAGCCCGAGATGGCAAGAGCATGCTTTGCAGGAAAAGCAAGCCGAGGGCCCACTTTATTGTAACACACGGCAAGCCACCGATTCCCGAGGTAGGTAACACACTGCTTCTGTACAGCCTCTGTGCAGAGGTGGGGCTCCCCCGGCACCTCGGCAGACATCCATCTATTTTCATATCATTAAAAAAGAGACAGTGGAGCAAAGTAATAAAAGTACACATGGGATTTCAGCGAAATGGAATCTGAGATGAGAAAAAACTACTTTGTACGTTACAAAGTAATGTCAACGTCTTCCTTAAGAGAAACAGGGACGGGTGAGAATTTGTACGTTGACTCCGTGACTCACGATAAATGTTAAGATCCCTTTGGGTTTTTTAAGGATGAAATTTTACCTGATCATTCACGTGAGGGTGGGATCTCATTGTGAGTGAAATTTCCAAAGGCAACTGTCTTATCCCTGGGGGATCATTTTAGACATTTTTAAAAAAATCTCTATGCCGGGATAAAAGGGGCCATTTTCTGCGAACAGAAGCGGTGTTAATTTTGTAGCAATCAACCAAGAAAAGGGCAACAACCGTGGAGAGAAAGAGCAGGATGTACCTGGCAGGACTGTCAACCATGCTGAGTGAAAGGATATCCCAATAGAATTACCCGCCAAGCACGTATACTCCCCAGCATCCTCAAAAGTTACATTCCGAATATAGAGAACCTCAATCTCTTTGTCCGTGGTATTAACACCGGCGGCCTAGAAAACAAGGGAAGCAAGAGAAAAGGCTAGACGACCCAGGAATGATTGTGGAGGGGGCCGTGGAACCATGAGGCATCACACCGGGGGCTCCGGCAGGTGCTGGCCACCAGAAGATTCCGACTGCAGCCCGTCCACAGAGCCCACAACCGAGAGACACGGAACGACACTGAGCAGCTCACCTCCACAGGCCCCGTCACCACACCGGCTTCACCACCTAGACATGCATGCAATCAAACGCATGGAAAAATCAACCCACAGAGATCCATTCTCTTAGTCCTTGTTTTGCTTTGGATTTAGGGATGGTTTCCCAGAAGTATGGCGCCCAAAAGTCCAAGCTGGGTTCTGGTCCTGTTGGCTGCAGACTCCCACCTTGACAAAGGGATGGTTCTGTCTCAGTGACCGTGTTATAAAACAAAACACTGGACACGAGCCCAGGTGGACACCTGGCCTACCCTTCCGGCCCGGTGGGAACCAACCAGGGTAGAACTGCGTGTCAGCTACCAGACTCCAATTTTCACTCCTGCGTAACCATTTTGACTTATGTTGCATGGAAAGCAACAGAAGGAGGATCTTGGTAGCAGAGAAACGGGGTGGTTTTTTTTTTTTTTTCATTAATATCAACATTCAAGTGTGGGTCGTGACAAACTAAGGCAGGCAACCTGTTGTTGCCTTTGACAGGGTCCAGCAGGGCACTGATTAAAATGGACTATGCTTGACGATGGGATGGCGAGATCAAGCACAGTATCTCACGAGCACCAGTCACGCCACCAAGAAGTAATATTCTGCTGGAAAAATCACACGGTGCCGATATTTCTCCACAAATCTGTGGCAGGAGAAGGTTCGAATTCGGCTGATATGCAAACGTCACAAATTCAACCAGGCATGCCGGTGTGTATTTAAAATGCAGAAGATGTACAACGATGGGGAATGTGCAGCCCGAACAAGGTTAACCAGAAGGAACGACTTAAAAACTGGGTGGGGGGGGTGGGGGGTGGAAGGCAATCTTTGGAAGAAATTAGAGCAACATTTTGAACATCGTGGGCATTTTTCCATGGCTACTGGCATCATACCAGCTGCATCACCAGAGAAAGATTATTATGAATATACCAAGGCCACAGAGTATCCTATAAGCTGCCTGCAGTCTCTCAAAGCACCAAGTCTTTTCAGCTTCTATATCCAGCCTTCTTTAAAAAACAAAACAAAAAAACAAAAAAAACAAAAAACAAAAAAAAACAAAAAAAAAACACAGAACGTTGTTACCTTGCTGTTTGGGCAGGACAGTGAGCCAGGCAGACTGGTTGGCCTGCCCTATATAATTGGAGACCTTACATATATACTCCCCAGCATCCGCCTCCGTCACATTGAACAGAGCAAGCACTTCTGCATTGGAACTATTTATCCCCGAGTGCTGGAACAGACACAGGAGAACAATATAACGGCCAACCAGGAGGAACTTTGTACCGTCTAGGGTCCCACCACCAATGCACCACAAGAAAACAGCCTCCGTTAGGTCTAAACAGCTGCCTCAACGGGTTGTGGGTTCAGAAAGGTCAAAGTAAGCCAACGGGTGGACAATGGAAGTGACCCCGTGGAGAGGGATGGAAGGGTGTGATGGATACCCAGCAGAATGGACCGGTAGTTCCGGGTTGGTCGTTTTCTAGTTCTTTTGAGCACTGGTATTCTCACTGGTTGGGAGGTCTTAGTGGAGCTACCTATGGTTCTACTGGAAGACTGTTCTTTTTAAGGACGTTCTCTTATGGGCACCCAAATGCGGGAGACACGGTAGGCAGTGGCTGAGAAGAGGGTGTACAGACTTAGCTGCCGCTGGCTATCACCATCCTGCAGAGTAAGACAGATCTAAAAAATAAAGAGGCTGATGCCATTAACACGGGGACTTGCAAGGAACCAAATTAACAAACACAAGGAGAAAGTTTCCTTGTTCAGCAGCTCACTAATGCAAAAACACTTTCTGAAGGTTAGTGTCTAAACCACATTTGGATGGATTTCAAAGGGGAAGGAATTTTCTTTTGAAAGCAAAATGTAAATGGTTTCTAAAAGATGGCTACTACCACCGGACCCTAACGTCGTGTTAAGAGGGAACGACATCGGCGTTAACGATGCACACTGGTACAATGCCTAGAGGTTACAAAGCTCGTTCCGTGCACGCCATGGCGTGGACCCTGCACAACCACCCTGTCGGGGACCTAGCAGCACAATCCCCGCTTTTATGGATGTGCGGCCGAGCCTAAACGTCTCGTCTGAGATCTCAGGGCTGATAAATAGATGAATTATTCTGACTCCAACTAGAATAGCCCTGCCAGCACCCCGTGGGATCCCTTCTGCAATTTTACTAGCAAGTCTAATAATCTGCTCATTCCCGAAACACACTCTCTCCTGGCCGGTCCAATAAGAGCATCGTTTTCTCACACCAACAGGAAATCAAAGAACCTGTCCCCGAGTCCACGACGGAGACCCCCGGAGTGGAGTCCCTTCAGATTCAGAAAGTCCTCACCTTCAGAACCTTGAGGTAGGGTAGCCCGTCGGGTCCGTATTTGCTGCCGTTCTTTTCCACGTGTTTGATCCACTGAATGTGGGGCTGGGCATCGCTGTAAACTTTGCAGACAAACTCCACGTCGCCTCCGACCACGGTGGAGGCATTGGCAGGCAGTCCAGCCTGGAGGATGGGCCGGTGTGGTGATCGCTCTGAGGGAGAGAGGGAGGGAAGGGGGAGCGGGGACGGGGCAGGGGGAGGTGGGGGAAGACGGATAAATGAGTTGTGTTGTCCAGAAGGCTGTTCGTGAACGCAAGCCAAAAAGGCCTCAAGTCTGCTGGCTGACTCCTTTGAAATAACACCGCGGCCCAATGCATAACAAAAACGACTTCAAAGGAGCCTGCTGGAGCACGACCCTTGTAAAAAGAATACTTATTTAGAAAACAGAGAGAAGAACTGCTTGTATCTCAAGTTATTGGTTGTCCGTGGCCACCTACCCAACAAGGGAGAAGGTTCTGACAATCGAAAGACAACGGCAGGGGAACGGGGGCCCCTTCGCGGGTCCCACTTGGGATCATATCGGAGACTCACGTTGACCATAAGCTTCACGTCGCAGGCAAGGGACAAGACAGAGGCGCCCTGAACACCCAAATGGCTCCCAGACACGGTAGCTCCTGAAACATCTCTAAGATGCTCTGAGAAGACTTCATTTCTTGTTTTGCAAAGAAAAACTGAACGCTCAAGCTCCAAGTCATGAACTCCTGAATGAACAACCGATTCATCTCTTTTCAACGGATTTACTCCATTTTACTCTTTATTCACCCATACGTGGGGGAGGGGCAGAGAGAGAGAGAGAGAGAGAGAAAGAGACAGAATCCGAAGCGGGCTCCAGGCTCTGAGCTGTCAGCCCAGAGCCCAACGCGGGGCTCGAAACTCACGGACGGAACGCGAGATCACGACGTGAGCCGAAGTCGGACGCGTAACCGACTGAGCCGCTGAGACACCTCACAAGTAGACATCCTTTATTCAGACGCGGCACCCAAAGAAACAGACAGACATCAGTTCCCCAATCCTGGTGATGTGCTAGGCCACGTTCGAGAGAGCCCCATCGAGGGTATGCTTCCCACCCTCACGTGCCTTGCCTCTCTCTCTAGGAAAAGAGTTCTCAACAAAAGACATCCCTCGTCTTACACCTGGCAAAGTTCCTCTCCGGCTTAGAGGTGGTCTGTGCAGAAGTCCCGCAGAGGCAACCGTGTCAAGGTTCGTGAGACATCGTACACAAGAGTCCCCAAGAATCTGGGAATAACAGACCAGCCTGCTGTGTGATCCTGTCCACAAAGGCCCTAGGATCACAAAGCGGCTGGAATCCTCCTACGTGGCAGTTTGGGCAAGAGCCACACGTACCCAATCCCCCATCCGTCGACCCACAAACGTATTACCCCGTCCCCGTGTACATGCACGTGTGAGTCAGCCTCCTTATCTCTGTCCACACCGCAGATACCACCGCGTTGAACCCCAGCTTAAAAAATGGCCAAGGGAAATAAGGAGATACCAGCCGACCCGCCACACCAAGGATGCCTCCACCCTGCACCTGGGTATCCCTGTGCACTGGGCTGGAAATAGCAAGTTAGAATGATAGATATCTAAGTGCTTCTATATTTGGGCCTTTCAGATGAAAATATCATTTAGTGGAATTTGTTGGACACGAGCCAGACCATGTGCAAATTGATTTTACTGCACAAGCCTGTTGGTCTTTAAAAACGTAAGAAAAAAAAAAAAGAATAGAGAAAGAAAAAATGCTAGTGGGTTACTCTTAGCACATTTCATTCCAGAGTCTCCCATCACTTCACAGACACCTACGTTTTCACATTAAAAAGATAAGGATTGCAGAGCCTCCAAAGAAGTCATTCATTTGCCTGACATTACCCTGTAGGCTACGCAAAGAACCCAGAGGTCCTAGTTTTGTGGGCAGAAAATCTCAAAGCTGGGATCCCTTCAATCACCAGAAACCCTCCCTCTTCGGCTGATATATCATCCCAGGAATGGGCCACAGCAAGCCTCCCGGTCAGGTCTGGCGGCCAGCTGGATGCCACGGGGACCCGGCTTGCAGCTGGCAGGGACAGGTCTGGTTTAAATCCCGGCTAGCCCCATCCACGTGAGAAGAACAGAGTGAAGTCCACACATGCACTGTCCTGGCCAGGCCTCCTCCCAAGAGACGTAGCGGGAGGGGATCTGTCCTCCGGGCCGGATGCTGCCAGCCAAGCTCACAAAATACGCTCTTTTTCTACATACCGAATGTTGAGGAGGTTTCCTCTTTCCCAGAGAGAAGTGACTTTTAGGTATCAATTCATGCTCTGGCTCGGCGTTCCAGTTTTGTGTACATGTGCTTGTGTGTTTTCAAGATAAATATTTACAGTGGACCGAAATATTTATTCTCGGAAACAAAGGTACTGTAAAATCTTAAATGTCATGAGCCAGATCAGCTGAATTTCAAACCGAGTTCTCCGTCTTAAACATACTTGTTTCTAATAAATCGTTTCACAAGCAAACATTGTGCACGTAATACCAAATAATGATGTCCTGTGAACAATGGTTGCTTTCAGACCGCCCGGCATCTCTGGCCCGCGCCAGCCTTCAGCAGGGAATGTAGTCACTGGGGCAACACTGGCAGGGCCCACTACAGACCTGCAGCCTTGTTTTACTTGCGGTCGACGTGCCGCTGCGTTCCAGTTATTAAGTTATTCCATTGCTATCTTGACTATTTTCACCAAAAAAAAAAAAAAAAAGCCTCTGCAATGGCTTAATGTTATTGCATTTGCAAATTACAACACGCCAAAGTTGCCGGCTTGCAGTCTCGAATTTATCCTCTCGAATTTTCTCACCTTATACAAAATAACCCCTTAACCACTCCCCCCCCCCCCCACCCCCCCACCGGCTCCCTCCGCCCTTTCTCACTTTGGGTACAAAAACCGGCAAGCGGGATCGCTCTGTAATCGAAACCTTACACCGTCTTCCAAAACTTATTACAGCTGCCTTCGGTATAAAATGAAACCTTAGAGAATGTTATTTAAAATGTTTTTAAAAAGTCAGTAGGCCTCATGTTTCGTTTCTCCACATCAGGCTTTGATTTCCTTTGCAACCTTATTCTCTGCCCTTAAACAAGTCAGAGAGCAGGCCCCAAACATCTTGGAAAAGGTCCCGGGATGCCAGCATCTGCAAAGCATGGTAAGCCTCATCTCGGATCCTGCAGCCATCACTCTTCCCTGGTGTCTGTCAGACCCGTCCGAGCGGTGGTCAGCAGTAGGGGGGAGGACAGAAATCAGAACAGGAGTTCTCACCCTGGGGTGAGAGCGGGACACAGGCAGTGGCTCCCGCAGAGGTGAGACCTCCGTGGCCAGGCCCCAGTAGACACCTGGGAAATACCACAGGAACAGGACAGTGATGGTGGCATAAGGACCCTCCACAGCCAGTGTGCTTTCCCCCAACCTCACCAGGCCCTGGGCAGAGCAAACTCCTCAGGTTCCCAGCGCTTTGCACAACAAGCCAATGTAAAAAAATAATAATAATAAATAAGTCAATGAATTATCTCTGGATTAGAGAATAAAACTCAGAGCTGGCCCATCTGTTTTATTATATTTTTTAATGTTTACTTATTTTTGAGAAAGACAGACGGTGCACGAGCAGGGGAGGGGAAAGGAGAGAGGGAGACACAGAATCCGAAGCGGGCTCCAGGCTCCGAGCTGTCAGCACAGAGCCCGACACGGGGCTCGAACCCACGAACCGTGAGATCACGACCTGAGCCGAAGTCGGACGCTCAACCCCCTGAGCCACCCAGGCGCCCCTGGCCCATCTCTTGTTCTTCTACATGATAACAAAAATCACAGCTTCTCCACCAGGAAGGATTTACAGTTTTGGGCAAGGTTCTCTTACAGCATGTTTAACTCTCTGATCTTATATAAAACAGATTCTTTTTTTTTCTCTCTTTGCAGGGGCAGTGAAATAAATATATGGAAAACAGAGAAGCTGATGAGCAGCTCACCCCTGTGCCCTTATGGAGGTTTTTTAAAAAATATCCATTCTGAGTTGAGCAGGTTGCAGAAAGACAGTGCCTGGACCTGGAACGGGGTTGAGAACCTTCCAAAGAGCAACTCTAAGGCCCCTGCGTGAATTCCGACTTGAGACAGGATGGAAAGCACCCCACAGGGTGCCGAGAAGGCAGCTGGCTGCACTACTGGAACGAGGTCCCATCAAATCAGTGCATAGTAAACACAGGCTGATGCGCTTTAAAAAACACATTCTCTCCCCCGCGTTTTCGCTCACACCCCCCCCCCGCCCCCGTGTCAAGAGCTCTGAGTGAGTCCACTTTCCCAAAGCAGAAGGCCCAGCGGCTAGGAGTCTCCACTTCGAGACTGACCTTCTCAAGTCCTGCTCCAAAGCTCGGAGCCACAACCAGAAGGAGCGGGCGGAAAAACAGCCTGCTTCGCTCCACGAGGTAATTACGGCGAAAGAGAGAAAAATACCTGAGTGACAAAGAATAAATCTTTGTTAATTGACCACTGAAACTTTATAACATGCCAGTCCCTCCTCTGGACATAATAATATGTTGGCTCGTAAGAGATCTACAACTTTTGCTCTGACATAGCAAAGGCCATAAAAAACGTCCAGCGAGCATGTCTACAGGCTCAGTAAATACGCATCCCGGGGATCAGAAGGAGACCAGGTTCTTAAATTACACCTATAAATTAATCAAGCCCAGAGCTGCTGGTTTCCCAGCACACATTGGTCTCCTGAGCATTTCTCCCCAAAAGTGCAGCCGCGCTTGCCACAAAGAACCGTTTCGAAGCTGCTCTCTCGGCAGCAAAATGCCAAGAGGCTCAAATCACACGGAGTGCCCCGTATTGATCTGGAAATAGCACGTCTCCTGCTCTGGGGCACCCACTCACTCGCAGAGTGTGGAGAACCTTGCCTGCTCCGTCTTAAAACTGAAATCAAAACGTAGCTACCCTTCGTCTAAAATGGCAGTTTCTTAGCCACTCCAAGGGGTCTGGATGGGGAAAGAACGTTCTACAACTTGGAGGACAAGTGAAAACACCAGAGAATGCTTTTCCTAAAGCCCAGCCTCGCTTATTCTCTGAAGGGTAGGCAGTGGTCGCTTTTGTTGCATAAAAGCACACTAAACCAGTTGGCATGAGGTGATCAAAGCCCTCTGAAGTCTGAGGCGCCCATTAGCCTGCTAAAGACCTCGTGCTAATTACAATTAGCAGAAGGAGCGCGTTGCCTTGTCAAGACTCTACCTGATGCACTCATCCCAGACGGGACAGATCTAGCAGGGTTCCGAGTTTTGTGCCCCCGAACTTTTCTCCAGCCTCTCGAAATCAGCACAGAGGGAGGTCCGGACTAAAACTGATCAGGAGGAAAAGGCCAGGTTTGGAGGGAAGGCGACAGGAAGGAAGGAGCACCCTTTTAGCAACAGTCCAAGTACCTGTAGCTATTCCGTCACCTTCCAGAACACAGGAGTGGCCTGGGAGACGGAGCACCCAGCATAACTTTTTAAAAAAGAAAAAAAAAATGCACGTTTGTAGGAGGTCACCACTTTGTCGCTCTTTCTCTGTCCTCAGCTTAGCTTAGCCTCATTTGCCTCTTGCCTGATTCTGGAAGTCTCGCAGAACTGGGCTGGGTGGGGACCTAGCTTCCTCCAAAACATACGCATTTCTCCTACAGAGACACCAAAGTCTGCAGACCAAGCTCGTCCGGGGAAAGCCCGAGTGTCTCCCCTCCAGCGCCGAAGTCCCTCGGTGACTTCTGGGGGCCGCACCACGTGAAATGCTAGAAGCAAAACACCACTAATTCCTTTGTGCTTGCTCGATGAGGTGGACAGCGGAGTGAAGTTCTGGCCGAGGCTGGGCGGCCTGGGAAGACCAAAGCAGGTGGAGGCAAAGCGCCTTCCCTAATTAATGTCACAGACGGTATTATGTGGCTGGGGGCGGAGTGGCTTCTACCAGCTGGGTGTCAATTTAGGTCTTCTTGGGCGAATTACAGGAGGAGGGCTGTGTGTCACTTACACCCCAAATGTTACCCTGAGCTCTGTGCCTTCCAGAGTGAAACCGGAACGGTAGACGCTCAGGTGACCATAAAGTTATGTCAAAGTTAGATTCAAAAGCGGCCTTCCTGGGCGGCTCAAGTCGGTTAAGCGTCCGACTCTCGATTTCGACTCAGGTCCTTACCTCGCGGTTCGTGAGTTTAAGTCCCGCATCAGGCTCTGCACCGCCTGCTAGGGATTCTCTCTCTCTCCCTCTCTCTCTGCCCCTCCCCTGCTCTCTCTCCCTCAAAATAAATGAACTAAAAAAAATTCAAAAATGCCTTTTCTTTAGTTAAAAGGAGACGTGGCTCTGGGATGATGAAGAATTCTGGGGATTAGACGGTGGCGAAGGTTGTGTAACCACGTGACTGTATTTAATGCCACTCGACTGTACCTTCAAAAGTGGCTAAAATGGTCCATTTCGTTGTTATGCACGCCTTGCCACAATTTTTTTTTTTTTAAAAGAGAGAAGCGGCAAAGGTGACGTGATCACAGAGTGAACAAGATCGATTTCTAGGGTCGCAGAAAACCTACCTTCTCAATTAGTTAAGTGTATTTATCTTGTCCCGTTTACTGACAGCTTTTCTCTGCCCTGACACAAAGGACTCCGCACAAGGTCCCTCCCCATCTCGCGCTTGGTTTTCACGCTGATGCAAAACTCAGACGTCAGTCTCCCCAGGCTCGCTCCAGTGGCGCTGGGGTAAACACAGCTGAGCGCGGTCACGCTGGGAGCCACATCACAGAGCCTCAGCACCACGCCACGAGCCATGGGGGGCAGGGGGCTGCGACATCTTTCAGGAATGCCAAGATTATCAGCCGGAGTCTGCATAGCTGGGTTTCCTCCCTGGGAAGAGTATGACGGAGATGTTTTTTCAAAGTCCCGGAACTAAACATACCTTTTGCTGAACTCCCCAAATCAGAGTATCTTCTCTCAAACGGTTTGCAAAGAAGCTAAAAATCAAATCACCGGGGAGTCCCCCAAATACAGCAGCGCTCACAGTGAAGCTTTTTATGTCGAAGATACTTTTGTCGACACCAAAGAGGGCCCGGTTAGTCTACCTCTGGAAATCTGTCCCAGAAAAATGGGTCACCCGGGTGGCCAACAAATGGGTGTGTGCAAAGCTTGCCACGGTGGCCTCTTCTGTAACGGGAACACAGCCTAAGTCTCCACCCAGGGGGAAAATGATTAAGTAAATTACACTCTATCCAAGACAGAAGAGCATACGGGTCACTAATGATAATGAAATAATCGATATGTACAGACACGAGAAGATGTCTACAAAACTAACGTTCGCAGGCTTCATCAACTTTCCTCATTCAAAAGGCCTTAATTCTAGAAGAAGTCAAGAAAACTCTACCACGCTTACGTCTTAGATGTTTTATTTTGCTCCTGGGGTGGTTCAAACAGAAGTAAAAGCTTTCAGCCCATCTGAGCAAACAAGAAATGCCTCCCTTTGGTACAAAGTACACGAAATGATAAAACCTCATTGGTCTTCTTAGAGGCAAACTCAGACACCGAAAATAGAAGGGATTCTGGATACTCCTTGCCGGAAGCATCACCAAAAGAGAAGCTTCCAAATGGTCACCGAGCTCATGGAAGGCTCCACTTCTCACTTTCTGAGCCAGATGAGATGCCCCAAGGCAGCCTGCAACCCTCCCTACCAAACGTTCGGGGACAGTGTCATACATTCTGTTGGCCAGAAGGTAAAATGTAAAGGACTAAATCCTTGACTTTTCTGCCCCGGTCCAGAGTGTAGACTGAACCCAATAAAATGAGGAAGGCCTTCCTTTTTCAAAGAAAGCACAACTGCCCAATGAACCTTCCAGAATAACATCCGATGCCTGTCTAGCGAAATACCACTTTTTTCTTTTTGAGGGGAAATATGTCCGGGGCACAATGTGGCCCATCGATTTGCATACTTCTTTGGGATAGAAGTATGGGTGAGAGAACCCTAGAAGGAGGAGGCTCTGCGAGAAAGAAAGAAATAAGTGTTCCTATCAAGATCCAGGCATCTCCATGGATACCAACCATCTCACTGTGGCACTCTGGGGTCTTCTGTGCTGTGACAGTCAACTGACTGTCACCCCGAAGGCCAGCCACAGGCTGCTTTCCCAGACAGGATTAACCAATCTAGAGGGCTCTGCTCAAACCAATGAGGTTCTCGCCTCCTCAACCTCTCTCTTCTCAGAAGGAGAAGCAGGAAATCTTCCCCCTCACAACACCAATACCCCCCCCACCCACCCAGCCATCTCTTCCCCACCTCCCACCTGCGTTTGATGTCACTAATGGTGGAAAGATGCGACAGGAGCTCTGGAAGCCGCCTGTCCCCATGGAGCCTGCCCTCTAGGTTGGGAGCCCCTTCTTCTTACAACACGGGGTCATTTCTGCCCTGCCCGCCCCTGACTGTGAAAACACACCAAACACAAACTCAGCACACACAGCAGTGGGCTCTCCTCAAGGAGGAGGAGTCCAGAGAGGCACTCTGGTGGAGGCAGCATTTAAAACAGGAAGGAATCTGATGGCATTGCCAGATTTACATTTTAATGAGAGTTGACTGTAATACTTCCCAACGGGGGTCTCCCGGTTTAAAAAGGTGACTGCAAATGGAGGCCGTACGGAGTTTGGAGAGAAACCCTGAAGATGCCTTGCTTCAGAACTTGCTGCGTTGGGGCGCCTGGGTGGCTCCGTCGGTCAAGCGTCCAACTCTCGATTTCGGCTCAGGTCACGATCTGGCGGTGCGTCCGGATCTGCGCCGACAGCACGGAGCCTGCTTGGGATTCTCTCTCTCCGCCCCTCCCTCTCTTTCTCTCTCAAAATAAATTTTCAAAATTAAAATTAAAAAAGAAAAGAACCTGCCGTGTCAAGAACCACAAACTCCAAATGTTAAGTAACTCGAGAAGCCGTTTTTCTGTTATTCTAATTCGGCACACGCTGGCGGCACAGTTCGAGCTCATACTGGGCACCGTGACTGGCATCCGTGGACTTACGTCTTCGGGCCGGGACTCCTCGCTGACGCTGGGACAGCAGCAGCTTTCTCCCCACGCCCTGCCCTGCCCTACACTTCCCTCCGGGTACGGTCGAGAGATCCCTCTTCTTACAAACCTCTGTAAGACAGTAACTTGTCTGTAACGCTTTCACATCCTCTTTGCCCACACCATAGACCCAACGCCAAAGATGAGGCAGGAGATCAAATATTAACCTTCTCCCCCAGCCACCTCAGCCGGGACCCCTGCCAGAACCGAAAGCAATCCACAAGGCTTCCTTCCTCAACTATGGGGCAGAGGGCAACTGATGGCTTGCGAAGAGCATGGCGAAAACACTGGCATCACCGCCCACGGTGCCTAGGACGAGCAACTTCTTCCCGGTAGTGGTGCAGCAGGAACGCACTTATTTGCTGGCCGGTACGTTGGGAGTGAGGCAGCAGCCCACCGACCAGCTTTTGCCCCCTGAAATCCAGGTTGTGAAGCGGGTATAAACAGCTGCTCCGAAGTAACCAAAAGCTCATCGAACAGTAGCTCAAAAGAAGTTTTGAAATCTCCGCCCTGGAGGAAAGGAGAGGGGAGGAGGGACCACTCCTTCAACCAGGGCTGCACTGAATACACCTGTCTCGGCCCAGAGATCCAAGAGGAGGTGTGGACCACCTCATGATAGTGACTAAGAGTCAAATCCTATGGTCCTATTATTTAAAAGCACTGCCCCAGGGCGCCTGGGTGGTTCGTTAGGTGAAGCTTCTGACTGTTGAGCTCAGCTCAGGTCATGATCTCACAGTTTCTGGAGTCGAGCCCCACTCAACTCTGCGCTGACAGTGGGGAGCCTGCCGGGGATTCTCTCTCCTTTCTCTCTGCCCCACCCCACTCACGCTGTGCTCTCCCCCCCCCCCCAAAGTAAATAAACATAAAAAAAATTAAAAAAATAAAGCACTGCCCCCTACTACCTCATCCCCCTCCAGGGGGGCTAGGTTTCCACCCCCACTTTACAGACAATGGAACTGAGGCTCAGAGGCTCCTGGACTTCTGACGCCATAGAGCTACCGAAGCTGGAAACGAATGTGAAGGTCTCCACCGTGTCATTCCCCGCCGAGGTGCGTCCGGCAAGGGCTGGAGTGTCATGAGGGCTGAGTGGCAACGGGCAGGAAGAAGAGAAGGAAATGCGGCAAAAGGACTATGCTTCCTACTCAACCCTGCTGGGCTCCATGACTCTACATTAACGAAACAAGCCTACTTATAAGTACAGCGCTCGCTGTGACGTATTACCTAGCATGGCACCCCAGCCCCCTGTCAACAGGGGGCTTTCTATCCCCCTCCGGCGAGATTTCACAACTCTAGGGCTGGCACGCAGGACCAAAGTCAGGGTAGACACCGCGTCTTAAACCCAGAGCAAGAAAAGGAAAGAATCGGTTGGCGGCAAGATGAATAGGGAAAATCAAATGAGGCCTGGCCAGGGAGCGTCTAGGTCAAGATGCTTCAAGTTCAGAACCCCCAGGGGCTCTGTGGGACTGAGGCCGGTGGACGCCAGGGAAATGCACACACGTGGCAACTCAGAAAGTGACAGCCCAGCGTTCAAAGCGCTAAAATCTCTGGGTGCGTTGTTTTGTGCAGTTAATGCCACCTAGGGTCACCCCTCATCAAACGGAGAAACAAAAGCTTTCGTCTAGGAGCCACGGTGTGGCAGAAAATACGGACAGAGTGTGGTCTTCTGTCAGGAGCAAATGAGCAGGAACGATCCTAATTTTGACAGTTTCGGTAAGAACACCAACCAGTTAATCAACGAGGCCACCATTTCATTTACGTACACGCTACTTTGTTCCCAACCCGAGAAAGATTCCACAGTTCATTCCGGACAAGTGTAAGGGTCCCCTGAGGGACTCGAACCTGCCTCGGTCGCCCTTCTTCTGCTCAGGGATCACACTGGAGGCTTTGTCTTCCCAGGACAGAGGCTGCCCCAAGCAGTAAACAATTTACGCAATTTCTCCTTCTCCCACTGGGGATGGGCCGCCAAAGGCTCAGAGTGCCAGGTGTCAGCCTCAGAGCCAGGCTTATCAGTCAGTGCCTGGAATAACAGACTCTTCATTCCTCCCGAATACACACCGGAGGGGGGAGGTTAGCACCGGGACAGATTCCTTCGGCTTTCAGGCCCCGTCCCATCATGCCCAGAGCCCAGTTACAGCAGATTTATGTCACGGACTAGTCGACAGCAGCCTTCTGGTCTCCTGCTGAGCAAGTCAGGGCTGGTGAGGTGGCCTCAGTGACCCTCCACCCAGCCAGAGCGGTGCTTGGCCGCTGACTGGCTCCCAACTGTCTACTGAGACACTGTCTAGCGCTTATAATGCTCTTGTCCTAGAGGAGGAGAAATCTCTGGAAAGTCAGATAGAGGGTAATCAGCACATCCAGAGGCACTCACTGTTTCCAACCTCTGCCCCCCAAATGCCCAACGCCAGGTGAAAAGCTCAAAACTTACGGTCTCTGGGATTGCAGAACTGGGACACCCAAAGGGAGAAAAAGTTCGTAACTCAAAGCCGAAGGGTGTCTGAGGAAGGACGAGCAACTCGTCCGTTCAATACCTTCATCTCTCTCTCTCTGTTATTTTGCAACAGAGCTGAACGTGGGGTGGGGATAACAGCAGTACCTTTTCAGAGTCTTGCAGTGGTCCCTGCTGGTCCACACCACAGGACACCAAAAACAGAGACCTCCATGTGCGGTGCTTGGAGCATTAACCTAGGCTTTGAGGACACCGGATGGAGACCCCAGATCTAGGGTTCAGTTCTCGGCCAATAAATGCCTCACCGCCCCCCCCCCCCACTCCCCAACTTGATGTTCCTCAACTGTAAGAGGGCTGACAGGTGAAGGCAGAGGCCAGCTTGAAGAACCCGGGGCTCTCAAACACCACGATCTTCCTCTGCATCCTGATCAGTCCTGGGACAGCCCTGACGACCACGTTGACCAAAGGCGTAACCCAGCAGGGGCCCCACCTGTTGGTCCCGGCACGGCATTCAGTTTATTTACCAGAAGGTCTGATGGGGTCTAATTAAACCTATTAAAAATGCCCTTTTTTGAAAGTTAATTTAGAAAGACAGAGAGGGAAGTGCAGAGAGAGGGGGAACAGAGAATCCCAAGCAGGCTCTGCCCTGACAGCAGAGAGCTGGATGCGGGGCTCGAACTCATGAGCTGTGAGATCACGGCCTGAGCTGAAGTCAGACGCTCAACCGACTGAGCCACCAGATGCCCCCAAAATGCCCTCTAACCCTCCAAAGAGTCCCGGTTTGAGGGGAGAAAACCAGCATTTGTTGTTGGCCCCAGGATGCCAATTTGGTGTTTTCATCTGTTAACCCAACTGATGCCTCATAACCACTGTCGTGGGTTGAACTATGCCCCACCCCCACCCCTCCAAAAAGAGGAGTCCGTGTCCTAACCCCTGGAGCCTGTGACTGTGACCCTACTTGGAAACAAGGTCCTTGTAATTAACTGAGGGATCCTGAGATGACACTACCCTGTTCCGAGGGCAAGGCCTGAAATCCAGTGACAGGTGACACCTGTGAGCCACAGAGAGGAAGGCCACCGGAAGGCAGAGGCAGACGCCGGAATGACAAGTCACAAGCGGAGAGCTGCTGACGGCCACCAGAAGGCCACCAGAAGCCGGGGAGAGGCGTGAAACAGATGCCCCCCCTCCCCCCTGCACAGTCTCCAGAAGGACCCAACCCCGCTGAAACCAAAGGTTCAGGATGAGTCCGAGGCCGCAGCTTCCTGGGGACAGAGGCCCCACCAGAATCCAGGGCTGCAGCGTCCTCCGCGGAGCGATGGCCAAGACCCGCCGGCTCTCTGAGGAGGGCCTGTTTTACTATCGGCACAATTACCCAGAAGCGGTGCTTCACGCTAATTTTCCCCTGCAAGTAAATGGCTGAAAAATAATGGTGTCAATTTTAGCGAGGATCAAGCAAGGCTCCCGAAAGAGCGCCCGTAAACGAGAGCCCTTCCCTCACACACGACAATGGCTGGCCGCTTCGTGCCCGAAAACACAAGAATGTCACTGAAATTACACGGCTTTTAAGTGGGAGTCCTTATGGGGAATGCCGTTACAAGGAAGGATTTCAATAACAAGATCTCACCCATTTTGATGCTTCGTAACATCTGAACCGCAACCCTATGTAGCATAGCAACAAAAGTAAACCCTTGGAGAGTGTGAACGAGAACAGGACTTGACTTTCGCTGGGAAAGAGGCTCCGGTTTTTCCGGGAGACGCGGACGTGGCCGAGAAGCGGTGATCACGGGGTGGAATCCTGCACTTGGGCTGCGGGGCCACCAGAAACTCGTTGTTCGGGCCTGAATTCCCTTTTGTCGCCACTCGCGGAGACGTTCGGAACGACCGCCTGCCAACCCTGTAAGTCTACATGAGACTCTCGAGCTGACTCACTTCTTATTTTATGAGTGCTTCTCAAAGCAATTACTGGGGTTTTGAGCAAAGATGAGAGTATTTCACACCTCCGTCTTTCCTGAAAATGTCTTATACTCCACTGACTTTTGGCTTCTATTTATAAAGAAGGTTCAAGGCTTGGAAAATTATTAGGGGTTGAGCTTTAATGGATATTCCCAACCAGCATTGTGTCATTATTGGCCCACGTTTGGCTGGGCAATCTCCCAAATTTGTGACATAATCGGGCCTTTCTCTGCATTCATTACTCCATACGCTCTATGCTCCTCTCTACATCACACCACTGAATCATACGCTCTTTTCAACAAGACTGACTGCCAGGGGATTAACATTAGACAGCACAATTCCATTATTCAGCAGCCCAGTTCAAATCCAACCCTAAAACTGTAAGAGAGATTTCAGGGCTTCACAGAGATGAGCTGCCAGAAAGCTCAAAGGAGAGGTGGGGGGGGGCGGGGGGGGGAGGGGCTTTTGAATGTTTTACATAACAACTCAACCTAAAACCTGCTAGGAGCCAGAGCCCGTGGCTGGGGTGGCCAAGCTGACTGGGGATTCCTGGAATGGTCCCCGACCGATCCCAACGAACAATCTGTAGGCCTACACAGCCATGAGCCCCGCGGATTGCTACAGCACAATTATTTTATTCGCACAATAAACTGCTTGTTTCAAAATTAGGCACTGAGAACTTTTAGCCCCCGAACCTTCTTTCCTTAAATAGAAACACTTTCGTGTCAAATTCAGGAGATGTGAGGCCCAATGTGAATTCCACGTTGTGTGCTTAACCAACAGATTTACGGCACATCGATGCCAAAATAAATGTTCACCATTTTCGTCCCATATTTGAGCGTTACTTCTTTGTGTTTGATTTGTAAAATATCTGTACGTGGTAACTCCCACTAAGAAACCTTCCACGAGTATCTCTGTGAGAAAAGAGGGTTCTGGAAACTCAGTCTTTTATGAATGCCCACAGGAGCAACATTATGTGAAAGCAACCTAATTTCACAGTAAGGCTTCTGAAGGACAAGAACTTTTTTCACTGAATCCTTATGTACACATGGAAATAAAGACGATCTCATGCTTTCCTAGGGGGAGTTCCTTCTGGATTTAATTTGATAGAAAATCGAAAAATGGCTTCTGTTTAATTTTCAGTTAACCTAAAACTTCCATTAGCCAAAATCTATGAAATTTGGTCAGTCAAGCTTTTGGAAGGTTTCTTAATAGTTCTTTGGGCAATTCAGGTATCTGTGGGGCCTCTCTTCAAAGAGTTTACAGTTTACCGAAGGAGAAGAAATGCCCACATATGAAATAATACTAGGGACACACGCGTAGAAAATGATGGAGGAAAGCCTTCGTTCATAGACGCGGTGGCGGGGCAGGAGTCTGTGGAGAAACAAAGGGTCACGTTAAGGCAAAAATCAATCGAGGCGAGCTTGGACTGGAGGCCTTGGGAGCTGGCAATCTGCAAGTGGAGAAGGGCGAACCGGTTAGCTAACCCCCAGCCAGGTCAGGTGGTGAGGCCGTGAGTCAGGGTGGAGGACAAGGCAGAGCAAAGATGGATCGTGCCAAAGAAGAGATCTTAGCCCACCATCCCTGCAATGAGGAGAGACACATCCTAGGTACCTCCAGTCCTCCAACAAGACAGAGAAACACCCTTCCTTTATCAGTTACAACAAAACCCATCATAAAGGGCAAGATAGGAAGACATTTGAATTCCAGGACAACAGCCTATTGATCTTAAGATATCTAATTAAAGTAGCCTACCTATCTGAGCACTTAGATAAAAAGGAATTTACAAGCCCATATACACAGTTCCCTTTCCCTGGGAGCTGAACCCACAGTAGAGCACTGAATGACTTTCTTCTGATGGAAGCAAAGGGCCGCTGGACACTATCCTTCCTCCAGCCAGCTAGAAGTTCAGTCATCACAATACCTTTTCCTTTACTCTTTAGCCAGCATTGCCCAATTGCCCTTCTTTGGATAATGCTGCCTCCCTTTTAAAAACCAAGTTCTCCTAGCGCGTATCTGTACCCTTTCCCTGAACACACGAACGTTCTTAAGAGTAATGCTGGCTTTCAGAGTGTCAACACATTTCACACCACGTCCATTTCACCCAGAACGGTGCTAGGGAACCAAGAGGATCACACAAAATACGTAAAACATGGCTAATCGGGAAACAGGAACATCGTCAAATGATGGAAGAATCCTTCTCAAACAACAGCTTACGTTCAGAGAGAAGGAAAACGAACCAACGGTTTCTCTCCTTAAACCATGGGAGAAACCAGACTCACTTTCGCAGGGTTAAATGAGTCAAGCTGTAGCAGGCAGGCGTACAGCTGTCCCTCGGGGAGAAGCAAACTCACCAACAACATCAAGGTGGTACGTGTGATTGATAGAGCCATACTCGTTCTCCACCACACAGGTATAATTGCCTTTGTCAGAGGGGACCACGCTCTCCATAATAAGACTCCAGTGCTGGTTCCGTACCTGAAAAGATCAAAGGAAAGGTGGTTATTTAACAATCTTAGCATAAATTACCAGGTACTCTGCCATCTTGATTTAAAGAGAAGTTGGAGGAGACAAGGAAGGTAGAGAAGAATCACCTGAATTGTCAATTTCCCTCGTACTAAGCACGCAGAACAGAGCCAAACGAAAACAATCATTATCGTCATGGTGAATGTCGAGCAAGGGGGATACTGACATGTTCAGATAGGCAAGTGTATGGAGTGAGTCTGTCGATGAAGGATGGGTTCCTCCAGGAGCTGCCAAATGGCCAGACCATTGGCCTGCAACGGTATCAGTGCCCCAGAGCAGGGGAGCCAAAAGGTCGCTCATCCACTAGGAAGCCTCAGGTCCCACAGCACCAAGGAACCACTTAGAGCCAGCACCAATGAGCACCTGCTGTATGCCAGGATTACTGTGCATATTCTGTTTGGCCTCAGCTAATGTGATTCTCCCAAGGAGCCCACAAGCTAGGTACTGTACTGCTCCTGGAGCCTTCCAGTCTGAAAACCTGCCATTTCTTCCCCCATCACCCCCAGATGCTGTCTGGAAGTCTCAAGAAGTTTCAACTGGGAACACAGGCCTGCCCCTCCCATCTCTGGCAATGCCTAAACAGATGCTACATGTTCCCGAGAGATACACTCAGAATGCCAAATATGGGAGCAATGAATCCTTAGGAAACCTAAGTTGTATATCCGTCTGCTTACAAACTCCTTGAGACTTTTCAGAGAGATAAGCGGCACGTGTGAAAATAAGTTATTGTGATTCCCACCCACCGTTCTGTCAACATGCGAACAGACTAGACTCCAACATTCGCACCTGGCTTTTAAAATATTTTAATAGACTCAAACTCTCAAGCGAGCGTGACTTTTCCTTGCAAAGAGCCAAAATGCAGATTTCACCTTGCAGGTTTAAGGCTTTAAGGTTTTCCCCCAAATCCAAATCATGTTTTAAAGGCATTTTGGACGAGGCACTCTAGAGAAACAGAGAAGGGGGAAAGAAAAAAAAAAAAAAAAGCCAGGGCCCTCGTGGTCTTAACTATGATTTCAGGAATTCCAACTGACCTTCTGCATGATTCCCTGAGCGCTGCAAGTGTTTTCTGCCTTAATCACATAAAAACTGCTAATACCAGCCGAGCCTCGGCAAGCACATGAGTGAGTCAAGGAACTAGAGAATAAAGATCATCTCATGAATGCTCCATTACAAAAGCGGGAGGGCAGAGCAGCTGTCCGCTTTGAAAAGCGGCGCCGACAGAGGTAAGGGGTTATCAGAGCCTGTTACGACTCGAGGCGCGTCATGTCAGAGGTTCAGCTCTGTGCAGGCCAGCACCGCAAGAGCAGCCACCGATGCAGAGGTCACAAACGAGACCACTGCCCATCACGGGCGGTCTTATGCAGGATCACGGGGGTGAGGGCTGGACTCCTCCTCACCAAGCACAAGCGCTGAAGAGTGAGCTCTGGGCAGACGGTCCCTTTGCTCCAGCTGCGGCAGCCCACCAGGTCCCCCCGTATCACCATCAAGACTGTCCCGGTCTTAATGTCGTGGAGCTGGCGGGGGGACCGTCCTTCTCGCTGTCACAGATGAAAAGTCCGGCGGTAAGAGGACGCTGCGGGCATCAGACCCCACAACGGAGAGAAATCTGTACTCTGCTTGGGAGAAGCCCCGCTTCCTGCTCCTGGCTGGGCCACGCACTTGTAGGAGAGCCAAACAAGAGGCCAGGGTCCTGCTAAGGAGGGGTAAGCACCTTAGGTGCACAGCCTATAGAAGGAATGTTGTGAAGGAGCCGAGGCGGTTGCTAAATGTCCCAGGGCAGTGAGACTTCTCTACCCAAATCTCCCCGCCCCCTCCGGGTGCTACCCTGGAGCTGGGTGCTAACAAACTCCTTGATTCAACTTGAGGCAGGTGGGCCCATACAGAGACCCGCCCTCCCCCCAAGCGTGCAGGGGCTATCAGAAGCGGGACTTTCCTGGACTCTGAAAGAGCTAATCACACAGAGGGTAACTTAGGGATGAAGCCAGAGGCCCTAACGTCACCAAGCCACGTAATCCAGCATTTAGCCCTGCTGTAAATATTCAGTTCTTTGAGCCCCCGCTCAAATGTCATGCCCATAAGCCCTTAATCACGACTAGTGCCTGTCTCTGGACCCCATCCAAACTGTCAATGTCTTTCTCGCGCCTGGATCCAGATTTGGCACGGGGCGCAGTCCAAATGGGGCTGAACGTGAACTGCACGGGGAGGGCATCATCTGCTTCTGCCCAAGACATTAAATCTTGGCATACGCAGCTCAGCATACCGCTGCCGTTGGTAACCCTAGGGCAGCTCCAGTCTCTCGTTGGGGCCACGGCATTCCACGGGAGAGCCTCCTTCAAGAGCGTGTGCTCCCTGAATATTTACTTCCTGGAGATGCACTACAATTATTAATAAGTTACCATTTATCGAATGCTTTCACGATGGGAAACACAGTTACCAAACAAGGGGTTTCTGCCCCTTTGGAGACCTTGGTACTCAATCAATATCGCCCCATGCAGTGCTGTTAATATTTGTTTTCTTACACCATTGCCCTAGTATTTGATTCCTGGACATAACGACCAATCCCAAATGTTATGAGCTGTGGCATTTTCCAAAGGGACGCCCTTAGAAGCTGCCAACGGTGGGAAGGCTTGACGCTCTAGCAGGGGATATCCTACCATTAATTAGTGGTCGCTTAATGACAAGCCGAGAGAGTACAGACAGCAACTCTATCAAGATGAGGAAACAAAGGCACAAAGACCTCTTGTGTCTCTTTTCTGAACACTCCGTTTCCAAACCACGATTCAGGGTAAACCTACAGACACTACCCTTCCAACAAAAATGTAAGATGTCCTTTTCAGTGTGGTTTTTGTTGTTGTTGTTGTTGTTGTTGTTGTGTGTGTGTGTGTGTGTTTTTAATTCCTCATCTTTTTAAGTGCTACAATTCCTCTGCCAGTTAGGTCAGAGTCACATCTTTGCACTGGCAGAAGAGAGAATGTAAATACCCAATAAACATATGAAAAGATGCTTAACCTCATTAACAATCAGGGAAATGCAAATTAAAACAATAATGAGATGCTGTTATTCACCGGCTGATTAACAAAAATTAGGAAGATCCATGCCATTGAGTACTTAAGAGTGTAAGGAAAAAGAGACTCCAATTGAGAATAGGAACATAAGGTAGGAAAAAACCTTTCTGTAAAATAATTTCGCAGGGCCTGTTAAAATTAGCAACACATTTTTTTTTAACCCAGTTAATTCCACTTCTAGAAATCTAGGCTACACACAGAACCAGGAGGATTACTTCAAGGCACATGAACAAGATGACTGCTTCGAGCACTGCTTGTGACAGCAAAACCGAATCCATCAGGAAGAGGGCCATTAACAACACATAGCTCATCCTACAGGACTTAATTCATTCCAACAAAATAGCACACAGTCATTAAAAAGGAGGAGGTATTGGTAAGTTCAGACCTGGTAAGGTGTTATTTATAGTTACCGATAAATGAGGGGCGCCTGGGTGGCTCAGTTGGTTAAGCGTCCAACTTGGGCTCAGGTCATGTTCTCACGTGGCTTGTGAAGTTCAAGCCCCGCATCAGGCTCTATGCTGACCGCTCAGAGCCTGAAACCTGCTTCGGATTCTGTGTCTCCATTTCTCTCTGCCCCTCCCCCACATGTGCTCTGTCCCTCTCTCTCTCTCCTCTCTCTCTCAAAAACACATCAGCATTAAAAACAATCTTTTTAAATAGTTATTGATAAATGAAAAAAAAAAGAGGTTGGATAAAAATGTGTATTCAGGATGCCACTGTATAAACACACACACACACACACACACACACACACACACACACACACACACACACCACAGATGCCTATAGCCCTGAATCTATAAGCCTGACTGTATAGTCAGAAGGAAAGCTAAAGTCGGAAAGGAAATGTACTAAATTATCGGCAGTACATTTTATATAATTTCGTGGTGTGATTGTGCATGTTGTTTGCTTGTTTCCTATTTTCACCCTTTCAAATTCAAGCAGGAATCGCACACATTTGACCAAAAAGTCAAATAAAACCTCTCCGCCGGCGTCCCCTGCTGCAGAACCACCGCATCTGGAATTTGCTGGCAGCCTGAGGGCGAGAGCTGGGGGCGCAGAGACGTCCTGCACCCAATGACACCCGTGCCATCCTTCCTTCTCACCCTGCCCGTGGCCAAACCCCTGTAGAAAATTCATCATTAGTTTTCATCTGCCAATGAACAGAATTAGAGAGCGTGAGGCTTCAAGACGATGTTCGCTGAAGGCTTTTAAAAAACAACATTGCAATACTGAAACAAAGCAGACTGAAGGTCATGGCCTCAACTCTTTCCCTCCTAACACAAAAAGTGGATTCCACGAACATTCCACACCGTCGTCACAAAGACGACGAAGAGGGGGGCCAGACGGGTTTTTTCAGAATTCCTCTGCTACCTAAATCTCCCGAGATGCATGTTAAACACCCAGCTACCTTCAGGAGACAACTGGGAATGTAGATTTAGTTTGTATGATACCAAAACACCTAAGTGAAAGGTGAAAGGTCAAAGACCCAGGCTGTCACCTGGATGTTTGGTTTCCACAGTGAAACCAAAAAAAAAAAAAAAAATCTGGACATTTCCAAATACCTAGGTGTTCAATAACAAGCAGAATAAACATCCAGAAGCCAGATAGAAAGTTTTGCTCCGTGCCAAGTCAAAGAATACTGTGTCCGTGTGACGGCAAATACTCCCGACACTTCCTTCCACCGGTATCAGGGTGCAATTTATGGAGAAAGGCAGCAATCCCTTGGACCGCTGGCTTTCATAAAGGCAGCCCGTGATCTACAGCTCAACATCAACCAGGTGGCATTATGATGCATGAAGTCTTGCTGTCCCAGGCCAGACCCCCATCGTCGACAGGCTCCTGGGATCTCGAAACCACGTCGCTGGAGGTGTGCACAAACTGAATACATGTGTCAAGGGCTGTGGCACTCCCTGGTGCTTATCACCAGGCAGATGTGGAGGCAAAAGCCCGATTAATGCTTAAGTTGCCCAAGTCTGCTTCTCAGGAGGTGTCCAGAGAGCAGGGCGAGGCGAGCTCTGATCCTCTAGGACACAACTGCAGAAACTCTTCCCCCCAGCTCACTACACAAAGCATGGATCTCCCGGAGAAGTGGGAAGAGATTTATACAAGGCAAGAAAAGCGAGTGGAAGTGGGAGGGCGGGCCAAGACCGCCAGCAGGGCACTTGCTGCCTTTTGAAATAAACTCTTTAAAAATCTCACGACCTTCCTCAAAAAAGCTCAATGAAGAATCACCAGATGACCCAGCATAGCACTGCTACGTAGATACCAAAGGAACTGAAAGCAAGGACTCGAACAGGTACGTGCACACCCACGTTCACACAGCTACACCAACCGCAAGAGTCAAGAGGTGGAAACGTCCCCAGTGCCTGTCAACAGATGAACGGATAAACAAACTGGGGTCTCATCCATATAATGGAGTATTATCCAGCCGTGAAAAAGGAATCAAGGTCTGATTGTTGCTACCACACACAGAAGGACAGATACACACAACAGATAGAAGGACAAATAGCCTATGATTCCACTTACCTGCATCACCTGCAACAGGCAAATTCAGACAGAAAGATTAGAGAAATGGAGAACTGCCTCTTAACGGATACAGAGTTTCTGTTTAGGGTGATGAAAAATAAATAACAAGTTTTACGTTACGTGTATTTCAGCACAATTTGTAAAAATCCCATACAGGTCAAGGAAGTGGGAACAGCAGCATCAGATGCCCAGCTTTGCTCTCAACAGAACACCTTTGGGCCAACGGATCCTCACATGTTCCTGGGATGCCAGCACTATTTCCAGATTTCTAATTTACCACCAGTGTTTCTTACAAAAACATGGAACCACATCTGAAGAAAGTTAAGTCAGAGCATCAACTGTGGAAGAAAACCACTTGGGTCCAAATGTCAGCCCTGCCACCGAGGAGTCACGTGACCAGCCTCATCTGGAAAAGGGGTAAAACAACAGCGCTCCCCTGTTTGGGCTGCGCAGGGGACCCAGCGCCATGGCAGACAGTGGGGGGCACCTTGCACGGTCAGGACATGTGGGAGCGGTCAGCACATGTTGGCTGATGGCAACATACACCTGCTTCCTCATCACAGACTGCCTGCTCTGGGATTAAAGCTGAACTGTCTTGGCTGAGAAAGAGCTCAACAAAGTATAAATATATTAATAAGGACAAGGGTAGTGATTTTTCCAAATAAACAGATTTTGGGATTAAGCATACCATTTAAGCAAAGGTCTCTAACGTGACTTCTAAGTAACCCAGAAAATGTAAATCTAATTAACCTACCCATCAAAACCATCAGGTTTTCATTGTGATTATAAGAAAAGGGGTTTTACCCTGTCTTTTCTTGGATCTGAAATAGACTAGGAAATGGACAGTCCAAACTGTGTCATGCTTCACTCTGCTCAGGGGCTCCATGGGAGTTCCAACCTCCAGATGCCTGAAGCCAATGCTCTTGTGCCAGTTTCACGGCCAGGTTGAGGGAGGGCTTTGTCCTGTGATCTCTCTTGGTTCTTATAGTTACTAGGTGGCATGAAATGCAATTTTTAAGAATACTCTTCCCCTCTATGTTTCAGTCATTACCTGGGCACGACTTGGGAACTGAGGTGGTCTATTAATTACCCCGGTCCTGTGGCTTTCCTGCATTAAATTGTAATTATTGTTCAGAGCCCTATGAAATATCTAGCCTTAAAGGTAAACTCTTTCTTCTAAAAAAAATTCTGTGCTATTGTTGATGATAAAAAATGGTTGATGGTTATGCTACTAAATCACAGTTGGGAGAGGGTTAGACGTTCAAGATCATCTGTCCAAACTTGTCATTTTAAGGACAGGTGGCCTTAAACACGAAGAGCTTAAACAACTTGCCCACCATCAAGACTGATGAAAACGCCCGGGCATAAGCACAATTAGGGAGATACAGTTATGCTTCAAATCGACCTCTACCACCATAAATAATAACATCCAACCAGCCTTTGCCCACATACTAAGAAAAACAATATGACTCTTAATCACCTAAGGAAGGCTCAGCATGAGTTCTTTGGTAAACAAGACTGAGCCATACCAAAGAGCTCTACTGGTCATTTTAATTAAAATGAGCTTCCTGTCCCATTTCATAATTCTCTTTGATTTTGTTTTGGCTTTTTGTGTTCCCTTCTCCCTTCCTTGGCCACATAGGCAGACCACTTCAGAACAAGCTGGAACGCCATGGGTGAGGGCCAAGGTGCCGGATCCATAAACAGGTAGAAAGAACTAGACAGACAGTTGAGCTAGACAGAGTCACCATGGTTTATAGAAGGAGATTTATGAAGAAAAAAAAAAATCACAGAAATAACACACATTTGTTTGCGGAAACTTTCAGGTCTTGCTTTCTGGAAAAATACATCTTGGAAAACTTGACGCTTTGCTTCTTCGTTAACTAAAGTGGCAAAGGGATAGGAGTCAGAGGAGAGGGGCGTTTGGACATGGGGCTGTCCATGTGTCAGTAAGGTCTCTGCTTTAGGGGGAGTGCATTGTATACACGGGTTCCCTCGGGGCGAACGCTGGAGAAGCAGAATTCTTTAAAAGTGTCTGTGGACACTGTAGACAGTGTTTGCAAACCTGGCGGTAACCCCATGCTCCTGCCTCTACCCTGTTCGAGCCCTGAAGGAAGACGCCTGCACCAGCAGGAGAGATTGGACCAATGGGAGGTTGGGGCATGCCGGCCTCTGTGACCACCAAGGACTTCGTGACCTGGGGACCTGGGTTGAGTCCATGGAATTTCTGAGAGAACCAGTATCCCCCAAATCAACGTCCAGTGCCACAACTGTTGTGAAAACTCCTTACTAAATCCAGATTGACCATCTTTGCGTTTGATGGGGTGATCCCCCCACCAACCCCCCCCCCCCCACCAACCCCCCACAGCCCAGGGAGCTCAGGCATTGCCATGGACTCTTCTCCAGAGAAAGTCCAGCGAGGCCAGAAATGTGCCCGCATCACCTCCGGCCAGCACATCATGTTCCAAAGGTACAGTTCTCTCCCCTCCTTGCCTTTTTTTTTTTTTTAATAGCAAAATATAAGTTTTTTAAGATTTTATTTTTTAAGTCATCTCTACACTCAATGTGGGGCTCGAACCCACAACACCAAGACCGAGAGTTGCACGCTCTGCCGACTGAGCCAGCCAGGCGTCCCTAGAGCAAAATGTACTTTAGATTTTTGTTCCCATGCACTCAAATTCCCACTCTTTCGCTCCAGAAACGGCTCAAACATGAAACAACAAAAAAACTTTTGGTCATCTGTGCCTCCACGGGAACAGGTTAAAGGTATTCTGCTAAAGGTTCCCCACGTTGTTTTTAGGGTGCAGGTGCTCTCCAGTTAGTAGAATGTTGTCCTCAATAATTAAAACTGAACTACACCTGTTAAAAATCAAGCAGCATTTCCTCATCAGGCACCCTCAGCCTTCTGGCACATTTATAATCACTAATTCAGATTCGCAAAAACCTCCTTACCCAGAATAATGATGTTGGTCCTATTTATTTTGAGACCAGGAGTTTCTGGAGGCTCATTAATTCTTTTAACTTCTTTCCACGGCTGTCGTAAGTGAGGAAATTAGTTAACCACCAGGATTTTGACCACCAGCCTTATACTTTAGTCGTATTGAAATGTATCAGTGGAACAGCATCAATTATGTTTTTGGAGAGCGTTTGGTGGTTAGAATGATCCCCAGGGGCCACGACTGTGGCGGTTTTAACTCTTTCTTTCCAAGCAGCACCACCTAATGAAATCTTTGTCAATTCGTCCTTTACAAAGAAAGCAAGCCGACCTTCCAATCTCGTTGTGCCTGCTGTGAGGACTGACCTAAGGGTGGAGAGAAAAACCACCCTCCTGCCTACTAGTCCCACCAACAAGCAGGAATCACGGAAGCTCAGCGAGGTGCGTCTGCTTCCAGAACTTCAGAGGCACCCACCTCCCTCCCAGCAGGTGTATCTCACATCTGTTTCACACACAAACTGCCCCACACATGCTAGGAATCTATTCATAGGCTTTTCCCTATTATCCTCTGGGATTGAGCATCTAGTTACTTTTTTTTTTTAAATGTTTGTTTATATTTGAGAGAGAGAGAGAGAGTGTGTGCGTGAGCAGGGGAGGAGCAGAGACAGACGGGGCGCCATAGGATCCAAAGCAGGCTCTGCACCGAGAGCAGAGAACCCGATGCGGGGCTCACACTCATGACCCATGAGATCATGACCCGAGCCACAGTTGGACACTCAACCAACTGAGCTGCCCAGGCTTCCAGCTGTGTCTAAATGTTAAAAGTCACAAATTTTTGAAGAAGACAATCCTTTAAAGGTGAGAATTGTGTATGGTATTTCAGAAGAGGCCCCCAGAGCACTTTGTGGGGAGAGGAGGTCCACTTAACCACAGCAGTGACGGGTCAGGACTCAAGTACCCTCTCAAGTGACACTGGTGTGTTAGACACAGGTATACAGCAGAAAGTCCTGACTTTTCCCGGTATCTCACTCCTGCCACCAGGAAGTCCTCTTCTACCTGGTTCTTAACAAGCTGGGATGCAGGCTAGAGCATCCTCTAATTTATCCCCCTTGCAGGTTTCCAAGATGGCTCCCAGTGATTCCCCAGGTCTCCTGATATTCATGCCCTTGGGGATTTAATCTCCTCCCCTAATGATTTACTTAATAACACAAAACAGCCAAAGTGGTAGGATGTCACTTCCATGATTAGGTTACAAAAGGCTGTGACTTCTATCTTCTTCACACGCTACCTCTTCTTGTCTGCTCTCCCTGAGGAAGAGCTGCCGTACTAAGAGGCCCATGGGGGGAATGAGAAACTGAGGGCAGCCTCCAGCCCGCAGCCAGGAAGGAAATGAGGCCTTTGGCCCAACAACCTGCAAAGAAGTGAATCCAAGAACCATGGGAAGGAGTCTGGAAGCAGGTCCTTCCCCAGCTGACCCTACAAATCAGACTTCCAGACTCAAACCTTAGTTGCAATCCTGTGAGAGGCCTTGAGGTGAAAGGCCCGGCTAAGCCACACCTGGATTCCTGACCCACAGAAACTGTGAAATAATACATGCTGTTTAGAGGTGCCTGGGTGGCTCAGTCGGTTAAGCGTCCGACTTTGGCTCGGGTCATGACTCGTGGTTCATGAGTCCAAGCCCTGCGTTGGGCTCTGTACTGGTGGCTCGGAGCCTGGAGCCTGCTTCGGATTCTGTGTCTCTCCCCGCCTCCCCTCAAAAATAAATATAACATTAAAAAATTTTTTTTAAATAAAAATGTCGTTTAAAGTCACTGGTCTTGGGATAATTTGTTACACGGTAATAGGTAACTAATGCACCCATTCAGGCTTTCCAAACACACCAAAGAATGTCACAGTAAGGTTCCCCAAGTCTTCCTCATATACTAAATTAAATTCCTCCAGGCCTCCCCTTCCAGACTAAATAACTTAGACGTCCCATGTCTCTCTTCCTGAGACACCCTTCCTTCAAACTCAGCCCAGAATCTTTTCCTGACCTCCATTATCCGTAGCCTCCCAAAGAGCCCACATCATCTCCCCCTGCACATCCACACGACAACATGCTCTTCTGACTTCAGCCCATCCAGGCTGTGGCTTTCTCATCCACCTTCCCTACCAGACGAGGAACCCCTGCGAGCTAGGGCCGTGCTCTGTCCAGCGCCTAGGACGGTGCCTGCCAAACACTGTGCTCATCGGCGTCTGCTGAATGGACGAACAAAAGCCCGAATAGACATCTACAGGCCTTTTCAGGGAGAGGGTGGTCAATTTCCACCTCCCCCTCCACCCCTCACCCCTGCCTGAGTGAGGAGATTACTCATCACCACATTTTGTGATGGGCTCTCCAGGGCCGTGAAGACAGAGGATGGAGAGATTGCCTCTCTCACCACGGAAGCATTCTCTCTTAATAAGTACTATTTCATACTCCAGCGTCTAAGCCAAGTCCACCCCCTATCCTACAATCCTGCCCAAACAGGGCAAGTACAAGTTTGCTTCTCCAATGCTGCTCCAGTTTTAGTGTTCTAGACAATACAGCATATAGGAAACAGACTCTCAACTTCCCACCCTTCTGTTATTAAACTCTTCTCACATAAAGAACAACGTAAGGGTGCCTGGGTGGCTCAATCGGTTGAGTGTCCGACTCTTGATTTTGGCTCAGGTCATGATCTCACGGTTCATGAGATCGAGCCCTGCGTTGGGTTTTGTGCTGACAGCTCGGAGCCTGCTTGGGATGGTCTCTCTCCCTCTCTGCCCCTCTTCCCCACTCATGCTCTCTCAAGATAAACATTAAAAAAAAAAAAATGGGGCGCCTGGGTGGCTCAGTCGGTTGAGCTTCCGACTTTGGCTCAGGTCATGATCTCCTGGTCTGTGAGTTTGAGCCTCACGGCGGGCTCTGTGCTGACAGCTCTGAGCCTGGAGCCTGCTTCCGATTCTGTGTCCCCCTCTCTCTCTGACCCTCCCCTGTTCATGCTCTGTCTCTCTCTGTCTCAAAAATAAATAAACATTAAAAAAAAAAAGAACAATAGAAATGGGAATTATGCTTTGAAAGCACACGTGAGCCCAGGGACGCCTGGATGGCTCAGTCTTAAGGTTAAGTGTCCAACTTCAGTTCAGGTCATGATCTTGAGGTTCGTGGGTTTGAGCCCCGCGTCGGGCTCTGTGCGGACAGCTCAGAGCCTGGAGCCTGTTTCAGATTCTGTGTCTCCCTCTCTTTCTGCTCCTCCCCTGCTTGCGCTCTCTCTCTCTCTCAAAAATAAATAAACATTAAAAGATAGATAAATAAAGTAACATGTAAGCCCAGGAAAACTTTTTTCAAATGTCAAGTGTGGAAATGACCAATTATGATAATTACTGATTTTTCATTTTTTTTTTAAATATCCCTTCTGAAGGTTCCTACCTTTCAACTACTTAAAAATGGATTAACAAAAATGTAAGAAATAGAGCATTTTGGAAACCTGATTTTACCTTATAGCCTCCAATGCGATGTTCCTGCTTAAATTCCTTTCCGTTTTTCAGCCACCTCATAGTTGGTGTTGGATTCCCCCCAGCTGGACAGCGAAACTTGACTGTGTTGGCTGCAGGGACAGCGTGCAGTCGCTTTTCCATCTTTTCTGTGTTAGTCCAGTATGGCGCTCCTGTTGTGGAAAACAACGTTATAACGTATGGAAAGGGAGAGCTTCATTTCCATGACACGGAAGAGAATTTGACTTTGTATGTGAACGATCTGACATTTTCAAAATCTCTGGGTAATATTTACATGAGAAGAAAACTGTTCTGAAGTCTAGCAGATGGCCTAGCAGAAGGTCCCTGGAGATGAACTTCTTGCTAGTTTCTCTTCTTAATGGGGGGTGGGGGGAAAGTGTTTGAGGTACCTTCTCTCCCTTGTTCTTAGCGCCAGAATATAAATTCATGTTGAATCATGCTTTTAAATGCTACTTTACATAGACAGCGACAACACACACAACCGCAGCAGCGGAGTCCTCCAGAATGGATCCTTTTAGATCACCACACCTAGCAAACGATCGCATACACACACAAGCAAGGTGTGCTCGAAGCCACGTCAACTTACCCACCGAAGCTTTAAAGGCTCACCAAGGAGATAACTTACCATCCTAATAGGGTAAATTTTTCAGGGACGCAGCATTAACTTCGCAGCACTTGATGTGACAAATCAAAAAGCCCTCGCACTATGTTTTAATTTTTGTTTTTATTTTTTTATTAAAAATTTGTATTTATTTTTATATTTGAGAGAGAAAGAGAGAGAGAGAGAGAGAGGGTGCACAGGGGAGGGGCAGAGAGAGAAGGAGACACAGATTCGAAGGAGGCTCCAGGCCCTGAGCTGTCCGCACAGAGCCCGATGCGGTGCTCGAACTCACGAGCGGTGACATCGTGACCTGAGTTGAAGTCGGACGCTCAACCGACTGAGCCACCCAGGCGCCCCTGTTGTTTTAATTTTTTAAATGGAGGAAAGAGTTTTTGGTGGTTGTGAATGCCATAATTCTACTACCATGTCTGAGCAGAAAAAAACTTACTAGGAGGCTACGGATTATATGTCGTGTAAAATTAAGCCCTCTGAATGGCCCTCAAAGTCATGGATACAAACAGGTGACCCTTTAAACTCAAAAGAAGACACAACTTTTTAAGCTGCCAAATGAAGGGCATTTGATCTAAATCAGAACCACGGCATCAATCCAGGATACCGCCATAATTCTTCATCCCGGCCAACAACGACGGCTACCGAGCACTGACTGAGTGCTTTGTGTTTACCAAACACAGCTCTAAAAGCTCTTACGTGTTTAACCTATTAATCCTGACACCAATCCAATGAGAGAGGCATTATCACAATCCCTGTTTAGAGATGAAGAAACTGAGGCACAGAAAAGCTACAAAGCTAGAGAGAGCTACAGGTACATTTGAGCCAAGGCAGTCTGATTCCAGAATCTTTGCCCCTGCTGTCCATGGCTAGTTAAGAACCAGCTTCTCCAAGGGGTTGGAATCCATCCTTTTCAACCACTCTGATGTCGAAGACCAGAGTCCAGGATAGCCAGGCTGGCCCGCAGGCACACTGCCTTCTACATCACTGCCCGAAAGTTCCACTGAAACCTTGCACAGCTATTTCACGTTTCACACGTATGTTTCTGTCTTCGCAAACTGGTAGCCAAAATTCTCCCGAAGCATCCATCCACGGGGCTTTGGGCATCCTAGAACATCCTAGAACACTGAAATTCTATGAGACTGATTCCTAACTGTGTTTACTGCTGCTGAGGGTTAGGCTGAGAAGGAGCACACCCACTCCACAAACCAGAGGCAAAAGGGCCCAGGCAGGGGGTTGGTCTCTGATACAGATTTACAAGCCCCCTCCCTCTATTCTGTGGATGACACAGCTCGCTCCTAAGGGGTGACACCAACCCCTTCACTTAGCCAGATTTTCGTGGCACAATTAGGAATTTGGATAAACTACCTACCCCTGTTTGCCTCACCCTTGCTCTCGAAACCTGGCTGTAAAAGGTGGAGCGGAGATTTCTTAACAAGGGCATGCTGTGCCTTCTTTCTCCTTGTTTATCTAAGTGTCAAGGCGGTGGGATACAGACAGGAGTCTACACGATGTGCCAAGAAGATGGTGCAAGCAAGGCAAAACTGAGGTGGTCAGTCCTGCATGCCAGGGAAAGAAAGGCCTGAGGGTTGGGGTCGGGGGGGGCGGGGAGGGAGAGCCAAGGGTGAAAGAACGGGGCTCCACTCTTTCCTCTGAAATCAGCTGTATCTGCAATGAGTAGACAACTTGCTAGCCATGTGGCTTTGGGTGTCAAATGCCCCTAAACACACCCAGTCTCCTGAGGGTTCACCAGGGAGTATCTGATTACCATTCATCACAAGACTCCCAGGGCCTGGCATACACTGGAACAATTTCAATAATCTTTCATTCTAAAAGCTTCTACTTAGAAAAATCCAGCCACAGCCACAGCCACTGAAAAGAAACCATTAAGAGCACAAAATAAATAATGAGCTTTGTTGCTACACAAAGACTTTTATAAATCTGACCTAAATGAAAAGCATACCTCATGCTGTCAGGTGTCTGTACTCATGTCATTTGTGTAAGTAAACACAATAGCCTATTCATACGAATTAGCTAAATATTAATGTAGTGACTCTTTCAGATAGCATCGATTACGGCTGAGCTGATCCTCTGGAATGTCTTTTCTTTTTTACAGAAAAGAAATCACCAGATACGTGCTTACATTCCATTAGGCATGATTTTTACGTTCCCTAAAATGTTAAAAAAAAAAAAAAAGGGGGGGGGAGGATTTAGTTTAAGGAACTAGGAATGTTGCTCTGTTCCTCTCTCACTGGGCTAAGCTGTCAGGGAGACCGTAACCCACGCAGGGATCACCCCAAACCACATGAGTCTGTACGGTCATGGCCTGTGGCAACAGCACACTGGCAACCAGCACCTTCCTTCGTCTTGGCACCTAAGGGATGATTTAAGGACAAGGGTGAAAGAATTTTGCTGGAATTTCTGGCAGGAAGCCACTTCCCTGGGGTAAAATTTCAATCGTCAAAACTGCACCTATAAAACCTGCTTGTGCAAAATAGACACACAGCCATAAGGCAGGGTTATGGGCACCATACTTGTCACCTGAAGCCACTGGGATCCCAGGTGGGCGGGGCACCGTAAAATCGTATCAACAAAGCAGAAACAGATCGCCTCTGTGGCTATCACTGGAAACCCACATTTGCAACTTTCCCTTTTCCTGAATACCTGTAAATAGTGACTCCACAGCAAGGCCATCGAGCCAAGTTTTCAAGGTCCTCTGTGTGGCAGCGATGGGCCACCCCAGTGCTCTGCCCAGTCCCACTCTGAGTGAGTGCTAACATCATACAGGACAACACCCTTCTGTGACTAGGCTTTTCTTTAAGATTTTGAGCTCATGAATTGTTTTAATGAGCATGACGCTAGAGGGGAGGGATTATTTTCGTATTTTATAATGGCTCCTCCTGAAAGAAACTAGTTTTACGTGAAGACGGGAGAACCTGGAAGGTCTAGAAAAATAATGGTACTGTAGGACTAGCCCCGTTGCGCCTCCTTCATCGGTGGCCTCATGTCTTCTGCAAACTCTATTTGTCATCTCCTGCCATTTTTGCAGTCTGGACACATGGAAATGCCAGCCACCATCCCCGCCCCCCCACCCCAAGAACGACAACGCAGCTGGTGAGAGACCAGGACCAGGCTCCGAAACAAGCTTTTCTACCTAAGGAGGCCTCTTTTCATACCATGGCCAGTGAACACGCAGAGGAGGAACTCACTTAGCAAATTAACGATCTACAAAAGAGAACACATAGCAGGTGCTCAGTACAAATGTTTCCTCAACAACTTGATAAAAGAGGAAAACTATAAGCCAAGTCTCCATCACGTTGTTTCGAAGAAGGGTCTGAGTATCCACTTAATGTATCTTCCCTAGCATAATCTCAGGGAGGCAGGAGGAGTGAGTTTCAAGTCAATTAATAGAAAAGGAACTGTGGAAATCTTGGATGGCATAAAAAAATGAAATATACTAAATTGGAAGTAAACAAGGTGACCTTCGTGACAGGTTCGTCCCATCTGCTCGGACATTCTCAGACCTTCTGATGTAACACGTAGCTAAAGAATGATGCTGACTCACTAAACAGTAAGAACAGTAAAACCCAGCCAAATTTAAAAAATAAGAAAAATCCATCGTAACGGGGTACCTACTCATTATCATTTTCTATACTGAAACAGTTATTATATACCAGTGATGAGTCTAAGTAAATAGAATTATACTTTTAATACAGCAGTAGTCTCTTAAGATGTGCTGGTTAAAAAGAGATGTATAACCCCACAAAAACCTCCCTCAAAGTTCCTTCAACATACCACCTCCATCCCACAGCACAGACTGATCAAATTCCTTCACTGGGCTTGTCATTTACATATGGTTCCATCACCAAGGTGTCCCCATACTGAAATTTATTCCATTCGATGTCTGCTGACCAGTAAGAGTAGAGCATCTGAAGGGGACAGTGTAAGTCATCTTTAGCCTATGGAGTAGGCACTCAAGTGTTTATTACATGGACAGATGGATGGATGGATGGATGGAAGAATGTACCAGATGAACAAGTGTTAAAAGCTTGAGCTATAAAATGAGGGAGGTGAACTGAGTGTTCTGATAAGGGCCCTCCCTATTCTAACATTCTGTCCAGGTATTCCAGGCAGATATTGATTGTGTCAACAAATGGTAGGGTTAGAGGGTTTTTATGGTAACGTAATGAAAAAACACGGGCTGCCCCCACAGAAGCCCTTCCATGCCCCAGTATGTATCTCAATACAGATGGCTAAGGTCTAGAGTCTCCTCTCTTACTGAAATCAAAAAGAGAACACAGCCCAACAGTTTAAAGGAAAAACACGGAATCCTATTACCACTGTACCAAAAGGCCTCGGTGACCATCTGGTCCAACGGCTGACGTGATCAATGTCATCCAGAAAGGTTAAGTGATCTGATCAAGGCTGCATGGCCAAGGCCAGGCTGAGGCTAGACCCAGGACTCCAGCTCCCTGGGCTGTGCTCTTTCAACCACTCCAGGCTGCCCTTTGAACTCTCCCATGGTAATTAAGTCAAAAGTTCAAGATTTATGTGAGCTGCGGACGCTAATGACTGCCAACTGTATTTTTATTGATGCAAAAATAAAAAAACAGAGCCTGTTTCAGCTCCTAGATTAAGTCTCACAAACTCCCTAAAGCCCCACTAAGGCCTCTGTCTTAAGTCTATAATTAGGGCCTTTAAAAATATCACTAATCAGGACATTTGAATGCTTTGACCCTGACTGGGTGGGGGTGGGAAGAGGTCTCTGAGCTCAACCATACAGTAGACTGAGGTTCGTGTTTTCAGTTTTGCATAAACTAAGAGAAAACAAATCCAACAAAATATGGAGATGTGAGTGAATGTGTGATTATGGGGGCGGCGGGTTTTATTTGAGAATCTCATTAAAAACAACACCTTGCCGATCGGTTGAAGCATCGATAAGAAACCCATTAAAGCAAACAGACAAATGACCCACCTTTGAAATGCCTGAGTCCACTGGGCGACCAGCTGCCCCGTGGGAGCTCCTAGGATCTGCCTTCAAAAGAAAACTCTCCAGTTGTTGGTTATGCTGGTTGCCCACACGGGAGGCCAAGAAAGAGATAATTCAATCCAACCTTCCAGATAGAACGCCATCCCTGGCTTTTGCGAAAAAAAACACCCAAACCAATTTAGGATGAGGTTTCCATTACAAAGAAATGTCCCCCCCAAAAAAAAAAAAAAGTTCAGGAAGACTGTGTGCTTTGGGTTTTTTTTTTGTTTTTTTTTTTTTTATTATTGTTACTATAACTTTCAATTCCTGGAAACCGCGTAACCCAACTAAGAAACCAACACATTTACGAACTTAGCTATAACCCCTACCAAGTAAAAGGCCCAATTAGACCAAAGGTGACTATAAACTGTTATTATCAGCAGGTTAAGCAACGAAAGGAGCGTGGAATCCCAGGCCAAGTCCCTTCATTTTCCCTAGCCAGTTCCAAAGACAATTGCCAACTGCCTTTCTCCCTGACACAGGAGTACAGGCACCTGCAGGTCTCAACAGGAATGAAAACCAAAATGGAAAATTGCCTTGTCTCTCTCCTCCTCACTCAAGAGAAAGAACCACTCCTGGAGCACAGATCTTGATAAAGCTGCCTTGCTATCAATTCCTTCTAGTTCAGCAGTCAACCTGAACTTTGTCAATCATGGTTTCCCAAGAAACTCTTCAGAAACATGAATCGCTGAAACACAAGCTTGAGGTAATAAAAATCACCTGGGAAAAAAAGGGACACCTGGGAAAAAAAGGTCTACTCATCTGCTGCCAGATAACCCGTAAAGGTACCTCGTACCGAGGGGAGGCAAGGGCTAATTAAGTTATGCTTTCCAATGCTAAAGTATAAACTCTGAAGCCTTCAAAACCTTCAACCTGGATGCATTTCAAAAATTAGCATTTGAAATTGCAACTTTCTGTCCGGAGAAAGTCTGTTTCACTAAAGGGCATATGCAAGAAGCATTATTTCCTGGCAGCTAGGCTTGTAATGACATCACAGAATTGTTCCGCGCAGGGAAACAGTCAAGCGCGGGTAAGGTGTGAGGTCATCAGTTAGTCAGCTGCTAAAATATGACCCGAGAATGCCCTTGACATCTGTGATGGAAGGGCTTGACTTAAAAGGCAAAAGCAAAGTCAGGTCAATCAAATCAGCCCATTGCAGGGATTTTCAAAACATGTGCAACAGGATGTTAGTAAAGTGCTGTATTTTAAAAAGGGTCTTACGGTCAATGCGTTTGGAAAACCCTGGGAAAAGCCGAAATTAAACAGATGTTTTACTATAGAACGTTGGAGAGAACGTATTCTGCTGGTGCACCGGGTAAGTCTCTAAGAAAGGGTCAGAGAGTAAGAGGTATTTTTCAAACTCATTTCAAAATACAACTCATTCTTGGCACACAGCCCTTGGACTAGGGTTCCACGGGATATACTTTGAGAAGCACCAGCTTCTTCTCTTAAGGTACAGACCAGACCTGAGCATTACTCTGTTTGTAAAGCGCCAGTAAGAGATGGAGAGGAGGACTGTAATTCCAAAAAACATTCGCTCAGCATCGAGGCCAGTCCTTGCCTCCAACAGTGGTCTACCAGGAAAGGCGGGTCTGAGATGCATCGTGATGCTGAGATGCGAGGGAATACAACACGTGAAGCGATAAGGAAACCCCCTATGGGGGAGCCCACCTTTGAGCTGGGTCATGTACCAATGGTGTAAGCGTTAAGGTCAACCCGAATACGGCAAAACAGCCCTCTAAAAATCAGACCAGACCTACTTTCATGGCCCATAGCCAACGATCCTGCCTTAATTTTGGACTTATTTTTGCCCCTGTATTGGACTGCCATGCTTTCTGTAGCCTGTACATACTTTCGGAACTCTACCAGGTAGATAAAAGCTTGCCTTCTCACAGCTAACCACCAAAACTAAAAAAAAAAAAAAAAAAAAAAAAAAAACTTAGAAAGTCCAGAAATGTCACTGCCAGCACAGGGTCACCGGAGCATCATCTGTGAACATCACCGAAGAGGAGCTTTCAGACACACCCCAGTGACGCCTCCAGACAATCAGAAGGCACCGAAGGAATCAATCTGGACCCACGGGTGTTTTGCAGGTGCCTGAAAACGCATGGAATTCGGCGCTTCTATAATTTTTCCTATTAATCAGGTCAGGCATTTGACACTGGAGGTGGCAAAAAATTGTTTTAATGGCAACATCCCCTTCCCCGCCTTGCCAATTACCCCGGCCGTGGCATTCCTCTGTCCACACAGGCCACAGCTGCTTAATCTCCACTGCCCCAGGCTGCACCTGTGAATCAGACCAGCCTAATCACACTAACAGATGGCAGAGGCCAAGTAGCCAGCTAAGAGCTGCTATCGCTTTAAATCGTGTCTAATGTTTCACAGGCACCAAACAGAGGCAGCTCCCGACAGCAGTGTCTCCCTGGTACAGCTAACACCAGCCCTTAATCACCGCAGAGCACCCACTGCAGGGCAGACATGGTGTCATTCGAGAGCTAATTACAAAGAACGCTGGCCACAGGGTGAAGGCATGGCATTCGTTAAGTGCGCTCCGCTCCCTGGCCCGTCTGCGCAGGCACCGGGCGGTTGGGACCAGTGTTCGGGGGACGAAACCCTGGAGGTCCATGGCAGGTAATCCCTCGCAATCACCAGAAAGTTCAGTCAGTTCACTCAGTCTACTTGTTACGTAACCCATACCTTGCTGTTACATTTTACGGCTTCCCAAGTATTCCTGGGAACAGGCTCTCAGACGTGGTTCTGTTCACCAGGACGAGGCAGGTTCCAGGCCGGCCAGCACAACCCGGGTGCTGCCAGATTTGGACATCCCACACGTGGGCCCCACCTGAGAGCCGTCCACAACAGTGCCGGCATCCTCCCTGCACCCCCACCCCCCCATCGTCACCCTGGGGACTGGCAGGGGGGTGCCGTGATTCAACACACCACAGGCCTGCAAGCGAATGGCGGCTTTGCCTTTTGCTCACCGAATCGTGAGTTTCCAATCAAGAAAACAGGAATAATAGCTCCCTCCAGCTTATGTGGTCGTTGGGGGCACTGCCCGAGCCAGCAACCGGCACCGAACCTGCCCAAAGCCACACCTCCAAAGCAGGGTCATCCACTGCCTTCCCGGCCAGAGCCAAAGAACTAACAAGGAGTGATGTCTTCCGATGTCCCAGTGATGCGTTATTAAAAAAATAACCATAATAACTTCCCAAGAAGGTTGGTACAAATCACAGCAGAAGACAGTTTCACTCACCCACAGTTTTATAAACAAGAGCGCACACGGCTCAAGGCAGATCTCAAGGTGTGAATCCCTAAGTCGGTGCTTTTCATTCTTCAGCGCACGTGAGAATCATCCCCGGAGTTTCCAGTCCGGGGTCTGGGGTGGGGCTTTGGCCTTTTCATTTCTAGTAAGTTCTTAGACGATGCTGATGCTCGTGGTCCAGAACCCAAGCCTTCTCTTGCCAAAACAATGAAAACTATAAATGTTTCCCTTTTTGCCTACGCTGCTAGGAGACTGGAACAAATGCAATTCCCCATTTGACACATTATCCCAGGTCCCTACCAGTATCCATTTTCTCTTCTTGTCTTCAAAAGCCCTGCCTATTTTCATAACTAACTTATTATTTAAGCCTTGTAAGAATTTATTAAACTAAGGTCCTTTTGAAAACATGCAGAATAGAACACCTAAGCAAAGAACGCCAGCAACTAATGTACAAGCACTTGGGGAACATTCAAGCCATGTTACTGGAAATATACCTAATGCTACATTTTATCTTTTGTATTGAACGTCGCGACCCACACTTTTCTGAGCGCCCTACAAACGCAAACTTGTCTGATCCTCGTAACAACCCCACGAGATGTTATTATTCCCATTTTACAGTTGAAGAAGCCGAGGCAGAGAAGTTAAATTACTTGCCCAGGGTCACCTCCACTTAGAGGTGTCAGAGTAAGAGAGGCCGAGTTCTTCTTGACCCAGGTTCTCCCACGTGTCACTGCTACGTGTTAACAGCCTTTGAAAAGCAAACGGCACTTGCTGGTTCCCTGCTCTGTCACTGTCTACAAAGCAAGGCCCCCTTCCCTTATTTCCTCTCAGCATGCAGCAATGTCTGAAAAGGTCACGGTTTCTCGAGGCGCCTGGGGGGCTCAGTGGGTTAAACGTCCGACTTCGGCTTAGGTCGTGATCTCGCGGTCCGTGAGTTCGAGCCCCGCCTCGGGCTCTGTGCCGACAGCTCGGAGCCTGGAGCCTGCTTCGGATCCTGTGTCTCCCCCTCTCTCTGCCCCTCCTCCACTCACCCTCTGTCTCTCTATCTCTCAAAAATAAATAAATGTTAAAAAAAAAAAAAAAAGGCCCCAGTTTCTCAACCTCAGCCCTACTGACATTTTAGACCAGATCCTTCTTTGTTAAGGGCTGTCCTGTACTTTGCAGGATGTTTCCTAGCAGTACCCCTCGCTTCTGCCCACTGGATGTCACTGGCATTCTTCCTCCCCCTACTGAGACCACCAAGTGTTGCCCAATGTCCCCCAGGGGAGTCAGAAGCAGGAGAATCCCCGCCCCCCGCCCCAGCTGAGAACCACTGAGTTAAGCCAAGCACCATCAGAGGTTACAAAGAAGACCAGGGTGGTATGTGTTTTCTACTTGTATCACGCCTCCGAACAGTGAGAAACCGAAGAGGAAACGAAATTCGAGGACAGAAAACTGGGAACTGCTTTCGAGAAAGAGTGACTTGTGACACAATAAGAAAGGACAAACGGTAGAGAAGGGTATACAGGAACACTGGTTTATTCTCAGATTAGAAAGCCAGGAGAGGAGACACAGCAGAGAAAAGTCAAGGGCCGCAGGGCACAGCGTTCTGAAGAGTGGACAAGACGGCAGGTTAGAGTCCGGACTTCCCGCCAGGCTCTGCTCTCTCGGGGACCTTCCGAGACGGCCGTTACTTACTCTTGTTATTGTTCTCACTGACAAAATCCTCGGAGCCTTCTGTGTCGTCCTCATCATCTCCGGATGAGATGGCATCTGTATTCAAAAGAATATATCCATGGTTGTGTTTTTGCAAAGCAAAAGGCTGTAATCACGTACAACTTAGTCCTTCTGGACAGGGAAGGCCACAACCCAGGAGCCCCCGCAAAAAGTCTGAGATCTTGTTTAGTGAAGATGGTTTTAAGGGCTTCAGTTTTCTCTCCATGAGGACAGTTGGTCTGTATTAGGATTCCCAGTGCTTTCTGCTTTCACGTTTTTTAAACATACTGTCAAGTTGGATATATTAAAACTGGATTTTAAGCTTCCAACAGTATTCAAGGCCCCGGCAAATTGACCGATTGCGTTATTATCCAAAGATTCTTTCCAACACCACCTTTCAGTTGTCAGGATCCCCTTCAAGAAGGGAATTAGTCCCCGGCAGAATTTACTAACTTCTGAAAGCAAATCTTTAGACTTGGCCAGAAAGGGGGCCTCCATCTAGTTCCCCCTCGCTGCATGGGAGAAAAATCAAGGAGAGAAACTCGAGTTTTAATAAAAGGAACCCGAAATCTTCCACATCAAATTGCAACCCTGTATTCTAACGGCCAAAGATACAAACAGTATGGGGGGGGGGGGGGGGCGGTGAGATGTGTTTTCTACTTCTATAAAAGCATGCTGTCTTAAAAGAAAAATGCTACCTTGCACATGAGAATCCTGTCATTTTTAACGACCAGCCCCTCTGGCAGAGCCGGTCCCCGTGGAAGAACTTCAAAAACAGATCAATAACAAATTAGGGAGCTCTGTGCGTGGCATCCAATTAGCAGATCCCACTAGGAGTTCCCTTGTCCAGTACAATTTCACCCAGAAAACGGCTACAGAGAAGAGAGAGCGGAGGGCTCGCAGGCCGACTCACCTGTGACATTGACCATGAAGTAGACAGCCTCGCTGTCTACCGGCCTAGCCGCCGTGCAAGCATAGAGGCCGGAGTCTCTAGGCGTGGCACCTTTTACCTGCAAGTACTCCCCAATAAGCACTGTCCTATTGTTGGGCCCCAAGTGTACCCCATCCTTAGTCCAACTGATCATGGTGGCATCTCTCAACGGACAGCGCAATTCTAGCGACTCCCCGGGCGCGGCCACGTAAACTTCAGGTTGGGAGATTTGGTATTTGGTTGGCGGCTCTGCAGAAAGGTGGGAGAGAGAAGATGGAGACAGATGGGAAGGAGGAAAAGGAGAGAACGTCCAACAAAGGTCAGTGGCGGCCCGTTTATTCCTAGGAGAGGCGGTTCTTGGTCTGCAAAGGGCCCCAGCAGGCGTCGGCTTCCGCCCACACCCAGGAAGCCGTGCACAGAGCAGACGGAGTGTCTGCGACATCGACCAGAGGAAGTGCCCGATAGAAGCGGCCCCACTTTGTCTCCACAAGCTGCAGGGCCGTAAACACACACCCAAAACCCAGCGTGGAAGGATAATGTGAGAAAACTTTGCAGTCTGTTACCAATCCAAAGCCTGCTTACAAGGGTCACACGTGGGAAATTCTATTCTTGTGGCATTTTTGACTTGTAAGGACGTGTGTTTTACAATTTTTTTATTCAATGCGACTGCATGGCTGTGTCTACACCTTTACACACACACATACACACACACACGCAAGTACACACACACACACACACACACCCCATTTGCGCTAGACTTTGCCTGTTGTCACAATGCCGAGCTTCTTAAAATGAAATGCCCAAACTCAAGGGACGCTAATGGGTCCTTGTACAAAACTCTCAGGCTCAGATCACTTTGCTGGCCTGGAGACTTAATACTGTGCTGGGTAAGCTGGAACACGCTGTTTTTCTTAACACCAAAAAGAACAAAATGCCCCAGAAAACCAAGAGGAGGTCTCTGTATCGTACCTAGACAGATCTGGAAATGAGGCAGCTGAGCACCTGACCCTCTGACACGTTCACAGCTGGGTCCCTCCCTGCCCACCAGCACCCACCGCACACCCTGCGCTCCAGCCTCCTCGGGGCCTTGGCCTTTAACTCCTTGAGAGGTACTCCTCCCTCCCTTGCCTCCCCGTTAACCCAACTCATCCTTCAAGGCCCAAATCATCCAGCTGGATATGAGCTTGCCATCGGTCCCCCGGGCGTGGGGGTGGAGCGGATCTCCCCTCCTCGTTCACCTGTCCGCTGAGCCAGCTTCTGGGGAAGCAGCACGTAGCTCATGGACGTGTCCTGTCGCCCAGGGGGACAGCAAAGATGTAGATGGAGGGTTCAGGTCTCCTTGGGTGTCCCTCTTGCCCCAAGCAACACACACATGGCAGGGGCCCGTGCTGAACATGACTGCGGTCCCCAAATCCTCAGGGCAAGAGGGGACTCAGGCAACCTGTACAAGCACAGCGAGAGGGAGCCACAGGCCTACAAGGGGAGCACCCGGAGCCGCTGGCCGGGACCCACGAGGACCCATGAATGGGCTTTCATCCATCACAATGGGAACTGTGAATGGTACCCAGAGTCCCAGGCCCAGGAAACATCAAGCTTCCCAGCGCTGGGATAGCTCCAAATCTGGGCAGCATCACAAGGCAACTGTTTTGTCCTTCTGAGTGCAGTCTGGACAAATCTCCCACATGACAATGGAATAAAGTCACTCCGTGCCTTAGTCCCACTGCTGAAGGAACAGTGAGGGCCGTGTGCATCTGGTTCTAGAAATCCTCACCACCACCACCAACAGCCAACATGGGAGGGCCAGGGCTCCCCAAAGGGGCACCTTCAAAGGCATACGTGCCAAGAAGAGCCCAGACGTTGAACGGGACATAGAGAACCACCGCAACAACAGCAACAACAACAACAAGATAGAAGAAGAAAGTAAGAGTCTGATTTAACATGGACACACACACCCTGAAACGAGGGCAGAAAACCCCAATTCGCAGGCTACGCTTCCCGAGTAAGTTTTGTCTCTCTCATTCTACATCTACGAGACCCCTCCTACGGGCCACGCTTTGTTCTAGATGCTCAGGGAGCAACAGGGAACAGTAAAATCCCTGCCTCGCTGGTGGAACTTTAATTACAGTGGAGATGACCGACAATAAACAAAAAGCCTACAAAAAATGTATAAAGTACGGGAGGCGGTCTTGTCAGGAAGCCAAATACAGCAAGACAGCGGTACAAACAAGACAGAGGGGGAGGGCTCTCTCTAGAGCAGGAGCTGGCAAACCACGGCCCCCGGGCCAAACCCAGCCATTGCCCGTTTTTGTAAACACCGTTTTCCTGGCACGCAGCCACGTTTGCTCCTTAAGTGTTGTCTGGGGCTGCTGTTGTGTCACAATGGCAGGGCTGAGCGGCTGGAACGGACACCCTACGTCCTCTGCAAAGCCTCGCCCTTTACGAAAAGTTTGCCAACCCCCGTTGTACGGGATGTTCAGAGAAGGCTGCTCTGAGGGGTTGAAGGGCAAAGTGATGTCTGAAAGATGTCGCCGGGACCTCAGCTGGAAGGTTCCTCAGGCCACACGCCTCCTGAGCTTGCTGAGGTCCAAATGCACCTGAACTGAGGGACTCCTAGAAATATCCTGAACTCTGAAGCCCGAGCAGGACAGAGAAAAGGAAGAAAAATGTGGGAAAGAGGGGAAGGAAGAGAAAAAAGGAATTCAGCGCGACCCCGGATCGCGGACCTTGCCCCATTTCCAGCGGCTTGGAGTCCCATCGGAAGTGATGGTGCCCCACAGGACACCTGGCCGAGTCCCTTTCACAGCTGGTTAAAGCAAGGATCAGATGGCATTTGGGTCCCATATAACCAACCAGTAATTACCGAAACAGCACCCACAATGTTAAGAGTGAATGTATCGTGGATTAGCCTGGGTCACAAAATAATATTTATCGGGACCACACGGCATCGTCAGCAAGGTACCGAGAATACTACAGAATCTGCTTTCCTCTGAGCCAGGACCGGACATCAAGAGAGGTCTACGCAGGAGTGGCTGGACCCCGAACTGCGGATCTTCACCCTCTCAGGGAGACGCGTAGCCAGCCTGCCTCTGCCCTGGCCCCTCCCATCAGGAGAGCCATGTCCCTATTTCATGCAGGCAGGAGAATGTATGGAGACTGCTTTAAAAAAAAAAAAAAAAAAAAAAAAGATAAGCAAGATACTTGCAATTAGGACGCAAAAACCTCTCTCTCCCGACAAAGGTAGAGTTACGATTTCCCTGTTCTTAAAGGAACGCATTTTCGCTGAGAATATCTGGTAAACCACTGGGTCTCGCGGAAGCCAGGGGTGCCCGGACCAACGTCACAAAGACACCACCACCTGCTGGTTGGTGGTAAAAGAGGAACGTGGCCCACTGAGGCCTCAAGGGCAGGGACCGCGTCTTGCGTGGGGCCGGACACACAGGAGCTGACGATAAATGTGCCGTCGTGCGCAAGAAAAGGATGGTCCCCTGAGCCCCGCTCCACTCCGTTCCTGCTTCACCTCTCCACCCCGGTCCCTCCCCCACTAAGGAGCAAGAATGCCGAAATGACACGGCATTGCTTGTGAGGATCCGATGAGCCAACCAACAGGAACCTCGGCGTCCAATCTATAACCTGCCGGGCCCGTGACCGTCACTACCGCTGTCCTTCGAGGCTGACGACGCTCACCACGCCTCCGGCACCACTATCTTCAGAGGATACTCAGAGAGCGTCTGGATCAGTATCTCCACAGATGCAGGTCAATGTCACAGACAGGCACCCATCTCACCGGGCCCATAAGAGGACTTCTGCTCAACGTGGTCCTTCTCTCCGGTAAAACCAGGTCAAAACTGTCACCCGTTTTCCAGTTAGAGGATAAGCTTCAAGGACAGTGAAAGAACTCTCCAGAACACATCACTAATGGTGTTCATCCATTACAATTAGGCCACCTGACTTCAAGCCTGAACGAACCCGCACCTAACGGATCGGTTCACAAAAGGCTCACCGGGTCACTGGGGGTTTGTGGCAACTTCAGCAAAGCCCAGCAATGCGGTGTTCACACTCAGACTGTAGGCGTGGCTCGGGGAGAAGGGCGAATGGGTGAACGAAAAGGAGAGGGGGTGCCTCGGTGGCCCAGGGACTTAAGCACCTGACTCTTGATTTCGGCTCCAGTCATGATCAGGCAGTTGGAGAGTTCGAGCCCCGTGTCGAGCTCTACACTGACAGCATGGAGCCTGACTGGGATATTCTCTCTCTCTCTCTCTCTCTCTCTCTCTCTGTCTCTTTGTCTCTGTCTCTCTGTCTCTGCCCCTCCCTCGCTCCCACGCTCATGCGCTCTCTCCCTCTTTCTCAAAAATAAATAAACAGGGGCACCTGGGTGGCTCAGTGAGTTGAGCATCCGACTTCAGTTCAGGTCGTGGGTTCGCGGTTCATGGGTTCGAGCCCCACGTCCAGCTCGCTGCTGTCAGCCTGTCAGCACAGAGCCCTCTCTCTGCCCCTCCCCTGCTTGCACCCTCCAAGTAAACAAGCCTACGTTAAAATTTTTTTGAAAACAAGGAGAGGACTGAGGAAGCGTTTGGGGAAAAACGGTGCCAAGAGAAGGAAGACAGTTGGGGGCGGGGGGAAGGGATGCCACACGGTCCACTGCCACACCGCCCAGGCGCACCCCCGCCCAGCCTGTGGGTTCCTGCATCAAACATACCTGGGCACAAGGTGCCAAGGACATGGGCGCTTTGCCTGGAACCCAAACAGCTGGCTCAGCGGAGGCCACCCTGTCCCCGCCCGTCCCCAGGAGGCCACTCCCGGCTTGGGTTTCTCTTCTGTGTCTGAATGCTACAGGTGACAGGTGACTGTCTTGCCCGCGCCCTGCAAACATGTTCCGTGAGTGCCGCGCACACACCTGCACAGGTATCTCCCTCACACCGTTCGGTGGGGAGCCAAGAAGATCTGCTAAGTCCTCTGACACCAGCGATGACGCACCGGCGATGCTCCCCGACACGGATCTGCTTCCACTGACAGGGCCCGGTGCCTCCACCCCCTCCCTACCCCCACCCCTGCTCCAGCAGGCTGCGCGGCCTGCTCTGTAAAGCAGGACCGTTGACACAGGGCAAAGTATTCCCCAGGAGATTTAAACAATACCTTTTATAGTCATATTAATGTTTCCTGGATTTGTTTTGTTTTTTTTTTTTTTTTCTGGTGCTACAGCTTACTTTTAACCTTTCTTACGCAGAGCGGGGGAGAAATCCACAGGGAGCGCCCAGTCCAACCTTGTCCCTCGTCTGATCCTGCCAAAACACCACGGGGGAAGGTTCCAGAAGCCACTCTGCTCCACACCAGATATTCTTTCGGAGACACTTCCACAGACAGACACAAAATTCCGTCCATCTTTCATAACAGTAATTCAAAGTGGGAAAACACACACACACACACACACACACACACACACACACACACCAGCGTCCGACATTGTCACGGAGACCTAAAACGGCCAAGGGGAGAAGCGGGCGAGGTGACCCCGGTCACCGAGAGTGATCACACAGCTTTTTCTCTTAATATCCAAGTGACTACGTGTATATTAAAAGAATGAGACAACGGGCACTCCTGTAGCCCGTCCCCGGCATGCAGCCTGTGCGGTCCCCGCATGGGCAGCAGAGGGGCCTCATCTGGGAAGAGAAGGACACTGAGGCGGGGGGGACAGCCCTCAGCAAGTGAGGGCGGGGATCATGACCTCTCAGAGTGACATCATGCCAACGTCACTGGCTGCAAGCCGCAGGTGTTCACCTCCGGGTAAACAAGCACAGGGAAGCAAACCCTGGCCTGTATGCGCCCAGAGCCGGGGAGGGGACAGCCTGTCAAAGTCCAGAAGGGCCGTGACTTATGCGACTTCAACGCACATGTCCCTGGGTCCCTCCCCTGTGTCACCAGCAGGGCCGTCTCGGGACAGCTGAAGCAGGGAGGGAGTTTGGAACAGTAAGCTATTTCAGGTAACGCTTTATGTTGCCAGACCAGCCATAGCAGCACTCCAGACTGTCACTTTTTATAATGTTTGCCTATAAACTTTCCCGTGTGGTTTTTGAAATGGCGCCCAAATGCAAACAGGGAACAGATGGGAAGCCCGCGGCTCGCCCCGTCCGATCGCCTGCTGGAGGGTGGACGGCAGGTTGACACGGTCCGGGGCCAACAAAGCGGCGAAGGCCAGCGGGACGATGACGTCGCACCTCACAAGGTAAAGCCTTTTCTGGGGTTTCCTCGGGACGGCGCCTTTCCAAATGTCAAGATGCTCGCAGCTAAGAGGCAGGAACCCCGGCTTCGAGGATGCAGTGTGGCGGGGCCCCTGCGACACGGCCCCCGAAGATGCTCCCGGTCAGAAAGTCAGGGGCATCTGAGCCCCAAACGCATTCCTCCAGAAAGGATCAGAAAGGGAGAAAGAGAGAGAGAACTCGGGAAACAGATCGTCCCCCCACCCGGGGCCTGGAGCCGGAGCAGAGGCCGGGCAGGTGGCAGGACGCGGGCTGCGGGGACACAAACGTGTGCCTCTTGTCGCAGCTCGGCGCTCCCACGGGAAACGTCACGCCAGCACTGGGAGCAGAGCAGTCAACCAGCCTCGGGCTTCCTGGTGCTGCCCTCCCTCCACCACCCTGTACCAGAGGAACAGATATCACTGCTGTGGGCCTGCCAAGGTCCTGAGACAGCAGCGCACAAAATAAAGCTGCAAATGTCACTGCAATGTCACAGTGCGCGACACACACGGCGGTAAGTGGCGGCTGAGCCTGTCTGTTCCGGTTAGCCTCGACTCACCCTCCCGCTCTTTAAGATGGCCTGAAGCGGCCACGCCACGGTCCCAGTACGAAGTTTTAACTGGCCGATACCCAATTTTCTGTCCATGGGAATTGGAATACCAACCCCCCTCATACACACCGCTGTCCTGAAGCATTTTTACAAGCTGGGCTTGAGGGAGGCTGGGCAGTCGAGACGTCGGGCATTGCAGCACAGCTTTTCAGTAACCCGGAGGGGCCGAAGGCCCAGATCATTCTGCCCGGCACCAAATCTCACCAACAGAAAGACACAAAGGTACCGGGGTCCCCACAAGGAAGTCAGAAATGACCGCCCCCGCCCCGTGGGCCCTACCCACGGAGGGGGGCGGGGGGGGGGGGGGGTCCCGCAGACACACAGACAGTGAAGGCAGGGGCGGCAGAGAGCGGGCTGTTCCGTCTCAGACATCCTGAGAGCTTCCCCTTTGCAAGAAGGGACTTGCACAAGACAAAAATCCTGTCATGAAACGGAGGCCTTATAAGGCATAGGTACTACTTGTACTTTAAGAGGCAGGAGGGAGAGACAAACACTCTGCACAATATAAAGATGAAAGTTCTCTGCCTCGAGAAATACGGCCAACATAAAAACGGGGGACACAAAGAAGTCGGAGCGATGAGCCACAGACACGTAAACAGGCCGAGAGGCCGCAGTTCCCTTCCCGGCCAATTGTTGGGGTGTCTTACACACACACGTCAGCACTTAAAACCTCCCCGTCGGTTCCACGGGGGCTGTAACAACCACTAATAGCTACCTCTGCCACAGTAGCCTGCCTGTTCCAGAAATTCTGGACTGGCTCACATTCCTCATGATCAGATGGGATAATGGCATATGTTTCCAATATGGTAACCATTAAAAATTATATATTTAGGCACACCCCTCATATAATTTAGGTCTATCTTTGAGATGCGTGGGGAACAGCTTTCCAAGTCTGAAAAGAAGTGATGCAGCTGCCCATGAGAAAATACTAACGTAGAAATCGTGACATGCCTAAGAATGCCCTCAGGGAAGCAGGAGTCACCGTGATCACCCAAGATTTGGACCCCAAGTGGCAATAATCACTCCCTATTCTGCCAGCAACCCCTCTCTCCCTTTGATCCTGATGTTTCAGGCTGTCAGTGAATCATGTTCTCCGAAAAGGAGGGGGGGGGGGGCATAAAAAGGAAGGTTTTCTCCCTGGTCCCAACACCTGCACCAAACTCTTATGTTCACGACAGCACAATTTCCACTGGACCACCGGGATGCAGGTACAGGATCAGTGCCATCTGCATAAAGTCCCTGGACATCAGCAGCTCTGCTTGAGCAAAAACTTCCACACCGGGCCCTCTGTTCAAAAGCATTTCCCGCACATGCCATCAGATTATCTAGTGTCCACGAAGCAGGAACCGGCGCTGCAGGTTACGTCAAAGCAGCCCGCACGCACCCCCCTGCCGCACGTACAACGAGGAGTCCATGTGCTTGATGCCTGGTCATCCAGGCCGTGGGCCTCCTGCCTTCTGGAAACACAGGAGGAGGCTGGCATCTCTGAAGATCTTCAGGGCTTCCTTGCACACGCTGCTCTAAGGAAAACCACGTCATCAAGCTGGCCCTGCCGACGGACCCAGACTCCTGGGAAAACTCTCCCAGAGGGAAGGTTTCGTACTCCCTGTATCGGGAAGGGAACTGGGAGGTGGGGAGGGCCTCCCAAGGAGGTCATGGAATGAAGGAATGAATGCGATTTGCCGGACCTGTATCACCATCGTTGAGATCAGGAGTGACCCTGCTGAGGTGTCGCCTGTAAAACGAACGCGTCATCTCCGGTTCTGAACGCCTCATCTGCCCCCAAAATGTTTCCATCAGAGACCTGACAACGGCAGAGCCCTCTTCCTCCTATAAAGTGGTAAAAAGCCACCTTGCTCATCAGAGGCTGCTTCAATTCCCACAGCTGGTCCCTGAGCTCTTCCTGGTACCCTAGCATTAAAGCTCTGGCCCCATCTCTGTCCCCTCCCTGGGTGCTCTTCAGAAAAAGGCAAGAACAGGGGCGCCTGGGTGGCTCAGACGGTTACGCGTCCACCTCTCTTGGTTTCAGCTCAGGTCATGATCTCATGGTTGGTGAGTTCGAGCCTGGCCATCGGGCTCCTCGCTGTAGGCGCAGAGCCTGCTTGGGATTCTCGCGCTCTCTGCCCCTCCCCCGCTCTCATTCTCTCTCTCTCTCTCTCTCTCTCTCTCAAAATAAACAAACGTTAAAAATAAAGAAAAGGGGCGCCTGGGTGGCGCAGTCGGTTAAGCGTCCGACTTCAGCCAGGTCACGATCTCGCGGTCCGTGAGTTCGAGCCCCGCGTCAGGCTCTGGGCTGATGGCTCGGAGCCTGGAGCCTGTTTCCGATTCTGTGTCTCCCTCTCTCTCTGCCCCTCCCCCGTTCATGCTCTGTCTCTCTCTGTCCCAAAAATAAATAAAAAACGTTGAAAAAAAATTAAAAAAAAAAAAAATAAAATAAAAAAATAAAGAAAAGAAAAGGCAAGAACAGGCTGAGAACCGACCTAAGTTCCAACTCTGCCACTGACAAATTGTGTGATCGCTTCCTGTGTCTCCGCCTGCAAACCAGGACTGATGATAACGAGCGCGCGCACAGAAAGCACCTAGCTCCGGGCCGCTGCCACTCGGCAGGACCTCGAATGTACCAGCGGGAAGACCTTCTAGCTGAAATCATTACTCCTCAGCTGCAGCAGACTACGCGTGAGAGACAGAAAAGCCACCTAACCAGGTGTTCTCAACACGGAAGCCTGGGGATGTAAGAAAACAAAGGGGAACCTTCTGTTCTGTTTCTAGAGCCCCTAACACATAGCTTAGTGTTAATCATCCCTTGTGTCGTTCTGTCTTCTGCTTGTGCACGTGTGTGAGTGTTCCTAAGAACAGAGCGGTGTGGCGGAGGTCTTGCCTCTCTGGGACCTCCTCCTTCCGCACTCCCCCGTATCTGCGAATATGCTCAGAAGCCCGCCCCTGGCTCTTGTGGTCCCTTCCCTATACTCTGCTTGGCCCACCTCTGCAGCCTTCCCTGCCCCCTCCACATCAATGCCGCTCAAGTCCCTGCTGGAAGGTTCATCCTTCCACCTGCCTGAGGGAGCACATCACCTGACCTTGTCTTCCGAGGTGCCGCCCAAAACAAGCAAGTGCCCTTCCCCCTCTTCCCCTCCAGCAGCCCCTGGCTGACATCAACTCAGCTCCAACTCGGCCCTGAAGCCCCCCACTTCTCCCTCCTGCCTCCCATCCCACCAGGCCCCACATCTGCTACTCCTGTTAGTTCTCTCTGAAACAGCTCTGAAAAGAGAACAAGGGCAAGACCTCACCCCTGCAGGTCCCCACCTTCTCTCCAAAAGACCTCTGCCTTGCCCCCCCAGTCCACCCCATGTATCCACCGCAGACCCCTAGAGCAACCTGGGAAACAAAACTGACCTTTAATTGAATGAATGAATGAATGAATGAACGAATGAAATGAAATGAAATAAATAAATAGAAGACAGAGACCACTCCACACTCTGACAGGGTAAAACCCAAAGAATATTCCTCACATTAAGGCCACGGTTGCGCGAGGCCCCACGTCCCCCCTCCATCTTCTTCTCCCTCATGCCCTAGACTTGTCTGTTCTCGCGGGCACTGTTTCCTCTGCCCGTTACCCTGCCCCACTACTCTGCCCGGCAAGCTCCTATTCAGCCTTCAGAGCCCAGCTCAAATATCATCTCCTCTGCGAAAATCCCTGCTTCCCGTCAACACAGCCCACGCTGTTCTCATCTCCAAGACACTACAGCCTTTGTTTATTCACCTCGAACCTACAGAGCCAAATACAGCCACCTCCCCCACCGACCCGGCCCGCCCTCTCCGAATGACCTTCTTGGGTGGGGGGGGGATCAGCAGTGCTTCTCAGACTTTCTTCTGCATAAAGACCACCTAGACAGCCTATTAAAACACAGCTCCAACGTTTCTGGGTCAGTAGTTGTGGAGTAGGGTCTGAGCTTCTGAGCTTCCCACCAGCTCCCAGATAATGCTAATGCTGCTGGTCCAAAGACCACACTGTGAGAAGTTCAGCACCAGTGTCCAAGGACGAGAGAGTCGGAGACCTGGTTGTGCAGGGATGAACCCACATCAACTTGGACAGCCCCTTCCCATCACCTGAGTCTGAGCCCCAGTTTACAGAACAGGGAAACACCTCCGGGCTAGCCTGCTGCTGGTCAAGGTCATCACAAGGACAAACCAAGAGGCTGCCTGGGAAGGTCTTTGTAACCCCTAAGGTGGGTGGTGGGGACACATCTGAGAAAAAGCACCCCTCACCCCAGTTCCCGCCAGGGCAGGCCTGGGCGCCTGTGTGTGGGTTATAGCTTGACCCCTAAGTGATCAGCAGATTCTTTCCCCCCACCTCATGGTAAGGCTGATTTGCCTTACTCTGACTTTAAAACAAGGTTTTCTTTCAAATGCATAAATCTGTCAGGTCGTATCTATGTAAGTTACCTAAGTGTAGATTTCTGGCAAATGGAACCAAACATCCAAGGATCTTGGGAGAGAGTTGTTATCAATGCCAATGACACCTGTTTGATGACTTTAGTGAGGGAAGAGGCCTTGGCTTACTAAAATAGCATCTACTGTTCACCTATCCAACAAATCGGGGATACCAGATATTTACATGCGGACCACAAAAACCCCTGCAGAGTTCCCCGGACCAGATGCCTTATCACAACCCCAGAGCATGCCGGGAGGAGCCCTGAACACCAAACCCCCCCGGCAAGGCGCCCACCTGTGCCCTGCATGGCACCCAAGCATCAGGAGCCTGTAACAGCACGGGGCTGATGGGCCTGCTTTCCAGAGAGCTTGCCCTAAGCCAGCACTGTGACTACATTCCAGAAGCAAGTTTTCAGGGACGGTCACCATTCCGCACTTAGGGTTACTCCTGGCTCCTAGAACCTGCTTCCGGGACCTGCTCACCCCCCTGCCACGGACATAAACAGTCCACAGTGCATACTAAGTGGGTACATGTGGCCTGCAAGTCCCCCAAAGGTCAGATCGTGTCGAAATCCTAGGTGACATTTTCCCCCAGCCCTTCCCTCCATACGTACTTTCAGAATAAGTGAATATTTTTAAAGCGCCCCAGGGACCAAAGAAAAGGATAAGGGGGTGGGGTAAGAGTTACTCCAGGAAGGCAAGGGCACGCCTCTTGGCCTCCTGATCTTCAACTCCGGGCCTTTTGCAGTACCTTTGAGCAAGTTTACTTAAAGGGCTGGACCTTTCTCCTCTCAGCAGGACCCCAGTTCCAACACTTGTTCAGAGCCTGCAGCTGTGTCCCCAGACCGGTTTCCCCCCCACCCCCCCAGCAGCATCCCGGCCATTTACAAATGAAGGGCTAGCAGCTGGAAACTGGGAAACAGATGGCCCTCCTCCTTTGAATGGCTTGATCTGGCAACTCAGGCCTCAGCAAGTTCGGGCCAGCCTGGTGCAGAAATCTTGTTGAGGCTGAAGGCACAGATTCATAGCCCGAGGGGTCTTTAGCAAGCAGCTGGGTCGGAATGACCTCTTGGAGGGGTTTCCCCTAAAGTCAGCAGGGGCAGGGAGCCTCTGCGGCGGGTGGGGCACGTCCCCAGCTGGCTTTGCCCCTTGCCGCTTTTCTCCAGTGACTTACAAAAAAAAAGGAAAATTCCCCCGTGGGGAATCCTGTGCCCCAGGACTGAAAGCACGTTCGTTCATTCAGGAAATTCCAAATCTAGAAGGGTGCCACCAGGGTCAGCCTTTCTCCTAGGCCCTAAGCCGTGTATCTGCAAAGAGGTCAAACCTTCTGGAAAGCAAACTTTGAAGAGTTTCCACTTCTCCATGCAGAGCCCAGCCCCTTTCAAAACCCATCAGAGCAAGTTCACCTCGGGAGGGGCTATGCTGGGCCCCCAAGCATCTTGGCACACCTGCCCCTTTTAAGCAAGACTGTGCCCCACCCTGCTCCGGGGAAAGGAGGGAGCCTTATGTAAATGCCCAGGTCCTCGGCTGAGGCCCCGCTATGGGAGTTCACTACCCAGGCTCCCCTGCCTTCCACCACCTCCGGCCTCCATGTTAACCTGGTAAGAAACTGCAGCGGCAGAAAAGAGACTTGTCAAGGAGGTGGCTGAGAGCTACCCTTGACCACCTGTTCACAGGCCCTACCTGCAAAGACAGGCACCTCTCGGCAACAAGTGGAACCTGACGGGGGACAGGGGAGGAGCCAGGCCCTGGATGGTTCCCAAACTGGGCAGGGAAAGAGCTGGCAGGCACATGTGGCTGGGACTGACTGGGGCCAATGCAGGGGGGTCTGCTGAAGAATCAAGGTGGGTGCTCACCTCCCTGAGAAGCTCAGCCTCGGGAAGTCACATAGTTCGAGTACCCAGAAAAATCCTCACCGTGGCCCACAGGTTCCCCACCTGACCTGGCCTACTACTCTAGTCTCCTTCAAGCGGCACCCCGGCTTCCTCAGGGTTCCTGCAACACTTTGAGACCCACCGTGCTTCTTCTTCAGAGCACCTGCACCCAGGATTGGAACTAGGACCTCGTTTTGGCAGTTATTTGACAAAGATCTATGGCCCCCCCGCCCATTCATAGGACTTGAGACTGTTTTTGGCTTGCCATTCTATCCCCACAGAGCTCAACACATGGTAGGGTTTCAAAAAATGTATCTGGGGGGCACCTGGGTGGCTCAGCCGGTTAAGCATCTGACTTCCACTCAGGTCATGATCTCACGGTTCATGAGTTCGGGCCCCGCATCAGGCTCTGTGCTGACAGCTCAGAGCCTGGAGCCTGCTTCGGATTCTGTGTCTCCCTCGTTCTCTGTCTCTCTCTCTCTCTCTCTCAATCTCTCTCTCTCTCTCTCTCTCAAAAATAAACATTTAAAAAATTACGCCACAGTCTGTAAAGGGTTGATGACCTGTGTCTGCCAAGCTCTGGCAGTTGTCCCTCCACCAGGGCTGCAAGGCTAAGAGAGGAAGCTGCAGGTTTCCAACCGCCAAGCATTCAACACCTTCTCTCCAACGCTGAGCTCCCCTTCTGAACACCTGCGACCCCGGACGGACGTTCCGCATTCACCGTGCAAGTTCAGTGCAAGGTCCAGCGGACTAAACCAGGCCCAATTCACCTCCAGGTCTAGCAAGCTCCCTTCAGAAGCCACCTTTTTTTAACCACCCAAAATGAACTTTTGTTTGCTTTAAAAATGGCTCTACTGCTCAGCCTCTTCCTCCCCTTGGGACGCCCCTCCTGGCCAAGAGGAGGCGTGGGGGATTGCTGCTTCTGCCTTTCCATTCTTAGATGTTCTCTTTGTTCCCCACTTTTGCCCCGGCGTCGTCAAGGGCCAGGGAGGCCCTGCCATTTGTCGTTTCCATGACCGTAGGTGGTAGGAGCCCCAAGAACAACCGTCTGCGCAGGTGGGCCTTGACCCAACTGAGAATCGGACACGCTGGAGAGAAGTGTGACGTACTATTAAAGTGACAAGCAAAAAGGCAAACATTTAGCAGTGCCAGGGCAAACGGCCAGAAGCATCTGGGACAAGGAAAAACGGGATGGTCTGCTCCCACTCCGCTGAGTTGGCTTCTGAGCAAATGGGCAAATACCAGACCAGTCAGCCCTACCTGCCTGAGCTCCTGCTGGGTGACTGAGCCGGGGGTCACTAACTGGGCCTCAAGGCATCTCCCTCCAGTCTCCCGGCAGGAAAAGGGTTGGCTTCTTACTAGTCAGCTGCATATCACCAGAGGCCATTCTCGGAGAATCACAAAGTGGTAATTATTGCACTGGTTTTATTGCCCAGGACTTTTCTTCAAACAGCTTTAGGAAAATAGGTGTGGGTATGTGGGGAAGAGACAGAATCACCCAGCAGCGTCCTTACATGTTTAACAGTCAAATGACATATTTCGGAAAGAATGACGAGGCCGCCCTACCATATGCCACAGAGGACCCTCCTGCTCGGGGAAAGGAAAGGAATCAATCGATAAACCTTCCTTATGCCAAGAAATTCACCCCAAGGCCGGGGCCCACGCCCGCTGTGGAGTCTTGGAGGAGACATTTCATCTCCGAGGGTCTCAGTCAAGAGTCTCGTCCATAAAATGGGAACATGAATGACCCAGGGGTCAGCTGGATGATTAAGATTAGAGATGGGGGCAGAGGAACCGCAGGAAGGTGGTCAAAAAGTACAAACTTTTTTTTGTTGTGACATAAACAAGGACTAGGCCGGGACACCCGGGGGGCTCAGTCAGTTAAGCATCCGACTCTTGAATTCAGCTCAGGTCACAGTCTCGTGGTGGTGAAATCAAGCCCCGCATCGGGCTCCGCGATGAACACCTGCATGGGACTCCCTCTCTTCCCCTCTCTCTCTGCCCCTCCCCTGCTCACGCTCTCTGTGTCTCAAAATAAATAAATAAATAAACTTAAAAAAAAAAAAAAACAACAGTTCTAGGGATGTAATGCACAACACAATGACTATCATCACCATGGCCGTGTGACATATGTGAAAGTTTTCCAGGGAATAGATCCTGAGAGTTCTCATCACAAGGAAAAATCTTCTTTTTTCTTTTTCTTTTTTCATCTGTAGGAGATCTTAAACTACTTACAATAATCATGAAATGATTTACGTAAGTCCAATCATCCTGCCGTACACCTTATACTTAACGCCATGCTGTGAGTCTATCATATCTCAATAAAACGGGGAGAAAAGATTAGAGAGGCTAGATGTCAAGGGACCTAGCACTGCGTCTGACACACAGCAGGCACTCAATAAATGGTCATGAGAGCTACCGTTATCATCACCCTCCTCACCCTCTCAAGGAATGGGCTAAAAAAAATGACCCCATGCATGCATCCATCCACACTGACCACTCCCCCTCACACCCCTGCTTGTCCAATCAAACGACCCCACAGGGGTGTAACATGCAAATGATTGCTCAGCTCCTCCCCCTCAGTAGTGCAGGTCCCCTGACAATTTCCTTCCCTTCCATAAAGTCCGGAAGCCCAGCTACCTGCCCAGGTAGGAACACCCAGCAAGCTGCCCAGGGGAGTCGCTGCAGTTAAACTTGGCAGGAACGACAGTAACTTGCTCCGGCGCTCCCCTCAGTGGCCTGGACAAAAGCAGAGCACGCTACACCCCACCCCCACCCCCCACCCCCCAATCCTGTCTCCATCCTTCTTCACAGGGCCTAACGGCAATCCTTTGGAAGCCTCAAACAGAAAACTCGTTCCTTGCCAAAATATATTGCTCTCCATGAAGAGCGTGTCCTACAATTATCACAAAGCGGCAAACACGTTTTTTTTCTACGGGGAAAATAGGTCAACCCTGAACCATTTGGACTGCAAGCAGCAAGACGATCACATTGCTGAAGTCCAAACTTACAAAGGCCCAAGACGATATGGAGGGATGGATAAATGGCCTACAGCACGCTTTCTATTTTGATTAATGCAAACGCTTCCCACCAGAAGATCTAGTAAATATGCCTGAAATACTGGCTTTTTCTTTTTCTTTTTTAAAAAGGAGCCTTCACGCCCACACAGAGCCCAATGCAGGGCTTGAACTCACACCCCTGAGACCAAGAGCGGGGCTGAGACCAAGAGTCGGATACTTAACCAACTGAGTCGCCACCCAGGTGCCCCTGAAATCTTGGTTTTAAATCCTGTATCAGGTTTTTACATTGACAAGAAAGTGAGGATGGGGATGGAGAGAGAGAGTTCTACACCCATTTGCCTCATATTCACATCCCCGCCCCCTCACATAGATCTCATTGGCCAGTTTCAGATAAAGAAAGGCAGGCTCAAAGTGATCATCTACCTTATACGAAGTCACAGCAGCAGTAGATAGGGGAGTGATTCAAGTCTGTCTTGCCTAAGCCCAAGGCCAAGTTCCTTCTGTGCTTTTGTCCCCAGACAGCACATCGCATGCCACTCAAACTTATTTTATTCAGGGCGCCTGGGTGGCTCAGTGGGCTAAGCGTCGAACTCTGGCTCAGGTCATGATCTCCCAGTTTGTGGGTTTGAGCCCCACATCAGGCTCTCTGCTCTCAGCCCAGAGCCTGCTTCAAAGCCTGTCTCCCATTCTCTCTCTGCCCCTTACCCACTCATGCTTTCTCTCTCAAAAATAAATAAACATTAAAAAAAGTATTTTATTCATCTTTATGGATTCAGATGAAGAATTTAAGTTAATTTTATAGGGGATATTTGGTCTTTTCAAGATGTGTTTTAAGTTTGAAACATTTATAATGTTTAGGATACAGATTCAATTGGGTACCCTCCCCCCTTTTATCAGCTAAGAATGCAACACATTTGGTGGAAACCCAGGAAGCATGGTGGACAAGGAGGGAGACCCTTAAAGGCAGCCACATGCCTTCCTATAGAGCAATCTCACTGTCAACTAAGAATCTGAAGTTTGAGGGCTTCCAAAAAAGTTTAAACCCTAAATTTGTCACCACAAAGATCTGTATTTTCATTTTATAGTCCCTCCCACCCTGCTCCCCACCCAACACACAAAACTGGCCTTTATGATGTCGATATATTTTTAAAACATTACAACTGATCAGGTATGGAAAACCTTAACAGTAAACAGTCATGTGTAAAAAGAGACCACATAGAATGACAAAGAAGGAGTTCTACAGTTAGGAAAGGACCGTGACAATTTATGTAGAGTTGATCAGCGTCAGAGCCCAGAATGGAGTTCTTTCTCTTCCAGGAAAGGTGATATATAAATCGTACAAATAAATATGTCCCATGTCCTCATTCCTGAACATATCAGAACTTTCCTTATAAGCTGGGTTTTGACCTCCTCATAAAACATGTTCACCATAACCTGAAATTCCATATACGTGCATTCCATCCATCCAGGACATGGAATTTACCATTCTCTAGTTGGACAAGGGGTTAAAGGAAAGAATATTCCACAGCTTAGCTCCCTGACTCAGTACAAGAAGAATCTGAAATTCTCAATATTCACATGAAGTGGCAAAAGTCCAGAACGGGGCGTAATTACTTACGTATTCCAAAGTGGAATAAATGACAACAGTTCACACCCAGAGTCCTACAACTCCATCATGGTGCAAGTTTCCCAAAACCAAAATTACTGAAAACCTAAAGCATGACTTAAACCTAAAGCCTTTACAGGACGTACACTCTTCAAGGTCAACCACAGTCTGTCCTAATCATGAAATATCCTTCTGTATGAATACAGAAGCAGTAAAAACTTGAAATTCTATAAACGAAGCCCATAAGCACCGCATTTGCAGCTACCATTTTGGATTTTCTATCATGCCCTTTTAAAAAGGCATTTTTAAGAAAATGTTTATTATTTACTTTGAGGAGGGGAACACAAGCAGGAGAGGGGCAGAGAGAGAAGGAGAGAGAGAGAATCCCAAGCAGGTTCCAGGCTCTCAACACAGAGACCGATGTGGGGCTTGATCCCACCCACTGTGAGATCTTGACCTGAGCCGAAATCGAGAATCAGAGGCTTAACCAACCGAGCCACCAGCCACCCCTCTATCATGCCCTTTTAAAAAGGGATAGTCATTGATCAGAGCAAGGAGGCGGCGGTGGGGGGGGCCGGGGGGGCGGAGATTGCAAGTGTAATCTTTGTTAATTACAGAAGGCGACCTCTCCAACACACACAGAATCATTATAGTAACATGGCCAGCAGCTTGTTCAACCAGACTTATTTAAAGAGCCTGGCCTCAGGCTCCTTTCCCTACCTCCTCTTTACACACTCCCTAATTCGAGAAGGCCAGAGCTCAATCAGCTGGGTCACTGTAGGTCTACCTGGGTAAGCAGGAGGAAGTGGCCAGTTTGTGGAGACTCAAGGGCTGCCAGAAAGCCTTAAGGCTTTGTGTGAAGATAAACATTTTCCCCAAAATGGAACACGAGTTATGCATGGCTTTAAAATCTCAAGTCCAAAGCCCTTAGCTGGCTCAGTCTGTAGAGCAGGTGACTTTTGATCTCAGGGTCATGAGTTCAAGCCTCATGCTGGACGCAGAGCTTACTTTAGAAAAAATAATGTGGGGCGCCTGAGTGGCTCAGTCAGTTGGGCATCTGACTTGGGCTCAGGTCATGAGCCCAGGGTTTGTGGGTTCAAGCCCCACATTGGGCTCTGTGCTGACAGCTCAGAGCCTGGAGCCTGCTTTGGATTCTGTGCCTCCCTCTCTCTGCCCCTCCCCCACTAGCGCTCTCTCTATGTCTCTCAAAAATGAATAAATGTTAAAAAAAATTTTGCGGGGGGCACCTGGGTGGCTCAGTTGGTTGAGCATCCGACTTCGGCTCAGGTCATGATCTCACACTCCGTGAGTTCGAGCCCCGCGTCTGGCTCTGTGCTGAAGGCTCGGAGCCTGGAGCCTGCTTCAGATTCTGTGCCTCCCTCTCTCTGACCCTCCCCCATTCACACTGTCTTTCTCTGTCTCAAAAATAAATAAACATTTAAAAAAATTTTTTTTTAATTTTTTTTTTAAATAATGAAATCAATAAAAATTAAAAAAATAAAATCTTGGGGTTCCTGGGTAGCTCAGTCAGTTAAGTATCCAACTCTTAATCTCAGCTCAGGTCATGATCTCACGGTTCATGAATTCGAGCCCCGCATCAGGCTCCACAGTGATGGCATGAGGCCTGATTGGGATTCTGTCTCTACCTCTCTCTGCCCCTCCCCTGCTCGTGCGCTCGCGCTCTCTCTCTCTCTCCCTCAAAATAAACTTTAAAAAAAGAGGAAAAAATTTTTTTAAATAATAAAATCTCAAGCCGAAGAGCCTCTAACAAGTCAAAGCTGTGTTCTTAGGGGTTTGTTCGTCTTGGATACAATGATGCTGAAACATCACTGCTCAGTAAACCCGCCCCCCTTCAGCTAACGCTGAAGGTTCAGCCCCTACATCAGGTTCCCTCTTCAGCCCATACAGCCTTGAACACAGTCACCATCAGTTAAAAGAAACCACGCTAAGAAGGCAAGTCAGAAGCACGTGGGGCACAGGTGTGGCACAGTGACCGACATCAGGCGCAACCACGAAGGGAGAGCTGGAAACGCAGAGCCATCGCTCAGTCTCCCCAAGCGGATACAGCAGACGGATGAAAAGAACTCAAAACCTAAGGCTAGAGTCATTCCTCGAGGCGCCCGAATGATAACGATCACAGGCATTTCTGCACAGTGGCAGTAAACCCACTGGTTCGGAATCATTGGTGGGACAGCCTGGAAAACTTTCAGAAAATAATCTCTGAATGGCCTGCCCACAGACTAGTCACCGTGCTAAGAATCCAATCGGGACAGCGAGTAGAGAGGGGCACACCAGCCGCGTGGCCTACCTGGCGCCCCAAAACCAATGTCCCCCCTTCCCCTCGAAAGAGTAAAATCAGACGGCTTCCATGGAAATGGGAAATTAAGCCAGACCCTGATGAAGAAGGGTGGGAGGTAGCCTTTTAACAATTGCCCTGGAAAAAGCAAACACGGGAACAACAGACTGCAGGCTGAAGGGCCACTAGATACATTTTCTGGAGAATGTGAACATTGAACAAGGCTCTTCCTGTTTAAACACTACCCTAGGTATTTCATAACCACGTAATTATTCATTAAGTCTGATACTGGAAACCTCTCATATTGGATTGCTCTGGTTATCTGAATTCTCACCCTCAAATGGGTCAGAAGGACTTGAAAAGAACCACTTATGGTTCCTAGTGAGGGGCTTGTCCCTGAGAAAGTCCTCAGTGTTTTGACTGGTTAAAATAAACAGGCAAAACACACACCCACTGAATTCGGATCAGAGGGACTGAGCATGGAGAGTTATACAAACACCAAGTCTTTCGGCTTGCCCGATTTTTGCTCTCGGAGGTAATGTTTAGCCCAGTTCTTTGTCTATGAATTGTGAAATACTTTATATGCTAATAAAGAATGTGTACTTCATTGTGTATTTAACTGCATAAGCCTGCATTTCGTTTAACTGACCGGGAATAAGTCCTTGTTCCTAAGCTAACTCTCAAGTTCCAGTCAACTCTTAAATATTAACACTCGTACTGAGGAGCAAGGATGCAGATAATACAAAACAGAAGATTATTTGAAATCATTCACTCTTGGTATGCGGATATATTCTTTTTTCTCTTAACTTGCAATTAAATGCGTATGGCTGACATTACGGCATTTACAATACTCGGAACAAAGGACCTAAAACCATGCTGGAAAAATCTGACTTCCTTGTGCATTCTTCATTCACTGACTCTGCTTTTGAGTTTGGGACCAACTCACACATTGGTCCAGGACAGCACGACCTCTTAGAAGGTTGCCAAAAAAATTGGTTTGGAAAAAAAAAATGCAAACTACTTTCTTCTCAGGTTGTCGCTTTTCAGAATCACACTTTGTAGAGGGTGGGAAAGTAATTAGGGGTTTGGGGTTGGAAAAGCCCTTTTATTTTAGCTCCTACTGGGCTGGTGTAAACAAAGATATCATTAATGTCAACAATGACTTAATGAACCAGAGTAGGTGACAAAACGTCAGAAAAAACTTGAAAGAGTCACCTCCTCCCCAGGATAATCAAGCTTGATTATACTTTAAATAATTAGAATATTAATCAACAGAACAGTACTTGGCATTGAGGACTAACCCCCTTCGAGTCAATAACTGAGCTTATAGCCTTCAGCCATTCCCCTACAACAATGAATGACCAACGGAAAATATTCTTTGTTAAACTGGGATATTAACTAAAATCTCCTGGAGATTATTTTCTTCGTAAATCAGTTGGGTAGATCCAACCCTACTGTTACCATTTCATAGTGTCCAGAAGACAAATGATATATGATAGATGATACGATACGATGATATATGATAATATTGTACAGAGCCAAGAAGATTGGAAAGGATTCTCTAGTCTTAGGGCACAGGCCCCTTCCTGGAACTTAGTCACATTTTGCCCCAGACACATTCTCCTCTGGTCCAGCCCCATACACAGCGTCTACTCTGAGCCTCCAAATTAACAAACCAAGAAGTCTTCCAAGATGAGGCCTTGTGCAACAGAAGGTTAAGGTTGAACCTATGCTAATCAAAGCTACAGTCAGACGTACCACAGAAGACGCACTGGAACCAACAGACACCCACTCACCCACCCATCCTCCCTCTCTCCCCCCAGGTCGGCAGGACCATGCCCTAAACTGGAGCTGTCCCCACTCGGTCAGTCTGCTTCCAGTTGTTAACCCCTTCTTCATCTACAACCAGACTACCTTGCTAATAACCTCCGACGCTAAAGCAAAACTCTGGCAGTGGAAGAACGCAAATCGATTGCCAATGCGGTACTTACCAGGACAGCACAGACCCTACAGAAAGCAAACACAACCGCCTGGAGCCACAAAGGGCCTTCTCCGTCGGAGAGCGATTTTCTTCTCCACTCTCTCCAAAAGCCTCCACATTTCCTGACACTGTGGCAATGGGCACAGAACAGAGCAGACACATGCGCCCATCTCATCAGGAACGAGGATGAGAACAGGTCCTGGGTGCTTATGAGATGCCAGGCCGCCGTGTGCTCTACTGCTCTCTGCTCCCAGGGACCCTAAAATCTCCTGGCGACCTTTTTTTATTTATTTATTTTTTTTTTAATTTTTTTTCAACGTTTATTTATTTGTGGGACAGAGAGAGACAGAGCATGAACGGGGGAGGGACAGAGAGAGAGGGAGACACAGAATCGGAAAACGGCTCCAGGCTCTGAGCCATCAGCCCAGAGCCTGACGCGGGGCTCGAACTCACGGACCGTGAGATCGTGACCTGGCTGAAGTCGGAGGCTTAACCGACTGCGCCACCCAGGCGCCCCTACTGGCGACCTTTTGAGGCGAGTTGCCAGAAGGCTCCTGAGGACATCACCATTCATTTAGCATTAACGAAGAAGACCTTAAAGGTCATCTTATCAAACCATCAGATGACAGGAAGGGAAACTGAGGTTGAGGGGGTTGAATGCTTTTCCAAAGCCACTTCTTTGCAGCTCTGCACTTCCCATTTAAACCTGTCACGATCCTGGACGCAAACCTCATGGAAGCTGTGAACCCCGAAAAATGTGGACAATGACATTTGCAAAGTATTGCCTACAACTTGGGGGAGAATTCGCAAACACCTCCCCAGCCCCCAAGTGCATCCACAGATCCCAGGTTAGAAAGACCTGCTCTCATTGTTGGATACAAATTGTTACACAAAGAACCATTGGGGGGAACCTCCTCGCTGCCCACTGTGTCTTCCCCTCTCCGCCCCCACCTCTTCCCGCATATTTTAAACTTTCTTTCATAATTAAATATGATAAAAAGAGGTCCTCCCGGACCGTTTACACTTTATATGTTGCGATAAACTCCCAATAAGGCTGCCCTGAAAGCCGAAATGAAAAATGCCAGTTTTTTTCCTAACCTAGGCCGTGCCCGGTAGGAAACCCCCGGCTCAGCTGCGTGGGCAAGTGCTGAGCCCCGCACTCCAGGGAAAAATCAGCAATTAGGAAACACATCTATTGTAATTATCAGCACAATCAGAGAACAGGCATGACTTTCAGAAACCAGGAACCTTTTCTCTCGCATTAAGCCCTTTAAAAAGGCATCACCTCTGCAAATCACACGTGTGCTTCTGTCACAGCACGTAGCACAAGGAGGCAGTGCCATCATCACCGGGGCTGGAGCCCGTAAGTGTCGCAGACACAAACTCTCACCAGACTCCCCCCTCCCGGAGACGTGGAAACCCCTGTGACGTCACTGCACCTGTTTGCACAAAGCCCCCATGCCTCTGCGTGAGACGGGGCACCGACCGGCCTCACTGTTGCCGATGCCCGACTGCCTCCCAGTAAGGCCCGTTTTAGAAAAACAGTTGCCCTTACTTATCCTCTTATGACGCATGCGTGGGCCTCAGTGGCAGCCCCCTCCCTCGGTGCTCTCATCTCTGGCAGGAACACAGCCCTCCTTCCCGTGTCATCCCGACCGGCTCTCCGTCCCTCTCCAGCCTGCGGTGCGGGGTGCCCTCCCAGAACAGCTGAGCTGACCCCAGACCGCTCGGGACCACGACCGCCCCCAAAGCTTAGCAAGCACCAGGTGGGCTCTCAGCAAACAGGTTCATTAAGTGGCGATGAGTGCTGGGATCTGCCGTTTTATTCTCGGATTACCACTGGAAAACTAACTCAGCTCCCAATATTCCCTGCTGATGACAGATTTCAACGCCGCACCAAGTGGAGGCTTGGCTACTGTCGTCTCAGAAGGACCCGGGAAAGAGGTTCCAACCCTGTCCCGCTAAGTAATTCAGCCCCACTGAAGTGTTCACCAACTGGCTTCGTGCCTTTAAAATTAAATTTCCAAGGCTGAAACACAGTGCATGGCCTGTTCGATCTGTAAGTTCTCAGAGATGTGGGAGACAGCCAGGTACCTTCACTTCCAAATCTACCTAAAGCACACTCTGCAGTTTCTGCGACGTACTGCTTAGGTATTATGAACGACAAGGGCCAAAAAAAAGAAAAAACAAAAAAACACTAATATGTCTAGCGTCTCTGGGCTGAACTTCAGAAGCTTCTTTTTCTCCTTAGACAATGAAAATAAAATGTCAGCATTTCAGATGTTGGCAATTTCCCTTCGTGGCTCCTTTTGTCAGAAAACAGCAATTCTTTACATCAGAAGCAAGACTCTCCCTCCGGTGAGAAAGCTCCTGCAGGAGGCTATAGATGGCCTTCACCTCCACGCACCCCCTTCCCGCAGCACCGCCGGGCACCGGAGAAAGGTGAAGTGCAGGCTGGCTCCCTCACCCAGAGCAGGGAAGCGCGCACACCCAGAAACCACCAAACTACCATCCGGCCTGCGGTGTTACAGCAAGGAACCTTCTCTGGCAACCTCCGGCCTGGGGGCAGCAGGGAGCCCACTCCTGGCTCTCAGAGCCTCACTGACGACGCAAGGGCAGCGGATTCTAAAAGAGGCCTTGACCTCAGTGCCACTTCCCCCGGACGAACGCCCCAAACAAACTTGGGTACCCTGAGAGTGAAACGAAGGAACTTACCTTCCGGCTCTAACGTGGTGTCCTCCACTAAATTGAAGGAGGGCCGGGCCAGGGCCAGGGTTGCCATGGTGACCACGACCAGGCAGAGGAAGCGACCCCAGCTGACCATGGGTGAGGTGGTGCCAGTCCCCCGAGCTCTTGCATATCTGCATGTGGACGTCACTCCCATCTGCACACCTCCTCTGCGCGCATGGACCGCCTGCGACGCTCAGGAGCCAAGGTGCTGCCGCAGCCGCTGCTCGTCCTGCTGCTGCTTCTGCAGCTGCTGCAGCCTCTAGAGGAGAGAGATTCGGCGAAGTCAGTGAAATCCTCCCCGATGCCAATTCGCTGAAACCCCAAGCGGGCTAAAACAGCTTCTCAGCTTCCCAAATATATGTGCCAACGGTTCCTTTTCATGATCTGCAAATGCCTTGCGTCCGCACCTCAGAGCCCCAGGTGTTTCCACCAGCCCGGTCCACGAAGCAGGGTGGGCTGATCTTTAAAAAGCACACTTTTGAGGAACAGAGGTAGAGGCGGAGCGACGGGACACAGATCAGGGCAGGGTGCGCTCTCTTCTGCTCTCCGCCGTCACCCCTGCCGCCCTCAAAAAGCAGAAGCAACGTGACCTTTGTTTGAAGGGCAACTACAAAAGCAAGTTCCCAACGCTCGGGTTGGCATCACCGGCCTTGCTAACTTCTCTTAGGCCAACTGGGCTTCAGACAGCTGGATCGTGGAGGCGTCTGTTTGCAGACTTATTTCTGGGGCTGCAGCTGAGAGGCTGGCTCCACCCTCACTGTTAGTTCTTAGGAAGAAAGGAGACCAGCAAAATAAAAGGGACCCCAGGAAGGCGACCAAAAATCCTCACCAGTTTACACTTGTCAGGATTCATTTCCCAATACAGAAATGTGTTTCAATCTTTCGCCAGGCAGCCACTTACGAAGAATGAACGGAACTGCAACACGTTCAAAGCAGCTGATCCAAGAAAAAGATTCAAAGCCTGAAGGACCCCCTTCCGCTGTGACTACTGGCAGCCCCCAGCCTCGTAAATGTCTTCAACCCATACAGAGCGGGTGAAGGAACAGAGCAGACGCAAACTCAGAGGAATAACGCAGGTGTGTTATGAACGATGATGGTGACGTGTAAATTACTGTCATGGTATGCGATTGGGACAATGACTTTCAATAGGCTAATCTATTGGCTGAAACTTCACAGAAGTTACGGGGGGGGGGGGTGCTCAACTGCCTGGTCTATTCACCCATTTGACCCAAAGGCAAAGAGAGCTTCCCAAACTTAAATATTCCGAATGACTTTAGATGCGTTCATTATCCTCAATCACTACGTGTAGAACCGAAATGCACAAACTTGAGAAAATCTGAAACAATCACAGATTCCATAAACTCTATAAGTGAACCAACCACATGTTAAGGATTGGCGGGGGGAGACCTTTAACACAAAAATCTCTAAGCCCTGGGCTTTCTGTATGCCAACTTGAGGTTTCAAATTATACCATCAAATTTCAACACGGCGTGAGCCTCTCCAAAGCTACATCAGAAAAACTGTTCCTTTTAGCCTTGACTAAGGATTAAAACGGGAAAAGAGACTGCTGCACCATTTCCTGAGAAGGAAAAAAGAAATTCTCTGCTGCAGAGAAAGCACATGTGAAACGGTGTGATTCACAGCAAAAGCAAGAAAAGCGCGTGCATGCAAGCACACCCTCTATTTTCAGATTGCTTGAAGGATGTTTTTTTTTTCCCCCTGACTTTTCTTTCCTCTTGAAGTTAAGAGCCTCAAAAGATAACTCCGTATCTATTTCTACACACATGTGGGAGGAAAGTACACAAGCATGCCCATTGATTTACTAAGCATTTCCAGAATGCATGGGAATTTTCTGCCTCTGACACAACTCCACAAACAACCTTAAATCCTAGTAGGTTTCCCCCCAGGCTGCTTCCCTGGCCTCCTCACCCACCTGTCCCAGCCCAGGGGGCTTCCTTTGCTCCAGGCAGAGAAAGCCGGTCAGTGACCTCAGCTAAATCTCAGACCATTCATTCATACCGGTCAGCTTGCACCAGAAACTTGAATTTTAGCCATTACCGGGTCCAGGCCCCAGGCTGCCCCCTGCTCACATCTCTGGAAGGCGGAGGCCTAAGGCAGCAGGTCTGCACAACTCCTCACCAAAGTGGACAAAAGTGTGAAGGGACCTCCTAGGCAGGATAATTAGGTCCCGAGGCTCGGTGTTGGGAACACAGGCCCAGCATGCCGCTGGCGGCCACAATCCCGGCTTCCTGCCTTCAATACCATAATCCTTCCTGGAGTCTGAGCCTCAGTGAAAGCCCCGGCGTGTTTATTTTTCCCCTTGAAAGGGAACTCTCTTCTCAGCCCGGGCAGGGGAGGCGTTGTCACCCTCCCTGTGATGGACGGCTCTTCGTGGCCACCCGCTCCCCTGGTCCATTTTCACCTCAGCACAAACCTGCCCCCAAACACACGCAAAGTGGCAAGCAAGAGAGCCTGGCTGGCAGGTTTGTTCTGGACTCCTCAACTTACCAGAATATTCCCAACCCCCGCCCCCACGCTCCAAGAGGCAAACCAACACAGTGCCCGCCTTAATTGAGCTCCTGGGTTATCTGTCCTCTGCCGGCTCACCCAAGCCGAGCATTTGGGCGCTTTGTTCCCGGGAGATCCTACATCAGGAAAGTCAACAAGGCCACGTAAGGTTGGGATGCCCAGGTCCCCCCAGGGGGCCGACCTATCTCCCAGCTCAAAGCCTCCCTGCTGCTCCCCTCGTCTTCCCAGCTGAGTAAGGGAGGGAGCTATCAAGGGGTCAGATCTGGGCGGGGGCTGCTCAACATTCTGAAATCTCAAAAAAATACAGGCTGACTCAGGACCGCAATCCACCCCTGGTGAACGCCTGCAAGCCAGTGAGAACTTGCAGCAGCTTTGGGGAACTCCTAACCACCAGCAGCCCGGCTCATTGTGGCCACTTCTTTCATTTATCCAGAGTTTCTCCCCCTTCTTGGGACGCTAAAGAGCTCAGAAAAATCTGCATTTTAATTGACATTCCAGGGAGAGGGAGAGGGAGAGGGGCGCCTGATTGCTTTTCTATTCAAACTAAACAGGCTTTTCAGATGAAAATGAGTCGTGGCCAGTGGAAGATTTACAGGGATTTGGGACCCGGGGGACAATGGGGTTTTAAATGTTGATAGCGTTTCACACCAAACACATAATGGGTGCCCCGAGTGTGAAAGCAGGTTTGCTTTCAAGGGTAGGTTTTTATTGAATTGGGCCAGAGGAAGGCAGGCCCGGAGGAGGGTTTGCAGGGAGCGGGCTCGGAGGGGAGCGGCGGAGACTCGGCGCCCCCGGCCGGGACCCCCCCCCCCCCCGAGGCTGGCCCTGTGGCCGCGAGAGTGGGAGCCAGCGTCTCGCAGGGCCCTCGGCTGACTCCCCGGCGCGGCTCCGGAGCTGAAAGAACGAGCGCGCAAGTTAGAACTCGCTTGCGCTTTCGACATGCCCTAGCTGCTGCCGGCTGAACAGGCGGCGAGCGAGAAAAAAGTCGGTCCAGTTCGCCCCCTAGCCCCAGGCGCGCTGCGCTTCCTCCAGCACCGAGGGCGGCAGCGGGCTACGGGCGCCCGTGCCTGAATCGGGGAACCGGAGCGGCCTCCACCCCTAAGGTGCCACCCCCCCTCCCCCGAGCACAGCCAGCCCGACGGAAAGGTCGCGGGCCCCATTCAACGGCTCCGTCCCGGGAAAGGACGGATCCCCCCACCCCCGCCCGGCCTGGATGGGACAAGGGCGGGCGCTCCCCGGACCCCGGGATGAGCCACCCCGAAGATGCCCCTCCGAAGCCGGGACCTGCGGGGCCGAGCCACCAGCGAGGCAGCCCCGCCACTCGCCTGCCGGCTCTGGGGTCGGAGGATCGCGCCGGCCGGTGGGACGGCGCCGGCCGCAGTTTGACAGGGAGGGGGGTGTCAGTGCCAGAGGCAGATGTCAGCATCTGGATGGGGGGTAAGGAGTAAACGCAGACCTTCCCGAACGGCCGCCGTCAGCACGCATCCCGCTCCCCCATCACCTATGCAGCCAAAGACAGGGAGCCAAGGACAGGGAGCAGGCTCCACCGTGCCAGTGCCCCCGCGCCCTCCGCTCGGGGGACAGTGCGCCCGGCGTCCCGGGCTCCCGCGGCCCCAGCTTCGCCGGCGGGCGAGGCTCCCCGAGGCACCCGACACGGCGATTACCTTGAATGGCAACGCTGCCCGGCGGCCGGTCTGTCCCCGCGCCCGGCGTGGGTTGGGATGGAGCAAGCGACGAGCTCGGGGGGAAACTCCAAACAAGAGTGGTCCTCGGGTCCTCGCCGGCGCCAAGACTCCGAGGCTTCAGGCGCACCCCGGGCTGCGGAGGAGCGCGGGCATGACGCCCGCCGGCTGCCCTCGGGTTTGGGGAGCGAGAGGAAGAAAGGACTCCGGCTCGGCGTCTCCTCCACCAAACTTTGCTCGCGACTCGCGAACGCTCGGAGCGCCCAGGAAAGCGGCGGCCTCGGGGCGCCCGGGCCCCGGCAGCCCGGGAAGGAGTCGCGGCGCCGGGCCGACTACGCCGCGCGCAGACCCCGCGGCGCCCTGAGCTTTGTGGCGGCCGCGCTCGCTCGCTCGTTCGCTCGCCCGCTCCGCACCCGCCGCCCGCCCGCTCGCTCGGCTCTCCGCGGCGCTCTCCGCCGCCGCCGCCGCCCGCGCCGCCGCCGCCCCCTCCCGGCGGGTCACGCCCCCGCTGAAACCCGAGCCGTTTCCTGGACGGCGGCGCCCGCTCTGCCAATCAGCGCCGCGCGCCCGGCCGCCGGGACTCCGCGCGGCTCCCGACGCCCGCGAGCCGCCCGAGACCCCGGCCACCGCCGGGACCCGGAGGTGCGGCGACAGCCTCGACCCGCGCCACCGCCCCCTTCCTTCCCAGGGGACGCAGACCGACGGTTCGCCGGGTGATCGCGTTGCGTTTTTGGTTCAAGTCAGAAAACAAATGACGGCCTGCCTGCCCTGCCCCTAGAGGGACCGCACGTTGTTAACAGGGGGGAGAAATTTAATGCAGCTGAAACTTTTGGAGGAGAGAGAGAGCAGCTTGGAAATGTCTGCGGGACATTGCACTTTTCTGTCCTGCCAAACTACAGCAGTGAGAGAAGAAACCGATGCTTATGGAGCCCCCACCACGGGCGGGGCACACTGAACCGGTTATTCGTCATCGGTGCAACCACCTTGCAGAGTAATAATCCCAGTTTCTGATAAAGAGACAGGATGAGAGAGGTTAAGTAATTTGTCCAGGGCCACACAGCTGGTTATTGGCAGATCTGACTTTGGATCTGGCCTCTCATAGAAAAAGTGAAAAACTGTAGCAGGGGCGCCTGGGTGGCTCAGTCGGTTAAGCGTCCGACTTGAGCTCAGGTCATGATCTCCTCGCGCGCGAGTTCGAGCCCCGCATCCGGCTCTAATGCTGACCACCCTGAGCCCGGATCCTGCCTTGGATTCTGTGGCGCTCTCTTTCTCGCCTGTTCTCCCGCTCGCGCTCTCTTTCTCTCAAAAATAAATAAACATTAAAAATTTTTTTAAAAAAAATTGCAACAACAAAAAAGGGTTGTTTAATAATATGTATTTGGAGTAATAAAAAGAAATTGGAAAGATTCTAAAGGCACAACTCTGCTGTAAATAGCTGTATGACCTAGAGCAAAGCAATTCTTCTTTCTGAATCTTAGATTCTTATACTGCAAAATCAGATTGGCCAACTGAATGCCAGGCTGTAACTGGTTAAAGTTCATATTTTCCATTACTTTTCTCACTAGGCTGTGTCTACGGGGTAATTTATTTTTTTTAATATACTTTCTCTCCTCCTCACGCATCCAGCTCCTAAGCTTTCCTGCTTAAGTACAAGACAATATAGATAAAAACCTTAATTATTTTTCCTTGGAAAAGGTCATTAAACCCAGAAGTGCTTTAGAAGGCTTTTGAGGCCTGAAGATAGATGGAGCAGTGAGTACAAAACTGACCTGGAAAATCGACTTTTCCAGCATTTAGAAACGCAGTGAGTTCTTCATGGGTCACCGACATGGCACACTTCAATAACACGAAAAAATTTTTTGAAGGTGCCAGCCACATCATGAGAAAATCATTTGGCTTCACAATACACGATAGACAACTTTTTATGTAAATTACTTAAAACCCAGGACGAGCAACTCCACTGCAATGCTTCAGCAAATGGCTGTGAAATTATATTTTGGAAATTTGACAGCGAGGGTAATGGTCTGAGTCTCAAGCAAAATGATCGGTCCGTTGGCTTGGGTATGTTTTCGGTCAAGTCTTTTTAACCCAGATCAGTCCTAAAGCCTTTTAATTAACTGACAGCTCAGCCAGGTGAGCCTCAGCCATCCACTCACACCTGGGTTGTTCTGAACACACCTTTTCAAGTTCTCAGACCCGTGGGCACAAAAAGGCGGCAGAAGGTCCACCAGCGCGGCGACGGGCACTTACGTCTTTATACTCCCCATCGATGGGAAACTCAAGTGTCTCAGGACAGAGTCCCTTCCCATCCTGCAACATATCCATTAGCCATTGAAAATGCTGTTAACACATTCTCACATAAATTACTGGTGCAGGAAGCCGTCATCCCTAACCCCATTCATCAATAGCTTTATGTACACTGAATAAAAAGGCAGGCTTCCGCTGAAAATGACAAATCAGAACACCTTCTTTCGTGTCCAGATGCAGTTTGCAGAATTTATTCTTCCTAGGGATGAGAAGACACCAATCCATCACAAGACCCTTATTCCCTTAAGAGTGTTCATTTTTAAGGGAGCGAGGCCACAGCCCACAACAGCAAGCTCTTCAGTTTTGAGAAAAGCAAACGCATGTTTGGAATTAAAACACACACACACACACACACACACACACACACACACAATTCTGTCATCATATTTAGGCTTCAAGTGACCTCAGAGGGTCTAGGAAAGCTTTCACACCAGTGAGGCTTCTGAATGAGAAAAATAATCTCTGTACGTTTTTTTTTTTTTTTTATTTTTCTCTTCCCCCTTCAAGTGGCTGGAACCCCTTTTGTCACTGGCCTCCCGTGAATGGTGTTGCTAATAAGCCTATTAATGAGCTTTCCCGGCCGAGTGTGAATAGGTAAATAAGCCCCAATCTGTTGAGGTTCAGGGCCGAGGGCAGAAAAGCCAGCAAGAACTAAAGGTGACAGTTTGAACTGAAATACTAACGCCAGCACCAGGTTTCTGCTGAAAGAATTACCAGACAAGGCCACATTCACAACCCTCCGCCCCCCACTGGGGTTCCTTTTCTTCACAATTTTCCCCCTTTACAAAATGTCTTGAGTAGCCACCCTTTTTTTTTCAAAAGCCCTCGAGACGCCCTTCTTTTTTTTTTTTTTTTTTTTTTCACTCTAGTAATGATACATCAATGGAAGGAAGAAAAATGAGGACACCAGAACTCCGATGCCCCATGACTTTCAAGAAACAAAGTGTACTGCTAACCATTGGCTGCGGGAAGGGACCAGGAAAGGGGTGGGAACCCTGGCTGCCACGGGCCATTCTCCTCTAAAGATGCAGAATTTTTTTTTTAATAATCTGTTTTTTACTAGGTGGCTGTTCCTTCACCCTGTAGAAAAGTTAGATGAATGCGGGCTGCTGACGTTTCAGCGCTAATGAGCCCGTCTGATGCCGTTCTGTCCTCCCTGCAAAACTATGAATTTCATTCTTTAGGCTCCATCTCAGTAATGTCCGTGGCATAAAAGAAGCATTCGAGAGGAGAAATACAGAAGAGTCCAAGGACTGCGGTTTGGGTAGTTAACTCCTGGGATGAGGGGAGAGGCCTGATCCCCTGACAGCTCGGTCCCACCTTCAGGGAACTTCACCGCATGTCACTGAAGCGAAAGCATAAATCCCAGCGCTGAACGTCAGCGATGATTCTAAACTTAGGACAGAATCTCAAAGCCAAGACTTCCCTGGGGACAAAGTCCTTCCGGAATTCCTGTCTCGCTTTAAGGGTGAGGGGGCTTTGGTTCCAACAGGCAAGGTGCGGCTGGCTCTCTTCACTCCATCGCTGTGTGACCTTGGGCAAGTTACTTAAGTTCTCTGAGCCTTCCATTGTTTTCAGGTAAAATGAAGACAATAGTGGTACCTGTCTTGTAGTTATTTAGCAGGGTCACTAAGAAGATTAAGTGAGTGAAAGTGTGAAGAAACCTTTTTTTAAATTCAGATACTCCTCATGGTTCTGGAAATGCAATGTGTCTGTGATTATTATTAGCCGTTCTGAATATTCCTACCTCCTGGGTCTATGGGAAGGATTAAAGTGTTTCAGTGAAGAGCCCAGAACCCACTGGCACCACCTGGATATTATTAGGGACCTGGTTTCAACAGAGTCTGGAGCCATAACTTCTGAATTCCCCATCCCTACCCTCTGCCCCAGCTGAAGGACCTGTTGGTGCCTACCCAAACCCACCTGGGATAGAATGTGGCCTGGGCGGGCAGCCTGAGTCATACAAATTATTATCCAAATGGAATAATAATTCCATTACAGTAATGCAATGCTTACTGGTACCCAGTGCTTCCCAGGAGCAGTCCCTGGAGGTTTCAAGAAAGGCGGGGGTCAGGTCACATAGAAGGCGTTTTAACACTGGTGAACAACGCAGCCCCAAAGAAAGAGCTTTTTTATAGACATGAGGAGCACCTGAATTAAAATTGCCACTATGTTCTGCTCTTATGGTTTATTGGATTTCTAAGTGGCTTAAGTAACACGTGTAGGTTTTCCTAAGGAGACTAGAACCAAAGGTGAGAAAGTGTGTGTTAAAGCATCATGTTGACAGAGGAGAAGAGCAGGGCAAAGAGAGGGAGTGATGGGCTCAAGGTCACCCCACTGGTCAACCAGAAGTCCAGTCTCCCGATCGGGCTGGGGTTCACTCCAGTAGCTACCAGAGCAAGTCAACCGTTTTCACCTACCCGTGCCCGGTGACGGCTCCTTCCAGGTACTTCAACTCAGTGCAGAGGTGGAATATTTTGAGTAGAATTCATTGCCTCCAAAGTGTTCACATTTCGAGAGAACAGTTACCCATTTGCCATGGCTTCATCCTACTTCTTCAAGTGCTCCAGGAATTTGGTTGGGGTCAGTATTGCTGTTAATGTTTCCAAGAACCTTCATGTTCAGGTACGTAAGATTGTTAGACCTCTTTCACACACCTACAGCTCATCAGCTGAATTCGCAGTCTTCAAAATAGGGGAAGAGGTAAGGGCCAACATTTGTGGTCCATAAAATGAGTCCAATCGGCGATATTATGAAAACAAATAGAAATGGAAAATAAATAGAAATGGAAAATTCTGAAGAAATGTGTTGGAGAAATTAAGGCTTAATAATCTGCCACACATCTGCTATTTACAACTGGGTAACCAGGTCTGTTACTCAAAAGAGAATGAAGAAGCAATTCAGGGACCCTGACTGCATTCTAGTTCAAGAAAAGCAAAAACTGCTATAAAGATAGTGTGTGTGTGTGGTGGGGGGGGGGGTGGTAATAATTGGGGAAATTTTACCCTGGCCTCAACACTGCCCCCAGGGACACATCACCACCGCCACCCCTGCCCCCAGTGTTGCAAGTTCCTACCAGGCACCTGCCCATCTATAAAGACAAAATGATTGGGCAGTTTGCTGGCTGGCCAAACCAGCCAGATGTAAAGTCCACAATGCCCAAAGTCACAGGGTATTTGGGAATGCTGTGCAGTAGAAACAGCACCAGACCAGGGCAGGGCGCCCGAGATTGGGTCTCTGTCCCAACATTGCCCCAAACTGTACGATTCTGAGAAAGTCATTAAACGCGGCCCCCACCCCTTGGCCTCACCCTCTTTTGGCATCAGTGAGGTCTTCCGGCTTTGAGCTTCAAAAATAAATGTGTCTAAGACCTCCAGCCTCTCCAATCGTTGAACGTTCACTGCCTCCAGAGAAATTGAAAAGTGCTCATTTACCCATCACTGAAGAGGAACCCGTTTGCAGGAAGTCAACATCCTCTCTAAAGTATTTTGAAACCATAGTCCAGGAACCCTGCTGTTGACCCCTGTCTACTGGTAACGGTATCTACCGGAAAAGTCCTCTAATCCCCGGCCCGTTGCTGCTTAAGGGCAATTTATGACATGTCACTGCATGGCTGCAAGGCTGCCTTCCCGCCACCCTCAGCCTGCACTCAACCGCCACCTCCACCGTAACAATGGCTCCCAGCAGACTGGAGAGGAAACATGCAGGTGCATTTAGCCGGTGTGGGGCGATTCGGAAGAGATTAACAATGATGCCCACTTTCACTCCCTCCCCACCGCCACCCACCATCACTGCCTAGAGCTGCACCGCCCCGTCCAATACGGCAGCCACTAGCCAGTATGATTATTTCGTGTTAAATTAAGTAAAACTGAGTCAGACGTACACTTCAGCCCTTCAGGAGTGCCAACCACATTTCACATGCTTAATAGCCACACGTGGCTGGGGCCATCAAACTGGGTGGTGTTGCAGGGATTACAGGAAATTGTCACCGGAGAGTACCCCTGCCTCCTTTTCCTCCTCCAAGATCACCTTAACCAGGGGAGTCCCCAGGAACTGCTTCTGCCTCCCCCCAACCCCCAACTCCCATGTACTCTCAGTGGTCTCATGCCACCAGGGGGGTTTAAGGGCGGGAACTCCCCTCCTCAGCCTGAGAAGAGTGCTGGAGTTTCCCAGGAAACGTCTTCGTCGGACAACGGCAATATTACTGTTGACTGAATTTCAGTGGCATATCTGTAGCAGGACCTCCCGATTCTGGGGCCCGCTTGAAACCGTCCCTGGTCTCAGTGGGAGTTTCTGTCAACCCTCAGCTCCTCTCTGGCAGGCCTCCTGTTCCCTCAAATCCTCAGGAACCCACAGCTGTGCACTCAGAGCCGTGAACCCACCAGAGGGGTGCATCTTGGCTGCACCAAGATGGCAATGCCCTTGGACAAAGCCCCGTTGAAATTGACCTTGGACAAAGCTCAGTGGAAAGTGACCTTGGACATCAGTTTGGGGGGAGAGGGGTTAATTGGGGACCACTAAATTATAACACCCAGAAAGCTCAGCCTGCCTCTCCCCTCTCGCGGTTCCAGGGCTGGGCATGCTGCCTGGCTAGCCTCTGGCAGTTTATTAAGCTGCCTTTGTGCCTACAAGCCCTCAATAGATACTTGATTGATGGTGATTGTAACTTAGCCTCTTTTGGGGGTTCCCAATTAAGGCGTCCGGGCACACTAACACGGGGTTTTGCACCTCATCGATGAGGTATATTTCGAAGTTGGAGAATAAAAGCCATTTTAGGGCAAGGCTGACCTAGCCGTGCAGTGGAAGTTTCCCTTCCTTGCAATGACCCGATTTCCAGGGTACTTTCCTCCTTCTTTTCCCTTTATTTCTGCCTTTAGTTTGTTGCCATTTTCCGAGAGTGTGTCTATTTGGTCCAAACGTGAAAAGAAGTTCACTTTAATATACCAAAGGGGAGAAAAATGATGCTGCCAGGATCCTGGTAAACTCCGGGAAGGAGACGGAGAATACAGAGCAGGACGCATCGTAAAACCACAAACCCAGTAACCCTTTTAGAGTCCCAAAGCTCTTATATTTTGTCCCCAAGCTGGGGAGAAAGGCCATCGAGGGAGGAGCGATTTCTTTAACAGATTTCTGAGAGCAGCGTCGAGCAAAAATTAACTCCTTCGCGGGGGCCAGATGCCGGCGGTGGCGCTTGGCCCCGCAGCCCGTGGAGCAGGTGGTTCCAGGTGAAGGAGGCCAAGGTCCCCGGGGCTCCTTTTGTTCTCCGGATTCTGCGCAGGTACGCGCGCAGCGGGCGCTAGCGCCCCCGTGTGGCCGCGGGCGTCCGGTGCGCGCACAGGGTGGATGCAGGGTCACAAGGCGCCCGGGAAGGGGGGCGGGACGGGGGGCTGCGCCCCGGGGGCTGGAGGAGCGATGGGGACGACGCGGCCGGGAGGAGGGGCGCGCGATCCGTCTGCACCCGCCTCACCCGGATCTCAGTGTTCGGACTGGGCAGGTGATGAGCGAGCGATGTCAAGGCGTGTCTGCAGCAGATATCGTGGCGCTTGCTGAAGCACATGGGAGACAGGATCCTGCCGGGACCCTGGGGCGGCAGCGGTCTCCACCTTCCCCCACCCCGGGCCTGGCCTGGCCTGGAGATGTCCCCTCCCTGGCTTCCTCTCTGTCCACAGCATGGCGCAGCATCTCTGCACCTGGATCCTCAACAAGCCAGAGAGCCACCTTTACCGTCTTCGACTTCCGGTGCCCTGTTGGAGCTTCTGGCCCCAGTGCCCACCTGGCCGCCACCCTCCAGCCTGAGGATTGCCAGCTCCCCTCCCACCAAGGCCAGCCCATGCCTAGATCTGGGCTGTCTTTTGAAAGCAATGCGCCCCCATCCTTTTTAGTGTGTTTATTTCCTAGTACGGTTGCAGCCGTCTTGGCTGCCCTATGGACGGGCTGCCCTATGGACATCTAGAATTCTGCGGCAGCTTCTGGCTCTGATCCCTCTTCCTTGTCAGCCCCGGGTGGGGACCCTGCGCTGCTCCTCCATCAGGTCACTCAGAGCCTTGGTGGCTCTCCATTTGCAAGAGCCATGGCAACTGATCTGTCAGCACGGAGAGGGTGCGTGGTAGCTGACATTTATTAGGTACTTATTATGTTCCGACAGCTGTGATTATGGCCTTTAAGTGAATTATCACGTATTGATTACAAGGACCCTGTGAGGTAGATACCACGATGACCCCAATTTTACTAATTGGGCAGTGGACACACTGAGAGCCCGCCCACGGTCGTCGGGTGATGAGGGAGGGAGCCCGGCGTGGGAGTGCATGCTTTTCACTTATGCTGCCAGTATTCTGCGAGCAGGTGATGTGGGCCAGGGTGAGGCTCAGGGTGGCCCAGCGGCTTTAGCTGATGACTGGGAATATAGGCCAAGTGGGGGGGGGGGTGCATTTTTCTGATCCTTCCAGAGAAGTTGGCCATCCCATTCAGATTATGGTCATTGTCTCGATTATTAGACATTAGCTCCTGTTTTTAGCTGGCCAGAGCGTCTGCAGGCTACATCCTCTACTATCCTGTAGCGGCTAAGAACACGGGATCTGTAGCCCAGCTCTGCCTGCGGAGGGCCTCATGTCCGCCCCCTCCTCCGTAGATTGGAGGAATACTAACACCTGCTTAACACGCTTACCAGAGTTTTTATGGATTGAATGGGAGGCTTAGGGTCAAGTGCTTGGTTCAGTGCACGTTAGCTGATGTTACTATTTCTAGACTAGAGGCACTCAGACCTCCCTCTTTGTAGCCCTGTCCTAACCCTGGCCTTATTTCCTGCTACTTACCTTTGCTGTGTGACCATGGGCAAGTTACTCAGCGTTTCTGAGCCTCTGTGACCTTCCTCGTAGGTTGTGAATATCGGACGTAACCAATATTCCAGACTCACCTCTCAGTCTTGGTTCTGGCAGAAGCTGGAGCTGTCTAGGGCAGAGCATTTGCTCACTCTCTTCCAAAGGCCTTCTCAGTATCATACAAATTCACTCCAGTGTTAGCTCATCATGACCATGAGCAGATTCTGCATTTATCCAACTGGTACCGGTACATTGTTTTGTCTGGTCCTCTGGGGACGAGGAAGGGATACATTCATTTTCTTTGTAAAAAAAAAAAAAAATCCTCTGTGTGCTTCAAAACAGGAATCAAGACAGTTGTTAGCCTCGACTCCTCCATATAAGAGAAGACACCACTTGAGAACATTGCTGGGTTGGGGTAGCAAATCCAGCTAATAAAAACGCAGGCACCCAGTTGAATTAGAATTTCAGAGAAGCAACAGATATGTTTTTAATGTTTATTTGTTTTTGAGAGAGGGACGGCGCAAGCAGGGAAGGGGCAGAGAGAGAGGGAGAGAGAGAGAATCCCCAAGCAGTCTCCACGCTCGGTGCCGAGCCTGATGCAGGGCTCGATCCCATGCCCCCGGGATCGTGACCTGAGCTGAAACCCAGAGCCAGGCACTTAACTGACTGAGCCACCCAGGGGCCCCAAGTATAAGTATCCCCCAATATTGTACGAACACATATTCCATGGGACGTATTTATAGTAAAAAGTATTGTTTTTCTGAAATCCAGATTGAACTTTGTGTTCTTTGTTTTATATGCAAGCCTACGCCATGTAGAAGCCACTCCCACAGGTTGACTGGATGGGACAAGTCCAAGAGAGGTGGGCATTCTTCCCAGAGACCACTGGGAATTACCTACCTTCTCCTTCTATCCTGGGCTTACCCTGGAAAAGCCCCCATTAAATATCGGGGGGTCAGTCAGGCCTGATCAGAAACTCTGCGATGCTTGCCCTCGGCTTGGTTTCTGGGGCCACTCTATGGCAGACTTGGGCCTATTTTGAAGTGATTAAGTTATATATTGACAGAGCTATTTGAATATCTGGTGTTAATGATAATAACCTTATAGAGAGCCATGTTTCCATTTATTTGTTTAATTAAAGAGATTTTTTTTTTAAGATTTTATTTTTAAGGGACACCTGGGTGGCTCAGTTGGTTAAGCGTCCGACGCTTGGTTTCAGCTGAGGTCGTGATCTTGCAGTTTGTGAGTTCAAGCCCCGTATCAGGCTCTGCACGAATAGCATAGAGCCTGCTTGGGATTCTCTCTCCCTCTCTATCTGCCTCTCCCCCCTTCATTCTCTCTCTCTCTCTCTCTCTCTCTGTCTCTCTCTCTCTTTCAAAAATAAATAAACTTTAAAAAAAGGAGCCTCTTAAATTTTTTTTTTTTTTTTTTTGCTTTTAAGTACTCTCTACACCCAACGTAGGGCTCAAACTCACAACCCTGAGATCAAGAGGGTTTTCCCGCCTGGGCCAGCCAGGCACCTGCCATGTTTCCTTCTGAAAGAGTAACCAGGGTATTGACCGTGGTATGAGGGTGCTATTGTTTGGTCATCAGGTGTGTGTATGAAATTGGTTACTTGCCTGATCTCAGTTCTCCTATGGGGAGTTAGTTTATGGGGAAAACAGAACTTCAGTCCAAGATGGAGGCAGATAAACCTCCTGCTACAAATGTGCCTTCGCACACTCGGTCCTTTTTTCTAGCTGCTTTCCAGCACACTCTACCTGGTTCCACCTGGCAGGGCCGGCTTTCTGCTCGAACCTGCTGGGCTCCCAGCAATTTCTCCCGACCCCTTCAGTGTCAGCCACCTGCTGTGGGTACCACCCCCCTACTAGCGTGGGGATCACAAGGCCCCCTGCCTCCCCACCGCCCCCCTCCACCAGCCCCTGTCATGTCACATCAGGTGACACTCTTTCTGTGCCTGGACTCACTCTACCTATCCTCCACCTTTGCCACAGATTTCTTCGGCTTCCAACGACGTAAGTCATGGGCGTTGATTTCAGTCACACCCGGGTCCCCATGTCCGCTTCTCCACTGAGCCTCAGTCTGAACTTGGGCAAAGTCGCTAACCTCCCTGGGCTGTAGTTGCCACATCTGTGCTATAGATCGTGCGTGAGTTTCCCGAGCTGTTGGAACAAATGACCCCAAGCCTTGTGGCTTGAAACACACATTTCTTAGGTCCCAGTTCTGTAAATCAGAGGTCAAGGCGGGGCTCAGTCCAAATCCAGGCACTGGCAGAGATGCGTTCCTTTCTGGAAACTCTGCAGGGCAGAATCTGCCCCGGGCACATTCGGGTCATTGGCAGAAGGCGGTTCCTTGTGGCGGCAGAGCTCGCGTGCTGTTTCCTGGCCTGGCCGGCAGCCGGGAGCCTCCCTCAGTCCCGGTGCTCCATTTTCAGAGCCAGCAGCCACACCTGAAGCCCCCGTCACACCCCGGGTCTCGGTGACTTCACCCTCTGCTCCAGCTGGAGAGCGCTCTCTGCTTTCCAGGGCTTCTGTGATGGGGTTGGGGCCACCCAGGTCGTGGCCCTGTTTAAACCTCGGTAACTTTAATGTCATCTCCAAGCCCTTTCACCAGATTCTGGGAATTAGAGATTGGACATCTCAGGGCGGGGGGCCATTATTTGCTAACCACAGAGAAGGTAATGACGTCAGGTAAAACCAGGTGACTTAAAACAGGAGCGATCTATTGTCTCGCGGCTCTGGTGTCTCCAAGTCCCAAGTCAAGGCGTCAGCAGGGCCATGCCCCCTCTGAAGCCTTGGAGGAGAATCCTTTCTCTTTTCTCCCGGCTCCTGGCGGTGGCTGGTAGTCACTGGAGTCCTGGGTGTGTGGCCGAAGCTCTCCACTCTCTGCCTCTGTCACGAGCCGTAACTCGTGAGTGTCTGGGTCCAAACTTGCCTCTTCTTCTGAGGACGCCAGTCGCACTGAATGAGTGTCGACCCTAACCACCTCATCTTAACTTGATCCCATCTGCAAAGATCCTACTTCCAAATAAAGTCACCTTCGTAGGTATTGGGGTCAGGACCTCATCACGACATAATTCCACGCAAAACACAAGGTAAGGCCTGAAAGGCACCTAGTGTGGGGCCCGACCTCTGGCCAGGGTTTAACCAGCAGGGGCAGCTGGCTTCGGGAACTCTACTCTCACCCACTCTGGGTCCCGGCGGACGTGGACTGGCCTGGCTGGTACACATGTGGCAAGAGCATGAGGAATCGTGCCCCTTCCGTCCTGCCTCCCGGACTGTCACTTTTCTAGCATGTGTCCAGCTTTCCCTACGGCCCTTTATTCAGGCTGCCCCCTTGCCTGTGATGCCCCCTCCCGTCCCCCAGGGTTGTCCAAATCCACATTAGGGCCACTCTTTCCACCCCACCTGTTCTGGAAGGCCACCAGTCGTGTGCTGTGCCCACTGGCAGGTCGAGCTGATTAAAGACGGAGAATGAAGAGGCTGTACCGCCCTGGAAAGCCCACTGCTCAGCTGGCTGGAAACAGAGCCTTCCCATTAGGAAATGCAGATAGGAAAAAAAAACAACAACAACCCTCTAGCCTGGCAGGCAGAGACGAAGATAAAGCAAGGTGCTGACTCAGTGGCTGAAAGGTTCAAAAGACGAGCAATTTTCAGGCAAGAAATTACACCCTCTGCCTCTCCCGGCCCGATGATAATCCATCTTGTAAACGTGAACTGCTCTTCCTAGAAAGAAAAACAATAGCGTCCAAACACTCTCGCCAAGTTAGCCTTCCAGGAGCCATAATTCTTTGGGGATCTGTGCTACATAGGAGACTCTGGGTATTGGCTGATCACCACCCTTGCGCGTTTATGGTGCGGGGCTGCCTTCGAACGCAAGGGGGGAAGGATTTGACGGATCTCATTAGCAGCCCGGGAATGTCACTCCACTGTCGAGCACCTCCGCATTTAATAAATCGGAACACGTGCAAACACGGAGCAGTCCCACAAGCAGAGTTTAGTGGCAAGCGAGGGCCTCAGCGGGCGTTCCCCGGGATGACTTCCAAACACTCCAGCATCCTGACCTCTCCTCATTTCCGGAAACGTCCTTAAGCTCACTTCCCCCGGCCCAGATGGGAACAGGGCTGGGAGGACGAGGGACAGCTGTCACCGCTGGAGAAATACAAGAGGCGGGTGGGCTCGCTCGGGGTTGAAAGATGCTCGCGAGGGAAGTCACCTCCCCCCCCCCCCACCAAGACCCTGCCCCTCGAGGCTCTCACCTTCAGGGTAAGGGTCTCCCAGGGGCCACCCTGACCGTCTTCACGTCCCTGGGGGCCGGCACAGGGCCTGGGAAAGATCGATATCAGTTTGTTGAACGAACAAGTAAGTACACGAAGACCTAGGAATGATTTGAGGCAACCAGAGAAGATTCTGGAAGCTGCCCCCACTTGCAGCTGAGACTTGGCCTCAGCCCCACCTGGGTCCCAGAACGCAGGCTCTCCGGCTCCCCCAGGCACCGCCCCAAGGCCTGGCCGAGGGCAGAGTGTGCAAGAAAACGCAACCACCTTTCGGCTGCACAGCAAGCAGCCCCGCAGGTCAGAGCTGAGAGCTGCGGCCGCAGGGGGTGGAGGGAAGCCGTTTGCAGCTGTTTATATGATGTGTATCTGGTAGATAAATAAACTTCATTTTCCAGGACTGCCAATCTCTAAACACGAAGAAATAGGCATTCGCTCAGAAAGTTAAAAAAAATAAACAAATGCGGTGATGTTGGAATCTTGCGACAAAGGCCTGGGTCCGAGCTACTCGCCTTTCAGCTGGTTAATAAACCTAGTTTATGGATCCCCCTCCTATGGGCCTGTGTGTGAAAGTTCCGCTCAGCGGAAATGTTCCCTGTTCGGTCGTGGCGGAGGGAGAGTCCAAGCAGAAGATCCTTCCAGCACATCTCGGGCGCCATCCAGGCAGGCCCACGGCACCAGCCAGGGGACTCTTCAAATGGTTCACGAGGTGGCCACCAGCATCCGCTGCTGACAGCCTCAGCCCAGCCTAAAGCAGGTGAGAGGCCACCTGGGGCTTTTGAGCTGGGACCTCCTCTTTGTCGTGCCTCTGAGGCGCCTTCGCCGGCTCCCGCCTGCCTCCCGGGCCTCTGTCCCCTCGTGGGACCCGCACACAGACAGAGGAGGAGGAGCGGGGAGATTCAGTCTTGGGTTTTACTCCTTCTCAATCTCAGGATGGAAGAAGGTACCTGGAGACGTCATCACCTTGATCTGAGCCGTCATGAAGACAGTGCTTTTATCCTTGCAGTTCACAAAGTACATTCCCACAGCGACCCCTGGGAGCCCTTTAAGGCAACCGTTTGTCCATTCATGATTCATTCATGGGTCCATCAGGTTATTGAGGACCCGTAAGAGCCCTGCTCTTGGCTGCTCTTTGCTGATGGCAGTGGCTGCCTTCAAGGGGCTTACAGTCCAGGGGATAGAGACTGCAGGTTTCAGGAAACAGAAACCCAGAGAAGTCCTGGGGGCTTTGGCCAAGGTCTCACCTGGTAGGTGGTAGAAAGAGCCCAGATAGGTCTGTGTTTGACACCTGGACGGAGGGTCTTCCTACCATTTTGTGGGGTTGTATCCTACCCTCATACTAACTTAGAGTTCAGGATTTTGTCTTAGGAATGGGGGTTGGGGGAAAGAAAGGAGAGAGAAGAGAAAGGGGAGGGTGGGGAGCGGTGCGGAGAGGGCTTAAATGACACAGGCCCCATCCTCCGCCCTTCTAGGTGATGGGCCCGAAGGTGGGAAACAGGAAGTGCCGTTCCCTCCGTCAGTCTCCTGAGCCCCATCACAGCACCTCACGGCCCTGAGAAGAACCTCACTCACATTTTTTGGGTTTTTAGACAGTGTGGGTCCAAAATGCCACGTGACCGCTACAGGACTGGATGGAGATCGGCTCCAGCCAGAGGCAAGCCCGGCAGTGGAAGGCTGAGAAACCCTTCTCCAGAGATCCCCAACGGTCATTTTGACAAAGAGATTCTTGCCTCTGTGCTAACCGGGACCCTGACCCGCTCCCCTCCACACACGGCCACGGAAGGGGGCCACCATCCCAGCCGCCACCGGCTCCTTGCACAGTCAGGAGCACCTCGAGGCAGCAAACGGCCACGGCGGGCACCGCAGGGGCACCCACGTTCTCCCTCGGGAGGTGTGAGTGCTGACAGCCATGACCCTCAGCCGGGCCCCTCGTGGCGCTGAAGACAGAAAGCCCTCCTCCTCCCAAAGCCATGCTACCTCCAGGCACCCGCAGCCAACGGCTGGTCTTTGGCAAGGAGAGCAACTCCTTTTGGGACTGAAAGGCCCACAGGCTGGGAGCCCCTCAGTCCCACGTCAGTTGGCTGCCCTCGTTGTTGGGGTGGGGCCCCGGAAAGGTCTGGCCCCTTGCCCAGTGGGAAATACCTCTGGCCCCTCGCCCAGTGGGAAACACCTCTGAGGACCCACCCTCACTCCAGGGTCACCTGCACCGTCAGCTGAAGGCTTTGCTGCGACCACATCACAACTTGCTCTCCTGGGTCCTGTTTCTTTTACTTCTCCATACACGTGGGGCCCAAGGATGCCCCGACGACGTAAGCTTCCTGTGCACCTCTGCGGCTATGTCACCAGGAACCCAACCTAGGACGATGGGCCAAGTTGCATTTTGGTTTGGCAGTCTAGGAAGGTTCCTAGCCTGCTGTTCCCCTTCCAAGGTGTCCTGCCCCCGTGCCTCCCATGCAGGCTTACTCCGTACAAAAGCGGGTTAATGTCCCTTTAGCGCTGAGGACCCTATGGCGTCCCTCAATTGGCAGGGCCATCTGGGCTGCTGCTGAAAGTTGACCACAAGACGTGAGACAGTGAGGAGACAGCACGGAGGTCCTGGGGACCCCAGCCCTCCCCCGACTCTCCCTTATGTCAAAGATGAACAAGACGACCTTGGGCATCTTGTGGCCACTGGCAGGCACCAAGTTTCCCCTGAGAAGGAGCATCCAGATGTTGCTGGCCGGTTGGAGGTAGGGGCGAGGAAGATGGGAAAACACCATACAACTCAATCACAAAAATAGCTTGAGAAGATCACTGAGTAAAAGACAGGCTTCCTGATGCCGAAGTGAGGGCAGAGGTTGCCAAGTGACTCTGCGACCAGGAATGTCACTGCCTGTGGAATGAAAGATGGACGATGAGGTCTGCAAGGGCCCCCCCCCCCCCCCCGGCTCTCAGTTTGAAGAATTCACCAACCCGGTGTGGTTTTCATTGGAAGTCGATATCCTGGCCACCCGCTCCTCTTTGTAAGAAATGGGGCAATCCTTTCCCAGGCTTCAGAAACCCTCCTAGCAAGCCCATCTTCGGGTCTCTCAATGATCCGTTGTTGTGTGTGACAGACGTTCCCGGCACGTAGTGGCTGAAACAACTGCCGGCTGTGGTCCTCAGGGCCGTGTGGGTTGGCTGGGCGCCGCTGGGGTCCTTCCGGTCTACGTTGGCGTCACCTGGGGTGCGCTCGTCCGGAAGCTTCGCTGGGTGGGAACGCCCCCTCTCTCGTCCGCTCACACAGCCAGCGATGTGTATCCGCTGTCATCCGGGAGCTCAGGTGGGTTGCCAACAAAGAGCCTCAGTTTCCCTCCCTTCGGTCACTCCACAGGGCGTAGCGCTGGGCTCCGGGCGGGAGCTGCTGGCCTGTGAAGGCCCAGCCCCGGAAGTTCCATCCCATCCCTTCTGTCCAAGCGACTCAGGCCAGCCCAATTCCAAGGCAGGGGGGGTGGAAAGGGACTTCGCCCCTTGATTGGAGGACGAAAGATGGCAGAGAATTTGCACCCCAGGAGGCCACTGTCGGGGGATGGGGAACGACACTCCACGTTGGCCATGTTGCTATGGAACTAAAGACACCATCTGTGGCTAAGGACTCACAGCAGCCTGGGCAGAAGGACCAGTCACACTGCTGTCCTGGGCCAACTTTGAAATGGCAGGGGGACCAGCAGCTGGAGGTCCAAAGACCAGCAACTGGAGGCACGAAAACAAGGATACTTTCCACCTTTCCCTCCACGGGTGAGAGACGGCAGGGGGAGCATAGCTTGGCTCTGAAGCCATAGTGTGTCGGCCCTGTCACTTTTTCTCTTCTCCTTTGGGGTTGGGCGATCCTGACGCAAACAGGGAGCCCTCACTGATTGGAAATGCCTACTTGGGTCTCCTGGGGACCACAAAGCCCACTCCTTCTCCACACCTCTCGATCCCAAGCTCCAAACACATTTCCCGGCGACCGTCCTCACGTGACGGTGACTGTGGTCTAAATAAAGTGGCGCTTAAGCCGAGGGCTGACTTCACGGGTAGTAAATTTAAGACACACGCTTGCTTTTTTTTAAACCCCGGGTCCCCCATCCCTGCCTGATTTCACACACACAGACTACAGATGCTACGTTAGCTCAGGGGGGATCTCTGAGCTGGGCCCCTGAGGACGGTCTGCATACCCAGAAGGCCAATCCAATCAATTCCTGCGAAAAGCAGGCGGGGTGGGGGAATGGGTGTGGGTGTCCGAAACAGCTTCAAATGACTCCTAAACCGTAATGGGAAAACAGCACTGGATTTCTCGTCCGCGAGGCAATTCCAGAGCACGTAAAGACAAAGCTTCAGTCTGCGGCCCAGAGGTACGGGGAGAGCTACGTTCATGCATCTATCTCCTCGCTCCGCAGTGACTAATGGTGTAGCCGGTCAGCCGTGTCGATATTTCCTTCTCCTTTCCTGTTCGAGGTGTTCCCCAAGCCAATTGAAAGGCAAACAAAATGAAACAAACAAAAAAAGACGGTCGGTCTCCGTGTCAAGGCATATCTGGGAGGTAATTGGAGCATTTGATAAAAGGCACGGACAATGGAGCACCCGGGGGGCTCAGTCAGTTAAGCGTCTGGCTTCGGTTCGGGTCGTGATCTCGCGGTTCGCGGGTTCGAGCCCCGCGTCGGGCGCTGCGCTGACAGCTCAGAGCCTGGAGCCTGCTTCGGATTCTGTGTCTCTCTCTCTGCCCCTCCCCCGCTCGCACTCTGTCTCTCAAAAATAAATACACGTTTAAAAAAAATTTTTTTTCAAATAAAAAATAAATTAAAAAATGCACGGACAAAACCCCGCAGTTGCATACCCTGGAAACTCCAGACAACTCCCACTGACTGCAGATTTGTTGAGTCAGTCATTCGACCACCATTTATTGAGCAGCCGGGACGCTAGAGCCAGAAGCAACTGGGAGTGAGACGCCCCCTTCGTCCCGGAGCTCGTGGTCAGGTGGGAACACAGGTGCTCGGTAAGGAATTCCGAGTCGGAAGAGGGCCACACGGCAGCTTCTTGCTGCAGACACGAATCACGCCGTTAGTCCCGTGCATCCATAAAAAGTCGCCACATGTTCGGTTCTGCAGCCATAGACCAAAGTCCTGCCTGAAAAAGTAATCCATTACGAGCAAATGATTTGAGACGTAATGCTGTCTGCTGCTGCGTTTCGATCGACGCAGTCCTACAACGTGATAAAATGACCCAACCCGCCAAACATCACACAAAGATTTGTCTAGATTTCTCACCCTTCAATGGACACTGGACGGTGGAGGAAAACAAGCCGCCCCTCTGCCACTCACCCCTACAGCCTCTCATTCTAGTGACCCCCTGTCTTAGTCCATTCAGGCTGCTGTAACCGAATACCTAGATGGGGACTTAGACAACAAATAGTAACTGCTCACAGTTCTGGAGGCTGGAAAGTCCAAGGTCGAGGTGCTGGCAGATTCGGGGTCCAGGGAGAGCCCACCCTCTGGTCCATAAATGACCATCTTCTCACTGTGTCCTCACGTGATGGGAGAAGGAGGGAGCTCTCAGGCTTCCTTAGTCAGGGCGCTAATCCCACTCATGAGGGCTCCACCCGAGTGACCTAATCCTCTCCCCAAAGCCCCACCTCCAGATATCATCACGTTGGGGATTCAGTTTCAACAAATGAAGTTGGGGGCAGAGGAGATGCAAACCTTCAGTGCACGGCATCCATTAATGCTTTGCCTTTTCTTTCTCTCTTTCCTTCCTTTCCTTCCTTCCTTCCTTTCTTTCCTCCTTTCCCCTCCCTCACCCTTCCTTCCTTTTCTTTTTTCCTTCTTTCTTCCTTCCTCCCTTCCTTTTCTTTCTTCCTTCCTTCCTTCTTTCTTTCTTTCTCTCTCTTTCTCTTTCTCTCTTTTCCTTCCTTCCTTTCCTTTCCTTCCTTCTTCCTTCCCTTCTTCTTTCTTTCTTTCTCTCTCTTTCTTTTTCTTTATTTTCCTTCCTTCCTTTCTCTTCCTTTCTTCTTTCTTTCTTTCTTCCTCTCTTTCATTTTCTTTCTTTTTCTTCCTTCCCTCCTTTCTTCTCATTCCTTCCTTCCTTTCTTCTTTATTTCTCTCTTTCTTTCTTTGTTTCTTTCTTTCTTTCTTTCTTTCTTTCTCTCTCTCCCTTTCTTCCTCCTTTCCTTCCTTCTTTCCTTCCTTCCTTCCTTTCTTCTCATTCCTTCTTCCTTCCTTTCTTCTTTCTTTCTCTCTCTCTTTCTCTCTTTCTCCCTCTCCCTTCCTTCTTTCCTTCCTTTCTTCTTTCTTTCTCTCTCTCTTTCTTTCTTTCTCTCTTTCTCTTCCTTCCTTCCTTCCTTCCTTCCTTCCTTCCTTCCTTTCTTTCTTTCCTGCCAAAAGACAGGCTCAGGCTGGGGAGGTGAAAGAACTGGACCTATCCCAGGGGGTGGCAGTTCTCATCCCAGCCACTGGGGGGTCAAGGGCAGACCACTGCCCTTCTCTGGCTTGTTTTCTTATCTGCAAAAGTGGGGGGAAAGGACTGGGTGGCCATGCTTTTTCACTGAGCAGCATGGAGGCAAGAGGGGGGAGGGACTGGTCCCCAACTACACTGTTGTCCAGGGACCTTTCTGCTGTTCCCCGTCTAGCAGGATAAACGCCCACCCTGTGCCAGCCAGGGAGGATGGCTGGCTCCAGGGAGATGCTGGCTGCTGTCCCGACGGCTCTGTGCTGAGGAGCACGGTCAGCTTTGCCACGACTCTGCCAATCACTGAGCCCCGCTGTGAGAGGGGGCAAACGGGGAGCTCTGTGCTGCATTCTGAACACGCTGAGGGACGGAAGTGAGGACATGCCCAGGCCACCCACCCAGAATGGCCCAAGAGGAAGACCTGGCCCCCATGCAGGGCATGCCAGTGTCCCTGATCTGGACCCCATAAGCCCTGGTCATGTGTGTCATCTAAGCAGGGTTTCTGCAGCAGATTTCATCTGCGAAGGAGCTTCCCTGCTAAAATGAATGGGACAACCCCAGCGCTCGGTGATTGAAGAATCCCCCCTGACAACTCTGTATCCTTTACAATCAATCTGTAAATGTCACACATCTCTACTAATGGCAGCTTTGTGACAAATTGTGACAAATAGTTCACAAGCAACAAGAGCTGCCTTTAGGGGATTCAAGAAAAAGATGGCCACTTGTCTGCCAATCCAGCTCCCTCCTTCCTTCCTTCCTCCTCTCGCCCTATTTGTTTGTTCATTCATTCATTCCTTCTCACCCAACCAACCAGCCAACCTACCAATATTTTTTGCACATCTGCCTTGTGCAGAGCTCTGGGTGAGCCACCAGGGATTCAGCATTGAATAAGACAATGTATTTGCTGGCCCCATAAAATTTATGCTCTGGAGGGGACAGACCATAAGTGAGCAAATAAGTAAACAAGACAATTACAGATCACAAGAGTGAAAAAGGAAATAAAATGATGGACATCGAGAGTACCTGAGGGACTTCATCATCGTGGTTTGGAGCCCACCCGTCCGCAGGTGGGCAGCCATTTCTAAAGAGGGTCTCAAACTGGAGCGTGCACATCAAGTGCCTATGGACCCTGTAAAAAAATATGCAGTCTGATACCCTAATTCTGGCCGGGGCTTGAGATGCTGCCTGTCTTACTGGCTTTCGGATGATGCCAATGCTGCTGGTCCAGGGACACATTGCCGACCCTGAGCAAGTGACTTGCCTTAGCAGAAACCCCAACATGCATCTCAGCACCCAGCCATTTTACTCTGCATGGACCTGCCTCTCTGCATTCCCGAGTCTCTGAAAGCTGTGCTCGGTCCCCAGGTGCCCCGGGTGCTGTGGGAAGAGCCCTAGGTTGGGCTCGATGGCACTCAAGCCCCAGCGACATTTTCTAACAAGCATGTAACCTCCTGGCCCTGGCGGCCCATCCGTGCACGAGGCCAACAACGCAGCCCTGCTTTCCTTGCAGTTTCATGGTGCGATCAGAGGAAACAGACGCCATTAATATAAGGAGAAGTCAGATCTAGAAGCCTGGCGTTTACCCAGCCTTGAAACAGACAAACGGACAGGGATTCTCAGTTAAGGATTTGAAGGAAGAAGTCGAGAGTCAGCCTCAGCACGCAGTTGTAGGGATTCAGTGCGGGACAAATAAGTCTGCAGTAGTTAAGAGAAAAAGACAGCGGTCGGGAGTCACAGAGAAGCCTTCTCTAAACATCACACAAAACCAGTCTTACCTGAAAAGGCTATGCTGTCTCTTTAAGCCCCCGTTAGGTCTCCCTGATTGTCTTTGACATCAGGGTTGGGCATCTCTGGGAATCTGACCCACATCTGTGGACGATAGAGAACAATTATCAAGCAGACACATGCCCTGCACCAAACACACCTACATAATTGGTGCTTTACTTAAGCTAATGTTTCACATTATTCCGGCCTCCCCCAAGCATCAAGTCGAAAAGGCAAAGCTTGTTTACTCCAAGATTCCTTGAAGCCCAGCTGTGCTGTGTGTGTGCACCACACGTACGCAAAAGCCTCCAGCATGTGCTGTGGGCACGGGCCTGATTAATGATGCTTTTCCTTATTAGCAATAACCAGCTTCGCGTGCACAGCCTTTGGAACTTGTTTCTGGAAACCTCTTCCGAACCACAGGACTAGAATAGAATAACAGGCACTCTATAAATATTTGTTGAGTGACTGAATGACATTGAGGCAGTGAAGCACGGTGGCTAAAAAGGATAGAGACGTCGGCTTCAGAGAGAAGGCTCTGGGTCTATGTCTCAATTACGTCTGTCATTATCTGCATGACCTTACATTCTCTAAGCTTAAATGATTAAATGAACGTAAAATCATTAAGTGAAATCAAGTTTATAAAGCATATTATCGGGCAAGTAGTAAATGCTTGAAACATGTTAGCCGTTGAAGGTGACCATATACACTGTCACCCAAAAAGGGACACATTTGGTAGCAAATAAATCACACCCGAACAGCAGGTGTCAGCCAGGATAGTCCCAGGTAAGTGAGGGCATGTGGTCACCCCAGCTCTTACGGTTTAATACAAGCGATCCTTAGAGGTGATCAAATCCAACCTATTTATTTAGCACATAAAGTTAGTGATTCCTGGGGAGGTTAAGAGTGACCTGAAGTCACAATGCCAATTAGCAGAACATGGGTTCAGGGTCATGCTACAGGTGCTAGGATCCTTGCCCTCAACAACCTGAGCACTGTTGAGCGCCCCAGGGAGGAGGTGGCCTTTGTCACTGCTGATCGGCAAGGTCCCGTTGTGCAAAGGATGACAGTAAACTCAGAGAAGTTAAGAAGCTTGCCTAAGGCCACGCAGCAGTAAGTTCAAGGTGGTCTCCGGGACTCTCTTCCACTGAAGTATGGGATGTCACTGTGTGGCTTCTAACAGCTCCAGTGGCTTCTAATAGTTCCAGAATGATGTCAGTTGTGATTCCAACTTCCTTTTTTTTAAAAAAAAATTTTAAATGTTTTTTAAATTTATTTTTGAAAGGGAGAGAGAGAGAGCGAGGGAGGGGCAGAGAGAGAGGGAGACACAGAACCCGAAGCAGGCTCCAGGCTCTGAGCTGTCCACACAGAGCCCGACGCGGGGCTCGAACTCACAAGCTGTGAGATCGTGACCTGAGCCGAAGTCGGATGCTCAACCGACTGAGCCACCCAGGCGCCCCTCCAACTTACCTCTCGCATCTTCTTTCGGTGTGCTTGTGTTCGGGCTCACCGATTCGTCAAGATCATCGGTGCAGGATGCAGACATCAGGTCAGAAGTCACTGCCCCTTCACCTTGCTGCCATACCCCTCCGTATCCTAGCACAATTACTATGCTAACATACTAGTACATAAGAGTATGTCTTCTATAAGAATATACCGATACATCATAGTATGTCTCTTTCTGGAATCTGCAGGAGAGGCTGGGGCCTGGCACAAAGGGAGTATCACGGCCTCTCCGCTGAAGTTTGCTGCAGGTGACGGTTCTCAGGATCGGCCTCACGGCTGACAATCCAACACAAACTGACAGTGATCCGACTGTCCCCTGTTAAGACAGGAGCATTCTCGGAAAGGGCCTCAAGCCTCCCTGCTGACGCGTCCTACCTCCAGTAAAAAGTGAGGGGTGATGGCCCTCCCCTTGAACAACGGAGCCTAGTTCACAGCCGGTGGGTTTTCCTTGGGGCCCGTGTCTATCCCTCCCTTAAAATCCTGGAGAATCACTGTTTATCTTTTACGTGGGACAGCGCTGGCTCCTCGCTCGCAGGAGCCCACTGAGGGCGCCTCCTGTTGGGGGCGTGTCAGGAGAGTCCATGTGGGTAGCTCGAACGCGGCCGTGGTGGGAGTATGTATACCATGGAAATTGGCAAATGCTATAAAGCAGGGCGTCCCCCCCTTGGAGAACCAGTTGCTAAACATTTACCAACCCGTCGCTGCTGCATTCGTGGCACCGAACCCCACGTGGCTGTTCTGGATCCTAGTCCTGCCACTGTCTACCCATTCTCTCAGTTCTGCTGCCTTTCCCGGCAACCGTGGGCAGTCAACACACCCCCCGGTGCAAAGGATCGAAACATCCTCTAGAGGAGAATCCTTTACAACCAAGTTTCCCCCTCCCGCCCCCAAACGAGACCTTTTAGTACGCTGCTTGTGAAAACATGTTCACAGGGGCACCTGGGTGGCTCAGTGGGTTAAGCAGGCAACTCTTAATCTCGGCTCAGATCATGATCTCATGGTTCACGGGTTTGAGCCCCACGTCGGGCTCTGCACTGACGGAGGGGAGCCTGCTCGGAATTCTCTCGCTCGCTCTCTCTCTCTCTCTGCCCCTCCCCTACTTGTGCTTTCCCCTTCTCTCCAAAATAAATAAGTATTTAAAAAACTTTTATAAGGATGTGTCTACAGAATTCCTTTCAGATCTCTTACCCACACTTTTAGCTTTTAAAAAAAATTATCCAGTTCCCCTCCACTCCCCCTCCCACAGCCCCAAGTGTGATGACCCTATTTTTTTGTATTTCCAGCATGCCCTGGATCCTGTCGGGTCCACATATGGACTGAGTTTCTTTTAAAAGGGCTAAAGTTTCTCAGCTCTCAATTCTGTCTTTAAGGATCTGAGGAGAGGGAGAGGCACACACCATTTGCAAGTGAGGCCGCCAAGAAAAGGCTGGGCAGAGCCCCCCAGCTAGAAACGTCTCCTTTCGAGGAACGCCGATCTACGGCATGAAGTTACGACCTGACCGTTTAAGCGGACGGTCACAGACTGTGGCAAACCTCTAAGACAGAAACCCGGGCTGCCGTTTCGCGAGCACAGACTGTGATTTCCAGCAAGCCTGCTCGAACTGGGAAACGCTGGTCTCAGCCCTCCCTTTCTCGTTGTCTGTTTCCATGCACGAGGGCGCTCTGGGTAACGACGCGGCGAGGCTGGGCTTCACCTTGGCTCTCACCGCGAACGTGTCTTTCTGATGGTTTTAAAAACCAGAGGTAAAGTTTTACCTGGAAGAGAAGCCTTGTTTAACTCGACGGCCCTCCCCACCTGTTCCGCGACTCTTGTTAGAAACGACTGTTCCAGGAGACGGTGCCGGCCTCTGGTTTCAACCCTTCGTTGCATAGAGGGTTCGCATTTATCGAGTGCTTGCTGTATGCCAGGCACAATGCTAAACACTGCATGCAATCCCCTCTTTTTTTATTATTGTGGTAAAATGTCCGTCACGGAAAATTTATTGTGTGGGACATTTTAAGCGTGCAGCTCAGCGGCATTAAGTTCGTTCATATTGTAGCGGGACCATCAGCATCACCTGTCTCCAGAACTTTCTCCTCATCCCAGACTACATGCGTCTACTCTTTCATCCTACGAGGCAGGTTATTATTATCCCCATTTACAGATGGGGAAACTGAGGCACGGAGTGGTACAATAACTAGTCCAACATCCCACGGCTCGGGAATGGCTCTGACTGGATATAAATACACACACTGTGCATCCGGGGTGCACACGCACCCCCACACCTCTCAGTAGACCGTGGCCCCGAGAGGGAAAGGACCTGCCCAAAGTCACCCAGATGGTTTGGGGCAGGATCCCCCACTCACCACCTCTTTCTGTCTCACCCCCCTGCCTCCGTGTGGGGGTACAGTTTCTGAATCAGGGCTCTGACATCCAGTTGTGCCCCCCTTGCAAAGAACAGTATTCTTTTTTGAGAGAGAGAGAGAGAGAGAGAGAGAGAGCACATCAGCACATGAGCAGGGGAAGGGGAGAGAGAGAGGGACAGAGAGAGAATCTCAAGCAGGCTCCATGCTGTCCCTGCAGAGCCTGACGCGGGGCTCAGACTCACCAACCGTGAGCTCATGACCTGAGCTGAGATCAAGAGTCGGACGCCTCGCCGACTGAGCCACCCAGGCGTCCCAACACACCCAGGCGTGCGTTATGACTCAAGGGCTCAGCACACCTTTTCTTAGGTCAGACGGACATAATTTTGGCTTCGTGGGCCATCCGGTCTCTGTCACAACTCTTGAAGGGTGCCATTGTAGCAAAAGGAGCCCTAGATGATGTGTAAGTGGCTGGCCACTTTGTGTGCCCATAAAACGTGATGCACAGACACTGAAATTTGAATTTCACATAATGGTTTTATTGTGATAAAGCACACGTACCAGAAATGGACCATTTTGACCATTTTGAGTGTCCAGTCCAGCGGCATTAAGCACATTCCCATTGTTTTGCAACCACCACCATCCATCGCTGGGATTTTTTCACCTTCCCAAACTGAAACTCCATACAAATCAAACAACAAGTCCCCGCTCCCCTCCCCCAGCCGCTGGCACCCACCGTTCTATTTTCTGTCTCTATGAACTCGTCTAGCCTGGGTACTTCATATAAGCAGAATCATACGCTATCTCATCCTTTTGTGTCTGGCTTATTTCACTTGGCATGATGCGAATTTTACATGATTTTGGCATGTCACAAGACATTATTCTTCTTTTGGCTTTTTCAACGATTCAAAAACGTAAAAACCTTTCTGACCTCACCGGCTACACAAAGCTAGATTTGACCCACGGGCCATCGTCTGGCAAACCCTCATCCACAGAACGTTTTCGCAAACGCCAAGTCTGACACGCTGCTCTGTGCCAATGTTAAATCTAAGGCACAGAGAGGCCACGCGACCTTCCCGTGGTAACTCAGCCACAAAAGTGGCCTTACTCAAATGGGAAGCTGGGAATCTACACCTCAGAGCCACTGGGGAACAAAGAGGTAAAGTTCGGATCCTTGAGTTTTTCGCCAGAAGTGGTTCCACGCTGGGTGACTCAGAAGCTGCACTGTGGCCGGTGAACACACGGAGGTTTCTACCAGCTTCCCATCCTGGAGACAGATTGGCAACGCGTTAGACACTCTACTCGAGAAGAAATGTCAAGTACACACTCATCCTTCTGACTGTCGTTCAAGTCAAACGCACTGGGCCCAGACGGTGAATAGGCAGCTTTATCACTCAAACACTCCCTTTGCCGGAACATTCTTTACTTTATATACCCAGTGACTTGCCAGATGCTTAGAAAGACACATTTTAAAGAATAACAAACACCCCTCTGTTCCTTCCTGGTGGCGGAGGGGATCTTGGGTTTACGGCACCGGGCTCTCAGCAAACCCACCCTTGCTCTGGCTTTCTTCTCCCCCACCGGCCAGAACGTTCACACGTGGGCTTTTCTTCGGGCCGCTGCTGCTGACGAGACCCCATGTAGGGGAACCGGGAAGGGGGAGCCCCCCGTGGAGGGTGGAGGTTGGCCTTACCCAGGCCTGCACAGCGTTGTTTGAGTTGAGTTGTGAATGTATTTCGACACCCCACACTTCTAGGTCAATGCCGGCGAGAAGGGCGAGCAGAGCTTGTGTGCCGGAAAATAAATAGCTCGGGTTCATTTTCCTTAGTTCTCCTTCAAAAGCTGGAAACCGAGGCCACAGGGCGGGAGCAGAAGCGTCGCTGTCTTCAACTGTTGTCTCTCTGATGGTCCCACCCCAGGAGTGGGGATGTCACCTCTCTAAATGCAGGGTGCTTCTTCCCATGAGGGTTGGCTTGGCTTCTGTGGTTCGGGGGTAACCTCCCCCCCTGCGGCATGGTAAGCTGCTTCCCTGGAGTACAGTGTCCCTCAGGCCTCCAGCCACGCAGGGCACAAGCCATCCTGCTTCCCACCGTCACGGAACTACTGCCATCCGTTTTGGTCCATGGTCTTGGCCAGTCCTGTGGAAACCGGTTAGGAACCATTGTCAGCTCCTGCCCGGAGTTCTTTCCTCAGGAAAGCCTGCAGATAAATGGAAGTTTGGGTGTGTTTTTCATACTTGGTAACGAAGAAACCTTGTTTACGACAAAACTCATCTTTGAGACAAAGGCGAATGGCTGGGAAAACCGTATTTCTTCAGCGATTCTGCTTCACTGTAATTCCCAAATCAGATGAACTACATGATCAACGCAGCCAACTCTGGGGAGGCAAATGCCGCATCACCATCGCCGTCGTCGTCATCATCATCGTCATCAAGAGAAGGCGGAGAAGCAGTTTCCTATTTTGACAGTGAAATGCGCGTATGACCACACGACCCCATAAAAGCATTCATTCTGCAGGAAGGCGCATGCAAAAGCCAAGTGCTGTGCTGGGTTCCCAAGGGGACGCAAACACAAGGCATCGGAGGGGTGCAGTCCAGGAGGGAGCGAACACCTGTGCATTAGCTACCCGAACACAAAGCAAAGCAGGCTGCCGAGCAGGTGGGTAACGTGTTTTGGGGGCCGGGAGCAGGCGGAGATTGCCTGAAACGTGGGGTGGGGTGAGGGGTAAGTAGAGAAAGGTTAAAGCCTGCAGGTGTTAAAGTCTTCAGGGCCCCTTTCTAGCAGTTGCTGTGCCGTGACCACCCCTGGTTTCTGGACCTGGCTTCGTTGTTCTTCATGACCCGGGTCCCTCAAACCTGTTACTGGTGGGGCTGTCAGCTGACTCCTCCATATTCTCCGTGGCTGGAGGAGCATCATCTCGCACAGAGGGAGTCCAGACCTAGAGCCGTATCCCCCGGGGGCCCAAACCTACACCTTCCATCTGCAGAAATGTCGGCAGGCACCCACTTGGGAAAAGTCTGCCTATTCAGGACTGCTGTTGGTGCCTGGTGCCACCTCCACCAGCACAGAGACAGAACTCATCTCGCTGATCTTTCCATCCACACGACCTGGCGAGTAGCAGGTGCCCCAGAAGAGAGAAATGGATCATGTCAGGTCACCAGCATCCTGAGGAGAGGTGAAGGCAAAATGCAGTGGAACCAGGGGGATCAGTAAACCTCAGAAGAACGTGCAATGCCAGAGAGTCCATTTGCGAGGTCACGTGCTTGAACATGTCCCCTACACTGAGATTAAATAGAAACTTCTGTATATTACACTCTACACACTCCCCTAATGTTTTTAAGGAGGATTTCGACAAACCTGGCGACAGACACAAAACTTCTGCACAAAGATCATCATAAAAATTAAATGTCAAACCAGGAAACAGGTTTATAAAATATATAATAAAGGGTTACTATCCTTGTGACATAAAGAACTATTCCAAAACAAGAAGAACTACATGCCCTTGTTTTTTTATACGGCAAAATTCATGAAGATGCAGTTCTCAAAGAAGAAATAGAAATGAACGATAAGAATTTAAAAGATCAGCCGTCCCGGTAACCGAAATATTTCACATTAAAGCAACTTTCAGAAACCATTTTTCGCCTATGGGAAGGTTTCAGAAACCAACAGGATGCCTTTTTAGCAAGTTGTAGGGACAAAAACACTCATATACTTCTTGTGGCACTGAAATCGGGTCAATCTTCCTGGGTGGCAGTTTTTGATATATGTCAAATATTTTTTAAAATGTGTTTAGGAGCACCCGGGGGGGCTCAGTCAGGTAAGTGTCTGATTCTTGGTTTTGGCTCAGGTCATGATCTCACATGAGTCCCGAGTCAGACTCTGTGCTGAGCGTAGAGTCTGCTTAAGATTCTCTCTCTCCTTCTGCCCCTCCCCTGCTCACACACACACTCTCTCTCTCTCTCTCTCTCTCTCTCAAAATAAATAAACATTTTTTAAATTAAAAAAAATTTTTAATGTGTATTTATTTTTGAGAGAGAGAAAGAGACAGAGAGACAGAGTTGGAGAGGGGAAGGGCCAGAGAGAGAGGGAGACACAGAATCTGAAGCAGGTTCCAGGCTCCGAGCTGTCAGCACAGAGCCCGATGTGGGGCTCGAACTCACGAACCACGAGATCATGACCTGAGCCGAAGTCGGACGCTCAACCGACTGAGCCACCCAGGTGCCCCAAACATTTTTTCAATTAAATAAATACATAAATAAATTTAGTTTTTGTCCCAGCAACTGTACACGGAAAGAAACATGGTTTACACAAAAATGTATTTATAAAGGGCATTTACTGCATTATGGATTATAAGAGTGAAAGACAGGAAAACATCTAAAGAGCCAAGAGGGAATTAACTAAAAATAAGGAGGCAAATAATAAAACAGTACAGTTTAATGATATGGAAAGATGTTCACAGCAAATTAAGTGAAGAAAAGCATATTGCAAAACAGTATGGTATTGTGACGTTTTTGTTTAAAAAAATAAAAAAATCCCAACTGGTATTTATACAGAAAAACATCTGGAAATATATACTGCAAGGTGTTAATGGAAGTTGTTTCTGAATAGATGGAATTGTGTGATTTGTCCCCCCTCTATTTATTTATATTATTTGATTTTTCTACAATGCTCATTTATTTTTGTAAAGAAAAATATATTATTTTAATAATTAAAACATGTACATAAACAAGACTAGGAAGAATATCTACAGTAAAGAAGAAACATGTTGGAGATCGCAAAGGCCGAAAGAACCTATTTATATACCAATGCGTAAAAATGGAACATTATATAACAGACGTTTCAACAAAGGTTGATATATTCCCAAGTTAACAAAGATATGGAAAAACATTCAACAGGGGCGCCTGGGTGGCTCGGTCGGTTAAGCGTCTGACTTCGGCTCAGGTCATGATCTCACGGTCCGTGAGTTCGAGCCCCGCATCGGGCTCTGTGCTGACAGCTCAGAGCCTGGAGCCTGTTTCAGATTCTGTGTCTCCCTCTCTCTCTGCTCCTCCCCTGTTCATGCTCTGTCTCTCTCTGTCTCAAAAATAAATAAACGTTAAAAAAAAAATTAAAAAAAAAAAAAAAAAAAACATTCAACATAATTAACGATGAGGGAGCTGCAAAATTAATAAATGAAAGGCAATAATCCCCCCATTTCCAATTAACTATAGCATTTGAGTTTTTAAAAAACGTACTTGTTTTTAATTGAGAAGTGTCATACTTGTGCTTTATAAAGAGTTTAACCAACATGAAAGTTTCAAAGGCATACCTCAAATCCCACCAGCCAGAAACCACAGCATTAATATTTGATGAATGTCATTCTAAATTTCTGTAAGGAGAGACAGAAGCATGAGTAGAAATAATTCCATAGTGTTTATATATATAATAATGCTATTATATCACATATATATGACATATAGTACTAACATATTAATAATGCTCTGTATGCTGTTATATATAATAATGCTGTACATCACGTATATCATATATATGATATATATTATATTATTAATATATTAATAATGTTATATATTCTGTATTATAGATAATGCTATATATGATATTATATTATTAAAATAATGTATATATATAACATTTTGTTCTTTTTTTTCTCTCTTCAGTTTCCTCAGTGCCCAGAACAGTGCTCGGTACACGGAAGGCTCTAAAGAAATATTTGAGCTGAATAGTATCATATCATAATACCATGTTAAAATAAAACGACTTTAAATTAATTTTATTATTTTTTTAGAAAGGTATCTTTTTTTAATGTTTCTTTTATTTATTTGGAGAGAGCACACAAGTGGGGAGAGGCGTAGGGAGAGAGCAGAATCCCAAGCAGGCTCCATGGTCAGCATGAAGCCCGATGCAGGGCTCAGTCCCATCACCCTGGGACCATGACCTGAGCCAAAATCGAGAGTCAGACACTCAACCGACTGGACCACCCGGGTGCCCCTAATTAATTTTATTTTATTTTATGGTAGGTAAAAAAAAAAAAGCTTCTGAACTTCAAATAAATGTTTGCAGTTGGCTGAATTTCCAAAGGAGATATTAATTCTTGTAGATTCCTCCAGTGTTTAAAAAAAACGGTGATTAAAATTCATGAAGCGATCGGAGTCACGACGCTTTTTTCCAAATTTTTATGTTTTAATATCGATTTCTTATTCTTGAGAGAGAGAGAGAATGTGGACTCATTTCCTTCCCACCTCCGAGTTTTTGTTGAGTGTTAACGACCCTCCAAGGCCTTCATTTGGACCCATGTCTTTGGTTGGTGGAGCTCCTTCCAGAAGCGCGTGCAGGTGCCAGAGGTCCTGCATTTTCCCTGCTCAGGTGTCCGCCCACTTCTCTTTCGCTGGAGTGACAGCTTGCATCGCTCTAGTATCTTTTTGGATTTTGCTTTCTCCCCTTCAGAACACTCCAGACATTACTCCGTTGTCTTCTCTTACTGAGTCTGGGAAACCTGGCATTTTCCCCTTGTAGGTTTCTCCTGCATGAAGGTCTGAGAAGTCTTTGTGTGTCTCCGAGTTCAATATTGTCACCAGGACACAGCTAAACGTCAGTACCTGCATACCATTTTTTTTTCCTGATGCCCTTTCGATCTAAAGGTTTGTACTTTCTTTCTGAGGATTCAGCTCTCTGGGCGTATTACCCCTCTCTCATTTGCTGGGTCCCTAATTCTGAGAGCTCATGACCGTGTTGGACCATCTTTGTCCTCTGTGGCTCTCAAGAGCTCTAACCTGCTTGGTCTTGTCTTCTTCCTGTGCATTTACCACGAACAATTCCAGCAAGCCTTCCTTGTCAATAATTTGATCTTTCAGTGGTGTCTTTCTTATTCTTGACTTCCAGTGTATTGATGAGGTCATCAATGCTGTTTTTTAAAACTTGGCCCTGTGTGTCCTTTCCTCCGAAATCTTTATTTTTTTAAATGTGTTTATGTTTATTCATTTCCTGAAAGAGAGAGACAGAGTGTGAGCAGGGGAGGGGCAGACAGAGAGAGAGAGAGAGAGAGGGAGACACCGAAGCCGCAGCCGGCTCCAGGCTCCGAGCTGTCAGCTTGACGCGGGGCTCGAACTCACAAACCGCGAGATCATGACCTGAGCCGAAGTCGGACGCTTCATCGACTGAGCCACCCAGGCGCCCTGCTCTGAAATTTTTTAAAATCTCGTTCTATTATTTTATATCATCTCACTTGTGAGGCCTTGTTTTACTGGATTCATAGTCTTACTAAGTGCCTCTTATTCAACATGTTCATAGGTCATTCCCGGAATATGTTTTCATCCAGGGCAGGTTCCTTTTTTTTGTTTGTTTTTTTGCCAGCTACGTTCCCATTCTTTCCTGCGTTGCTGTTGCTATCATGTATTTGCAAGACTGTCACACCATGTCTTGTCTTATTCAAGTTGAACGAGTACAGCTCTTTATGTGCCTAATTTACTCTGAAATAGTGGGGGGATTTTCCCTGACCCCCTTTTCACCCTATTGAAGGCTCATTGTCTCATAGACCGCACCGTGGTGGCGATGTTACAAACTCTCCACACGAGAGTTAGGGAAACCAGATGGGGAAGGAGCAGGTCAGCGGGTAGGGAGCCGGGCCAGCAGCCTTCTCTCAGAGGCCCGGGCTCTGGTCTCTCCGGGGATGTCACTAGATGTCGTAAGTCAAGGGCCATCCCATCCAGCCAAGTCTGTGTCACACTTCTGCGGCTTTTGGCTTCCTGCGCACCGGCAAGCCTCGGCTGAGGTTTCAAGGGGACATTTAGGGCCTTGCAAATTCAAGGGATCTTTCCACAGGGCTACCGCCTCTTGCCTTCTCTGCTAGAGATCCTGTTTCTCTCTTAATTGAAGAGAATTCGGAAAAATGCTAAGTTTCACCGACCATCTTTCTTTTCTTGGAGAGAGAGGTTTGGGCTCAGAAGCTGCACGACATCAGGATTTTGTTTCTTTCCAAGGTCACGACTTTTTAAGACAAAGACCATTCCTTGCTTGGCTACTTTGGGTTTGTTTGTTTTGTTTTTGTTTTTGTTTCTGTAGGTTTTGTTTTTCTGTTTGTTTTTGCTTTCTTTGCTCTTTGGGTTTTTTTTTTTTTTTTTTTTGCTTTCTTTGCTTTTTGGGTTTTTTTTTTTTTCTTTTAATTGTTGCTGTCATTTACTAATCTGTTTCCTTCGTTGGGAGTTAGGAGGATGAATATCCTTCTACTTTCTTTGGCCAGAAATCCCTCCCAATCTTCTTAAGCAGAATGGACTAAACAAAACTTTTGTGATGACTCAGGGAGCTCACTGAGACCCTAATAATTGAAATGTCCCTTAGATGCGGCTTCAGCTGCAGGTGGTGACGACGTTGCTACGGGAGGTCGGAGGGGTGGGGATCCTAGGAGAAGATCGAGTCCTTGATGCTCGTAGTTTCTTGCTGCTTTTCCTCTGTCTCATAAACATGAGATTAAACCGGTAAGGCCACGTGCCCTTCTGACCAGTGGGGAAAACGTGTATTTCCCTAGAACCGAATTCATTGGAAAAACCAGGAGAAAGAAGCCTCATTTCAAGGGTCTTCCCGGTGCCCCAAATCTCCATCTTCACTCCTGTTCTCCGGGTGTATCCCACTATCAGAGAGTGACCCGTGCTGTCACATCACGAAGTCCAGAGACTAACGCCCTTCCTGCCAGCTTGCCCACTCTGTGCGGCCACAGCACCAGCAGGTGAGTCCCCAAGTTCTGAGATTCCGATGGAAGCTTCTACCAGCTGTGGGTCTTGGTTCTGAGCCACAGACCGCAACTCAGGCTAACCGCAGCGGGAAGGAATTCATGTGGAATGATGGGATACCCCCCCTACTCAAAGAAGGACTGAGTATCCAGACTTAGAAAAGACAGGATCAGGGAAGCTCCAGGAACCTGGGAGGGAGGACACAGAGGACAGTTTCTTCTCGGCACTGCTGTTGAAATAAATCCACTTCAACCATCTTCTGTCCCAAGGTTGCTCTACTCAAGACTTAAATTCACAGAGAGAGGGTCCGCTTGCCTCCCCCCACCCCAACCTCCATCCCTCCCTGACTAAGCAAAAGCACCTTGGGGAGGTAGTTCACCAAGCGCCTGTTAAAAGAAGGGGTCCTGGGGGCGTCTGGATGGCCCTGTCAGTTAAGCATCTGACTCTTGATTTCGGCTCAGGTCATAATCTCACGGTTCGTGAGACATCGCTTCCTGCCCCGCATCCTGCTCTGTGCTGACAGTGTGGAGCCTGCTTGGGTTTCTCTCCCTCCCTCTCTCTCTGCCCCTCCCCTGCTCTCGATCTCTCTTTCTCAAAAATAAATAAGCATTTAAACAAGAAAAAAAAACTTGGCTTTTAACAAAATGTCTCTCTCACACACACACGACTTCATATGATACTATCTGATGGGTCAATGTCTCAACAAATTCTAAGCTATAACAACACTTTATTGTCCGAATAACACAGTCTGGAGCTTAGGTTAAAGCGGAGAGGCGGCTTGGATGGGAGGGATACATTTAAAAACCACTAGCCTTGACTGTATGCGGGTAAATGTGAAGCCACAGTTTAGCGTTCGAATAAGCCAATAATTCTGTAGGGCAAAGAACAAGTCAGAAAAATGTAATTGAGAGGCAAAACCAGGTGATTGGCTTTGCTACTCCAACTGTGGTTCATAGAACAGCAGGACCCAGCATCCATATCACCTGTCAGCTTATTAAAAACACAGAATTTCAGGCCCCCTCCCAGACCTACTGAGTCAGAATCTACAACTTAACAAGACTCGCAGGTGATCTGTGCACCCATGAAGCTCTGAGAAGCACAGATTCAGGGCACAAACCTTCAAGTCCAACTGCCTAGCTTAGCAAGTGGTTGATGTGGGAGAACTTCAGAGAAGCAGCTCAGCTAAAGGGTACAGGTCAGGATGGCAGGATGAGAGAAATCGCCATTTGCCGACCGAAGGGACCTTGACAGTGCTCACGATGGCTGTGAAGACAGACAAAAGACCAATGGGGCGCTGTCTCATGAAGTGACCAGGCTGACACCTGGTCCCACGGGACCCACAGAACAATCTTCACATCGTTAAAAATGGAATCGCCAGACAGCTCGCATAAGACAGAGGAAGCGTGGGACCCATGAAGGATTCTTTCCGGAGAAGGAACCCTGAACGGAATCCCACCTCTCATTCTAACTCCCACGTTGAAGGAAATATGGAGGACAGAGGAACATGTTAAATGACACCACAGAGGCATAAACAGCAAAATCTAGAACATTTCGCCCATGGGGAAAAGTGGGAAACTATTATGAAGAGAAGAGGCTAAAAGCATCACCCAAGTGCAGTGTTGGGTGGTTGTACCTTGATTCAAACGCACCAACTGCAAAAGGACATTTTGGGGGTGATCAGGGGAAACTGAACAGGCACCAGGCGTTAGATGATATGAAGGAATAATGTGGGAGAGCAATTATCCTGTTACAATTATATAAAAAAGGAAAAGTCCTTATCTGTTACATAAACTTACTAAAGTATAGGTGAAACAATATGGTGTCCAGGATTAAAATGCTCCGGGAAACAACAACGAATGTGGGGAAGAAAGAAAAAACAAGATGGCAGAATGTTGACAGTCATTGAGAAAGCAGGTGATGGAAACGTGGAGGTCCATTATGCAATTCTCTTTACTTTTGTAGATGTTTGCCATTTTCCAAAATAAAAAGTTTTTAAAAACAAACATGTCTGGCCTCGTATCTTGGTTCCAACACTCCCCGGCCGTGTGGCCAAGTGAAAGTTACTGAACCTCTCTGGGCCTCACTGTCATCATCTATAAAATAAGAATAATGACAGTACCTGCGTCACAGGCTTGTAGTGAGGATTAGGAGGCGGTACATGTAGCGTGCATTATAAAACATCTGGCACGTGGAAAACACTCAATAAACGTCCACCACTGATTCCATACTTATGTCCTGGCTCAGGTTCTGCCCAGAGACAAATCGAGGCCGGCGTCTTGGAAAGCCCTGAATCAATAAAACCTTTGCAAGACCGAGGCCTTACCTTATGGAAACATTGGCAAATACAAAACCGTCAAGCTTGTTTTGATTCTGCTGGAAGACAGCGGGGGCCTGAATCACCACCCCCTATCAAGCTCAGAACTTATTTGCTTGAACAGCCCACAGAATACTTCTAGAAGGGCATCTTGTGCTATTTTTCTCTCCTGAGGTTTCATAGATGTTATGTCTCCGGTTTTAAGAGGCCAAGTTTAAACGACTGCCTCCTTTAAAGGAGCCTCAGTCTTTCCATCTGTAAAAGGGGCACCCTTGTGCAATCCTTTGAGGGCTGAGGGAACATCCCTGTGGAGCACTCACTCCAAGGCAGACTCCTGGGGACAGCCAGTTCTCTCTCAGATGTGATTCCTCATGCTCCTCAGCCTTTCCCCAGCCCCCTCTCTTGCTCTGAAAAGAAACCCTTCCTTTGGCTCCCCATCGGCTGCGTGTCTGGGATTGTGGGGTGCTAGCTGCTCTTCAGAAGGGACCACTTGGCCTCTTAAGAACAGAGACATAACCTCTATGAAATCTTGATAGAGAAAAATAGCACAAGATGCCCTTCTAGAAGTATTCTGCGGGTTCTTCTCTCTGGTGCCTCCTTTTCTATTTCCTACCAATCAGGAGGTATCTGTGGGACCCACATTGTGCCCCGGCACATCCGCTCTGCTGGGCCCCAAATCTCCATATCCCCGACTCTCCGGGCAGCCCCCTGGCCTTGAACTCTCTGCCCTGAATTTGAGGAACAGGAGTATTTAAAGATGCCTCAAACAGTTCTTTCCAGCACTGGCCACTTGCCTCACTCCCCCCCTTTAAAATTTCCAGCTGAGGCTCGGTCACATCTCTCCCTGCAAGGTGTGTCTGAAATTCATGGCACCCGGATGGAGACGCACACTTGTTTCCTTTTCCAAGAGCATTCCTATTCCCCTTGAAAGAAAGGGAAAGAACAAAATATGTGATTTCTGGCTCTCCATACCATTTCCTAGAGGAAACCGTGGCCCCATAAATTGTGAGGAAAATACTAAGTCCCAAGGCCGGGTGGCTGCTGATGGTCCCAAGGGGCGGAATGATAGAGACCAGAGCGTGGGCACTGCTGGGCCCATGGGAAGTGGGGTGCCCATTCCCTGCATTCTCTCAGGATTAGCGTGCATTCTCTTCTGTTTTTAGAATATTCCAGATGCTTTCAGGTACTCCGTAACGTCGGCAATGTGACCACCCCTCCAGTAGACACTAGAGCACCAGCTGGGGGATCGGGTGGTTCAGGATCTGGCCCAGGGGACCCCAGGAGGGGGAGGTAGTCCCCCTCCCTGCCCTTTGCGGCATGGCGTGGCCCATGGGACAGTAACATGACGCCAAAAATCCCACCAACAGTTGACGTATGAGAGCTGAAACTACGGCAGGGTGAGAGGCTCAGATTCCCACCCTTCCCCTGGAACCCCCCCCCCCCCCCCCCCGCCAACCCGATCCCCATGCCCTGGGGCTCAGCACCCCTGTAGCCTGGGCAGTGCCCGTGGGCAAGAGAGGCAACTTCGGGCTCAAACCAGCGGATCAAACAGACCACAGCTCTGCTCTAGGTCACCGGCCATTAACGTGGCTCCTCCCATCAGTCCGGCTGGTCACAGCTGCCCGGACGCTCTCTCCTGATGTCATTAAGAAACTGCTTTCATAGCACACCAGCGGCGGAGAAGCCCTGTCAGGGATTTCCTAAAAAGCCCCTGAGACGGCCGAGCACTGCACGCACGCGGCCCGGACAGGCAGATGTCCCCCGCTACCCCTGGGGCGCTCCAGGGACCAGCAACCCCAGTGTCACCTGGGAGCTCTTAGAAATGTAGAATCTCAGGCTCCGTCCAGATTGCCGCGCCACCTCCACACGTGACAAGGTCGCAGGTGGCTCGTAGGCACATTAGAGCTCAAGAAACACGCATTCACGGAGATCGTGGCATTTCAGCCAAACCATCCGAGGTAACAACCAGCTCCCGGCGTGGTATCATTTGCGAGGCTGGCTCTATCCTCAAAGCCACTTGGAAACAGGATGTGGGGAGGGGGGTGAGGAGGAAGTGCCGTCTTTGGTTTGAATCCTGTTAAATACGGACTACACACGGGTGATGCCGAGCCCGACTCCTCTCCGTGTGCGGGGTGGGCAAGGAGGCTGGGATCGCTGTGGCTCCCGATAGGGCTCCGCATAAGACAGGCCCACGGTTCCCACCTCAAACTCACAGGGAAACGGGAAGCTACCCAGCAGACAAGCCAGGCCAGTCCCATTTTTGTACTGCTTTTTCCAATGCGCTCAATTATAATGGCAATTGTTATCGTGGGGTTCACAGCTACACTTACTGAAAGTTGAAAAGCCCGCAAATGTATGCAGTTCACTCTTGTAATTGCCCCCACGAGCCCTCGTTCTTGAACCTGTGGCCCCACGGACGGTTTGTGCTGGAAGTTCGGTGATCAGAACCTGGGCAAGGTTCTAATGAGCTTCAGAAAGTTCCACGTGGCAGGTGGAGGGAAAAAACAAGCAGGGAACCCAGAGCTGGACGCTAAGCCTGGAGCCGGGGATGAACAGCACCGGGGATGAACACACTGGAGCCTGGGGTGTGAAAGGCAGGAGGGGCCGGGGACCTACATGTAACCTGCACAGCCCAGCCAGGAGAGTTCTCCGGCAGGTTGCCAGTGAACTTGAGGCAGGGTTTGCAGAGCATGGTCGGCTGCCTCTCATTCCCAGGGCCATCCCCCCCATTGGCCTCTCTGTCCAGTTTCATTTGGGTTCACTGAGCATGCCCAGAACAGGCAAATCCATAGAGACAGAGAGCTTAGTGGTTGCAGGGCCTTGGGGGCGGTGGCAGGAGAGGCTACCAGGAAAGGGCTTTTCTTCTGGGATGATGAAAATATTCTGGAACTCTACATGGGTGTGATAGAACATAACACTGTGAATACAGTGAATGCTACCAAAATGTACATTTTAAAACAATTATTCTTGTGTGTATTTTACTTCAATAAAGAAGTGAAAAAGTCTAAGGCCCCAGAGGTCACGCATTTAAATCGAAGAGGGGGGCGCCTGGGTGGCTCGGCTGGTTAAGCGTCCGACTTAGGCTCAGGTCATGATCTCGCGGTTTGTGAGTTTGAGCCCCGCTGACAGCTCGGAGCCTGGAGCCTGTTTCCGATTCTGTGTCTCCCTCTCTCTGCCCCTCCCCCGCTCACGCTCTGTCTCTGTCTCAAAAATAAATAAACATTAAATCTAAGAGGATATTTGTCTCCTTCGGGTGGAAAGATCTTCCCGGCTTTGGTTTGTAAGACCCTCTCGAGACCCTCCAGAGCCAGTCACGGCCTCAATGTTCACAGATGCCCCCAATTCAGGAAGGAAGGCAGAAGGCCACGGCTGGGCTTCTGAACGCACTCGCTGTTTCTGTCACTCTGGGCAAGACGCGTAATGTCCTCAAGCCTCAGTGTCCCTTATCTAGAATGGCTGAGGATGGTTAGTTCTACGTGCTTCATAGGAGATCGTAAAGAACAAAGCCAACAGGGCCACGAAAGCCACCCAAACACCCCGCGCCGTCATGAAAGTAGGTTTGCTGTCAGGCAAGGAGCTAGAAGCAGCCTGCTGATTGTAGGAGAAAACCCACACAAAGGAGATCCACGGGGATCCCCAAGAATCCATTCGGTCCAGCCCCCAGCCTCCTGGGGAGAATGGCTGTGCCGGGCTATGGGGCTCTGATACATTCACTGGTTCGAAAACTATTTTGAGGATGCCAGTTCTAGGCCAAACGCCCACGTAGGTGTTTGTTGTGGAAACGGAACAAGATGGATGAAAATCTCTGCCCATGTGGAACGTTCCTTCTGATCCCAGGGACAAGCAGTGGGCATGCAGGTGCCAACGTGAGGCTCCATTACTCACTACCCTTGTGCACACCTTCACCAGGCAAACGTTCGGGAGCCGCCCCTCTAGGCCGATGGAAGAAGACAGGGCCCCTCTGTGGGCAATGCAGGGTGATCGTGAGGCCGTACACGAAGACTCATCTGAACAAGGCAGTCACCCGATCCACCTGCCCATCTCGCAGAAATGCCACTTTTCGGAGACTAGCATTGTCCCGTGCGCTGTGCCATTTAAGTTATAGAAGCTCTGTGAAGCCAGAAGCCATAGGATTGGCGTGACTAGTTTATCAGACCACTGGTCAACCCAGGAAAGCAGAAAGGCAGTGGCAGCAAAGACACAGGTATACACCAGGTGCCCAGAAGAGAAGGGGGCACAGAACAGGAGGTCTGGGCCAGAGTATAATGTCCATCCCTGGCCAACCTGGCTCACGGGGCCAGAATACCTGCTGGGTCCCTAGGAGAGCAAGGGTGCTTAGGGTAGTGAGGAAGTGGGGGAGACAGAAAGCTGGGGAACATCCTCTAGACTCATGACCACAAGATCAGAGCCAGGAAGAGCCCCGATAATGCCAGTTGTGACATGAGAGGGATAAGACATTAAGTCACTGACTCCAGTGGATACATCAGCCCAGATGAGCTCAGATCAACCAGATAACTCAGTTCACTAAACAAGGGTTTGGGCTCAAAGGAAGCCGCACGCCCTGCAGGGTTCGGAGGGCGCTGGGACCCAGGACAGGTAAGTCTGGATGAAGAGAGGGGAGGGGTGTGGGAAGCGGACCAGGCAAGGACTAACCTGCAGACGAGGGGTGCAGGGTGCCGGGGTGGGAGCACAGGCCAGAGAGGGGCTAGCCCGGGGGAGCAGGGCTCTTGAGGGGAGGGGAGGGGAGGGGAAGGGCGGTGGGGAGTAGACACCTGCCGCTGTCTATGAATAATGAATAAGGAGAGTGGGAGGGGAGGGGGAGAAGATGGAGGGAGAGAAAGGGAGAGGGAAGAGAGGGAAGGCGGGGGCGGTGGGGAAGGAAGGGGAGGCAAGGAGGGTGGGACTGAGTACAGAGAAGGGGATGGGCCACTCAAGGACCCGGGAGCGGCCTGTGCCAGCCCGCTGCAGTCCGGCTTGGCTCGCGGCCTCCCCAGCCTGCCCACAGCCCGTCAATGCCGCTTTTGTGACCCGTGACCCAGGTACAAGACCCAGCCCCTCCTCCGCCACCAACGGGGAGCTCAGCTCAAGGCCTCACATCATCTGGTACCCCGCGCGGCGGGTCATAGGGCAGGGAGGCAGCCTCTCTCACTGGCACCAGAAGCTGCAAACAACCAACTTATCACTGCCCCTTTGTGTGGGAACAATGGGGTCCCCAAGAGCTCTGCCGGCCAGAGAGAGGAAGTCTCAGGACAATGACCTCCCTTCCCCCATTTCCTAGTCTGTGTGACAATGTGGGGATGGAAGAAATCTCAGTGCTGCAGAGTCCCGGTGGCTCAGTGACCCCGGCGGGCCCAAGTTCCCACCTGTATATTGTCATCGCCTGCGACGCAGTGACTGCTGGGCCATCTTCTTAGCCGGCGTGTGGCCTCCAGAATGCCTCACACCTCAGCCTTACCTCCTGCTCTATTTTTTATCACCTTTGGACACCACAGCATCTACTTACTTGATTGTTGTCGGACTCTCTTTAGTGAAATGCAAGCTCACTGGAAACAGAGAATTTATCTTGTTCAGCGCAGAATTCCCTGGCATTTAGTAGGCGCTCAATAAATATTTGTGGAAGGAATCTGCCCCCCCCCAACTTCCCACAATGCATTTTGCTCTCCCTCACCCCTAAAGACTCTGAGCTCCACTCATGCTGTTCCACTGGTCTAGAACACACTTCCAGCCCCTCCTTCGTCTGGACAGGTGTCACTTACTCTCCAGCGTTCAGCTCAAGGGATTCACAGCCCCACTGTGGGCTCAGTGCCTCCGTCCTGGCCAGTAGATTTGCCACAGCGCGTTGAAATGATCAGCTTCTGTACAACTGTTTCATCCAACGGGACTGGAAACTCCTCGCGGACAGGAGAAAAAAAACGCTATCTTTTAATTTCACTAACTTCAAATTAATCTTCAGCATTTCCAACAATTAGAAACACAGGCCCCACACCACAGCAGCATTAGCAGTTACCTGTGATTACTGGCCCCAAGCTGTCTTATAACTGTTGCAGACATTGTAAAACGGCATTTACCCTCCTCCTTACCTTGAAATGTAGTTAATACTATATTTGTTACTGTAGTCATTATCCCCATATGGACTTTCATTAATACAGAAGCATATGTGCTATTATACCACACACGCTTAATATTTTCATAGCCATGTAAATTGTATCTGAATACATTCGGCGTCCTTTGTGATCTTGTGTATTTTATTTTATGCATTTAAAACCATCATTCTGAGAAGGTCACTGGATGACCGAGGGGTGCCTGAACTCCCGGAGGTCAGCCCGCCTCTAGGATTTGGGTCTCCCGTGATGAATAAGAATAGGTAAATCTCCCCTAGAGCCGCGCTCCGTGGGGTGAGACGGAGAGTGAACACGAGCACAAGTGAATAATAATGTAACTTCACATCGTGAGCATTACGGTAAGAAAATAGAGCAGGGTAAGGGATACAGACAGAGGAGGGACTGTCTGGATGGTGGGTCAGGAAAGGCTCTCAGAAGGCAGCATGTGTGAGCAGAGATCTGGAGGAGAAAACGTGAGCAGTACAAAGAACTGAAAGGACGCCATGGCAAATGCAAAGGCCCTGAGGTAGGCCTGAGAGGGCTGTGCTGCCTTGTGGCTAGAGGAAGCTGGATGGGGGATGGAGATATGGAAGGGTAGCCGACTGGGCCAGGCCCATAGGACTCTACCGGCCTGGGACAGAGCTGGGGTTTCATCCCAAGTGTGATGGGGGCTACCCGGGGTGTGACAGCAAAAAAAAAAAAAAAAAAAAAGCAACAACAACAGAGAATTTCCCAATCAAATTTACAGCTGAAAAGATCATTTGGAGGCTGCCTGGGTGGCTCAGTCGGTTAAGCGTCCAACTCTTGATTTCGGCTCAGGTCACGATTCATGGTTCGTGAGATCAAGCCTGGCCAACAGGCTCTGTGCTGACAGCATGGGGCCTGCTTGGGATTCTCTCCCTCCCTCTCTCTCTCTGCCCCCCACTCACACTCTGCCTCTCTCTCAAAATAAATAAACATTTTTTTTTTAAACTAAAAACAAGAGAAGATCATTTTGACTGCCAGAGGGAGATGGAAACAGAGGCTGGTGAAGAAGCCATTGTATTCACCCAGCCAAGAAACAATGGAGCCGTGGCCCAGCATGGGAGCTGGAGAGAGGATAAAAAGTGGCTGGGTCTGGAATATATTTTGAAAACACAGATGACAGGACTTCTGATGGCCTGGAGTGGGGAGGGCCCGGGAGGAGGGCTGAAAGAGAAGAGCCCAGCATCTCCCGGCTGGGGGCCTCGACAGAGGAGGGCAGCAATGCCAAGATGGAGAAGCCAGAGAGAGGAGCGAGTGGGGGCAGCGCGGGCCTGGAGCTCTGCGCCCAGCCGCGTGGGTACCAAACGCCAAGTCCCCACACCCTGGGCCAACCGACATGCCCATCCCCGTCCGGCTCTACCCGTAAGGCAAATCCTCTGCCCTGGCCGAGTCCCTCTGCCCCTTAATGCCCCCCGTCTCCCACTCCACTCTCGCCTGAGGACCCCAGTCCTCTGCTCACACGCGAGGGCCCAGAGAAAGCCCCCTCTTCCATGCAGACTCCCTGCGGTCCCTCTTTCCTCCGAACCCCTGGTTCCTCTAGGTCCCTCCTTTTGACTCGGCGCGGCCTGCCTGCTTCTGCTCACTTTTCTTCCACCCTCTCTCCAAGTTCTATCAGTCCCTTCGGGGTGGGAGAGGCGTCCCCATGATGCTCAGAAGAGCATCGCGCCCAGGGAGATGTTCCTGGGCTAGTCTCGACACATCGCAGATGGTGTATGACAGATCAGAGGGTCCTTGGGTCTGCCCGCAGCTGAAGCCACTGGTTTTGAAATCACTCAGTGTTTTTGAAATCACTCAGTGTTCACGTCTCCCAACGTGAACACTGAGTGAAAAACAACTCACTGGGTTATCATCTAAAACGCGACTTTTCAGAGTGTCCGCGAAGTTCTGAAACTCTTTTAAGGATATTCCAGAATCATCTCAAGCAGAAAACCCAGCATGGAGTTCGTTCCATCAGTAGGCCAGATACCCATCTGGCCAACACCCAGCTTGTTTGGAATTTCTTCACTAGCTTTCAGATCACCTTGGCAAGGCAAAACGCGGGTGTTGCCTTTTAGAGGCAAGCCTCCGCATCTACCGTGTCCTCACGCTAAGGAGGGGAGAGACGATTCTCGGTGTCTCTAGGCTGTCGGCTTTGTTTCTGCTACACAACCAGGGTACCGAGCCTTGGAGGTTAGTTCCGTGTAACAGTGTGTAAATCACACGTCCGCAAACACTGCAACGTGGCCTTCGTCCTCAGCATGGAGATCTCCCGTTGTCGGCCAGATTAGAAACGTACAGCTTGCTCTCAACGGCCCGCTGCCGTTTCATGATAAGACACAACCCTAAGAGCCGGCGCGCCGTTGAGACAACCCGTAAGTTCAAGAGCACGATCCGTTTTCATCACGAAAGCCCCCTTCCTTCCCAAGCAACCACCAGACACACTCACCGCTGGCTACGCGCACCGCAGATTCGGCAGGGAGATCCAGCAGCTTCCAAGGATTAAAGATGGGGTGATGTCACAGCAGCCCCACATCGTGGTGATCCGAGGAATGCTTTCACCTGGTGACTTCAATGCGTCTTTGACAGAGGGACGGGGTGACTGGAGGCTGGACTCGTTCAGGATTCCACAAACAACTAGGAAGCCTTTGAACATGAGGGCAGTGGGGCAGGTGCGGAAAACTGGGGCCTGCTCTCCTCCTCCAATGTACTTGAACTCTAGTCGAGGAGGTGAGAGAAATTCACCAGCCCCTGCTCCCATGTGCCACGTGGAGGTACAGACAGTCGCCAGCTTCTCGTCCAGCCGCGGGGAAGGGCTTCAGGGGGAACCCGGACGTGAGAAATGATCCCGGGGACGTGACAGGTGCCATGTTTCAGACTTCAGGCCGTGGTTCTGATTGGTTCTTCCAATTCTCTGCTTCTGGAAAGTGATATTAGAGCAGGCTTCCAGAAAGACAGAGTCAAATTTGTATCCCAGCCCAGGCACCCAGCCACTTTTTCACCTCGGCACATTCTGCACCTCTCTGATGCTCAGTTTCCTCCTTTGTAAAAGAGGGATAAGACTTTAAGGGGTGCTCGGAATAAAGAGGAGAGAGAGATGGTTCTGAAGTTCAGAGAAGCATGCCTGGCACACAGCATTTGCTCAGGAAATAGTAACTATTGATCTTAGGAAGCAAGACGCACATGGTCATTGGAAGACAGAGAACATTCTAGGGCAGGGTCTCAGGAAGGGCAGCCATGAGCACAAGCCGGCCTAGAAGTATCCCTATGGAGATGCATCTGCTCAGCCTTTTTTGCCACTCTTCTGGTGTCATGACACAGGCCGGTGTTCGCAGCCGTGGACAGACCTGCCAGCCTCCCCGCCCCCATCCCCAGGCCTGCTCTGCGCCCACCAAGCAGCACAGGGCGGAGGGAAGGCCGAATGCCAGGGAGAAGAAAGCCTTGATGAATGTGAAACAGACCAAGGAAAGCTTTGCAGGCCAAATAGATTTTTTGCAGCCTATTGATTTTGGAAGCCCATTTGCAGAACTCATCTAAGGCTCGTCCTGGAGGCCTGTCCGCAGCCCGGCGCCTGGAAAAACGAAGCAGAACACTTGTTAATTCCTTCTGTGGCTCTGCGGCCACCGCGCTGTGCCAGCCCCCGCTCTGCCGGCTGCAGGGCTCGCTCGTTCCACACCTCTGCTCCTCTGGCCATCCTGGGGACCTGCGTGAGACAGCCAATTCCCCGCCTGGGTTACAGAAAACCGCAGGTTCGTGAGCAGCCCAGGGAGGCAGCTGAGGCCAGTGGGACATATTAATCCCCTTCTTTCTACCTGCACTTTTCTCTGAATAAAAATGCACTTCAGAATGGTAAGAGGTAAGTAGGACAGTGAGCCTGATCAACCTTATGAAAGTTTTAGCCTCAAAAATATGCACCAGTCACGTACCCACTTTATCGGCTTGCGGTTAGAACAGTGACCCACCTGGCTGGTCACGCTGCAGGCACCCCAAATCTAGACCTGTATTCCAGCCTTCTTCTGTATGGACGAGGCAGATTCAAACAAAGCCAGTTAGCGTCATCAGACCCACCGCAGGTTTTACCTGTAGACGTAAGGTCAGTTATCACGGCCGATTTGCCATCTTTAAAGACGCCCCTGTTTTTGTTTCTTACAGGTTTCTTTAGTTAGGTAACCAGACCGAGGGTTGACTCTCGACTCTGACACCTACTAAGTGCTCGATCTTGGGACAACAAAACCTCTACATGTTTTGTGGGCACCATCTGGGAATGTTACCTCCTCTGTACAATTGCTGAAAAACGTTTTTCAGGGAAGCCACAGTACCTCGTTACTGAACCATTGGTGAACTCAGAAAAAAGAAGCCGTCAATTAGGTCATTTATTTATTATTTAGTATTATTTATTTATTATTTTTAAGAGAGAGAGAGAGAGAGAGAGAGCACGAGCAGGGGAGGGGCAGAGAGAGAAGGAGACACAGAAGCCGAAGCAGGCTCCAGGCTCGGAGATGCGGGCACAGAGCCCGACGCGGGGCTCGAACTCACAAACCGCGAGATCGTGACCTGAGCTGAAGTCGGACGCTTAACCGACTGAGCCACCCAGGCGCCCCCGCAGTGCTTTCTTATCACTTAGGACAGGCCTATCAACCTGCCATCTATTTTTGTATGGCCCACAAGCTAAGAATGGCTTTTATATTTGTAAATGGTTTTTAAAAAAATACACAATAAAATAATACTTCATGACGCACAAATGGTATGAAATTTAAATTTCAGTGTCCATAGATGAATGTTATAGGGTATTTATACACATAGAAGAACACAGTCATGCCTCTCCCCTTATATGTTGTCTATGGTGCCACAACGGCAGAGCTGAGTGGTTGTGACAGAGACCGTCTGGCTCACAAAGCCTAAAACACTTACTCTCTGGCCCTTTATAGAAAAATGTTGCCAATCCCTGACTTATAATACTTATTTTATACTCATCAAGAGAAATCTTTTAGATTTATTTACTTTTTTAATCATACACCATTCTATTGCATTCTTGATGAAATAAGATATATAAGTGAGTTTTAAATAGGCTAGAACATTAAATCTTCTCGTTCAGAGCCCTATTCTCAATTATCTTTTTTTTTAAAGTTGTACTTATTTAAGTAATCTCTACACCCAACGTGGGGCTCAAACTCACGACCCCGAGATCAAGAGTCACACGCTCTACCACTTGAGCTGGCCGGGTGCCCCCCTCAATTATCTTTTTATTTTACTAAAAAAAAATTTTTTTTATTTTTTTGATTTTTTTAAATTTACATCCAAATTAGTTAGCATGTAGTGCAACAATGATTTCAGGAGTAGATTCCTTAATGCCCCTGACCCATGTAGCCCATCCCCCCTCCCACACTCCCTCCAGTAACCCTCTGTTTGTTCTCCATATTTATGAGTCTCTTCTGTTTTGTTCCCCTCCCTTTTCTTACATTATTTTTGTTTCCCTTCCCTTATGTTCATCTGTTTTGTCTCTTTAAGTCCTCATATGAGTGAAGTCCTATGATTTTTGTCTTTCTCTGATTGACTAATTTCACTTAGCATAATACCCTCCGGTTCCGTCCAGTTGCAAATGGCAAGATTTCATTCTTTTTGACTGCCGAGCAATACCCCATTGTATATGTATACCACATCTTCTTTATCCATTCATCCATCGATGGACATTTGGGCTCTTTCCATACTGTGGTTATTGTCGATAGTGCTGCTATAGACATGGGGGTGCACGTGTCCCTTCGAAACAGCACGCCCGTATCCCGTGGATAAATGCCCAGTAGTGCCATTGCTGGGTAGTTCTAATTTTAGTTTTTTGAGGAGCCTCGATACTATTTTCCAGAGTGGCTGCACCACCTTGCATTCCCATCAACAATTCTTTTTCATGTTTATTTATTTTTGAGAGAGAGAGCATGAGCGGAGGAGTGGCAGAGAGAGAGACACAGAATCCGAAGCAGGCTCCAGGCTCCGAGCTGTCAGCACAGAGCCCGACGCGGGGCTCAAACCCATGAACCGTGAGATCATGACCTGAGCCCAAGTCAGTAGCTGAACCCACGGAGCCACCCAGGCGCCCCTCTCAATTATCTTTTTAATCGACACTTGTCACCATCTATGTTTCTCCACACAACACTGTACTCTGTGCCTGTCGGAGACACAGCATTTTTAAAATCCTCATTCTGGCGTATGTAGCTTCTCTTAATTCTCCTCCTTATCTCCGGGATTTTTATCAAAGGTGCTGACTTACAAGAACTGATGTTCACGCACAGGTAGCGACGTCTACAGCTGGCTCTGTGACAGCCGGCTGGGATAAAACCACGCTGGTTTTCTCCTGGTAAAAAGTGCGAGCGTTGGGGGAATGTGCACTTTCGAGTGTGTGAAACCCGAGGCTTGGCACGTTGCCTGGCCTGAAGGAACACTCAGTCCACGCGAGGTTCCCTCTCGCCATACCCTCGTCCCTTTCCCCTTGCAACCAAGAAAAGTTGCTGAGACGCGTTGGTTGCAAGCAACAGAAACCGGCTGGCAGTGATTTAAGAGTTTCCTTGGGGGGGCGCCTGGGTGGCTCGGTCGGTTAAGCGTCCGACTTCGGCTCAGGTCATGATCTCACGGTCCGTGAGTTCGAGCCCCGCGTCGGGCTCTGTGCTGACAGCTCGGAGCCTGGAGCCTGCTTCCGGTTCTGTGTCTCCCTCTCTCTCTGCCCCTCCCCTGTTCATGCTCCTCTGTCTCAAAAATAAATAAACGTTAAAAAAAATTAAAAAAAAAAAAAGAGTTTCCTTGGAAGGGTGGAGACTGAAAGAACGGCTGACCACCTGCTTCCAGCTTTTAGAGCGGGGGGAAGCCCTTCAAGAAAGAACCTGGAGCAACCTTCCCATTGGAGCAGGGCTGGGTGTGGATCCTGGAGGGGCACTGGGATTCGGCGGGGGGCGGGTAGGAGGCTGGCCGGGAGGCATGCAGTCACCATCTGTTTGTTGGGTGCCCACCACCTACTGGGCACTGTGCATACAGGATGCGTGGGGGGCGAGGGGGCATCGCTCAGGAAGAGTGATGGGAGATACAGGCACAGGAGTAGAGGCCGGTTTCTGGAAGATCTTAGTGTATAAAAAGCCCCCAGTTTTTATAAACAGGATCCCGTCCAAAGCTCTAGAAGGCTTGTTTGGTTATCCCGGCCCTAGCTTTTCACGACCTGGGGGGCGGCCAGTTTAGTGGATGCACCGTGTGTCCTTGACTCTCCAGATGGTTCCCATCTTCAGACTCGACTTAGGAGCCCGGATGAGGGGTGTGTGGATGCCCACTCCCACCGAGGACGCTGAGAAAGCAAAGGCAAGGGCCTGGCGCCCGGGAAGGAGGGCTCCCTGGGCAGGAAGGTGCTGCGCTGGGAGGCCCGGCGGGCAGCCAGCCGCTCGGTGGTATGAAACAGCCCAGAGTTTCCGCGGGGAGAGCCAAGCGTGGAAGCAGCTCTTAAAGCGTCGCTTCCAACCGTCGGGGCGGCCAGGGAGCGCGGTGCCAAGTGCGAGACTGACAGAGAGACCCAGGGGAGCCTCGGAATCAACACTTGGCCCGGGGGGTCTGGCCGCAGGTCAGCAACAACACGGGCGGCAGCGATAGCAGGAAGGGAGCACCCGGGTTCCGGAGGGGAGAGTGGAAACCCACATCCGCCCGGCCGACCCCCTCCCTGGGAACAGCGCTACCTTTGTGCTCCTTCCAGAGCCACGCTGTGTGTCAGGGAGCGCAGGTACTCACCTCCTCCGGCGGGAGAAACACCTCCTCCGTCTGGGAGAAACTGCTTTGCAAGGGAAAAGTGCTGTGATGGTGCAAAACCCCACACCTGCCGGTCTGACTCGGTTGAGTGGCTGCTTCCAAAACTCGCGACAGGAAAACGTTCCTGCTCTCATGGCCTTACTCTGAAGGACGTACTAGTTCGGGTCTCTCCGGGGAAGGCGGGGGCAACCCGAAGCCGGGGGAGCCGGGGCCTCCCACAGGCATAGCGCGGAGCGTGTTGGTCCTGGGAAGCCCCACAGAGCAGAGGAACGGGGCGGGGGCTGCTTTATAAACCAGGCCCTCTAGAAGGTTCTTCTCTTTGGCCTCATAAAACCTCCTCCCCAACCAGTTCCCCTGCCTGATCCCCCCACTCTGTTCATTCAACTCAGTTTAACCCATATTAATTGAGCAACTACTAGGAGGCAGGCCCTGTTGGGGCTTTGGGGGGCTAGATCAGTGAATGAAATAGAGGAACATCCCTGCTTTAACCGAGATCGCATTCTAGGTGAGGGGGGCTTGGGGGACAATAAAATAAATAATAAGCACAATATACAGGTAATTTATACAGCCTGGCACAGGGATCCTGTGGGCATTAGCAGAGTCGATAGATGGAAAAGCTCGAGAACCATGAGTTTTCACACCTAGCGCTCATCAGGCATCAGCTAATGTTATCAGAGGCAGCGGACTGGAAGGGCTGAGATCCGGCTCTCAAACCAGATGCCCGGCTTCCGACCCCGCCTCTGCTGTGACCCCCTGCAGGGCCTGGGCAGAGTAGCTCACTTCTCTGGGCTGAGGTCTCCCCTCTGGGCAGTGGGGAGAATGGTAGTACTTAGGCTGGGGGCTGCCCCCCGGGGATTAACTGAGACGATAAAGCAAAGCCCTCAGTGTGGTTCAGCCACGGCTTCCTTGCCCTGTGCTTGTTGGCCGAGGTTGTTAACCCTCTTTTCTCCACACCCCCCTGCACCGGCTGCTGACTATTGAAACCAGAGCCTCCTTAAGGGCCAGCTGCGATGTCACCCTCTGTTTACAGCATAGAGTGTGCTGGGAAGCCCCACAGAGCAGAGGAATGGGGCAGGGGCTGCTTCATAAATCACACCCTCTAGAAGGTTCTAGACTGCTTACTCTGCCCAAGGCACTGTGCCGCTTTGGTTTTAAACTCCTTATTTTGAAATAATTTCAAGCTGACAGTTGAAAGTTGCAGGAATAATACAGGGGAGCCTCCATATACCCCTTAACCAGATTCATCATTTTTTAACGTTTTGCCACATGTGTTTTATCGCCATCTTTTTTTTTTTTTTCCTGGATCGTCTCATAAAGACCGCAGACATCATGCTCCTTTGCCCTTTATACTTCTGTGTGTGATGCTTAAAAACGAGGACATTCTTTCGGGTAACCACAGCACAGTTCTCAAATTCTGGAATTTCACATTGAGAATAATACTTTAATCGAAAGTTCAAATTCCAGTTTTGTCCATTGTCCCAATTATGTCTCTTCCAGCATTTTTTCCTCTAGTTCAGCATCCCGTCCAGAATCATTACTGCATTAGTTGTCATGTGTGCTTGGGGACTTAGGATTCACTTCACAGCCATGGAGTTCTGTCCCTAACATTTAAAGGCCCCGGGCAGGAGCCCTAAAGGAGACACACGAGCCATAGGTCTAAATATCTAAAGGATATTTTTGTTCAAAATAACATTCACTGAAATACGTTCTCTCTTCCTGCTTTGACAGATAGGCTCTCGTAACCACTGGGAGATCCATTTTCCAGTGTAGAATTCCTGAAGTCCCTGGGGTTCTCTGTGCCGGAATCCATGACTTGGGAAGAATGGCCCCCTCTCTCGGACCTGTAGCCTGCCCCCTTTCTCTTGCCATCCGGACTCTGTCCACATCACTAGGAGCTTTGTATGCACACAAGTAGACACCCCATTCTGCCCTTCCGAGTTTCATCTGTGCCCACAAATGGCTGCCCTTTGGACCACCGCTTGGACTCAGGGGCATGCATACGAGTGACGTGACAGGGAAGAGGCCTCCTCAGGTCCACGTGGACCGAGAATTCTGGCCTTGGTTACCGTTGGCATTGGCCATCTGTGGCACGACTTGAGAGAGGAGAGGAGGCATGGGCTCCAGGTGACTATGTCCCTGGGGCCCCACAGATTCCTTATTCTGTGGAGATGGGTGGCTCGTAGGACAGTCAGAACAGGGTCCTGAAATCGAACAGAGGTCCCTCTGTGTAGGTCAGAGGGTGGTGTCAAAAACATGGTCTCCATGTTCAAGAGCTTGGAGTCTAACAATGAAGATACACAGATAATCATAATCCTATGAAGTCAGTGCTCAGGGAGAGGTGAGCCCACACCATTACTACCCCCTCAGAGCCCTTTTCTTCCTCTAACCTGGCAATCCTTTACTTGCCCCTGTCATGGTTGCAGCTCGGTCATCTGTGTAGGCACCGTTACCCTCCTTGGCTTGCCTTGATGGTAAGAACTGGACTTTTTGGCGCTGCATTTCTTTCTTTTTAAAAAAAAATTTTTTTAATGTTTATTCATTTTTGGGAGAGAGAGACAGAATGTGAGCAGGAGAGGGGCAGAGGGATACAGAGACACAGTATCTGAAGCAGGCTCCAGGCTCTGAGCTGTCAGCACAGAGCCCGACATGGGGCTGGAACTCACAAGCCATGAGATCGTGACCTGAACGGAAGTCGGACGCTCAACCGACTGAGCCACCCAGGTGCCCCTGGCTCTGCATTTCTTAGCACTCAGTATAGTGTGTGCACCAGCATAGGCCTCCAGAAGACAAGGACTGGATGAATAAACAAAGGCACAGCTGATAAATGGATGGAGAGGTGGGTGGGAAGATGGATGAATGGACTGCTTTATGGAGAGATGGATGATTAGATGGGTGGCTGGGTGAATGGATGGATGTTTGGATGGGTGAATGGGTAGTGGATGGACAGCCATGTGATTGGACAGGTGTATGTACCTGTGGCTGGATGGATGGATAGATGAGTGGACAGATGTTTAGATGGGTGGATGAAGGATGAATGGTCAATTTCTGATCTTTCTTGAATGGCAGATCAAGGGAAGGGCAGTGACAAGAACCATCAGTCCTGTAAAGGGCCCAGAGGTGGTTATGTGACTGGCCAAAGTCACCAGAGGGTGTCAGCAGCAGAGCTGAAAAGACAACCTGAAATTCTTGACTTCTGGAATCACCACTTTTGCCATGGAATGGAGCACCTTCCAACCTACAAGCATCGTCCAGCCTGACTCTCCCCCCAGACTCGCACAGAAGTCGAAGCGCTCTATACCGCCACAAAACTGGGTCATCGACAATTAATCTCTCCAAGTTTCCATGTGAAATCTCCTGCTACATGCCTAAGAATTTTTAAAATTCTTTTAAAAATATATATTTCTCATTAGCCCTTCCTGCTGCCTCAGCTTTCAGCAAAAACTTAGAGCATAAAAGCCAATTTACCACATGCTCCCAAACGATTCACGGATTTGAAACAGCAACAAAGACTAGGACTGGCCACATGCAGGAAAAAAAAAAAAAAAAAAAAAGAGAGACGACAAAGAAGATTAATTGCCTTTGGAAATAGAAGATAATCATTGGGAGCACAGTGATAGTCTGTGCCAGTGGGAAAGCATTTTCAGAAATACCATGTTAGTGTCACAGAGAGCTGGGCTCAAGCTCCCCCTGTGACATCAAAGAGCCAAGTCATGTGGCTGGTAACGGGATGGGTGGGGGTGGGGAGGGGGAAGGCCTAATGATAGTCCTGTTCTTGCTAGCTCTGCCCATTTTGGCATCAGAATGTCCCCTCCAGGGGCAACCTGGACAAATGGCCAGGTGACTCTCACCTGGAGAACTGTTCAGCTTTTGGGGCTTCTTAAGGGCTGGGGAGGACCCTGAGGCAGGGTGGAGGGTGGTGGGCAGCAGTCAGCGGCTGCAGCATCTGACCCCAGGAGAGAACAAGAGAAAGAGAAGCAGAGTAAGCGGGAGAGAACTCACTCCGCGCTCTCTCCTGGACTTCTTCCAGACCTCCAGGGGCCCGCACCTTCCCCCTCTCCCCCCGGCCCTCCCACTGGCACGAGCAGCCAGCTCCCAAGGAGCCACCGGGACAGGAAGCAGCGGCAGGTCCACAGCTGGGTGCTGGGAAGCTGGCGCACGGGAGGCTGAGGATGGGAGGAAATTTGTTTTGGATGTGGCACCCAGATGGTGGGGGTGCGGGGGGAGAGGAGCGGGGCGAGATAAGAAGACACAGTGATTTAACCAGAAAGAGGGGGGTTGCTCGGGGCCAGGAGTGTTAGATCCCTCCCATCACAGCTGCAGAAACAGCTTTCCTTCTGCCAGCTCTCCACGGCACATGGAGCGTCATGATTCACTCGGCCCACAGTCTAATAACCACCTGTCCACGATGGCAGCCGCCAGCCACACGTGGCTATGAAGCACGTGAAAAGTGGCCCATCCCAACTGAGACGACCCAGGAGCGTGAAATGCACTCCTGATTTCCAAGAGCTAGTATGAAAAAGAAAAAATGTACAGTATCCCACTAATGAACTTTGTATTGATTACGTATTGAAACAATACTATGTGCATACACGGTTTAAACAAAAGAAATAAACGTTGATTTTGCTGTTTGGGGGCACCTGGGTGGCTCAGTTGGTTGAGCATCTGACTCCTGGTTTTGGCTCAGGTCACGATCCTGGGACTGAGCCCCATATCAGGCTCCACACTGAGCGCGGAGGGTGGAGCCTGCTTGAGCTTCTCTCTCAATCCGTCTGCCTCCCTCCCTTGCTTGTGCTTTCTCTCTCTCTCTCTAAGTAAAAACAAAAATCCACTGTTTCCTTTTACTTTCTTGAATGTGGTGACGAAAATATTGGAAATTACAGATGTGGCTCATATTCGTGGCTCACATTGTATCTTCACTGATCAGTGCTGGTCTGTGGCCTTATTTACTAAGTCCGCCTCCAATAATTCCATCAAATTCAATCAATACTTGAGGTGAAGGGTACCACCCAGGGTATAAAGATGTTCTCAAAGCATTGCTGCATATCAGAATCGCTTGGTGAGCTCTTAAAACTGCCCCCCACTTGGCTGTACACAGACTAACGATGTCAGAATCTCTAGGCGCGCGACCCTAGACCTTAGTGTTCTTTTAAAGCCCTCCACAGGGTTCCAACATGCGGTCAGATTGAGAACCAGAGCTTTAACATATGGGGCTCAATATTAAGTGAAACAGAAGGATCTGAAATACTACTGTGTAAAGCAGCCTGGGATAATTAGTCAATGTGGGAGATTCCAGAGCCATGGAGGAGAGGAGAGGAAGGTGCAGCTCCTTTTGGGAATCAGGGTGAAGGGGGATTTGGATAAGGCCTTGAGTTGGGGGCTTCCAGGTTGAAATGGGCTGAGGGTGCAGGTGAATTGCCAGGCAAAGAGGATGCCATGGACAAATCCCCGGACGAGGGAAGATCCCAGGGTGGGAAGGTGGCTGGGAGGCCAGAGAGTTTCTGGATCCTATGGAGCTCCAGGAAGAGGTGATTCTCCTCGAGAGATCAAGGTTGGAAAGGTAGTGGGCCAGAACCTACAGGTCACTGAAACCCGGGATTCAGGACTGAGGAAGCCTAGAACGGCTGAGTGAAGGAGTTGGGCACTCGGATGGTGATTTGGAGGGTGACAGATTTGGTGGGGGGAGGAGGGAAGAGGGACAAGAGAGGCAGAGCCACGTGGCTTGGCTCTCCAACTAAATGGTCACCCTTCCAGGGGGGCCATGCCCTAGCCCAGTTCTGAGCAGGCTCACAGCAAGTGTTGGTGGAATAAAGCAAATAGTCAAGAGTTTCAAAGAAACTGCTGGTAGTCTGCTCCCACCTGGTTGCTAGAAAAAGGAGGGAAAGGTAAGAGTATTACCTTCAGTTTTCCCAAAGTTTTCGGTTTTGCCCTCCATGAAGCAACCCTTCAAGGCACTGGTGTTTGCCCACAGTGATCCGCGGGGACAAGCTAAGGGCCCGCTGTGGTTCTCAAGAGCAGGCCTCACGTTGGCACCTGTGCCCTCCAGGCCATGGTCCCCGCTTGCTGCTGGAGAAACCCTGCAGGAGCAGGTGTATTTCCAAAGTCATGACTCCTTGTCCCCACGGGCAGCTAACCTGGGCCAGCCCACCCCACCCTCTCCCTCAATTCTGTGTGTCCTTGCTTACCAACCTGCAACAACATCTCATCCCGACCAAAAATAGCCCCTTCACCCATGCACACCTTTTTTTTTTTTTTAAGTTTATTGATTTATTTTGAGAGAGAGACGGCGGGTGGGGGGGCGGCAGGGCGCAGAGAGAGAGAGAGAGAGAGAGAGAGGATCCTGACGCGGGGCTCGAACTCACGAACCATGAGATCACGGCCTGAGCCTCAACCGAGAGTCAGACACTTAACTGCCTGAGCCACCCAGCACCCCAACCCACGTGCAACTTCTAAGGCAGTAAATCATGAACCGCTGCTTTGAGTTGTCGAAACGTTTAGAATCACGTCTTCCAGGAAAAGACATCAGTCCTCTGAAGCTGGCCCCTCTGCCAAGCTGACTGTGATCTGCTTTCCGGGGCCTCCAGTGTCGGAGCAGAGACCAGCTCGGGGAATGAAGTCCCAGGGCATGCTCACAGGACGAGGCCTGAAGAATACAGACCCGCTGCTGAGGATGCTAAGACCACCTTGCTCTCTGGTCTCAGCAAGTCAGGCCCTGGGCTTTCCTTTCTGCTTCTCTATTCTATTAATGCATCAGTTGCTACAGCAGATAATAATGCTCAGGGCTGCGGGAGGAATTGAACTTTAACCCACCAAACCGTGGATGAGAGTAAAGGACGCAGTGGGGGAGACGGGAACGGTCAGCTAGGACGTAGACAGGGTGGCCTACATCCGGCCTGTCCGTGTTCCACCCACCCCAGAAGCCTGGGGGTGGGAGGAGCCAGCCAGGTTGTCCCAGCGCATGAGACACGACCTGAAAAATGACCAAATACACGGGTTCCTATGGCACTTGCCACGGGGACGGAATTGAAATGCAGACAGAATACAATTTAGTGGATTTTCCTCGAAGAGATTTTCGCCTACGGCTAATTCCGACTCTTACTTTACAGACAGGAAGGCAGCTCGGAGAGTTTTAAGTGGTTAACTGAATCCGCACAATACAAACAGGCCCCAGGCCGTCCAAATTTGCACCTATTTGCAAGCCGACGGGGGTGCAAAATTGTTCCCGCAGTTGCAGCTTGCTCACGGAGTCTTTTTCCTGCTCGACCAGTTCAGACTATATCTCCGGAGCATCAGTCATGCTCACTGCTGCAGGATACAGTATCTGGCAGACAGTAGTTGCTCGATAAACGTTTTTGAAAACATGACAGAGAAGACAGAAGCGTTCTTCTTAAGGGACCCGCAGACCGGTGTGGACGGGGCTACAAACAAACCGTGGCAGTGCGGCGTGCAAGGTGCCTGAGTGCGTGGTGGCAGCTTGGCCTCCAAAGGAAGACAGCGCAGGCTGTCCGGCAGAGGTGGCGGGACGTGGGTGTTGGAGGTGAGTTTATTGGGTTTGCCCAGATGACAAGGGGGCAGGGCATTCCGCGAAAGGAAAGCCCACCGGGTTCGTTCAAGGAAAAGCAGCTGATTCCAGCCTGTGAGTATGGTGCCACCGTCACCGTCCTAGGGGCCTAGCAGGTGGGCACGCACTGTCGTGCAGCTCACCACCAGACTTGTGAACAGTCAGTGTTGCACCCGAGCTGATGAGGCTAGTTACACACCCAGTGACTGACACCAGGGAAAAATAACGAGCACCGCCTTTCTAAAGACCAGCTCTGATCCCAGCCGGCCTCAGTCTGCAGACTTGACGGGCTCCCTGCTGCCCAGGAAAATCCCCCCGCCTGCCGTGTGAGACCTTATTAACCTGGCCCAGGCTGCCCTTCTGCCCTCACCTCAGGCCCCCTGCCTGGTCCTCTCTGACTCGGCCACATGGCCAGGTTGTGCACACTAACTCTGGCCAGTTACCCCACCTGAACAGTGTCCCTGCTTCGGGTCCACTCAACTAGTCCTTCTTCGAGACCCATGTGAATCTACTCTCTGGGTCTTTCTTCAGTGCTCTACATCAGTGGTTCTCTATTCCGATTGGTCAGTAGGCTGCCTCAGGGCCCTTTAAAACATCGCCAGATCTGACTGGCCCCAGACCATTGAATCAGACTCTCTGGGTGGGGCCTGGGTCTCATAGTTCTGGAGGCTTGAAGTCTAAGACCAACGTGTCAGTTGGATTGGTTCCTTCGGAGGCCTCACTCTTGGCATGTAGATGGCGTCTTCTCCCTGTGCCTTTCTGTCATCTTCCCTCTGTGCCGAGCTCTTGGCCCAAATATCCCCCTTGATAAGGACACAAGTCATATTGGACTAGGACCTACCCTAATGACTTCGTTTTAATTCAATTACCTTTCTAAAGGCCCTGTCTCCGAGCCAGGTCACATTCTGAGCTGCTGGGAGTTAGAACAGACAGCATATGAATTTTATGGATTGAGTTATGGAACACAGCTCAGCCCCAACAGGGGCTGTAGTCACTTCTCAGGTGCTGCCAGCCTATAGCCAGGCTCAGGACCTTGTTCTAAGCTGACGGGGCGGCCAGCACCTGCTAATGCTCCTGATAACACACTGGGGCGTCAGGAATTCTGTTCCGCTCTGAGGAACAGCATTCTGAGCACTGTGGTTTAAACAAATTAAGAGTTCCTTTTTCCTGTGTTAAGGAAGCACAGAAGGGGCGCCTGGGTGGCCCTGTCGGTTAAGCGTCTGACTCTTAACTTCGGCTCCGGTCGCGATCTCACAGTTCGCGAGTTCAACCCCTGCATCAGGCTCTGCGTGACACTAACAGCATAGAGCCTGCCTCCGATTCTCTCTCCCTCTCCCTCTGTCTCTCTGCCCTTCCCCCTGCTGCCACATGCTACCTCTCTTACTCTCTCAAAATAAATGAACTTAAAAAAGCACAGCACAGATAGGAGTCCTGGCAGAGGTCCAGTTAAACTTTCAGACCCCTCCCAGGTTATATTTTGTATTCTTTTTCTCAAAAAAGGCCCCCCTCAACTGGAGAAGCCTCAGGCCTCACAAAAGCCGGCTCTGTCCCACAGAACTACTCCAGGGTGGGGAAGGCTTCCTCACAGAGTCCCCAGGGACCCCGGCTCCTTCCAGTTCGTCTCTGGCCGTCCCCAATATGTGACTTTGATCCTTAGGGTCACCGCATCACGATTCTGTTCCCACTTAAGCAATTCCCCAAAAGGCCCAAGCTTCTGTTTACATCTTACTGGTCAGAACGGGGACGCATGGTCCCCTAGCTGCAAGGGAGCTGGGACTGTGGTTCTTCAGCTGGGCTCGTTTTCTCCCAGAACAAGAGGACAGACACGTAGCACTGTCCACTGCGGCTCTCCACATCTGCGGTGTCTGACCGGTCCCCTGTCTGTTTCCCACTTAGATCTGCTCGTGCCCTCAGCCGTGTGGGAGCTGGCCCAGAGGAGGAGGTGGCCTGTGGCCGGGACCTGAAGGACAGATAATGTAGCAACATCGGAGACAACAGGAAGGACATCCAGGGAGGAGGGAACAGCATGAGCAAAGGCACGGGCATGGAAAAGAACGGGTCTGGGGGTAGCTGGTAAAGGGTTTGGCATGGTTCCAATACAGGGTAGTGAGACAGAAGGTGAAGACAAAGCGGGAGGGCCTCAAAGCCTCTATAACCCTGATTCACCAAATAGCCCTGATTCACTAGTCATAGAAATGGCACCTGGGGGCTTTCAGAGCTAGCTCGACTGAAGGACTACCTTTGGCTGCATGACTCAGCCTGACAACGTGTTCACTCAGCCATTCACCATAAATCCCGGATGGAAAACAACCCTGGCCTCGTTTTCTATAAACTTCCCCCATGAGGCGCCTGGATGGCTCGGTCAGTTAAGCATTCGACTCTTGATTTCGGCTCAGGTCATGATCTCACAGTTCACGAGTTCAAGCCCTACATCAGGCTCTGCGCTGAATGTGCAGAGCCTGCTTGGGATTCTCTCTCTCTCCCCCTCTCTCGGCCCCCTCTCCCGCTTGTGCTCTCTCTCTCTCTCTCTCAAAATAAATAATCTTTAAAAAATACATAAATAAAATTCCTCCTGAAGATGCATATTTGGGAGAGAGGAAATATTCTATGCAGATAGTCTATTGCATTTATCACCCTTTACCCTTCCCTCTATCTCCGCATACACGCTTTTGACAACTTCGAGGGCAAGTGTGCCTTTACTAGCCTGGGCATGCTCACTGCCCACACTTGCTGCTTTCCTGGAGCTGAGCCATCAGCGGCACTTTGTTACAGAAACTGTGGCAAGACAGACATAGGACACGGCCAGCAGGGCAGGTACGGGGCACTGCTCTGCTTCAGTGGGGGACAGACTCCTGACATCACTTCCCCATCCCAGCTCAGGGCTGGGTCAGAACAAGGTGGGTGCTGAGCCGGGCAGCGTCAGTTGGGGGAGCAAGGCGAAAGCTTCCGGCAATCTCCCTGTGGCTGATCCCGGCCCGGGGTGAACAGGGGAGGTAAGACACGCCTTGTCTCTGAAAGGGACAGAAGTGGCACCAGAAACTGACAGATCTGAGGCTCGTACCTGAGGTCATCTGTCTTTAGGTTCCCAGGTTGTCCCGGCATGCCAGGAGCCCCTGGCGGATACCTACACACACACCCCCGTCCCCCAACCCCCTTCCCCCATCCTGGGACATGCCCTGGACGTGCCTTGAAGACTCGCGTGACTTGGGTGGGGTCGGAAAGTCCTCCAGGACCCAGAGAGCAGGTGCGGAAGATTCTCTCCCTCCTCCCTGAGCACTGCGGTGAGTGGGACTCCTCCCAGGAGGAGCCAGGGGGGCTTCCCTTCCCCAGCTGGCTGCCTGGAGAAGCTAGGGATTCATGCACTGCTTCGGAAGGACACAGGGCGTGGAGGGGCTGAAGGGGAAAACAAGTCCCCTTCATAGGTGTTTCTTTCACTTACAGGAAAACCAAGCTCGTAGGCTGTTCCCACCAAAGCAGGTCTAAGGGAGTGGAGGCAAATCTGAGCCCCGAGCCAAGGAGCTTCTCACCACCCTTAATGCCATAGTTTTTTCGGTCACTGAATGAAGTAAAACCCCTTTGATGAACACCACTAGCAAGGGTGACTGTAACCACAGAGAAGTCAGGAAGGTCTTCTTGGTTGAGTTCCTCAAAATGCCCGTATTCCAGGGCTACTCTTGTTTTATTTATTTTTTGAGAGAGAGAGAGAGAGAGGGAGTGGGGGAGGGACACAGAGAGAGGGGGACAGAGGATCTGAAGCGGGCTCAGTGCTGACAGACTGACAGCAGCAAGCGTGACACGGGGCTCGAACCCACAAACTGCAAGATCACGACCTGAGTCGAAGTCAGACGCTCAACCGACCGAGCCACCCAGGGGCCTCCTGAGGTTACTCTTACACCCACCAGCTTGAGAAGCACTTGCCCATCCCCGGGGGAGGATGTGTAGCATGAAAGTTACAGCCTGGGCTCAAATCCAGACCACCATGGTGTGGCCCCAGACTACTTGCTTGACCCCTCCGTGCCTCGGTTTTCTCACCTGTAAAACAGGTGCAATGGTACTAACTTGACAGCGTGGCTCAAAGGAAATAAGGCATTTGATGTGCTTAGCACACTTCCTGGCACATGGTAGAGCCTCCAGAAAGAAAATCGGGGGTGCCTGGGTGGCTCAGTCGGTGAAGCGTCCGACTTCGGCTCAGGTCACGATCTCACGGCTCGTGAGTTCGAGCCCCACGTCGGGCTCTGTGCTGACAGCTCGGAGCCTGAAGCCTACTTTGAATTCTGGCGTCTCCCTCTCGCTCTGCCCCTCCCCTGCTCATGCTCTGCCTCTCTCTCTCTCTCTCTCTCAAAAATAAATAAACCTTGAAAAAAGTTTTTAAAGAAAGAAAATTGGCTACTTTTGTTGACGGAACGTTAGAACATTTGAGAGATGCCTAGGTTAATGGAAATAGTTTTCTTCCTTGGAATGCAGGCTGCCAGCTTTCCTGTCCTGCCGGGGGTCACAACCCTCCCTGTTCCTCTGAGCACCATCTCCCAACTCAGAGGGGGCTCCACCAACCCTCCCGCAAGCCGTCACTAATACATGCCCTGAGCGGCAAGTTTTTGGTGGTAAGGAATGTGAATGAGCTTAAGCGCGTCTCCTTACCACGGAGACCCAAGGAGCTGAGAGCAAAGACTTACCCGGTACCTGCAGAGAAGACCACATACAAATGACTTTGCTTAAACGTAAGGAGGTGCTCAACCTTCGTCATGAAAAACAAAAATACGGCACAATTTACATCCTGTTAGATACCATATTTCACCTCCCCGATGTGCAAGGCTCAAAAGGATTGCAAACAACCCACATGTCCATTTTTAGGAGGCTGATTAGGTTTATTGCAGGCCATGCAGACCACGAAGAAGAATGGAGGAAACATTATCCGAGGTGTTTGCTCAAATCGAGCAGCAGTGAGTATAATGTGCTACAGGTAAGGAGGAGTCACAGAGCATTTGTATGTGTGACGGGGTCTGTGTGGACCATCTCTGGAATATTCCCACCAAATCAAGGGAAAGCAGTGGAGGCCTCTGGGGAAGGAACTAGGACCAGGTGGGGTCTGCACTCCCTTTGTTACCTCTTGACTTTCTGCTTTGAAAACTTTTATCCTATTTTGTGCGTGGCTGGAGAAGAGCAATTTAAGTATTTTAACCCACAGCAGCAGGGTGAAAGCAGGCCTAGATTTCAAAATAGGAAATTCCGAGTCTTTTCACAAAATACACATGACACAAAGCCTATGAATGCGCATCGAAATCAAAGTCTGTGCCAAAACGCTGCTTGCTTAGTGTGATGTCTGGCGGTGGGGGGTGAGGGTTTTGCAGGAGCTATTCGCCTTGGGACCAGATGGAAGTTTCTAGTTAAACTCTTGCCCAGTCATGGGGAGGCCAACTTCCTAACACAGTTGGGGCTGGAATGCGCAACAGAATCTCTCGAATTTTCTAGGCCCAAGCAGGATGTAACGTGGGGCCCTTAGGGAGGACAACCACCAAGTCGTAAGTTCGTCCTGGGGAAGAACCGGGCCCCTCACGCACACCGGAAGGCTGTTTTGTGTCGTCGTGACCACCAAGGGTAGCTCTAGCTTTGGTCAGAGCTGACAGAGGAAACCCCGTTGTCCCACTTCCTTGGGTCCCTCGGTCCCTCTCCTCCCCCGGCCCTCCGTGGCTAACGGAGTCAGACACTCCCTCAGCAGGGCCCCAGGAGCCCGCAGGGAGAGCTCCAGACCAGGGCCCTGAGGCCGCTCCCTGGCCCAATGCTGGCGTCGTTTCCCTTCACGGAGGTCCTGAGAGGCTGTGTCTTAGTGAGCTCAGGCTGCCGTAACAAGATTCCACAGAGTGGGGGGCTTAAACCCCCACATTCATTTCTCAGTTCTGGAGGCTGGAGGTCCGAGAGCAAGGTGCCAGAAGATTCAGTGCCTGGCGAGAGCAGATTTGGCGTCTGGCTGGCAAAAGGCCCCCTTCTCGCTGTGTCCTCACATTGTGATGAGAAAGAAAGCTGTTGTGTCCCTTTCCTCTTTTTATAAGACACGAATCCTCTCATGACCTCACCTGAAGCTAATCCTCTCCCGAAGGTTCCATCTCCAAATACCACCACACAGGGGGTTAGGGCCTCGACACAAACATTGAGTCCATTAACGGTGGCACCCCAAAGCCCATAAAGGCTGGAGAGAGAGGTTCAAGGTTGATGTACCCTCAGAGCACAGTTTACCTTCAGTGCGTGAGGATTTGGGTTTATCAGATGATATTATGAGCCTGGGAAGAAAGATCCAGGGATCCAGGCTCTCATCTGGCCACTCCAGGATTTTCCCCACCAGAACGTCACAAGTGTGTCCCAAAGGTAATTGCTTTTCTCTGACTTGGTGACTGTTGGGGTTAAGGGAAGTGGGGGAAAAAGGAGCCAAAGATGACCCCAGAGTTTCAAGAGAATGGGGGTGGGTGACAGGAAGGGCAGCTGAAGAAGGTTCTGGTTTCCTGGTGATGCGGGGTGCGTGGGACGTCGGACATGGGGGTGGCATTCAAGTCCGGCCGTGTTGGGTTAACGTACTGGGCAAGTCAGGACATCAGGGAAAGATACTCGGTAAGAATCGCAAAAGTAGGAGGCAGATACCTGAAGGCACCTGACAGGCAGAGACCGAGCCCCTAAGAAGTTCACGTGCAGAAAGCACCTGGGACAGCACAGCTGGGGTTGCCTCCCCAGGCAGCACGTGACAGCCTCCCTTCCACTGATAACCCCCAAGTAAGGAGCAGGAGACGGAAGCAGCACAGTCTGAGCCTGAATCCTGTGCTGAACTGAGCCTCCGTTTTTACACGCATAAAACGGGCACAAAACGCCTTCCCCAGAAGAGTGTGCGGTGATGTGTTTCAAAGCATGGTGCCTGGCATTTAATAAGGACTTAGCAAATATCTTATTACTATTAAATTATCATGTTAATCATATTAAATTATTTAAATATCAAAATTAATATTATTTAATGTAAAATTAAATATAGTATACATATAATGACCTATTTACTATATATGTAATTACATATTATATATGACATAATAGTATAACTAATATATTATATATCATGGCAATCTATTATATTAATGTTATATAGTGTGTTATATAACATTTATATATTAAATATTTGATATTATTATTTATTATCTGATATATTATTATTATTATTAACTGCTGTATAGTGGTTAATAGCGAGGCCCCTGGAGTCAGACCATAGAGGTTCAAACCCCTAGTGGTTAAATCTCAGTTTTCATCGGTAAAATGAGGCTGTCGTGAGGGTTAGCTGAGCTCCCAGGTGACCAGCACTCAGGACAGTGCGGGTATAGAAGTGTTAGCTACTGTCACTCAGCTGAGTGCTGACGCTACTGGGCATGGAGCCGGACAAGGGTCTTAGCAAGCAGGGCATCTGTCTGTCCGTGATGGCGACCTTACTCTCTCAACATACAATACAGTATGGCATCTTTCTTCTCTCTTACCACTTCTTTTTAAAATTTTTTTTAACATTTATTTATTATTGAGAGAGAGAGAGAGACAGAGCATGAACATGGGAGAGGCAGAGAGAGGGGGGAGACACAGAATACGAAGCAGGCCCCGGGCTCTGAGCTGTCAGCACAGAGCCCGAGGCGGGGCTCGAACCCACAAACCGCGAGATAATGACCTGAGCCGAAGTCTGACGCTTCACCGACTGAGCCACCCAGACGCCCTTCTCTCTCTCTCTCACTTCTTAAGTGAGGTTGTTAGATATAGGTCCTGCTTTACCTCCTACTCACCTTCCTGGAGCTGGAGGCTGCTATCACACAGAGGGCCCTCTGGCCCCAGGGGGGGATGTGGCCGGCCATCCACCAGCCTGTGTCTGCCAGGCAGGAAGCCTGGATGCAGGATGGACGCCCTCCTCTTGGGAGACCCTGCCGCCCACCCAGGGAGCTTATGGCCGAGACGGGAGCCTCTTAGGGAGAAAATTAAAGTGCCAACTTCTATGCCCCAATGCAGCAGCCGGTCGGCTCAGACCGGAGGCCAAAATTCAGAAACAGCCTGTGAAAAGGGGCCTGGCCATCTGTGGGAGAAGGGTCACAAAAAACAGGCAAGGCTGGAGGTGGGGGTGGAGGAAGCAGCCTCCTTCTCACCTGTTCAAAGGACCAAGAGGAGACAAGGACAGAAACAGGCTCCGAGGGGAAGAAAGGTGGGCTGGGAAGGGTCCCCGTGGTCCTCTGGGGGGACAGCTCTCCTGGCTCCTTGGGACAGTGAGGGGAGAGGGGTGTGCAGCCACAGAGCTCGGGTTGTCAGGCTCGTTTCCCAAAGAAATGGAAAACCCTCAACTCTGAAGCCGAACCCGGGTGAGATGGAGAGAAAATGCCTGGGGAGTGAACCCTGAACCTCCAAATCTGGGGCCTGGAGTTTTGGGTTTCCTGAAGCGCCTCTCGACCCCAAGGCCTTCTAGTCAAATCTAACTCACAGGGGTTGGCTGTTCTGCGGGTTTGGGGACTTCACTGTTGGTGCCGTCGTGTTTTGCCACCCCTGAAGAGGCCCGGCCCCGAATGCCAGGACGTGGAGACAGAAGCGAACTGAGATCCAGGGTCCGGGGTCGTCTGAGGCTGTAAGGTAGGTCCTGGCGGCCTGGCCGCATGAATAGGAGACATTTCACAGGCTTCCCAGAACCTGCACAAGGTGACAGCCCCTTGTTTCCTGAGCCTGAAGGAAGAGCAGACTGTCTCCCGGCTGCCGGAGAATCTCGTTTCTACACGTACCAGGAGGCTCATTAACTCTGGGTCTCAGAACGGGTCACCATGTGATGGTTCAACCCCAGGGTACCTCAGCCGTTCACACTGGCCCACGGGGTCCTGCCTCCGTGCCTTTGCTTCTGCAGTTCCCGCCACCTGGGGTGTCCCTGTCCCTCCCCCACAGACACCAACACTTCCCTGGTCAAAGTCCTTCCTTGGCATTGAGAGAGCTGAGTGACACAGCGAATGTGACGTGCCCAGCAGGGGACTGGAAGGGCAGGTCCACAGGATGCTGGGAGTCTCAGGGCTGAATGTGCCTGAGATTTATGGGGACAGTAGAGCGGGCTCCTGGTGGCACCCAAGGAATCAGCTTAAAACGTCCCAGCTCTAGAGCAGGAAAGAGAACCCCCAGTATCGGGAGAAGGGGACAGGTGCCAAGACGGGGGGGGGGGGGTGGTCAGCCTCTGACGGAGGGCAGCACAGCCCTGCCCAGCCCAGAAGTCAGCCGACAGGAAGCCCCTAGGCGCAGAGAAACACATAGCACGGCCAGAGAAGGGGCTACGGCTCCCTGGCCCCTTAAACAATGGCATTTGTAAGAAACTTTTTTATTTTGAAATAATAATAGATACACAGGAAGCTGCAAAAATAGGGCAGAGAGGGCCTTCGTACCCTTCACCCCCTTTCCCCCCCTTGATAACATCTTGTGTCACTAAAGTCCAACATCAAAACCAGGAAGCCGACGACGGGACAATTCACAGCCCTCATTCAGAGGGAAACAATGGCATTTCAGTCACCTCGCAAAATGGCTTTAAACAATGGCTATGTTACCGGCAACTTCCGCGCTGCGCTTAAAATGACTTGGCCGCGCATTCGTGGTATTCGTGCTGTGGATGTTCAGGAAACTCTGGGCTCCCCTCTGCCATCATTTCCTGACAAGAGAGTCTGAGGCAGGTGGAAAAAGACATCGGCCCCTCCCTCTTTCCCTCAGTTTCACCAGAAGCCACGGAGAGCAGGCTGACGAGGGAGATGAGGAGACAGAAGACAGAGGTGGCCGGCGAGCCCTCCTGTTCTTGCCTCGTCCTTCGGCGCCCTGTCCTGGGCTTTTTAGGAACGTAATGCTCGGGCAGACGCGGTGCCGAACCTCCACGTGAATGGTGGGTTGTCCAGCCTCTTGCCTGCCCTTCCTAGGAAATGTCCCTGCAGTCCGTGCCATCGCCTTTAGAGCGGCCCGTGCCTCAGTTTTCTCATCTGTGCAATGGACGTAATAACAGAACCTACCTCATAGGAGCACCGGGAGGATTCAATGAGGTGATACTTGTAAAGAGTTTGGAACGCAGTGGGCACACAGTAAAGGGATATATGTGCCTGATAAACGGTCAATAAAAGTTAAAATAAAAGAGGGGCTCCTGGGTGGCTCAGTTGGTTGAGCATCCAACTCTTTGATTTCGGCCCAGGTCGTGACCTCAACGGTTTGTGAGGTGGGGCCCCGCATCCTGCTCTGTGCAGGCTCCAAGCACGGAGTCGGCTTGGGATTCTCTCCCTCCCTCTCGCTCTGCCCCTCCCCTGCTCTCTCTCTCTCTCTCTCTCAAAATAAAATAAACTTAAATATAAATATATCTATAAGTGACTTTTCAGGAAAGCCAAGCCAGTGTTCAGGTTTTTCCAAACAGCCTGGAGTACATGAGGCTTTGGGAGAGCATATAATTCATATGGGGGACTTTTTTGCTTATCAAATCAATATGATATGCAAATAAACTGGAGATGATTGACGGTTATTAACCACATGCTCTGAATGTGGCTGTATTTGACAACAACCATCAGCTCCACCCCCGCCCCCCGCCCCGACCATGGGCCTTGTCTGTCAGTAACGTTTTTGACCCTTGTCCTGGTCCCTGTCCTCCTTCCTCCTGGGATTGGCAAGACCCAACTATGCCAGGCCTGCAGAGTCGCCATCGGCGTATCCACGAGGCTGGGGGTGAATCTGGAAATTTATTCAATACTTCGTTTCCTTGTTAGAAAGTCGGTGGGTCCGCCCTGAAAGGACACAGGCCAAATGCTATGGGGGAATTTCTAACAATAGAATGAGGATTCCGCTTAGTGGCCATTTCAGGACAACCAGAAATGATCCGATCCCAGAACGGGCCATGCCCTGGGGCACATCTGCTGACTGAGGCTTGCTGGAAAGGCCTGCTGCCCAGGGCTTGACCCTCAGCTGGACCACGCTCTCCCTGGTGCCGTTCAGAGAAATCCTTTTCAGGTCAGACCATGGCAGCTGGGACGGGGAAGGAGGAGGTTAAACAGATTATGTGCTCAACAGCGACAAGCTCCTAATAGAGCCTATTCAAAGGAGACCTAAGACCCACGGATTCCGCAGCAGAATCTGGCAAACCCACAGTTCTTTATTTCATTCGAGCGGTTGAAAAGGAAAGCTGAGATTTTTTTTTTTCATTGTGGTAAATTGTAAATAACATGAAGTTTACCATGTTAACCGTTTTTAAATGTACAATTCAGTGGCATTAATTACATCCACATTCATCATAACGCATGCTCGCGTGCGCTCGTTCTCCCAAAATAAATAAATAGATGTTAAAAACACTTTTTTTGAAGTACCTAGGACAGCGCCTGCACGTAAGTGAGTTTGGGGAACGAACATTATTCACGGGATACGAAGACAAGCCTGGGCCCTGATTTCAGGTTGCTCGTAATCTAGAAGAGATGGTTTCTAGCCACGAGCTGAGGAAGGTGTCACCGATCACGGGGGATGTGGCATTTGACCTGGGGTTCCGGTGGGTATAGACGGGGATGAAGCCCAGGCATTGGGATTCGACCAGGGCATTAGAGAGGAGTGTGCACCAGCCCCGTGCCACAGCCCCGGTGCTCACACGTTCACGTCATGGTGCCCAGGGAGCTTGTTAGAAACACAGATTTTTCTGGCTCCCTCCCCAGAGACAGCGGCTTAGGAGGTGTGGAGTGGGGCTGGGAAGCTGCGGTTCTAGCCAGTCCTTTGGGGGTTCCTGGTGGGAGTGGTTCTCAGGTATGGCTTGGAGATTGCTGGCCAGATCGGAAGGAATCTAGTTAGGAGGGCTCAAGTTCAGATGAGTTAAGCCTCCGAAGGTCTTGAACTGGGGCGCCTGGGTGGCCCAGTCAGTAAAGCATCTGATTCTTGATTTCTGCTCAGGTCATGATCTCACAGCTTGGGAGTTGGGGCCCTGTGTCAGGCTCTGCACGGACAGCACGGAGCCTGCTTGGGATTCTCTCTCTCTGCCCCTCTCTCTGCCCCTACCCTGCTCGTACTCACTTTCCCTCTCTCTCTCTCTCTCAAAATAAATAAATAAACAAAAAAAAAAAAGAAGGTCTTGAGCCAGAGTGAAGGTGTGGGTGGAAACGGAAGTTCAAAGGAGAGAAAATAGGAAATAGAACAGGCATTCTGATGCACACCGCCATGGGGGTGAACCTGGAAGGTTGACACCGAGTGAAGGAAGCCAGGCAGGAAAGGCCCCCGTTGTCTGCTTCCACTTACATGAAATGTGCAGAATAGGGAAGTCTGTAGAGACAGAAATCAGACTAGCGGTAGCCAGGGTTTGGGGGAGGGGAGAGGGGGGTGATTGCCGATGGGGACAAGGCTTCTTTTAGGGGCGATAAAAAGGTTCTGGAAGTAGACAGTGGTGACGAGCGCACAATGTTGTGAATACACCGCCTACCACGGAACTATCCCCCTGAGACTTGTGAAGAGGGTGCATTTTCTCATACGTGTATTTCACCACAATGAAACTAAAAGGTAACTGAGCATATATTCACACGGGTCCATCTTATAGAAAGTAAAAGGTGACTTTTCCCCCATCCCAGCATGGAGCACGTGGTCTGTGGTCCCAGCCAAAGAGCGTTTTGGTGTGTTTTACGTAAATTACTTTGAAGGTGTTTACTCAGGACCTCTGCAGGGGACTTTTGCGAAAACAAAGTCAAGAGAAATACAGCCTAAGGTGTAAGGATACGCTGAAATGCAGACACACAATCTCTCTCTCTGTGGGCACACACCGCGTCGTCTTGAGGGAGGTCCGCCATCAAAGCTGTTCCCCTCTCTTATTTTTACTGGCAGGGGAGAGCAGGAGGCGGAAAGGAATAACAGCAGACTTTGGGGCCTTCTGAGCAGAACCGGTGCTCTGGCTTGCAGCAAAGAGGACAGAACCCTAGGTGATGGGGCCCAGGCCCCGAAGCCTCCGGGATGTGGCTTAGAGAGCTCAGGTTTGCCACGGCTCCTAAGTCTCAGGGGCTATATTTCCCCTTCTTTGAAGGAAGCAGAGCAGCAGAATCCATCCCCAACCAAGAGGCAAGGCCTTGGAAACCAAGCTGACGGCCTGGCCAGCTCTCGTGGCAGATACTCAAGTGCCCATGGAGCCAGCCAAGACAAACACTCGGGGGCTTTCAAACAGTCTCTAAAAGCCATGTGCACGTAGCACCCACTTCCTGTGCCCACCTGAAGGCGGGCAGGGTCGACCCACCGCCTGCAAAGATGACCCCGTGCCCACAGGTGGGCTTCTTCAGGAAGGAACACCATCAGAAATATTAGTTTAGCTGCTGGCCCCGAGGGGTGAGAAAGCTACAAAGCCCCGGTGGGTAGAAAGGACTGGTGTTTTCTTTTTCTCTCCTCACTGTTGGTTACGAGCTCTGATGAAAGGGTGGACTCTGGTCCCCCTCTTGCTCAGCCATCCCCAGGAAAGGGAAAGCCAAGGAGAGCCAGCAAAGCCAGGAACCTGCCACGAATGGTGCAGAGTCAGCAGAAAGTGGTCTCCCTTGATGTGGAAAGAAATTGTTGCTTGGGACTTACTGAGCCCTTCCAGAAGGTTACATTTTAGGAATCTCCACGCCTCAATGCTCTGCTTTGGCTCCACAGACCTAGAGAGACCCTGGCTGTGTATTCTTTCCAGAGGTAGGCAAGCACGCCTGACATGGCTTGGTTTAACCCAAATCCATTCATTCATTCATTCATTCATTCATTCATTCTTCACTGAGTGTGTTCTCTGTATATAGAACTGGCCCAGGGGGCACCTGGGTGGCTCAGCTGGTTAAGCGTCCGACTTCCACTGGGATCATGATCTCATAGTTCGTGGGTTCGAGCCCCGCATCAGGCTCTATGCTGACACCTCAGAGCCTGGAACCTGCTTCAGATTCATTCTCTCTCTCTCTCTCTCTCTCTCTCTCTCTCTCTGCCCCTCCCCCACTTGCACGCTGTCTCTGTCTCTCTCTGTCTCTCAAAAATAAATTTAAAAAAACATTTAAAAACCATGAGAACTGGCCCAGGTACAGTGAAGGCCCAAACCCAGCACCTGGGCCCAGTGCCCCATAAGTAGAAGACAGTGAATACATACCTGCTGAACAATGAATGAACGAATGAAACTTGGGCTTCAAGAAATTCACAACCCAGTTTGGATGGCAAAACCTACACGGATAAGGTTGACCCCATGAAATAAATAACATCATGAGGGGAGTCAGATTAGGGGTCAGAACGTGCATGGATGGTTCAAGCTTGTGGGAGGGAGGGAGGTTCTTTGTTGGTGTGAGAAAGTCATCACGGGAAAGTTAGATTTGAAAGGAGCTGAAGAGTGAGAACGTGGGGAAGGGATGAGAGAAGGCATGTGAGCATGCAAATAAGCATGGCGTGTCGGGGAGATGGTACATAGAACATTCTGGAAGAAGAGGTGCAGAGAGCCTCAGGACAGGGAACCAGGCAGGCCGCCAGAAGAGTGTGTGCTGTCTGCCCGCAAGGGGAGCCTTGGCAGGCTTTGGCTTGTGCTACAAGACCTAAAGGTAGATTTTGGATAGATTACGCCGTCAGATCCAGGATGAGCTGGAAAGAGAATGAAATTGGAGGCAGGAAACCAGCCCGAGTGATGGCCATGAACTTTTGCCAGGTCTCGGACTCCTCCTAGCATCCACCGGGGACCGACCACAAGCCCCCTCCTCACCAAGACAAGTCTCCACACATAAAAACTGTGTATATGCTCTCAAGGAGTGGTCGCAACCCTAAAACCCATTCGTGGACTCTCTAGGGTCCAGGGACCTCCCAGGCTAAACATCCCTCTGTTAGGGAAACTAACCTTTTTTGAATCCCTGTGTGCGCCAAGCTGGATTCTTTACAGAAGGCTGGAGAATGATTTTGCATGAGGGTTGAAGGGGAGGAGCAGATACTTTAAGGGTTAAGCACGAAGCTTGGAGAAGGGCAGCAGTGGCCGCTTGCCCAAACCATCAGTACGTGCTGGCCAGGGTGTGGACGAGTGGCAATGCCATGTCTCGACACTGAAGACACTATGGGACCTTTGGCATATGGCTGTGTGTGTCACCTGCAACACAGAACTGAGCAGGTGTACTTTCTACGGGGAACTGAGCAAAAGCACGTTACGTCAGTGAAAAGAACATGATGAACTAGGCATTTGACATGTAAAACTATTGAACATGTTTTCTTCTTGTTATTAAACCCGTACCCCTCTAGCTAAATACTTGTTCTCAAACGTGACACATCCTTTGTGTGGGGGGCGTGTTCTGTTTTTCTGAAGAGCCAGAGGCATCCCTATGGACGTTTGGTTGTTGTTGAACGTGTACTCCCATGATGCTGATGGGCTCTGGGGGGCTGGTATGGGGTGTGGTTTGCCAAGACACAACTAGGGCATAAGGATCAATTCTAAGAGGAAGAGGGAAAGAATTTAAAGTTCTGTGATTCGTACGTAAACCTAAAACAAACGTGATATGAGAAGGCCAATAAACTAGAATTTTATGCACACACACACACACACACACACACACACACACACACACACAAAGTGGATTATGCACTTCCAAGTTGTCATCGACAGTTTGGGGGTCATAGAAAACGAGCAAGCAAGAGAACGCGAAGGCCTCCAAACCTTTAGAAGAGGAGGCCTCCACCAGCTTTCCATCATGTCATGGGGAATCCAGGCGATTCTTCAAGGGGAAGGTTTAAAGAATTTTTAAGAGAAAGTCCCCTTTGATAGAGTTTGCACCAAATGTGTTCTAACAGCTGCATTCACGGGAGACCCAGCTGCGCTCTTTAAACACAGTATTCAGCCCGCAAAGCATTGTATGGAAGGAACAAGAGGCCTTTGAAGTTGGTTGTGTTTCTTCGGGTGGCTTAGATTTTCCTGGGTGACTGGTTTTCACATATCCATCTTCTGGTTCTAACTTGGCCTCCACCAGCCCAGTGACTTCGGCTCTACCTTGTTGCTTATTAACTAGGAGCAATGCATGTGGGGCTTTTAGGTGCTTTCAAGAACTTTGCCATTGTAACGGGGCTGATTTATGGTTCTGCTTTTATAGATCCAGCTCTGCTCAATTTGCCCGGAGACGCGGAGGGCGCTCTCCCGGACAATGCGTCGATTACTCATGGATCCCAAGCGAGGCACAAAGGAAGGGGAAACCCAGCTGCCCCGGAGGCCGATGCTGTCCCCTCCCAGGTCAGGAGTCCTGGATAGAACATGGCCAACAACCTGTGGGCGAGACGATAGAATTCCCCGCTCGAGGGCAACTGAGTCATGCAACACACAGGCGGGTGGCCGTTCCTTACCACTAGGATCGTTCGATGCTCTTCAAGAAAAACAAACATGCCTCTCACCAACAGGAGGAAGTCGCTTCACGATTGCTCATCACTATTTTCTTCTCACCCTGCCTGACGGCCAACACTTCATCTGTTACGTTTCGCAACCAACGCGAAGGGAGAAATAAGCAGCCCTCGCTTCCGAGAAGGGAGAAGAGCCAAGCCCTCTCATCAGCCAGACAGGTCTCTTCTGGGTGAAAATAAAAATTGCCAGCGTGGACACCCAGGGCGAATCCAGCCCGAAAGGCTCCCCGCAGCTCCGTGGAGGGTTGGCTGGGGTTGCAAAGGGAGGGTCTAGGCTGACCCGTCCTACTTCCCACCACTGCTTAGGCTGTTTCTTCCTCAACTAGAAGGCCTTTGGGATTTTTCAAAGGCATTTTAAAGGAGTCTCGCCCACTCCTGTACTCGAACCAAGGAGCCGAGAAGACAAACGTTTTCTGCTTCTCTTACTTACTACGACTACTTACTGTCTTCAGCTTCTTCTTATTATTATTACTAATATCCTTCTTATTATTATACAGCTAGGTTTTAAGTCTTTGCATGAATAGTGTGTGTGCCATTTCTTAGCTTTATTTACTGGCATTTATTGAGGATGGCCTCCTTCCCTTTTGCTTTTTAAAATTTACTTTTAATTTAAAAAATCTTTTTATTTGAAAAAAATGTTTCAGGGGCGCCTGGGTGGCTCAGTCGGTTGAGCCTCCAACTTTGGCTCAGGTCATGATCTCACGGTTTGTGAGTTCAAGCCCCACGTCGGGCTCTGTGCTGACCGCTCGGAGCCTGGAGCCTGCTTCGGATTCTGGGTCTCCCTGTCTCTCTCTGCCCCTCTCCCCGCTCTCAAAAATAAAGATTAAAAATTTTTTCATTAAAAAGAGAAAAAGAAAAAGAAAAAAAATGCTTAAGCACAACACCAATCCCAGCCTCGGACCCTGAAGGAAAAGTGACCGCTCACGAAGGCCAGAGTCTTCAACACCTACTCCGTCCCCCACCCCACCGTCTGATGGTGGCACGTCAGGGACAGCTCCCTTTATTGTAGCATTTGCCTCCAGGTATAGAAATCTTGAACAACTGCCCTTGCAGGCGAATCTGCAAACTGCCTGAGCTTGCCACATGTGGAAGGGGAAAGGGAGGCCCACACATTGCCAGGTTTCTGCTGGAGGGCATTAAATCTCAAGGGCCAACACAAAGGAGGCTTTGCTCAGAGCACAGACCCCAATTCGTTTACGTTGCGGCATAGGCTGTGGACCCCATACTATTTTGGATTTTTAAAATAAATAGCCCTGAGGGGAAAGCTGGCTTTACATCAAAACACAGAAATTTAATTTTAACTTCCATGAATACAGCTATTAACACACGGTCCCTTTCGGGTGAGAAGGACTCCTACCAGCAGAGGCCTCGGCTAGGACTGGAGCTCATGTGTTTCCAGAATAGTCCGGCGGGTGCATCTGAGACTGTGGGTTTTAAAAAGTGAAAATAACACTGCACAACACAGTACCTTTTGCTTGTCTCTCTCTCATTCAGAAAATTCTTTCCAGATCCTATCATCTTGAGTGAGGGAACCACTGGAGAAGAAACCAGTGCTCTGAATGGAAAGTCACATGACTACCAACTCTGAAGGGGACCATCCCAGACCATGGCGCTGAACGCTGAGTTCTGGCGGAGGGCAAGCTCTCAAAGCAGATTGCAAAAAGACGGTACGAAGGCAGCGCTGAGCATGTGGCCCAACACAGGATTCATCCAAAAGAAACAATCACTCTGCTCGGAGGGGAGTTTGGGTGGAGGCGGAGTTCATCAGGCTAACATGAGTGGATTTAGCAAAATAGTTTGTGTGTCAGAAAGGGCACAAGACAATTTTAAAGAAGCCTGCACCGTACCGTGGAGAGACCTTCTTCCTCAACTGTATTTTTCTGCAATATTCCCACGTTTTTGATTTTTTTTAAACATTTTTAAATGTTTTTATTTATTGTTGAGAGAGAAACAGAGTGAGTGGGAGAGGGGCAGAGAGGGAGAAGGAGACACAGAATCTGAAGCAGGCTCCAAGATCTGAGCTGTTGGCACAGAGCCCGGTGCGGGGCTCGAACTCACGAGCCATTGAGATCACGACCCAAGCCGAGGTCAGAAGCTCAACCGATTGAGCCACGCCGGCGCTCCTCGATTTTTAAGACATTTCCTGAGCAGCAAAAGGGAAATTTCCCGGTAACATCTTTAATTCATTTGCCCTGTGTCGAAAATATTATTTTCCTACTAAAGGCTGATCTCTTGTACTGTGTCCTTCCATATTACCACACACCCCATCTAAGAAATCAATAAGACATGCTTGGCTAGGGAGGCATATCTCTTCCGTTATCAAAAGTCCTAGGGGCGCCTGGGAGGCTTAATCAGTTGAGCGTCTGACTCTTGATTTTGGCTCAGGTCACGACCCCAGGGTCATGGGATCAAGCCCTGCATGGGGCCCTGTGCTGAGTGTGGAACCTGCCTAAGATTCTCTCTGTCACTCTCCTTCTGTCCCTCCCTTGCTCGCAGGCACACACACAGGCACTCTCTCTCAAAATTAATTCATTTAATTTAATTAACAAATTTAATTACTTATTAAAATAAGAGTTCTAGATTCAGTTTAAGCCTATATGCTGAATATAGCCTGAATGGGTTTGAAATTGTGGCTCAACCCACAAAGTGTTTTCTATAGAATACCTGGATATGATAAACACATTGTCCACTAGGGCAGAAGAGGCCTCTTGGTTCATGTAGTTCATAACCACCACCTTGTCTCCTCCCCACACTAGCCAGGATAGGCAGAAGGATTCAGTCGGTTAAGTCCTAGACTAGAAATATCACAACTTGTATTTTAATGCGGGATCTTTCTTTATGAGCTTGGACGAGTTAATTGACATCCTGTTTCCTGACTTCACTTCTCGGCAAAATGGAGGCTTTAGAAGTTTCAGTCGCGGAATGAAATGATTATAATTCGAATATAACACTTCTTTGTAAATCAAGGTCAAGTTTAGGAATTTATGAGAATTATTTGCTTGTTCCCCAAACTGCCCGGCCCCAGCCTCCCTCCGTCTTAGCTGAAAACCCCAGCCTGGCCTCTGAGGCTCAGAATGGATCCCTTTTTTCCTTCGTCTCCTCCGTCCCCAACCTTTGGGGACATTTTGCAAATGTTTCCACTAACTCCTCTATTGATGTCTACTTTGTGCCCACACTGGCCCTCCCCCTGGCATGGCCATGGCATGACTGTAAGAAATGGATATCTAAGGGGTGCCTGGGTGGCTCAGTCGGTTAAGCGTCCAACTTCAGCTCAGGACATGATCTCACAGTTTATGAGTTCGAGCCCCGCAATGGGTTCTGTGCTGACAGCTCAGAGCCTGGAGCCTGCTTCGGATTCTGTGTCTCCCTCTCTCTCTGCCCCTCCCCTGCTCACACTCTGTCTCTCTGTCTGTCTCTCTTTCTCTGTCTCTCTCTCTCAAAAATAAATAAATGTTTAAAAAAAATAAAAAGAGAAAAGGATATCTAAGAAAGACTGCTTTTCACAAAGATCTGCTGCCTCAGTTTCCCCGCCTCTGTAAGGATGTGTATCATAACCCTGTGTTGTGTGCATGCATATGGACCCAGCCATTTGCACGTCGGCCTTGAATTCCTTACAAGATGCTAGGCTCTGGCTTATTTTTTTAATTGCTTATTACATGTGTCACTTCAGAAGAGGGGTAGCTGTAATAAGAACAAAAAAAAAAAGCTAGGGGCGAGTTTGTAAGGAAAATGACACCAATTACCGCACATCCAGATCACAGCTCCGAAAAAGTAGCTGAGGACAGGAATTAAGATGATGAAGCTTTTTAAGCCTTGTAAGTACAACTCTTTGAAACCCACTATCTTTCAAAGACATCATAATGATCTTGCCATCATGACTTCAAACAGTCTTAATGAAACCCACAGAGAAAGGTATGCACAGCCTCTCAGTGGTGAGGGGGAAAGATTCGTTTAGAAAATTAGTAGAAAGTAGACAAGTCATTACACGTAGCCATCCTGTTGCTACAATAAATTATGGCATTGTTGGAGGCTTTTATAAAATTAGATACCGCGGCAGCAAGAAAAAAATGAAACCCTGTCTCATTTATCGGCAGGATCAGTGGGAACTGAAATAATTCCATCCTGAGAGAGGATTAGATTCTAACCTTTCCAAAAAAAAAAAAATGTCATTGAAATGAAAAAGCCCATCTAACATGGGGCTTCGTGCTGGAGCCTGAGCCTGCCTCCGAGATGTGGACTGTGATGGGCTCCCGGCTTGCCTGTTCCTGCAGGTGCTGACGAGATGATGTCTTCCTTATCCACCTGCCTGTCTCGCATCCAGGCTAGATGACAGCTAATAGCCAGCAGCTCAGAGCGGGGAGCAGCCTGGCTGGCTTGAACTAGTTTAAAATGACACAATGTAGCTTCCTTATCCCACGTTTCGATAGGTTCGCGGCTCCCCTCACGGATCAGATACCCAGGGGAAAGGATCTCTGGGATCATTTTAAATGCTCAGCTCCCTCTTTAAGGAGCATATAGCGACCATCTTGATCTAATTAAACTGCAAAGAAAAATGTCTATTCCGGTGGCCTCCCAGACCACGGGTGACACCAGCTCAGGATTTGGTTTACATGCTGGCCTCGTCTGGACTAGAGGAACTGTATCTTCTGAAATTCTTTTTGCTAACTGATATGCCTCCTTCTTGGCTCAAAAGAGCCTTTGCTTAAGTGCCCGCCTTTCACATCCTTTGCGTGCATATGCGCTCGATGCTGAGGCCCGGAAAACAGCCCGGGGACCAGGCTGAGGACCCCGTCACTACTGGGTGTCTCTCCTTACGAAGCATCCAGGAAGCCTTCCGCTTCTTCGCTGCTCTCCGGGTGAGAAAGCGCAGCAGCCAAGACCCAAATCCAGAAACTGCAGCCACCAAAGCGCTTCTGGGAAAATCAGCTGGAAGAAACCTTAGAAGCCGCTCGGTCACGTCTCCCACTTTGTGAATGAAAAAAACGGAGGGACAGAGATGTCTCGCCGTTGCGGGATCCGACGGCACCCCTCCCTCCCCCGGACCCTGTGGTGGCTTCCCAGCTCTCTTGCCACTTTTCACCCTGGAATGCTTTCTCACCCACTTGGGCTGCTCCTCCGTGGGAGGCCCACCCGAGCCGTGAGGAGGCAACACGAGGAGGACTAAGGCCCTGGCCAACAGCCGCCGGCCAATAGCCCGCAAGAGCGAGCCAGCCAAGGGAGTGAGCCAGCTGATGCCACGTGGAGCAAAGACGAGCTGTCCCCACCAACCCCTGCCCCAATTGCAGAGTCCTGGGCGAAGAAACGGTGGTCTTAAGTCACCTCGTTTTAGGGTGGTTTACTGCACAGCAATGGATAACCAACCACTATCTGAAATAACCTCGGTCACACACTTGTTAACTTTCCATCACCTTCCTCCCCTTCCCCTGTGTCCCCCTTAGGAGGTAAGTTCCGTGATCTTACCCATGTTCATCCCGGGATCTCCAGCACTCAGACGGTGCCCGGCCCCCACTACACACTCAATAAATGTTAATTGTATGAATGAATGAATGAATGAATGAATGAGTCATACAAGTTTTTTTTTTTAATGTTTGTTTTTAAGCGAGAGAGTGAATGCAAGCTGGGGAGGGGCAGGGAGAGAGGGAGACAGAGGATCTGAAGCAGGCTCCACGCTGACGACAGAGAGCCTGATGTGGGACTCGAACTCGTGAACCGCGAGATCATGACCTGAGCTGAAGTCGGTTGCCCAACCGACTGGGCCACCCAGGCGCCCCAAAGTACGTCTTTAATTCCTAAGGAAACATGCTCAAGACTAAACACATCCCTAGCTAACCATTCAGGGACTGATTTCCTGTGGAGACAGAGGTACCATAGTGGACTCTTACTGAGCTCATCGATGGCCCAAACGCTGCATTCAGCCCTTCATATGCTGAATGGGTCCTTGTCACTACCCTATGAGATGCCAAGACACAGAGATGGAGAGAGGGTCTCCAACGGGCCCAAGGTCACTCAGCTAAGTGACTGGTCAAGCTGGGGGGCCGGACAGGCTAGCGCGGCCTTCGGAGAGTGGATAAAGGATCCTTCCTCCTGCCTTGAAGACTGAGTGGCCCCCTGCTGGTCTTATCAGCATGGTCGCCCACATCTCCCTGTTCCTGGGAGCAGGCTGGAGGGTGCCGCTGTCGTCATTCTCCTAGAATGGGGACAGCCTCCCATCAAAGGCTGGGCAGGTTAAGGAAGCAAATAGCTCATCTTCTTCTGAAGCCAGAAGTTTCCAGCAGAAATCCAGCCCAACAATTAAGGCACGGGGTTGCCTTGGGGCAGAAGCTGGTGTCTGGGTGGAGGGGGAAATGTCTCCAGTTCCACACAGAGAAACTCATGGATTTGAGGTAGCTGGTCCGGCCGTGATGAGAGCCACCCAGCTGTCGTCCGTAGGGCATGGCCTCCTGTCAACCACTCTGTCTTCGGCTCAGTGCCACACGCAGTTACCAGGCATCCAGCATGACCTGGGTGTTGTGCTGAGTGAGACCTTCCCTCATGTTGTCAGAAAAGTCAAGGGGAGCCTGGGGGCTCAGTCGGTTAAGCGTCTGACTCTTGGTTTCAGCTCACGTCCTGATCTCGCGATTCGTGAGTTCGAGCGCCGCGTTGGGCTCTGTGCTGGCAGCTTGGAGCTTGCTTGGGATTGTCTGTCTCCCTCTCTCTGCCCCTCCCTTGCTCGTATGCGCTCTCTCTCTCTCTCTCTCTCAAATAAAGAAATAAAAAAAAGTAGAGCCTAAGAGTAGGCAGCGATCAGAAGGAAGGAGTGCGGAGGGTCCCATACTCAGAAGCAAAGAAAAATTCTTTTTCTTCTTTTTGGTCTTCTATTTCAGGATTCAGGCAGAAACCCACCCAAAGGCACCAGCTATGATGACCCTTCATAGGAGCCCCGTGGCCAGTGGGGCACACAGAGGCTTCAAACAGAGGCAAAATAAGCAGCCATCCGGCCTGGCACAAGCCAACAGAGTTTCTGCTTCCCGGGCTGGTTTGTGCCAACCTGGGTGCCTTTTATCTACACCCCCCGCCCCCACCAGCCACTGCCTAGAGCCCACATTCTCCCTCTACACCCAGCTTCCTGGGATTGGCAGGAATGACGTGCCCGGATGGAGGATGGGTGTGGGGAGAAATGCTTTCCGGGGCCTTCAGGTCATAGCAAGGCACCAGTGATCCGAGGGAGGACGGATTCCCTGACAGGCGCGGAGTCGAAGAAATAGCACCACGTCGAGGCTGAATCTACTCCAGTGCTCACCATGCAAGGGGCAGAGTGCAGGACAGCAAGCTCTGCGGACTGGGGCTGCTCGTCGGGGCCCTGGGACAAAGGCTCTTTCAGGTGGCTTTCTGAGGGTCATGAGAAAAGCTGCCCTCCCTGAGTAATGTGAGCAAATCTCCAGTGGAGCGGAAAACAGTGGCTGCACCAGACTCAGGTTCTCTTTAAAAATGGTTCCACACAGGGGCGCCTGGGTGGCTCAGTCGGTTAAGCGTCCGACTTCGGCTCAGGTCATGATCTCTCGGTCTGTGAGTTCGAGCCCCGCGTCGGGCTCTGTGCTGACAGCTCAGAGCCTGGAGCCTGCTTTGGATTCTGTGTCTCCCTCTCTCTCTGCCCCTCCCCTGCTCATGCTCCGTCTCTCTCTCTCTCTTCTCTCTCTCAAAAATCAATAAACATTAAAAAAAAATGTTTTTAAAATGGTGCCATATCCTCAGTGTTTTAAGGCACAAACAAAAGGAAACAGTAATTATCCTTGCTTATTCCCCACGTCAAATTTATAAACACGCCATCCTGAACCATCAACAGGTACGGCCGTAAGCTCCAGAAGACCGTCTTTCTTCTTTAGTGCCTCTAGGTTAAACTTAGAAAATTGTCTAAGTTTGAAATTTTCACAGGGCTAAAAAGGGAGAGGGGGCTTTTTACCCACACTTGATATTTTTAGCCCAGCAGAGAGCTTGAATTCTCAGGCTCCAGAAATCACGGGAACTGGACCGAGGTCCTGGCTGTCACTGCCCAGCTGGGTGGCCCAGGCACCTTTCTTAACCCCTCTCACCTGCAGGTTCCTTTTCTATCAAACATGGACCATCACGTCGATGATATGGATGGCTTCCCCGGGAGCCTGCATGGAGATTCCAGCCTTTGCTACCTGTTCTGCGTGTGTCAGGTTGAGGGCGACAGGAGACTCAGAGCAAAGGACAGTCGCATTCACCAAGTACCTCTGAGGTTGGCACGACTGTGAACTTTTTATTCAAGAGGAAACTGAGGTGCAAACAGCACGGGCGGGCAGCCCAGAGCCGCAGTGCAAGGGAGGGGCTGCTGGGGATACGGGTAAAATAGACGTCTTTTGATTGCTAGCCCACAGGACAGTGACAGGGACAGGGGTGGGGAGGGCAGCACAGAGGGCATCCAGTTCAAGGATATAGAAGGATATATTTCCAATCTTCCAAGTCATTCCCTCCGAGTAAGTAAAAATGGGTCAATTGCTAATATTGTTCTTCACTTCAAATTTTAATGAAATGAACTCTAGTATGGCTATAACTTACAGATAAAGTTCAGGAAAGTATTTCTCTCTCCTTAAGAATGGGTATCCAGACTACCTCTTGTCTCTTTTTTAAAAAGCAGCATTTCTAAAACAAAAAAACAAAAAAACAAAACAAAACAAAAACAAACAACAACAAAAAACAACAACAAAGCAGAACTTCTGATTTTTAGCTGGGCACGTGGTTACTCGGAATAGAAACCAGATCTCCCTGACTCACTTGCAACCAGATATAATGAAGCTATAATTTAACTTCTAGCAAGCAGGATGTTAGAGGAAGTGTAGTGTGCAGCTTTCCCCCTTTTCCTGCTGATCGGTAGGTTAATGGAATGGCTGGAGCTCAAGCAGCCATTTTGCACCACGAGTACAAGCTAAACCTGGCAGAGAAGCAAGACAGAAGAAGCCAAGTGGATCATGGGGCCACCATCTCAACCTAGATTGTCTATCCTTGGACTGTTAAAGGAGAAAAAAATAAACTTCTCTCTCATATAAGCCCATATTACTTTGGGTTTTCTGTCACAGCCAGATCTAATCCTGACCACCTTTCCATATATTCTCCCATAGAACCATATCTAACCACTATCACCCTTTTCCCCCTATGTGATTGGTGATCTCTCTTTCTGACTTTATTTTTTAAATCTCTCTCACTAATTACATGCCATTATTTCAAGATGTCAAACTTTGGAAACAGTATACAAATGATGAATCCACATCGTAGTAATATAGTCACTTACCCTGATGGCACCACAGAAAACTCCTACAGGGATTTTTGTGGCCTTAAAAGAAAGTAGCTTTGGAGATACTGAAATGAACAGGGAGGTGAAGTCCATTTACCATGACTCTTGGGTACAAGAGCTTAAGTCCTGTTAGCTCAGACGCTTCCATGGTCCCTCCAGACTAAGTGAACAGACTAGAGCCTGTTAAGAATTCTCACTATGGGGGCGCCCGGGTGGCTTAGTGAGTTAAGTGTCCTCTCTTGAGTTCGGCTCATGGTTCATGAGTTTGAGCCCCGCACGAGGCTCTGCGCTGATGGTGTGGAGCCTGCTTGGGATTCTCTCTCTCCTTCTCTCTCTGAATCTCTCTCGGTCTCTCTTTCAAAATAAGTAAATAAACTTAAAAAAAATTTTTTTTAAATAATCACTATGTCCCTACCCAGAACCAAATCACCTTCGCCAAGAAGTTTAGATACCTGGTGGATTCTGTGTTTGTGCTTTAAAGACCCTTGATGAGTTGAATGGGAAATCTTGATGTTTACCAAGATTTTCAGAACAATTTTATATACCCTAGAAAACACTCGTTTGTGCTACCACCCGAGAACAAGATTTTACTGGTGGGACTGACACCCCCAGCTTTCTCCCAGTCTCCACCTTCCTGAGACCTCTCGAAAAACAATCATGTATCCAGCTGTACCTGCGAAAGGCTTAAAAGTATCAGCATTTCACCGTTGTTTGGGGACGGCTGAACGAATTTCTATACTTCCCAACGTTCATGTAGACAGTAAGGGCATTTTTATTTTAGCAAACCAGCTTACCCCTTCTCCTATCTCCCCTCCCCCCAAAAAAACAGAACTCACCCTGACCTCACCGTCTCATTCACAGGAGCAGGCTCCTTGGCCCTCACCCCGACGTCTGCCTCGAGTTTTCCTCTAACGTATTGCCAAGGAAGTGTTTGCAATTTTCCAAAATGCAACCCTGACGGAATTACCGAAAGACATTCAGCAAAGGAAAGTAAATAAAAAAATAAAATGCAGGAGCCTAAAATATTTCAAATGCCATGATCATCTATCATGAGCTGACTCTCCTTGGAAAAAAAACAAGACATAAATAGCTCCTTGTGCACAGGCGACCTCTCTACGACGTCAAACATCCACGTGTGCGTGCGTGTGTGAGGGTGATGCTGGTTTTGATATCGATTTGAGCAAGTGCTTTAAGAAAAAACTTTCCTGGAAGCTATTACAAGTTGTACCTTGGACTCAAAATTAACTTAGAATGCAGTCCTGAGGCTCGCACTTACTCATCTGGTGACTGTGCTTGTGTCCCAGGGAGTAGGGTCCTTGGAGCAAGGCGGAGCAAGGCTGAGAAAGGCTGAGGAAGGCTGAGGAAGGCTGAGGAAAGCTGAGGAAGGCTGAGGAAGGCTGAGGAAGGCTGAGGAAGGGTACGACAACGGCCTACAAAGAAAGGCCTAAGGCGCACGGGATTGATTGGGACTGCGGAAGACAGAGTGGGGGAAGCCTTAGAAACAACCAGCAGGCAGAGGAAGCTCCTAGAAACCTTGTGTGTCCTCCATTTTGGGAGAAGACGTTCCCAGTAAGAGGCTTGGAGCAAAGAACGAAAGATTAAGGTACAATGACAGCATGATTTCTTAGCCAGTAGAATAATTCGTCAAGGGACAGGGCACCAGAAAAGGCAGTCGTCGCTTATTCTCCGCGTGTCTTTTAAAGGCCAGAGAGGCCACTCACCTGGGCCCAGAGCTGAGGGTCACAGAAGACATCTCTGCTTGCAGTGTGACCACGGAAAACCAGGTCACCTCAGGTTCCAGATTTCATGTCCTTGGGGTAGGCAGCTTCGTGCGAAGGTGACAGTCGTGAAGTCTCTAGAAGCAGAGGGACACGTGTTGCATGAGCACCGGGCAGAGCTTACGGTCTGTGAAGTCCCAGCTTCAGCAAGCCCGGAGCCTCCTGGGCTATGTGACTACGTCAACAATAGCGCCTTGGTGGTGAAGCCCTCGCCTGAAAGCATTATTTGTAATTTTTTTTCTTGTCTTTACTTCTTTTAAATCTTTTGAGAGAGAGAGAGAGAGAGAGAGAGAGAGAGAGAGTGCGAGCCGGGAGCCGGGGAGGGTTAGAGAAAGAAGGAGACGCAGAATCCCAAGCAGGCTCCGGGCTCCGAGCGGTCAGCACAGAGCCCGACGCGGGGCTCGAACCCACGAACCTCGAGATCGTGACCTGGGCCGAAGTCGGACGCTCAGCCGACAGAGCCACCCAGGCGCCCCTGAAAGTATTTATTTTAATGGAAAATAAACACCGTTCGGTAAACTCAAGCAAAAATGGGAAAATACCCCATTTATTCCAATATGGCTCTGAAAAAGGCCACTTGGAAAACCTGCCAGGAGACCCCAAGAGATGCAGGGTGGTTTCGGGGCCTCGCAAAGAGTAACTTCTTCCCTCTTGATTCCCGCTGTAAATACAGTTTGGGCTCTGAGTGTAGACTGGCCCACCACGCACAGCCACGGCTGATGCTATTACCAAGGCATAAAAGGGAGGAAGTTCAAAGTTATGAACACCACTGTAAGAGTAACACACGTCGTGCAATCCGTTTGTAAAGTGTGCTACTGAACATCGTGTTAACTTTTATGGTCTCTATTCCACATGTGTGATGTGAAAAGGTTATAGCAGGAGAGGGAGTCATAATTCTGAGTTTTCGGATAGTTATGACTTTCAAGTGAGAGTGAGATGTCCACTCTTTCTCCCCTGCTTGTTCTTGCCCTCCGGTTGAGTCTGCCTTTCACTGTATCTTCGTATCTCAGAACTTTTCTGGCAGATTCTTTATTTCAATACAGAGATTATTTACTTCTGTCCCCCCAATATATTTATTTAAGCGTCTTTAGGACAAGTGGAGCTTCAGGAGATACAGAAGGGGCTGAATACCTTGCGGGGTCTCCATTTGATGGTAATCACAGAGCATAGCAATGTGCTAAGCAGCTTATGACCATTATATTTTATCCCCCACATTTTATACGAAAGGCAGTATCCCATTTTCTAGATGTACGTCCCGAGGCTCACACAGCTAATACTAGCCACGAAGTAGTGGGAGCTAGGTCTGAACTCGTTAAAAAACATTTTTTTAATGTTTATTTATTTTTGAGAGAGGGAGACAGAGTGAGAGTGGGGGAGGGGCAGAGAGAGGCGGGGCCACAGACTCCGAAGCAGGCGGGCTCTGAGCTGTTAGCACAGAGCCCAATGGGGGACACGAACTCACAAACTGTGAGATCATGACCTGAGCTGAAGTCAGACGCCTAACCGACTGAGCCACGCAGGCGCCCCTGAACCCACGTTTAAATAACCAAAAGCTCATTCTCTCTTCTATCATCCGAAAGCAGAATTTTCTGGCATCCCAAGCTAGGTCTTGAAGAATATGTAGGTTTTATTTTTGAAACCCTTTCTTTTGTTTTTTGCTTTCTTTTTCCAGGCAAAATATATTTAATATTAAAAATTCAGGAAACGCAGAACGAAGAAAAAAAAACGCATGCATGACTCCAGTACCCAGAAATTACCACTCAGCATATTTTAGTGTCTTTTCCTCAAAAGTTTTTCTTTTTTTTTCCTTTTTGTCTGAATAAGAGCTTTTGTTTCTTGTTTATTACACAAGTGTCGTTCTTGTGCGTGAATGGTTTGATGATTTTCTTGTTTTAATGTATCATAAACTGGCCCAGGTGGGGAGAGCGCAGCAGGTGAGAGGCAGGTGAGTGGAAAGGCGTGTGGGGAGGTGGACGCAGCAAAGACAGGGCACGGGGCATCCAGGACACCACAGAGTGTGGCGGACACATCTGAGAGGCGGGGGGCTCTGAGCGGGAGCTCACCGATGCTTGGCTTCAGGGTTAGGACACTGTGCTGTAAGCCACATACGTGTGAACTCTTTAGCATATGGATGGCAGCTAACAACACGAAATACACCTGGATGGCTTCTGATCGGGGGACGGACGTAGGGCAAAGGTGCCCTACGTATGTTATCCAAGCAGCAGTGCAAGGTGGGGCGGCAGGGGGCACAGAGGGTTCTTCTTACAACATCCACCCGCGGAAGCAAGGGCCATCTGAAGGCAGGCAGGTGCAGACTATGAAGAAGGAAGAATATGGATGCATGACACATGGACATCTTCCGCGGAGCTGGACAGGTATTGTGACCCCAAACTCCAAAAGCAGGAGACCAGCCCAAAGCTTCGGGTTGGAAGGGCTGAAAAGAACACCGAACTGTTTCCGGTTTGGTTTTTAGATTCTCATTTGGGACCAATTTCGGGCAAGAAAGAACCTCCACTACCCTCCTAAGACAAATTTGCATTATACTTAAATAATTTTGCACATTGTTACCACTTCTCATGCATGGGGCAATTTATCCATGTGACCACATCTTGGCACAGAATTCTCGGCTTCCTCCTGAAAGCCGCGGACAGAGGTGGAGGCTGATCGCGACACGGGGAGGCTGGATTTCACAAGTGGTGGGTGTGAAAGCACTCAGGACTGTGGCCCTGGGAATAAGTGATTGCAAACATCGCCATGTGGGTCGTGTCCCTGGTATGAGAATTATTTGTTTCCATGTCTCATTCCTCTTGTGAATTTCTTGAGCACAAACCATGTGTCGTCTGTCTTCTAAGCACCTGGTACAACAGGACACAGGTGAGCACTTGATAAATGGTTCTTGAATGAAGGCATAAATGGCAAGAAATTGGGTGTGTGTGTGTGTGTGTGTGTGTGTGTAACCACATGTACGTGTATACGTGTATATCTATATATAGTTGTCTACGTATGAATAGATGTACATGTGTATATATATATATATATATATATACATATATATTCATCTATCAAGTTGTACTTGCCCCTCGTCTGGCTGTACTACCCCCATTCCTGACCTAAGCAGCTTAAGAAAGAGATCTTGGTTACTCATGAGTGCCTCATCCTACTAAACAGGAAGGCCTTGCTTCATGCAGGGGTTGTGAAAGAAATCCCCTGCAAATCGGAATTTCTACACTGACTCCGATTCTCAATGTACCGAAGGAGTCTGTGATTTAATGCATCACTCACCCATATGTTTGCAAGGTGCATTTTAGAGAAATGGAAATCACCAACCTTAAATTTGTCTGTCTTCAGATCCAGGGTTGATGCTTAAAATTGGGGCACGCCTACCCCTTTCTGCCTCAAACTTTGCTCATCCCCCCGAGCAGTTGGAACAGGGGCTTCCCTTGCTCGCTTGCATAGGGCAGGGGTGGCTTGGTAGAACATAGCATAGGATCCATGTGGGGAGGCTCCTGGGCCCCCAAACATTGGGGTTCCTAGGATGCGTAATAAGAATGAGTCTATCGGGGCTCCTGGGTGGCTCGGTCATTTAGGCGTCGGACTTCGGCTCAGGTCATGATCTCACAGTTTGTGGTTCGAGCCCCGCATCGGGCTCTGTGCTGACAGCTCAGAGCCTGGAGCCTGCTTCCGATTCTCTGTCTCTCTCTCTCTCTCTGCCCCTTCCCACCTCGTGCTCTGTCTCTCTCTCTCTCTCAAAAATAAACATAAAAAAGAAAAAAAGAATGGGCGTATCATCCGTATCGTATTTAGCACAGAAGTTTTACAAAATAATGCACTAGTTCAACATCTGCTCCATTAAATGTGCCAATAACATGTAACATTGAAGTCGGATGCTAGTATAAAGGAAAAAGCTGGGCCGCTCAGAAGGGAGCCGACAACTTTGGGAGCTAATGTTGCTTCAACGGCAGGATCTTCGGCTTGGGAATGTGACACGTGTTTTTCTCCAGAGAGAGAGGAAAAGGGAGAGAGTTTGGCCCTCACGGGACCTTCTTACCTGCTTCTTCTGTCACGCGTCTGGCAGAGCTGAGAAATTGTCTGCCAGGGCCGCCATAACAAAATGCCTCAGACTGGGGGGCCTAACCAATGGAAATTTATGTTCTCACAGCTTTGGAGGCTGGAAGTCCAACACCAAAGTGCTGGCTGGTTTCGTTTCTTCTGAGGCCTCTCCTCCTTGGCTTGCCGACGGCCGCCTTCTTGCTGTGTCCTTACGTGGTCGTCTTCCTGTTCACGTGTACTTCTGGCGCCTCTTTGTGGTCCCTCCTCTTCGTAAGGACACCCATCACATTGGACTAGGGCTCACCCTGACAGCCTTATTTTAACTTAACGTCCTCAAAGATCCCGTCTCCAAAGGCAGTCACATGCTAAGGGGTCTGGGGTTATAACTTCAGCATATGAATTTGTAGGAGGACGCGTTTTGGCTCGTAACGCAAGAACATTCTCCACAGCAATGCTGAACCCGGCATCCTCTCCAGCCCATCTAGAGTGTGAGGCCCAGGAGACAGAAACACCTGCCTGCCAGTTCCTTCCTCCCCCACAACAACAAACTGGGCCGATAAGAAAACCTCCTCTTTGCAAAGCCCTTACCCCAGGAGCGGTGCCGTGAGCCTGAAACCTGTCTCTAAGATACGCAGTGTCCACCGGGGAGTAAAGCGGCTCCCCTCCCCCATGTAATTAACTCTCCATGCTGAAGCTACTCCCCGGGATGGATCCCCATTGCCTTCTTCCCCCCACCCATCTCTGGCCCAGTGAAAAGCAAGTTAGGCGATTATGCAGACCCATGAATTCATAATTCAAAATAAACCCATCAAAACATTTGCTCTTACTTTTAACCCCATTGTACCCCGAGTGGAAATGTTAACACACAACAGCAGAAGAGATAAATATGGCAGACAAAAGTTTTCCCACAGCCTTTAGCCCCTTAAACATTCTAATCCCATCGAGGATATTTATGCCTGGCCAAACACTGCCCCCGGGGGCTGGGCTCCTGCCGGCGGCCCCTCACAGCGCCCGCTGCCTTTGTAGAGACCAGCTGCCCGTTGCTATGGCGATTTGGTTACGGAAGGGCAACGCAGGGCACCTAACCCAAGTGCTTTTTTAACCAAACCGCATGCTTATTAAAAGAAAGGAGAAAGTTTCCATTAAAATATCTGGGCTGATTACATTTGGAAACTTAATAACATGTGTTGACTCAAATAACTCCCATTGAATTGAACCTCAGCAGGACTTAAGAGTTCACCGGGGGAACAAATATCTCTGATGAAACTTGGCATCTTAACCCTGTTTAACATTTTAATTAAGAAGGGAAAATTCGGTGTCATTTGCTTTTCTGCGGTCTCCAGGAGCGGCAGGGGACATGCTTGAGAATTCCTCCAAGAGGGAAGGCGGAAAGAAATACATTAGCTAATTAGGGATGAGGCAAACATCTATATACAAGATATATACGCCACTGCTCGCTTTCCTTGCCCGACTTTTCCGCTGCTCCTCTCTTTCCAGACGGGCTCTCTCAGAAGAGGATGCATGAACGTGCTTCTTTTTAATACTGTTAATGGAGAATTAAAGTATTGCTTGAGTCTTTTATTCTACGAAGCTAGAGAAAAGCTGGGACAGGGGCACGCATCTACAGACAGCCCCGCTCTTGGGAAATACCCAGAATTTGGTAACTTCAGAAAAACTCTTCCCAAGCCCTCCTTTCATAACCATCAAAAACTCATCTTTTTTTATGAGCATTTCTTTTTTCTAGCCAGGCAGGCACCCTGGGGAAAATTTGTTAGGATGGCCCAGTTAAGTAGAAAATATTATCTTCCCTGTTTTGCAAATGAGCCTGTGAAAGGGGGTTGATTGAAACGGCAGCCAGGCAAAGTTGGGGCGCGGGGACAGTGGTCGCGTCTACACCCACCCCGCCTGGCTACCGGATCGTCCCGGTCCTGGAAAAAAAGCAAATTGAAATAAGCAAGAGTAGAAAAATCAGTTTGGCCAGAGGATGTAGAGAGAGATTTTCAGTGTATTTCCGACTCCCAAGAGTAGCAGGCAGAGACTTAGCTGTTTTATTTTGTGTCGCTTTCCTCCGCAACACGGAGTCAAACCCGCACCCTGAATTTTTGTTAATTTTAAGCTCCTTCCTCCTTTTGAGGTCCCTTAATATGCAGCCTAGTGCTGTACCCCTGGGACTTTACCTCCTGGGAACCTGCCCTGCCCTGCCTGGTCCGATGTCTCCTGCGGGGCCCCCGGGGAAAGCAATCCCCCCCAACCCCCTCCATCGCGGGGCCCCAAAGGGATGGGGAACAACTGAACTATGTGTTAATTGCGTTAAGGCGCTTTCTCTAATGAAATAGTGGCTTTCTCCATAGCAACGGTGATTAAAAGATGCAGAATGGCGGGTCCTCCAGGGCCCGTCTGTCTGGGAAGTGATTGCCACTTTACAGAACAATTCAGTCCAGATAGAAGTTTATTGTGCACATTCCGCCTAAGCTGACTGCTCAGGTCACACTTCCCAAAGCCACTTTCTCTCCCTCTGAGCGCTATTTTCAGGCTGACTTGGGGGAGGGGACCACGGGATATTTGCCGCCAGGCTGGGGGTGGGGAGTGTAGTTGGGGGCTGTTTGGAGCTGGGGGTGGGGGAGAAAGAGATCTGACCTGCTAGGGCTCTCCTTCAGAGGATGGGGGAGAAACGAAACCCAAAGCCTGCAGCTTGAATGTAAGTCCATGCTAAAGAAGCCCCATGCTTCATTAAGCACCTTAAAAAATGCTCGTTGAAATGCCCAGAGGGGGTAAGGTGAATTCCCTTTCCATTTTTGTGCCCCTACTAAAGCACACAGCATTCCTATTTTATACACTAGAGGGTAAGTGATTCTCCAAGTTGGAGGGAGGGGGGCAAATAAACATTATCTGGACTGCAAATGCAGAAGAGGGTGACATAATGGTCCTAACAGATTGCAGGGTCTCAAACAGGCGGCGGGGGGTGGGGGCGGAGGCATCCTTCCCGCTGCTCTCTCTTGCTTCTTTTTTTTTTCTTTTATTTTTTTAAAAAATATTTTATTTCTGAGACAGATGGAGACAGAGCATGAGCAGGGGAGGGGCAGGGAGAGCAGGAGACACACAATCCGAAGCGGGCTCCAGGCCCTGAGCTGTCAGCACAGAGCCCGATGCGGGGCTCGAACTCACAAACCGTGAGATCATGACCTGAGCTGAAGTCGGACGCTCAACCGACCGAGCCACCCAGGCTCTTTCACACCCTCTCTTGCTTCTTGCACACCAGGTTCTGGGTCTCCTCTTGTAGGCAGACCTGAAAGGTGAGGCTTGGATCCTTCACTTGTGCCGCTGCCTGCGACCCAGCTCGCACACGCCCGCACCGCCTCTGATGCCCGCATACGGAGGGACCATCAAGCCCGCACTTCAGGGACCAGTGAACTAAAACTTGCCAGGAGGCCCTCCCGGTAGGAAGAGCACGTTTTGGAACATGAAAAGAAACTAAATAAAACCGTGATTTACAGATCCAGACTCAAGCCCGAACACAGCCCCAAATACGTTCTCAACGTACAGTGGAATCAGATTTCAATGTTTCCGATAGAAGCGCATAGGAGTCCCCAGGTCGCGGTTAGATTCCCGGCTCTGCCTGACCTCGGCCAAATTACCGAATCCTCAAGTTTCTCCATTTGAGAAAAGGAGATGAGAATTACAGGAGAGAGCTATGTCGAACATTCACTTCTGGCGTGCGGCACATGTTCACAATTTATAAGTAATAATAATTATTGTTATGCAGCGAAATGCCCTGTTACATTTGTATAGCACTGTATGGCTGACCAAGTGCTTCTAGGACCTTTCCTCTTATCATCTCCCTAACGACCCTGGGCTGTTCCAGAAGCCAGGGCTGTGCCTAGCTGACTGGCAGGTCAAGCAGAAAAGGCCGGTTGCCGGGGACAAAACAGGCAGAGAAATCCAAACTTCCAGACCCAGCCCTGGGAGCTGGGAATGTTCTAGGCTATGGGATACAGAGCTGAACAAGAACAAGGCAGTCCTGCCCTCCTGGGGCTGACAGTTCAGGGCCACGTTGGAGAGGTGGAGGACGCAGAGGGAGTGCACGCCAGAGGCAGCTGACCCCGGCCCAAGGAAGGCTTCGTGACTCCCTTTTATTCACAAAATTTTAAAGATAACACACTTAACGGGCCTTTAAGTGTTTAGATTTCTCTGGGAAATAAAAGTGCTATTTATGCTGGCATCGAGTAGAATTATTCACACTTTGAAAAGTGTTTGAAGCAAATTGGAGGAAGGCCACAGATCTAAATATTTATAATGCCAAGAAATCTGTGTGCTTCTGTGATTTGTGTTCGACCTAGGAACTCACTCATTTTAAAAATGATGATGACCCAAACTTTCTAATCCTAAGGGAAAACTTCAAATTCTAAACAAAAGCTAATACACAATTTACCTTGGGCAAAAAGCCTTCTAAATGCACTTTGTACCTGGCCCGTCCGTCTGGGTATTTAATACAAATACTCAACATTCCTCAAAGGTATTTACCCAAACAGCTGCAGGGTAATGACCCAAACAGCTCCCAAACAGGAGCATCAGTTACAGATCAGTTACAGAAGACTCCAGGGGTCTGTGGGACTGAGCCGCCCTGACAGCAGACAATCTGTCCTACCCTTGAAGTGTGGGACTTCAATGTGGTCCAAGAATCAACAGGTTCTGCCTCACCTAGGAGCCTGTTAGAATACAACACTCCAACATTCCCCCCACCCCCCAACCCCATGTCTACTCAATCAGAATCTCCATTTTAAAACAAGATCCTGGGTGATTCCTATGATACGAAATTTGGAGACTTTGGAATCACTGTGGCACATCTTTATTTCTCCATCTTTTATGATACCACCTTCTACATGCAGCCTGTATATACGTTATTTCTCATCACAGACTGCAAGCTTCTTGTACATCTTGCCTACAGTAGGTACACAAAACTCTCAGTTAAATGAATGAGCCAACGAACTAATAATGAATGAATGAATGAATGAATGAATGAATGATTTATTACTGAGGGGTACTTGTTAACCTCCCACTGGCCAGAGATGGTATTTAGGAGCTTCAAGAAGGATAGGGGCGCCTGGGTGGCTCGGTCGGTTGGGCGTCCGACTTCGGCTCAGGTCACAATCTCGCGGTCCGTGAGTTCGAGCCCCGCATCGGGCCCTGGGCTGACAGCTCAGAGCCTGGAGCCTGTTTCAGATTCTATGTCTCCCTCTTCCTATGACCCTCCCCTGTTCATGCTCTCTCTCTCTGTCTGTCTCAAAAATAAATACATGTTAAAAAAAAAAAATTAAAAAAAAAAAGGATAACAATCACAATGGATTAAAATTCATAAAATATGTTCAAATATGTTAAATATGCTAAAATCTACAAGTTCAGAATATATGTGTGTATTCACACAAATACATATCACGAGGACAGTACAGGAAGGACTTCTAGGGAAACTGTTATAAAGTTCTATTTCATGATCTGCATGGGATTTACAGAGGCATATGCTTTATTACAGCTTATTAAGTTATTTTTTTAAAAGATGCATGGGAATCATGCTGAGGTGCCATGATTGTGACTCTGTGGCTGTGCTACCAATGAGAAGGACACCAAATTGGCCACATCCCCTTAACCAGTCTCAACCCAGAATTAAGAAGAAAGTTTAGACACGCTTATATATAAGCTATTTTTTAATTTCTCCAGCTAAATTGTTGAAATAGTTCTTCTATTTCCACTTCATTGGAATTAAGTATATTTATAACTTAAATTTTATATGTTGAGTCAAAAGTAGAGATTTCCCCCAAATTATATAGATTGTCCTCATCAGTCTTGTCTCCCAGTGTTTGTTTATGAGACTTCTTTTTTTCTAAAACAGTACAAACCTTGGATGTCAAGGTTTTAATCTTTGACAGTGTGATACTACAAAGAAATTGCCTTTCTTCAGTTATTGTCCAGTTCAATCATCTTCATATGTCCTTAAACTGTACTAGTCATTTGTTATTTCATCGTAATCTGCGGTTTGTTTTTTTCTTTTTTTTTCATTTCCCTTGGAATATTAGTGTCTTTGTTACTGGTTCCTAAGAGATCTTTTATGACTAAGGATGTTAACCATTTGCCACACATTGCAAATGAAATACCATGTTTTTTCCCCAAAAATTTTACGATGATATTTTACTTTTTGGTTGTACAGAAGCTGTGTATTGAAATATAATAATGTTGTGCTTCACACCTTTTGTGTTTTGTGTTTGTATTTAAGACACGTTTGGGGGCGCCTGGGTGGCTCAGTCAGTTGAGCGTCTGACTTCAGCTCAGGTCATGATCTCACACTCCATGAGTTCGAGCCCCGCGTCGGGCTCTGTGATGACAGCTCAGAGCCTGGAGCCCGCTTCGGATTCTGTGTCTCCCTCTCTCTCTGCCCCTCCCCTGCTCGTGCTCTGTCTCTCTCTCTCAAAAAATAAATAAACATTAAAAAAAATTTTAAAAAGATAAATAAAGGCTATTTCCAGTTTCTGCAGCCTCAAACCACAATTATTGCAAATTCATGTGTGCACCTCCAGAAAATAATTTATGCAAATATGTATGTGTAGTATATCCATAAGTATATATGAATAGTCCTCAGAATATTTTTACATAAATTATATATTGTATACAGATCGGTCTTTATATTGCATTTGTCAATGATATATTTGGGGAAGATTTCTATTTTAGCACGTATAGCTATGCTTCATTCTTTTCTCTTTTTTCTTTTTATTTATTTATTTTGAGAGAGAGCAAGTGGGGGAGGGGCAGAGAGAGAGGGAGAGAGAGAATCCCATGCAGGCTCCATGCTGTCAGTACAGAGCCCGAGGCGGGGCTTGAGCCCACGAACCGTGAGAGCATGACCTGAGCCGAAATCAAGAGGTGGACACTTACAAGGATGGGGCTGAGTTGAATAAGCGACTGACTCTTGATTTCGGCTCAGGTCACGATCTCCCGGTTCGTGAGTCTGAGCCCCGCCTCAGGCTCTGCGCTGACAGCATGGAGCCTGCTTGGGATTCTGTCTCTCCTGATCATGCTGTCTCTCTAAATAAATAAATAAATAAATAAATAAATAAATAAATAAACAAACAAACAAACAAACATTCGAAAATAAAAAGAGCTGGACACTTGACCAACTGAGCCACCCAGCCACCCTGGTACTTCATTCTTTTTAATAGTTGAGTATTTTATCATATATCTGTTCCGTGATTTATTTAACTATCCTTTATTGGTACCACTTAGGTTTCTTGCCGTGTTGTGCTACCACAGACATCTGAAGTGAACATCCTGGCACGCAGACCGTTGTGTGCCTTCCAAGTATGTCCATAGGGTGGATTTCTTAGCAACGAAATTGCTACGCGAAAGGATATGGGCTTTTTGCATTTTGAGAGACGTTGTCAAAATGGCCTCTCTGCTTTCACAAAGTTTTATGCTCCCCGCAACAATGGACTTACTGCCTATCTTCCCATGTTATTCATAGCACAGGTTATTACTATAGACTTGCATTCTTGACAGTTTTGCAAGAGAAAAACTCATGCATCACTGATGGTTTGACTTGCGTTTCTTCCAGTGGGGGGTGAAGTTGTTTATTATATCATGTGCTTATTGCTAACTCTGATTTTTTTCTGTGACCTAAACATTTAAGTTGTTTGTACATTGTTTTTTTCTTATGAGACGTATCACACTTCCTCTTAAGGGGATCAGAAACCTGGATTTCTGACCTCAAGGATGCCTTTCGTATTGCCAGAAGGATTAATTTCATATGGCGTACGATTAGCTTCTCTATTTTAAAATCTGATCACTCTGAAGGGTTCACCCTTAGACAGTGTGGTCAGATAACATAAGAGAGAACCGGTCACGATACTCCCTTACCATCTTTTTTATCGTTTCTGACATCTATTTAGCCATGATAAAATTTAACCTAATTCCTAATAATTTTGTCCTTATGCAAATTATTTGGATTTAAGCTCCCTCTTCCCCAATTCCAGCAAAAGGCGAGCACATGAACACACCTCACCACCTTGCACGTTAAATAAAAACATGAAAACATATCATAAGCATACCGCACCTCTCAGAGACCCAATTTCCCCATCTGTAATAGAAGAGGGTTGAACTAGATGTTCCCTGAATTTGCAGGTCTTTTTAGATCCAAAATCCCGTGAGGCTGTGCCCACAAACCAGGAGCTCAAACAGAATTAGTTTAGGCCTAAAACGAGGCCAGGTTATGCAGAAAGAGAATAATATCTAGCGTGAAAACCTGACAACAGGTGACCAAAGATTCCTTTAGTCTTATGGCAACGGGACGTATAAAGATACTTGCAGACCAACCCTATCTAGACTTCACAGCTTCCAAAACCTTCTTCGCAACCGTGGACGAGGGTACTCAAACTCCACTGAATCCCTCCTTTGTTGGCTGAATCCTCTGTGAGATCCTAATTCCCTGTGCACATGCAATTAATTGTCCCAAATACAAACTGAGAGTCGAAGACACTCAAGCAAATCCCTACATCGTGTGCTCTTCAACTGAAAACCCATTTCAGTAAGCATATTGCTGGCAAGAGTGTTAGCATTATTATTCTGAGACTGGCGGGGCTGTTGTGGGATAAAATCAATGAGTAATTATGTTGGTATCATCGGGAACCGGGATTCTTCGACATGGAGAAAAGAGAGGTAGGTAGATATGAGATTGGTCCGGTTAAGTAAGATATTTCGAGTCCGAGGGTGCCTGGGTGGCTCAATCGGTCAAGCGTCTGACTCTTGATTTCAGCTCAGGTCATGATCTTACAGTTCATGTGTTCAGCAAGGGATTCTCTCTCCCTTTCTCTCTGCCCTTCCCCCACTCACGCTATCTCTGTCTCTCTCAAAAATAAATTAATTAATTTTAAAAAAGATATATAGAATCCTAAATGTGGATTGGAAATATTAAGAACCCATCCAATTTTTTTTTTAATCATTTGTTAGGTTTGTCTCTTGAAAAGGCCTAAAGTGACTCCCAGCCCAGTAGCAGTGAATGTCCTTAGTACTAAGAAACTTCAGGACTCATAGTTAAGTGGCTTGATCCCAAAGTGCTCCCAGAAATTTGCAAGACGAGCTCAGAACAACCTGTCATCCCAAAAGGCACAGAAGCTTTCAAAGACTTTTGGGATTCTGTCAAAAGGCCACAACAACAAATTTGAAAAGGCACCCATGGCACAAAGATAGGATAATTCATTGAGCAATCACTTAAGAACAATAACCATAATGGATTAAAACCCACCAACCCTGCTTAAATCCACAAATTCATATGATATTTTAAAACAAACTTATTGGTTATCTTTGGAATATGCTAGGAAACCAACTCTTTATTTTAAAAGTTGCTAGATAGCAAGCATGAAGCACTTAGCCTAGCTTTTCTCTATGAACTGTGCTTTGGGGTCACATAGTTGATGAGGTAAGTTATCTTTATAGGTAAAAAATGAAGATGAAAAGATAAAATTAGACTAGCATCATTTTCAACCCCTAATCAAATAACGGATCTGGGCAATAATCACTAATGGCTGCTAATATCAAAAAAGAGAAACAACCAGATGTATTTTTTAAATGTTTATTTATTTATTTCTGAGAGAGAGCATGAGTGGGGTAGGGGCAGAGAGAGAGGGAGAGAGAATCCCAAGCAGGCTTAGTGTTGTCAGCACAGAACCCAATGTGGGGCTTGATCTCATGAACCGTGAGATCATGACCTGGCTGAAATCAAGAGTCAGATAGATGCCTAACTGACTGAGCTACCCAGGTGCCCCCCAGTCATTTTTTTTTAACTCTTACTGGGAGAACACACTGTTACCTATGAAGGAGTCTTATTAAAAAACTCAAACCTGGATTTCATTAAGTCTTGAGATGGAATCAGCAATTGACAAAAGGTACAGGGGAAAGAGGAACATGTTCAGTGACACCATGGGGACATGCCTAACAAAATCTGGACTTTGAGAAACTCTGCGGGACAAGTAACCAAGTTTCTTCAACAAGTAACTTCCAAGGTTGGTAGGGGGGTGTGCAGAGGGGACTCATAGATGAAAACAAACTTAAGAGATGTTATTAACTGATTGCAATGAGTGGACCTAATTTAGATCCCAATTTGAACAATTAGTAAAACATTTTATAAGATAATTGAGGAAGGGTTAACGTGGAACCCTTCCATGTCAGTCACTGACATGGAAGAATTATTGATGATTGCAAAAATAGAGCTGTGATAAGGAATGCCAGTGGTTTGTGGTTAAATATGAACATACATCTTTTAAACATATACCCTGTACTGATGGAATGACATCAGAGTTTTATTCAAAATAATTCAGGATGTGGGGCGCCTGGGTGGCTCAGTTGGTTAAGTGTCTGACTCTTGATTTTGGCTTAGGTCATGATCTCATGGTTTGTGGGATCGAGCTCCCAGTTGGACTCCATGCTGACTGCACAGAGCATGCTTAGAATTCTTTCTCTTTCCCTCTCTCTGCTCCTCCCTGACCCGTGCAGGTGCACATACTCTCTCTCTCAAAATAAATAGACTTAAAAAAAAAATTCAGGATTGGGAGGGTAAGGGGGAATAGACAAAATACATGAGATGATTATTGTGGAGGCTGTATGGTAAGTATATGGAGGCTTGTTATATTATTCTAATTTGTATATTTGAAATCTTCCACAATGAAAAATTTATCTTTTTTTTAGTAGAATTACCTGCAATTCCAAGGGTGCTGGTCTCTACTTTCTGATCTGACATTGGACACCCTGAATAAGCCCACTGGGCCCTCTTAATAATCCCGTAAATGAATAACATATGAAACATAACAACCTCGTGAAATTGACATTCCTCATGAGGTCCATGGGAGGGACTATTGCTGTTCTCGCTTATACAATAGCCTCTTTGACCTAAAGAAATACACCCTGACCAAAGATACCCTGAAAAGGACCTCCCTATACACACACACACACACACACGCAGACACACACACACACACACCCTTAAGACAGGGGTGGAGAAGTGTCATTATAATTAATGACAGTTCTAGAAGTCCAACTCCCTCCTTTCCATCATTAAACTCTGAAAGCTCAACCTTTCCTCCTCTGGGAGTCTTCATTCCTGGAGAAATGAGTGTATGTTGCATAGGGGAAGAGCCCAGACAATACTTTCAAGGGATTTAATCCAGCCTTCAACTGGGATATGAAGACAAGCTCGGGCAGCTCATGCAGCCAGCATCAGAGAGCATCCCCCCCTTGGCCTGTGGACTTTTCCTCTGACCGTTTCTCTACTCTCGCTTATTACCATTGGGTTACTTGTGAATTGGTTCATTAACCCGATGGAGAGACGGTACAACAGTGACTTTAGTCCATAAACGAGACATGGCCCCTATTGCAAAATGTTTGCATCATAACCGTCCCATTCCGCAGAGGGACACCTTCTTGATGACTGTAGCCTGTGAAGCTGTACCTTTTAAATAACTTGCAACATAGAATCAAAAGGACGTTCTCTTTTGTTGCAGCCTCTTTTCAATTATTATAGGGTAGTATATCAGTAATATAAAGGCATATAAATTCATTTTGTTTTAAAAGGTAAATTATAATTGCCTCACATGGGCTGGAAACAAGTTAAGTGTTCTCCAGTTCCTTGTAATCACCAACTTCGTTTTCTACTGGAAAGTGGGAAAAAGCGTGGAAGGTTGACTTGTTTCCTTGGTGGTCAAAAGCGAATGAGTCCCTGCTGCCTAAATGCACTCAGTGAGCAGTCCTAGACTGGAAGGAAAAAAAAGATCTACAGAAGACATTATTGGAGAAATCCCCCACATTAGATCTACTGTAAATAACTCTTGTGCTAATGTTTAATTTCCTGAGCCTGATCATTGTACTATGACCATATGAGACAGAGAGAAAGAGAAAGAAAAAGAGAAAGGCAAAGTATTAATAATGAGGAATCTGCGTAAAAGATTTGCAGTGGGGGGCGCCTGGGTGGCCCAGTAGGTTAAGGGTCTGACTTCAGCTCAGGTCATGATTTCACGGTTCGTGAGTTCGAGCCCCACGTGGGGCTCTGTGCTGACGGCTCAGAGCCTGGAGCCTGCTTCGGATTCTGTGTTTCCCTCTCTCTGTGCCCTTCCCCTGCTCATGCTCGGTCTCTCAAAAATAAATAAACTTAAAAAAAAAATTTTTTTTAAAGATTGGCAATGGTTCTTTGCACTGTTCTTACAAATTTTCCACCAGCTTGAAATTACTTAAAAATACAACATTTTAAGTCACAATGAGGAATCTGAGACCCAGGCCCACTGGCACCAGAACCAGGACTTCCCATGGTGGCCCGGTGCTGTGCCGTGCCCTGTGAGCAAGGTGGTGTGTGATTCCAAGCAGAGAGGGGAACAGGCAGCCAAGGAAGAAGTGATTCCTTCTAAAGGGCAGGAGATGAACGGAGTCAAAAGCGAGAGCCGTCAGCACTCTCTTAGGCCAGATGGCTAGGGACCTTTATTACCAAAACAAAATAACAGCTATCAGAGCAAAACAAATATTCTGTATGGTTTAATCTTTATTTTTACAGGATTTGGCAGGAGCCATGAGGTCTGGAACGGTGGGCCATTTGGAGAACTCTGTATTTATTAAAATGATCTGGACACTGCCTCTTATTATTCTTTGTCTTCCTTTGAAACAGGAGTGGAAAATCTCCTGATAAATGGGCAGCCCGCGGTCCAGATTTGTGTCACTAACTACTCACATATCCTTTTAAGCTCCAACACCAAAAGGTACTCCTATAATTCACCTTCTTGAGACCCTAGGTTCTCAGCTACCTAAACTTGCTAGAACTCTTGTGCCAAGTACAGCACACGGACCCTGGGGCATGTCAACGACAGGTTTCAACTGGAAAGCTTCATCTAAAAGAATCTTATAAATACTGTAAATTTACTACATGGGATCTAATTCATCCTTCTTAGAAGAGAGATGGAGTTTCTAACCTTAGAGTTCACGTTTTGTTATTCTACAAGTTCCACATAGTTTACAAAGTTAACTTCTTCTGCCAAATACTGAAATTCATCTTCCTGAAACACTGCGACAAACAACCATGTTGCTATATCATAATGTAAGCTTAATTTAAAATTGTTTTAGGGGCGCCTGGGTGGCTCAGTTGGTTGAGCGTCCGACTTCGGCTCAGGTCATGATCTCACAGTTCATGAGTTCGAGCCCCATATCGGGCTCTGTGCTGACGGCTCAGAGCCTGGAACCTGCTTCGGATTCAGTGTCTCCCTCTCTCTATGCCCCTCCCCCACTCACACTCTGTGTCTCTCTCTCACAAGTAAATAAACATTAAAAATAAAATAAAATAAAATAAAATAAAATAAAATAAAATAAAATAAAATAAAATAAAATAAAATAAAATAGTTCTGGGACGCCTGGGTGGCTCAGTTGGTTGGGCATCTGAATCGTGATTTCAACTCAGGTCATGATCTCAGGGTTGTGGGATCGAGCCCCATGTTTGAGCTAACAGCACGGAACCTGCTTGGGATTCTACCTCTCTGCCCCTCCCCTCCCTGTGCATGTACTCTCTCTCTCTCAAAATAAATAAATAAACATTAAAAATATATTTAAAAAATTTAACTGTTAAAATACACATAACAAAACCTACTATCTTATCCATTTAAAATGTACAGCTCAGGGCGCCTGGGTGGCCTCAGTCATTAAGCAAGCATCTGACTTTAGCTCAGGTCATGAGCTCACTTTTTTTTTCTTTAATATAATTTATTGCCTTTACCTCACGGTTCTTGAGTTCGAGCCCCACATTGGGTGAGCTTGGGCCTCACATTGGGTGAACACAAGCCCTGCTTTGGATGAGCCCCACTTCTCTCTCTCTCTCTCTCTCCCTCTATCCCTCCTGGGATTCTCTCTCTCTCTCTCTCTCTCTCTCTGCCTCTCACTCACTTGCGCCTTCTCTCTCAAAAATAAATACAATACAATACAATACAATACAATACAATACAATACAATAAAATACACAGATCAGTAGTGTTACATATATTCACACTATTAGGCAACCAATATCCAGGACTTTTTCATCTTGCAAAACTGAAACCCTGTACCACGAAATAACAACTCCCCATGCGCTTTCCCCAGCCCTGGCCACCACCATTCTTCTCCCTGTCTCCATGAACTTGACTCCTCTTGATATAACCGTGGAATCACACAGTATTTGGCTTTTTGTGACTCCCTTGTTCCGCTTAGCATAATGTCCTCAAGTTCCATCTATGTTGTAGCAGGTGTTAGAACGCACTTGCTTCTGAAGGCTGAATGGTACTCCATTGTATGTATTTACATTTTGTTCACCTATTCTTCCATGAACAGATGCCTGGGCTGTCCTCACCCTCTGGCCGTTGGGAATAACGTTACCGTGAACGCAGATGGACAAATCTCTCTGTGAGATCCTGTTTTCAATTCTTTTGTATATATACCCACAAGTGGAATTGTTAGATTATATGGCAACCCTCTTTCTAATTTTTTGAGGAATCACCTTATTTTCATAGAAGCTGCACCATCGTTACATTCCCACCAACAGTGCGCAAGGGCTTGCAACTTCCCCGCGTCCTCGTCAACACTTGTTCTGTTCTGATTTTTCTATAATTAGCCATCCTACGGAGGGTGAGGTTAAACTTTTACCTTTAGTATTCAATTATGCAGTGAAAGCCTGGCCCAAAGAAATAGCAGGAACCAGCCAAAAGGCATGGAACGCATTATCTTTTTTTTTTTTTTTAAGAGTTTATGTAATTTCTACACCCAACGTGGGGCTTGAACTTACACCCCCAAGATCAAGAGTCGCACGCTCCGCCAACTAAACCAGCCAGGTGCCCCTACCTTAGCTTATTTTAAGAAGAAATGTCCTTTGCCAGTTATCTAACAAGACATCACTGCATTGGAGAAAAGACTGAAGCTAGCAAGCCCATGAGGAGCCTGCTGGAGTAGCAGAGCTGAGAGCAAACAGGTGGCGATCTTTGCCAGCCTCAGGGTAACAAAAGGATCGAGATGCTAGAACCACATTGGAGATGAGATGGATAGGGCTTTTCAGGTGACTCTAGGCTGCACACAAAAGAGAGGAGTCCATGATAGCACCAAGGCTGCAAGGTGGGTGACCTGGGGAATTAATGGCATTCCTAGACCAAGAGTAAAGGACCAGGAGCAGGTGGGGAGCACCCAGCTGCAGGGAAGCAGCTCAGGAATGAAGGTGTCAGCGAGAGGAAGTGCGAGCAGAGGGAAGAACGTGGCAGGTGACCCCACGAGGACACCCTTGGAGGAGGGAAGCCGAAATCACAGGGCGTTAGTAGAACAAAGAAATTTTTATTAATCTGTCCCGCGTAGGGTTGTGCTGCCAACTATTTCACCTTGAGCAGAGCCAGAAACCCTCCCCAGCTTTGGCTGCAGTGGTCCAGCGAAGGCATCTGCAAGAACAGGCTGATAAGCAGCTCCCAGCCCCCTGGCTGCAGCCTGCGTGGGGACCCTCAACAAATCCTTTTTCAAAATGAAATCCACGGGGGGCGGGGGGGTCAGTGCTCCTAAAAAAGCCAAGGGAGTCTCTTGCTACCGCCAGCAGGTCGGTGGTACCTCCTTACTGGGGGTGCGGGCGAGGCCCAGCGCTCTCTCCACCAGCAGGGCAATGAGGGCCAGTCATGGAGGGGAAAGGTAAGAACATCTGAAGTACATTCTTCAAGCTGGAAACGCACGCTACCTTGCTTCGATACATACGTGTTGTCAACAGGATAAGGGGCCAGCCGATCCCCCAGGGAATGTAATTTGGCGGTACAGTCAGTGTTTCTCAGCCACCGCAGCAAGGAAAGAACATGGTGTGCAGAAATGGTTGATGTCCTAGCATTCTGCCTCCTATAGAACGAGCAACAAGTTTACATTTCAACAACAGTAACTACCCTTGGCCTATCACACATAATGAATATTTGCAGAATGTGGGCGCACGTCTGCGGGTCTATGTGGGCTTGCGTGCAAGCTAGACACATTTGGTTTTCATTGTCCTTGACGGACTCGAGGAGTGAAAGCTCTCTCTTCCCTGGGGAGCACGTGTGGGTCAGCCCATACATTTTTCCAAGCACAGCATGTGGTTTCCGTCACATGTCCCTTAGTAATGTCCGTGGGAGCGGTGTGGGGGTCTGGGAACGTGTGGCCCCACAACTCCCTGAGGAAAGGGGGCCTTAGTGCCAGATTCAGTAGCCGGGGCAACACGTTACAAGGTGTCTTATTCCCGAGCAGGTTCGCGTGGTTCTGATGTCAGTGGCTGACTAGATTACCCGTGCCCCCGGTATCAGGACCTTGCCTATAGATATGTGTTTAATGGCGACACCATAAAGAGGTGGGCTGAGGACAGGGGAGAGCAGATGGGCCCTCCTGGTGGGCAGAAAGCAGGCAGAGACTCAGAACGTCCAACATCAGCCTCTTCCAAACCAGCAAAGGGACAGTCAGGGCTCCAGCAGGACAAAAGTGAGCACACACCTAAGAAAGGGGTCGGTGGGATTTTCCTGTTTTGTTCTTACCAAGGGGAGGAACAAAACCAAAGCCACATTTAAATAAAATGCATACTTGCTTTTTTTAAAAAATCATTTGAGGGGCGCCTGGGCGGTTCAGTCGGCTGAGCGTCCGACTTCGGCTCGAGTCATGAACTCGCGGTTTGTGGGTTCGAGCCCTGCGTCGGGCTCCGTGCTGACAGCTCAGAGCCTGGAGCCTGCTTCGGATTCTGTGTCTCCCTCTCTTTCTGCCCCTCCCCTGCTCACACTCTGTCTCTCTCTCTCAAAAATAAATAAACATTAAAAAAATTAAACATCATTTGAGACATGTCCCAGTCACCTTATGTTTCCATACTTCTAAAGAAAGAAAATATGGGCTACAATGGATATTCTCAAAGAAAAATATGGAGTGACCTTAGCTGAGAAGGCCTAGAATATTAAGGCCAGGGATATGTAGAATCTCACAATTTCCTTGGTCCTTCCTCATTTTTATCTTCTTTTTCCCTCTGGTAAAGCCTATTCAATCATTCAGAAAGTGTTCACCGAGAGCCCAGTAGGGGCTGTTCTGGGCCCGACAATGGAGCAGCGGGCAAGCCAGAGCCGACCTCTTCTCCCAGAGCTACCAGTCCTCTGGGGAGACAGACAGACACACAGACAGACAGCAAGACGAACAGGAAACGTGGTCGGTAGGGAGCAGGCCTAACACAAGAATGCAACAACGTTCTAACGGTTGTGTTGAAAGCCAATGGTTGGGTGCTAACTTTGAATAGAGGAGACAGAGGCCTCGAGGGGAAACAGGCGGAGCCAGATCAAGGAGAACAGCATTGTGGGCAGGAGGGGCCGCTGGGACCCAGCACAGCGAGGGGGGTGCCTTGTTCCTTCTCAGGCCAGGTCTGGAGAGGGTAGGACGCCTGGCCAAGTCCACAGGTGCTTGGCGTCAGAGGCAGGGTGAGGACTAGGTCTCCCCCTAGTCCCCTGCTCTCCTCCTCGGCCCCACAGACACGCGTTTTCCTTTTACCATCAAGTCAATTACCTTAGCCCTGCCTCCTTTCTTACCTCCGGTGACGCCCCACGCCGACCTTCCAGCTACAGTTGCCATCTTTCCGGATCACACGTCCTGCTTGGGTCAACAACAGGTCCCTCTAGCCCCTCACAATCAAAAGGCGGCTCTCTCTTGTGGCCTTTTCACCCAAGAACACACCGATCGCCGTCCAGGGGTCCGACCACAGTGGCGACGGCCTGCGGTCACGGTGGCCGCTCACCCCAGGAAGAGGAGGGCTGCAGGGAGCCTGGCTCCGGCCACACGGGAGGGGCAGTGGGGGCGGGGCGCAGAAGAAAGAGCTTCCCCTCTCTCACGGCCACAGCTGACACCTGTTCATCGGTGGGCCCAGAACTCTGACCACGCGCCCCAGCAGCAAAGGCTTCTGAGCGTCGTAGCGGACGCTGCCCGGCGCCCGGACCCCAGCGGCTCACCCTACCGGGTTGCTGAGGCGTTGCCACGGAAACCATCCGGCCCGCGAGGTGACGGTCCCCACGGTCCCCACCCGGCCTGGGCCCCCACCTCAGCTGAGCCCAGGCCTGCTCAGCCCCTTCCCAGGTGCAGCTCTGCTTCCTCCCTCCCCTGCTCCTCAGAGAACACCCTGGATACACCCCCTACCCAACGACCCCCTGTCGGGCTGTGTCCAGGGGAAATCTGACCCAAAACGAGCCTGTTTACCTCTCCAACACACATGGTTATTTACTTACAGATTAAATCCACGTGCAACGCTCAGATTTTCCTCTTCTGGGGACATTCCTCTTCTGCTGTTTCTTTCTTCTTCCTCTTCTTCGTTTTTAATGTTTATTTATTTTTGAGAGAATGCAAGCAGGGGAGGGGCAGAGAGAGAAGGGAAGAGAGGATCCAAAGCAGGCTCTGTGCAGACAGCAGTGAGCTCTCTGTGGGGGCTCGAACTCATGAACCGCGAGATCATGACCTGAGCCGATGTCTGACGCTCAACCGACTGAGCGCACCCTACCCGCCCGCCCCCGCCAGGTGCCCTGGCCTTTCTGTGCGGCCTCCCCACTGGGTGTTCCCTATGGGGGAGGCTTAGGATTCCGGAACGGTCCATCCCAGGTGTCCAGGTGAAAACAACAAACCAATTTAGCTGATGGTAAGAAATCAGCTGGCTTCTCGATTTTGCGGTGGGCGTGCTCTGCTTGCATCCTGGGAGATCAGGAGGTGGCCTCTCCTCTCTGGCTGGGACACTGTTCCTTCCAGCCACGGCTACTCTCCCCTGCCATCCAGAGGGGTTCCCCGGTCGGGGAGGGGGGCGCCTGGGTGGCTCGGTCCATTAAGCGTCTGATGCTTGGTTCCGGTCGAAGTCATGATCTCACAGTTCGTGAGTTCAAGCCCCACGTCGGGCTCTGTGCTGGCAGTGCGGAGCCTGCTTGGGAGTCTCCCTCTTTGCCCCTCCCCCACTCGCTCTCTCTTTCTCTCTCAGAATAAAGAAACTTTTAAAAAAACAAAGCAAAGTGGTTCTGGGCTGCCGGAGAGAAGGAGCCCCGCACACGCGGCCAGAGTCCACACCCGCCCCTCAGGGGGTGCTGTACTAGGCCTTCCAGCTAAGCACCCATGATTTCCTTTCAGAGTCTTTATATTTCAGCCAAATGAAACTGCACGCTGCCCCCAAAGTATTTCGGCCTCCACTTGGGGGCTTTATTCCATTCCTTCTGCCAGGAACCCTGACCCTCCTTTCTGAAAATCGACTGTGGGTCAAAGATCAACTCCCTCAAGAAACCGCTTTGACTGCCTTCAGCCACATGCAAGCTTTTCCTCCCCAGGGTGTCCATAGGATTTCATCTGTGCCCTCAGAGCGGTTCTCATCCCACCCCATGGGTTCGGGTCTCCCCTCCGGGACTGCGGCCTCCAAAAGGGCAAAGGCCACACCTGTTCCATCTCGGATCCTTAGTAACTCCGTGTGTCCTTGTGTTCGTGGTTTCATTCACTCAACACGCTGCTTCCAAAGGCCGTCCCCGAACACCCTATGCAAAGTGGTCTCTCGGGCTACCGAACACAACCCAGCGTTTTGCCTCTCTGCTTACTGTGAATTGTCTCTCCAGAGAAGGTGATTCCAAGAAGACAGGGGCTCGGAGTTGTTCACCTCTGTGGTTCACACTATACTCGGGACAGGACAGGCGCTCAGACAGCCGTCGGGTGAATAAATCAACCAAAAGATGAATGCATGAAGCCTGTGTGCGTGGCCTGGATGTTGCAGAGAGCTTTCTGAGAGCAAGCAGGTTGAGAGCCCCAGGCCTCCGGGAGAGATGTGCGTCTGCAGCCCCGGGTGTGCTGGGTCAACACGAGGGCTGTCTGCCCCGGAACCACCCCTCCCTGCCAGCCAGTTGTAACGGGCACGTTCTGCCAGTGGGCGATGCGGAGGTTCTCCGCGAATGTCCCGTGTCCTCATCGCTCGAAGCCGGTCACAATCCCCATGCGCTGAGCAGCGCAGCTCACGGAGTTGGGCCAGTTCTTGCGCCCTTGGGAGCCTCAAGGAGAAGCAGCGGCCGCAGAAAAGTTAGGAGGAGTTAACAGAGGTTAAGACCAAGTGAAAGAAATGGCCGCGAAATAGGCATCATGAAGGCTCAGCCTCACTTCGGCACCTCGGGCTCAAGGAATCCGCTGGCCTGGGAGGTCCCGTGGGAAAGGGAGGCTGTACCACCCGTGCACTTGGGGGCCGGGGAGGGCTCTCTTCTGCACTTGCAGTGGGTCATTTGCAAGGGTTTTCTTCTCCTTTCAGGACCTCAGCGGGTGCAGGAGGACTGATCCCCCGGAGCAGAGCGTGTCCGCATGTGTAAGAGTGCCTTTGTGTCCCCTGTAAGAATGTCTTACCATATGCGAAATGAATTAAGAGGAAAAGTCCAAATTAAATAGGGATTACCCTGATCCCCTTTAAGAATTTTCAACTCATATTGGTGCATTTTTTTTTTTTTCTTTTTTTGGTATGAGAGCACTAAACCAAAACAGGCCTGCCCTCAAGTACTGGGGTCCACATAGCCATTAGACCAGGAATTCATTATGCGAAACAGCCAAATGTCCCCAGACGATGGCTCTCCGCATGTGTCCCCGCTTGCTTGCCAAGGCACGTCAGCCCTCACACACGGGATCCTTTATTCCTTTCTCTCACTGTTCCTTTGGCAGCAGGTGACCATGAAGGTACCTGTCGAGGCACAAATATCCACATAAGCATAATCTTCACCTCTGCTAACATCCGAAGCGATTCACGAACGTGTTCACCCCCCCACCCATCTGTGAATATACAAGCAGCCAGAACAATGGATGCGTTTCCTACAGATAATCCTTGGCCCATTAACAAGCAAGCAGACTGGCACCCTTCTAAGGTCACGAAGAAAAACTCCTCATCTATGTACATCAAATTTACAACCCTTCTTTATGGGCATTTCCGTTGTTCTTAATGTGTTAAGAGCCCGCGAGGTTCGATAGATCCCACTGTGGGCTCACTTCTCGGGAATGCTGTCTAAACATTCCCACTGAGTGCTGTGAAACTGACCCCAAGGAGCGGACCAGACCCATCCTGGCGTCCTGGGAGCTGGGTCTCAGCACCCACGTGACCCAAAGCACACTTTCTCTAGGGAGGTTCCTCGAATGAATCCAGTCTCTGGCCGGCTTTCCGAGAGCAACGTGCATCATTTCCATGGCCCGCCTTGCGTTTAGTTTCTTGGTTGTCTCCAGCCTTAAGAAAGAACTGCCAGATGAGGAAGGACTTCGGATATTGTAGACCAGGCACTCGTTGGGAGGCGCCATCTGGTCTGGACCTTGCCGATTTGAGTGTCAGCCGCTGGAGATTGGGCAAGACGGATGAGGGGACAGACCCAACGGAGGTCAAGAAACAGGCAAAAGACTGCTGAGAGTAGGGTTTATGGAAGGCAGATGTAGCCAAAAAAAAACCAAAACAAAACAAAAAAAACAAGGTTGAAAAATACGTTGGGCATGCCAGTGGGGCACAGAGATACGTCATCAGATGTGTGTTGGGCCCATGAACTGGCTGGGAAGGCTGGCAGGCTATGGCAATGATCCTGGTAAAAGGGACCGGGGCCTGCAGTAGCCCAGTGAGACTGCAGACACGGGGGAAAATGCAGGTGAGACTGGGATGCTGAGTCAGGCCTGGCCATCACGTAGCTAAGTCACCAATCATACAAACGCTGAGGATGTGCGATTTCCCTTTCCTGATTGCTTTCGGCGCAGAAAGGAGACTTAATTCAAAGACCACCCAAACCTGAAAAAAAAAAAATCAAGGATATGGGAAGTAGGAAATGCAATTTATATCAAAAACATTGGCCCAAATGAACCAAAGGAAAAGTTCACTTTCCCCTCTCTAGACGGGAGGGGAGAAAAAGGGCAAGGAAGTTTCTTTCTGCCCCCTGGTGGCTTTCGGGAAAATTGAACGGAAAGGGCAGAAAGAAGAGAGGGGACCAGTTTGTCCAACTCGTGTCCAATGTCAACTGAGCAAACAGCACTCCAACCACAGCGAAGGCGTTTCAGGCATCCTGACATCTCAGCCCTTCTGCCTGAGGTTGGCGAGCGGAGGTCGGGCCACCGGCCGTGTCGTCTGCTGAGCGTGAGCGGGGGGCTCTGCGCGGCGCCCAGCGGGACGGGGGGAGGCGGCCGCTGAGATTCCAACTCCGCTTCCATCGGGCTTCCACTGAGCCGTTGCTAGAACGTGATCTGTGAGCAGAGCGGCTCTGACAATGCTCAGGAAACAGCTCCACTGGCCGCCGTGTCGAATCGCATTGGCCCAGGGGCCGGGCACACAGCTCTGCACATAGCAGAATGCACTTTTAATTAGATCAGGGATTTTTGGTTTGGGGTGGGTTTTGTTGTTGTTGTTGTTGTTGTTGATGGTGGTGGTGGTGGTGGTAAAAGCTGCAAATCTATTTCCAACGTTCATCTTTCTAGATCGCCTTTTGCTCCCCGCGAAAGGCAGCATTCCACGGTCCTGCGCAACATCACTCCTTTTCCACTCGAAAAAACGTGCTTTGGATCTCCTGACCTTTTTGATAATGCTCTTCAGCTAACGTGTGGCTCTGTGAAAAGCCACTTCTAAGAGGTAATGCCTCTTCCAGAATTTGCCTTCCGAGTGCAGCGGAACAATGCAGAAGGACGAAGAAAAGCAGGAGCAGTTGGGGGGCTGGCTGAAAACAGTCCAGTCATTACCAGGTCGGCTGTAACTGGATACGGCAGCCTGCTGTGCAGAGCAAACAGCACAGCCCACAAAATGCTGCTGCTTTTCCAGATATCCTGTTGTTCAGTTTTGTCTCCAACAAAACAAACAAAAATGCGCATAATTGTACCAGGCCTCAAAACCCATTTTATTCTCCCAGTATACCAAGGAAATCCGGAATAGTGGCGCCACTGGAGTGAGGCTCTCCGTGGGTTCCTATGAATAATTGTTTATCCACATTCTGTCAGGCAAAGGCCAGCCAATGGAAAGTGCTCCCCCTCCTAACACGTGAGCGTCCTTTGCGAACGGGCATTTAACATGGATTCTAACTCCCTCGTCTTGAAGACCTGTTTCAATATGGTGAATTTTGCAGATAACTGTAATTTATCCACTAATAGATTCTTCTTGTTGCCTGAACGATTTCGAACAGAAATATGTGAATGCATTATACCATCTTGTTCCTGGGTTAGAGGATACCGAATGTACTCTGTTTCCTTGACAATTTCAGCATCGCCATTACCGAAGTCAACGATGACGGACCCGACACTGTTGGTGCTCAGGGGCCGTTCAGATGTTTGGGGTCCTACGCCTCGGATTAGTGGGGTGTACTCTTTCTTTTTTCTTTAATATTTTGTTACAACTTGGTGACCTTTCTTTTGGTCCACATCCGCTTTGGGCAGGGCGTCACGGGCCGCAGAGCCGTGGACCAGCGAGGCGGCGTGCTCAGCCTTCTACAAGGCAACTGCCCTCGACTCCTACCAGCGGGGCCCCCGCCTGCCCAACTCATCTCTCCTGATGAGGAAGCCGAGGTTTGCCCGCCTTCTGGTCCTTGCCTAAGGCCACACCATTAGTTAGGTGATCCTGGGACTTGAACCCAGTCCAGCTTGAAGGGTCCCCTCCCCCACGCCGTGTTTTGGTTTCTGGTTTTTGGTTTTAACTTATTAAGGTGGATAAAAGGGTCTGTTTGCTAGTGGAATGTGGCCAGAAGGTTGCTTTAGGCCTAGTGTTGCTCACCGCCCGCCCCCCCCCCCCAGTCCATCTGCCCTCCTCCAGAGCAGACTCCCAGCACCGCCGTCCACGGAGACCGTGTTGAACGTCAGCGTATATACAGCAAGAGCTGGCCAGGAGCTGATGCGCACCCTTCCGTTAATACGTCATTTCCTGTTCACTTTATTCTTTTACTTTGGAACCAAAACTTTCTTCTCCTTATGCCACGTAGCCCGAGTGGCTTTCCCATGGGTAAGGATGCCCTTTAGTGCCTGGATTCGAGCCCACTTGAGCTTCCAAGAGGCAAGTTTCTTTCTTTCCTTCTTCTTCTTCTTTTTTTTTTTTTAACCTTACTTTTGGATACTCCCATTTATGTTCCAGATGGTGAAGTGGCTAGATAAGCAACCTGCCGATAAGCCAGGCCCAAGATTCATCATCACTCACCGATAATGCTGACATATAGCAGTTTCCGTATCTTAACAAAGGCAACCAAGGGGTAATACAAATGAATAATGAGCTCGTTATAGTAAGCTCAGAGTGTTCTCCGGACTTTTTCCTCTAAACTCGGATCCTTTATTTCTAAACTTTCTCGACAGCATCTTTGGTGACATTATCAGAAATATTAATTGCCCCAAGCATGAACCACCAGCTGCTGTAGACGCGAAGCTCGTAATTACACACAGTTGGCCACACACTGATGTTTCTCTGGCCTTCTTATAAACAGCGTGGGGAATGGAATTAAGTAAATCACAACGTGGCTCTCAAGAATAGGCAGAAGGCCAGGGAGACCAGCGACGGTAATTCTTAATTCCTGCAGATACTGTCCCTCACCCTGTGCAGAGCCCTGGGGCCACTGGCCGACACCAGGGTCTCCTTCAGCCCTCCCCACCGCCAGCTCTGCTCCTGGGTGGCCACACACGGTTTCATGAAGTGAATCCGGACGAATGTCTCCGGGTCTAAATAACACGCCTCTAGCGAAATTCCACGAAGACCCCCACGTTGAGAACACGGATACGCGGTTTTGGTCAGAAGTAGGCTTACTAGGAAAAACAACAGTAATCAAAATCACCCTTAAAAATGCAACACTAAATTGGGGCGCCTGGGTGGCTCAGTCAGTTAAGCCTCTGACTTATGCTCAAGTCGTGATCTTGCACTCTGTGAGTTCGAGCCCCGCGTCGGGCTCTGTGCTGACAGCTCAGAGCCTGGAGGCTGCTTTGGATTCTGTGTCTCCTTCTCCCTCTGCCCCTCTGCCCTCATGCTCTGTCTCTTTCTCTCTCTCTCAAAAATAAATAAACATTAAAAAAATGGAATCTAAAGGAATAAAAAAAAATCTTTAAGGCAGACCCGCAAATCGATTGAATCTGTCCTCTGGTGAGGTAACCACCACCTGTGTATTAAACAGTACAAGAGAAATGTTGTAATGAGGATTTATTTTTCCCATTTCCTTCCTTTTTTTTTTTTTTTTTTTAAGGTTTACTCATTTTTCAGAGACAGAGAGAGACAGAGTGTGAGCAAGGGAGGGAGGGGCAGAGAGAGGGAGACACAGAATCTGAAGCAGACTCCAAGCTCTGAGCTGACGTGGGGCTCGAACTCACAGACCGTGAGATCCTGACCTGAGTTGAAGTCGGATGCTTGACCGACTGAGCCACCCAGGCGCCCCTATTTTTCCCATTTTCTTTCGCACACAGGCCACTGCATACTTTTGGGTAGACTTCTTGTGAGAGATGCATTTAAATCCTTTTACTGGCATAGATTCAAAGATTTTTATTGATAAACTTATTTAAAAAATTTCTGCGTAATCAAAATAAACATGTAACTACAACAGTTTGAATTCTCTGAAAGAGAATATGAGATGCCATCTAAAAATGGAAATAATGAAAGAGCAGGGGTGCCTGGGTGGCTCAGTCGGTCAAGCGTCCAACTTCAGCTCAGGTCATGATCTCACGGTTTGTGGGTGGAGCCCCGAGTCGGGCTCTGTGCTGACAGCTCGGAGCCTGGAGCCTGCTTCGGATTCTGTGTCTCCCTCTCTCTCTGCCCCTCCCCTGCTCCTGTTCTCTCTCTCTCAAAATAATTGACATTAAAAAAATTTAAAAAGAAAGAGCAGAAATACTTTAGAAATATTTCTGGATTAATATCTCAGTCATTCAAATTTTTAAACATGATCTCTGCACATAGTTGAACTTTATTTTTTTTTATTTTTTATTTTTTAAAATTTACATCCAAATTAGTTAGCATATAGTGCAACAGTGATTTCAGGAGTAGATTCCTTAATTTCCCTTACCCATTTAGCCCATCCCCCCTCCCACAACCCCTCCAGTAACCCTCAGTTTGTTCTCTGTATTTATGAGTCTCTTCTGTTTTGTCCCCCTCCCTGTTTTTATATTATTTTTGTTTCCTTTCCCTTATGTTCATCTGTTTTGTCTCTTAAAGTCCTCATATGAGTCAAGTCATATGATTTTTGGCTTTCTCTAATTTCACTTAGCAGAATACCCTCCAGTTCCATCCACGTAGTTGCAAATGGCAAGATTTCATTCTTTTTGATTGCTGAGTAATACTCCATTGTATATATGTACCACATCTTCTTTATCCATTCATCCATCGATGGACATTTGGGCTCTTTCCATACTTTGGCTATTGTCGATAGTGCTGCTATAGACATGGGGTACATGTGTCCCTTCGAAACAGCACATCTGTATCCTGTGGATAAATGCCCAGTAGTACAATTGCTGGGTCGTAAGGTAGTTCTCTTTTTAGTTTTTTGAGGAACCTCCATACTGTTTTCCAGAGTGGCTGCACCAGCTTGCATTCCCACCAACAATGCAAAAGAGATCCTCTTTCTCCGCATCCTCGCCAACATCTGTTGTTGCCTGAGTGGTGAACATGAGCCATTCTGACAGGTGTGAGGTGCTATCTCATTGTGGTTTTGATTTGTATTCCCCTGATGATGAGTGATGTTGAGCATTTCTTCATGTGTCGGTTGGCCATCTGGATGTCTTCTTTGGAGAAGTGTCTATTCATGTCTTTCGCCCATTTCTTCACTGGATTATTTGTTTTTTGGGTGTTGAGTTTGATAAGTTCTTTATAGATTTTGGATACTAACCCTTTATCTGATATGTCATTTGCAAATATCTTCTCCCATTCTGTCGGTTGCCTTTTAGTTTTGCTGATTGTTTCCTTCGCTGTGCAGAAGTTCTTATTTTGATGAGGCCCCAGTAGTTCATTTTTGCTTTTGTTTCCATTGCCTCCGGAGACGTGTTGAGTAAGAAGTTGCTGCGGGCAAGGTCAAAGACGTTTTTGCCTGCTTTCTCCTCGAGGATTTTGATAGCTTCCTGTCTTTCATCCACTTTATTTTTGTGTATGGTGTAAGAAAGCGGTCCAGGTTCATTCTTTTGCATGTCGCTGTCCAGTTTTCCCAGCACCACTTGCTGAAGAGACCGTCTTTATTCCATTGGGATATTCTTTCCTGCTTTGTCAAAGATCAGTTGGCCATATGTTTGGGGGTCCCTTTCTGGGTTCTCTATTCTGTTCCATTGACCTGCGTGTCTATTCTTGTGCCACATAGTTGAACTTTAAATCACAATGACATGGCAGTTATCTTAGGAAACTGGGGCAGCCTCCTGGTAATGAGATACTGCAAATTCATACATTATGTGTAGCTGTACTTTAATCAAAGATGGAACTAGACTGCACGATGTAAATTATAATGAGAGACCAGAAAGTGCCAAAATAAGTTGCCCTAAATGTTTGTTCTGCTGTGTTAGTTCCACGGTGTTTTGCTATGTAGACACGTAAAATAGATATCATCAAGCCCTGACATTTTCATTTTGTAAGATGGCCTTTCTGCAGCACTGTCCAGGTACACTTGCAACAGTAGAATGCCTCTGTATCTGCCCTGTCCAGGGTGGCAGGCTCTGGTGGGTTGAACGGTGTGCCCCACAGGGGCACCTGGCTGGCTCAGTAGGTAGAGCATGTGACTCTTGATCTCGGGGTCATGAGTCTAAGCTCCATGTTGGGCATGGTGTCTACTTAAAAAAAAAAAAAAAAAAAGAATTGTGTCCCCCCACCCAAAACAGTATGTTGGAAGTCCTGACCCTAGGTGACTGTGAATATGACCTTATTTGGAATTAGGGTCTTTGCCGATGTATGAAGATAAAGTCATGCTAGATTGGGGTGGGCCCTAAACTCAATAGGACTGGTGTCCTTATGAGAAGATGACCTAGAGAAATGCACAGACAGGAGACGGCCTTGGGAACCCGGAGGAAGAGGGAGTAAAGCAGCTGCCAGCCAAGGGACAGCAAGCGTTCCTGGTAATCACCAGCAGTTGGAAGGTGCCAGGAAAGGTTCTCCCTGGATCCATCAGAGCGAGCATGGCCCTGCCGGTACCTTGATTTTGGACGTCCAGCCCCCAGAACGGTGAGAGAACAAATACGTGTTATTTTCAGGCACCCAGGTTGTGGTAAGTTGTTAGGGCAGCCCCTGGGCCACACATGGCTAGCCACCGAGCCCCTGCAACGTAGCTAGTGAGGCTGAGGAACTGAATTTTAATTAAAACTTTTTTTTTAATGTTTATTTTTGGCAGAGACGGGGGTTGGTGAGGAGGGGCAGAGAGTGAGGGAGACACAGAATCTGAAGCAGGTCCCAGCCTGTGAGCTGTCAGCACAGAGCCCGACGCGGGGCTCGAACTCACGGACTGCGAGATCACGACCTGCGCCGAAGTCAGGCAGGCACGTAACCGACGGAGCCACCCAGGCGCCCCTGAATTTTAATTTTAATTAAGTAAGTGGACATATGCGGCTAATGCGGACAGAAAAGCTCCATCAGTTTGTAGGGCTCCTACAATAGTCTTACAAATCTAAACCCTTTCACGGCTGACCCTTGAACAAGACGGGCTTGGGGCACCAACCGCCTGTGAGTCAAACATCTGCAGATAACCTTGACTTCCCCCAAACTTACCTTCTAACGCCTACTGTTGACCAGAGGCTTACCAATAACATCAACAGTCAATTAACACATATTTTCTACGTTATACGTATTATATATTGTATTCCTACAATAAACTCTTAGAGAAAACAAAATGTCATTAAGAAAACCAAGGAAGATACATTTACAGTACTGTATTTATTGAAAAAATCTGCATGTAAGTGGACGCATGTACCGTTCAAACCCATGCTGGTCAAGAGTCAGATGTATTGATTCTTGGAATTAGAATAAATCACACTGTTACTAGTGAGCTTTAATCAAGCACACGCTCTCTTTCACTGTATATGTATGTACATATAATCTCTGCTTTAATGGTCAATAAAATAACATCAGCAACAGCTTCTAATTCCAGTCTGGCCACCTCTGAACATTTTTAAATGTGCTTGAAAAGTGTTGGGAACCGTCCACGTAGAACTGAGCGAAGATCCTTGAGCTCTGAATTCACAAATCGAAATGCTTTTTATTTCATGATCCAAAAGCTCCATTAGTCAAGAGATGCTATTCAGACCCCCTGAATACTGAATTAACAAAGTATGATGAATGGGACTTCATGAAGTATTCATGAGTCCTCATCTAACGTTAATTAAATAAAATTTTATAAAAGGCCAATGTTAAATGATTTCAAAACCCTGGCCCAGACTGACAAAAGCATGAAAAATGCAGGGTCAGGAGAAAATGTGATCCAAAATCACATAGTTGGACTGTGCGAGCTGGGAGCACAACATTTGTACCTTCTTGGTATAATGGCTTTAGCTTGCGGCATAGAAATAATTTTAGAAACCGCTTTTTGTCCATTGGCTCTAATCAAACTGTAATGATCAGAGAAACAAAGCTATTTGTGCTAGTCACTCCTGGTCTGCTTTATGCATGCTAGACGTGGGAAGGAAAGGGTGTCTTTCTCTCCTCCTCCAAGGTGGCTGAAACATTGATTTTTGAATTCCAAATTAGAGAGTGATTATTAAAAATCACAAATGCCACATAACATTAAAACTTGCTGTGCACTACTAGGTATTTATCTGAGGGATACAGGTGTGCTGTTTCATAGGGGCACATGCACCCCAATATTTATAGCAGCACTATCGACAATAGCCAAAGGATGGAAAGAGCCCAAATGTCCATTGATGGATGAATGGATGAAGACGATGTGGTATATAGATATATAGATATTGATACAGATATAGATATAGATATAGACAGATATAACGGAGTATTACTCAACAATCAAAAAGCATGAAATCTTGCCATCTGCAACTACGTGGATGGAACTGGAGGGTATTATTATTCTGCTAAGTGAAATTAGTCAGAGAAAGACAACAATCACAGGACTTCACTCCTATGAGGACTTGAAGAGACAAGACAGATGAACACAAGGGAAGGGAAGCAAAAGTAGTATAAAAACAGGGAGGGGGACAAAACAGAAGAGACTCTTAAATACAGAGACCAAACTGAGGGTTGCTGGCGGGGTGATGGGTGGGGGGATGGGCTAAATGGGCAAGGGGGCATTAAGGAGGACACTTGCTGGGATGAGCACTGGGTGTTATATTGTAGGGGATGAATCACTGGAATCTACTCCTGAAATCATTATTGCACTATATGCTAACTAACTTGGATGTAAATTTAAAAATAAATAAATAAATAAATAAATAAATAAATAAATAAATAAATAAATAAATAAATAAAGAGAGACCTAGAGGGATATGTTGTTTAAAGGAAATAATAGCGAATTACTTTATAACATAAATTATTACCCCTTCAAAAAACTAAATCTCAATGGAAGTAAAGAAAAAAAGGTCATTATTTTTCTCATATTAAATTGCACATTTTCTGAAAAAAAAAAAAAGGTTTACTGTGCATTTATGCATATCTATACTGCGCACAGAAAATTGCACATTTTCTAAAAAAGAAAAAGAAAAAAAAAAGAAAAACGATTTCATTTTGTTTTCTAAGAGCGCACCCCTGTGGAACTGTTTCTTCACACCGCAGGTGATGTGCTGAGGAAACCAATTGGTATAAATCTGCAAGCTATTTTGAAGCTCTGAAAGAATAAGAATTTGGCATGCAAACTATATTTAGCAACTTTAATTCTTGGTCTAATTGAAGCCATCAATAGGAAACGATTTCCTGGACGGGGCTGGACTGAGGATACTGCCCGTGACAACCAACTGGACATAAACATACGATCGTACTGAGAATTCAATCTGAAGAAGCCAACAGCTAAAAAGCTTAGCTAAATTAGCAACTGCCCACCCTCTCCACATTCTAATTTTAAGGACCTCTGTTGTCTAAAGAATCAATGAATCGGAAACTTGTTTTAAATAACGTCAAGTTTTTAAGACATTTTCTAACTAGAAATTTTAGAGATGTGCAGACTGTAAAAATGGTATCATCTCCCAGAAAATATTTAGCTGAGAGATAACGAGAGAAAGGGACACTAAGTTTTAAAAGCTACACATTTCTTGGGGCACCTGGGTGGCTCAGTCGGTTGAGTGTCTGACTCTTGATTTCGGCTCAGGTCAGGATCCCAGGGTCGTGGAATCAAGTCCCACATCAGGTTCCGCACTGCGTGTGGAGACTGCTTAAGATTCTCTCTTTCCCCCTCTGCCCCTCTCCCCTGCTCATGTGTGCTCTCTCTCCAAAAAAAAAAAAAAAAAAAAAAAGGTGCACATTTCCTGAACCTTCAAGTTAGGAGAAAACCCCTGCTGTCCAGGGAAAGGCATAGGGGCTGGGAAAAATGAGGAGTAGGAACCATGTGACCGAATGTTACAAGCAACTGATGAAAGATATGAATGTCGGTCAGTTACAACTCCGAGTGCCCATAAGGAGGGGCTGACGTCTTAAGACTCCTTTCTCAAAAGGTACTAGACATAGCAGAATATTATCGAACAGCTATTAAAATGATTATATTCTTCCTCATTTAGCTTCATGTTCACAGATTAATATGTTCAAATATATTAAATAGATGAAAAAAAAAATAAAACCCTATACATGACATGATTCCATTTTTATTTAAAAATAAAAACACAGGGGCGCCTGGGTGGCTCAGTCGGTTAAGCGTCTGACTTCGACTCAGGTCATGATCTCACGGTCCGTGAGTTCGAGCCCCGTGTCAGGCTCTGTGCTGACAGCTCAGAGCCTGGAGCCTGTTTCAGATTCTGTGTCTCCCTCTCTCTCTGACCCTGCCCCGTTCATGCTCTGTCTCTGTCTCAAAAATAAACATTAAAAATAAATAAATAAATAAATAAATAAATAAATAAATAAATAAATAAATAAATAAAAACACATACATACACGTAGACTGAAAAAACTATGAACGGGTACACACATCAAAGTGTTAACCGTAGTGGTGGTGCTTGCTGATAGGATGGGAAGTGATTTTGTATCTTCTTTTGTGTACTTTTCTACACGGTCTAAGTGCTCCCTGGTGAACACCGTACACTTCAGGTAAGAAAAACAACAACGCAAATTTCCATTCTAGAAAAAAAACATGTCAGTGGGAATTCTAACCAATATTTCAATCACTTGGAAAATCGTACACCTACTAGGGTCCTCTTTACTGTAAAAAGACAAAACATTTGTAAACATATTTCATAAATACACTGTGTACTATTATGAACCATTAAAGCGTACTTTGTTTTATGAGATATTAATGAAAATTTCTCTGTAAACTAAGCTTTTTAAGACAAATTATATTTCAGTTTGCTACTTAAATGCCACTTCTAATCCCTTTGGGTAAGAGAATGTCTATTCCCTAATTTATCTTGTGAAACCCGGATGTTTTGCTTAAAGTGAGATTTATTTTATTTTTATTTATTCCTAAGAAAGGAATCCATCATGCTTTGATTTAGGTAACCAAATGATCTAGAATTCCAATTACTGTAAATTAGATATTACGATTCATACAGCCAGTGTTTTACCTCTGTTTTCTGAATATTCACTACAGGTAAAATGTATTAAAAAATTTAAGAGTATGGAAACATAGGTCTTTTAAGTATCGACCAGCACGAGCCACTGCGGATAGAAACAGCTTTATTTTTTTCCACTTAAGCTTTATCAAATGGACTATTCAAAAAGCATACACAAGAGCAAAAAAAAATATATCACATGCAATCAAACTTGTTTTGCTTTACAGTCACTGGTTTTCTTTTGGAGAAGAATACACATTTGAATAACTTCTAATTCAAACATTTCCCATATGTTTCCATTTCATTTCCTTCTTTAAAGTTAGCAACAAACAACACATTCTAGATAACTGGTCATCACATTCTTTCTCACTTTTATTCATACTGAGATAGTATAAAGACTATAAAATCAAACCATATACTGTTCAGAAATCTGAAAAGCTTCATTTACAGAATAGATTCCAATGTGTTAAGAAACCACACACAAGTGCTGTTTTGCAAAATGGATAAAAAATAGGAAAAGTTGTCTGAAAGCAAAGATAAACAGTAATAATTTCTTATCTAAATAATTTTAATCAAATGAATAATATATTCATTTGGTAATAGCCTCTATCTTTCATAGAATATAAAAAAAGTGCTCAGATTACATTTAAAAAAATAACAAAAATCTCACAGAACTGAAAGAATTTAAATAAAGATAGTAGCATGGGGACATCTCGATTTCATTTCTGCTCCCAAGACAAGGAGGCAGCAGATGTGAATTTACCTGAATCCAGAAAGGGACTACAACTCTGAGACTAAATGTGCAGCTGCCAGCCTTGAAAAGATAAAGATAGAAACTGTCTTTGAAAGGTTCTCGAGTGTCCTTCTTTGGATGAAAGCCATTAACATAAAACCAGATTTCTCAGCTAGACTGCATGTCGACTGACAAAGCTGGGTGGCTCTCCTTGTTGTCCTTGTCTAGCACTCTTAATACTCACTCAGCTAGGGCTCAAAAGAACAAATAATTAACTCATCAGGATCAATACACTATCTATTCCCAGAACGGCACATGAACGCAGCAAGTGAGCAGAAGAATCTTTGCGCCCAGCTCTGGCAGTTCACTGCAGCCGACCTTGAACGTCCGCCTCAGGGGCAGCACCGTGGTTCCCCGACAGGGGTGACTGATCGCTTTCCTCTGAAGGAACCTTAACTGAATTCTGCAGGAGGAAACCACGCTTGTGGCAAGATGGAAGAGTCCAGTCTTCTCTTCATGGGATACTCAAGAGTTGTGATCGCCAACAGTGCCCTTCTACCTGCCAACCGCGAAGATGTGATGCAGCACCTAACGACGAGGACATTCCAAGGCCAAGGGTACTATGGACCAAGCCTACCCTGCTGGCTTCACTGGTACTGAGATTACTCACAACACCTCTGAAATCCTATTCTGAAACTTCTTTCAAAATTCAGGTATGTCCACAAAACAGCATGTGGAGCATAATTCTATTTATGTTGAAATTATACATGCATGCGTGTGGATATACAGAACAATTCTCTCTTTCTCTGGTATGGTAGAATTTCAGATTACTTTTACATTCTAATTTATAGTTTTATTAATGTTTTAATTGCTTACAGTGAGTACCATTTTGTCATCAGAAAACAACTAAGCTATCTTCATTTTATTACTATTTTCTAATGTTCGTTTTGTTTTGAGAGAGAGAGGGACAGAGCCTGAGCAGGGGAGGAGCAGAGAGAGAGGGAGACACAGAATCCCAAGCAGGCTCCAGGGTCTGAGCTGTCAGCACAGAGCCTGACGTGAGGCTTGAACTCACGGACCGTGAGATCATGACCTGAACCGAAGTCAAGACAAGACGGTTAACCGACTGAGCCACCCAGGTGCCCCAAGCTGTCTTCATTTTAGAGGGAAAAAGAAAAAAAAGTTCTATAGACTCTGAAGGCAGTTCCAAATACGAGTCTATCAAATACTCTTGGGAGACTTATTTTGCGGAACAAAATTCCAAAAGAATGCCAAACCCACGCTATCAGAAAAAATGGCTTTCCTCGCTACCCTATCTTCAGTTAGCCAGGTACCTGCCCATGGCAGGTGTTAACACAGACACACATACACGCACACATCACACACACACCCTATCTGAATGAATAAATACACAGTTTATTTAGATGTTGAATTTCTAGACGTGTGATTTTTAAAATCATTCTTAGGATCTTTCCCTTAGCTAACTGAAATTATTTTCTAATGTTTTATCTAAAATCAGCGCATCTAGGAGAAAAGTTTAAAATCAGTAGTGGGTTTCCAAGTACTAACTTTTATAATATGTGTGTTTTTTTAAAAAAGATCAATAGAAAAGAGGCAAAATGGGGTATGAAATGAACTAGTGGCCGAGCAGCTGGCTGCAGAAGACGGGGAGGAGCTGATACAGAGCACAAGAAACCAACGCTGCTCTGTCGCTCATGGTCTCCAACCCAACTCAGTTCTAACTACAGACTGAGACGTGCGAGTCTCCTCTTCCTTCCCGGCACAGTGCCTGTCACCTTGACGGTGGTGGACGAGGGACACTGGCTGACTGGGTGAGGGGCCAAAGAAAAGCAAGTGAGAGGGGAAAACAGAAGCCGGCCTCTGCCTCAAATTCCTGAGTGCAGCACCTGCTCCGTGACTCGCAAACCAGAGGGCAAGGCACGGATTGTTCACCTCGTGCCCCAGAACAGAGGTCAGAAGATTCCTGGGCTTCGTTCCGTGTGACCTGTAGTGCAGCTAGTAGTCCGATATTAACTAATTTTTAATCAGCAACCAAAGACGAGTGTCCTGAGTTCGAAGGAATGAAAAATTTAGTGTATGTTTACTTCTGGCGGGTCTTACTAGGCCAAGGCAGGAGCCAATATTTTACAAAAACAAAATGAAAAAACCAAAACAATCACAAAGAAAACTCCATTTCTTAGATTTTTAGAAATACGGCAAATCATCTACACAACATGTATTTTGCTGTCCAAACTGGGACACTCTTGTAGTAATCGTTCTAGGAAAAACTAATCCCGTCAAGACAACAGACACGATGGCGACTGTCCTGGGTAGATGAGTATCTGATGTTCACATGACATCCTTTCTTCAATGTTTATATTCTTTTGAGTTTTCTATTAACTACATAACATTCAGCAGTAATTTAATACTCAACACCGAATAACAACACAGTCTCGTTCTCCTGAGAAGACGTTTTCCAAGTGGTGAGACAGACCCCCTCGCTGTCCTCCCCACACGTAAGGTTTTGTAGCATAAACTAATGTGTTGAATGGATCTGAGAAGTCTGTTGGAATTTCTTTGACAAAAAAAAGCACAACAGTGATTGAAATTACTTAAGATCCACTTACTAGCTTTACTTTCCAAAATAGTAACATGAGAAGTTTATACCGTATCTTGCTCATAAAACAAACTTCCAAAATGATAAGCCCCAATTATGAGGCTAGGTCGCGACGTATTTTTAAAATCTTTGTATTAACCAGGAGATTCTCACAAATACATTGCCACAAAATATTTTAGAAAAGCCATATCATAGTCAAAATAAAAAAGTCTAATCTGTGGGCGGGTCCGGAACGTCCCCGGAGGGAGGGGCATGTACCGTGCGGCGCGCGTCATCACGGGCACAGGGTGGGTGCCCGGGCGGGAGCGGGGCGGCGCGGGTTCAGTTCCGGAACAGCAGCATCCGCTCGGAGCACGTCTGCCCCACCAGCCTCGCGTACTGCAGCACAGCGGCCTCCTCGCCCGGGTCTTTCTGCTGTTTCTTGTAAACGCCGTAAGGCATTATGGCTTTCTTGTAGAACACCTGCAAACGGTCAGGGTCTTTACTGCGACCTTCATCCACTGCAATAAGAAAGAAAATATTCATTAAGAAAGTCTCATGTCCAGCTACTTCTCATTTCTGAATTTAAAAATGTTTAATTTCTGGGGCGCCTGGGAGGCTCGTCGGTTGAGCGTCCGACTTCAGCTCAGGTCATGATCTCGCAGTTCGTGGGTTCGAGCCCCGCGTCGGGCTCCGTGCTGGCAGCTCAGAGCCTGGAGCCTGCTTCGGGTTCTGCGTCTCCCTCTCTCTCTCTCTGCCCCTCCCCTGCTCACGCTCTCTCTCTCAAAATATTAAAAACAAATGTTTAATTTGAGTAATAATTATGTGTTGATGTTCTCCTCGAGCTGTGTATGTTTAAACGAGGGCGTGCGGCATGAACATTAAGATGAACCTGAGTATGTTAATAAATAAATGCCCTGACAAAAGGTGATAAATTCCCTCCCCTAAGAGAGCTGGAACATCCGGAAGAGAACTGCATGCAATTAAACAACCGGCCTTGAACACATTCCTTTCTCCTAACGGGAAAGTTTACAACTCTCTAGCATCTTTCCTGGGTCTGAACTGAACGGACCTTGCCTGTCCCCAAGCCAACGTACTGAGGTTCTCATCACTGCAACAAAGCTTTCTGCAACCCAGCGGCTTGGCTGACTCGAGCCGAGCAGGTCAGCGCACTGGGCAGGCAGGGTCCGGGGGCAGCGGGCAGATTCTTCCGGCTTTCGTGGAGGATGCGGCAGGGACGGCCAGTGGCTGCGGCTCTCGCTTCTCCTCTTTTCTCACAGAAACAAATCCCTGGTTTCTGCAGGACACAACGGTCGCCTGGAGGAAAGCCTGATTCCCAGCTGCTCCTGCTGTCGGGTGCGGCCTCGTGACCAAGCTCTGGCCAACAGGATACGAGCAGGAGTGTCTTGTGGCAGTTTCTAGGAATCCTTTAAAAGAACAGCTGGTCTTGTGCCCTCTCCCGCTTTTATTTTTCAACCCTTCCTTCACTGTGCTGCCTGCTTCATGAACGTCATGGCAGGGCTGCCCACCTGTCTCCTCCTGAGCTCGAGACTATGAGATTTCTCTTAGGTCAACAAAAACTAACGCAAGAAGGAACTCCGGTACCAGAGGACTCCGTGGGCTAAAGCTACCAGGGCAGCCCTGGACTGCCGATGTAAAGAATTTCATAGAAAAAAAGAAACTCCCTGGTTTCAGCCAATTTACTCTAGGTCTCAATTAATGGCAGCTGCTCCTAATTCCAGCGGATACAGGGACCACCCCGACGGTGTGTACTTCAACGTATAATGTCTTTTATCAGGGACTTGGCCAGGCCACTTCCAAGAACCATCCTCCAGCTGCGGTTCTCAATCCTGAGTACATACTGGGTCTCATGACTGCCTGTATATCTCACCGACAGTTAATATGGGGCTGAATGATAAAGCACCAGAGAAATCTTGTGAAAGTGGTTTTATGAGTAGAAAGTTGAAGAAGACATTTATGATATAATACTCCCTGCATATCCCCCTCTCCCTTGAGCACTAGGCATATAACCACCAATTCCTCTTGCCCACAGGTCCTGTCCCTATGCTATAATAAAAGCACATTTTGGCACTGGAAACGTCTCAAAAATTCTTTCTTGACCGTTCATTCGTGGCCCTACATAATGTCTACATTTATAAAATGATGTGTAACCATTTAAACATTTACCCTAAAATATTTCAGGACAAACACACTTTTAACATTCAAACTGATGGAACATTCTAGCAAATAAAAATGTAAAATCTGATATGCCATCATCTTATTTTATCTAGAACGAATGCCACTCTTTTATTCTTTGCTAATATGACACATAAAAATAGAAAATTAGGAAAATCCCCACCATGCAGAATTTATATGAACTATTTTTTAATGTTTATTTTTTTATTAAAAAATTTTTTTAATGTTTATTTTTTTGAAGAGATGGAGAGACAGAGCGTGAGTGGGGAAGGGGCACAGAGAGAGAGAGGGAGATACAGAATCCGAAGCAGGCTTCAGGCTCTGAGCTGTCAGCACAGAGCCCGACGTGGGGCTTGAACCCACGTATCACAAGATCATGACCTGAGCCAAAGTCAGACACTCAACCAGCTGAGTCGTTGGCTCAGTAAATGGAATGCAGAGCCACAAGGCGTCGGTAAGAGAAACAAAGGGAAAGATATTATCATAAATTTTTAAAAACCTGACATTTCAGTAACTTGAACTAACTCAATGAATTCTCTGGGAATTAGTCATCAACAAAATTACCAAATATTCAATAAGCACATTAATTTTTAAATTAATCTTTTTCTAATCATAAAAGTTATGCAAATTGCACTACTAGGTATTTACCCAGAGAATACAAAAATACAGATTCGAAGGGGGTACATGCACCCCGATGTTAACAGCAGCATTATCTACAGTAGCCAAATTATGGAAAGAGCCCAAATGTCCATCCACTGATAAAGGAATTGTGGTATGTGTATATATGTCTATATATTAGAATATTACTCAGCTATCAAAAAGAATGACATCTTGCCATTTGCCACAACATGGATAGAGCTAAAGTGTATTATGCTAAGTGAAATAAGTCAGAGAAAGACAAATACCGTATGATTTCAACTCACGTGTGGAATTTAAGAAATAAAACAGATGAACACAGGAGAAGGGAAAAAAAAAAAGAGAGGGAGGCAAACCATAAAAGACTCGTAACAATAGAGAACCGAGGGTTGCTGGAGGCAAGGTGGGTGGGGGGATGAGCATTAAGGAGGGTACTTGTGATGAGTACTGGGTGTTATATGTAACTGATGAATCACTAAATTCTACTCCTGAAACTAATTATTAAGTATATGTTAACTAGAATTTAAGCAAAAACTTAAAAAAAAGTAACGCTTGTAAAAACTCAAATAATCCAGAAATAAAAAAATTGAACGATGTCAGCACATGGAACCCTTTCTCCCCCACTCCTCTTTTCCTCAGCAAACTTCCACCCACGTTATCGGTGTTCGACAATTTCAGAGGATACATTTAAATATTAGGAGTTTCGGATCACATTCTATCCATACCTTAAATTAAGGCCAGAAAATCAAATCAATCACCCTTTCAGTGGATATACTGTATTAAACTTCAGAAACCGCCGATTATCCTTATAGCGAAAATACGATGCGCTTTTCTCGGCTTAACGATCTGCAGTGTTACTGTCCCTAGTTGCATCTGCAATGAAGGTTAATTCTGATTCGCGGCACATTTTATGTTATTAGTATTAAAACCAATTTAAAACCTAAACAAGAAATATTCTGCCAGATTCTTCCATCCAAGTACTAACCAGGCCCGGCCCTGCTTAGCTTCCGAGATCAGACGAGATCGGGCGCCTTCAGGGTGGTATGGCCGTAGACACTGCCAGATTCTTAAGACACCAAAAATGTGGATTTATTTACTGAAGTAAAACAACAACAACAACAACAACAAAAAAAGCATTCCCGCACCCTCACAAAACGTTTGTGATCATCCTGAATCGCTTGCCTGGTAAGTGTCATCGGTGCTGGTAGACAAAACCCCACACAGCTAAAGCCACGTGGCACAACAGGCCTCTTCTTCAGGTGACTCGAAATTGACTAGAAAAATAAGCCACTCTGAGATTAAAGGCCATCTGCCATCTCATCCAAGGGACACTGCCAGCTTACTGACAAGTCTTAGAAAGGTGTGCCAACAAGGACCTCTTGTACCCTTTCTTTCTCCAATGTATCAATCACAGTTTTGTAAGATAAAAACCAAAGGCAATCCCGCAAACTCTCAGAGTTGAGTATCTGATCACTGGCAATACAAATATGCTGCTAAATCTATGATGTTTTAATCTTCAAGGGAATCTCGTCACGATGGGCAACGACTGCTGGATTTTCCCCAGCTTTTTATTTGCAAGGGATGAACTGCACCTCACAGGCGCTTTCCGACGAAAAGAATCTAGAGCTCACGGCTTTACTTCTTCTTACAGGGATTTACCTCATTCGTGATTCTCCTAACGTCTAGGCTTCCCAGAAAATGATGAAATGGTCTATTTTCTTACCTTCATTATTTACTGGTAGAGCATTATTTCACAAACATGAAAACAAGTTACATGCTTGACAGTTTCTCAGGACGATGGCCGTGCAGACGGCAAATGTGGCAACGCGAATGAAGCCAAAGTTGAGTGAAACTGTGATGCAACAGAAAGTGTGTGGAATTGTGAAGGCATGAAAGAACCCACTCTGAAACCAGACTCAACTATGGGAAGTTCACTATCAAGCATGATTTAGAGTATCTTCATGTGACAAGAGGTATTAACAAACGTTTCGATCACTATGGGGAAGGGGGAGAATCCGTGAAAGGCAGATTTCAGCGCGGGCAGCAAAGGGCCGGGCAAGGGAACGCGTGGCACATGTGACAGAAATGAACTCCACTCGGCAGCTACTTGGTCAAGTTCACTTGGTGGGAGGCTCAAAAAATTGCTCTGGGAATCCAAAAGCAGTCGGGGAGAATTACACATTTTCATAATCTATAAGGAATAATGTTGCTAGTCATTTCTCTTGGAATATTCTTTTGGACAAAATGAAAACAAATCTAAACTTAGCTTATGTAAAATACCATGGAATAGCTTTATTGACATATAATTCTCCTACAATTCATCCATTTAAAGCGTACGATTCAATGGTCTTTAGTGTATTCACAGACTTGTGCAGCCATCAAAACAAGCAATTTTAGAGCATTTTCAGCATCCCAGAAAGTAACCCTACACCTACTAACAGTCGCTCCCCACCCCTCCTCAGCTTCCCTAGCCCCAGGCAATACCAGTCTATTTTCAGTCTCCACATGCAATCTTTTGTGACTTACTTCTTTCACTTGGCACAGTTCGCCCACGCTGCAGCATATAATTGCACTTCATTCCTTTTTATTGCCAAATAATATGCCATTGTATGGACACGCTGCTTTTTACTTATCCAGTTGATGGGCACGTGGGTTACTTATACTTTTAAACTATTACGACTAACGTTATGAACATTCAGGTCAAAGTTTTTGTGTGCTTTCACTTCTCTTAGATATATACCAAGGACTGAAACTGCTGGGTCATAGGAAAACTCTACATTGAACCTACTGAAGAAAGGCTAGACTGCTGTCCAAAGTGGCTGCACCGTTTTATATTCTATCAGCAGTGTAGAAAGGTTCGAATTTCTTCACATCCTCATCGACACTGACATTACAGCCATCCCTAGTGTGAATGAAGTAATATCTTACCACGGTTTTGGTTTGCATTTCCCTGATGGCTAATGATGTTGAGTTTCTTTTTATGTGCTTGTTGGCCATTCACGGATCTTCTTTAGAGGGATGTACATTCATGTCATTTGCCCATTTTTAAACTGAGCTTTTTATGGAGTTCTAAGAGTTGTTTGTGTATCCCGGATACTAGATCCTCACCAGATAGATGATCTATGAAAACATCCTTCCATTCTATGGACTCTGTACTTTGTTGATGTGTCTCTTGAAGTGTGAAAGTTTTAAAATTTTGATGAAGCCTAATTTATTCATTTTTTTCCTTTTGTTACTTGTGCTTCTGGTGTGATATTTAAGAAATCACTGCCTAATCCAAGGTTAGGAAAATTTACTCCTATTTTTTCTAAGAGTTTTATGGTTTAGCTCTTACATTTTGGTACAATCCATTTTGAGTTAATTTTTGCATATACTATGAAATAGGGAACAAGTTTCATTCTTTTGTATGTGGTGATCCAGTTCACCCAGGACCATTTGTTGAAAAGATTCTTTTTCTCTCACTGAAATGTCTTGGTATCATTTCTGGAAATCAGCTGATCATAAATATGAGAGCTAACTTCTGGACTCTCAATTCTAGTCCACGGATATATAGGTCTATGTGTCACAACCACATAATTTTAACCTTATTCTTTTTCATGACTGTTTTGGTTATTCTGGATTCCTTTAATTTTCACATGAATTTTGGAATCACCTGTCAATTTATGCACAGAAGCCAGCTGTTATTTTTTAAACTTATTTACTTCTGGGAGAGTGCAAGCAGGGGAGGGGCAGACAGAGGGGGACAGAGGATCCAAAGTGGGCTCTGGGCTGACAGGCTGACAGCAGCCAGCCCGATGTGGGGCTCGAACTCATGAACCGAAAGATTATGACCTGAGCCGAAGTCGGACACTCAACCAAGTGAGCCCTACCAGCTGTCATTTTAATTGGGATCGCATTTAGTCTGTAGATCAGTTTGAGGAGTACTGCCATCTTCCCAATATTAAGTCATCCAATCCATAAACATTGGATGTTTTTCCATTTACTTAGGTCTTTTGTAATTTCTTTCAATATTTTGTATTTTTCAGATTATAAGTTTTATACTTCTCTGTTAAATTTATTCCTAACAGTAATTCTATCTTTTTACCCCTTTTGAGGCAGGGGGTGGGGGGGGAAGGGGCAGAGAGAGAAGGAGACACAGAATCTGAAGCAGGATCCAAGTTCTGAGCTGTCAGCACAGAGCCTGACGTGGAGCTTGAACTCACAGACCACGAGATCATGGCCTGAGCCGAAGTCAGACACTTAACCAAATGAGCCACCCAGGTGCCCCAGAAAATCATCATTTGGCAACCATCTCAGTAATAAATGATTCAAGCAAGAATCATCAATGGATATAAAAACTGGTAGATAGAAGTTTGATAAAATAGGATATTTACAATGTCTCAAAGTATCTCCCTATAAAATATCAATTTCTTATTAACATATACAAAATGCTAATTTTACAGTGGAGACACTTGACATTATTATACCAAGTGATACAAATTCAAGTCCCCAGCAGTGAGATGGATTGACAGTGCGACTGACTCCTCGGATGATGCAGTGAGAACGCAGCATCAGTTCTAGGGTGTTCTTGCCAAAACGAAGTAACCTGCGTCCAATTATGAAGAAACGTAACAGAAATTGATGAACAGAAATTAAGGAACGTTCTAGAAAGCAACTGGACTTCAAAAATGTCTTCAAAAATGTCAAGGTAATGAAAGCCAGGGTGTACTAAGGAACTGTTCTAGATCAAAGGAGACTAAAGGGACATGACAACAAATGTAGCCCACAACACTGACTTTTACTCTGGTTTGGTCTGCCTGTGTGTACATGGGCTTCTGTGTAATACACGGTGCTAACAGAACATTGCTACCGTGCTCGTCTGGATGGCTGCCTGTGTGGAAAAGTATCCCTGCTCTCAGGCAATATATACATTGAAGTATTTAAGGATGACGGTGCAAGAGATCTTCAACTTATTCCCAAATGGTTCAGAAAAAAATACAGAGTAGGGGAAAATGAGAAGGCAAACGTGGTAACACGTTCACAACTGGGGAATCTGAGTGAAGGGTGTGCAGTTCCTCGTATTAGTCTTAAACTTTTTCTGTACATCTGCAATTATTTCAGAATAAAAAATTAACAGGCTAAACTATGTTCTTCAGCCTCTCATCATATTCTATGTGTATATTTTTAAACCCAAGCATTACATTTACACTTTTTAATTGTTAAATTTTGTCCGGACATGCTCTCATCACTACAACCTATGGAGGTATTTTCAGATTCTGTTTCTTCTGTCAGGGAGCAGAGTTATCAAGATGAAGAATAAAAATCTTAAGTAGAGTCCTGAGAAAAAGAAACTGTAAAAGGTAATACTGTATTTAATATAAGTTAATACATGGATATCTGACAATTTTTTTATTATCAAATATACTGAATTAGTTCCTTTTATGATCTATGATGTTCAGTTGATTTAACAAATTAGTTTTCATTTTATTTTTTAAAGTTAATTTATTTTGAGAGAGAGAGAGCGCGCACAAGTGCACAAATAGGGGAGAGGCAGAGAGAGAGGGAGAAAGAGAATCCCAAGCAGGTTCCATGCTGACGCGTGGCTCCAAATCACCAACTATAAGATCATGACTTGAGCCAAAATCAAGAGCTAGTTGCTTACAGACTGAGCCACCCAGGCACCCCTAGTTTTTTTTTTAATCAACAGCTTTAAATTCCACATGTGACAGTTTGTTAAAGTTAATACAATAATAGGTAATCTCACTGGTAACCTCACTGATAGGTAACCCCATTGGGTCACAAACAAAGCCATTAAAAATGAAAGCCATAAAATAACTTCCAGTGACTGAACTTGACATTGAGTTAACTTTGCTTCTTTCCAAGGGAACCGAGCTAGACACGTCCAAAAGTACCTTCAAAGGGCAAAAACCTTTAAGAATTTCCAGGGGCATAAAATTAAATTCAAAATTACAAAATTACAAAATTTTTACCTACAGGCAAATACAAATTCATTTTTCTTTGCCAAAGGCCTCATTCCAGGAATCTGTCCTCTTCCCCATTCTTGGCCTCAACCCATCTGCAAACAATCTCTGTAAGTTACAGTACCTCCTTCTACTAGTTCCTTTTTACTAACTTTCATAAAAGCTTAAGACTGCCACCTGGCAGAAACAAACAAAACTCTGACCCCTGCTCACCCTCCAGTTAATCTTATTCTACTTTTCTCTCCTTCGTTAAAGGGTATTTAATGTCCATTTCCTCGTGTCCCACCCACTGCACAATCTGTCTCGCTGTGTGTCTCAGCCCCGTCCAGTCTACTCTCTTCACTAAGGGCAAAGGTCTCACTGTTCTTGAATACGGCGAACACGGTTCCGTCCTCGTCTCCCTCAGCAAAGCGTAAACTCAGAAGACCACCTCCCTCCTCCCTGAAATCCACTCCAGCCTTTCTGACGCCACGCACCCTGCTTCTTCTCTTTCCACCAGGGCAATTCTTTGCCTGATCGTTCCATGTTAGGAGTTACACAGTATTCCGTTCTAGGTCATCCTCTCTTTTTGCTCTACACTTTCTCCCTAGGAAACCTTAACCATGTTCATGGATTCAATTTCCATCACTTAAGTCTGACCTCCCAATCCTCAGGTTCCAGCCTAAATCTTTCTTTTGAGCCCTAGGAGACTCGATAATACTAAGTGGAGCAGAGGTGGGAGGCTATAGTCTACAACTTGTCTTCTGCTGGGCAAATTCACATGCTCTTGGGCAGAGCAATTCTTATTTTAGGGATGTGTCCTGCAGAAATATTAGTATGTGTGCAAAAAGATGTATATTTAAAAGTATGTTGTAGCGTTATTTGTAATAGCAAAAAATTTACAACTTAAATGTCCGTCAATGAGGTAACTATTATCAATAACGTGTATCATTGTCTGCAGCCATTAAAAAAGAACAAGTAAACACATGTATACCATATGGCCCCATAATTATGCTTCTCGGTATTTCCCCAAATGAGCTGAAAATTTTTTAAGTTTTTTTTTTTAATGTTTATTTATTTTTGAGAGAGAGAAAGAGAGAGAGCAAGTGCACACAAGCAGGGGAGGGGCAGAGAGAGAGAAGAGACAGAATCTGAAGCAGGCTCCGGCCTCCGAGCTGTCAGCACATAGCCTGATGTGGGGCTCAAACCCAGAAACTGTGAGATCATGACCTAAGCCGAAGTCAGATGCTCAACAGACTGAGCCACCTAGGGGCCCCTAAGGTTTTTTTTAAGATTTATTTTTTAAATAAGCTCTACACCCAATGTGGGGCTCAAACTTGTGACCCCAGATCAAGAGTCACATGTTCTACTGACTGAGCCAGTCAGGTACCCCAAGGAACGGAAAACTATGTCCACACAAGAACCTACAAACAAATGTTTAGAGCAGCTTTATTCATAAGTGCCAAGATACAGAAGCAACCAAAATGTGCTGCAATGAGTGAATGAATGAACACACTGGGTGATACATTCATACAATGGACTATCATTCAGTGATGAAAAGACAGCAATTTTCAAGCCATGAAACAACACGGAGGAACTTCAAATGCATATTACTAAGTGAAAGAAGCCGATCTGACGAGGCTACGTACCTTATGATTCCAACTATGTGACACTGTGGAAAAGGCAAAACTATAGAGACAGTAAAAAAAATCAGTGGTGGCCAAGGGTTGGTGGCTTTGAAGCGGGGATGAACAGGTGGAACACAGAGGGTATTTAGGGCAACGAAACTATTCTGCAGGCTCCTGTAATGGGGGATACATATCATTACACATCGTACATCATACAATGTACACCACGAAGAGTGGATCCCATTGTCAACCATGGACTTCAGTTAATAATAATGGATCGATATTGGCTTATCAACTGTATCGAATAGATCTCACTAATGCAAGATGTTAATAATAGGGGAAATGGGAGGTGGGCGTTGGAGGACAGATGGAAACTCTCTGTACTTTCTGCTCAGTTTTTCTGTAGACTTAAAACTGATCAAAAAAAAGTCTAGTAATAAAAAAAACTACAAATGAGAAAAATGTGAGATAATGACAACAGGGGAAAGTGGGTGCGGGGGGTACAGGAGAATGCTCTATACTATCTTTGCCATTTTTCTGTAAAGTTTAAACTCTTCTAAGAAAGTTTACTTTTAAAAGGAATGAGGAAGTTCGTGATAAAACATTTTCACGATAACCTAATTTTAATGTAAAAAACCAAGCCACAGGATATTTTAGAAGGATTTAATTTACACATATAAATTCTAGGTTTAAATAAATGATGTGATTAAAAATTAAAATTAGAAAATATACGCACAGGAAAAAACCCAAACTTCCCACCAAACTTCAATAGTGCTTACCTCTGCAGAGCCTGGGGTGTGGATATGTATGCTTATATGCATGTGCACTGGGATATGTTGTGGGATTTTAACTTTCCACACCATATTTTTAATAATAACAATCATATAATCAATCATGTTTCTAGTAAAGAAAATTTTCAACACAAAGAAGCCACCTAGGGCTAAAGTGCTGGTGAATAAATAAATATGAAGCGTCCAGCACAAGACCGATGCTAAAAGCAGCAACAGAGCTACAATTACTGTTGATAGAATTCCCACTTCGGTCACTTCGCCCTTATTTAAAGAGAGTGCTCACATCTGTGCGGCTTTTAGCAGGTGAAGCCGTGAGTCAGAGCTGGGTAAGGAGAACGCCTGCCTGCCGTGTTCTCGGGTACAGGGGGGAGCTTCTGAGTCAGCTGACGGGGACTGCACACAGCACACGGACCTGCCTCAATGCGAAGTCACCCCTGAAGGCTCATCTAGACTTCTGGACCAATGAATCGTCCAGCAGGCAGAAGAAAGCTCTGCCAGTCGCCCAAATAAAACACATATTACAAATAGTAAGCTAAATTCTAGCACGCTGGTCCTCAACTTTGGCTGCATACTAGAATCACGGGGGACGTTTTAGGAAATTCTGACGCTCAGGATCTCTACGGACCATCGGAGTCCCTGGGAGTGGGGCCTACAGGCAACGGCACAGAAACACCCCATCATGTAGTCAGACATGTAGGAGATCTTAAAAAACACACCGGCGCATGAATCTAAGGGTGCGTTAACAATTTCTTGCAATTGCCTTTAAAAACAGTGCTCTAAGACAGGGAAATTACCAAAACAGACAAAAAGCAAACCCATGACAAAAACCAAAAACCAAGGCTATAGCAGGGAATTTCTCCACTGCCACATTCATGTGGCCATTTTTCATTTCTGCTCCTATTAAAGCCTCAGAATGGAGAGAGTGACCCTCTGGTGTGCCTTAGCTACAGTGCAAATAAGAACGTACAAAATAACCTCAGTTGTCCTTTCACATCTTCTATAATAATGCTGTGATCCACTGTTTTTGTGTTAGAAATCAGCAGATTTCCATTTAATTTTATTCGTAATTTGATAAAGTGACTCTGTGGAGACTGAAAAAAAAAAACTCCAACATATTAACATAGATGAGAGAAGAGGAGACAGAGATGATTATCGATAGTTCCTTAAAAGTCAATTTAAGACCATCACAACATTAGGAGTAAGGGGCACAGTGGTGTCATCTATTGTAAGTGCCTTTTTATTGTCACAGCTTTATGATTTTGAAATCTGGTTTTCTTTTGGATTTTTAAACCTGAAACTAGGTGTTGTCATCTCTCTGAAAGTTAATCAAGTAAGTAGTATTAGCGATACAAATAAGCCTTTTTACAAAACTTGGATCAGATTTTATCATGTTTGATTTTTGCTAAATTTTCTCAATTACTCATTTGCTGCATATTAACTACCAGTAGCATGCATTAATGGTCTTCATAGTATAGCTGTAAATGCACAGCTGAAACAGGAATAATAGTTTACACGTTCCTAACCAGTTAAAAAAAAAATACTTCTTAGGACTTTTTTTGAGAGAGAAGGAAGAGAACACGCATGAGTAGGGGAGAGGAGTAGAGGGAGAGAGAATCTTAAGCAGGTTCCACTCCCAGCACGGAGCCCCACGTGGGGCTTGATCTCACTACCATGAGATCATGACCTGAGTTGAAGTCAAGAGTCGGATGCTAAAGGTTAAACAAAAAATAAAAAAAAGGGGGGGGGGGCGCGCCTGGGTGGCTCAGTTGGTTAAGTGTCCGACTTCGGCTCAGGTCATGATCTCACGGTTCATGAGTTTGAGCCCCGTGTTGGGCTCTGTGCTCACAGCTCGGAGCCTGGAGCCTGCTTCGGATTCTGTGACTCCCGCTCACTCTGCCCCTCCTCTACTCATGCTCTGTCTCTCTCAAAAAATAAACATTAATTTTTTTTTTTAAAGAGTTGGACGCTTAACCAACTGAGCCACCCAGGCACCCTGGCATTTTATTATTATTTTTTTCTAATTAAGACAAGAGAAGACAGGGGCTTTCACTTCCAGCAAGATGAGGCGCACCTACTTTTCTGCACTGCCCCACTGAGGATGACAGAAAACCCTGGACATTATGCATAAAACGTAAGAAGACACTGGAACAGGAGGGAAGGCGCAGCCCGGTAGGGACTCGGAGGCCCGAGGAATGATAAGGCGGTGAGCGTCCTGGGCTCTTTCTGCCTCATGTATTCCAGAGGGGATCCTGGAAAAGCTGGTGACCCTGAAAAGCCAATACACAGAGACAAAAAAAAATGTAGCAAGAAAAAAAGCTTTCTGAGAATAATCTCAAAAAACATACTGTCCCAACTCACCCAATATGAAATAATATAAATAGCCCTATAACTAACTAGTAAAGAGATTGGATTTGTAATTAATTTCCAAAAAAGTAATCTCTAGGCCCCAATGGGCTCCCTGGAGAATTCTACCAAACATTTAAATAAGAATTAACACACCAATTCTACACAATCTCTTTCAGAAAATAAAAGCAGGAACCTAAATTAGACAAAGCACAAGTAAAGAAAATCGCAAACCAGTACTCCTTATGAATACGGATGCAAAAATCCTTTATGAGATGTTAGCAAAAAAGAATTCAGCAGTTGCATTTATCCCAGGTATGCAAGGCTGATTCAGTATTTGAAAGCTAACCAATATAATCTACCATATTAACAGTTTAGAGAAAACAATCACAGTCACATCAAATGAGGCAGAAAATACACCTGACGGATTCAACAACCAACCATGCATGTTAAAAAGTCTCAGAAAACTAGGATTGAAGGGGGATTTCCTCAACTCGATAAAGAATGAATGCTTTCCCCCTAAGATCAGAAACAAGGCAAGGATGTCTGCTCTATTTTTATTCAAGGTAGTGCTGGAAGTTGCCACTGCAATAAGGTAAAAAAAGGAACAAACATGCACCCAGATGGGAAAAGAAGAAATAAAATTGACCCTATTTGCATGTAACATAGCTGTCTATGCACAAAACCTCAAAGATGCTGTAAAACAAATCCTCCTAGAAATCCAAGTGAGCCCAGCAAAGTCACAGGATAAACATCAACATACACCAATCAAATGAACTACAAATCACATACCTGCTATGGTTATTAATATCTGGGATATAAAGAACTCCTAACACTCCACAACAAACCCCAAATAAGTTGATTCAAAAACAGGCAAAAGACATGAATAGACATTTCTCCAAAGAAGACACACAGGTGGCCAAAGAGCACATGGAAAGATGTTCAACATCAGTCACCATTAGAGAAATGCAAATAGAAACCACAATAAAATAACGCTTCCCACCCAGATGGCTATTGTCAAAAAAACAGAAAACAGCAAGCGTTGGAGAGGATGTGGAAAAACTGGAACACTTGCACTCGGCTGATGGGAATGTGAAATGGTGTGGCCATGGGGAAAAACGGTATGGTGGTTCCTCAAAAAAATAAAATTAGAATTACCATATAATCCAGCAATTCCATTTCTGGACATATATCCAAAAAACAGAAAGGGTTTCAAAGAGATATTTGGAGACCCGTGTTCAGAGCAACATTATTTGCAACAGCCAAAAGGTGGAAACAACCCAAGTGTCCACGAATGGATGAATGGATAAACAAAATGTGGTGTATACATACAATGGGATATCATTCAACCTTAAAGAGAAATGAAATGCTAACATCTGCTATGACATGAGTGAACCCTGAAGGCACTGTGCTAAGTGAAATACGCCAGTCACAGAAGGACAAATAATGTACAATATCACTCCTATGAAAAACTTAATAATCAAGCTCATAGAGACAGCAATTAGAATTATGGTTGCCCGGAGCTGGGAGAAAAGGAACAGAAGTTAGTGTTTAATGGGTACAGAGTTTCGATACGGGACGATGAAACAAATTCTGGAGAGGGATGGTGGTGATATTGTACAATGTGAATGTACTTAATGCCACTGAACTACACACTTAAAAATAGTTAAAATGGTGAATCTTATGTTGTGTGTATTTTGCCACGATCGAAACAAATATTTTAAAAGGCCCACTGTATTCAATAAACAATAAACATGTGGAAATTATGAAATATAAAAAACCACGCCATTTATAATTACTTGGAAAAAGAAATACCTCTAAACCTAAAAGAAATATATGGGACTTGCATGCTGAAACCCACACAACGCTGCTGGAAGAAATCAAAGATCTAAATGAATGGACAGATGTTCCATTTTATGGACTGAAAAACTTGTGATAAAAATACTAATTCTCTCCCAGCTGATCTATAGATGTAACACAGTTCCTAACAAAATCCTTGCAAGTATTTTTATGGATACAGGCAAGATTATTCTCGAATGTATGCAGAAAGACTAGGAGAGCTGAAACAATTCTGAAAAAGAATAAAGTTGAAAAAGAATCATTCGACTGAATTTTACGTCTTGTTACATAGCTACAGTAATCAAGACTGTAGGGGCGCCTGGGTGGCTCAGCTGGTTGAGCGTCTGACTTCGACTCAGGTCATGATCTCATGGTTGGTGGGTTCAAGCTCCACATTGGGCTTTGCACGGAGAGCATGGAGCCTGCTACGGATTCTCTGTCTCCCGCTCTCTGCCCCAACCCACTCATGTGTGTTCTTGCTCTCTCACAAAAATAAACATTAAAAAAAAAAAAAAAAGACTGTGTAATATTTACACATTACACAGGTAGACACACGGATCTGTGGGACACAACAGAGTATCCAGAAACAGCCCCACACAAGTATGGCCAACTGATTTTTGACAAAGACGCAAAAGCAATTCAGTGGAGGAAGAGACTTCCCAGCAAACAGTTTTGGAGCAACTCGATATGCACAGCCAAAAAACTAAATCTTGATCTAAACTGCACATCTCAAAAAAAATTAACTCGGAATGAATCACAGACTTAAACGTTACCTGTAAAAGTATAAAACTAACAGGAGAAAAATATTTGACACCTAGGGCTTACTGAAGAGTTCTTAGACATGAAACCAAAAGCATGATTCATAAAGGAGAAAAATGATAAGTTGGACAGTATTAAAATTAAAAACTTTTGCTCTGTGAAAATCTGTTAAAAGGATAAAAAAACAGGCTACTAAAGACTGATATTTAAAGTATATAAAGAAGTGGGGCGCCTGGGTGGCTTGGTCGGTTAAGCGTCTGACTTCGGCTCAGGTCATGATCTCACGGTCCGTGAGTTTGAGCCCCGTGTCGGGCTCTGTGCTGACTGCTCAGAGCCTGGAGCCTGTTTCCGATTCTGTGTCTCCCTCTCTCTGACCCTCCCCTGTTCATGCTCTGTCTCTCTCTGTCTCAAAAATAAATAAACGTTAAAAAAAATTAAAAAAAAAAAAAAAAAAAAAAAAAAAAAAGAAGGGCACCTGGGTGGCTCAGTGGATTAAACAACTGACTCTTGGTTTCTGCTCAGGTCATGATCTCATGGTTTGTGAGTTCGAGCCCACACAGTGGCCTCGGCTGCTGCCAGTGAAGAACCTGCTTGGGATTCTCTCTCTCTTCCTCCCTCTCTGCCCCTCCCCTGCTCATGCACGCACTCTTTCTCTCACTCTCTCTCTCAAAATAAATAAATAAACCTTAAAAAAGTATATAAAGAGGGGCTGGCTGGCTCAGTTGGAAGAGTGTGCAACTTTCAATCTTAAGAGTCGTGAGTTCGAGCCCCATGTTCAGTGTAGAGATTAAACTTTAAAAAAAATAAATAAAGAACTCTTATAACCCAACAATATAAAAACAAACAATCCCTTTAGAAAAATGCACAAAAGACAGGAGGATACATTTCACCGAAGGGAAAATATGGATGGCAAATAAGCACATGAAAAGATGTCCATCAGCCATTAGGGAAACGCAAATTAAGACCATAGTGAGATACTGCTATCCACCTGTTAGAACAGCTAAAACAAAAACATAGAAACAAAACCAGTGCTGGCAAGAACGTGAAGGAACGGTGTCTTTCATACATGGTGGTGGTAATATAAAACGGCACAACTCTGGAAACCAACTTGGCAGCTTCTTAAGAAACTAAACCTACTTTTACCATACAACTTGGCAATTACACTCTTGGTCATTCATCCCAGAGAAGCGAAAATTAAGTTCACACAAAAACCTGTATAACAAATGTTTATGCAGGGTTTTTCTGGTGATAGTCATAACCTGGAAAAGCACAGAAATCCTTCAACAGGTAAATAAACAAACAAGCTGGGGCACAACGATCATCCACACCATGGACCACTACGCAGCAGTAAGTAGGAATGGATTAATAGATTAAGAAAGACAGAAAGACACACACACACACACACATACTCTACCCACCACTCTCCCCCGCACATACAGAGGAGAAGAGAGGGAAATTACAAAGGAAATATAGTACAATATCTAAGACATTCCCACTGGGCCATGTCTTTGTACTTTAGCATGAAGATCCTTAACCTCTGAGATTAGTAGTCAAAGGTAGTGTTTCAGGATTTTATTGATTTTCATAAGCTAAAACAAAACTATAGCATCTTAAGTGCAAATTTGAAATATTTTCAGGATTTATTATATATTGTGTTCTTTAAAACAATCTGCTTTTGAACCTTAAGATCAATTACTTCTCTGTGGCTTAAAGTTCAAACAATGCTATGAACCGTATATACTCTGATCAATAAAGCCAAAATTCAGTAAGTCTGATCTGACTTAATAAAGCAATAATTCATTGTGCTTAATTTTTAATAATTTTTTATTCAAGATGAGTGGAGGATTTATAAGCTATTTCCTTAACTGAAAAAAAAATCGTATCGGACCTTTCATTATCCACTGCAATTAAGAGCAATCTCAAAATGAGACTCTATACATTCACTGTTTTAACGTATCTTGATAGAATGAACAAACATCTCAAGCGTCTTAAACATAAAAAACTCCAGTCTTAAAGCAAACTAGGATATCTGTAAGGATGGCACCCACCTTGTTGAAGCTTGCAAAAATTCTGAAATAAAGAAACATTTAATACCCACAAATGAAACTAAGGCTATCAGGGGAAGAAAAAAAATGCAACCAAAAGAAAACATCAAATCGGGTCCCTCAAAAATCTTCACAAAAAGCTGAGTGAGATAAGTGATGGAAAGTCAGTCACAGCCATCTCTCTCTGCTGTAAATAGTGATTTTCTGAATATTAAAATGAAGACAGTCTGTGGGGGTTAGGTTACCTACGAACCATGCTTAATGCAAACACAGGTGCTGGCTCCCTGGGAAGAAAGCTTAGAAGCAGCTCCTCCCTCAGCCCCAGGTTCAGCAGCCAGGACCATCCAGCTATCCTATAATCCTAAGGCTTTTTCATACTCAAAAACATACCTTAGATTTTATTTTTAATCCCAAACAATGGTGGGAATGCAAAGGCCAATGAACAGAGTTAATGGCTATCATCCAAGTTTCCAAGATCTTTTAGGCAAATTAGAGACAATGTAACTCTTACTTTGCTTAGAAAAATGCAGTTTCAAATCTCAGCAATTTTGTCCCTGTGAGGCATCTTATGTCCACTTAGTTTTTTCTTCTATTAAGACCATTTAAAAATGGTGCTACCCCTGGCAACCAGCTTTGTTCAGGTAAACTTGACAAATAAAAATTAGAATTGCATACACTTAAGGTGTACAGCATGCTATTTTGATATATGTACACACTGTGAAATGACTACCACAATCAACCTAATTAACACATCCATCAAAAGTGTTCAAAAAATTGTTTTAATGTTTGTTTATTTTTGAGAGAGAGACAGAGAGAGCGCGCAAGCGGGAGACAGGCAGAGAGAGAGAGAAAGACACAGAATCCAAAGCAGCCTGTGGGCTCTGAGATGTCACAACGAGCCCGACGTGGGGCTTGAACCCACCAACTACGACATCATGACCTGAGCCGAGGTCGGACACTTAACCGACTGAGCCACCCAGATGCCCCTCGATAGTGCTTTTTAATGAAGAAAAAACCTATTACAGGAACAATATTTTGATTGCTCTCTGTCATCTTATATGTGGATGGTCTTCCCATCCTAACAGTAAACTCCCTGAGGATGGGAAGCAAATCTTGTACTTCTTTGTAGCCTCAAGGTCCAGGCACCATGCACCCTCGATCCTGGAGATACAAAGTGCTGAGTAGGCATCCACTAAATGCCTGTGGTTCATGGTGCTGATCTCAGACTCCAGACTAGCAACACATCTTCACAGCAACTATCCAGCTTTTATCAACTATCTTGTTAATTAGTACCTCATGTTTATTACTCAATGTCTGAATTCCCAAATTAAATCATTCTTGGATTATTTTGTTTCTGAATATGTAATAAATATTGAAATTGATCGGGTCACAATCGCTTTGAATTGTGCTCTGTTTAATCTGTTTTTAGAACAAGAATGGTATCTGACATCTACATAAAACTCCTGTTAATTAGCCACAATAAAATGTAAAGAAATGATGCTAACTGTAAACAATCCATCAAACACAACCTAAGTCCATCTGGAATGAAAAGGCTGTGTCTCACGCTTCACGTCCTAGACCAGTATATGTCTGCTTCTCCAGAGGGACTAAGAATTTTAGAAACAGAGACACTGCATGGAGAATACCCATGTTCCAGATCTTTTATGAACTGGCAGGGCTCAACTGATGATTTATATGAAGAGAGGAATTTGGGCCCAAACCCAGCAGTGAACCACAGCCAAGGTCAACTGCTTAAGCAGCATTTACGGACACTTGTGAGGCAGCCGTGAGCTAGGAATTACTTAGATGCCGTTCAAAGGCCCTGTTGGTTATTGGTCCCCAATCCAGGGAGGATAATCGCTGAGTGTGTTTTGGTTCTATCTTTGGATGCAAGATTGGAGACTGCAACCCACTTCCTCAGGGGAAACGCCCTTCTCCAAGGTGATAAACAAACTCAACCAAAGAAGCTTTGCCACATTTCCTTCCGGTATATTATCCTCCTGCTTGGAGGAAGAAAGGTTTTTTTCACCCTGCACAGCCACGCAGGTTTTGCCGTTTTTGCCTCTTTTTAAAAAATTTTTTATGTTTATTCATTTTTGAAAGACAGAGAGAGACAGAGCACAAGCAGGGGTGGGGCGGAGAGAGAGGGGGACACAGAATCTGAAGCACACTCCAGGCTCTGAGCTGTCAGCACAGAGCCCAACGTGGGGCCTGAACTCACGAACCACAAGATCGTGACCTGAGCCGAAGTCAGACGCTCAACCAACTGAGCCACCCAGGTGCCCCAGCTGTTTTAGCTTTAATTATCAGATCCTCCTATGCCTTCCTTGAGTTGCCAGTCCAGTGGATTGTTCCATGTTCTTCCAGAGTTTCTGCTGTGCTTTCATTAGTCTACAATTGCGTGTGATGAAATCCATCTGTTGCTTGCTGACTCCAATCTCCCCAAATGACTTGATGCTCTTGGTTTTCATTTTCATTACAGTGCACTGAAAAGATCTACTCTGAAGCAAAATGTTTGAACAATGAAGAGGTGTGTGATGGGAACTATAATAAGATTAAAACTCCTTTCTTGGCATTAAATAAGCTAACGGGTAACCAACTCAGGCGAAATCTTACCAGTGATACATAGAACCTCTGGACAACAACAGGAGAGTTCTCTTTTGTTCCACCAGGCCACTCCTGGGACTTTCCGTGTCCTTCATCAGCTCTGACAGGTCTGACACAGAAACTGAGTTTTTGTGTTCATGCTGCTCAGGTACACGATTTATTCATGAATCCCTAAAACTTGAGACTTTCTAAAGTAAATTCCAGTTTTTTTTTTTAAGTTTAAAATAAATCTTTAAGAACGCTTCCTACATCTCAAATACTTCTTCCTAAGACTTGAGCCTGTTATAGAACTTTTGGGCAACAACGTAAGAGGACAGAATCTGAGGCCTTTTATAGAACAGTGTTGCTCAGTCCTTTGAATCCAAGCACGTTTCTGTGACGTATTTTTTAAGAATCTCGACTATTCCCTTAAAGTATTTTGAAAAACAAAATAAAGTATTGTGACTAAAAACGAATAAAGCAGTGTTACAAAGCACTGTACTTAGTTCATACACACTCCTCTTTGGAAACCAATTTCTTTCAAAAATACAGCTGATCCTTGAACAATACAAGTTTGAGGTATGTGGATCTAGGTACATGCAGACTTTTTTTTTTTTTTTTTTTTTTTGATAAATACAGTACAGGACTGTAAATGTATTTTCTCCTCCTTATGATTTTCTTAAAATTTTTTTCTAGCTGACTTTATTGTAAGAATACAGGATATAATGCATATAACATACCAATTATGCATTCACTGACCATTTACGTCACTGGTAAGGCTTCTGGTCAACAGGAGGCTCTTAGTAAAGTTTCAGCAGAGTCAACACTTACATGCTGATTTTCAGCTGGACGGATGAGGGTACTCCTAACTCCTGTGTTATTTTCAGAAGTGTCAACTTCTGTATTTTCGGAAGGGTCAACTGTATTTTCAGAAGTGTGCAGTTGCGAAAGAAATGGCTACAGTTTGTAGTTAAAGCCAGGCCTACGGTCCCAAAGCAAACACTGGACCACTGGCAAATTCAGAAAGTGCAAATAAACTAAATAGTCCCTTCTGATTTTCCTTGCTTTCTTGAATGCAGTTTGAGTGCTTTAAGAAAACATGTTCAAAAATCCTAATTTTAAAAATGAAAATATAACACAGATGATTAGCTGTACTGCAAGAGAGTCTTTGTTTTGTCAAAGAATTCGCAATAATGGATTTAACAACAGGGTATTTTTGGTTTTGTTTTGTTTTTTAGAGAGACAGAGAGAGAGCGTGTACACATGTGAGAGTATGAGTGGGGGAGGGGCAGAGAGAAAATCCCAAGCAGACTCCACGCTGTCAGTGCAGAGCCCGACGTGGGGCTTGAACTTCTGAACCTCAAGATCATGACCTGAGCCAAAATCAAGAGTTGGACACTTAACTGACTGAGCCACCCAGGCGCCCCAACAGGGTGTTTTTTAAAAGAGACATTAAAAGATAGAGCTCAATTTATAATCACTAGATCCCATTTGACTTTTCCGAAACCATTATTTTATAGAACAAAGATTATGCAAATTTGGTGAACCAGCTCAGATACACTTCTTTACATTTAGTCAGTAGATCACAGCACCTCACCCCTCCCTCCACACACCCTCTAACTGCATTAACCCGAAAGACCTTGTTTTTTGGTTTCATTCAGTTTTGAGGAATCACCTGGCATTGCTTTAAGATGTGTATCAAAGCTCCCACATGAACAATAACTCGCTTCAGACTGAGAAGGCCTGTGCAGAAGACAGGTGGAGAAAGAGCCGAGGACAAAGTTCAAAGGGCATAGCGTTCCCGAGCTCTCCCTGGCACCTGCATCACGGGCTTCCATAGCCACTGTCATACTTACAACCGACTCCTTGGAAGAGAGGTGTCTTGACGAAGGGAATGTAACTTAGATCTGAACATGAAATTAGAACTCAGAGTTCCTGATGCCAAGGTTCAGACGACTGCAGTAAACTCTGCTGCTGTCTGCTCAAAGAAATGATCTATGCAACTTAACATTAAGTAAGCAAAAAAGAAATTAAAAGAGGAAAACACAAGTGGTATTGATTTAAATTTCCCCTAACATACTCAAATCGTGTTTACTTAGAGTAAAATATGTTTTAAAGGGCATCTGTGACTGCATCATAAAATCAACGGACATAGTATTTCAGTCCAGAGTTTGTCAAAAGAGGTAAGCCTCTAAGGTCGTATCTTTCTTCAAAGGCAGACACATCTGGAGAATCCAGACACTTGGTAGACAAAGACAGTTATGTAACAAACAACAGTGAGGAGGTGTTTTAAAAATTGGGCATACAACTGTGTAGTTTGCTAAGATACATGATAAACAGTAATATTATTGTGTGATACCACAGAATACAATTTTGTTTAGTTTTATATGCAGTTGTCAGTTAACTATCTAGCTAGGACATAATCTTTAGAATACCTGATCAGTAAAATTACAAGCTGAGGCCCCAGTAAAATATAAAAACACGAGAATCCTGACCAAGATGGACAGCAGACCACTTACGAGAACATAAAGGTCTGTGCGACCATCCTGAATCCACATCTGCCACAGCAGAGGAGAGGCGGAGAACCATTCTGGCACCTCGCCAATGTACTGGTGACTTTTCTCACCCAAAGCCCATGTATGTGTGCATACACAAGGCTAAAACACAAAACGAAAACCATGAGCAAAACTGCTATCTTAGTTACTAATATCACTGGAATTAAGAAACAGAGAGGCCTGTCAGCAACTGACCAAGAAAGCCTGGAGAGACAGAAGTGCTCTTAAATAGAAAGAAACCAATTCAAACTTGTACCATTTTTTTCTTGCCTGTAGTCCAGTTTTTGCCTATGGCCCAACACTTCCTCAGGCTTTTGATGAGTGGGCCCATTATTTCAAACACACCAACTACACCTGACAGGCTCAAAATATCCGATCTAGAGCCCCCACCCAAAGCTGTCTAGGGTAGTAACTGGTCATTCAAATATGGCCACTCAGGACGGTAACGTAGCTGTGTGGGGCACATTCCTCGGTCTGTCCTCAGCTCTCAGGGCCAGGGATCGCTGCACGTACATACCACATACACACAATATCCACCACTCGGCAAAGGACTCTCAACAACTACAACTGTGAGATGTTCAGAGAGTAATTTAAATAGGTCCTTCCAGGGACAGGAATACTCTTACTACACTCGCCCAACTCAACTTCTTTCTACTACTAATCAGTTGTTTGCCTCACGAATACTGATCGACAGGTAACAGCAATAGTCAGCGAGGTGAATGTGAGTCAGTGGAAGGATGAATTAAGATGACAAATGCTAAGTGATGAGCACAACAGGTGGACCAACCAATATTCATCGTGGCAATCGCTGCTACCATGACTACGTCTATCAGAACAGAAGGAGAACAAAGTTGGAGTGAGAATCCAGAGCTTTCCCCCCCCATCCTCATCTCTCAATCCTAGAACCAACTCAAAAATACTGGAGTGCCTCCCATGAGTAAAGATGAGTAATGGTCAGCACAGCTTTGTTTCAGCTGTGTTTGCGAGAAACGCGGAAATGTGTACTGTCACACTGGAAAATCCCTTTTTTACAGTGGACCATATTCAAGAGTTTGGAAAACACTTTCTTAAAGACTTGGCCTCATCTGAAACTGCAACTTGAATCTTCTGCTCCTAATAGAACAGAGAAGGCGGGTGAAAGGGTTCACTGTAGTGAAGTCCAGCACAACTATGGAAAATGCTACAAGGTTTATGTGATGCTTATCACTTGATGCTTCAGAATCGTATACCTTACCTTTATGTAATGCATTCTAGTTTTTTAATAGTGTGATCCTCACAAAAAGTCCTAAACATTTGGAGGTCCCAAAACATACTCGAATCCTTTTCTTCGGGGTACTGAGTTTTAGTTCTTTACGTATTTTGGATGTTAACCCTTTATCAGATATGTCAATCTTCTCCCATTAAATAGGTTGCCTTTTAGTTTTGTCGTTTCCTTTGCTATAAAGAAGCTTTTAATTTGTATGAAGTCCCAATACCTTATTTTTGCTTTTGTTTCCCCTGCCTCAGGAGACCTGTCTAGAAGGAAGTCGTTGCAGCCAATGTCAAAGAGCTTACTGCCTATGTTCTCTTCTAGGATTTTTATGGTTGCAGGTCTCACATTTAGGTCTTTAATCCATTTTGAATGTATTTTTGTGTATGTTGGTGGGAATGCAAACTGGTGTGGACATTTTGGGAAACAATATGGAGGTTCCTCCAAAAGTGAAAACTACCCTATGATCCAACAGTTGCACTACTAGGTATTTACCCAAAGAATATAAAAATACTAATTCAAAGGCATACACGCACCCTGACGTTTACAGGAGCATTATCCACAACAGCCAAATTATGGAAACGGCCCAAGTGTCCACCAACCGATGAATGGATCAAGAAGATGTGGCATATATGTACACATATACGTATACACATACATATATATATATACACATACATATATACACACACACATACACACATATACACACATACATACACACAATGGAATAGTAGCCATAAGAAAGAATGAAATCTTGTCATGTGCAATGACACGGATGGAGCTAGAAAGTATTACATTAAGCAAAATAAGTCAGAGAAAGACAAATACTGTATGATTTCATTCGTAAGTGGAATTTAAGAAACAAATGAGCAAAGGGGAAAAAAAGAGAGAGAGGCAAACCAAGAAACAGACTCAACTACAGAGAACAAAGTGATGGTTACGAGAGAGGTTGGTGGCAGGGGGTGGGGGGGTGGGTTAAACGGGTGATGGGGACTAAGGTCTGCACTTGTTATGATGAGCACTGGGTAAGGTACGGAAGGGCTGAATCACTGTATTGTATCCCTGAAACTAGTATTACGCTCTATGTTAACTAACTGGACTTTAAATAAAAACCTTAAAATTTTTTTAAAAAAATCCTTCATTTCATGTAGTCTGAATGCCCCACTTCACAGATAATGAAACTGAGGCTGAGAAACTCGTGACCCACCTAAAGTCACAAAGCTAGCGTGTGGCAGAACTACTGTCTTCATACTTCTACTTTAAATACTGTCACTAGGCATTCATGCTCCAGTGACCTGCTATTATATGGGAGTAATGGTTAAGTATTAAATATAAATAAAGTTAATAGACTGGTTTTGGAAGTTGTGAATAAATAATCAGAAAATGCTACGAAAGATACTAAAAATTCAACTGAATGTAACTACCATTCAACTCGCGATTTGGACGACCCTAAGAACACAACAATGTGGTATGTTGGTCAACGTGACAATCCCATCAGCTCAAGGACCTTTAGAGTTAGTTAGAATCAATGACCCACCTTAAGACCTAAACGCAATGCACATTCCAGTTAAGACATAACCTTTTGGGCTCAAGGAAGGCAAACTGTAGTCAGCAGACCATGTAATCAGGTAAGAACACACTTGGTCATGGGCTACGTGTCCACCTCTTTGAGATACGAGGTCACTGAAGAGGCACTGTAAATAGACTCTGGTTTTGTCTTTCAACCTGGAAAAAACCGAATTAAGAAGGAAAATGTCTGAGGGGCCCTTGGGTGACTTAGCCGGTTAAGCGTCCGACTTTAGCTCAGGTCACGATCTCGGGGTTCATGAGCTCAAGCCCTGGATCAGGCTGTGTGCTGACAGCTCAGAGCCTGGAGCCTGCTTTGGATTCTGTGTCTCCCTCTCTCTCTCTCTCTGCCCCTCCCTCGCTCATGCTCTCTCTCTCTCAAAAATAAACATTAATTTTTCTTTTAAGAAAGACTCATTTTTTAAAATAAAATAGTAAAGAAGATGGAGTGTATCACATCTGCAGGAGGATAAGCACTATTTCATGAGACTCTGGCTTCAAATCTATATATATATGGACATGACACTTGCACACACACATAAGCACCGTGTACTAGCTGGAGATATAAACTATGTATTTTTCAAGGGGTTGTAGTTAAAACTGTAAAAAAACAAAGATAGACAGGTGTTCTCAAGATCACTGTCTGTACAAAATGAGCTTTTTCTGGAAAACAGAACTCTATTTGTTCTCTATCCTATACTGACGGGCGGGAGGCCCTTGATCTTGTGTTTATGTTGCCGGGGGCTAGAAACATCAGAATTGTTTGATAAATAAGAAGGAGCTTCACTTAGGGACATCACCACTCTTGCATCTAAATGGCACCAAGGAACGGAAATCTCCGGCCGGTCCCTGTGGACTGCCATCCTCGTTCCTTCAGTCTTCTTCAAATAACTCCACCTTAATGCGACTTAGGCTCCCCAAACCCCAGGCCAAAGCTTGTCATGCCTCCAAACTGTAAAATCAGACCCTCTTTCTTCTCTGGACACCATTTCCTATCCTTGCAGGGAGTTGTCAGCCCATCATCCTGGTTTTGGGACCTCCAGTCCTTTGACCCCTTCTATGACATGTAGCTCCATTTGTCCCTTCAGTTCCTTTCTAACTGAATTCAGATGCCATCACCATACTCCCACCATTTCGTTGCCAACAACCTTCAATTCTTGCCCTTCCACGGCAACGGCCTGACAAGCCCACACCCTGGAAGCCAGACAACGGTCTGCCTTCCCCAGGCCGTCAGAGAAGCATCTCCTCTACATGATCTCACCCTCACGGACTCTGACAAGGACTGGCCATCAGCTCTGTCTCCCATTCTTCTTACCCTGCCATCTCCCCCCTCCACCAGCACCCATTCCAAACGGAAAAGAAAAGGTACCAAATGAGAAAGCATCCAACTTGCTGCCACCACACCAATCTATTTCTCTTCAGTGCACTGAGCCCTTCCTCACCCTCTCCTACAACAAAGGGTCCTTACGATCTAAGGCTGGTCTTCCTGTGTCCTTGATTTTCCTTGTGCTTCGTCCCAGAGACCTTGATACACTGATTTCCACCTCTCTCTTACTGTTCATCCTTCTCTTTGCTAACTCCCATCTGCTTTTGACAATGTTCAAGTCTCTCCCACTTTTTTAAAAGTCTTCTGCCATCAGATTTACCTCTCTAGAGTTACTATCTTCAAAATTCATATTTGATCATGGTCGCCTTCTTAACTTCCACTCAGTTTTTAAGCCTTGACGACACTATTTTATCCTCGTCCAAACGAACACAGGTCTTGCCAGGATCCTCCAAAGATGCTTCCCAAGCCCTGTTGGCAGAATCGGACACTGCCATTGCTCCCCGTTTCTTGAGCATGCTTCACGTGGCTTCCATGACCCCACACTCCTTTGGCCTCTTCATCATCTACTCAGTCATTCCATAGTGGGGTTCCATAGTGGGGTTCCTCGGGCTTCTCGTCTAGGACTGTCGTTCTTCACTCCGAACTAGGGCATATTCACTCGTAAGACTTCCACACACGTACTAGTGCCTCCTTCCCAGCCTGTTCATCAGTTTAAGGTCGGTATGTCCACCTGCCTCCCCAACGTCTCTGTCCATGTCTCCAAACACCCCCGATTCAACATGTCCAAGCCGAACTCACCATTCCTCTCCTCCTCCCCCCCAAATCTGCCCCTCTGTTCATGTGCTTCATGTCACAAATGAAGAGTAAGCATTAACTCAGTTCGTGTCACAACCTAAACTCTCTCCCCTCACCCTCGCCATACACAATCAACCAGCCGGTTCCATGTACCCCACCTCCTGAATATCCTTAGCATCCGTTTGCTCCCATCCCATTCCCAACAGTTACCACCCACGTCCAGGCCACCATCATCCTTTGCTTGGAGTACTGTGTGCAAAACCCTCCTGATTAGTCTTCCTACCTCCGGTCTGAGTCCTGGTCACTCTCCACATGTGGAGTAGAAATGACAGAACGTCCGGATGCCATCGGGTGCCTAAACCCTCCCCTGGCCTTCCGGTGCTCTCAGGAGAAACATCGAAGTCCTTACAATGAGCAGTCCTTCGCTAGCCAGCTAGATCTCCCCCACCCAGCCTGCCCCCCAAACTCTAGGTGTGCTCTCTGCCCCCTGGGCCTTCTGAACATGCTGTTGTCTCTCCCTGAAGCTCTTGCATTCCCTTCCTCTAAAAATTCTGAGACGTCATCCAAGAAGCGTTCCCTGCCCTCCCACACCCTGCGCAGATCTGAGCTGAGGCCCCTCCTACGTGAACTAACTGCACCTCTCTCCCCCAACAGGCCGCTTATCACACTTCACGAAAACTGCATGATGGCTGTCTGCGTCCTCCGCAAGCCCTCTGAGGGCGGGAGGACTAATTTACCTCCCCGTCATAAAGCGTAATACCCGGCTGAGTAAGTATTTGTTGAGTGAGTGATTTTATGAATTCTTCACATTTATGATTCTAATCCTGCCTGGCTCCTCCAACTACTTTTTACGTCCACTACTTCCTCGTGTTCACGGTCCGGATGCGATCTGCGCCAGCGCGGCTGACACGGTCAGCTAACGCGAGGGACGTGCCGCCTCGACCCGCACTTCTTCTGGATTAGACACTCCTTGGGCACTGCCCTGTAGCCTCGAGCCCCATCTCTGACTCGCGGCGCCCCTACTGTGCACGGTTCTGTGAAGGGTCCACCGGCCCGCCCTGCTTCCTTTCAGATGCAGCGGCCCGCTCTCCATTTGCACAGGTACAAAGGACAGGGCAGAGACACTAACACCCCGTGAGCTAATCAACAGCCAGTGGAGAACGAAAGCCAGGTGAGCACATACGTCTTCCTTTGGTCCCTCAGGCAGTCGATTCTGAAATAGGTTTCTCAAGGGACTGACGTCCAGTCGCTAAAGTGCCGGACCGCACCGTGCGCACACACACTTCCGTTATCTTCTCCTCCTCCCTTCGCTAGTTCACCCGCACCAGCCCCCACTCCCGCTCCCATCAACGCAAGCCCGCACGTCAGGATCTGCTTCTGGAAGGAAACCCGGCCGAGAGTCGCTTCGGCATCAGAATTTTTCCTCTTGCTTTTTTATTTTGGTAGCAGTTAGCGGAGCAGGTGGCTTTACTTCTTTCCCGATTGTCAACAGGTCCTTCCTAATTTCCGACAAATTTCATCTTGTTATCAGTGAACACGCTACAGAAGCATGAACAAGTCAAGTCTCCCATAAATGGTACCTATTTCAAATGGATGGCAGCTAGGAAAACACATTTCTTACAAGAACAGGAATTCTACCCCAGTTTCCATATTTGTATTAAAAACATTTTGCTGGCATCACATAAAAGAACACTCCTAAAATAAACAGACCTTCTCGTACCTTCATGTTATAGCTTATTTTCCTGCAGAGAGACTGAATATTAACGGACACAAGAGAGAATCTGAACAGTTTCAAAATACCTTGCAGACAAACGCAGTGACTTCATTCTTATATTGGAGCTGGGTGTGCGTGATCTAAGAAACCTTCGGACCGTGGCTTGTCTTTGTCTCAGCTCCTCCAGTAGCCAGCAGACACTGCGCTGAACAGCAAATGATGCAGGCTCCAAAATAGAGCATCAAACCCCCTTCCAGAATTTTTTCCCACTAAGCTAATGATTCACGTTCTGTTACAATGGAGCCACAAGTTAAACCAGGAACACTCACTGATAATTCACAAGTGTTCAATGAATGGCACGACTTAGGGTTGATGACAAGCTTGATGGCATCGAAGGATAGGATCTTCTGCCCCTTCTTTACTATTTCATCTTTAATCGTTATTCCATCAGGTGTCCGAGATCGCTGAATTTATGGGCTAAGCAGAGTTTAATTTAAATTCTCTGTTTTTATCCTTGCCTTCCAACATCAAAGTTTTTAAATTTTTAAAATGTGTTTAAGACCAGAATGCATTGAAATCATTAATGCTTACAGAATGTCACTGCTTTTTGAGTAGTAAAACATTTTTACTTTCATTACGATAAAGTATCCCTGTGAAGTAGTTACAGGTCTTCTCAAAATTTTCTGAAGTCCATGGGAGAGGGTATTAAAAGAACTCTGTTGTTGTCATATATCCATGACAGTAATCTTGTTTTTATCAAAAAGCAGGTGGAACTGATGCCTTCTAACTCTGACACATAGGTGTGCACCCCACTTATAATATATTTAATGCCTACAAGCGAGATGCCACAAAGCTCCCTAACAAATAAAAACAAGTCTCTTACGTACTCCATGGCTTTGCCCAGTACTGCGGTGCACAGACTGAACCACATTTCCTCTACGTCATTAAGATTCACATTTTCACACATTCTGGTATTTCTGAAACCCAGATGCGTCTTACAACTGACAGAGTCATAGTCTAACTGGCAACATTTTTTCTTTCTTAGCGGTACGTAAGATAGAGGACTTAAAACGGACGGTGTCTTCCATTCAACGGCGTATCATCGTTCAGCCAGCACTTAAGCGGCTGTGGGCTTTATTTTTATTCTCTAAGTGACATTTTGGACAACCTCTTCGTTACATTCAAAAATGTCAGTTTCTTTATTCAAACGAACAAAGCACTACTCTAAGACGCCACACATTAAAGCCAGGCAGAACTAGCATTTTTTTTAGACACAGTCTGAAGTGTATTGGTAGTTTCCGGCCTACTGGAATGATTTCAAAATGGATTAATTAATGATTTCAAAATCATAGGATTAATTCAATTTTAAAAACTGGGTGACCGTAAAAGGAATTGTTTATTTTTAAAAATTGATCTGTTCCATAAGAAAAGACAACAGGATCAGGGAAATCTTTCTTTAACAGCTAAACGGAAACCTCAAGTCTGCTTTTCAAAGTTTTTCAGAGCTATTTCAGTCCGCCTCTGGCCAGGGCTCCAGCCAGCTTCGGTCACTGGCTTACTGCTCGCGCGTGCTTTACTGAGCAAAGACTGCCCGGTAAAAATTTGCAAAGCAGTAGTTTTAAAATTTCTCTTGTGCGAGACTGGCTGTAAAACACCGAAAAAATGCACACGGTCTTTGCAACTGTTGGAAGTTTACCTTAAAAGTCCGTCTCAGGTTTTCTGGTAGAAAGCGCACACACTAAAATGTTACAATCCTTCAGTGTTACGCACAAATATCGTAGGAAAGGCCTCTCTCCTTGCTCCTCTCTGTCCTCATTAGAAGACCGTGTCACAAGGGGGGAAACCTCGTTTCTCACTTTTAAGCCAGCAGTCGTGTTAGTGCTACACTAACATCTGGATTAGAAAGGGTACCTCTGAGAAACGGGTAAGCGGGAAAAGAGAGGAACGCTAGAACGAAGAAGCATTTTTCAGCAGACAGAGAGTAAACTGAAAACTTACAAGGCTTTAACTTTCTATGTTTCTACGTTTGATGTTTTCCACGTCAAAAATACGTTCTCCAGGTTCACCAAATCCAAACAAGCCGAATTTCCGAGAACATTTTGTCTCGACGCCGGGCTTCGGCCGCTCCTGTCTCCACCCAGCTACGTCCCGGCACCACCGCCTTCACCGGCAACAAAGAACTTATGTTTACTAAGCGTCCAGCAATCGAACATCATTCACTCTGCGACTTCAAGCGGGAAGTCATCCTCAGATCCAGCTTCACTGCACACCTCTGGTAACTAAGGAAGACACTGTCCACTTAATTGTAACTTCTCACCGCAGCGCATTTTTAGGAACCCTCGGAAGTTCCGGTTTATCTTTCTGTCATTCTGCGTTACTTCCTAGTGACCAAGGCGACACTGTGGCTGAGGGTACACCCTTTGGAGGGACCGTGAACACAGTATTCAGGAAGCGAGACCGGGCTTGGAGACACCAGGCAAGCGAATACAGTCAGAATTCTTTCTGAACCTGATCATCCCACACGCGGTCAGAGTGGGACTTGCTTTCTCGATGGGCATTTACGACAGAAACCACGACACTATAGAAAAAGTGCCAGGGAACCATGCCAGCAAGAAAGAAGAAGGCAGTAAAGAGAAGAGACAAATGAAAGCATCAAGTAACACAGATTTGAGTCTTGGAAGTTCAGGGTTGAGCTCCTTACACTTAGATTTTCATTAACTGGCTGCAAAAGGTAAATGTCTTAGAAATCCTCTAACTTGGAGAAATGCAGCAAGCACTAAGACAACATCAGGTGCTGTCCTTTTTACAGCAAACTTAAATTCAATATTCTGATATCATGACTTAGACAAATTAGGAAATTTCTTGCAATCAGTTTCAAGTATGTATAGAAAAGAGGGAGTGAAATCTAGACTAATCTGTGGTAAAATGTCTATACTGCTGTAATTATCAGTAGAGACAGAAATAAAGATCATTCTACTTAGCTTCTTTGAAATAAATGCTAAAAATAAGTACTCATAAAAATGAAAGAGCAATATCTGAATTAAAATTATTTTAAATCTCTGGTTAAAAAACAAGCATCCGCTGATATTTTCGCGGTAAATAATATCTGAGGAGGTCAATCACGAAACATTCCATCACGTGCTGAGGATCAACTGGGGTAACGCAGGAGGAACCGGAGATGGTACTTGGGAACCAGCATATGCTCAGTGAGGTTATCCTTTTTTACGAGTCTGGAACCAAAGGGACTTTTTCTAAGTAGGCTCCACGCCCAGTGTGCGGCTTGAACTCCCGACCCCGAGATCAAGAGTCACATGCTCTACCGACTAAGCCAGCGAGACCCCCCCAAAAGGATTCTACTACCAACGATAAATAGTATAACACCTGTACGACATTAAGAGTCAAATCAAACCATAATTTATCATGGTCCTCAAACCAGCTCCAAAACATCCGCTTTGCTTCCAATGCCTCTTATGAAGTATCGGTGGCAGACACTGCCTGTCACCTAAGTAGTGGCATTTGTCAGCTGAAGCCCCAAATCAGTGGCCCAGTAGGTTTTGCCTTACTAAAAGGAAGAAGAGACACAGAGTACTCAGAAAAAAACAACACAAGTGTGAAGGATGATTCCTGCTCTGTTGTTTAACCAAGGTATGCAGAGAAAAAAGATCCGGATGAGAGCATAAAAATACTGACAGTGATTACTGCTGTAGAGAGAGATCGATGGGCCGTTCCAATATTTCTTCCTGGCATGGTTTTATGCATTTGGATAAATCTTCTACTACTGTTCCCAGTAAACATTTTTTAAAGATAATTCAAACAAAAGAGGCAACATGTAACTGTAATGCAGGATTTTTGAATTCTACACATATCCAACTATCAATTTAATAAGCAACCTGACAGATTTTTTACTTAAGAATGGTGTGAGAAACTTCTAAATTCCTTTCTTTGGAGTAGGCAGAGTTCCTGAATTCAAAAACAAAAGACCTATTTATGAACCAAGGGACGTCTTTAGAATTTTCCAAGTTGCTCCCTTTTGTCGGCCCCTCCCCCCCACCATACACGAAAGCAGTAACTACAACAGGTTTTTACCCTTATGCACACTTCCTAGTTAAGCAAATAACCATATAACCCCAAACCTCCAAAATGCGGGAGGTAGGGGAGTAGGGGGTGGAGGGCAGGGAGGAGTAGGATTTCCAGAGGCTTACATCAATTCAGGAGAGAGGGAAATGCAATTTTTCTTACAAGTGGCTCCTGATACGCCTTGTAGCCGAACTGTTTTTACAGAGACCTGTGGCGATCAGCTGTGCCTTCTGCAGAGTAATGTAACTACTGAACAGCTGGGAGGAGAAACAGATTTAGTGGAAAAAAGCACCATGCCGACTAACAACGGTGTCCATATTAAACTCTGTATTTTGTCTGAGTCGGAGTTTGGGTCACGTAAAAGTAAAACGGACCCAAGAGAAGAGAACGGTTTCTCACAGATTGCCATTTAAATCTCAAATGACCATGTTTCACAGCATGCTCAATACCTTTCAGCATGTAACTGCATTTTAATTTCCTAAAACCACAGGACGTAAGTCTGATTTCAAATAGTGTCTGGACTGTGATATTCAATACTGATAAAACTGTACGGTGTTCTCTTGCAAGTTCCAAAGACTCAGCATACGGAAAAGGATCTTCCTTTTCTTTGAAGAAGAAAACTTAGTCCTCTGACTTTGGTAAATGGATTCTAAACAATGAATATGTTAAGACCTAGAGCTTATGCCGTAAGAACTGGAATGTAACAGATTACAGGAGAAAAGCATGTCGTGCACACTCTTCACTCACCATGGTGTAGTCCCGTCGAAATGAGACTTCAAATTTTCTTTGCCATGAAATGCTCCTCAGTGCTAACTTCAGAAAATGAATTTGAAGTCTATTAACACGAATAAATCTTTACTTGAATGTTCAGTGCATGGAAATTACTCAGTTAGTTACCTTTTCAGCTTTCTACAACAGACAGAGCCTGTGATTGTTTTAATCTCCAAATACTATATAAGAGAAGCAACCTTTAAAATAGATCCAGGAAAGAAAAAGGGGACAGTGAAACTGCGTCTTAAGTTTGGGAGTCAGAAACCAATTCGTGATCATTTTTATTTAGTTGGAAGGAACTTATCCACTTTTGTATGTGAACGTGAAATAATGCAGTAGGACGGTTAGCTGTTCTCACCAGAAGGAAATGACTCTGAGCTGCCCTTGAGAAAAGCTAAAAAGGAAAAAACAATTTTTTTTGAAGGGACAGCAGGTAAGTATTTGCTTTCCTCTGAACTACCACTGCCTTTCGCTTTGAGCCTGACTCAAACGCTGACAAATTCAGTACGGCTGTCTGTAAGCAACGCGTCTGTCTGTCTGATCAGTCAGGTGTAATTCTACTTAAAATGAAATAATGAAATGCTGACAATCGGAGGTGCAGAACTATAAAGCCCTGGTTGTTCTACAAACCCTAAATGTCTAGGAAGCCTGGGGTGACCTCGGGGTGTCTGGTGTAGGAGTCAGGTGGGTCCCTACGGCCGCTTGTTCATCAGATTCTAAGGTATCACCATGTGTAAGAAGTGCCCACTCTTGATTGCATAACAGCTTTTCAAGGAGATGCCAAAATACAATGAAACATGAACCAATTTTCCTTTTTTGGAAATAAAAAACCTCATTTGTGGCGGGGGGCGGGGGTGGTAAAGAACGCACATCCTAGAACAGAAGAAATTCCTGCATTTCTTTGCTTGTCCCTTTGTCTTCCTATTTGATCTTTCCATTTACTCCCTGCCCCTCCCCCGGCCTTTCCGTTTCCCTTTTCTGATTTTTCTCCAAGCTTAGACCACGGGTGACTAGACAGAAAATGTGACTGTTAACTGTGCACCGGGCGCCTCCTCTGGCAGACGTCAGTGAGGCACAGGGGGGACACCCAGGAACTCCAGTCTGAGGAAAACACACATGGGGAGTCGATGCCCACCACGAGCACAACTCGCGCCTGATGGACAAAGCCGCGGGGGAACGCAGGGAGGGTGAGAAAGGCTGCTGAAAACTGAGCGAGATCTAGACAAAAGGGAGGTGACTAGAACTGCGTTATTTTTCTGGAGACAGGAATCAGAGCAAATAAAGGAAATGCAGATGAAAGCCCGTGGCAGAGTCTACGGGACATCGCGCGCTCATTTGCCCAGCCATCGCCAACCCAGCAAGACGAGGGGGCTAGCCTCAGTGTGCCTGTCTTACTCTAATCTTCATGACAGCTCAGCAAGGTAGGTTCTATTATTATCTTAATTCTGAAGGTCGGGAATCTGAGGCCTGGAAGATCACGAAATTGCCCAAGGGCACACAATTTACAGGCTGATGATGGAGCCAGGACCCACCTGCAGGGAGTCTGACCCCAGGCTGTATGTGCAAGTGTCTGTGCCTACCACCAGTGCACAGACTATCCAAATGGGGAGTACCAAGAGATAAGACATGGCTAGGGCTGGACTGCGTGCGCAGGAGGTGGAAGAAGGGACGGGAGAGGAGAAGCACCAAAGATGTAAGAAAAAGTCAACAAAGTATTGTCAACAACAACAAAAGTACTGTCACAAAACCCATCCCAGCCTGTTGGCCTTCGGGAAACCATTCCCCGGCCTTGTTCAGTCGAACTGGTCAGTATTTCTATCTTCTTTACCTAAACTAAACAGTCTAGGGAAGAATTTTTATGCACTGTGACAGCTGTAGCAGAAATGGAAGGTGGTACCAATGCTCAAAGTAGAAGGAGACGGGTTAGTAAGGAGCAGAAGCACATGAGGTTTCTGCATTTATTTCCAGAAGCGAGAGTGTTGTGTGTGTGCACATGTGGTATCTCCCGGTCTTACACACACATGCGCGCGCACACACACCATACACATTCTACGATAGATGAAAAGCTACCTGGACCCTATTAAGAGCCAAAGCCACACACAAGGAACCCAAAAACAATGCCAAGGATTTCTGGCAGAGCTCTGCTCCAAACGTACCTGCTTCTGGGTCCCGGTTGAAACGGCAGTACTTTGAGTTCTCAAGTGAAGGCAGGCACTGTTCGATGGGCACCCAAACATACGTCTCAGGACACAACAAATCAGAAGGTCTATACTGACCCTAAAGAGAAGTGAAGGAACAAGAACACAGGCTTTACAAACACAGTAACTTCCTGGTTACAAGGCTCCAGAGTTCCAGGAAAGGTTTTAATCACAAATTTAAACAAAGTCAACCAGAAACAGCTTTACTGTAAATACTAGCTGTCTCTAGTAACTGCTTTCCTATCTCAAGAATGCACATTTGATTCAAAAGCTCTCTAAAAGCAATGCATCACTATTTGTGATGCCTGCATTGATGTGGAAGATTTGAGTTTCTACTTCCTTTTGGAAGAAATATTTAATATAGGATTCTTGCTGAGCTGACTGCAAAGAATACCCAGTTTCAAAATCAAAGTGAAATGTCTTTTCATATATGAAAGCATAATTTATATATGGAGTGAACTCATTTTCAAAAATGAAATTTTAGAAGTTTTTAATTTGTAGATTTAGTTGATAACACTGATTCCATTCCAATGTACTAAAAACTACTGCTTTGTCAAGAAACTTTCATGAACAATCTAAACTGATATATGTAAAGTTTAAAAAACATTACAGAAATTTTAGAGAAACGTCTATAATTCTCTAGCTTCTTCAAAAATGCCATTTTGCAAGAATGTTTTATATAGTTATAGCCCAATTATGTACCCCAAGTCTAAAACAAAGACTACACACGAGATGCTGAAGAAAAAAAATCATTTGCCCACAGGTACAAATTATGTGAAATCATTTAGTGAAAAATTTCAGGAGTACCAAAGTTAGTTAAAAATTCCAAATATCTCTTCTCTAAAATTGCAAACTTCAAAACTCATTATAGAGGTTAAAATCCAGTGCGGTGTCTCCCAATTCTGTTTGGTACAACAGAACGCTTACCCGTGTTATGTAATCTTTTATTTCCTAACCTACTCCATTTTGGTTTTTTTAATGATGCTCCTGAGCCATAAAAAATGCTTTTATGAACGGCAAATGGGTCACAATTTCAGAGTTTGAAAAACACTATCGAATGCCAAACGCTCTACAAAGAATACCGCTGTTATGGGCTCCACACTGTCACATACCTTTATGACAGACCGGCGCTCTGTAACCGGCCCGCCACGTGGTCACTGTATGAAGCCCCACTCAGACGTACAAGAAACACCACACCCCCCAGAATTTGAAGCAGTCAGAAGTCCGCAAGCTAATGGGGGAGACCGTACAGAGAGAGTGTGTGCAAACTAGTTTCTTCTTGAGAAGCCGGGAGAGAGTTCAAGAAGGATACGGAGTTTTATTGCGGATTTAACAGACTGACTGCAGTTAAGTCCAGGGCAGGATGAAAAGGAATGAGAACAATCTAGAAGAAGGGAACAGTAAAAACAGAGACGCAGAGTTGCAAGATCACCCTGAGGAACAGGAAATAGCGGGGCATTGCAGAAATGGAGAGGTAGGTTGGGACCAGATTCTGTGAAGCCTCAGAATTCAAGTTTTGAACTCTATTCTGGATGAAATGGGAATGCTTGCTGGACAGGAGGAAGACCAGAACTCAGGTCTGTGACCCTGCTTTTTCCAGACTGTTCACTGCCCTGCTGATGCCTCACCGCCCTGGCACGGGCAACGTCATCCATAGGGGCAGCTCTCCAGGTGGTGCATATATTCGTCCAACATGAAAATTCACAACACAGGATTATTTGAGATGAATGAATAATTAGCAGGTGCAATAAAGCCCAATATTCAATGATACCTATCTTGTTAAAAGCAAGATTCATTCAGAAAGTGTTTTCTTGGTGGAAAGCAGCAGCATGATATGACAATGTCCTTATTAACAAATCTGAAAAACCAGCAGTCTAAAAGCACTGGGTCTAAACCTTTTTTATTTTCCTTTTGGGTCATAGACCATTTTGAAAGCCTGATGAGGAGGAAAAAGCTAAGTTTAAAAAGCTAAGCATAGTTCTACAGAAAAAGAAAAAAGGAGTAAATTTTCTTCACCTTGCAGTATACAAAGATTTCTTAGTGCACAAAAAGCATAAACCATTAAAAACAACAACAACAGGGGCGCTGGGTGGCTCGGTCGGTTAAGCGTCCGACTTCGGCTCAGGTCATGATCTCACGGTCCGTGAGTTCGAGCCCCGCGTTGGGCTCTGTGCTGACAGCTCAGAGCCTGGAGCCTGTTTCAGATTCTGTGTCTCCCTCTCTCTCTGCTCCTCCCCTGTTCATGCTCTGTCTCTCTCTGTCTCAAAAATAAATAAACGTTAAAAAAAATTTTTTTTAATAAAAACAACAACAACACTAATGAGCTGGACTTCATGACCATTATATACTGCATTAAAAAATTAAGAAAATAAATAGGGAGCAGGGCGCCTGGGTGGCTCAGTCAGTTGAGCGTCTGACTTTGGCTCACGTCATGATCTCACGGTTGGTGAGTTCATGCCCCGCGTCGGGCTCTGTGCTGACAGCTCGGGGCCTGGAGCCTGCTTCGGATTCTGTGTCTCCCCCCGTCTCTTCCCCTCCCTTGCTCACACTCTCTCAAAAATAAACATTAAAAAAAAAAAGAAGAAATAGGCAAGCGAAAGACTAAGAGAAAATATTAACAAAACATATATTAGAAAACATAGCTGTATCTAAAACGTATCAAAAATTTAACAACTCAAGAATAAAAAAATCATTTTTAAAAAGGCACCAAATATATATGAATATAAATGAATGTTTAGTAAGTACCTGAAAACATATTCAGTATCAGTTACCAGAAATGCCATTAAAACCATAATAACATACCACTGCATAACCACCAGAATGGCTAAAATTAAGCCATTAATTTTAAACTGAGTAACAAGTTTTGGCAAGGATCTGGACTATGTAGAACTTGGATATTGTTGGTTTAAAACGGTAGAACCATTTGGGAAAATACATTCTTGGACATGTATCATCTGTGAATATGTCCAGGATAAATTCCTTGAATTGGAATTGATGGCTGTAAGGGTTTTTATGTTTTATTAGCCCAAAACTATTTTCCACTGAAGTTGTGCCATTTTACATTTCCATCAGCAACATATGTACACAGTGCTAACTTCCTCAAATCCTTACCAACACAGCCTATAATCAAAACTTTCAATCTCTGCCAATCTGAGAAATGGCATTTCATTGTGGTTTGAATTTGCATTACATAGCATTCCATAAGTTGAAAGGATTTGCATTTCCTTTTCCATAAAGTTGGCCCCCTCTGTTGTTAGATTTCTGGTTTTGTTATTTGAAAAACTCTTTATATATTAAAGAAATTCACCCTTGGTTTGCAAAATATGTTGTACTTCCCTAGCTTATCTATCTTTTGACTCTGTATGGTATTTTCTTTCACCATGTGGAAATCTGATAAGTGGTCAAACATATCATTTGTTAAAACAGTGTCTAAGTTTTGCAATATGATTTTAAAAAGTCACTGTCACTCAAATATTATAAAAACATTTACATGTTCTTTTCAGTGCTTTTATGGTTTCATAATTTTACATTCACATGTATGCTCCATCTGGAATTTATTTTGGTGTAAGGTATAAGAAAAGGATCTAACCTAATTTCTTTCAGATGTTTACCAAGTGGCCTCAACATCATTTTAGAACCGTTGTTTCCCCCGCTGATTTAAACGCCTTTTTGATAACTTACTAAATTTCCATATATATTTAGATCTCTTTCAGCACTTCCTATTTATTTAGACACTATCTGTCTATTCATGTACCAATGCCACACAGTTTTAACTATTAAAGCTTGATATTGTATTTTAATCTCTAGTAGATCTAACCATCCCCCTACGACTGCTCTTCACATGTGCAGAATTTCCCGGCTCTTCTTGTGTAATTTTTCTAAAATTCTGTACTTAGGGGGCAGGGCGCCTGACTGGCTCAGTCAGTAGAGCGTGTGACCCTTGATCTCAGGGTTTTGAGTTCAAGCCCCACGTCGGGTACCGTAGAGATTACTTAAAAGACAGAATCTTAAAAAATAAATAAAATAAAATAAAATTCTGTACTTAGTACAAAAATATTACCAATATGAACAAGGAAACAGTAATAAAAATGTTATGGTGTATCTTGTCTGTTGTGATGGAGGGACACAGAAGCAGAGAACCCCAAGAATGTCTAGTAAAAAAACAGATGCAGATTCATCCACAGACACCTGAACCCAATGTCTGCCTTTAACGGTGACAGTGACATTCAAAAACAGTCACTGACCACGAAACGAATCCTCACTGTGCGGCAGACGCTGGGTGGCTGGGAGCAGAATGATGAACAGACGAGTGCCTCTAGGTAACTCACCATCTCCCGGTAGCGACAGACCAGGACAAAGATGAAGCGCACGCCAGGTTATAGCAAGTAGGATTGAGTGCAGGGGGTCAGGGTTTCTAAAATGTCACGTTCTTTTCAGGCAATACTTGCTCACAACAGCGGGTCGGATAGCTTCTTTTTAACTCTTTAAATACTTCATTTATCTCGCTGAAGAGTCACAAATGAATACATTTTGACTTCTGCTCATCATCCGAAATCAAGTGTTCAGATTAGGTGAAGACATCATTTTTCTCCAAAGCGTAGGCTTATCTCAGGGCTTTGCGGCAGCTATTCTCCCGAGCCACCAAAGAATACAAAGAGTTTTATGAAATAAACCACTTTGAAACATTACGCTTTCTAACATTTCTAACATTAGCTGGTTGAGAGGGAGGGGAGGGAAGTACTTAAAGCTCCACTGAAAGTCACCGTCACACAAATGAGAAACGCAAGGGCCTGGAATCTGCCCTGCCTTTGCAGCTAGTGTGAGAAAATGAGAAATGTCTGTGTTAAGAATGTAATTACTTAAGGATTTGGACATACTTTCCTGTAGTCAGAAGAAAAAATATTTAATCAGCCCCTAAGTACGTTCATTCATACTGGAACAATGAGGCGAAAGCAGATTAATCCTCTCCTAGGGTGCAGACTCTTTGCAAAGAAGAAGAAATCAGAGTTACCATAGATTTCTCAAGTACTCGAAATTCTGAAAACGTAATTGGTCTGACAGGGCTTATCTCACAATTTTTCTGAGCGTTCCTGCAATCTGATGTACAATTTCAGAAGAGGAGCCCCAGAATCACCACGCCCCATCTCACAACCGCCCCGTCTCACAACCACCCCATCTCACGACCCCCCCATCTCACGACCCCCCCGTCTCACGACCACCATCTGACAAGGACAGGGCCCCAGGGGCCAGCAAAGGCACCGGTTCCAGGAGGGGAGGCTCCGGATGACGCACTTCAAGAAGCCTGGGCAACGTAAAAGCTATCTTCTAAGAAGCCCAAATTTAGAGGAGGGAAGGCCTAGTCCTCATTATTAATTACACATTTCTGGGAGGGACAACCACTCCGGTCAAAGTCCTCAAAGGGAAGCAAGTTCGGTGACCTCTGACCTACAGCTTCACCAACAGAAATCACTTCTGCAGCTGGTTATAAACCATTTTAGGGCAGACAACAAAAAGGAACATGAAACAAACTGAGGGCCTCTACATTTTGAGTTATCACAGAAGAGTGAATGTTTTGCTTGGAGTGCTCAGCAATAATCAATGTTCCATTCCATGACTGTATTCAATGATTTCATTTCATTTAAAGAAAACCACTTAGACTATTGGTAAAACCCAAATTATGCTTATACAACCCCACCAAAAGAAGAGAAAAAATTAGGATATGGTCATAATATTTCAGTCAACTTTACTAGGCTGTCATAGATTGAAATTCAAGGAAATTCCAAAGTTAAAGCTAAAACGGGGGTGGGAGTGGGGGTGGTAAATACATTTCCTGTTCTATTTCTATTAAAAATAACTGCTTCTTTTGGAATAAGAGGCATTCAATTTTGGGTTTTGGTCAATAGAACGAACAGGTATTCTTTTCACTTGCATGCTTTAGACCATAATTTGAAGAACATTATCATATTGATCTAATTTTCTAGCCTGTAGATGACTCACAAAATAAACCGTATGGAGACTATCTTAGTGTAGCAAAATGTATTAATCAAAAGTCGACCTAAGAATTACATTCATTTTGCTAACCAGAGGTTGAAAACATCTTGCTATCATTTCTTACCAAGTAAGAGTCACACAGGTATGTAAAGTGCATATAAAAAGGGTGTCTGGAATAGTCTGATTTCACAATTGTTAACAATTTCAGCAAGGATACTTTAAAACAGACGAACATCCTTTACTTCTAATGAAAACACAGCCAAGAACACTAAGACTTTCCCTTAAGGTATAACTAGTTAAAAACCTGGATCTTTTTTTTTTTAAAAGAAATGTTTGTTTGTTTGTTTATTTATTTATTTATTTATTTAGAGAGAGAGAGAGAGAGAGAGAGAGAGAGCAAGCACATGTGTGCAAGAGCTGGGGAGAGGCAGAGAGAAAGAGAATCCGAAGCAGGCTCTGCGATGTCAGTGCAGAGCCCAATGTGGGACTCAAATTCACAAAATGTGAGATCATGACCTGAGCTGAAATCAAGAGTCGGGCGCTTAACTGACTGAGCCACCCAGGTGCCCCTAAAAACCTGGATCTTCATTTTTTTTAATGTTTACTTATTTTTGAGACCGAGAGAGAGGGAGACACAGAATCCAAAGCAGGCTCCAGGCTGTCAGCACAGAGACCGATGTGGGGCTCAAATTCATCAACCACAAGATCATGACCTGAGCCGAAGTTGGACGCTCAACCAACTGAGCCACCCAGGCGCTCCCAAAACCTGGATCTTTAAAGGTAAAATCTACCTTAGGTAGATGGAGGAAAAACAAAAAAAAAACGGTTCTAGCCAGCCCTGGCAATCGACCACTTTTTGTAATTTTTTTTTGAGATGCAATGCACATACCATAAAATTCACCTTTTTAAGGTGTACAGTTCATTGTGCTTCGTGTATTTTGCAAGGTTGTGCAATCAACACCACTACCTAATCCCATAACGTTTTTATCATTCTTTAAAAAAAAAAAAAAAAGCTCTCTACCCATTAGCAGTCCCTTCTCTCTCACTAAGGCCCTGGCAACCATTAACTCTACTGGCAATCCATTTTAAAATGGGGAGTATTTGTTTACGCTGCCACACTTCTGTTAGAGGCAGAGCAAAACCCAAAGCCACAGCACTGCCTACGAGGCCCTAAGTGATGTGACCCATGTTACCCTTCCGGCTTGTCTTCTACGACTTTTTCCTTCCTTCGTCATTCCACTCTGGCTGCACTGGCTTCCTGGTTGCTCCCACCTCAGGCTTCTGGCTATTTTCTCTGCTGGTCTTACAGATATTCCCAAGACTGTCATCCACTTTAAGTTTTTGCTCCAGTGCCACCTTCTCAAGGAAGCCCACCTCTCCCTCCTATTTTCTTCCGTAGGACTTACCGCCTTTTAACACTCTTCCTCCTACTTACTTATTAGATCCATAGGAAACTCCTTGCAGGGTCAGGAGTTTTAGTCTGATTTTTTCACTGACGTATCCCCAAACCTTACTCATCAGCTGACTGCTGGCTGGATGAATGCAGGACACTCGGCCCGGAGGCCTTTTCTACTTCCTTCTCTGAACACAGACGTCACTTTGAATACGCCCTTCTTACACATAGGAATCGACCAGTGTCTGCTCAACTTGTATTTATGAGGCAGCTTCACTGCATTTTTACTGTACAGAAACAGTTCCCAACCTTTAGGAGTTCTGTGAATTACCACTGGATACTAAAAAGTACATGATCACGACAGGATCTAGAAGAGTCACTGAAATCTAAACGGCGGTTGTCATACTTGAGAACGTCAGAAACTTCTAGTTCGCGTCAATTTAGCTTTTTCCCCCTCAGAGCTGAAAATATTCCTTTCCTTATTTTACTGGTATACACTGTCTTTTTAAAAAAAATGCATAGCTTGTTAAGTTTCATTTTAGGAAAAAGGAGGGGGAGACATGACCTGAGAAAAGACCTCCTCGTCTGTGCAGAGTTCAGCAGTGTCACTCTGGTGACGACAAGAGCATGAACAATGTCGGGGCGCCTGGGTGGCTCAGTCGGTTGAGCGTCCGACTTCAGCTCAGGTCATGATCTCACAGCTCGTGAGTTCGAGCCCCGCGTCGGGCCTTGTGCTGACAGCCTGGAGCCTGCTTCAGATTCTGTGTCTCCCTCTCTCTCTGCCCCTAACCCGTTCGCATTCTGTCTCTGTCTCTCTCAAAAATAAAAATAAACATTAAAAAAAATTTTTTTAAAGAACATGAACAACAAGCTCCCCCAGCGTTTAAGCACAGCCTCCGTAATGACTCTGCACATCCCAGGAGCTAAATCTCCGAATAAATGACAAAGGTAATGAAAACAGATGCTGTTTCTACTGTGCAGATGAAACAGGAAGGTCCTGTAATGGTAGCAATGAACTCAGACCTAGACTCCTGATCCCCTTTCTCTTTCTATACCTAAATGCTAAGATATTCGCAATTGTTAAAAAGTATTTTCTCGGGGCGCCTGGGTGGCGCAGTCGGTTGAGCGTCCGACTTCAGCCAGGTCACGATCTCGCGGTCCGTGAGTTCGAGCCCCGCGTCAGGCTCTGGGCTGATGGCTCGGAGCCTGGAGCCTGTTTCCGATTCTGTGTCTCCCTCTCTCTCTGCCCCTCCCCCGTTCATGCTCTGTCTCTCTCTGTCCCAAAAATAAAAAAAATAAAAAACGTTGAAAAAAAAAAATTAAAAAAAAAAAAAAAAAGTATTTTCTCTCTTTTCATATTTACTTTTGAGAGAGACAGAGCATGAGTGGAGAAGGGGCAGGGAGCAAGGGAGACACAGAATCCAAAGCAGGCTCCAGGCTCTGAGCTGTCAGCACAGAGCCTGACATGGGATGGGGCTCAAATTCATGAACCATGAGATCATGACCCGAGTCGAGGTCGGAGGCTTAACCGACTGAGCCACCCAGGCGCCCCAAAAGTATTTTCAAAATAACTTCCCAAAACCTTAAAATCACAACTGAGTCCAACATGAACAGGACTCTGCTTGTCATCAAGGGTGGAAAGATGGAATGAGCCTCGCGAGGCACTCATGATCAGCTGGGGAAAAGGGAGGCATGGGATCCCGTGACTTGTGTAGCCAGGGGCAAATGCAGGGTGGTAGGTACAAGGTGCCATGGAAGGACAAAGAGCTGCGATGTGGCTGTGATACCTGGCACAGCAACAAGGACTATAAACAAGCTGCAGGTCAAACACAAGGCGGAGACAACCAGCTTTCTTGGGAGACTCCTCAGAAGAGGTCCCTTCTGTAGCATGTCCAAGTCTGAGTGGTACCATGTTTGGAAAAAATGTCAGGCACTTACCAAAAGCAAAAACAGACCCAAGACCCACATGGCTGTCTCCTTCCTGAGCCCCCAAATACATGTCCGTCAAAATTTCACCAAATAGGAAATGTGATGGGAAACCGTTTCGGTTCCACAGATTAGTAGTATGTGGTCCTGTGTCTGTGGCTTGTGGATGCTTCAAAAATCAATGTCTCTTCAGCTTTACACTCAAAATGTTAGGTTAGTTATAAAGATCAATTCCATCTTTTCTCTGAACAAATGCCAGCTTCCATAAATTCAAATTTATTGCCAGCGTGTATCTTTCTTAATATGGAATGACATATTCGAAGTAACTTTCAAGCTCATGTATGGATCCTAATGTAACTTAGTATTATCTAGAGAAATATTATGAAACTGACAGCTTCAAAATAACATTCCGGTTTATCTTATCACACCTTAGATTCCTACAGAAGGACTTCTTACAATTCAATGTACAACTGATCAAAAATAAAAGCTTATTACTAACCACCCCTTTTAAATAAATGTGGGGTATTAAAAGGTATACTCTTTGATTATAGCAAATCCAGAAATACATTATTTTCTTTTAAAGGGCTCCAACATCTTTTAGAAGCCTTTTCACTTCACCTTTATAAGACGACATATATGAACCTCTATGCATTCGGGACTACACGTTTGCAAATCTGACATGTAAGAATTCTCTTTGAATGTTACATTGTCTTTGTACGAATTTAAACAACATGCAAATGAGAAATTATTTCTTTAATTAAAGTTAAAGGAATTGAGACTGTTATTTTTCTCAGAAAAAAAAAATCAGAGAAAAGTAAAGAAATGCTTTCATATGATATTCACCCAAGTTAGCATTCTTGGCTTTTAATTGGAAACATCTGGGGATGGGCTTGGCAGATTGCAATAAAATTGAAGTTACCAATTCACACCCTGCCATTTTGAGGGTATTTTGTTTTTACAGTTTTCAAATTAAAACCAAACGGACTTTCCTTTGAACTCTGGTCCTGAAGCAAAGATCTTTATGAGATTTCACTCTCAAAAATACTTTATAAATATTTTGAAAAATACGAAGGATTTTGCAAGTATTTGAGGAGAGGATAAACCAGCAGAGTTTATTTTAAAAGTTCAAGTTAAATTAAAATGTAAGAACACTAAAAAGGCAGTATTACTTAAACACACACACACACACACACACACACACACACACACACACACACACACACAGAGTAAACCCTAGTAGCACTGAACAAAGAAGAAGTAAGTTACCAGACATTTAAGTCTTTTTATCAGGTAAAGGTGATATCAGTATCCTATGTTTCTACAATAAACCTATTTATTTTACTAAAACCAATTGCTTAAAGAGAAGCTCTAACACTACATAAACAAAAATAGCTCAAAATAATCCATTAGAGTGGGCTGTACCTACACAGAAAACGAGTAAGAACAAGGGCTTATTAAATCCAGTCTTTTCCCTGAAAGACAACACCAATGCAATCCCATCCACAAAGCACTACAGCAGACCCCTTGCTCCCTGATTTCATTACATAAACAGAGATTGACTTTATCAGTCCCCAAGAGAGTGCTTGAGAAGTAACTCTAGCTGCTCTGTTTTCAGAAACTGTGTTTGGATTGTGCCACGCTCAGTTGGCGAGGTGAGCGGAGACCAGTGAAGACAAAGGGCCTAAACATCTGAATCCATTTGTGTTCCCTGAGTTCTGAGAGCCAACAGATGTACTCCATGTGCTGCTGGGCTAAGCTTTGAAAATTTAAAAATACATATTTTTCCCACTGACAAACAGAAAGTGATGGTATTCTGTGTTTCTTTAATTAAAATCCAAGAGTTTGCAAAGGCTCCAGGACTTACTTTAAAGCTTCCTTAAGACTGGGCTATTTATTTTACTATTAGTGAATAATAGAGAATAAAGATTCTAATTCAGTTTTAATCACAATCTTTGCTTTTATTTTGGAAACCCTGGGTTAATCTTTTTTCTTCTAGAAAATACAAAGAAGGCTTGTGAAGAAAAGATTCAGGGAGTCAACTTACAGCCCAAATTTAATTTCAAACTGAAGGGTCATAAGTTGAAAAGGATGAAGAAAAAAAGAGAATGAAAGACGAAGACAGAGAAAATAATATAAGAGAAAACGAAAAGGTGAAATCCAAAGCTGCTTTAATTTCTGTTAAAGATCAAATATTCATGTGAATATCGTGTATGTGTGTGTATATTAAATTTGGCCTTCACCATACTAGGAAGAACAATCAGGATAGACGTTTGCTTTGTCGGGTTTCAGGCTGTTGCGTAAGAAGCGGCACTGAGAGTCACTGGTTCTGTCCCTACCGTAGGCGGAGATGTCCTTACCTGGACCACAGCGAGAGGGACTGATTTCAAGTTCTCCTGCTCTGAATCCATCCTCCTACTGCCAACAGAGAGAACTGTCTGTGTAAATGCCCCATTTAAAGCCCCTTACTGGCGCTCCAATATGTATAGCAAAGTAGGATAATCCTTTTTAAGGTAAAAAAAAAAAAAAAAAAAAAAAGTCACAGGCCTTTATAAGATAGTATTGTAATTTTAGTTAAAGCAGATGAGAAATAACATAAGATAAAAAGCCACTACAAATTCATGAATGCTTTTAAATGAGTATGGATTTTACCAATGACAACAGGTCTTAAATGTGTTTGCACAAGGACAGTACTACACTCACGGGTGTATCAATCTACACCCACAACATGTATACGGACGCACAGACTTCTCGCTCCCTGGTTTAGCGACATCACGCACCCTGAGTGAATGGCACAAGATGTGCTTTCAGCCTGCTTGCTTATCTGGGCACACTCACCGCAGGGTACTCACATCTAGGCACCAGGAGGACTACTCACTTGGGTCTAAATGCCTCCAGTGGACCTAAGTGCTGTCTACTCTTTCTCTGCCAAGCTCTCCTCGGACTCTGCTTCACCTCACCACCAACTGCTCTCACCCCCGGACAGAATCATCCCACACGCTCTCTTTCCTGCAAGTCAACGGGTTATTATTAAATGCCTACCATCTGCCAGGCTCTAAGGTAAGGTCTTGGGCATGCCATGGTGAATAACAACACTCACGAGTTTCAGTTCTCAGGGAACTCCTAGTCTACAAAGGGAGAGGACTTTAAGAAAATCATCACACAGAAACATATCATTACAAAGTGTGGCAAACACTGTGAAGAAAAAGCACTCAGAGAGTACAACAGGGAGACCTAATTTAGACTGGGAGTGTCAGGGCTGGTGTCTTTAGCGGGTATCTGGGTTTGTACAGAAGTTTTTTCTAGAACTTAATACGAAGCTACTGGAGTGGTCTGTTTACGTGCTGTTTCTCTTACTTCTGCAACCTCCCACCTCCCTTCCCCAACCTCAACTTGGGAGTTTCTGGAGAGCTGGGAGTACATCATTTCTTTGCATTCCTTGTGCCTAGGCAGAATTCCTTATATGGACTGAGTTCTCAATAAATACATATTGAATATGTATTAAATTAAACTGAATGTGTCAAATTGTGTTTCTTAAAATAGGCAATCAGATCATTTTAAAACTAGAAGGGCTGTAGACCTCCCGAGTCAGTATCCAGTTTCATTTTAATATTTAAAAAGGGAGGGGGGACAGAGAAGTTAAGTGACTTAAGGCCAATGACTGGTAAAGGCAAGATCATAAGCTCAATCTTAATATTCTTTTTTCTGTTAAAATTCCCAAGGTAAAGCCAGACAGAAGTATGAACACCTACGTGTGTCAGCAAAGTCCTATGTTCCTGTTTATGAAGATTTGCCTAATCAGAATCATTTAGAATCTGGACCCATTAGAAACATACAACCAGCAGTATTTTTCCAACATTCTTTAAGTTGATATGCCTTGAGTCAAACAAATGCTAACAGCAATTCACCACAAATACACAGCTTTAATAACGTCAGTAAGCCGTATCTGATTGATCGTGTCTCTAACTGAAGCTATTACTTTTTTCCAGTAAACATTTTTCAATGCCTGAAAACCTTAATCGTAAAAGTCTGTTTAATTACACCCCTGAGGGAAATAAGAAGTTAGCTATAACCTCATATTTATCCCCAGGGTGTGATCTTTGGTAATCATTCCTTTTTTTCTGCCTGATGGAAAATTCATCACAAATGACTTAAACGCCTCAAGTCTGAGGATAACCTTTCCCCTCCCCGCTGTAGCGGTAGGAGGGCGGGTAGAATTTACATCCTGTCCCCTTGGATGTCATCAGTATTCTGTGTGTCTGTGTAAGGAAGTACTTGGTAGAAGGTCAATGTGACAGCTGAAGTGCCCACACTTCAGCAAGCTCAGAACATATCTGGTAGATTACTTCCTCCTTTTCTACATGATCAGTTATAGAATTATGATGAACACAACGACTTTTAACTTAGTATTTGACGGGGTGAGCAAATCAAGTCCAGTCATAGAACTGTAGATAAGTTATTGTGAATGATTTCTTATGTCACAAACACCCAATAATCTTGGGTGCCAACTTGCGAACCCTCATGTCTGCATTTCTTCTAAGACATCCAGCCTAAAATATCACACTGGTCCAAACTCAACCATGTCGCTAGAATAAAATTTAGAGTTGTACAGCTCCCCAAGATCACAGCAATCATTAATGTCCTTATAAATGCTACAATTTTATCCATTATTTTGCCCATGACAAAACCATCTATGCACCAAATACAAAAAAATCTTTATGACGTATTAAGAATTTTTCACATTTTCATGTAGGGTCTGAAAGTGTTATTTAGAACTCAATTTTATTTTATTGTTATTTTTTTAAATTTCTTTTGATGTTTATTCACTTTTGAGAGAGAGGAAGAGACAGAGCACGAGTGGGGGAGGGGCAGAGAGAAGGGGAAACACAGAATCCAAAGCAAGCTCCAGGCTCCGAGCTCCGAGCTATCAGCACAGAGCCCGATGTGGAGTTCAAAACCACGAACTGTGAGATCATGACCTGAGCCGAAGTTGGACACTTAACCGACTGAGCCACCCAGGCACCCCTAGAATTCAATTTTAAAATATATGTATATAAAAGCAAAGTGTTCAATGGTTAAACCATTAAAAAAAGTTCCCCTACTTTCACTTTATACAAGAAATACATTATCCTAAAAATTTTTTTTAATTTTTTTGATGTTTTTATTTTATTTTTGAGAGAGAGAGAGAAACAGAGTGTGAGTGAGGGAGGGGCAGAGAGAGAGGGAGACGCAGAATCAGAAGCAGGCTCCAGGCTCCGAGCTGTCAGCACAGAGCCTGACGTGGGGCTCGAACTCACAAACTGCGAGATCATGACCTGAGCTGAAGTCAGATGCTCAACCGACTGAGCCACCCAGACGCCCCCATCCTAAAATATTAAGGAGCCAATCAGCACCTCTCTACCCAATAACAGTTTGGTGTAATCGAAACAGTATAATCATCTTGTCAGTTTACCATGTCAGAACTCTCTGGGAACAGAATAAAAATTAAAGCTGAAATCCACAATTTCCAGATGTGGGAAAGTATTATTTTGACAAGTTACTATTCGACAGAGCCTGGGATTATGATATTGGTATGGTTTTGAGCCTGAAAGTGTGAAGCACTGAGGATTGTTTAGAAGCTGTCAATCCACAGGCAGGCCGTAGGCTTCTGGGGACGCAGCCTCTGGGTAATACAACGTGGACCACAGCACACACTCCAGCAATGATTCTTCTGTATCGGTACGAGCTCACAGGTATACAGATACTTAAGGTGTTTCAATCCACTACAGTTATCCTTTCTGATGTTCAAACTGGCCATAGTTTGGCCAGTGAGAGTCAATTTCAGTTGGCCCCTGAGAGCTTCGGATATAATTCTAGTTGCTAATGATGTCTATGCCCGCTGATTTCATTTCATCCTCATAGAGACTGTTTATTCAAGTTTTCACTATCCTCTGACATCACTGTGTATTTCTGGGCTATAGATTCGACAATCTATCACTAAATGAATTAAGCTTCCATCCAGTTATTTAACCGTAGTTTTGGGGAACAGTATAGTCTCTAAGCTTCCTTCCCATAATAACAGCACGAGGCACTTACAAGATGAATGCAAAGGATCACATAAGACAGAATTAAACGTCATCTTTCCAAAGCACTTTTAGTAAAATATCTACCCTTAACTGAAAGGCATATTTAAAAAATGTCTAAAAACTAAATCAAATGCATTAGGAAAAAGGAAATTAATTATATTTTCAGATCAAATTTGGGTAAAATAACTAAATAAAGAAATGTTTTTTCTTTGTATAACTTGAAGTCACCAGTTCTTAGTAAAAATTATGTCTGCGTGTATAATTAAATAAATAATGTTGGTATTAGTAAAAATCATGACAATAAGCTAATCTTTACTGAGTGGTGACTATGGGCTGGGCACTACACCAAGCACTACACATACTGCCTCATTAATCCTTACAATCATCCTATAAGGAGTAGTGATGATTATTCCCATTTTACAGATGAAGACACTGAGGCTTAGAAAGTCTGTACATACAATAAGGCATGTAACCAAGATTTGAACTCAGCTCTTTGTCTTTGGAAACTTGACCTTAACTGCTTTCTCCTAATGAAATGGTAATTCATGTTTAAATTCTATTTAAAAATATATTTGTAGTCCAACTTTCAATAGTATTTCATTAACAAAACGCATGTTTAAATCGAAGATGTTTACAAACAACTGGAATTATGGAATTATGTTTTAAAAATCCTACTGTTCAGGAGCACCTGAGTGGCTCAGATGGTTAAGCATCTGACCTCGGCTCAGGTCATGATCTCACGGTTTGTGAGTTCAAGCCCCGCATGGGGCTCTCTGCTGTTAACACAGACCCGCTTCAGAGCCTCTCTCCCCTCCCCACCCTGCCACTCCCCCAACTCACGTGCACGTACACTCTCTCTCTCAAAAATAAATAAACATTTTTTTAAAAATTAAAAAAACTGGGGCGCCTGGGTGGCTCAGTCGGTTAAGCGTCCTACTTCGGCTCAGGGCATGATCTCACGGCTCCTGAGTTCGAGCCCTGCGTCGGGCTCTGTGCTGACAGCTCGGAGCCTGGAGGCTGCTTCGGATTCTGTGTCTCCCTCTCTCTCTGCCCCTAGCCCACTCACATTCTGTCTCTGTCTGTCTCAAAAATAAGTAAACATTAAAAAAATTAAAAAAAAAACTAAACTAAATCCTACTGATCATAAGAAATTGTGAAAAAGATTCTACCCCTGGGTAAAAGGTTGGGGGAACAGGATATCCATAGTCTCTATGACCCCACAGATTACTCACGAACTGCAAAGGGGAAAAAGCAGCTCTACAGACAGATGGACTTGTGATATCCTGAGACTGACACAGCATCACCTCAGTAGTATTTGCACTAAAAAGTTTTACCTGAATAAAATTGTGAAGAAATAATGACAAATCCAAATTATGAGACATTTACGAGACACTGAACTATTCAAAAATGTCAATGTTGTAAAAGCAACAACAACAAAAAAGCAAAGTTACAGTTCTAGAGTAAATGATACTTAAAAAAAAAAAAAAAAAAAAAAAAAAACAGGGACGCCTGGGTGGCTCAGTCAGTTAGCATCTGACTCTTGGTTTTGGCTCAGGTCATGATCTCATGGTTTGGGAGTTCAAGCCAGGCATCGGGCTCTGTGGCTTTTAATTTTCTCCCTCTCTCTCCGCCCCTCCCCTGTTCACTCACGTGCTCTCTCTCTCTCTCTCAAAATAAACTTTAAAAAAAAAACCCATAAAACGGAATGAAATCTATAGTCTTTAATAAGATCCCTGATTGAGAGAAAGAAAGAGTATTATTGGGACAACCGGGAAATGTGAATATTAATTTCACATTTGATTGTATTGTTTCAAGAATATTAAATTTCTTGAGCATGATCACGGTACATGGTTTAGTACAAGAGTATCCTTGTCCTTAGGAAACCCGTGCTGAAACACTTAGGATGACTGTCATGATCTCTGAAACTAACTTTAACATAGCTTAGCAGAAAAATACATACACATGGAAAATTATAGATGTATACAAAGAGATGAAGTGGTAAGATGCTGATCACTGGTGGCTCTAGGTGAAGGTGTCCAGGTGTTTACCGTACTGTTCTTTCAACTTTTCTGCAGGTGTGAAGTTTTCAAAATTTGGAGGGAAAATCAGATTCGATAAATACATACTTTTCTCTACCATGCATCTGTGCACACTCCACGGCATTCTGTCCCTTTCTTGTAGAACCAACCACATTTGATCTCGCAGGATCGTTTGCAAGTGTTTACTCTGTCAAAAAGCTATGTGCAGACAGGGCCTAGATCTACCTCATCAGGACCAGCGGAGTGACTTACTCACTGAAGATCTTCAAAGTGCCTCATTCAAAGCAGGTCTAGTAAACGTGGGCTGAATTAAACACTTGTTTCTTCTGAGATATTACCATATGGGTGATGATAAATAGTTTTTTACAGTATTAAAAAGGACTCACAACAGAAGTATTTCATGACTGATAAACTATACTATATAATCCCTAAACTTAGAATCGTTTGAAAACTATTAAATAGCTGAAAAGTTAAATTAAAAAAAAGTACACAGAGGTGATCAAACAATCACCACTGTTTAGTCTGTAAACCACTCTGGAATAACTCATGGTTATTATGTCATATAGTGTACTTTTAAAATTATATAGGTAAATTATGTAGCTATTTTAAAATTTGTATCCCAAGTTGGGAATATGTGTTCTAGAGGCACCAGGGTAAATTTACCATTGAACTTCACATAGCAAACTGTCCTGACAAGTGGGTTTTGTGATGACAGGAGAACAGCTATCAGGTGCTAGATGATGAGGATGACCATGATGTTCACTTCAATGTGTACAGGCTGGATCATCAGGGCCATAAAATAAAAGCAGGGCAGTGGCATACTGTAAAGTAGGGGTCAGCAAATCATGGCCATGGGCCCAAACTGGCCTGCTGTTCATTTACATATGGCCCACAACCTAAGAATGGTTCTTACATTTTTAATGGTTGAAAATAAATCAAAAGAAAAATACTACTTTATGACAGATGAAAATTATATGACATCCGACTTTCAATGTCCATAAATTAAGTTTTACTAGAGCACAGCCATGCCCATTTGTTTATGTATTTTTTATGGCTGCTTTTGCTACAAAGGCAGACCATATGGCCTGTAAACCTAGAATATTTACTATCTGGCCCTTTATAGAATAAATGCCAGAGACAGAAATTTCAATATCCAGTAGACATCGAGGACCCATGGGTATGTTTATCCTGTGATATTCATGGAGTGCTATGCTTTTGTGTGCTTTTCTGTATGTGTCGTATGCCTCAATAAAAAGGCTTCTTAAAAAAATCCTATTATAGTGAATTTAAGGGTGTATGAAAGAGATAACATTCCCATGTTTCCAAAATTAAACATATAAGACAGTGACTTTCTAAAGGTGCTGTCAGAACCAAGGTTTGACCTCCAGACTATGGATGGGCAGATATGGAAACTACAGAGATCAACCTGAACAAGTCATTTAAAGACAGTTCCAGAAACTAAAAGCAACCTAGGCAAGGAGGCAGTAACAGCAGGACCCAACTCAAGGAGCAGACACACGGACATAGGTTGGGGTTTAACAGTAAGACTCTAGGACCCAGCAGGACTAGAAGAGTGAGGAGAATGAATACGGTTTTAACACTTAAACGGCCACTATGAAAGTGCACAAGCCCAAAGCCATATCCAACTACTCTCTAATCTTACTCATTCGCCAAGATTGAAGGCTTGTGAACTCTATGGCAATACCCACTGGTTAGACCTACTTAATCACAATTTGCTTGAGTATCTTCAATTATAAATAGTACCGAATAATTTACAGTAAACGCCACCACACCCCAAGTGAGCAGGAGTAGTGGCAGGTTAACTGAAAATGCCCTTACAGTGTGTATGGAGGAAAATGCACATAAACACGCATACCTTCAACACTTGACTGCATACATCAGCCATTCTTTGATTTAGGACCACGCCCTTTCTTCGGGGAGGCATCCCTGTGACTTTCAGTCACTGGTTCTTTAAAATACAGTGAGAACTTACAGGTTAGGAAGTGAGAATCTTTCCAGATTTTTATGGATTTTTTTTTTTTTTTTTTTTTTTTTTACTGGAAACACTTTTAGTTATCTTATCCGCAACTAATTTGGCAGTATTTTTTTTTTTATGATTCATCTTTGAATCTATCTAAAGTGCTCAAATTAAGTTTAATGCAAATAACTACTTTTTAAAACAGCGTTCAATGGTTTAATTTCCAATTGAGTTATATCATTACAATAACAAGTAAAATTGGCATTAAAAAACTGACGAAAACGGACATGCACGTGTACCGAAGCGTAGCGTGCCAGCCATCAGCATTAGACCGCCAGGGGCTTCGTTGGGTAAGTTTTATGGAGGGAATGGAAGGCATCAACAGATAAAATGAACACATAAATCACAGATTCAAGGCACTGGGCAGGGAGAAGCAAGCCAGAGCCGGGGCTATTAAAGCAGGGAACAACACTGCCCTAGACACACAGCGACAGAGTTCTTAGGTTCCGTGGGCAGAGGCAAACAGCTGAAAAGGTGCATCTGCAGGAAGATTCGGTGACCCTTCTCAGGGGTGGAAAGGAAAAAGCGGAACAAAGTCGGGACAGAGCCATGCTTCACTGTCGATGGCCTGAGAGGAAATACAGCTAAAGAAGGAAAAAAAAAAGGAACAAAAATGGCAAAAGACAATTACCTACTTTCATATTGTTTGATGTGTTCCTCATTTTCCTGTCAGAATGTCCTCTTAAGAGAAATAAATTTTAAAAGAGAACTTTTATTTGCCTTATTACAAAGAGGGCTGACATCACTGAGCTATTCCATTTTCCTTACAATCCTCTTGAGAACTTGCAAACTCAGGCTGGAAGTACTGAAGGAACAAAAGCCACCTGTAGCGCTTTAACTTGAAATTAAAATAGCCTCAAGAGATCAGCACTACTGACTCCTAAAAGGTAGCACAAAATGTACCAGTGCCTACACAGATCCAGAGAACGGTGGGAATGGGGAGACTGACTTACATTTTATCAATTCACAAAATGAACTAATGGCAATCAAATCAAATTTTAACGTAAAAACTTAAGAGGAACAGGAAAATTAAAATAGAAAATCACTGGTTTATGTCTCCTGAAACAGAAGTATCCTTCGTTATATGCCAGCGTATGTTTACAAATCTAATTTTAAGCAGCTTCCGGTAGATGGCCTTCTTCTACTCCCCACGGGAGAACATTTCCCCAAGGAAGAGACACACTGCGGATGGATTCCTTACTGAATGTGCACAAGAACTAATTCTGCGATAATGTCTCAAAAGGAAACACGCAAAAAGATGTCTGCCATGCCTTATTTGTAACAAAACAAGTGGAATGAACTTAAATGTATGCTCAGTAAATTACGGCACATTATTATGACACTTGCAGTCACCTAAAATCGGGGGTATACAAAAAAGGTTTAAGGAGAATGGGACAACGCTCGTGAAACCAGTGAGAAAAAGGTGGAAAAGAAGATTGCGTGTATCACCTAATAACCATGCGGGAGAAAGACAGTCTGCGTATTTACCAAAGCCTAAGGACACACAGCAAAACGTCACCAGCGATTAGCTCTGGGTGAGAGAAGCGCAAGCAACTTTTATTTTTAATACTCCCTTTATTCCCTTTTCCACAAGAGGAATTACTTTTAAAATTAAAAAAAGAAAAGAAAGAATGAGAATGGAAAGGGGAAGAGCACATAGAAGAAAGCAGGAAATAATCATTTCAAGGAAGGGGGTTCTGGAACTGCACAAGCCACTCCACTCAGTCTCCTTTATAATCCTCGCGGCCCCAGAAGTGAGAACAAACGCCAGCAGTTAAGGAGAGCTGAGAGGTCTTCTCAGAAACATTTACATATTTTACCTGGGAAAGCAGGTCTGGACTTCAAGCAAGTCCACAATATTCAATAAAATGCAGGAGCCCCTCCACCTCTTGGAGCTGGTAACCCACAACATCATTTTCCCTGTCAAGTGGGAAGCCGAAGACGCCCACGCGCACACACAGCCCGGTGGCCGCCACTGATACAGCGTCCAGGGGCTTCAACTGGCCAAGCACACCACCAAAAATAACCACTAAGTCCGCACACACGGGTCTGAGATGACAACTACGTCACCATCCACCGTAAGACACACACCCAGGACTTTAAAAACGAGGGGGAGAAAAATGCAGGTCTTGGGAGGGTTGAGATACGGACTCAGAGGACCCGTGGCCACTCAGAGCGCTTTCAAAACCCACGCAGAAGCCTTCACATTGGAAATGCGCCGCGAGGGCAGTCGCAGAGGACAGCAGGCCGCGGCTCTGGCCTACATGTGCCCGCGGGCGAGTTCTCCGGCACTAACTAGCTGTCCGCCCACCGGCCATCTGTGTCCCGGGCTGCTCATCTATGAGACGGTGACAATGCAAACGCCTGTGTCTAGGAGCGTGTCTAGGAATCAACTGTGTGAGTAACTACACAACACTTATGTATATAGGGGGCGCCCGGGTGGCTCAGTCAGTTGAGCATCCGACCGGCTCAGGTCATGATCTCACAGTTCGCGGGTTTGAGCCCCATTATCAGGCTCTCGGCTGTCAGTACGGAGCCCACTTCAGATCCTCTGTCCCCCTCTCTCTCTGCCCCTCCCCCCCCAAAATAAAGAAACTTAAAATTCTTTAAACATGAAAAAAAATCATATAATATAATCAACTTACTTTCAAGTAAAAAAACAAAAATTAAAAAAATAATATGTATTATGTTATGTACGTGTAAATTATATAACCACACACATTCAGGTATCTGTGTGTACATGGTCGGGGGGCGGGGAGAACAACAGGATAGCAGATGGAGTAAAATGTTACCAATAAGTGAATCTGAGAGAAGGGTATGAGGATATCCTTTTATCACTTTTATTCTTGCACCTTTTCTCGAAGTTAGAAAGTATTTCCAAATAATGAAATAAAAACAAGGTCTACCATTCGACTGTTAATTGTAACAATAAGGCAGTGGGCCCTCTGGTCTTCCTACCTCACCGAGAATACTACGTGAGGGCCTGGGGCCACATCTGCAAGTGGCAAGGTGTCCAAAGCGGAAGTGGATTAATGCTCCCAAAACCGGTAAAACTGCCTGAGTCTCATCTAAGGCTCGCCAACTCTACTACTCGGACCTCAACAAAGGACTGAACGAAGCTTTTGGAATGAGTTTATCAGACTTCAGCTGAATGAAAGCAATAAAAAGGGGCGCCTGGGTGGCTCAGTCGGTTGAGTGTCCGACCTCGGCTCAGGTCATGATCTCGCGGTTGGTGAGTTCGAGCCCCACACTGGGCTCGCTGCTATCACCACAGAGCCTGCTTTGGATCCTCTGTCCCTCCGTCTCTGCCCCTCCCTCACTTACATTCTCTCTCAACAATAAACATTTAAAAGTAAAGTAATAAAAATACTTAGAATCTCTCTAGATCCTTCTTTCTAGGAATCAATATGAAAAAAAATTGATCATGCTTATGCTGTTTTTTCTCCCTTGTGAGCCAAGAGCAGTGCAACTACAAGGTGCTGAACTAGGATGCAGAACCCTGAATACAGAGAAGGCAGAAATGTCCCTTCTCTGGGCCTAATTCCAAATTCTTAACTAAAATATGTGGCTACGATCTATGTGATTCCATACTAATACCAGAGGCATTACAAGCACCCCCAGGACGTCCTTTGGAAGTTTTCCTCAGTTCACCCAAAAGTCATGGGAAATAAATTAAAAGATAAGAGAAAATAAACGGTAAGAAAAAAGGGGAAAAGGGATGCATTATTTTGCAGAGTCTCCTAATACTTCTCATTACTTGGCTCACCACGGTGGTCATGAGGCCCTTTAAAACTTTTTCCACCTCCAATTCAAAGAAATGCAGCCGGTGAGTTTCAGTGAATTACACGTTTCTAATTTTCATTATTTCAACTTCTTATTTTGTTCCCTAAGAATATTAGTGAAAAGCTTCACTGGGGAATTAGTGAAAAAAGAAAATACACATTCTCTACTGTTTGATTTTTTTCTACACCAATGCCCTCTCCCTCGCTTCAATCCTTCACCCTAATTTGGTTTGAAAACCAAGTTGAAAATTTTGCCTGGCTTAGCCGCACATGTGGTCAGCGGCAACAAGCCCTGGAAAAACTAAGTTATTCAAACTAAGTTAAACTTGGTAGTTCCAGGTTCTAAAAGTGACTGTTACATCACCCAGGAAAAACTATAAACTCATTAGCACCACCTCGGTCTCAGTGCTCATAGAGCTAGGCCAGGAGAGTTGAGACGGCCCTCTGTCTCTGAGGGATAAAGGTCCTTTATCTTCTGGGACAACAAAGATCTGTTTTGTCATCATTTTGTTTTTCAAAATTCTCAGGGAAAACAAAATCTCAACCTTAGCAATCTGTTCCAGTATTTTAAAACTTCAGATAATGTAACGTTCTCTACCATCCGCTCACACTCGTTTTTAAGTCAGTCTTTCTCTTTCTTTCTTTCTCTTTCTTTCTCTCTTTCTCTTTCTTTCTTTCTCTTTCTTTCTCTCTTTCTTTCTTTCTCTCTTTCTTTCTTTCTCTCTCTCTTTCTTTCTTTCTCTTTTCTTTCTTTCTCTCTTTCTTTCTCTCTTTCTCTCTTTCTTTCTTTCTTTCTTTTTCTTTCTTTCTTTCTCTCTTTCTTCTGTAGAATTTATCTCACTAAATACTACACCAAGCCCAGGCACAAACATGGTTAAATAACTACTCGTTTGAACTCCCCATCACAATCTTACCGACGACATCTCAGAAACAGAGGATAAAATGTTTCTCTGACCGGAAAGATTAAAGACTATTTATCTGGTCCTGTTCATACAGAATAATTTACCAGCTCTTTCCTGTCTTATTCTCCATCTCAAACTTGGCTGGGCACATGGTTTATGTGGACACACCTATCAGGTACTGACCACAACACGGAGCGCCCAAGGAAACAGCACAGCCGTTGGCCTCTCTAAAGCATCCAGGCTGCTGGGAGACAAGTTTCTTAGTTTGGCACCTGGCCTTGAAGAAACAAAGAAATTCGCTCAGGTGATCCAGTAAGTATCTGGTACTGATGGTGGAGGGGAACACAACATTTCAGGGAGGCACATAGGAAAATGAGGGCAGAAATCTTACCCATGTAGGGTCAGGCTCCAGACGATTCCAGGCTATCCAGGAAGAAGAGGAAATCCAGGCCAGATGAAGGCCTCATGGGTAACATCATAATTCAAGAACTGGCAAGCAGGTCCAAAAAGAGGTTATCTATGTCCCCTCAGCAGCAGGAGGCCCCAATCTGTATTTTCATCTGCTATTTGCCGACTCTGCTTCTCCTCCCCCTAATCTCGCCGCCCTCTCATCTTGGTATCTGTTGATTCACAGATCCCTTTGAAAACCAGATGAAAGAAATCTCAGGACTCTATCCTCAACATAAATGTGCACGTAGACAAAAGTTTGCCCACAATCCAAACGTTATGGACCTGTGCTTATGAAGCCTTAAACTCACTCTGAGCTTTTGCCACGGTTTCTCTAGGTGGCACTGTGTGGGACTATCCCTACTGAGTACTGATCCTCCCTATAACCTCAACCGAAACTTCCTTCTAAGAGAGGATCTCACTGATTTGGTCCCCCACTACTCAGTGGGCAAAGCTTTACTGCCAAGTCCTACGTGACACTAATCCACCCTAGACTGACCACCTTTGCGTCAGGCACTCATGCCCAGTCCGACAGTGATTAAGATGGCAGTGTTTGACAGTCACCAGGCATGGTGGTCTAAACGCAAAGGCTGCATTTCTTTTGACAGAGTCTATAGGAATAGCAAGTTCCCTCAGAAAAGGGGTATGGGCATGGCGGACATCTGAGCGCAATGGACTTCTCCATGCAGACCAAACATAATAGAAAAAAAAATGGAGGATATTAAGTGCAAACCACCACATGGGTCCCAGATTAAATCATAAAAATTACAGGCACATATATATGTACATATATACCCACACACATATATATGACTAACGGTTGAAGGGATGCCAATAAAGAATGGTTAAGGTGGGATAAGGCAGACCATTGGACTTTTACATTTATATTCTTTTTTACAAGAAAGAAATGAACTTGAAGAAAGAATGAAAGAAGCACACCCCGGTGGACAAAGGTGTGTCTAAAGGCCAATGGTGAGGAATCAGGAAGCAAAGGGGAACCCCTGAAGACCAAGCAGAAGAATCTAGATGTAAGAGAACTGTGTGCGACACCACAGATTTTCTAGCAACATGGACTCGTGCATAGTATAAATCATCCTTAAACGGCTCTGGGGTGACACTGGCACAGGATGGAAGGTGGGGAGCAGTCCCCCAGCAGTGGTCACGGAGCTTCCTCTGCTTCTCAGTGTGGTCATTTTCTTTTTTTTTTTTAATTAAAAAAAATTTTTTTTGACATTTATTTTATTATTGAGAGACAAGAGCATGAGCAGGGAAGGGGCAGAGAAAGGAGGAGACACAGAATCCAAAGGAGGTTCCAGGCTCTGAGCTGTCAGCACAGAGCCCAACGCGGGGCTTGAACTCACAAACCGCGAGATCATGACCTGAGCTGAAGTCGGACGCTTAACCGACTGAACCACCCAGGTGCCCCTTTTTAATTTTTTTAAATGTTTATTTACTTTTGAGAGAGATACAGACAGAACCCAAGTGGGGGAGGGGCAGAGAGCGAGGGAGACACAGAATCCAAAACAGGCTCTAGGCTCCGAGCTGTCAGCACAGAGCCCGACGCGGGGCTCAAACTCACAAACTGTGAGATCATGACCCGAGCCGAAGTTGGATGCTTAACTGACTGAGTCACCCAGGTGTCCCTCAGCATGGTCATTTTCAATGCACTGCTCTATATCCAAGATAATTATGCTACTCAAGATTGCTTCCCTTTGGCTAATACACAAACTCAGACTGCAAGGCTTTTGAAGTGTCACATACGAGAATCTTATCACTGCCTTATTTTTGCATATGAAGACCTAAGAACCAAGAGAACATCTGTAGGTACAAGAAGGAAAGAAGATCTGTGCCGTGATGTAAAGTCCTGGAGGGGTGGGAACTGGTTTCATTCTAGCATCAACACTGAGGTAGAATACCCAGCAAGATAAACAGTAGTTGAACACGTAAAACATATGTGCTTCTCTAAGACACCTTAGTTCCAAACACGCTAGGCTGAAGCACATCAACACAGAATGTGCCAAATCTCAATCCCAGTAAAGCTGAAAACGAGCATAACCTCCTCTCTGACTACGTCGATGGCAACACTGTGCTTCCGCACTAAAAAAGATGAACTGAATATAGCTGCTAGGATAAGTTCACGTGGCTATTAGGCTGTCAAGTTGTTTTTTGTTTCCTACAAAGCAAGGAAAACAGAATGACTTATAAATACTAAAGACAGACCCTACCATGCATATAAGAACTAGGAAAAGAAAGCATCACATTTTGGAATCTTTGACCTTATTCGTTGTTGTTGCTGTTCCTTCTGAGAGACCTCAAGATTTGCCAGCTATATCTCATAGTACAGAAACATTAAATTACTTTTAAGTTGACATGAAGGCCACCCATAAACCCCCTAGAGAAAATTTAAGACAGTCCTGGAGCCATCAGTGAGTATATGGCTCCACAGGGTTAGGAATTAGAGACAAGAAACTTCTCTTTGGTGGGTCATACAGGATGGTTTGTTTCAAGACCATTATGGTGAACCCCAAATTAATCCTTCTGACAGCTCCTTTCTGACAGCAACAGTCAAATTACCCGTGGTAATTCAGCAACAAGCGCTACAGACTTTAATGGCAAGTGGGTGACCTTTAAACGGGGATTCCAAACCTTGGTAGGACGGAGAATTCTTTGGGCCAGAGGCTGTCATGTGTACAGCAGAATGTGTCGCAGCACCCTGGGCCTCTACTCACTAGATGCCAGTAGCACACGGACCCCTCCCCCGCTGTCCTAATTAAAAGGGTCTCTAGATATGGGGCAGGGCTGGGTGCAAAACTGCTCAACGGAGAACCACTGTTTAAGGGCAAGCAGCAACTGGAACTCTGGGTGGGAAGCCTCTCACTGCCCCACTCTAGCTAATACGTATGTTCGATCATGAAATGAGTTAATGTGAGTTAAAAATAGCGTTTAGACTATTAAATTTACATAACACAATTATCAAGACTAGGAAAGACTATACCGTATTGTTATCTCAAGGGCTTTACACACAATGAACTTTTTTCAATTAGATACATTTCTAAACCAACCTGTTTAAAAATAAACTTTTTGGGGCGCCTGGGTGGCTCAGTCGGTTGAGCATCTGACTTTGGCTCAGGCCATCATCTCACGGCTTGTGAGTTCGAGCCCCGTGTCAGGCTCTGTGCTGACAGCTCAGAGCCTGGAGCCTGCCTCGGATTCTGTGTCTCCCTCTCTCTCGGCCCTCCCCTGTTCGTGCTCTGTCCCTCTCTGTCTCAAAAATAAATAAAACATTAAAAAAAATAAAAATAAAAAAATTAGTACATAAACCTTTTAATTCAAATATAACCCATATATAATATAATACAGGACTGCCACTTCAGAATTCCAAAGCATTTGCAATGCTTTTCCAGTCTGAATAACCAACGCAAGAGTATCTTCACTGCTCACCTGACAGTTCAAACACAACTTTCTCATTACCTTAAAAGAAAACCATCTTTTAATGAACTTACCTTTAATGAACATTGCTGAAATCATAAAGAGATCTATCCTGTAGAAATGCCAAAGGATACCACTTTATTTGGCCTAGATACGTACTTTCCCTCTAACCAATCATCCAATTAAGTCATCGTTCTCACATGGCCATCCGTCCATTTGTCCAAAGATTTACTGAACATTTACTATAAATCAGGGATTGCTGCTAAAATTGAATAATACACGAGCTCAAACTCCACCTCCTGAGACGTGTAGAGGCTAAAGAAACAGACAGATGGGAACACAGGGATTTATAATACAATACAGTCCGGCAAGGTTTCAGAGCGGGAGCAAACCGGAGATGAATCTTGTAAAGGGAAAGGAGCAAAGCAGAGCATCACTGTGTTAATATGCTGGCACAGAGAAGGTATTTTAAAAGCATGACACAGAAACCAGAAGTCATAGAGGAAAAGGATTAATAAACTGGGTGACATAAAAAATATTAACTTCCGTATAATAAGTTATATGGCATAAACAATGATATAAAGCAAATGACAAAATGGGATGTGACTGGCAAATGAGAAATGTTTGAGATGACAACTGCGAATACACAAAGAACTTTTCATTGTGGTTTGAATCATTCTTGTAACTGAATTTTCACATAACCTATCATCCTGTTTCAATGAAAGAGGTTCTCTGCATCTCCACGACCTTTTATTTTTTAAGTTATTTGGAAGAAATGTACAAGAGCAAATGACTTACTTGCACAGCCCTTGGTACTGAAATCAAACATTCCCTGTAGAATAGGCTGGCCAGTGTCACTCTATAGGGAGAAACCTAAAGTTAAATGAGGTATTTGCTCATTTAACAGAATCAAGAAGAAGTCTCAAAAAGGGGAAGCCGAGACGTTTTATCACGATACAAATATAATGACACAGAAGTTATTTAATTGAATTCTTTATTAAACTGGTTATGTTTAGGGCAGTGCCCTTAAGAAACTAAGAGTAATTACTCATCTGGGAGAAAATAATTCAGTCTTGGCATTTAGCACAACCATACACAAAAAACTGCAGATTACTGAAGAGTGAAAGGTAAAACTGAAACTCTTAGAAGGAAAGAAAACATTTCCATGGCCACAGAAAAGGCGAAATTTTCTTGAACCCGACACAAAAGCCCTAAAGATAAATTGGACTACATTAAAATTAGGAATTTATGCTCATCAAAAGACACCATTAAGAGGAGAAAAAAAAAAAGGCAAGGAGTGAGTGGAAGAAAGTATCTGTAAAACACGTATGCAACAAAGGATTCTCATCCAGAATGCCAGAAGGACTTCTACAAATAAGAGACCGACAACAGATAAACGGGCCAAAGACTCGAAGAGACAACTCCCAAACGGCCAGGAGACACATGATAAGGCCTTCAACTTTGTCAGTCAATGTCAAAATGCAAATCAACACCACGGTGCACCCCCCACATTCCACTATCAGGATGGGAAGCACCTGGACCTTTCCTCTGCTGTGAGTAAAAGTGTAAATTAATACAGTCACTTAAACGACGGGCAGTAGGAGCTAAACCCATGATCTAGCAAGTCCGTACCTAGGTCTAAGCCCATCAAAAATACCTACATATGTCCAACCAAAGACAGGTCTTCACATTGCGCTTCCGTTAGCCAAACCCAGAAACAGTCCATCCCTAGGAGAATGGGCGTACAGGCAATAAGAATAAACCACCTACTGTTACACACAACCACATCAATAAACCTCACAAATATACTGCTGAGTGGAACAAGTCAGTCACAAAATAAAATACAATGAGTGATTCCACGTAAAATATAAAAACAGGCAAGATGAATCTACTGTAGTCATCTTTGAGGTGGGATAATAATTAGTGGGGGCATGAAACAGGCTTGTGGGGGGCTGGCATATTCTGCTTCTTGATCTTGGTGTTGGTCGCACAGTTGGAGACTGAAAATTTATCAAGCTGTGCAATTAAGAACAGTGCACATTTCTGTAGACACATCACATTTCAATAACCAGTTTAAAGAAAAAAAAAACCCAGAGAGAGGCAGCAGAAAGAATTCTTGGAAAATCTAAACCGGACCACTGAGAGAGGACTTCACATTTTTCCTAAGCTCAGTGCTCCAACTAGAGGACCCATGAAGAAGCCAGCTCCCTACACACTTCTATATACCGCTTTTCCTTCACTTCCCAGTTTTATTCCTTCAGACAGATGCCTGCCTTCCACATGCAATGCACGTCAGTAAAGTCACTGAGCACCTTGTATGTGCCAGTTAATGTGCTGGGCACTGAGGACAGCGACAGATCAGCCCTGGTTTGCTGGAGGACCTGACAAGCAGGAACCATGTCTGATCACATTCCTCTTGCCTTGGCATCTAGCACGATGTCTTCTACAGAGCAGGCCCTCCACAAACACTGACTGATCACGTACACCTACAAACAACTGGACCGCAAGGAGAGCTACAGGTAACACACTCGGAAATGCCAAGAGTTCACAGGATCCGAAAGGCTGCCCCCGGCTTCGCTCAGTGCCCAGGGAGGAGAGCTGGTGGGGGCAGCCGGGAGGAGATACAGAGACTGGCTTCCCTGAAGAAGTGGCACAGGACTGTGGTCTGGAAAGGACGCTCCCAGCTGGGGACAAGAACACGGCGGGATAGGAACAGGAGGCAAGAGGCAGCACAACGCCTGACGGAAGGGAGGCTCCAGAGCATGTAAAGTCGTGCCTGACAGCTGGGGAAAGGGGTTGCGGGCAGGAGAAAAGCAAACTTTCTTTTTCAGGAGGTCAGGGCAGAGCTCGGTGGTAGTATTTTCCAAAAGCTCCAAAGACCATGGCTGTTTTTCAAGGATTAGAAATCATGCACTGCACCAAGCTTATTATTTCACTGTGGACAGATGGGAAAGGGATGGGAAAAGACACACGATCAAATACACTTCTATTCCCCAGTTAACATTTACTTTTAGTTAATATGCAAGCATTTTAGGATACTTCAAAATTACAAGTTGTAACTCATAACTCTGATAAACAAAGCCATTTATACGAACTTCAATTCAAACTCCCCCTTATTTTACTAAAATTAAAATGTGAGGAGAGCCTGGCGGGCTCAGTCAGTAAAGCATGTGACTCTCGGTCTCGGGGTTGTAAGTTGAAGCCCCATGTTGGGTGTAGAACCTACTTTACAAGATAAAGTCTTTTTTGAAAAAATATGAGTTAATTCAAACTCTGGGCAAGCTAAGCATATTGAACTTCAATTTTCTCATTTGTAATGAGAAACTTAAAAACACATGACCCATAAGGAACTGCTTTTTGACTCTGATGTGGCAAATTTCCACCTGTGACAATTTTAGAAGCAAGAATTTGTGATGAGCATGTGAATTCTTTTACCTCCCACGGCCTGCAGGAGGCATCAAAAATCCCTTACTAAAATTATTCGGTGGTCATTTTTTCTCCTGACTATGTCTAACTCACTGGACATTTAACATCCAGAAAAAGAGATGCTGAGTCAAAAACCCCAGAGTTTTGTTCTGTGCTGTGGGTAGCTGATGAGATCATTTGTATTTCTTTCAGACCAACAGTAGCAAAGTCACTACCACGTGTACCCAAATGCATCACCCCGGGCTGCAATACTGTAGTAAAATAACACATGCTAATTTGTCTGGTCAGGAAACTGAAACGCGTGGGAGCTTGTGGGAGCCTGGGGATTTCAACAGCCCGTGATTCTGCAGATGCAGCTTTGTAAACCCCAAGTTTTTCCCCGTAGCTGCTTTTGTAACAGTAATGCCAGCTACCTCCTTTCAGGCAAGCCCCTGCAGAATTCCAGGGGTGCTGTCTGACCACGATCGTGCTGAGGCACCGAGCTGAAGAATGATTAATCACAGATGAATTCGCTTTTTGTTTCTTTTCTGACATTTCCGAACCCTTTCTGATGTTTCAACTATCTGATGTCTGGCCATGTCATGCTACCAAAGCAGACTGCCTGAAGTCACTGTTTACTTTGGCCCACATACAAGTCTGGATAGGAATTTAGTCAAAACACCTCTTTCACATCACAGAATGGCCTTACGGCAGAACTCCGAGAGACAACACGAAGGAGTTTGAAACATTACACCTACCATCATTTCCATTTACTCCAATTTTTACTTTTAAGGAAATCGAACAGTTTTAAAACGTACGGGAAGGGGCCACACTGGAAGAGTATAAAGTAAGCTTTACAGGTAAACATTAAACAGTTTGGAAGCACGGGAAAACTCATTTAAAAACTGTTTAGAAAACAAACCAGACAGATTTAAACCAACAGCTCGATTTTTAAGAGCATATAAAATAATAATGTATGGCTATATATGTATATAAACTATATAACATATCTACAGAAGCTGCATAATGCATCTATAAAATAAACAAGCACAAAGCAGCAGCCGCGTTCCTGGTGGTTAGGCAGAGTGAAGAGAAAACCTGCTCAGGTGCTCACCCTCAGATTTCCTGTGCTCCAGAAAGTGACTCCTCCCATCACCAAGCAGAGCTGTGCTCAGTCAGTTCCCTGCCCCTCACCAGCGGCAGGCTCAGGAACAGACAAGAGGCGCAACTCCGAGAGGTAAAATGAGCGAAGTGGGCCAGGAGGCTTCTTGGTGAGAGATACAGACAACCGCACACACGCTGGGAGCACTGCTGTCAAAGAAAACCAGAAACTCACAAGCGTGGGTGAGAATGTGGGGAAGTCAGAACCTGTGTGCACAGCCGCCTCGGAAAACAGCGCGGTGAGTCTTCAAAAAGTTAAACATAAAACTGCCATATCATCCAGCAATTCCACTTCTGGGAAGATACACAAAGGAACTGAAAGCAGAAACCCGAACAGGTATCTGCACACCCGTGTTTGTAGCAGCATTACTCACAATCGCCAAAAGGTGGGAACACCCTGAGCGTCCGTCAGCCGGTGAACGCATAAACATAACGTGGCATCTGGGTACAACGGGGTGTTATTTGCCTTAAAAAGGAGGGAAATTCTTACACTTGCTACAACATGGAAGAACCGTGAGGACATCATGCTAAGTTAAATAAGCCAGTCACGAAACGACAGATAGTGCAGGACTCCAGTCACCGGAGGCACCTAGCACAGTCAAATTCAGAGACGAAAGTAGAATGTGGGCACCAGGGGCTGTCGGGGAGGGAGCGGGGAGCTACTGTCTCACAGATACAGAGTGTCAGTTTTGCAAGCTGAGAAGAGTCCTGGAGATGGATGGTGGTGGTGGCTGCACAGCCACACGAACGTAACCTCTAGAAGAACCTCTAGGACGTAACCTCTAAAACCGTATACTTCAGAATGGTTAAGATGGCCAATTTTGTTACATATATTTGACCACAATTAAAAATATTTGTTAAGAAAATGAGAGGCACAGGAGAAGACATAGCTCTTTTCTGATTCTAGCCACTACTAATGGCTTGTGATGCCCAAATGGGCAGCCCAAATGTCCTTCTGGGCACCACGAGAGAAGCAGACCTGGAAGACGGGCGTCACCGGGCTCGGTGGCCAGAAAGCTGCACCCTCCCCGCCTACTGTGGCAGGAGGACTCCTCCAGGGAGAGACTCTTCTAGGTTGAAAACACAATTTCTGTTCATGTCAGCCAGCTCCTGAGCCCCCAAACTGGCACTGATTTATGCTACAACTATACCGAACCCCATGAACATGGCCATGATTATTACAACAGTTAATGTGAACACTAATAACATATCAAGAAATTTCCTTTCATTAATGACTATTTTCAGCTCTCATTCAATTCATCTGTGACTATCCTATGCCTTACTTCTAAGACTATAGGCCCAGACAAAACACATCTTACTCTGGGGTGCCTAGGTGGCTCAGTCCATTGAGTGTCTGACTTTAGCTCAGGTCATGATCTCGAAGTTCGCGAGTTTGAGCCTTGTGTCAGGCTCTGTGCTGACGGCTTGGAGCCTGGAGCCTGCTTCGGACTCTGTGTCTCCCTCTCTCTCTGCCCCTCCCCTGCTCACACTCTATCTCTCTCAAAAACAAAGAAACAGTAAAAAAAAAAAATTTTAAAAACATTATCTTACCATGCAATGTTTTTGTAAATCAATCTTTTACACACACATACACACACACGGAAAATCATAAGAATTCATTAAATATGCATGTCAGAGAATGTGATGCACAAAAAGAATAGTGCTATAAGCTAGCCAACCACGCACACTCCGAGAGGAGAATTTACAGCAACGTGCTCCACTTACGTAACTATGAAGACGGCCACATGATGATTTTCATCTTGCAGTGTTCATCACTAGCAAGACAAGCAAAATCAAAACACATCATCATGTCAAGAAATGCGTTGTAGGCTCGAGTCAGGGTATTAAACGAAATGCCTTACAAAGATGAATTCACCTAAGCCAACTCGGCACATCTCTAGGTATGACCGCATATGGAAATGAAGTGACTTCGCCGAAACTCTCTCACACTGAGCCATCACAAACTTCTCAGATCAGTTCGGCTCAATTCAGGGTCAATTCTGAGCCTGCACAGCTCAACACAGAATGATTTCTATCTACATGGACATCTCCATCCTACAACATGTGTTTCAGTCATCTGCTACCGAGTACTAAACCACTCCAAATCTCAGTGGCTGAAAACCGCACTAATTTATTATTCCTCGTGATTCTGTGAGCTGGCTACAGCTCAGTCAGGGGGTTCTCGCGTCGGTATCTCTTAGGCTCAGTCAAGGTAGCGGCATTCAGCCAGAAGCTCGGCGGGGGCCGAAACCCCCAGGATGCTGCTGCCATCTCTGTCCAGCAGCAGGCGGCCCTTTTACATGATGACGGCTGGCTCCCCCGGCAGAGGAAGGGAAAGCTGCCAGCCCTCTTAAGGTGTGGGCCTCAAGCCCCCCGAGAGTTCGTTCCGTGGTATCCTGTTTGTGCGAGTCACAAGGCCAGTCCAATTGAGGGAAACAGAATCTACTTCTGATGGACGGAACGGCACGCACACACCAGGTGAGAGGAACTGATGACGACACCCTTGGAAACCAGCTACCGAGCCACGTCCTCCCTACACATAACGAGAAACTCGTCACTTCAGCATGCCTTCGTGAAAGCCCATTACTCAATAAAAAGAGAGCAGGTAAAACCCGCTCTTCTGCGTACCCTGGACCTGCCGTTACATGCTTTCACTTGCTCTGCTTCATATAATCGGTGTACTAGGCGGTAAAGGCTGTAACTGAACAGGCCCAAATCTACGCGAGAAAAATCCAAATGAAACATCACTCTGGTCTCGGGTCCAGTTCGGTACCCCTGGGCGCCACTTCGCGCACTGTGCGATCTACGCGCCCCCTCGGCTGTAACCTCCATCGGGGCAGGGCATCCGCACCGTTTACAGCTGTATTCCCAGTGTCTGCAGGATCTACGACACTGCTCCTTCTCGGTGACCGAAAATATGCCTATTTGAAGATCTACTCCTTCTTTCTTTAATACCCAATAGAAAACACTTCTGTAGATTTTTCTACGTGTGGCAAAAACACGCCGTTACTGATGCTTTAAACACTTAGCTATGCTCCAAGGAAGAAGATATACTTTTAACTACCATTGTAGTTACATGCTAAATTTACCCTCACTAAACCTTGAAAACGAGAGATTTTATAATAGTGTGCCATTCATTTTCTGTGAGTTATCTTTTGCTGGTGTCTAGTTCTGGGCCCTCAAATTGCAACGTGAACTATTCATGCCGGAACCAGCATCTACCTTGCGATTCTGAACAGCACATTTCTAATTGAGAATTCCCACTTTTATAAGCAGTTGTGCTAGTCCTTCATAACTGAGAGTTCTCATTTGCTGAAAATATAATAAAATATCCTCTGGTGAAATGAAAATATCTATAAGTGGAACAGAACAGCCATTTTATTCTACCCACAAACATCTGAGCTCAGACTTTTTCGGCCCTCAATGGACAAGGCCAAAATGAAGAGACACCCTGTGGCACAACACGGGACTGATTCCTGAGAGGTTCACCACTCTTAGCAGCAACCCCAAAGAGTTCAGTGCCACTTTCCTCCAAACAAAAGGCAAGTGTCCACAATTCTACAAATTTCCATAAAGGGAGGCAGAACTGGTATGAACTAGCATAAGCCTCTGCTTCTCCCCAGCATCTGAACTAAAGTAAGAAGTCTGGTTAATAGCACAAGCAGGCCACTTGGAAATTTGGGTGCCATTTATCAGCATATAAACACAGAACCTTGACAGGTCTCAACGAAAGCACAGGTAACGATTCTGTGCATGCTACCCAACTGGGAAGGTGCTATCCTATCAGTGCAGGAAGATTCTATACTCAAGTTGAGATAAAAACACAATATATCCTGGGGTGCCTGGCTCGTTGTTGGTAGAACATACAACTCCTGACCTCAGGGTTGTGAGTTCAAGCCCCACACTGGGTGTAGAGCTTACTTAAAAACAACAACAATGATATATCTCATTTCTACATCGTTCCCATTTTACAGTTGCAAAAACCGAGACCAGCTATAGTTAAGCAACTTCTCCAAAGTGTTGCACACTCCTGTACCGCCACCTCCCTTCGATGCCAGAGTACTTAGCGGTATTCCATGATATCCAGTCATAGTCCGTTAGAACTGCCTGCGTGTCTTAACAAAGTTCTAACCTATTTGCAAAGCAGAAGCTATCCTATTCACACTCAGTAAACACTTGCGAAACAAATGAGGGAGTTTCTCACTATTCCACATGCTTCTCAACCCTCAGTGCTAGTATTGCTTCTCATTAAGTCAATAAATGTCCACTGAAAGTTAAACATCTCCTGTGTGGCAGGCACACTGTTAGGTACTTGCATACGTGATGAAGATAAACATCACGAGGGTCTCACGAGCATATGCACAGGAGACAGACTTGGATTTTGGAAAGAACTGTAGACTGCTAAGGGAGGAGGGGGTGGGGTGGGTGGGTGGGTGGTCAAGTCTAGCCTTAGTGTCCCGTACAGGTTATTGGAGCAAGTGACCGCTAGGCTGCGGAACGATGAATGAGGAGTTTGCAAGCATGGAGGATGTATAGAGAGAGAGAGAGAAACAAGAGATCAGTAAGGGTAAAGGGAACACCCAGCTGGAAGACTCCAGTCACTCAGCCTTAGACGTTCCAGGACCCAGATAACAAAGCGTAGATACGAACTTCTTCAATATGAGTGATTCTCACTTTAATAAACAGAAAAGAGCCAACTTTAAAATGAGAAGTAATCATTTTTCCGGTTCATTATTAGGCTCTGAGATGTGAAAAATTAATCTGGTGTGGTGGTTCTCAACCTTGCCTTCACATTAGAATCCTCCGAGCATTAAAAAAACAATTGATGCCCTTGGTTGAGCTCCAAATCTTAGAAGATAGGGCCCAATTATCAGTATCTTTGTAAAGTTCCCCAGGTCATCCTATGGGGCACCTGAGTGGCTCAGCTGGTTGAGTGTCCGACTCTTGATTTTGGTTCAACTTATGATCCCAGGGTCATGTGATCGAGCCCCGCATCAGGATTTGTGCTAAGTGTGGAGCCTGCTTGAGATTCTCTCTTCTCTCTCTCTCTCTCTCTCTCTCTCTGCCCCTCTCCCCCACTGGAATGTGTGCACACGCTCTCTCAAAAAAAAAAAAAAAAAAAAAAAAAAAAGTTCCACAGGTCACTCTAAAGGATAGCCAAATGGATGACAGCAACAACTCAAAAGCAAAGCAGCACTGAGCCTTGGTCTGGTCCTGAAATGACCCCTCACCTTCCCATGGGCTGACTTCCTGTCAATCAAATCTCAGCCTCAACATGACTCCTCAGAGAGGCCCGCCCTGACCCCGACTCTAAAGGAGCCACACCTAGTATGTGCCACATAACACAGTGCTTATTCCTGACGTCTGTCTTATTACCTTGTTGTAGGTGTTCCAACAGAATGGAAGTTCCTTGAGACTAGGGATCTTGCTGCATTTCCAGTAGGAGGTCAGGAAGTACTTTATGAATGAACGAATGAAGTAAGCCAGAGGACAGTTAGGCATGGGGGTATCTCTCATGGAAATGGAATTTAAAAAATAATATCCTGAAGCTATAATTCTGAGAAATTTCGGTTGCGTATGATTAAGCCAGACTGACCGAACGGCACGGAGAACATTTTTTAATTCTTAACTAAAAACTAGACAAGCCAGATGTCTATTTCCAAGCAGAGCTCTACCTAAGAAGGAGACTGAAGAACACACAGTATTTACTCTGGACTGGAGTCAACAAAGGTGGGATTAAAAGTCTTCATGCAGAGGGAAGGGGGGATGAAAATATGGTCACCATTTCCATGAATAGCAAAAAAAGAAGAAATAGGTCAAAATATGGAGCAATCAAGATTTGACTTTAGGCATGAGGAAAAACTCGCTGAGGGAAATCCTGTGACACTACAGCAGCCATTACAGATGAGAAGTAAAAGTGAAATTTCTGCGGGTCCCTAAGACTGGCATAAAAATGCTTCCATTTAGAAGGGTCGCGCACAAGTACACAGAGGAAGATGAATATCCAAGATGGCTAGAATTTTCTTCTGATTGTTATTATTGTCCTACAACATCTATAGTACCTGAGTTTCCTACCTGAGCTTCTTTAGATCTGGTATCACAAAAATGAGCTAGAAGGAAAAAATACTAGTAAGAACAGTACCGAGTAAGTATTTTTGGAAAGCAGAAATATGTCCATGCTTTTCCTTCTTCATAGAATATATGTTTAGGGGCATCTGGGTGGCTCGGTCAGTTAAGCATCCGACTTCAGCTCAGGTCATGATCTCGCAGTTAGTGGGTTTGAGCCCCACGTCGAGCTCTGTGCTGATGGCTCGGAGCCTGAGGCTTGGAGCCTGCCTCACATTCTATGTCTCCCTCTCTTTCTGCCCCTCCCCTGCTTGTGCTCTGTCTCTCAAAAAATAAATAAACATTTAAAAATTTTTTAAAAAGAACATATGTTTGGACCTATCAACTAAATTAATAATGCAGACATAAAGGAAATATTCGAATATTAAATTCACAAGTTACCTACGATATACACTTAAATATGAGATGAAATGCCAGCAGAGTGCCTTGACCAGACTACCTGGGCTGTCAGCATAAAACCAGCAAGGTAATGTGTATCACCCTTCTTTCAAAGCCAGTTCTGTTAGATCCACAGCTTCTAACAATGGAAACATCCCTTCCCCATACTTGCCGTACTTAACATCAACACTCTGGAACCACTTTTGTTCGTTCCCATATATAGTTAATCACCAAGTTTTACGGAGTATTCCTTTGTACGGGGGGGGGGGGGGGGGGGGTGGAATTTACCGGTTAACAAGATTTAAGAGATCTATCAACCAAACTGTACAGGCCTCGTCTGGGTTCAAAGTCAAACTGCAAAACAAACGGACACTGACTAGATACAGAAAGGTACTTAGAAATACCATTAATACTTTTGAGGTGTGATGATAAGACTGCGTGTATTTTCAAAATGCTCTTGTCTTTTAGAAATACACACCATGAACAGATGAAATGATATTCTGGATTTGTTCCAAAATAATTCAAAAGATGATGGAGGAGGGAATGGGGAAGAAAGAACAGATGAAACAAGAGGCACTGATGGGCTAAAGCTGGATAATAGGTACACGGGGTTCAAGTACACTTTTCAATTTGGTTTATGTTTTAAAAATTTCCCTACCTTAAAAAAGTCATAACTTATATATTCGGATATGTTTTTTGATGTGTAAATGCGATGCACTTGGCTGGGAAAAGGGTTCCCAGCTGCCTAAATACCTCAGAGAAGCTTTCAAGTCATTCAGAGTCCTCTGTTTACCCATTTTTTTATAGGACTAGGCCCTGGGCAAATCCTTACTTCTCTGCTCCTTCTCTTTGCTATGTGCTTCCCCATCAGCCCTACTCTACATCAGGCCACTTACCAAACCACTGGCCTGACCTGTTTTCATGTAAAATGCTTCCCATCTTCACCTAGATTACAAGTTTTCAGAGGAAGATTCATGTTTACATCTTTTTGCCTCTTCAGAGCTTAAAGCAGTGTTCTAAGTAGAGCGAAGGTGTTCGGTTACTGCTTTTCAGGTGGGCAGGATATAGGGAGTCTGCTCCTTCACACTTCTCTGTACCTCCCAGAGTTTTTACACACAGTAGGCCACTAATCCTTAGGAAACATCAAAGAGTTTCATTAAAGAGAATATAAAAGGCAAAACTGTTTTAAAAGGGAAATTCTGAAATACAGTTAAATCTCACAATAGTACGATGAATTACAAAGTCAGAGCGGTAAATGCCGTGGTTCTCACTACAGAAAGCTTAATTTCTGAGGCAGCAAAGCGTTATCCTTAATTAACCCATGTTCAAAACCCAAATCCTGTGCCCTGAAACAAAAATTAAAGATTCATCTTTCTATAATGAAAACCTTATGAACATTTGCATTACTATTATTATTTTTATTATTGAAAATACCTCACTGCTTACATTGAGCTCCAATTTTTCTGGACTGTGACTGGGTCCAAAGGAAACAAAGCTAAAACAGAAGGGAGGGACAAAATAAATGGGGCGGTGGGGGGAAGGGTCAGGATCCACCCGGAAATGGTAGATTCCTACTAGTTGGGTATACCCCAAGTAAGCAGGGCCCTGCTGAATGTTCCAGAATACCTGGGATTTTTAAATATTTGGTTAATTTCTACAAATTAACCTGTATTAAGCAAATATTAAGCACCTATGTGTCCAGCAGTGTTCTAAGCCATGAACAAGCCAGATTTCATGCAAAGTTCATGGAATAACTCATGACATACATTCGAAATACGCAACCAAGTTAACCTCAAATGATGAGAAACCAGAAAAGCACTAATTTTCATGAAATGTATGTACAAGCAGACACGTGAAAATCAGCTTTACCTTGTATTTCATCTTGGGACATGAATGAATGTAGAAACCCATATAATAATAGCTGAGTTGAGATGTTTTCTGATGAAGTTGCCTCGTGAAAGCAATTTCTCTGCCAAAAGAAGAATAAAGATGAAGGCACAGTTAAATCTAGCTCCAATATTCAAAGTACTATGTAATCTGATGTCAAATATCTGATGACATCTGAAATTGTGACATTAGGCTATTAAGAAACTCCAAGTGTTGAAAGAAAAACAATTTCCAAAGTACTGTAAGATAACTTTTACTAAAGAAAGATATAACAACACTACATTAGTTTGAGCAAATGCATCTAAGTTCATGCTTTACACTTTATAGAGCTAATTAGTTGATCAAAAATTCAAAGAGCATAAAAAGAGATCTATTTAGTACATTACTCATTATCCCCTGGAGTTCTCAAAAGATTAGGTTTATCAAGTTAAAAACAGTGCAACAAATTTTACAAAACTCAAAAGCCAACACATTTCAGGAAAAATGACTCTGATTATGACCATTTACACGCACATCCTTGCAAGTGTGTCTGCTGTAGGACTCTCTCCTACATCGAGACGCTACTCTAATATTTATTTTCCCTAAAACTAAACAGTGGAAAAAAACTATGCTATCTCACCACTTTTCCTGTTTGTTGGGCATAGGCGAGGATTAACCGAACAAAGAAGCTGTCAGCAATGTCCATGCTTGGAGTGGTTTTCATTTGTATCAGGATAAATCTGGGCACGGAACTTCATCCTACCCGCCCAAGTGAATGACTGGCTGTATTTAAGAGTTTTAAGCAAAACTTCAGTACATTTCTAAAGTAAGAGAAAAGTTGTTTCATTTTTACGTTTGTTTCTTGAAGATTTTCTTCTTTTCTTTCTCTCTTTTCTTCTTTCTCTTTTGTAGCAACAAATGCTTGAAATTCAAGTGAATAGCCTGTGCATTTTACAAGTTCACATTTAAATCACTGAAAAGGTGTGACCCTACAAATTCATCTGTAAAATAAAAGTATCTCTAAATCCAAGCAGACTGAACGTTAGTGGCCTATAACAGAATAAATCCTACCAACCCTAGAACGAATCCACTTGAAAGGTTCAAAGTGAGGAAGGACGCCGGGCCACAACGGCACTCCGCTTGGTCCTGCGCTGCCACTCCCTCCCTCAGCTGTCCGGGCCCAAACCTAGGAGCCATCCTCAACCAATCTTCTCCTCTCACTCCCATGTCCGACCCATGTCGACAAATCCAGCCGGCTCAACCTCCAAAATTTACGGGGGGTCTGACCGCTTGTCATTACCTCCACCGCAGCCACTATGGTCCAAGCCCGCATCCTGGCTCCCCTGGCTGACTGCAACTGACTGGCTTCCCAGTGTGCTCTCTTGCCCCTCTATAAATCCCGCAGAGTGGTAACCAGTCGTCGTTTTACAATATTAATCAGATCAGGTAACCTCCCTATATCTTACCTTCAGATTTTTGCACAGCTGGCTCCTTTCCTTTTTTTCTGGGCTCCTCCAATGTCACCTGACCAAGAGGTCTTTCCTGACCACCTTATTCAAAAAGGACCTCACCCTGGCACTGTGACTACTTTTGTCACAGCATAACGGAGTATCTAAATTTATGTTGTTGGTATTCTCATTACGATCTGCTTTGACAAAGCTGGAAACCCTGTCTTATTCACTTCTATGAATCATGCCCAGGACACATAGATTCTTCTCAAATAAATATGTTAAACAAATGAACTCATTTCTAAAATCCACCTTGCTAACAAAACATAAATTAATGCCATGTTCATGATCCCCAATTCAAACATTTTTTTAAATCTACAGACTAGGTTATATAAAAATCTATACTAATTATACATTAAAATACAAAAACTAAATTCATTGTAAATTGCTTAAGAAATTGAAGGAATGGAGGGGCAACTAAATGAGTTTCACTGAAATACACTATAATCAATAACAGAATTGGCAATTTACAACCTACTCTCCCCAATTTTGCTTGGAAATGTCAATCTCCTGGCTGCCTTTCCTCTTCCATAAACTCAGCAACTCAGATCCCCCAGACCACTACAAACAAGTGACGAGGCTGTAATCCAGTGGCAGCCTCCCCGCTCTCAACTGGCAACAATGTTCGTGCTCTCAGTCTCCTTTGCTTCCTCCTCAAAGCTCTCCAGCTCTAGCCGGAGATCTACCAAATCTACCAAATCTCTATCTCTTAGAGATCTACCAAACAGTAAATAGAACTCTTTATAATTTTGCTGGGAATTGATTATTTACTATCTCAAATGCAGCAGGATTTCTATATCTCCTGGTTTATTGAGGCATGAAATGATATTTCATACATAGGCTGGGATTCACTATGTGGGAATAAATATTCATAATGTTTATCTGAGAAGTCTAAACAAATCCATAAGCTACATACTGTAAAGTGGAAAAGTAGATACAAAAATAAAAGAAGAAGGAAAATAGCAATGATTACAAAGTGCTGACTGATTCTGGTACAAAAAAAAAGTAGCTTTTCTGAAATAAATACACTCTTCTAAAGTTACAAAATGTAAATGTTTCAAATGATCAATTTCAATTTCATTGATGCCATCAGGAGTCACGAATATTCTTAATTAGCTTATACAAAAATGCAATTAAATACAAAGGAAAAATAAAGGAATATTACAGGGATCAGTCGTAAACAGTGTATAATTGTGAATCGCTATAACTTATCATTAAGAGATGGCTCAGGTTGAAAATACCAAGATGGAGAATTTTTCTTTGGCCCACTAAAACACACAAAATCTATTATGGACCAGACTTTTCACAAAAATCAAACAGTAATTAAAGAAAAATACCCACTTTTCCAATTTTATAATTCAGAAAAAAGTACATACAGAATTAATAAAAGAAATAATCTCAAAATGTATCTTCCTATGATGTGAGATTGTGACCATCAGACACAGAGACTGGGAAAAGTGAAAATACTGACACAATGAGAAACAGAGACTCAAGTTCCCACATAAGCAACAGAAAAATAATTTTCAATCTTCCTTCCCTTCTGTACCACACATATTCACAGATACGAAGGAATAAAAACAGACCCAGTATTTTCATGGAAAAAGACCCCAATCCTTTTACCATTAGGATAATGCAAAATATCCAGCCGATGCTGCATATATCTGCATCCATGGACATGCAAGGGAAATAATCTTTTGATGAGGGCCAGAGAATTAAGCGGACAGTCAGGGACTTGCCACTCCTATTCTGTATACTTTCTATAATTGTATATTCCTTCCAACAGATTTACATTGCTTGAATTCATTTATATGAGATTCATTTAACCTTTAATTATGAAAAAATATCTATAATAATGATGACAAAAAATATGTAAATACTAGAATATTTAAGGGACATTGAGTGGTTTTTGATAGGGGAGCTTAAATAAAGACATAAACAAAAACACCCCACAAATACAATGACTTCTCCTACACTAGATTACATGGATAGCTTAAAAAGCTAGGGAATTACCATCGGGCACTACCCTCAGTTCTAAAAGTGGTATTTCTAAATATTGATATATGAGAGACTACTATAGCAACAAAATTATTATGAACTATCAAATAGGATTTCTGCTGTTATATGATGAAATATAATCAAGTGAGGAATTATCTGAAGTTCTGTATGACCCATTACAGCTGTCAAAAGTAATCTTACCGTAGTGCAGAGTAGACACCCAAAGACAGAAATGAATAATCAGGATCGTAGTACAAATATACAGATGACACACAGTATGGAAGGATGTCAATCACCCCCACAGCAATGATTCTCCCGTCAAGCCAATACTGCTGGTGAAAGGAGCCATAACCACAATCTGGTCCATTAGGGGGATTCTCCGCCTGTGAAAAAGCAGACATACATGTGAACAGTTTCTTTTCGTTTCTTTTTAATATTTATTTATTTTGGGGTAAGCACAAGTGGGGGAGGGGACAGAGGATCCAAAGCGGGTTCTGTGCTGACAGGCTGACAGCAGTGAGCTCAGTGTAGGGCTGGAACTCATAAATCACGAATCATGACCTGAGCCAAACTGGGACACTCGACTGACTGAGCCATCTAGGTGCCCCTTTTTTTTTTTTTTTTTTTTTTAAAGATTTTTACTTTTAAGTAATCGCTACAACTCAATGTGGGGCTCAAACCCACAACCCCAGGATCAAGAGTCACAAGCTCCACTGACTGAGTCAGCCAGGTGCCCCTATCATCTTTTTCTTTATATTAAAAATCTTAATAATTGTCCTGTTATACTTCTACTTTGTAACTCCTAAAATTTCCTGCTGTCATCATCCTCTGCAGTCACACCCTACAAAACTTTTTACTTGTAGAAACACTGACCAAACAAAAGAATGAGAAAAAGAAATAAACTTAAGGTTTTTTAACCTTGTTTAAAAATTTAACAGTAGGAAATACAAATTTTACAGGATAAGTAAATATTAAAGTCTATTTTTCAGTTCCACACAAAAGCTGAGACAGAAATGGTGCAGGAAAGAAAGACGGGGAACACAGAAGGAGAGGGGTGGGTGAGAACAGAACTGCCCCTATACCATCGGCCAGGCCTCATCTGTGACGACCCTCGCACTGGCAAGGCATATGATCCCATTATCTTTTGTAGGTAAGAGTTCCTGTGTAAATAAAAAAGTCTAGGACACTTCCCTTTATGAGCCAAAGGAAAATAATTTCCTTACCATTATCTTAATGTAACTATAATCCCACAAAAGAAACTTAGAGATTTCAGAGTATAACCTTTTATCTGTAAATAATTGAGTGACACTTTTCATTTTAAGATTCAATGTTTTTAAATATTTATTTATTTTGAGAGAGAGAGCGAGCAAGCGAGGGAGAGGCAGAGAGAGGGAGAGGCAGTCCCAAGCAGTTTCCATGCTATCAGCACAGAGCCCAGCGGGGGGGTGATCTCATAAACCGTCAGATCATGACCTGAGCCAAAATCAATAGTCAGACGCTTAATCGACTGAGCCACCCGGAAGCCCCAAAATTCAATATGATTTTAAATATAACTGTTACTAAATGAAAATTATGATGCAACATGAAACAATGCTTTGGTAGAGACTAAATGGATGTTAGAGATTAACAATTTAAGTGAACAAATACAACATACACTATATATATATATATATATATATATATATATATATATATATACACACACACACATGTATATCACATACATCATTTTCACACAGCTAAAATCACAGATAACATGTATACACAAAAGCCGGAAGAGAGAGGTGCCCAGGTGGCCCAGTCGGTTAAGCATCTGACTTGAGCTCAGGTCATGACCTCACTGTTTGAGAGTCTGAGCCCTGCATCAGGCTCTCTGCTGTCAGCACGGAGCCCACTTTGGATCCTGTCCCCTTCTCTGCCATTCCCCTGCTCGCACACACACTCGCTCTCATCGCTCTCAAAAATAAAAATAAACACTAAAAAAAACGTAGAAGAGAATGAAGAAAAATGAAAAAGTCAGTTTACTAATATTAAAACCAGAAAAAAGACACTACAAGACAGGAAATCTACAGATCAGTATCTCTCATAACACAGATGCAAAAATCCTCACCAAAATCTTAGCAAATTAAATCCAACAATGTATGAAACAAATTATACACCACGACAAAGTGGGATTTATTCCAGGTATGGAAAGCTGGTTCAACATTAAAAAAGTAATTTAAAATAAAAAGCAGTTAATCATGGAAAGATGCTAAAGGAAAAAATCATATATCAATTGACGCAGAAAATACCTCTGACAAAATCCAGCATCCAGTTATGACTAAAACTCAACAAACCAGGAAGAGAAAAGAACTTCATCAGCTTAATAAAGAACATATACAACAAATCTACAGCTGACATCACACTTAATAAGAAAATTGATGCTTTCCCCAGTAAGATTCCCTTATTCAACATCATACTGAAAATGCTAGTGTAATAAAACAAAAAAAAGGAAATAAAAGGTATTAAGATTGGGAAGGAAAAGAATAAAACTGTCTTTATTCACAAATGACATGATTTACTATGTAGAAAATCCCAAAGAGTCAATAACAACAAAAAATGGAAATAATAAGCCATCATAGCAAGGTCACAGGACACAAAGCTAACAATCAAAAGCCATTTGCTTTACTACATACCAGCTATAACTGGAATATGAAATTAACAACCCACTGCCATTTTATAAAACCAAAAAAAAAAAAATTACATGCCTAAATATAAATCTAACAAAGTATGTACAGGATATATATGCAGAAAACTGACAAAATGAAACAAAGAGATGGTAAATAAGTGTAAAAATATTATCTGTTAATAGATTGTAAGACTCAATATTGTTAAGCTGTCCATTTTCCCAAGTTGGTTTATACATTTAATGCAATCCCAATCCAAATCTCAGCAAACTATTTTGTAGGTATAAACAAATTTGTTCTAATGTTCATATAAATAGGCAGAAGACCTAGAATAACTAACATAATACTGAAGAAAACAAGTTGAAGGTCTGACACTGCCTACGTCGAGACTTACTGTAAAGCTACAGTGATCAAGATAGGGTCTATACTGGCCAAATAAGAGAAGAGTAGAACAATGTAACAGAACTAAAGCCCAGAAATAAGCCCACATAAACATGGTGGGCTTATCCTCTGACAAAGGAGCAAAGACAGTCCAAGAGAGAAAGGACAGTCTTTCTAACAAATGATGCCGGAACAATTAAACATCCAAATGCAAGAAAATCCAAATGTAGACAAAGACCTTACAGCTTTCAAAAATTCAGCTCAAACTGCACCACAGACCTAAATATAAAATGCAAAACTATAAAACTTCTAGATGATAACAAAAGGAGAAAATCTGGGTGACCTTGGGTTTTGCGATGAGTTTTTAGATGCAATGCCAGAAGCACAAACCATGAAAGAAATAACTGATAAGCTGGACTTCATTAAATTTAAAAACTGCTCTCTCTACAAAGACACTGCTAGGAAAATAAAAAGTTAAACCACTGACTGGAGAAAATTGCAACACATGTATCGGATAAAGGACTGGTATTCAAAAATAGAAAGATTGTTAAAATTCAACAGTAAGAAAACAAACAGCCCAATTAAAAACTGGGCAAAGTATCTGAGCAAACACCTCACCAAAGAAGATGTACAGGTGGCAAATAAGCATATGAAAAGATGCTCAACATCATCTGCTAGGGAACCGAAATTAAAACACACACACACACACACACACACACACACACACCCCGAGCTACTACTACTCAACTATTAGAATGGCTGAAATCCAAAAACCTGAATCAAATGCTGGCGAGGACGCAGAACAGTAGGAACTCGGATTCACTGATGATGATGATGGAATGTAAAATGGTACAGATACTTCAGAGGACAGTTTGGGACTTTCCAGTAAAGATAAACATAGCGTTACCATATAAAGTAGTAATCACGCTCTTAGGTATTTATCCAATTTGTCTGACAACTTGGGTCACGCAAAACCTAAAGGCCTGCATGCAAATGTTCATAACAATGTTATTCATAATTGCCCCAAACTGTAAGCAACCAAGATATCCTTCAATAGGTGATAAACCATGACACATGGAATATTATTCATCAAAAGAAATAAACTATCAAGCCACAAATACACAAAATGAAGAAACCTTACATGCATATTGCTAAGTGAAAGAAGCCAGTCTGAAAATGCTCCGTACATACATTCCAGATACATCCAGTAAAAGGCAAAACTACAGAGGCAGTAAAAAAATCATTGGTTGCCAAGAATTTGGGGGATTTGGAGCAGGGGACTTTTAGGATAAAACTATTCTCTATAGTTCTGTACTAGTGGATACTTGACATTATGCACTTACCAAAACTCAGAACTTTATAAACACAAAGTGAGCCTTAATGGACGCAAGCTAAAAGAAAATCTTTTAGGAGATTAAGGGATCCCGGGAAGGAATGGAGACAGGACAGAGAATCTACCTGTATTACAAATGTATGAAACAACCTGACTGAAAGAGGTCGGTCGGGAGGGGAAAGGTGCTGACTTCAGTAACCTTTGGGGTAAGAATGAAGGCAAAAGGAAATCCGCACATAAGCATTGTATTCTACCTGATAAAGTTGTTTTCCACGAGACTGCAGGTTAACAACTGTGACACTGATACACGTGCCTACTATAAAGTGATGGAGGTGATGGGAACCAAGTTTCTCACCGTTGAAGTCGTAATTTACAGATAAGCAAGGGGAAGAGGCCAGAACGACCCACAGGGTGATGGATTAGTATTGGAGACAAGCGTAAGAACTCACGTTTAGCTTAATACAGACAAGATGGTTACATACAGAAATATTTATAGGTCTGTATATATCATAGATATGTTCAGACAAGGGTTAGTATGCACACACGTTTCTTTACTCTGCCAGATGAGAAGGCCTAAATAAAGGAAACCCTAGTAGCAAGAAGCACATCTAGCACTCAGATCTTGGTTTCTCCATGCTGTAGTAAAAGGAACAAGGCTCTTTGGAAAAATGGCCAATTCCAGGACTGGGACAGGAAGAGCCCGTTTAAGATGAGCCTACTTCATCGTGTGGTGCCAAAAAAGAAAGAAAGTACTTAACAAACAAAAAGAAACACGCACTGATGGAGTTATATCAAAGAGGCACAGAAGGCGACTGAAAAAGCTCCCAATGGCCAAAGCTGGAACAATTTGAGCAAAAAAAAAAAAAAAAAAAAAAAAAAATAGTGTTAGATTACAACCCAAAGTATAAAATTAATATCCGTAAGTCCATACTGACATACACGATTGAAAAAACTAATAAATGAGGAAGAAAGACGAATCTCCCATGCAGAAGAATTCCAAAGAGTTCAGGTAGACAGTCTGCCCTAAAGGTAAGGGAGCATTACTCCCTATGAAGTGTGGGCTACGCACAGGAACTCCCTTTCAGAGTACCTTCCAGAGGTATGGGAAGGAACTTAAGAGAGTAACTGCACAGGTGAGCAAGGTCTACAACAGCAAATGAGAGGACCGACTAAGGTGCTAGCACTATTCATGATTTCTAAACCTTCCACTGCTACAGCTAAAAATGTTGTTCAGACAAGAAATACATCTTGAAACTTTTAACAGCTTCCGCCAATAATAAATTACGTCAAACCCCAGTTTTAGCATTTACTATCATATAGGTTTAGTCTTCAGAAAGATATTATTATTTCCCTGGAAATAGGTACAGTTTAAAGAGCAGAACAGGCAACAAACAGAAGCATTAACAAAAAAAAAAAAAAAAAAAAAAAAAAAGGATATTAACCCATTAAAACTACAACACCACAACTGACACCCATATTCTAAATTGCTAATGGACTTGAAGTCAAATCACTTGTCTCAGAAGCTAGGCTGCTCCAAATATGTAATAAGAAATACACAGATTCCTATACATCACTGAATTTTATGAAAGCCATCTTTTAGATGTAAGTCAGCCCTGAGGCTCTTGGAAATGAAGCTCCCTGTCTTTAAAAGTAATCGTGTAGGAGAGCAATCCCACAGTGACAGGGAGACAAACTGTCAGTCCACGGCACATGAGGTGGGGAGCCTGTCCAACGTCGGGCAGTCAAAAGCTAACTAAATGACTCTGAAATGAACCCGAATTCTTCCACAATTTCAGTTTAGTACGTCATTCTAGGACTCACTAAATCCAATGTGTGCATTCATTCATTAAAAATGTATTTATCAAAGACATAATACATATGGACTTAATAATGGGCATGTTCTCAATAAGTAAATAACCAAAAGACCACGTTAACCCTAAATATAAATCAATCCTGCTTGCTGTACAAGCTTGAAATCTTTTTCCAAACTGCAGCTACCTTCTGAGTTTCCAATTTTAATCATGTCATCCATTCCTGGGACCTCCCATTTAATAACCTCCCATTTGCTTCACTGTTTGTTCTTCTGTGAGTCCACCCATGACCAACATACCCTACCACAGGCATTATTCTCGTGTCTCAATGCCCGTGGAAGTTAACAGTCTTCTCCCTCTGTAAAACCCGCATCTATTTATACAGGTATGGGCTACCTTATAATTATTGAGGAAAAAAGAAGCCACAGGACTATCTACTCTGACCCCCTACTACATCCAGACAAAGAAACAAGAAACCCAGGAGTCAATTAAGTAATACAATCATCATGAAACTATGGAGTTATAAACTGATTCACAAACTATCTTCTTAGCCCCTAGGTCGATGCTATTTTTATGCTATGATAAGAGTATCAGCTAATCATCTAATTCATCGTTTAAATATCCTCACTTTCGAATATCTCTAGGATATACAAGTCACTAAACAAGGCAATATAAAAAACAAACTATTCAATGCATGGTTTTCAACAGCTTTTCTTAAAACCTATTTTGCTGCATTCTTTTTCATTCCAACATGTTTTCTGACAATTAAAATATGAATGATTTCCTTTTCTCCCTTGTGGGAGCTTCAATGACCTAATTTTTTTTTTAAAAAAGCAGATTTGATAAATGGAAAACAATCTCAGTAAAGGCAGGTAAGAAGCTATTTTCCAAAAAGTACATCTGGTTGTTTCCGCAGTACTGATTAATAATGATTTACTATTCCCCAAATGGTAACTCAATCAATACTTCCAAGTTTTGCAACAGGTTAAATGGCAGCTGTGGAAATGGGCTGATGGTGAACCTGAACTATTGATTCCCTTGGCTCTCTGTGAAGATGGGACAGCCGGAACCCCTAGATCACTCACTTCTGGCTAGGAAATCTGGAAAAAATTCTGGGCCAGGCACCTGGGTGGCTCAGTCGGTTAAGATCTGACTTGGGCTCAGGAGTCCCCAGCTGGTGAGCTCGAGCCCCGCCTCAGGTGAGCCCTGCTTCTCTCTCTCTCTCTCTCTCTCTCTCTCTCTCTCTCTCTGCCCCTCGTGGGACTCTCTCTGTCTCTCGCTCCCTCTCTCTCCATCCTTGCTCACTTGCACCCTCTCTCACTCAAAACAAAACAAAACAAAACAAAAAGCAAATGAAAAAAAATTCTGGGGGCGCCTGGGTGGCTCTGTCGGTTAAGCGTCCGACTTCGGCTCAGGTCATGATCTCACGGTCCGTGATTTCGAGCCCCGCGTCGGGCTCTGTGCTGACAGCTCAGAGCCTGGGGCCTGTTTCAGATTCTGTGTCTCCCTCTCTCTCTGCCCCTCCCCTGTTCATGCTCTGTCTCAAAAATAAATAAACGTTAAAAAAAAAAAAAATTCTGGGCCTACCATGTGTCCAATACCATAAACTGAACTGATTTAACTAAGATTCTTCATGCTTGTCTATGAACATACACACATTTGCTGAATCAGCTGACCTAAAAGCGCAATAGGCTTCCCTCAAATGCGATCCCTTAGCTCAAACTTTTTTTTGGAAAGAATACAGGAATTTGAGTGTTAGAGTAAGGCGATAAAAACAAAGAACAATGAGTAAATTTGTGAAATGAGAAATCAGCAGAACTCCTGGTTATGTCTCCCCTGGGCATTCAGCAACATCCCTGAAACCCAGACTCATGGGCTTATGACGCCATATGTTTCAATATGCTATTACCTGGATACCTGTTGGTTTTTATAAGTAGCAGCCAGAAATTACCTTTATGGCAAACGTATGTATTTTCAGCAAATACAGACTTGTCACCCTCACCCCCACTAGGTCAGAAAGATCCACATCTTACAACAGCCCCTTCGCTTAATTCTCCAAGGGGCTCAGTCCCCCAGCCTCGGAGAGGCCTCTCCAAGTCAGTGACCATTCTGTATTTTTATTTCCTTAAGAATCCTATTTCAATACTTGGGATTGTCGCATTTCTTCAACGTTTTACCTAAAGCCTATTAATTGTTAACACCCTTCAACCGCTACTTAAAAACACAGAAGGTGATACAATTACAGATTGTAATTACGCAGGAAAGTACACTTTATTTGAGAACCAACAGAGGCACAATGACACAGGTATCATGTAAATCAACAGCTCTCAAATTTCTTGGTCTCAAAATCCCTTTAACTTACAAATCTTATTGAAGACCGGGAGATTTTGCTTACTGGAGATATAAGGAGTTTAGGAGATATTTATTGCACTAGATGTTAAAACTAGTATTTTTAAAAAGATGTATTTGTTATTCGCTTAAAAATACCAATGAATCCAGTACATGTTAACATTGTTAAAAAAACAACTACTATATTTTCCAAAAAAATTTAGTGAGAAAAACGGCACTGATTTACATTTCTGGAAATCTCTTTGAAGTCCAGCTTGGCAGAGGAGAGTGGAATCTTCTATCCGCTTCTGCATTTGCTGTCATCACGCAGCCTCTGGGAAACATCCCCACAAATTCATAAGAGGATGAGACAATACAGAAGAGAAAAACGCTAATAAAATATAATTTTGACCTCGAGGATCCCTTGCTAAGGCTTCAGGGACCACCAGGGATTGCAGGATGTTTCTGAGAAGCCCTCGCATAAATGAATTTTTAAAATCTACAGGCAGCGGGGAAAGGTATAAGCAGAAAGCAGTAAGCTACCACAGAAAGGGAGGAGGGCTGAGGGACTCGAGTCCAGGATTCTGAATGAAAGGATCTGGATTTGAGCCCTAACTCCACAGTACACTTTCTGGCTATTTAACCTCAGCAAGGCAATAACTACTTTCAAAAGTACCCATTTCTGCCATTGTTTTGAAGTAGGCTCCATGCCCAACGTGTGGCTTGAACTCACAACCCTGAGATCAAGAGTCGTGTGCTCTAGGGCCTGAGCCAGCCAGGCGCCCCGGTGTTTCTGCATTTTAAAAACAGGAATCATACTACTGCTCACCCTCAAAGGGCACTGTGAAAAACAAATGATAACGTAAAAATAAAAGCAGACCGTGAGCAAACTTGGGTCGGTTTTGCTTTTGGTTTTAAGGGGTCTGAATGGCACATCCTCAAAGACTACGTCTATGAAATTACATCAGTAGCTCATTTAACAGAAGTTACTTAAAACTGATAGCAGTGATCTTTAATTTCCTCATAAATAAGTCAGTGATGTGATTAACAGTATTTCATCATTTATCTTTCTCACGCCTGCAGTTTGCACAGTTCCGCATATGTGAGAGGGTAAGCAGAGCTGTTTTTCAGAAGCTCCTCCATTTCCAGGATTTAGCTGATAACAGGAAAAAATATAATAAAGCCCGCCATTAGCTATAGAAAAGAAAAGAATGTCTTAAACATTGGGGAAGAATGGCAAGGTTTATGGATAAATGAGCTACGCGGTACGATACCGAAGGCTCTACGTAGAAATGACATCAATATTAATAGGCCAATCCAGTCTTCTAGTTAAACTGCTCCCCAAATGGGTATATTTACTCTGATGAAGTACACCTGTCTCCTGACCCACCTGCCTCCACATACTTCAGTTATGCTTAAAACAAACACTATTAAGACTCAAAGGGGGCGCCTGGGTGGCGCAGTCGGTTAAGCGTCCGACTTCAGCCAGGTCACGATCTCGCGGTCCGTGAGTTCGAGCCCCGCGTCAGGCTCTGGGCTGATGGCTCGGAGCCTGGGGCCTGTTTCCGATTCTGTGTCTCCCTCTCTCTCTGCCCCTCCCCCGTTCATGCTCTGTCTCTCTCTGTCCCAAAAATAAATAAAAAAAAAATAAAAAATAAAAAACGTTGAAGACTCAAAGGAACAGACAAAGAGGGAGTCATTCGTCAGGCACCAGAGGCAGCATCTGTTGGAGAGACTTAATCACAGGTTCAAAGACAGTAACAGGGAAAGTCTTCACAGGGTTTAGGAGAGCAGAACCTGAGTTGTCCTCGCAAGGCATCCCCGAGGACCTCTCCCAAATCACACCTGTTCACACAAAAATCTATAATTAGACAATATGTGCCCCGAATTTTTTTTAAAACAAGTTTACGGAGGCCCCCACAGGTAATTACCTTAAGCACCTGATTAAAAGTCTGCACTGTTTTAAAATAATTTATTCTTCCAATTGCTTCACCTTTGTGAAGTGTTTCATGAAACACTGCACTGAAGGTCAGATTCCTTTTAAAAATAAACACCCAAAAATGTGCTAAACCACTACGATATCGAAATCTACCTGATTTCTTAAAAAGAAAACCCAAAACTAAATTTGAAAATTTGAGATGATATGGTCTATAAGAAATAAAGAAAATAAACGAAGTTGGAAAATACAAACAGGAACACTCTTGGTTCCTACATATCACACAGCTGCACAAGCAAGTGATTTAAAAACCAAACATAGGGGCGCCTGGGTGGCTCGGTCGGTTAAGCGTCCGACTTCGGCTCAGGTCATGATCTCACGGTCCGTGGGTTCGAGCCCCGCATTGGGCTCTGTGCTGACCGCTCAGGGCCTGGAGCCTGTTTCAGATTCTGTGTCTCCCTCTCTCTGTGACCCTCCCCCGTTCATGCTCTGTCTCTGTCTCAAAAATAAATAAACGTTAAAAAAAAAAATTAAAAAAAAAAAAAACAAACATAACCAGTTCCTAGTCTGTTGGCAATCAATCAGTACACTAAAGATGCCCAACCAATTAAACACTTATATTGATCACCATCTACATTCCAGTTCAAAGACAATTACAGTTAAATGATGCTAATAAAAAAGTGCATATAAAAGTAACTATTTTCTGTTATTCTATTCTTCTTGAGAGAGAGAAAGGGAATTCGAGAAGGGGAGAAGGACAGAGGCTTTCGAAAGGGGGTGGGGAAGGATGGGAGGGGGAGGGAAAGGGAGAGAGAGAGAATATCTCAAGCAGGCTCCACGTTCAGCACAGAGTCCAATGCGGTGTTGGACCCCACCATTATGAGATCATGACCTGAGCCAAAATCAAGAGTTGGACGCTTCACTGACTGAGCCACCCAAGGGCCCCGTTATTCTGTTTTAAGCAACACTTTCTCTGCTCATAAAGAAAGCCTATGAAAGCTAATTTTACTAAGTAACATAAATGACATAATTCCTATAGCCTTAAGCTGAGGAAGAATTCCTTTGATGTTCCTATTCACACAATTCTCTCGAGTTCTATACAGTACTTTATACTGGGTAATCCTCCAAATGCCTCAATTTCATCAGAATCCCTGAGTTAATAAAGATTATCTAGTCATTAGAAAGGAACAAACCATACCAACTGCTTCAATTTTTGTTGATAATCTCAATAAACAACTAAATAGAATCTAACTTAAAAATTTGAATCCGCTCAGACTGAATTAAGATCATGACAACCTCTGTTCACTTCCAAATTGGGAGAAGGAGCCAAATTAAACAAAACTGTAAAATAAAAGAAGTTAATTACAGTACATTCACATGAGGAACTATTATGTAGTAGTTAAAAACTATTCTTACCGAGAGTTTTTAATAACATTATAAACATTTCTCCAAGTAAAACTGTGACGTAAGGTGGCATATATGATCCAAACCACATGAAAAATGTCTTTCTCCATGTATGTACCTACAACCCCCACACAAACTTAAAAAGATGGAAAAAAAACATCGAGGGCTGTCACCACAGGGTTCATGAATGATACTTTTCTTAGTCTTCTCCACTTTCCACATTTTTTAATGAAAATGCACGAATGTACAATCAAGAGCTTTAAAAACCAAGGTTGAAGAACTACTAGTGTTAAAAAGAAGTGTGGTGGGGGGCGCCTGGGTGGCTCAGTCGGTTGGGCGTCCGACTTCAGCTCAGGTCACGATCTCACGGTCCATGAGTTCGAGCCCCGCGTCGGGCTCTGGGCTGACGGCTCAGAGCCTGGAGCCTGCTTCCGATTCTGTGTCTCCCTCTCTCTCTGCCCCTCCCCCGTTCATGCTGTGTCTCTCTCTGTCTCAAAAATAAATAAACGTTTAAAAAAAAAAAAATTAAAAAAAAAAAAGAAGTGTGGTGGCTGCAATCTGATAAAGGCCAAAGAAATTACCGGGCGTCCTTGAAGCGCAGTTCTGGGCTTGATTTTCTATTGATGGGAGTTATTTTACAATCTGTTTGGGGCAGAGGTTAACTTACAGATTTCTGTCCAGTGGAACAGATAACCCAAAAGGTTGCAGTTTAATGCCCTGTAAGCCAGTAATCAGTTGTTTTTATCTAGCCTAGCAATCTCATCTCAATCTCTTATTCAATTAAATTGTGTGTGTGTCTATATATGTGTATCAGCATATTTTCACAAACGCTCCCTGCATCAGTTTTAATATGCTACTGGTTCTTGTGCTAATTAATGAGTCAAGTAAAATATAACACGTGTTCGTGCTCTATCTGCATGAAGATCGTGATTGTACCTTTCTGAAGATTTAGTTTAGCAATTCTGGCAGTCGGCCACCGAGCAGCTCAAGTGAACTCGCTTGGTGGACACAGAAGGGCCCCCAGGGTCTGTGAAGCCTCATCTTTTCTGGGCTCTCAAAGACATTTCCCCGGAGCAACAGAGCTTCAGCTTGGCTGTGTTTCTCTTCTTCTCCCTCTCTACGAAGTCTGTGCTTTTGTTTTCGTTTCTGGTTCTTCTACTACCAGTGAGCACGTCCCCCTTAGTGGCAGTAATATCTGGATTCGGTTTACGGTCTGTTGGATGGATGACGTAGATCTATTCTCTGCTGGATGAGAGGAGACGGAGACTCTGGTTTGTTAGTCCGCGTCTGTGTATTTGTCGAGTTCAATCCTTTAAGGAGAACAACAGCTCCTTGAGATCTGAATCCATGACTTTGTGTCCACTTGTGACCTGTAGCTCAAGTTGCAGAGCTGAAGCTCAGAGATCTACTACATGTTTGTGAATTCGTGGTTCAAAAAAGTCTTTATTTCTCATTGTAGGTGAAATATTTTCCTCCCTTCAGAGGGTATTAACGAATCACACTACCAGGTCTCCTTATTAGAGGAGCTCTGTTAAATTGATTTACAGGCACGAGTACACATTTACGTAAATCAAATATTCTCCAAATTCACAGAAAATAAACTCCTTACAGAAACTGCTAGCTCAGAAACATTTTTAAGATAAATCAAACTGGCTTAATGATTTGGATTTAAGAAAGGAAAAAGGTAGGCCTTTTCTCAGATTAGTATTAAGTATAATATAGGAATAGATTTTTAAAATAATCCTCAGAGTTTGTTTCCTAATGAAGACGATGGTCTACACTTCCCAAACTACTCTCTGGTTTGTTCATCAAAAAAGTTAACATCGTTCCTACATAATGCTCGTGATTCGAAATTTTAAATTTGTGTTCAACTGAATTAAATTGCAATTCTGACATTTAAAAATATTTCATAATTGTGGTGAAATACACATAACATTTACCATCTTAACCATTTTTAATGTACAATTCGGGGGCACCGAGTGTACATTCACGCTGTCGTGCAACCATCACCACCCACCCACAAAACTTTCTCATCATCCCAAACCGAAACCCCGTATCCACTAAACAGTAACACCGCCCCCTTCCCCCGCCCCCCCCAGACCTTGGTAACCTCTGTTCTACTCTCTGTCTCTATGAATTTGCCTACTCTAGGTACTTAAGGTAAGTGGAATCACACAGTATTTGCCTTTTTGTGACTGGCTTACTTCACTTCGCATAATATCCTTAAGGTCCATCCATGATGCAGCCTGTGTCAGAATCTCCTTTTTTAAGGCTGAATATTATGCCATGTTATGCACATACCACGTTTCGTTTATCTCTTCATCGGTCCAGAGCCACCTGGGTTGCTTCTACCTTCTGGCTATTGTGAATAATGCCTCTGTAAACAGTGGTTTGTAATACCCGAGTCCCTATTTTTAATTTTTTGTGTATATACCTAGAAAACTGCTGGATCATGGGGTAAATCGATTTTCAATTTTGTAAGGAACTGCCTCTGGTTTCCCAGAGAGGCTGCACCGTTTTACAAGCCTACCAGCAGTGCACGGGTTTCAATTTCTCCACATCCATGCCAACCTTTGTTGTTTGCTGTATTTTTGATAAGAGCCATCCTAATGGGTGTGAAGGTGGTATCTTATCGTGGTTTTAATTTGTAGCTCCCTAATGATTAGTAATGTTGAGCAAATGACAAACATTTTTATGTGTTAGGTTTTGTGGCGGCTTAAATGGAACTTCTAAGATTCTTATAGAATTTTAAAACATGGATTAATAGGGGTGCCTGGGTGGCTCAGTCGGTTAAGTGTCTGACTTCAGCTCAGGTCATGGTCTCACAGTTCATGAGCTCAAGTGCCCTGCACTGGGCACTGTGCCGACAGCTCAGAGCCTGGAACCTGCTTCAGAATCTGTGTCTCCCTCTCTCTCTGCTCCTCCCCCACTCATATGCGGTCTCTCTCTCTCTCTCTCTCTCTCTCTCTCACACACACACACACACACAAACAAATTAATAAAATAAAAAACATTAAAATTTTTTTAATGTGGATTAATATAAATCAACAAATCTGACAGACAACCTTTGGATAACTAAGTAGTTTCTAAGCAAGAATGAATACTACAACACTGAGTATAATATTTATAAACTTGTCCTGCTTGATTTACACATGCTATAGAATGACTGTATCTTCGGATCATGTCATTAAACATGCTCATCTTTGCTACTGTGAGAAGATGTAAGAGGGATGCATAAGAAATTTGTGGTGTTTGTTTTTAGGTACTTTCCCAGTCTGCTCAGATGCTTCTAGATGACAGAGTTCTCAATGACCCACCTCTGAGTTTTGAGAACCCAAAGCTATTACTTTATTAAAAGATATAATTCATATGTACAGTTGAGACCATATTGAAGGCAAAAATAAGAAACACATTTGGGTAAGCAAGATAACAGGAAAACACTTGTTTTTATAGAAGAAAGTGAACACAATTGTTCTAAGTGTCCGCTTGCTTCAGAACATAAAGCACAATGAAAGACAGAGCTGGAGGGACTACAAGTTTTAAGTTGAGTAAAATGTGTATTATTTGCCTAATTTCTTTTTTTTTTTTTTTTTAACATTTATTTATTTTTGGGACAGAGAGAGACGGGGAGGAGCAGAGAGAGAGGGAGACACAGAATTGGGAGCAGGCTCCAGGCTCTGAGCCATCAGCCCAGAACCCGACGCGGGGCTCGAACTCACGAACCGTGAGATCGTGACCTGAGCCGAAGTCGGACGCTCAACCGACTGAGCCACCCAAGCGCCCCTATTTGCCTAATTTCTAACATTTGAGTCTGAAAAGCAGCTACAGTTGACCCTCGAACAACATGGGAGTTGGGACACCAACATACCCCCAGCACAGTTGGAAATTCACAAGTAACCTTTGACTCCCCCAAACAACTACTAGGAGCCTACTATTGACAGGAAGTCTGATAATAGAAACAGTCAATTATTTTATGTTATAGGTATTATACTGTATAAGAATACAGTAATAAAGTAATATAATAAAGTAAGCTAGGGAAAATAAGATGTTATTAATAAAACCATAAGAAAAAGAAATACATTTACAGTACTGTAAAAAAAAAAAAGTCTGTGTATTAATGGATCCACACAGTTCAAACCTGTGTTGCTCAAGAGTTAACTGTATAAAATGTGTTAAAATGTTGGCTAAGTTCACTCAGTTTTGAAGGAGCTCTTTATTTGAGATACCCCTACTCTATAAGTGAGAAAGTGAGGCTCAGGGTAATGAAGGGGCTTGTCCAAGGTCACAAGACCCATTTACAGGAATGAGAAGGGCGGAAACCTGGAATTCTCAACCTCAGTTCGGTGTTTTTCTCACTGGCCACTGCTTCTGTGGTGTCCCATGTCAAAACAATCATAATATTTAACATGTTCTAGTCAATGCAATGAATTAAGGTATTTTCAGCAACTTACTAAGCCAAGGATGAATCAAGAAATGTATTTCTCAGTGACATAAATCATAGGAAATGAAATGCTTCAAAGCAAGCACAAAAGTTTACCCTAACATTTATAACTGAAAACTAGAAGTACTGTAAAGACGAAAATTTGAACTTTACAAAGAGCTTAAATCACGGAGGAATGGTTTATAGCAAATGTGTTTTAGTAAGTGTGACAGGAATAAGAAAGGAATTTATTTTTGCATTTTCATCACAGCATACATAAAAATGAAGATGTTAATCTGTTAATGGTTTTCTTTACTTTGACATTCCCTTATATTTTTAAATCCTAGCTATCCAACAAAAAGACTTCTGGTGAGACACCACAAAACACTTACAAGGAAAAATAACAGAACTCCAAACTTCACAATTCTACAAATGAGTCCATATTTATTAAACTCTACAACAAACACCTTAGACTCGAGAGTCACGATCTTAACAAAGGGCCCCCCTCCTTCACACCAGTTCAGTCAAGAATCTTGCTTCTCCGGTCTTTCTTACAGAGGGGGAAAGCAGCCCCCAGTGACAACCCAAACCGATATTTTTACTTAGAAGTGAATGACTGCAAACATCAAACAAGACTGACATCCCCGTGGAAACTAATCCACCCCAGGATTTTCCATTCAAACATCTTCTGAAGCATTCACGCACACTTAATGGGTAATGAAAATTGTCCAGGCAGATGACCCTAATTTTGAACACAGTTGGAAGATCCTCGGACCAATGATGAAAACCACTACCTGCTTAAAGGAAGAAGACTGATCTGCCAAAACGATATCTTGAATGGACTTCGGTTTTAAGATGCCTAAATGGATCTAAGTCCCATGCCAGAAAAATCTTCAACAAGGAAATTTATGGCATCTTTCTACTTAATGTCTGGTTTTCTATTCTGGTATGCTTTCTTTTATTCTCAGAATAAATTTTGATATATATATATATATATATATATATATATATATATATATATATATTTTTTTTTTTTTTTTTTTTTTTTTTTACTTACAGGAGGTTGGTTTCCCTAAAAAGACTTCCAGATAATATAACTTCACTATAAAAAAAAGGTTTCAAATAACACTGGCTCAACTATCATGTGATGTCCAGAAACAAGCTGGAAGCAAGTTTGTCTACTCAACAACAGTTACTGAGTGCCCGAGTGAGCCCAGAACACTATTCTGACTGCCACATGAAAGACTTGGTTCAAGCACGATCTACTGAGGCGAATAGAGTGCAAAAAGGAAGGTCTTCAGTTCAACAGATTCTCTGTCAGTGGCCTCACTAGCAGTCCCGCCCCAGCCACAACTGCCCAATAACCTCCAGACCTGACCAGATGGGAGAGTAATCACATGATCATCCCAGTGCACTCGGGGATCTGGCTCCAGAATTCTCACCGGTGCTTCTGCCCGACACCACTCAACCTGATTCCACAGTATGTGGGACTCAGCCTGAAAATGACAGAACTCTTTCCCAAGCCACGGAACTAGGAAAAAAACAGCATTTATATCTCACTTTTGCCCAGTGGATCAAGCCACGGCCTAGCTTTTGTTTTCTGATTGTTCAGTACCAAGAGCAGCCTGATGACCGTTCTCCAAGATCTAGCCCCCGTTCAGACACCTCTGTCTGCCCTGGTCCCGGCCCTTGAAACACAACTGGTGCTCCCAGACACCCTACCAGACAGCAGGTGAAAGCTTCCCCCAGGTCACCAGCTCAACCCTCTCCCTAGCCCTCTCTCCACAGATCTCCAGGTCAAGCCAGCTCTCTGGATATCTCAGCATCCCCCTTATTCGGTAAAATTGTTTGCACTCTCTCCCTCCCCAAGTTTAGGGGCTCAACGTTCTCCACCTCACCCTCCACGACCACCTCTATGAGGTCCCTCCAATGCCAGAGGACCCAGTTTGGGGAAGAGCCATCCCCTCTTCCGAGCTCTGGCCGCTGGAGAGATCCTGCCATCTACCAGAGCCACCCCCAGCAGTGATACTTGATTTGCTGACAGACTGCAGAGATGGTTACTTTCTCTTGGTCCTTTTTTTTCTCGACGGCAAAACGAATGCTCCCAGCCAGTGACTCAGGGGGCAGATCCCCACCCCTGCTACGTGCAGCTTGCCATCGGTGCATATCCACACACCTAACTGGACACACTGCCCCAGTTTACCACAGAGCTCCAAGTGAGAAGGAAAAGAGCTCTCAACTTCAAAAAAAAAGCTTGGAGAAAGGGGGCCGGGGGGTGTCTGGGTGGCCAAGTTGGTTAAGGGTCTGACTTCGGCTCAGGTCACACTCTCACGGTTAGTGAGTTCAAGCCCCCTGCTGGGCTCTGTGCTGACAGTTCAGAGCCTGGAGTCTGCTTCGGATTCTCTCTCTCTCTCTCTCTCTCTCTGACCCTCCCCCACTCATACTCTGTATAAGACGGTCTTCTAAGCTATCAAAAAATACTAATGGCTAACATGTAAATTGAGACTATTAACTACATAGTTAATATTTAAATATTAATTAAAACATATCTATTTCAATACAGAATACCACCTTGCTGAATACTGCAAGTGTGCACCTGTCTACACCACAACTAGGGACATGGCAAAGATGCAAGATGTCAAGCTGAATCAGATCTTTTCTACACATGTTAGAAAACTAAAGGATGAAGAAATGATATACGCCTTTTCTCCCCAGCTTTATTTACACACGACAAAATTCACCCATTTTAAGTGTAGAATTCGGTGATTTTTTTTTAATTTTGTGAATTTTAATATTCATTTATTTTTGGGAGACAGAGAGACAGAGTGCAAGCAGGGGAGAGGCAGAGACAGAGGGAGGCACAGAATCTGAAGCAGGCTCCGAGCTGTCAGCACAGAGCTCAACACAGGGCTCAAACCCATGAAGCATGGGATCGTGACCTGGGCCGAAGTTGGACGCTCTGACTGAGCCACCCAGGTGCACCTGCATTCTGTGATTTTTAGCAAATTTATAGAATTGTGGAACCATCACCACAGTGAAATTTGGGACCATCTCTATCACCACCCCCCCCAAAATTCCTGTGAGACCCATTTGCAGCCAGTCCTCTAGTCCTACCTCTAATCCCATTGATCTGCTTTCTGATTCTCTGAATTTCCCTTTTGTGGGTGATTCATTTAAACGAAAACACACAATATGCAGCCTCCTGTGTCTGGCTTCTTTCACCGAGCATAATGTTTTTAAGGTTCAACCATGTCGCAGCCTGGATCAGAATTTGTGCCTGTTTATTGCTGAACAGTATTCCACTGGACGCATGGACATTTAGCCATTCGCCATTTGATGGACATTGGGAATTATTTCCAGGTTTGGCCATTATGAATAACGCTACTGTGAACTTTCACATCCAAGTCTTTGTTTGGATGTATACTTTCCTTCTGCTTGGGTATATTCCTGTATTTTGGGGTCATATAGTATCCCTATCTTTAATATTTTGAGGAAATGTGAAACCACAGCTATAGCATTTTAACAATCACGCCACAATGTATACAGTTGCCAATTTCTCCACATCTTGCTGACACCTGTTACTGTCTTCTGATTATCGCCATTCTAGTGGGTTTGTGGTGGTATCTCTTTGTGGTTTTAATCTGCCTTTCCCTAATGGATGGTGAGCATCTTTTCATATGCTTATTAACTATTTGTATGTTTTCTCTGGTGAAATATATAATCAAGTTTTTGCCTATTTTTTCAAATGTTTATTTATTTTGAGAGAGAGTAAGAGTGAGTGGGGTAGGGGGAGAGAATCCCAAGCAGGCTCCACACTGTCAGCACAGACCTGATGTGGTGCTCAATCCCACAAACAGTGAGATCATGACCTAAGCCAAAAATAAGAGTCGGATGCTTAACCAACTGAGCCATCCACGTGCCCCTATTTTTTTTTTAACTACACTGTTTACCTTATTATGAGTTCTTTCTGTTACTGAATCTAAATTAATTCCATTTAATTTTTTTTTAATCTTTTTTTTTAAATGTTTATTTTTGAGAGTGAGAGACAGCACGAGTGGGGGAGTGGCAGAGAGAGTGGGAGTCACTGAATCGGAAGCAGGCTCCAGGCTCTGAGTGCTCAGCATAGAGCCCAAGGCAGGGCTCAAACTCACAAACTGTGAGATCATGACCTGAGCTGAAGTCTGACACTAAACCGACTGAGCCACCCAGCGCCCCTAATGTTTATTTATTTTTGAGAAGTGTGGGGGGGGGGGAGGGGAGAACGAGAGAGAGAGAACGAGCACGAGTGCAGGAAGCAGCAGAGTGAGGATAACACAGATTCCGAAGCAGGCTCCAGGCTCCGAGCTGTCAGCACTGAGCCCGATGCAGGGCCTGAACCCACGAACCATGAGATCATGACCTGAGCCAAAGTCAGACGCTTCATCAACTGAGCCACCTAGGTGCCCCAATTCCATTTTGACCAGAGATTATTTCAATCCTTTTCAATTACTAAAATTTGTATAATGGCACAAATCTGTATAATGGTATGGATTATAATCCATAATATATAATGGTCTCATCTTAGTGAATGTTCCCTGTGTATCTGAAAAAAATATGTAGTTTGTAATTCCTGGGTATAGTGTTCAATAGAACTTAATACCTACATATGACCCCTAGCTACATACATGCTTCGGACAGTGCAGATACAGAACACGTCCATATAGCAGAGTTATGGTTCAGATCGTTTCTATTTAGTGTCATCAACAGGGCTGGATTCAAGTGGACAACTTGCTATTCGTTTTCTGTTCATCTCACTTATTCTTTGTTCACCTTTCCTTCTTTTTCTGCCTTTCATGAGACTGAAAACATGTTCTCATGGCAATGATCTCCACTATCGGCTTATCAACTGTATCTCCTTGTTTTTAAGGCTGCCCTAAGGCAGCAGTCTTCGACAAGGAGCCAATTTACCCCTCTGGGACATGTGGCAAAGTCTGGAGACATTCTGTTTCAACTCAGGGGGAGGGTGCTAATGGCACCTACCAGGTAGAAGCCAGAGATGTCGGTAAGAAAGACCCCATGCCCAAGACAGCGCCCACAAAAAAGATTTAACCGATCCCAAGTGCCAAGAGTGCCAAGCTTGAGAAACTTGCTCTTGGGTTTACAAAATACATCTCGAACTTATCACTGTCTTCCTTCAAATGTTGTATCACTTCGGGTAGTATAACAATCTTACAGCATTACCACAGGAGGGGGGATGGGTGAAACAGGTGATGGGGATTAAGGAGCGCACTTGTCACGATGAGCACCGAGTGATGTCTGGAAGTGTCGAATCGCTATATTGCACACCTGAAACTAATACAACACTGTACGTTAACTAATTGGGATTAAAAACTTTTTAAAAAAGGATATTATGGCAGTATTCCATTTTCTCCTTTCTACCTTGTTACTGTTGCCACAAACCAACAGCTGTGACGTTGAGCTCAGCCAATCTACCTCTCTGGGCCCAATTTTTCTTAGAACGAAATTGGGAACATCTATGCCACCGACACCCTGTGAGAATTAAAACAGCAGAAGCCAAGAGCTTAGCTTGGTACCCATCCGCTACAGGTGCCAACATTTCGCTAAGCTATTACGATACCTGTTGAATGAAGACTTTAACTGGTTCGAAATCAAGGAACAGAAGGACACACCTGAACAGAAACCTAAGCAACCTACATGCACACAGGGTGAAGCGTCAGACAAACACCTCTCCTACAGCTCTCCGCCTCCAAAGGGCCAACGAGACTGCACCCTACCGGACTGGCTGGCCAACTCCGATTCGGAAGAGAATTTCAAGAATCTTTTAGCCTCTGATATATAATCCCTTTTATTTACCTACATTTAATTGAAGACATCTGTAGGTGGTGCCACACAAAACGTAATTCAGACTCAGAAATGTCAATAAAAATGTCTGTGAGGGAGAGGTCCGATGTAAACCTAGCAGGGGAGCGCACATCAGCAGCCACAGAGCCACATGAAATTAGAAATATAATGGAAATATGTTGCCTGACTTGACGAGGTGATAAAAGCTCTTTTCCCATAAAGCTTAATGAGCTCTATTAGTTTTCAGCTTACAGGAATGTAAAAGGGTCAGCCCCACAGAGGGAAGTAACTGACTCCCCACACATGGCTCCATTCAAATGACAGCAGATCAAATTACTGATGTAATTACTATAACCTGACAATTTCGTTAGATTCATGTGGCAGTTAACTGTTTAGGACTTACAACAAAGGGACATGGTTCATTCACAGTTCTGTGGACAGAGTGAAGTTTAAAGTCTCCTTCGTTTTCAACTGCAAGTCTCATGTATTTTACAATCTCCACCAGAATTATTTTTCTTTTGATCAAATTTACGGAAGGTGTTTGGGTATTTACCACATGTGTAATTTTCCTTCTTCAGCTAAAACATAAGCCCAATGGCAAAATTAAACATTTAGGACTCCTAACACTCTCCAACTTTGGCTTGCTTTGGCTCTCAGGCTCTGCGTAGTGGCAAAGGGACCAGAATCCTGAGCTCAGTGCTGTTGGAAATCTGGGGGTAGCAGCCACTAACTCTGCCCACAGGCAGCCGCCCCGTGAAACTCCAGGCTAGCAAAATTTCAACAGAAAGCTCTCCAAGTATTTCCCAAATACTTCAAGAAAAGTAAAGCACATTGGTCATCTCTAATTTTGATTTTTTTTCCCCTTTCCCATGTCCATAAGCTCAGTACAAAAACAGATATTTAACCAAGTAAAACACAACTCTAGATTATTAAGCGGAAAAAGCAGATCGGTCAGAAGATGACAAAAACTATCACTAAAATTTCATCATATCTTCCCTTGTCTTTCACCAAAAATTAAAGTTTCCGTACATAGGGATTCCCAATATTTAGCCAGATGTGATTTTAAAAAATATTTGTTCGGTGCAACTCTAGGTGTATGGTTGTGAAAACTCTAAGCCCTATCCCTGAGAGCATCCAAAGATGGAAAAGACAAAGATCCTGATCTTCAACGGCTACAATCTTGCCAGGAAGACCGTTTACCATACTGAAACACGAATATTAGGCCTCGTGTGTGTTTAGCTGACTCCTGCCAAGTTATGGATAAAAAGCCTGCTGCTTGCGGCCTCAGCCCCGCCTGGCTTATTCATTCATTCGTTCATCCATCCACTCAACAAATATTTATCCACTGCCTCCGATGTACTACTTACTATACTTAGAAACACAAGGCAGCAAGAAAAACAGGGTCCTCTTTCATCGGGCTTGCATTTGAGAGAAGTCTGTAAGTGAAATCTATTCAGAAGTCTCTTTGCCACTGTTTAGTGATATTGCCCCAACGCAGTGGACATCAAGCCCCAGCCTCCTTATTCACTCCGTGTCCGAATCAGTCAGACCATTCTTCCTGGTTACTCCTCAGAAGCTCTTGCTGAAATCAAGCGTCCAGCCTTAAACCTCATCAGCATTCTCCTCACCTGAGCTCCTGCAATTTCCTCACCTGCCTTTTTCCCCCCCAAGACTAGACCCTGTTTGCACATCAATCAGAGACTTCCCTGATGTACTTCCCAAACGCTGACTATAAGAGCCACCGCTAAAAACCTACCAAGGTATCTCTTCTCCCCACTGTGGCTCCCTCACAGAAAAGAAAAGGGTAAAACAATGTAACATGTTGTGTATCTCCTTCCTAACTAATTTCTGTATGCTTAAATTATTTTTCAATTGAGATCTGCATTATAATTTTGCACCCTACCTCTATCTCAACATAGCAAAAGTATCTTACGTTGTTTTGTTCATCAATATGTACTCACCAACACGTATATGCAGGATGCCTATCTTAATGGCTGTAGAATGTTCTATCAATAATATGGCTAGCTGTACCATTATTTACTTGACCTTCTCCTAATGCTCCTCATTTACACTGTTTATAAATTTTTCACCATAATGCTATAATAAACATTTATGCCAGTTTTGTCCCCAACTTTATTTCTCTGGCAGTGATTCTTAGACAAGAATTATTCAAGCACACAACTGCAAGGTATGAATTTATAGGTCTTAACATAGATGCCTAAACCCATTTCTGTAAATGGTAAAGTTTAAAAACATCCCATCTCCCCAGGCATTCATTTAAAAAAAAAAAAAAAAAAGATATCTTGATAGGTAAAAAACCATGTATCACTATTGTTTTAAACTACATTTGTTTGATTACTTACAAGGTTAAACTTTTAAAACATTTATTACCATTTGTATTTCACATAAACTATCTCATAAAATCCAACCAAAAATCATGCAAAAAAATAGTACATTTATATTAAGTATAATAACCTTTTTATCACACTTTCCCCAAACTGCCTTTTAACTATACCTGTTTTCATGAAGAAAATTAAGGATTTTTAACAGAAGCAAATCTTATTTTTCTATCCTTTCCTTTGTGATACTTCTCATTCTGCTATGCTTTAAAAATGCTTCATCAACTAAAGAGGAGATTATATAATTTATACTGTCGTCAAGTTTCTTATGGTTTGGATTTTAATTTTTGCACTAAATTTTACTTAAAATTCTATGTGACAGGCATTGTGCTCAGTGTTTCCCATACGCTATTTCATTTCATTTTAATAACCATGAAGTCTTACCATTTCCACTTTTAGATTAACCAAAAAATGCAATGACTTACTCATGGGCCAACCAAGCCTCCATTACTCCCAAGTAAGAGAAGGGAAAGGCAGAAACAGAGTCTTACTGTGTGGGCTGCAGTACAGCCCAAGAGGAAAATACAAAATATTACTAAGGTTTGAGTAGCACTTTCAAAACCGCTGCCATGTCCACTGCTTCACTGGTGAAGGAGGAATTATCATTTGCATTCAAAGATAAGGAAAGCCAGGTTCAGGGAAGTTGCGATTTGCCCAGTGTGGCTAGTGAGGGAAGGTAGGCTCTGAAATCAAGCTTTGGTTCTGAGTGCAAGCATCTCTCCACACTCTCCTCTGCCTTCTCTTTCCTCCTCCTTCCTCAAAGCCTCACCCAACTTCTACAAGTTATCCTACAAGTTATCCGGATAACCGGTTATCCACATCAACTCACAGGACAGCTGCCGCCCTGAATACCTTTATCTCACAATGTTACCACTGCAGTCTCCTCTCTACACTGCAGAACCTTGATGATGGCTGAATGTGAAAGTGGATGAAGCAATGAGAGAGGGAGGGGAGGGGCACGAAGGGGAGGGAGGGGAGGGAGGGGAGGGAGAGGGGAGAGAGGGAGGGAGGAGGGAAAGGGAGAAGGAGGGAGAGGGGAGAGGAGGGAGGAGGGAAAGGGAGTCAGAGGGGGAGGGGGAGGGAGGAGGGAAAGGGAGACAGAGGGAGAGAACATGCCTGTGTTTAAGAGAAGCTCAGTAAGTCCTTTGCTCTTCCCTTATCAATTTGGGGGTTTGAAATAGCGCTCTTAAACCAACAGAAACTTCCCTGACAACGCCCCCTCCACCCATGACCCCTCTAGCTCTCTTTTAACGCCAGCACAGTTAAGACAGAGTAAGGCTAGTGTAACTTACTAAGGAAGCAGATACAATAAGGCTTTTTACAATGAAAGACTGATTTCAGTTTGCTTAAAGAAAGAAAATGTACTTAAAAAGAAGCAACGACCAGTTATAAAGGTGAACAGTTCTGTAACTTACTGGAATTCATCTCATTCATCAACATTCATACGTGTGAAAACAAAATGATCACCTCTAAACTATCAAATAAATGCCTAACAAAACATACCAATAGTGACGTGTCCAATTAGCAATTCTAGTATGAAGGTCAGTGAATAAACGCTTACCTCCAAAGGTGAGCTGCAAAGGAATCTTGTGAACTGCAGAGCCACATTTGAACCGAATCCATTTCATCCAATAAATGGGCAGCAAAAGACAACAAAAAAAGAAAAATTATTATTACATGTTTTTTCAGTAACAGCATCTAAAGTAAACCTTAAAGTCTCTAAAATTAATGGTTTTAATACATTGTGTAACTCATCCACAGGTAGAAAAAAGTTCAATCTACCCATAGCTGGTACTGAGCTACCTGAATTAAAGTAAACATTTTTAAAAACCTGTACAGAAACCAAATTAAAGCACAACAAATTAGTCCTAAAAGCTTTCATTTTTTAAAGTTTCATCTTACAACCCTTCCAAGGGAGGGATGAGCAACCTTCCTGATGATGAATGCCACTGGCAAAACTAAGTCAAGGCTGAGAGAAGGAAAAGACAGACACTAAAGGGGAACCAAGAAAAAAACTAACAAGTCAAGACCAGGAGAGGAGGCTGGGTGAGCAAGAGGGAAAAAGGGGAGTCACCCCCACCCGGGGGCCTGGCTGCCGTGATACCCCCTCCTGTCTTCCCTTCTCTTGTGCAGCCCACGTGCACCGTTGGTCTCTCTGCTGTCGCTTTCTTTGACACAGGGAGGCTTACAGAATTTCAGCTCAAATGTGAAACATGCTAAGCGTTATACACTTGCTGGTTCTCAGCATTTAAAGAAAAAAACAAAAATCTTGGAGGGGCAGCGGGGAGCCACGGACAGACCACAAAGCAAGCTGCTGGTCAGCTCAGAAATGAGGACTGTCACACAACTTCATACATATTCATGATGCTAATTCATAATGTTTTTTAGGTATTATTTATAAAATCAACATTTCAAATCCTCTGAGAGTTACTTGAGAGTTACTGTAATAATAAAATGCCCAAGTAGTATAAACTCTTGATCTTTCTAAATGCAAAACAACCACAATAAAATGCAATAGCAGGCCCGTTTCCAAGCACTCTTGAACTTCCTCTCCACAACAAAGCTAGCTAGTACTCATAGGGAATACAGATAATTTGATTCTCCTTTAGAGATACACACTGAAATATTTCTCAATGAAATTACATGATGTCTGGGATTTCCTTCAAAATCACTGGGGGTCGGAGGAAACTATTGTAGGGAAGTGTACAGATAAAACAAGACCGGCCGTTCTATTAAACCGGCAAGGACCGGAAATGAATATATGCAGATTCCTTATACGACTCCTACTTTGTGAATATTTCCATTTTTCTATAATAAAGTTTAAAAAAGTACGATCAGACACTTCCTCCCCGCAAAACTAGAGCAACTACGTCTGTAAAATGCTAGCAACGTACACCAAAGCCATGTAATTAACTAGTATCATCCAGGCCCTAGGTAACAGGGTGTACTTAAGTATTTTCTTAATTTAAATATCAATATGCAATTAGATATTAACTGTTAAGAGAACTTTCTACTGAGGGTTGATGGGTGGGAGGGAGGGGAGGGTGGGTGATGGGTATTGATTGAGGAGGGCACCTTTTGGGATGAGCACTGGGTGTTGTATGCAAACCAATTTGACAATAAACTTCATATATTGAAAAAAAATAAAAAAATAAAAAAATTAAAATTAAAATTAAAAAAAAGAGAACTTTCTGAAAGTGCAAGATATACCACAACTTTATTTTTTCTGAGTAAGCTCTATGCCCAACGTGGGGTCTGAACTCATGACCCCGAGATCAAAGTCACAAACTCTACCACTGAGCCACTCAGGTGCCCCTAAGATATACCAAAATTCTAAGTTTTCATAATGCTGGTAGGAAACAAATTAATTCTTTTGAAATTTGAAGTGCAACCTTGTGGTCTCAGATTCTTTTCACAGTCGCCCAACAAGAGACAAGCCCTCCTACCCTTCCTCCTAGGAGTAAAAAGTGGTAACTGAAAGGCCAGCTAGTTGCAACAGTGGAGAAAAATGAGGTTCGGCGAATGTGTATTTCAGAATGAGAAATGTACTATCTCACAGTGTCTGTGCTTTTTCTCCACCATGTGCGTGCTAACTACAGTTACACATTAAACTTGAGAACTTAGGAGTAGTTCTGTTTCAGAAGCAAGTGATGTATCAGTTGGGATGGAGGTTACTTTAAATAACAATAAACAGAAGCACATAAATTACTCTCCAAGAAAACTAAGGTCTCCTTGCCGTTCCAATAACTTACATACATCTTTGTCACAGGTGTATATAATACTCCTGTCACAGCTTTTTCAAAACAGACCTAAAATTTCTCACCCTGTTGGGAGCTGCCAAAACATGAAGTACTAATAAGTAAAAGTTCTGAATTCCCAAAGCAGTAAAAACAGAATAAGAAATCACAAGGCGCACACTCTCCTATTCAAAGGACATGAGAAAGGTCCAAAAATGCTGCTTCTTGATTAGTGCACCAGAAAACCCACTGCCAGAGCCCTTCATTTAATTAGTAAATTCTTTCATTGTGAAATTACACATGACATTCAAGACAAATGGTAATACTCTGAAAAAGAACTATAAAAAGAGCAAACATAACTGCAAAATCTGTTTCGTACATACACTGTACCTGACAACAGAAAAAGACACATGTTATCTAGAAACAGAGGCCTTCTAACAAATCCCATCACAGCGTCTGATCAGTATGAAAATGGCTCAGTGCTACTCTCACAACAACAACAAAGATTATGGCCACCGTCAACAATCCACATTAATACCACTTTTCTAACACGGTTATACTAATGTAGCTATTTTAAAAATATTATGTTATGGGCACAGTTAGCTAGTAAGTTTAAGGAAAGATCCTATTTTAGATATTTAGGCAAAATGTTGAGAAAATAAAGAATTTACTATGTTTATAAAATATCTGACTTTACAGACAGGAACGTACTTCATCATTCTAGAAACAACTGGAGGTAAATACAGCCATAGTCTTTTGTCTTTCTATGTGTCTATTTTAAAGACCACTTCTAAGAAATGTTGATTTAATATAGCTGGAAACAGAACAGTCAGCCTGATATTTGGCTTTTCAAACGCAGACAGGTAAGATTTCCCATAACAACATTAATAACATTATTACTTGGGACTCACTTGCTAAAATTCACAAAAATTTTAATTGTCAGTGATTCTGTCTACTCTCGCATTTTTTTTTAAAATACGGATTATGTTCTGTATTTAGCATCCATGCATAAAGAGCCTCGGTACTATTTCAAAAATCTCTCAGGCCTCTAAAAAAGGGAAAAGGATAGACCCAGAACAGTCTCATGTTCCACAGCTACTTACTGACCTTGCTTCTCTTCCAAGCGTCCTCACCACTTCCAGCCACATCGGTAGCTGTGCGGTAACACATCATTCCTTCCAGAGAAGCACTTAACGCTTACCAAAATTTTCTCAACAGTTTTCCAAGCACACAAAATTGTAGTTTAACTTCCTGTCAGTTATGATTAGCAAGTTCTTTCTTTTCCCAAGCCTTGCTGTTAACCCTGCCAGTTATGCTGGTGGAAAGGGTGGGGGCAGCAGGGTAGGAAACAAAGGGAGCAAAGAACGTCCACTACCGGTTTTGTCAAAATATTCCTGTACAACGATAATCATCTATTGATCTTCGTAACATAAGACATTCAACACATAAGAATTTAAGCTACTATATTCCTCAAATGCCTTTCCTGTTTCATCAGGAACCATGTTAAATTCCTATATTTTAACAAAAAAGGAACACTAGACAGCAATTTTTACAAGATAAGCCAGTTTTTTTCTAAACTGAAGAGCATCAGTGAGTTATACCTATTTGTCAAAGTAGAATTGCTTTGCTTAGAACTACTTGCTTATAACTACTCAAGTAGAGTACTCATACAAAGTACTACTCTGTCTCTCTCTCTCTCTCTCTCTCTCTCCTTCAAAAATAAATAAACATTAAAACAAACAAACAAACAAACAAAAAAAAGGTCCAACTCTTGATTTGGGTTCAGGCCCTGATCTCAAGGTCACAGGGTCGAGTCCCAGGTCGGGTCTCCTTGCTGACAGCTTGCAGCCTGCTTGGGATTCTCTCTCTCCTGCTCCCTGCCCCTCCCCGACTTGTGCTCACTTTCTCTCTCTCAAAATAAACTTAAAAAAAAAAAAAAAAAAGAAAAATACATTCACAAGTAACATAAATGAGGAGGACATCCCATGCTCTGTTCCCCAGCCTCACCAGCGTCCCTGCCCCCGTGTGAGCATGTCCCGCCTCTCCTGTGGACTGAAACATACCGCCTGACAAAATACACAGGTGCAGGCTCTTTATCCAGGCGTCTGCCAAGAAGCCCCTCCCCTCAGAGCCTCTTCCCCATCGCCTTAGGTAACTGTCACCATCACCAACTCTATCCCTCCCCTCTTCTTCATTAACTGTCAGCACATATTACCCTGACACTATACTTTTTATCTTTCTCACTAGCGTATAATCTGAGGGTAAGAAATTTTCTGTCTTGTTCACGATGTTGCATCCCTAGAGTCTAAAATAATGCCTGGCACAAAGCAGGGACTCAATATTTGCTGCTTAAATGACTACATGCATTCATTCTTTCATGATTTAATTCATAAACGAATAAATGAATATTCACGTTCTTTCCTTTCTCCCCTATGTTTCTTCATGGCCTCTGGCTACTTTGTAGAATTGGATCACATCTGGTCAAGGTGAGATGCCATAACCAGAGAGAAGCAGTCACCAGTAACCAAGAACTGCTATCACTGAAGAAACCACCTGTGCCCTTCTCATTTGATCTTCTCAGGAGGGCCAGTGTCCTCCAGGAACACCTTTAATTTCCTGCAGGGAAACTTCCAGTAAGATTTTTTCTTTTTTTAAGTTTATTTTTAGAGAGACACAGTGCAAGCAGGGGAGGGGCAGAGGGAGAGAGAGAATCCCAAGCAGTCTCCCTGCCCAGCACAGAGCCCAACATGGGGCTCAATCCCATGACCCTGGGATCATGACCTGACCCAAAATCAAGAGCTGGACGCTTAACCGACTGAGCCCCTCCAGTAAGTATCTTTGAGAAACAACCACTCAAGAGACTGAAGGCAAAACCAGGGATCATTTTAAATGCCACTAAGTTGGGTGAAAGAATTCAAATTGCCCTTGAAAAACTGGGTGTCTTCCAAATATCCGGGTAAGAATTAGGGATAAGCAGAAAATACAAAACCTAGAAATAAAAATCAGCAGGAAACAATAATCAAAACAAAATTTATTTTAAAAGCCCTCTGATTAGGGTTGCCTAGGTGGCTCAGTTGGTTAAATGTCCGTCCGGCTCTTGGTATCAGCTCAGGTCATGATCTCACAGTTCTTGGGATCAAGCCCCACATCAGGCTCTGTGCTGACAGCACGGAGCTTGTTTGGGATTCTCTCTCTATCCCTCCCTCTCTCTGCCCCTCAGCCGTGCAAGCACACACTCTCTCTCACTCACTCTCACTCACTCTCTCTCTCACTCTAAATAAAAACAGGGGCATCTGGATGGCTCAGTCGGTTAAGCATCTGACTTCAGCTTAGGTCATGATCTCACAGTTCATGAGTTCGAGCCCCACATCGGGCTCTGTGCTGAATGCTCAGAGCCTGGAGCCTGCGTCAGATTCTGGGTCTCCCTCTCTCTCTGCCCCTCCTCCGCTCGTGCTCTGTCTCTCTCTGTCACTCAAAAATAAATAAACATTAAAAATTGTTAAAAATAAATAAAAATAATAAAACCTTAAAGTAATAAAACAAAAGCCCTCTGGTCAAGATACTAAGAAATAGAATATATGATCACTAATTTATCATTTAAGTATTCATTTTTATTTGTAAGTATTTAAGTATTATTTAATTACTAAAAGCTAATACTTAATTCTATTAACATATTAATAATGGTTATAGGTACCACTTACACACTTATCAAATCACTTATTTCACGCAAGATCCAGTGTCTCCACATCACACTAGGTACATATATTTCCAATAATTTTTATTATTAGTATTTTAACATTAGGATATTAATGCAAACTTATGAAAAGATGTTTTTAAAAGAATTTTTAAATTCATTTTATTTAAGCTAAAATGAACGAAGGACCATGTCTTATCCACCTCTGCATCCCCAGAACCTACCACAGTGACTGGAACATGCTAAGAATTAAATGTTTATATGACTGAATAGAAAAATCACGCTTCTCCACAGCCCAGAAGAAACGAACATGGAGCCATGCTAAGTATAAACTTTTGACCAATTTCTAGAATGACTGTCATAAAAACATATATATATACACAAATACACACACACACACACACACACACACACACACACACACCAATATTTACAGACCTATACAAATATATCTCCCCTATTTCCCTTAAGGCAGAATTATGCTCTGGATAAATAGGTATAGAATACATACTTTTTACTTTTACAACTACTGACTAAAATAAAGTCAACTACTTTTTAGTCGTGCAAGCAGTTGCCTAAAATTATTTGGCATATCAAATGAATTACCATAGCAAAAACACAAACTCTCCTTGTTTAGACTAGTTATCAATAGGCGGTATTGTTCGCTTGTTAGGTCATTACCAGGAGGTCATAAAACTTGAGGTTCCGCAGATTTAATGGCAAAAGCAGAGCTAACATACAAGAGCTAAAGACAAATTGTGCTCAACGACAAGATTACTCCTATCACCTGAGCTTTGCACTCACTAACACGTGCTTAACTCATTGTAGGCAGATTTCTCAACACTCTCTTTCAGGAAATCCAAAACAGCTTTTACTTATTACAGAAGGACAACTGTCAAGGGCTTTTGACATCATTTGCATTCTCCTTTTGCTTCACGTCACGAGTTTCAAGAACACGATTTTCCTTCTGAGTAGTTTTCCATTTGGCAAGAGGTGAGCTCCCTCTCCAGCTGTTTCTCAAGAACAAGCCACTCGGCTGCTCACTCCTGCAGCGCATGCTCACTGGGCCCCTACTCGGTGCCAGACGCTCTGCTGAGCACTGCGAGTTTCTTCGGGTTCTGGCACCAGATTTTTAGAAGTAGGTGTAACAGCACAAAGTATGCTACACATTATGACAGAATAATGAGCTAATTTTTCAGAAGGAGAGAGATATACTCTAAGAATAGGCAGGATGCTCTATTACAAGTGGAAAGAAAACAACAACACAGAAACAGCCACAGTTCCTTTTTCTCCCCTTGTAAGTAAAGCAATTCAGAAATAAATGTTTAGGGGCACCTGGGTGGCTCAGTCGGTTAAGCGTCTGACTTCGGCTCAGGTCATGATCTCACAGCTTGTGAGTTCGAGCCCCGCATCCGGCTCTGTGCTGACAACTCGGAGCCTGGAGCCTGCTTCAGATTCTGTGTCTCCCTCTCTCTCTGCCCCTCCCCTGCTTGTACTCTCTCTCTCTCTCTCTCTCTCAAAACTGAATAAACGGTGGGGCGCCTGGGTGGCGCAGTCGGTTAAGCGTCCGACTTCAGCCAGGTCACGATCTCACGGTCTGTGAGTTCGAGCCCCGCGTCGGGCTCTGGGCTGATGGCTCGGAGCCTGGAGCCTGTTTCCGATTCTGTGTCTCCCTCTCTCTCTGCCCCTCCCCCGTTCATGCTCTGTCTCTCTCTGTCCCAAAAATAAATAAAAAACGTTGAAAAAAAAAATTAAAAAAAAAAAAAAAAAAACTGAATAAACGGTAAAACAAACAAACAAAACCATATGTATAAATCTTCAAGTAATACCCTTTATAAGTTTTATGTGGTATACCAGGCTTTAAAAGACTAAAATTACATACTGATGAACCAAACTGGTTTTGAATATTATTTTCCTTTGAACTAATTCTAATGAAACATAAAATTTCAAACGTAGGTGATCTTTTCATTTGAACAAATATTTGAATTACAATGGAAAAACGAAACAAAGAAAAACAGAACTTCATTTGCAAATGCCGGTGGGATGGGCCAACAGTATCCCTTACTTGCCCATGACCTCAGTATCTCTGATGAGTCCTAGCCGTTTATCACCCGCATTCTAGCAACTGGGGTGTAGTCGAGGACTCTTTGGCCGAGCACCTTCACCTCTATTTAATCCTCATGACAAACTCCTCTGCACTGTTTCCCCCCATGTTTACAAATGAGGAACCTGAACCGAATAAAGCGGAGCCATCAGAAAACTGGCCCAGAGCCACCCAGACACAGGTAAGACTGAAAGCAGGAACGCAGCGTCAGGTTAATCAAGAATCAACGTGCATTTGATGCGAAACACGCCATCTGACACCCACCATTCCATTTCACTGCTGCATCCCTCGGCTTTCAGGAAACAACGCGGGCATGTTGATGTTAACTAGGATAGCTGTTACATACCGGCAGGCCATTTTCACGCCACTCCAGAATTTCAGATAGTGACACTTAAGGCCAAACCCCCAGAAGAGAGCAGGAAAGGTCAAAATGAGGATGGCAAACAACATGCTTATGTCCACAACCCGCAGAAAAATCCCCGAAGTGCCTTCTCCCGTCTTCCTCCTCACAACGACCTTAGTAACAATACACCTGGCAATCTAGTTTCCAAGCCAATGATTAGTATTTCTGCTCCTCCTTTATACCCACTCTGCTTTTCCTTAATGCTCCTCCCCTGCTAACCTACTACATAATTTACTAATTTCTGATGCTTACTGTTTAAATGACCATTTCTGACCACCTCCTCCCACCCCTGACCGTGAGCTCCACAAGAGCAAAGCATCTTTACGCGACTCACTCATCTGCCAACTGTGCTGAGTGCCTCACGAAGAGTACATGGCACACAGTTAAGTGCTCCATACATATTTTAAGGGAAACACTAAGAAGCCACAGATTAGAGAGGAAAAGAATGCTGAAACCAGACAAGCTACTACAGTTCAGGACTGACGGCAAGAAAATAAAGGAAAAAAGATTAAAACAGAGAAACGCTTCGGCGGAAAAACCAGTCGTCCGAGGGCACGTGTCACAGAAGAATCCAGCAAGGATAGAGCGCTCCCGAGGCACCAGGAGAGCCATCAGCAGCAGTCAAGTCCTACACAGCACCCTGTGTGAGAAGACAGGGAACACCACACACTTGGGGAAAACGGTCATTTTAAGCGAGTAGAGTACATAAAGCCTTAGCAACAAAAAGGTTTCTATTACCGGAGAATCTGCTAATGCTGAAGATTTCATTCACTAATGTCAGTTATCCTGTCTTAATTATTGAGGCCTGCTTTCACCTTTCTGGACTTGAGCACCGTGGTCGAGCGTAAATAACACGGAAATTTACAGACATCGTTCTGCCACTAACCATCACCTTATCTTGGACAACCTACTTTAACTCTCTAAATAAGAAATTTACACAATGGCTAAGATCCTTTCATGTCTAATATCGTAGAATGCTGTGATCCTATGATCTGAGACAAGTTTTAGAAACTGCTGACAAAGGAAACGTTAAGGAAAAATGTTCTCATAGCTGTAACTCCACCTTTGCATCTCCCCCCAAATTAACATTATGCTGGGGATACTATCTTGCCTCTGCTCTAATATATTTAGGTAAGTGACTCAAAAGCTTCAGTAATTGGAGTGCCTGGGTGGCTCAGTCAGTTAAGCGTCCAACTTTGGCTCAGGTCATATCTCGCAGTTCATGGGTTCAAACCCCGCGTCCGGCTCTGGGCTGACAGCTCAGGGCCTGGAGCCTCATCAGAGTCTGTATCCCTCTCTTTCCACCCCTCCCCCCTCACTCGCGCTCTCTTGCTCTCTCAAAAACAAAAATTTTTTTTAAATTTTAAATAATGCTTTAGTAACTTAACTACTATCAGTGACAAATGTCTACAACACACCTTAAGACATACTACAATACAAAAGTCCCTTGGCTCAGAGGCTGTTCAGGAGAAGAGCCTTTTTTGACTGAATTGTACAAATGATTGTCAAAGCTACCTACTTCAGTCAAGTACGTTATCCCTGGCCTTAAAAGTAAATAAAAAAAATATTTCAAAATGCTGAGAACTTGCCATCATACAAACTCTGTTAATTATATGAGCTAGATATTTATCAAATAGTACACGCCTATACACGATTGCCTGATTTCTCTACATAACTGAAGAAAAATGTTAGTCTGATACAACGAATACTTTTGTAAATCTAAGTTATTGTTTTCACATATGTAGAGTAAGACTATTAAGATAAAAATGAAGCTAAAGGACATAAGCTTAAGTTCCAGAAAATATTTATATCTTTAAGAAGCAAAGACTCATTTATAAAGATCATATTCAATGCCTCAATGCAAATTACCTCTAACAAACAGCAGAAGAAAAGCATTTATCCAGACTTCACAGGCTGTGAACACACAGCTTACGCAGGGTGCTCGGGCAGAGCAGAGCCAGGGTGGAGGCGCGAGCCTGTTCTAGAGCTGGAGCACCACCTAGTGTCGGAAGTGAGAAAACAACCCAGGAGTCTACCACTTCCGGTCATAATGGACTCACAGCAACTGTCTCCCCTTTTCTTCACCATTCTGTCAAATCCTATATGCCTGAATGCAAGATAACTTTCCCCAAAACAAGTATTCTTCAGAAGAGGAGGACTCCTTACGTTCGAGACTCTCTTAGGAAGTTCTGCGAACTAATAATTTAGAAAACTGCTTCCTGAGAAAGCACAGTAGTGTTAAGTTTTGAATTAATACAAGATCTGATGGAATCAGCCAACAAAAAAATTATTTACAGGTAAAAGGGCACAGTTTCAGGGACCTGTTTCTGGAAAACCCAACAAACAAAAAGTGGGAAGGGGAAGGAAGGCTGGGTTGACAACGCCAAAGTTCAGAGATGAGCACACAGGGGTTCCCTATACTATCTTTAGCCTAAGAACGCTTGAGATTTTCAACTTTAAAGTCTTTTATTCTTTTTAACCTAATTTTATTTATTTATTTTGAGACAGAGAGCAAGTGGGGAAGGGAAAGAGAAAGAGGGAGAGAGAGAATCCCAAGCAGGCTCCAGGCTGCCAGCACAGAACCCGATGCAGGGCTCGATCATGACCTGAGCTGAAAACGAGAGTCAGTCGCTTAACGGACTAAGCCACCCGGGCACCCCGATTTTAAAGTTTTTTTTAATTAAAAATACTCAGATTTACTTACTAATCCTAGGAGACAGGACTTTCACGTAATACGTGAACTTCTTTCCAAAAAGAAAAAAAGCCTTTTAAACTAAAACTCCAAGAACAAAATAATAAAGTTTATTAATCTTTTTTAAATCTTGTAAAGATACCCTTAAGGGGCACCTGGGTGGCTCAGTTGGTTAAGCATCCGACTCTTGGTTTCTGCTCAGGTCATGATCTCATGATTCGTGAGATCAACCCCACGAATGGGCTCTGCACTGCTTGGGATTCTCCCTCCCTCTCTCTCTGCCCCTCCCTTGCTTGTGCGCAACTGTGCACACTGTCCCTCAAAATAAAGAAACTTTCTAAAATAAATAAATTTAACAATAAATATTGTTTTGCTTAAAAAACAACAAATGGTAACACTGTGAATGTCATGATTATCTACAACCAAATAGAAAAAAACTCTTCTGATGTTATTAAATCGAGTACTTGCGGCCTAACACAACATATCCATTAGTTTCATCCATGGATTCATATTTAAACAATCTGAATAGCAGCAAAGATTATGTGCTGTGTAATCTGTGCCAAAGGGGTGGCTCTAGTGCTGACAAAGACACCTGGCAGGTGACAAACCATTTTCACCTTCCCCTGTACTTTCTTGTTACTAATTTGAGAATGTGTAACATAGGAGGGAGAATGAAAATGTGGAACAGCGGGGACCACGAAGCCTGAGAACCTACCTTTGTTTCATCATACAGAGAATGGCGTGCTCACAAAAGGAAATATTTTTGGAATACAGATCTCTAACAGGACCTTATTAAAAGCAGGTAGGGGTCCACTTGCAAACAATGAAGCCAGGGGGAAAAAAAAAGAAAACAGTTCAGGAAGGGTTCTAGTCAATATCATGGAAGGAGAATAAAGTCAGAGGAGTCTCACAGCAGCTCCCCGATCCGTTACCACAGCCCCAGGGATTGTAGGCGATGAAGAGAGGTGAATGATAACGATGCCACCAGAAGGTCCTTTGTGCTGGACACTGGGTTTGCTCCAATATGTGACCAACCCCCCCAAATCACTCAAGCCAGGCTTACTTTCTATCCTCCCTAACTATACCTCAGGTAAAAGACTCAACCTTACCAAAAAAAGGGAGCGATAGGAATATTTCTCTTAAAATTTAAATAAAAATTCCTTTAATCCCATAAAAATGCAACTATGAGATGACGCACACACATACACAACAAAATCACACATTTATTCCACAGTGAGGGAAAAAGGGCAAAAGATAAGCCTACCTATTTATTGCAAACAGAACATTTCTTATGGACCAGTTAGACTAGGTGCTTAAATAAGTATTTTCTTAAGGCAATAAGCTAGATTCAGTCACTAAATCTAACAGAGCAGATTCATATTCTCACTGAGAAAAATGTTATGAGTCATTCAAGATGCTGTCTGTTAGCAAGACAATTTTTCCACCTTATCATTTACATTGTTAAGAACATTCCTAGTACTTCAGGACGGTCACAGTGCTGCCGTTTCTGTCACCCCCTCGAATGCTCACCCCCCTTTCCTTTTCCTGTTGCCATCGGCATCAGTCTGTCACTTGTTTCTCAAAATTGTATAGAGCAAGGGCACCTGGGTGGCTCAGTCGGTTGGGCATCCGACTTCGGCTTGGGTCACGATCTCGCAGTTGGTGGGTTCAAGCCCCTTGCTGGGGTCTGTGCTGACAGCTCAGAGCCTGCAGTCTGCCTCAGATTGTCTCCTCTGTCTGCCCCTCCCCTGCTCATGCTCTGTCTCACTCTGTCTCTCCATAATAAACGTTAAAAAAAATTGTTTTTTAATTGTATAGAGCAGAAATACAAAACACAACTCTCTCTAAAGAAGTTAACCAAAATAAGACACTTCCTCTAACATCTTCCTAATAATTTAAAAATTAATCACGGATAGGTTTCTCACCCATTGTCAAAAAACCAAAAGTTTGCTACCACTCTCTGCAGGGCATGCTGTGGACGAGGGCACTCCCACCAACTTGAGTACCTCTGGGAAGGGAATTTGGCAAGATCTAGCGACATTATATGAACTTCTGCCCTTTGATGCACCATGTGAAATCAACCATAAAAGTATACTTTTACACACGCTCAATGACACAATGTTACTACCGGTAGCAGTACAATATTAGAAATAATCCAAACAACCTGCAGTAGCAAAAGGCCGCTTCAATAAGCTACGGCCCGTCTACGGCCCGTCCTTTCCAAACAGCATGGGACTGAAATAACAAAGAATTAGGGTTCTCTATGATATGCTAGGGCTGTGACCTTGCTTGGATAGGTTTCTAGGGAAAGAATAAAGGTGCCAAAAAGTGTACACAGGATGTTTCTCTTAGTGAAAGAAAGGAGGAAAAATAAGGTTATGCAGATGTATTTGTTTATTTTTGTAAAACCAAACAAAACACCAGAAGAATGTAACAGACACTAATCGAGATGGTTATTACCACAGGGCAGGGAACAGGCTGGAGCTGTGGAAAGAAGGCTCCTCTAAGTGGATCTCCTTGGTTGACTTTGGAATCACATAAATGTATCACCTATTAAAAAACTACAATTAAGAAGTAAACCCTCAAATTCAAAGCCCACAGAAATAAATGAACGTTAAGTCAATATGGTAACATAACCACATAAGAGAAGAAAATTACTCCATGTGATTTCTGAACACAGTATTCTGATGGAATATCTGATGTTCCAAAAAGAATCACAAAAGAATCATAAACTTCACTTATTAGCTGTCATTACTATGGCTATTGATACCGTAATGTTGAATCTACTTTAGGTATATCATAATACAAAGCGAGTTCAGAAATATGCTAATGTAATCAAGAAACACAAAAAAGAGAAACAAATACAAAATCAGAGAAGTTAAGACAACACCGCATGTTAACTCTGAATTGGAACTATCAACATAAACTCATGCTACCCAATTCTTCTTGGTCTCGAAATTCAATCTCCATTAAAAGGAACCACAGCTTCTTGGAAGAATGGTTGGCAGTTTCAAAGACTGGGTTGGGAAATGTGTAAGATGAGACTGGGGTATCTTTCTGTTCTAGAAAACAGGAAGGCTCTCAACACTAAAAGGAGCCTATCAAAAGGACAGAGGCGATATCCTGATGGGAGTGTGTCCTGAGCAAACTTGGGACACGTTTAGCATCAAAAAGAATAATGACTGTGATTATAAAGTACAGTATAAAAAAATATCCAGGAGTTCTGCAGTGATTTAAAAAAAAAAAAGAGGGAGAGAAACTAATTTGTCACCAGCTCCTTTCTCTAAAATTTGTACCTAAGGTGAAAGCATTCAGCATTTACCTTGCTTTCTTAGGAGAAACTATAGGTTAACCTCGGCGGATTAGGAAAATCTCCCCCAGCCTTTTTAACAAAGAATGGCTACTAATACACGTATTAATAAAGAAAAAGGAAAACTATTCTACAAAAAAGAAAAGAAAATCCCTAGTCTACGAACAACATTGAAATGATTGATCCAAAGATCATCGAAGGACGTTAACACCATTACATGAAAGGCTGCTGAGGAAAAAGTATGTATTCATCTGTGCTGAAATACCTCTCTACAGATTACTTGCTCGTCTACAACGAAGAAATCTGGAGGTCGCCACCTTAACACGGTGTTCCAAAGTAGCATCATCAACTCCCAGACAACCCATCATTATGCATCTTCTGACATAAAATGATGTATGCAAAATCACCTAATGAAGTACATATGCCAAAATTGTTTAACCTGAACCTAATCAAGATTTAGACTTAATTTTCAGTCTACAGGAAAGTGGGGCCACAAAGGAATAAGCTAAATTAGACCAAGAAGAAAGATTCAGATAAATACGGAACGCGGGGCATTACGTAAGACAAGTGGCCTGGACTTGTCATGTACCACTGTAGTAATGAACAAAACTGGCGCCCTGATTTAAGCACAACAGTACGATTCTCCGCTAAAAGGAACTGGAGTTCCTTGGAAAAAAGGCAGATTCCAAATCTGGAAGGAAAAAATACAACATTGGTCTGGAACATCTTGTTGTGCCAGACAAAAAGGAAACTCTTGACTAACGGGATCATAACAAAAGGTCATAGGAGCTTAAGGGGAATCCTAGTGGCCCAATTTGGGACAATTTAAACATTAAAAAATGATAGCAAAGAATTATAATATTTCAAAAAAATTTTAAATCCATAAGCCCACAGTGATGTCATAAGGAAAAAAGATGGTGGGTGGGGTGAATGGAGAATTAATATTCCTCTTTACAGTGAATATGCTGTTTCAAGGTCATAAATGTGGAAGAAAGTAATACAATTTGATAAATCACCATTCTGCAGCCTGTCCTACCTTCCTATAACTGATTCAGGCAAGGAATAACAAAGGACATTAAAACGACTGGCTGATACGCTGTTGGGAAAGAGGTTATTCAAAATATCTGAAAAAACGTCACCCCACAGATTACTTTAGGGTATAAGGTGCATTGCAACGGAAAGATCTAATTACAAAGGTGAAAATGGCTCTCGGCGATAAAGAGATCTGATGGCTTTCGTCCAACCAAGCGAGCAGACCTAGCATCACAAATAAGGGACAACCTGACATTGTGTGCCACCAGGTATAATGCTGCAGAGCAAAAACACCAGCACAACCTTGAGAGAAAACCGGTGATACCCGAAAGCTGAGCATCTGCAGAGCCTAGGACATGGCTGTTCTGTTCCGGGTATACACCCAACAGAAGCATGCCCCTGTTCACGAGAAGACACGTACAAGGATGTCCATGTGCAGCACTATTCACGGTAGTTCCGATCCGGGAACTACTCAAATTCCCATCAACAGCAGAAATGGTAAACCACGGTACATTCACAAGGAGAACACTATCCAATGAGCCTGGACATCCTACAACACACAGTAACACAGATGAATCGCACCAACAAAATGCTGAGCAAAAGAAACCACGAGCGAAAGATGACACGTGTAGGACTCTACTTACATAAAGCACAAAACAGGCAAAAATGAATCAGAGGTCTTACAAGTCAAGAGTGTATCAGTAGTAATAACAGCAAAAGGGGGAAAGGAAACTTAGGAGGGGCTGCGAGTAGTCAATTTCTTGATCGGAGAATTGTTACACAAATAAGTTCAATTCACAAAAATTCATCTATCTGAACACTTACGTGCGTTTTTTTCCATTCTACGTTATTCCCCAATAAACAGGTTTTTTTCAAGTACACATCACCTACACCTAAAAACACTTACACTGAATCGAATCACTAGAAAACACTCAAATCCTGAATATAGGACATTCTATAGACAATTAGCCTAAGATCTTTAAAAATGTCAGTCATAAGAAAGACAAAAAACAAAAAAGACTAAAGAAATAACAGCCACTTTATAAACACAGTGTAGACACAACAGTTCATGAAATGCATGAACCTTGACTGGATCCTGTATTTAAAAAAAGAAGCTATAAAAGGTATTTTTGGCATAACTGGGAACATTAAACATAGACTGTGATGTTACAAAATTTAGGAATGATAAATATTATGGTTATGTAGGAGAATATACTTATTCTCAGCAGGAGCATGTTTAGTATTTCCAGGTGAAGGGTTATCGTAGCCACAGCTCATGCTCAAACAGTTCAGGTGAAAAAGGAGAAGAAGAAAGATAAAGCAAATCTGACAAAGTTATTAACCGTGAGCCCTGGTGCACAGTGTGAGTGTTCACTGCAATCTCTCAACTGTTCTGTTCATAAATTTCACAATTTCAAGGTAAAAAGTTGGGCAAAAAACCCAGCAATATCACCACAAATATTTAAAAGACAGCTGTCCTGGAATAAAAAATATAATACAAAAATAATATAAAAACCTAGCTTGGATGCTTAGGTTTAAAAAAAATGGGAAAACGTAAATGAATACAGGACCAGATATTAGACGGCGTTTGTAAATCAATCATTGTTAATTTTCCCACGTGTGACAATGATGTTGCATTTTGAACAAGCGCATCTTACTTTTCAGAGATGCACGCTAAAGAACCTAGGAGTAAAACATCATGGAACACAATGGAAGTTAAAATGATTCTCACACACAAGAGAAGAAGCAAACATGGAAAAAGTAACTGTTGTTGAATCCGGGTGATGAGTATACAGGCGGTTGGTATACCATTCTTCCAATTTTCCTTTCTGTTGGAAAGTCCGTAATAAAATGTAAAATTTAGTCAATGCCTCGGAAATGTGAAGAGACCACTGGGGCTAAGAGTACAGTCTGTTTTTCAAATAGTTTAGAAGAGTTGAGATCAATTTTTTTAATTATTCTAAGGAACCAGTGGCACTTAATAAATACTATTAGATAATGGTAGTTTCTATAATACGATATCAATAGAATTCCAGCTAAGATCCCATGTTTATATGATTTGGAATTAGTGGTATTCTGACAAACAATGATTCATAAATGCTGGTTTCATATCGTACTATACAAAAGATAGGTCACAAAATACACCCATTTTATTTTATATATATTATATTATTTTCGGAAAATCTGGTATCTACCTCAGTGATTGAAAACAGGAATGGAAGCAAAGCCTTCTGGAAGAATTCATCAAGTCCTTTACAATCTCGCTATCTACAATTACGTGCTACTTCTCTAGCGATGTTTCTAAAGAGAGCTGACTTGCTCTTTTATATATCAAAGCAATCTACATCTATTTAACTTCTCATCAAATCTCTGAAAAAACACAATCTACTTTTCTGGGGTGCTGAAATGATTATTTTACGGTTACCGATAAGAGTTAAAATGGATTTTATGCGCTGATATGGTTGATTGAGGTCTCCTAGTAGGCTGACTTTTATTTACTTTAATGCTTTACAACCATAAGAGCAAAAAAACGTATTTTCTTGAACACAAGTAAATTAGTTTCACCTATTATATTAACAAAACCACGCCACAGTGAGCTGCTGCATAGAGGCCCTAACACAAGTCGGGAGAACACTTAAACTTTTCAGAGAACTTTTTTGGCTTCTCTCCCTGCATCCCACCACAGGAACACTGGCCAGGCAATCATGCAGAAAACTGTAGTCGTGTACAAGGAGGCATTACTTCTGCGCTCTAGAATGAGTTGAACGGGTTCCTTCAAAATGAAACGCCACTCTTGGCTTTTTTGGGAAGCAAAGTATTATGTCCAGACCAGTTTCTCGAGACAGCCAACCTACTGACAGGGTGAGCTTACTCTCCATCCATAAGCGAGGGTTTTGCCAAGTGAGGTAAGAATTTCTAGGATGAAAACAGTCTGCAGCAGGGACCCTCTCCTTACATGGAACCATCTTCGAGGCAGTTCACAGGCTTGAAATTCCCTACTGATTTTCTCCGAATTTAATTATCTTACCTAGAGGAGACCAGAGATACTGCTCCTGACCACCACCCTGCTTCTAAACAGGGGTGTCACTCAAAGAGAAAGGACCGTTTTCGCCCCCAACTCCAGCGCAGTGGAGAAATGAGGCCACGGGAACAGAGAATGCCTCACCAATTCTCAAGGGAAATAACTGTATTTGGAACAGTGCATGGGAAAGTTCAAGCCTAAGGGCGCTCTTAAAAGTTGAGGTTCTGGTGATAAGCAAGTAAGAGGGCGCTAGTAATTCCATGAGGGCAACAAGCTAAACCACAAGCTCAGATGATATATCACAGAGAAACAGGAAGAGACTGCTAAGAAGGGCCCTTTTGGGGTCAGAGCAAACCGTAAAAGACTGGCCTCAAAAACTGCCCCAGCAAAGGGGCCCAGATTTCACTGAAGCAGACAAGGAAGCAACATCTGCCCTGGGACACTGCTGCAACACCACACCGCAGTCAGCCAGCAATTAGTGAGCCTAAGAGCTGGGTGTGATGCCAAAAGACACAAAACATCAAAGACCTGGGTGAGAGACGAAACAGAACCCTGGGAAGACCACTGGCATCCCAGGGTGACTGCACTGCTCAAGGCTGAGCCCCCTAGGGAGTGACATCAGAGACTTCTCATATTTTATATAAATGCGTATTATTTCTTCTCCTAATGATTTTAAAACAACTGTATAAAAGCATAATTATATTATTAGAACTATGACATAAAGGAAAGTAGTATGTTTGACAACAACATCATAAAGAAGGTGGATGGGAAGAAAACTGTAATATAGTAAGGAAATTATACTAGATGGTAACTCAAATCCACTCCTACATATATTCCAAAGTGAAATGAGTATGCCCGCATAAAACTTGTACATGAATGTACACAGAATTTTTCACAAAAGCCAAAAAATGAAAACCACCCAAAAGTCCATCGATGGATAGGAAAACAAAACTGTGGTATATCCATACAATGAAATATTATTCAGCCATAAAAAGAAATGAAGTGCTGATACATGCTACAACATGGACGAACCCTGAAAACATTATGCCTGTCAACAAGAGACCGCATACCGTATAATTCCATTTACATGAAATGTCCAGATTAGGTAACTACAGAGACAGAAAGTGGGAGAGTCGTTGCCTAGAGCTGGGGCATTCAGGAAAAAGTGAGGAGTGACTGTTGATGGATATGCGGTTTCTTTTCGGGATGAAGAAATGTTCTGGTGTTAGTGATGACGGTTGCATAACTATAAACATACTAAAAATCACTGAATCATATGCTTTAAATGGGCAAATTATATTATATGGTATGTGAATTACATCTCAGTAAAGCTGTTATTTAAAAAAAAAAAAGCACAGTGCAGGGGGGCACCTGGGTAGCTCAGTTGGTTACATGTCCAACTCTTGATTTTGGCTCAGGTCATGATCTCATGGTTCGTGAGACAGAGCCCTGCATCAGGCTCTGCACTGACAGCACAAGGCCTGCTTGGGATTCTCTCTCTCCTGCTCTCTCTGCCCCTCCCCAGCTTGCTCGCCAGCTCTCTCTCTCTCTCCCTCTATCAAACAGGTAAACTTTAAAAAGAAAAAAAAAGGCAAAAAAAAAAACTTTTAAAAAAGTACAGTACAAAAGTCTTGACTTACAACATATTATTTCATGTTATTCCTTAGAAACTATATTCAGAGAGATAACAGACAGTTCAGCTCATAAGAAAAAAAAAATACCATTTCGTAGGTCTCTGAAAACTCTGCATGAATTCAGTTAGATGTCAGATAAATAAAACGCTATCTATGGGTGATCTCAAAGTCAAAGGATTCATCAAACCCAATATAGTATTAATCAAACCTGTTTACTTGTGAAATCAAAAAGGACTATACCGTCAAAGACATTTTCACCAGTACAAACTTGCTGTAAGGATGTGACCTATAAGACAGATTGTGAAGGCAAAACCATCTGGCCATAATAAAGAAATCCATTACATATTTCTATTTAAACACAGGTCAAATCACATACCCAGAGTTCAGGCTACTAATGGCAGTGAATGTAAATTAAAAATGTACAAAAACTGCATACAGAAGGAAATACAGATCTAAATGACTCAAATTAAAATGTACTATAAAAGGATTTTAATTAAATGCCATGTTCATCTTTCTTAAATATATACGACTTTCAGAGTATGGGTTACTACCCTGTAATATGCGTCACTTATATTATACATTAGAGCTATCCCATAATATATAACAAAATTGAGAAAGCATAATCTACCACTCAAAAAATACAAAGCCTTTTTCTAAAAGCCTGGATCACACCTTAAGTCTAAACACAGAACACCACCTTGGAGTCTCTCCGGATGGTAAGTGCCAGATGCTCATTTCTGATTAGTATCTTGCCACAGTCAGTTGCTTCTCAAACTCACCCTGGAACTCATTTTCTGTCCCAAAGCGCACAAATTCTTCTTCCTCTTGTATTTCTGATCTCAGATAAGGTCACCACGATCTACCCAATCACGCAAGCTGGAAACTTGAAAGATCAATCTGGACTTGTCCCTCTCCTCCACTTCCAACTCCCAAACATCCTTCAAGTCAAACACCAAATCCTCATCAGCTCTCCCTCCGAAGTGTCTGCTGTACCCACACCGTCTGCTTCCTACCAGTGCATATTTCAAGCCCGGCATACCTCGCTGGCTCTGTCTCGAGTCTCAGCACTCTGGAAGAAAACCTCCCGCACAAGCCTGCCACCAAAGGGACCTTCAGTACCAGACAGGATTTTGGAACGTCCAACATTATTTTGGGAGACATTCCTTCACTCTCTTTTAAACATGTGTTCAAATAAGGACCCTCCTCCATCTCAGCTCTTGGGCACAGTGTGCACGTGATCCCACACATGACCACGGTTCTCCATCCCCCAGTCACAGTGACTGATCCCGGGATAAGGACGCATCTCAAGTTGGGCCAATGAGCACCTTCCTCAGGACTTCTTACTGAAATAAGTTAAAACATGCACGTTTTTGCTGCGATCACTCGCTGTGAGAACAACATACCTTAAACTGGCAGTATTCATCTCTGCCACCATGTGCCTGAGAGTCAACCCTTAAAAAGAAAGGGAGCCGGGAGACCACAAGCAGGAGACACTGATGGTATTTTCCCAAAACTTCTGTTTCATATGCAAATACAGTAAAATTTTGGACTGCGAGGAAGTTGTTCTGCGAGTGTTCCGCAAGACAAGCAAACATTTCTAATAAATTTTAACTTGATAAATGAGTGATGTCTTGTAATACGAGTAGTACGTGACGCTGAATGTCACAAGATCACAACTGAGCCAACGGTTCTTCTCTTTCTCACTGCGGGATTGTGGGTCATCGTCTCCCATGCTCAGAGCTCGGGTCTCAGAACGCAGTGTTTGGCAGAAATCACTGATTTTTCAGAACACTGGAAGGTACTCACAACTGGCATTACTGTATTTTTTGTCACTTCAAAGCACCTATGGACAGTCTTTCCAGACAAGAGTAAGCTCAGAAATGCTCTGCTTCATTCTAGGTCAGGCTGCCTTCAGACACAGACCCTTTCCTCTGCTGCCTTATCGTCAGTTACATTAAGTACAGTATATGACAAGAGTTTATTAATACCGTGCTGTGATTAACATCCACACGAGCGTATACAACAGCCCCCATGCAGAAAAAGATTCCACTGAACCAACCGATAGCAGTGATTTGTTGGTGGCAGTGAAAGTCGTCCTACACAATAACCCTCCTCTCTCGTCTCCCTCACACCAGCCACAAAGGTTTTCAAAGGTAAGTGCAGGTTCACTTGTTCATTTTTCTTTGTATTTTGTATTTTATTATTTTGTTTTCTATTACAGTATTGTAATCATCTTTATAGGAATGTTTTTGGGTTGTAGAACAAATCACCTGAGTTTCCATTATTTCTCATGGGGAAATTCGCTTTCATACACAAATGCTTTAGATTACAAGCATGTTTCCGGAACAAATTATGCTTGCAAACTAAGGTTTTACTGTAAATCTTTTCTTAAAAAAAAAAAAAAAATCAATTCAACTTTGGTTTTTGTTGCCTATCAAGTCTTACCACATTTCTCAACAATGAAATGGAATTCTCTAGCTCCACTATACCTGTGCGTGTACTGGTATGTTGTAAAAACACGCATACCAGAGATATGTGTATACACACACACACACACACACACACACACACACACCATATATACAGAAAGATCACACACACAGATAACACATACATATTTGCTTATATTTTCAAAAAGTATCAATAGAAGAAAGCAAAATTAGTTCTAAGATAAACAACACAGTTTCAGGGGGTGCCTGGGTGTCTCAGTCAGTTAAGCATTCAACTTTGGCTCAAGTCATCATCTCATAGTTTGTGGGTTCGAGCCCCTCATCGGGCTCTGTGCTGGCAGTGCAGAGCCTGCTTGGGATTCTCTCATTCCTTCTCTTTCTGTCCTTCTTCCCACTTGCACGGCAGTGCACGCACTCTCAAAATAAATAAACTTAAAAAAAAGAATAAAAATGCTATTAAAAACAAGAGGTTGTTTTCAATTAAAAGATGTTACAAGAATATCAACCAAATGTGATGTATAGATCTTACATGGATCCTGAGCCAAACAAACCAACTATAAAGACACTTTTGAGACAACTAAAGAACAGTGAACATCCACTGGGCATTAGATGATCTGACTATTAATTCTATTGGGTGATGATGGCATTATAGTTATGTATTTTTTAAAGCTTATAACTTTTAATCTAGAGATTTCCCTCTTTTTTTAAAGTTTATTTATTATGAGAGAGAGAGAGAGAGAGAGAGAGAGAGAGAGAATCCCAAGCAGGCTCCATGCTGCCAGCACAGAGCCCAATGCACGGCTTGAACCCATGAACTTCAAGACCATGACTTGAGCTGAAATCAAGAGCTGGATGCTCAAACAACTGAGCTACCCAGGCATCCCACTCCCTCTTTTTCTGAAACACTATTATGTATCTGTCTCATAGAAGTGCCCAGGTGTCATTTTAAATAATCCTCTATCCCTCATTTTTTTGTGAACTGGTTATTACAATTAGAAACTTGTAATTCAAGGGGCTCCCGGGTGGCTCAGTCAGTTAAGCATCTGACTTTGGCTCAGGTCATGATCTCATAGTTTGTGAGTTCAAGCCCCGCATCAGGCTCTGTGCTGACAGCTCAGAGACTGGAGCCTGCTTCTGATTCTGTGTCTCCTTATCTCTCTGCTCCTCCCCTATTCACGCTGTCTGTCTGTCTCTCTCTCTCTCTCTCAAAAATAAATAAACATTAAAAAATTTAAAAAAAAAAGAAGCCTGTAATCCAGGATCAATATCTTTAGCAAGAATATTCCATAGGGTGGCACTTTATATTTCTTATATATAGTTCTGTTGCCGAGAACACCCTTCTCCCTTTTGTCCTGAAAAACATTTACTATCTTTTAAGACTTGGCTCAGATGTCACCTCCTTCAGAAAAACCTCTTTACCCTCCAGTCCCCACTAAGCCGGCTTTCTCTACTAATCCAATAGCTAACCCTAATGGCACTGGACCTGCTTACCCACCTGTTGCCCCAATCAGGCTGTGAACGCCTTTAACAATGGACTAGTCTGCAGGACTAGACTCCACAGAGACCTAAAGCCTAAGTGGGTGAAGTTCCAGGAAAGTAATCTTCACCAAGTAAACACATCGGATCACGTCCTTGTGTTATGGCCCATCCATCTGTACCTGGTAAGCAAGCAGGCACAAAGCCAGGGTCTCCAAGGTAATAGGAAGGAATAATGTTCAGAAGGAATAAGACGCCCTGGGAATATCAAAGGGAGTGTCCTGGGACCTGGCAGATTTCCTTACTGTTTGTAAACACAATCATAGGCAGCTGCAGGTCTCAACGGGGAACTTACAGAAGCGCTGCTCTAACCAGAAGGTGCATACAAATCACCTGGAGACCTGATTCAAAATGCAGATTCTAGGGGCGCCTGGGTGGCTCAGTCAGTTAAGCGTCCGACTTCAGCTCAGGTCGTGATCTCGCGGTCTGTGGGTTCATGCCCCGCATCGGGCTCTGTGCTGACAGCTCAGAGCCTGGAGCCTGTTTCAGATTCTGTGTCTCCCTCTTTCTCTGACCCTCCCCTGTTCATGCTCTCTCTCTGTCTCAAAAATAAATAAATGTTAAAAAAAAAATGCAGATTCTAATTCAGCAGGGCCGCTGGGAGACCCCAGATTCTGCATTCCAGGTGGATTCTGTTGGTTTGAAGACCACTCTTCAACTAGGTAAGGTTCTAAGAGACCTGGCAGTCAGCCCTCTCTCAGGGAAATTACAGCATTAACTCCTGTCTTACTAATCCTCTCTTTTAAGCTAAAACAGTCTGTGTCATTAAAAAGCAAACGAAAAAAAAAATCAAAATTTAATTCTTCCACATCTGTTGGCATCTTTCTTCTAATATATCCACTCCTCTTTGACAATTATGCGATTTCTCATTCATCTAAATATCTCCAGCCTGGAAACTATAAGCCCTCAATAAATGCTTTAAATGATGTTCCATATAATCTCAACATATTTCATTGTTTTCCACTGGCTTGTTTACATAGGTTTGTTCACTGGCCCATCTCTCCCATTTGATTATCAACTCCTCAAAGGCACAGACTCTCCCCTTTGTGCCATGGCACACAGTCTGTCACCTAACCAGCACTCAGTGATGTTTGCTGACTTAGCCAGATGACTGGGAACACGTTACATCAGGTTCTTAGAGACAACACTGAATAAGAACCTATCCTTCTTCCTGGGGGACTTACATACCCACAGATAGAACCTGTTTTCACGAAAGTTTAGTGACATACACTGAAAAGTATGATCGGCTCTACTTAACAAATAAGAAAACAGCAAAACAAAGTTCGATGTTATGCTTCTTCAGACAGCCTCATCAAGATAGGAAAAAACGTTTAACAAAAGGTACCTCAGTCTTCCCACACTCATCGGGCGGGTCCTGGTGTATGGCCATTTGATACTTGACATATAGAGAAAATGACCGGCTGAAGGACGACTTGAACTCTGGGTCCTCAAAGGAGACAGGTACTAACCTCACCTTCAGAGCAAGGAAGATACAAGCAAATGCTATTGAAACATCTCTACCTGATGACATGCTTCTGAAGGTGAGGCTAGAGTAAGATCTCCGCAAATCCACTTCCAAAGCTCAGCGCTGGTATTTTTCATGAAATGAAGGAACCCTGGGGCGTGCTGATTGGCACAGAGCCTCAAGCACTAACTTTACACTAACACTTAGGAAATTTTTAACTCATATGGACCAGGACAAATTTTTTTTTTTTTTTTTTTTTTTTACTTTTTCACTCTTTCCACCTGTTGTGGTTCTCTGCATGGAGTCACAATGTTGCTCATAAGGGTCACTACTTTTGTCTCCTCTATTTGTATCAAGTGTTTTAAGATTCTTCCCCTTCCAGATTTTTCTTGGGTAATTTGATTTATAAAATGATAAGCATATGTGAACTTCTATTAAAATATTCTATTATCTCAAAAAAAATTCTACTATCTTACTTTTCTAATTCCACTCTGTCCTGTATGGGTAGTACATCAATAAAGAATAATTTAGCTGTTATGAACTCTGTTTATACGTGACTTTTACATGCAGATAAAGCATATTAACCATGTTGTTCAAAGTATGCCTATCATAAAAATTAGAGCTCTATTTATTACTAACTTTTAGATAAATACATCTAAACATCGTTACTTCGAATAAAGATAACTCATTTTACGTGTTACTTTCCACTTTGAAATTACACATGACGGGCACTCAACACGTGCTAGGTAAAATTTGCACTTTCAGAATGTCCATTAATCCACAGTCCTATCATATTGCAGATATGCTGCAAATTGAATACAAATAAAATGTACCACAAATAAACCAAGTTTTCATACAATGATATCAAATGGAGGGGAAAGTTCCATTTGCACAAAAAAATCGCACTTGGCCTGCTGACCTGGCTCACAGTTGGCTTATCAGGTGGATCCTTGTGAATAACCATCTGGTAACGTTTATAGACCTGGTAAGACTCCTGAAATGTGGCTTTGAACTGAGAACTTGGTGGAGATGATCTCACCACCCTCACCTTCAGAAGGAGTTAAAAAACAATGTTCATTAATTATTTATTCCACAGAACATGCATTAAAACAGTTACTCCCACCCAAAAAGAACCAAATGTTTCCACACAAATATTAAAGCATAAACAATGATAGTATTTTAACCTTGAAAATCAACCAGATAGTAAATTTTTTTTAAAAGTTATTTCTCCAACTTGCAGACTCATTAAAAAGGCGGAAGATTCGAAGACTAAGGTCTATGACCGATCACAGAAGATGGACTCTATGGTAAAATGGCAGAATGCTTCTGGCACTCCAGAAACAAACGCAAATAAATACTTGTTTCGTTGCATGCAACCCACCTTCAGTAAATCAGTCAGAAAGACAAAAATATGTGAACACATTTTTTAGACGCTCTTCATGCATCACCGCTAACTCTAAATTTACAAAATTTTTTTGTAAGGGTGAAAGACAACCCTCACAAAGTATTCGTACTTCATGGCAGAGTTAAGAATGAAGATTCTAAAGTGAAGTTTCTTCTACTCAAATTTTAACGTCACCATCTTGGGTCAAGTAAATAAATGTATTCTCTGTGCCTTAGTTTCCTCATACGTAAAATGAGGAGGAGTTAAAAACCGTAATTATACAGTAAAGTCGATTTATTTTAACATCAACTATTTACTAACCAGTTAAAATGTGTTAGCAAAACAGAATAATAAAACAGAAAATCGAGTGCAATAAAAAAGGCTAAGTAGAAAATTTTCATGTGTGCCATAAGAAGTAATTCTTCTCCATAAAAAGAGGGTCATACAGTGGACAAAAAAATCTCTGCCCATCCTAGCTATCATTACATTAAAAAATTAAAAAGCCTCCTACTGTACAACATGCTAGATGGGCCTGGTGCCCTGAACACATTACTATTTATGATCACAAGAGAAAAGACTCCTCTTAAAATACGTTAAGTAGTGGGTTCAATTCTTTTTAATTTGGGAAGGAGAAAGTGTCAATACCAAAATCAGAACAGCTAAGGAATTATAACATAGTTAAGACTTAAGTCTAATAATATATATCATCCTAAGGTTTAGATTGCATTAAAGCTAATTTCTTAATAGCAGGTCCTTAGTAATACACTTAGACAATATTAAGCTATAAATTCAAAGGTTGCCCAGTTACTGATGAGAACAAAATTATTATCGTTAATGTTTTAGGGGAAAAAAATGAATACCAAATACCGAAAAATGTAGACTTAATCTGAAATGTAAGTCAAAAATAATAGGAATATTCTAAAAGTATTCGTATTATGCCTATATTGGTTTGAGAGAATTACTGAGAAAGGACTGTAGTAGTACAACTTAGTACTATTTAGTTAATTCCTAATTGCTGGCTTGCATATGTCATACAATTTGTTGCCTTGGTCAAGATCAGAATATTAGAATGGATAAAAAACAAAGATTTGCCTACTGTGATTTCCTTCACTATCTAACCAAAACTACCAAAGATAAAATTGACATAGTATATTTTATCTCTTTCACTACTAAATTTCAATCAAGGGATACAAAAAGCCAGAGTCCCTTACATAGTAACATGCTAAAACTGGAACTGTTTTCACAACTTTAGTAGCCAAATTGCCTAAAATATTTATTTTAAATCTTAAAAAAAAAAGAGGGGGGTTTTCTCAAGTAGCAATCAACTTAGCAAATACAAATGCTACTCCATCCCAATTCACTTTAATTTCCCATTATTTAAACAGCAAAATATCACCTGGTGAGTAGAACCTCAAATGAAAATAAATAAAGTACCCACCAACAACAAAATAAAATAAAACACCCTCCAAAGTACCTCCAACTTGTGTGATGCATTCTCTGGTAAAGATTCAAAAATTAAATCTTCGAGCGATTTGGGCTGGTTGGATTTATTAGCCTTTGGTGGGAACAAAGACGGTGGTTCACCCTGAGCCTGGAAACCCTCAGGTTCTCCAGCCGGGTTCTGCTGCATCAGTTTTAACCTTTTCCTTTCTTTCCGGATTTCCTTTGCTTTTCGACAGGGAGGCTTACTCAAATCTGCTCCTTTGCCTAAAAACAATTTCAAAATATTAGACCACTCACAATTGACTCAAGAAATGTTTTTTTCAAGTCTCAAAGATTCTACAGAACTAGGCCCAAAGCATTTCAACAGTTAGGTTAGCTTTGTAGGTGGATTCTTCAGAAGATTCTGGTGTAGAGCTCTAAGTTATCTTAAAATCCTATCTTAGAAGCAGGAACTGTCAAAGAAAATAAACAGTCACAGAAACTTTTCAGGCAGCTTTTACTGGTGAAAATTCAAAAACAATTTTTTTTAATATTCATCCACTTCTCTGTCTTTATAAGTAGAAAAAAACATAATCAATTATCTTCTGCTTCAGGACATGAATGTTTCCAGCACATTTCTGAGGGACATTTCTCTCAAAGCACTTGTGACATAAACAAACGCTTAGGACCTGGGTGTAAATGAATACTGATCCCAGAAAACACTCTGGCAGGTTTTTTAATGAAAAAATACTCTTGCTTAGTTGAAGGGATCTGTGTCTCTCCATCTAACTGAGGGGCCTCATTAGCTCAGCTCAGTTAATGACAGTTTTTGTTTCAATTAAAAGAGCAAGTATCGGGGCGCCTGGGTGGCGCAGTCGGTTAAGCGTCCGACTTCAGCCAGGTCACGATCTCGCGGTCCGTGAGTTCGAGCCCCGCGTCAGGCTCTGGGCTGATGGCTCGGAGCCTGGAGCCTGTTTCCGATTCTGTGTCTCCCTCTCTCTCTGCCCCTCCCCCCTTCATGCTCTGTCTCTCTCTGTCCCAAAAATAAATTAAAAAAAAAAAAAAAAAAAAAAAGAGCAAGTATCAGACTGAAAGGCCTTAAAGATATAAAAATTTTTAACTAAAACAGGGGCGCCTGGGTGGCTTAGCCGGTTAAGCATCTGACTCTTGATTTCGGCTCCGGTCATGATCTCACAGTTCATGGGATTGAGCCCTGGGATTGAGCCAGCAGTACAGAGCCTACCTGGGATTCTCTCTCTTTCCTCTCTCTCTGTCCGTCCCTTGCTTGTGCACTCTCTCTCAAAATAAGTAAACTTAAATAAATAAATAAATAAATAAATAAATAAATAAATAAATAAATAAATATTTTAACTACAATAAACCACAAATTTTAGTGAGTGCCTTTTCATCCAGTAAGTTGTCTTTAAGGACTCTGTGCTGAGAAAATCAAGAGCTAGAGGCAAATAATGAACACACCTGAAAACTTCAGTATCATTTAAATGCCCAATAGAATAATTATATAATTTTCATTTTATTTTCAATTTCTTAAGTAGACTCCACACCCAACATGGTGCTTGAACTCATGACCCTGAGATCAAGCGTCACGTGCTCTACTGACTGGCCCCCCTACAAATTTTTAAAACAGCTAAGCAACAGAATATCAAAAAGTCATTAGAAATGCTTCAGAAATTTTCAGGGATTTGTCATTACACAAGGTTAAAAAAGATTTCCAATTATTTACAAATAGATACACGAAAAATATTTATTGAAATGCCTGAAAAGAAATATACCACCATGTTAACAGTCAAAGAAAGGACTTTTCTTGCTCTTTTCCTTGCAGTGTTCTCTTTTCTTCAAATTCTCTAACGATGAACATACCTTTGTAAATTTTTTAGCTATTAACAAGATAAAGAAAAATGCTACTTTAAATTCCTAAAACACATATTTACAAACCATATAAAAGTAAGCAATAGGAAGTTTTACAAGACCAGCAAGTTTAATTTTATAGAAAAGAAAATTAAGACCCAGTATGTTAAGAGACTTGCTAGAGACCAAGAGCTGGTCAAAAAAAATTAATCTGATGAGAAAATAGTTCATTCATAGTGAAACCATATTACAACTTCACTAACATGTTTTCCAAATAAAAACAAAATCTACCCATAAAAGAAGACTCTGAATAAGTTTAACAACCAGGCAACAAAAGACTTGACTCAATAATTAACCATTACTGCCTTAGAGAATTAATTTTCTTTGGCCAGGGAATGCGTCTTCCTCAAATTTGTTCACAGAGGCACAACAGCATTTGGTTAAGAGCATACACTCTGACATGGGCCGCAAGAGGTCATCCCTGTCTCTTGGCTAGCTGACCTGAGGCAACATTACTTGTCTATACAAGAAAGACAATAACCAGTCTTACCTTTGGAGTTCCATGAGAATTAAATGAGTCAATACATGTGTAGCTCATAAAACAATACCTACTATTTAACTGGGGTCTTCTATTATTATTAGCTATTATATGCATCACCAATTCCTACAATGGTTCACCTATTTAGGCATTTCCATAAATGGTAATAAGGCAAAAAAGAATCCTGCATTTTCTAATAGTTACTCAAAATGACATTCTCTAGAGTGAACTGAGAAACAAGTTTTCACCATTTTTATGAAAGATCACCTACGTCAGCTTTGCATTAACGGATTCATTGGACTAAGCAATCCTTCTTGTGGTTGTTTTACTCTACACGTATGTACTATAATGATATGAACTGCAAAGGATAAATTAGGATTTCAGCTTATTTATGGGAATAAAGATCCCCCCAAAGCAAGAAGCTCCTTCAATGGAACAGAAACAGATCAATATAAAATCACTGCACCGTGCCAACCCAGCACCCACAGATGTTCAAACCACTCAAGGATCCTAGATTAGTCCCAAGAGTTTTGAAAAGAGTTCAGCAGACCCGCATAATTCCTAATTAAGTTTCAGGAAATATACCTTTAATATTTTGTAAATAAAATGGAAATGCGTGTTTCTAGACAAAATCCAAAGCTTCCTACATTTTAAAATAATCTCACATTTTTATTGAAAAATATAAAAGGAAAATAAGTGCAAACTTTTTTTAATGTTCCAGTAATCATACTGCTGAAGAAGTTAGTTTTGTTATTATAAAACTGTTGTGTAATGTAGGGTAAAGCAAATGGGTAACTGTGATATTCTAATTCTACCCTTCTCCTTGTCCTTGAGAGCAAGGTTTCTAAGTGTGGAAGAAAGAAGATCCAATGTCAAACAAGCAAACAAACACGTAAAAACAATAACAGTCCTGAATTTGAATTGGAAATATCAATATGACCACACGACCTATTAAGTCTGTTCATGGAAAAAGCCTAGAAAACAATAACCAAGCCAGTAACAATAGTGGTCACCTCTGGTCTAGTTGGTGATCTTCAAATGCCATTTTCCATTAAAAGAAACCAGGGCTTCTTGGGGAAATGGCTGTACAAGACGTTCCAGGAGCATCATGTCATAGAAAGCTGCTAAGACTACCAACATTTTATCAAACCAGAAGCCAACTTAGAGAAACTCCCACAGGAGCAAGCATTAAAACATGGCAAATGTGTTTAAAACTCACTGTTAGAAGTGGTTATTTTGTAAAATGGATGACACAAAATGAAAGAATCAAGAATTCCTCTTGCCTTTGCTGGGAGTTCTTATGGGAGACAAGTGGATGAGAAGGTTCTGTTTATGGAAGTATCCAGTTAGTAAATGAAAAATGAATTACAGACTTAAAATATCTAACGGATGAACGGATTTAGGCATTGAACATTGGTCCACAGCTACTAGCATTAACAGAAAGAGAGGCACCCGGACATTATGTGTCTCCTGAAAGAACATCCCACCACCCATGAACTAACCTTACCCATCCTCAAATAAATAACTGGAACTCCAATCTGATGAAGACATCTCTCTCTCCAAAAAAGCAAAAGAAAACCAAAATGCCAAAAGACAAAAAAAACAAAACAAAACAAAACAAAAACAATTTAATCTTGAATTTGATCAAGGCTCTACATCCAACTATCAATTTACAGGCAGGTACGGCAACATGTTAAACTGCACTGTAGATGTAACTGTTGGTCAAATAACCCAGGTCAAACAACCCAGTTTCTTCAACAAATAAAGTGCAAATAAAAAGGCTGGAGTAATGAAAGATCTACTGAGATTTTTTAACTATAGCAACCAACTGCAATATGTGGCCATATTTGGATCCTGATGCAAACAAATACTTAAAAACTGGAAACTTTAACACTGAATATTCAGTATCATTACGGAATTTTACTTAGGTGTAATAATGCTATTGTGAGTACGTATTTGAAAGTTCTAATCTTATAGAGATGCAAAATGAAGTTTTTAAAAATGTAAAAAACTGTAATTTTTATAATAAACAACTAAAATAATAAAAGAACTGGCCCTATCACCTAAGACAGTAAGAGATGTAAGAAATTTATCTAAACCATTCAGAATATTTTATTGGACTATTCTTACTAGTTAGGATGAAATCTCAGGTTGACATCCAATTAAATGCCATGAAAGCCTTGCGTAAAAATACCTATTCAAAAAAAATGCAAAATGGGGCACCTGGGTGGCTCAGTTGGATAAGCATCCAACTTCGGCTCAGGTCATGATCTCATGTTTCATGAGTTCAAGCCCTGCATCAGGCTCTCTGATGTCTATGCAGAGCCTGCTTCAGAGCCTCAGTCTCCAACTCTGCCCCACTTGCACTCTCTCTACCCCCGCCAAAATAAATAGAGGTTTAAAAAAAACCCAAAACAAAGTTTTCTGTGCATTAATAGGATTTAGACAGAAAAACCGTAACAGTAATAAAAATCTCTCCTTTGGATCATTTTGTATAAATAAATATAAGAATTCAGGAACTGAAACATAAACATCTAAATTGACATTTTATGAAATAATTTTTTTTTTAAATCATACAGGGGGTGGGGTGCCTGGGTAGCTCAGTCAGTTAAGCATCCGACTTCAGCTCAGGTCATGATCTCACGGTTTGTGGGTTCGAGCCCCACATCGGGCTCTGTGCTGACAGCTTGCTCAGAGCCTGGAGCCTGCTTTGGATTCTGTTTCCTCTCTCTGTCCCTTCCCTGCTGGCGCCCTGTCTCTATCTGTCTCTCAAAAATAAATAAATGTTAAAAAAAATTTTTTTTAATCACACAGGGGTGCCTGGGTGGCTCAGTTGGTTAAGCATCTGAGTCCTGATTTCAGCTCAGGTCATGATCTCACGGTTTGTGAGACTCAGCCCCGCATGGGGCTCTGCACTGACAGTGCGGAGCCTGCTTGGGATTCTCTTTCTCTTTCTGCCCCTCCCCCGCAAAATAAAAAAATAAATGAACATTTAAAAAAATAAACATTTTTAAAAGTAAATACAGAAAAAAGAAAAATTAAAAAACCATACAAACACATGCACACACACACAAATAAACCCATTTAAAGTTGGATAAAATTTTAAAACCTAAGTATTTTACAAGTGAAAGTATAGGAAAAAATCTGACCTTACTAAAGGTGAAGTAAAATATCAAAATCTGGAAATTTTTAAACTAAAATTCATTATGATTACATAAAGAAATCTAATAATAAACTAAAGACCTTTATAATGTCTGTACTTTGAACATAATACCTAAAATTTACTTTGTCTTACTTCACACCAAAAATAAAAATGTTTAGCACCACATCCTTGCACAGGTAAAAATGCGATTCTCAAACTCTACGTTCCTAGGGTAGTAAGAAATGGCACTCTTTAAAAATATGTGTATTGGGAGATAATGAAACTATTATTTCAGGCTTTTTAAAAATAGCAGTTTTTAAAATATGTGATTTGTCCATCTAAATCCAGGCAATAATAAGTTGTACAAAACAGGGATTTTACAGATTTCATACAACTCATATTTTTAGCTGATGAGACAGCCCAAGGGCTACAATGTTCCAAGCACAAAGAAAATCACTAGGACTTTAAAAAGGCCACAGAGCAAACTTGCCCTACCTGGCTTAGGAGCCATGGGCATTTTAACTGGATGTGATGGCTCACCAGAGCCCAACTTCTCCTCTATATCTTGCGACTGAATGAATTCATTAGATTCTCCTTTCTTTGGGCTTTTTCCTTTCTTCTTTTCTTCACTGTCAAAGCTCTCTGTGAGGTCACCGCTGAGCGTTTTAAGGTCACACTGTATATCCAATTTATTTATTAATCCAAAGTCACCAGCAACGGTGTCCTCCATGGTGGGCTCCATAGGATCATCTACAAATCAGAAAAAATCAAAGTCTATCAGCCATGCCATCTGACGCAATTAAGATACACGTAGTAAAAACAAAATGCCCCTTTTTTCTGATGTGGTAGAGACTACGGTGTGTGCATCAGGTCCATTCTCCCACCTTCCAAAGTAACAGGGCTGTAGTTAAGACTGTGGCACCCAAGCAAGGGAATGCACCCCAGTCCGTCTGCAAGTTGTGACCAAGTTCCCACCAGTGGAACAGAACCAAAACTGATAGGTTCAACTTGGCCTCACTTGTTTCTAAAGGTAATTTGTAACCCTGAACTTCCACCACCCCCCCCCCCCCCCACTGACTGGATTAGTAAAAACCAGCGTGAGCTTGGAAACTACATGTTGAAGGGAGTCCCAGAATGGCTGGGGGCGCAGAGCAGACTGTAGGCTAATGTGAAACACCCACAATGGGCTGTCACACGAGGAAACAAACAGACTTCTAGCATTTGTTAGTCATCGCATGCTGGTGTCTTCTTCTTATAGCTATTTACCCTTCTACTCTAATGAGTACATCACTCCTATAAGTTACAAACACAAATAATTTAGAAGTCTGTAACAAGTCAAATAAAGAGCCAAATGTAAAAGCTATGTATAAAGACAGGCAATCATCAATTTATAAATGGAAGGCACTTCAAGGCTTATCTGAATATTAATTTTTGAAACTCAGAACATGATTTTCAGCCACTGAAATAACTTTTTGACCAACCAACAAAATGTATTTAGTTTTTAAGACTATGTACAGACAATACTAATCAAAGCTGTACCAAAGTTCTGATGTCCCCAATGCCCAATTGTCCCTGAACCTCTAGACCCTGTAAGCCTTCCAGGCTTTTTTGTTGCCCACAGCTCTGCCAAGTCTGCTCCATGATGTCCTGAGTTTTAATCCGTTAAGGACAGTGCCCAAGGGCGAAGAACTTCCCTGGCCTGCTGGCCACTGTATCGCCAGTGCTTAAAACAGGGACTGGCACATTGTTGGCACTGAAAACATACTTGGGGATGTATTAACAAGCTAAAAGTGTTAACAAGTTAAAAGTTAACAAGTTAAAAGTGAGGAAGGCTCCCAGGGTTGGACACTTCCTAGGGCAGATGTGAGAAAGAGCTCTAACAACAGCTGGCATTCCCAATTATGCTCATCGATTAGGCATGGCCTAGAGGAAAACTTTTAAAAAAGAAAAGACAAGATACTGAAACAACTGAAAAAGCAAGTATCTGTAAACCAAAGTTAATTTCTTTTAGGAAACGGACTCACAATTCAAAGTTTATCATACAAAAAAGAAAATTTCAAGCAATATAATGATTTACTGAAGGGCTTCCTCAAAGAAAACCTGGGCTTCACTCAGCATTCAAAGTGGTTGTGTAGTCTTGTGCAAGGGGTACCTAAGCATCTGTTTCTCAGACATTCTACCACTTTCTCTGTACTTCACAAGGTATTATAGGACCAAGTTGTCAAAGTACTGTGAAAGCTTAAGCTCTAATAAACTCTAGGAAATCACAAGAGCTGTAAAACTTTCCTACATTTTCCCTTTCCCCAACAGACATTCCTCATACCCTTGACCTTCAGGCCAATGGCAACAGTACCAGCAACACTAACAACAATCACCATCCTCAGATTAACAGTAGTGCCTGACTATGGCAAGAACCCCCATCCCTACTTCAGAAAGAGCCAGAAGGAAGAACCTTGGAAATCAACATCAATATAAAGAGTTTTTAGACCCAATCTCATCTTACCCTCATAATTTCCTTTGGAAATTTCCCCTTTGGCCAGAAATTTCAACATTTTTTTCAAAACCTTCTTGTGTGATTTTGATGGCTGAAACTGTAAAGGTCGGCACCTAGGAAAGCAAAACAAATATTTAAAAAGTGAACTCAAACCATGAAGAAATAAAATGAGTTCTGGACAGTATCTAGTACAGTGAGGCAAACTTCATGCCTGGGATTTCTGGGTAAAGACAGGGCTTGATGTAGCCTCTAGTCCCACCCAAAATCTCACTAAAAAACTACGTTAAGGAATTAGAAAAAAAAAAAAAAAGACAGGAATCACTGGGGAAAAAAAAAAGAGAAATGTTGGAAGCTGGATAGCACAGGTATAAGTAGTAACTGACTTCGTAGACCAAAGAATGTTAAATCCTAAGCCAAGAGTGTTGAAAAGCCAGAAAGACAACCAATTCTCTCTACATTACCCCTAAAAATTTTAGAGACCGGTGATACCTGATACCTCAGGAGATAAGTGTGAAGGCAGGTCTAAAAATAGAAAATCTCTTGAAAGTCTGTTTTGGAAGCAGTTAGATGTCTGATGCCCTCCCCACTCCTCCCCACACAACTCCTTACACAACCCAGAAGAAAGTTGCAAACTTAGAAAAGAGTAAAAAAACAAAACAAAACAAAACAAAAAAAAACAGGGCCTCCTAAATGAGGATACAAGCACAGTGGAAAGCAATGGAACTGGACTAGAAAAAAGTCTAAAGTCTACATCCTGAATGTTGAGACTTCCAAGCCACTTCCCCAACCCAGCCACAAAAACTGGCACTTTCTCTCCAGAATGTGATCAGACCCCAAGATACTGTCCTCAGGCACTCTCCACTATAAAGTGAGAATCACCAGATACTTGGAGAGAAACTCTACAAAGACACGTTGCCAAAAACACTGGAGAAGGTAACTAGGAAGACACAGAGTACAGAGGAAGGAGAGAGCCCCCAAAATAAAAACATCCTCAGAACACTCTCTTATTTCTCTTTAGCTATTACAGCCACACAACAATGGGAGGTTACAAAACAATAGAGAGTGTCCAAAAAGAAAAATCTCCCAGAAGAAAAAGCATAACAGAAAAAGTTAAAATTTAAACAAGACTTGGAAAATAAAGTTGAGGAAATCTTCCAAAAGATACAGCAAAAGGGATGGAAAACTGAAGAGAAAAAAAATTAGAGGATCGCTCTAATTTTTAATTATTTTGAAATTAATGTTTAAGTTCAATAACTGAATAAAAACATCATCAGCAGTTATAATGGAATAGAAGAAAGAAAATGGAGGGAAGAAGACCAACAAAATAAAGAAAATGTCCGTGAAGTGAAGAATAATGGTGGAAGGAGGTCCCAGGTAAGAAGGGCCACATAAGTCCATGTGTAATGGATGCAAACAGACACTGCCAAACAGAAAACATCAGAACACTGGGAACAAAAAATCCTTCCCCAAAGAAAGAACATTCTCCACAAAGGAACAGGAATCAGAAGACTACCTGACTTAACAGCAGTAAGACAATGGAGCAAAGCCTTCAAAATTTTAAGGAAAATTATTTCCCATCTACACTTTTTTTTTTTTTTTTAACATTTATTTATTTTTGAGACAGAGAGAGACAGAGCATGAACGGGGGAGGGTCAGAGAGAGGGAGACACAGAATCCGAAACAGGCTCCAGGCTCTGAGCTGTCAGCACAGAGCCCGACGCGGGGCTCGAACTCACGCAGTGCGAGATCATGACCTGAGGTGAAGTCGGCCGCTTAACCGACTGAGCCACCAAGGCGCCCCTCCCATCTACACTTCCATATCCCAGCCAAACTATAAGTTCGAGTAGAGAATTAAAACATTTTCAAATGTACAATGTCTAAAAAGTACTTCTCGGGCACTCTTCCTCAGAAAGCTATTAAATGTGCTTCACGAAAATGAGGAAATAATCCAAGAAAGAGAGGTCAGGAGATAGGAGACACAGGATCCAAAAAGAAATCCAAAGAGAATCCCCACGATGGCAGTAAAAAGAGATCCCAGGGTGACAGTGATGCAGGAGTTGTAGAGACAACCTGTCCAGATCAGAGTACGTCAGAAGACAACACAGAGATATTCATCAAGAAGATAAAAGCAACAGAGTACCTGAAGCATCTGAAAGTACCAAGACGACATTTACACTACTACGGAAGCATTTCTAAATCAACTGGTGATGGGTACGTAAAAGGCTATGTAAACACAGAAGACAATTATCAATTCCATGGAAAGCAAAAACTCGTACAGGAAGGAAAAATCATAGCACACTACATGACTCAACTGTAAAGCGTATTTATAGGTCATAACAAAGGGATTACACCTATTTAAAATTACACTACTTCTAAGCTGGGAAGTTGACAATGAGGACAAAAAGGAGCTTGAATGTGACAAGGGAACAGGGAAGAAATAAAGTTAAGTCCTTATCTTTCAGAGACAGAAACCCAGAGATAGTGAGAAAAAATAAAGTTGAATCCTTATTTCTGAAAGAGAGAAACACAGAGATAATGAGAAAAACCCAAAGATAAGGATATATAGTTATATAAGCATCTCAAGTAAAAGGTAGAAAGAAGATAAAACAAAAGAATCTTAAAAAATTTGAGTGTGCCCTGTATTGGGAAAGAGGAAACAAGGCTCAGGGGACTGCAATTCTGCAAAATACGTTTTATGAAATGTTTGATTTTTTAATTATTAGCATATAATTTTACATAAAAATAAAAACTAAAAAAAAAAAAAAAATCATCGTCAAGGAAGCTCATCCTCATTTAAACTCACATACTGGGCAGCCCCTGACCTCTCTCTAACAAGAAGCTATGCCATAGGTTATAATCACCTTGCCTTTACATTAGGTCTTATTATAACTATTGTAGTCAACAAAGTAAAAAAAAAAAAAAAAAAAAACCCAGAAGAGTAAATATACAAAATGACTCCATAGTGTCATCATATATAACGAAGTTGTGTAGAGGATAACAATTCAGGAAATGTTTGATTTCATGCTCTGTTTTGCAATGTTAATTGAGTCCCTTTTCATAAAAGCAATCAATGTACCTGGAACAGTGCTTGGCACTGAGAGGCACCCAATAAATTATAGAAGGTTTGTCTTTTTTCTTTAACCCACTGAAATTGACATTTTCTGATTAGAGAGTCTCAGGGTTCAAGCTGATCAGCTCCAGACTTAATTTAAACAGAATCCTGGCCATAATCCAATAATAAATTGCTATTTGAAGGAAAAGGACTTCTGCCTTTGACGATGTCACTGCTTTATAACCACTAAAACTGAAAGAGGACAGCACAATTCTGTCATTTTATTCTTTGTGTAAGTGAGACGGTGTCACCAAACCAGACAGCCACCTCTTCTCTTTATTGCCCAGTCCTATGATCAGTTAGATAAGAGAATGGATTCTTAACCAGGAATCGGTGGAACTTCGGGAGTCTATGGTCATCCTAAAATTAATATGCAAAATGTTACGTATTCTTGCCTCCAGGCCCCTCTCCCTTTTGTTCTGTTGCAGAGAGGATCTATAACTTTTCATCAGATTGTCAAAACAGTCTTCAACCCCAAAACAAATTAAGAGATGGGACAGAAGTGTGAAGACCAGCCAAAACATGATGGATACAACTACATTTGCTTTTTTTATCTAGAGAATATATTTACATTGAAACTGTACTCAAATGCTTAACAACGATAACATGCTTTCTCTTTTTTCTACCAGAAGAAGAGGAAGGCAAGGAGGACAACAAGGGAGAAGAGGAGGACCTTTAGAACCTAAAAAGGTTAAATCCTTCCATGTTATGCTGGGGTTTGCTGGTTAAGCAAACACTCTGTAGGAAAACAGACTTTCTAGCTTAAGTTTTACAATGAAGAAAACAACTCTGAATACATGTGGCAGATTAAATGTCAGCCCCCGCCCCTTTCTACAGATCCTATAGTACTGTATGAATATGAGCACGACGTCTAGTATTACACTAGAATGTGGAAAGCCCTAAGCTAAATTTTATAAAGAATTTGATACCTAAAAGTAATCAGAGTATTTGCTGGTATTTTCATAATATGTCATAGAATCATTGACTAGACTACTAAATAGTACACTTTTTTATATCATACTTACACCCAAACCATGAATTATTAATAGCTACTGATGACGTATAAATGTAGCATTGGTATGTAAAAAAGATACAATTCATTTGCTTTTCTTTATAAAGGATGTCTACCTACGACAAAAGTTAACATGTAAAAAAAAGCAAGGTGCCACTAAAAAAATTATACAAGACAGATCCTCTTTCTTACCTTATCGTGTACTGGGGACAACATGTTTGATTCATGACAGGCTTGTACACATATTTTCCACTTCTAAAATTGAAAAATGTTTTGTTAATGTCTCATACGTTTCTCACATGTACCAAAGCAGACTAGTACAGGGGCACAAAATTAATTACGGTAAAAATCTGATCGATAACATAAAAACATATAGATGTAGTTACTCCTCAGAACTAAGCAATCTTGCAACACTGGCACAGCAAGGACAGAGCCCAGCCTTTCCTTTCCTAAACCTTTACGTACATACTCCAAGCCTCTTCACCTCAGTTACCCTCTTAGCATCACCTGCCATCCTTCCAGGCCTCAACCCACCACCAATCCTCAATACCACAAAGGCAATCACAGAAAACTGCTCAGGATGTGGGGACCCTGACGTGTCATAGCCTAGGATATCCACACTTGAGGGTTCCATGTGCACTAGGGCCACGAAGCCCAAAATTAACCCAATCCTTTCAAGGCCTTCTGGATCTTGGTTAATGGCAGAGCCATGACTTTATGGACTGAATTCTGTCCCCTCAAAATTCATATTTTGAAGCCCTACCCCCACTACCTCAGAATGGGACTATATTTGGAGAGAAGGCCTTTAAAGAGGTGATTAAGTTAAAATGACAGTTAACATAAGCCCTAATCCAATCTGAATGGTGTGCATATCAGAAAAAGAAACTGGGCATACAAAGAGACACCAGGCACCAGGGACATACATGCAAATAGAAAGGACCCCATGAGGCCACAGCAAGAAGGCGGCAACGTACAAGCCAAGGAAGGGTCTCCAGAAAAGAAATAAAGCTGAAGACACCTGGGTTTTGGAAATTTCAGCCTCCAGTACTGTGAGAATACAGATTCCTGTTGTTTAAGACACCCAGTCAGTGGTATTTTGTTACAGCCATCCAAGCAAACACACATGAGTTCGGTTCCTGACCCAGAAGCCTGGGAGTCATCTCAAATTCCTCCCTTTAAGGCACCTCTATATCCCGTCAGTAAGCTTTCTACTTCTAAACCGTACCTTGTTTCCATCCTCTTTTACCTATCTTCTAACCTATAGCCACTGATGATGACGGCATCGTTGTGAGAGGACGATTTCCTATCTGGACCGTACAGTGACCTTTAGAACCGGTCTTTCTGCCTTCAGAATCACCCCCTCAAATACCTCTCTACGATCTGAATGGTCATTTCCAAAGCACAAATTCCATCACACTTCTGACATAAAAGCTTTCAATGGCTCCCCTTCCACCTTAAAAAAAAAGTTCTTCATCATGGCATACAAAATCCTTCAACATCTGACCCAGATCTTCTTTTTGGGTCTCATGATTAACTTTAAAGAAAGCTATGAAGTTTCATTTGTTGCACTCAATCCCATATCTTTTGGGTAGTATTGGCACAAGGCCCTTACCATTGCTTATATTTACATAAAAAAACTTTATATACTCTAAAATTATCTATATAAAAATAATTACCAAAAAATCTTAGCCATCAAAGGCAATGTGTAAACCTTAATGGAATCCTGATTCAAATAAACCAACTATTAAAAAGGGGCATTTTTGAGACTAGTAGAAACCTAATCAAAACTAAGTAACAGATGACATCAAGGAATTATTAATTTTGTAAAGTATGGTAACGGTATTATAAATACATTAAAAAGGAAACAAGAATCCTCTCTTAGAAACGTATCTATTATAGGTGTATTGACAGGATACCTAAATTGCTTTAAATTATTTTGTGGAGGAGGAGGGAGCATCTCAGCTGGTTCAAGCTGCTGTAACAATATACCACAGAGGGAGTTGCTTATAAACACAACAACGTATTCCTCATAGTTCTGGAGGTTGGGAAGTCCAAGATCAAGGGTGTTGGCATATTTAATGTCTGATGAAGACAAGCTTCCCGGTTCATATATTTGTTGTAACCTCACATGGCAGAAGGGGCAAGAAAGGGAACTCTCTGGGGTCTCTTTTACAAGGGCACAAATCCCATTCGTGAGGGTCCCACCCTCTGACCTAATCACCTCCCAAAGGCCCACTTCCCAATACCATCATATCGGGGGTTAGGATTGAAAAGATGTACTTGGGGGTTGTGAGGGATGACACACGAACATTCACACCACCACAGGGAGCAAGGAGATTTGACGAAACAAGACTGGCAAAACAAACCTTAACGACTGCCAAAGCCTGCTGATAGCTACATCAAGTTCATTAGAACATACTCTCTACATTTATGTAGGCTTGAAGTTCTCCTAATGAACATCTTTCTTTAATGTTTGTTTATTTTGGAGAGAAAGAGAGCACGTGCACCAGGGGGAGGGGCAGAAAGAGGGAGAGAGAGAATTCCAAGGAGGCTCCTCGCTGACTGTGCAAAGCCCGACACAGGACTCAATCCCACAACTGCAAGATCATGACCTGAGCCAAAATCAAGAGTCGGATGCTTAACGGACTGAGCTACCCAGGTGCTCCTAATAAATGCCTTTAAAAGAAGAGACAGCAGAATCACCACATAAAGAAATATAATTTAAAAACATCTTGGGGCACCTGGGTGGCTCAGTCGGTTAAGTGTCTGACTTCGGCTCGGGTCATGATCTCACGGCTCGTGAGTTGGAGCCCCACATCGGGCCCTGTGCTGACAGCTCAGAGCCCAGAGCCCGCTTTGGATTCTGTGTCTCCCTCGCTCTCTGCCCCTCCCCCACTCACACTCTGCTTTCCCTCTCTCTCTCAAAAACGAATAAACATTTAAAAAAAAAAGTCTTAAATCTTTTTCCAACAACAGGAAAACATTTCACAGGCGAACAACATTTTCTAGTTATAAGAAGAACCGGAGTAATAAGAGAAGCATTTTTGTATGAAGGACCTTTACCTCCGCCATCCTCGGTCTATGAGATCCTGATAATCCTGTACCGTCATGGAGTGTGCCCACATGCCTGAAAAAGTAAGTGCCATGTACCAAGTTAATCTTAGCAGGTTGAACTTTTTTTTTTTAATTCAAAGCGTTTTCTAAATGTGAATATTGAAGCAAAAAAAAAAAAAATCTAGCTCACACTGGAAAAATGAAAGTTTGCACATACTTCACACCATGTGACATAATACACAACAAATGAAAAAAAATTATTTACCTTAATCTTAAAAATAAATGTAATCACTTTGATTTGTTTGAATTCCGAATTACTCTATAGTCTCTTTGACACCGTAAATTTAAGGTCCTCCCTGAGATCAGATTACACAACACCTTTAACCATAATAATATCCCCGATAATTTATTAAGCTGGTCCCCTCCGAAGAATTGGAAAGCAAATGTTTTCTTATGCATTTAATTCTCATTATGTTTTTAGCATAGTCTTGGATGTTGAAAATAGAACAAAAGTATACAGCAGTATTCCTTTTAAGTATAAAAACTGAAAGCAATCGAAATGCCCAGGAACAAAAAAGTGATTACAGAGGACATTATCAGTATGATGGAATAATTCATGATGCAACCATGAAAAAACATTAAAAGGTATATCTGAATTAATGTTAATAGAAAAATAAATGTTTCTCTCGTAAACAGCAAACTGCATCAGAAGTATGTAAAGACAGGGGTGCCTGGGTGGCTCAGCTGGTTGAACGTCCGACTTTGGCTCAGGTCACGATCTCACAATTCGTGGGTTTGAGCCCCACATCGGGCTCTGTGCTGACAGCCTGGAGCCTGCTTCAGAATCTGTGTTGCCCCCCCCCCACCCCCCACCATTCCTCCCCTGCTTGCACTCTGTCTCTGTCGCTCTCAAAAATAAATAAATATTAAAAAAATATTTTAAAAAGAAGTATGCAAAGACAGAGGTACGCTTGATAGCACAGGTTGTATTAAGAAACAGAAATGTCCAGAAGCCTTGCAGGTGCTCATTAACACTGAATTACTTTATGAGCCTCAATTTCATCATCTATAAAAATAGGAATAATAAAACCTACTTAATAGGTGCTATGCCCTATAGTAAAGATTATCATCAGAACTAAAATAAATACGATGGAAATTTACAGTTGTCTCTTTAGGTGAAAAGGCTGAAAACTGATTTCTTCCACAGAACTTTAAACAAAGGACATCTATATTAATCAACTTCCTCTTATTAAAGTTACTGGGAAAATAATGAAGAATCTATGAATATGTTAATTTTAAACACACAATGTAAAGTGCTTATTACACACATACTATAGTCAGAATACCAAATTCTGAAAAAGATGAGGAGGAAATCTCTAATACCCGAAAGCAATCACTGCCACCATTTGGTGTGTTTCCCCCTGGGTTTTCATCCTCCCAGAGATCCTGTCACACATGTCATTTGCATCCTGTTTTTCTCCGTCTAACCCTACGTTCTAAACATTTTTCTGCTTAGCTCTTCATAACCATCACTCCAAATGATTGCATTATATTACATTCTACTTCCTCTTACCCACAAACATCTAATGAACCATTTCAACTAATGAGTAAACGGACACACCATAATCGTCCACATCATTGCCCTGCTGTAGGACATTTATACATATTTTTAACGGAAACTACCTAAACGTGTATCTTCATAGCTTTCCCATTTCCCACCATGATGCACTATTTCTTAAAATAAAAGATTCTATGCTTGCCAATGCACGACACAGCAGGTAATATAAACATACTGTTTTTGTTTACAAACAAATCTTCCGGAAGAAACCTGAACCATGATGGGGGAAAAAGAAAAAACAAAACAAAACTGTGAGCTGGCTTTGTTGTTCTGGGGGTGGGTGGAGGAACGATAAGGCATATGAACAAGCACCTGGTAAAATTTTCAAACGCATTAACACAAACAGGCTCCCTTGCCAGCAGCGTCTACGGTCCGTCACCGGCGTCTCCAGACGCATTTTATCGAGATGCCCCCGCCCACGTATGCACACACGTCTCCCTGTACACAAACAGCCCACCCGACACGCCGCATTCTGCACTTAAAACCGGGGATGATCCCACAGCAGCATCAGCACTCAGAGGCCCGCCCCGGCGGGACTGACCACTCGGCAATGCTCCCCGGCATGGCTTGCTTGCTGTCACATATTTAACCCTGTCCTACTGGTGGATGACGAGCACCTGTTGCCACACTTCGGGCTGCGGCGAGACCATCATCATCCCGCACTTCCGACCACCTGTGTGAAGGATAAGCACCCAGATGCTTCCCTGATGAATCAGAGCGGAGATTCGTTTTTAATTGTGACAGCTACGGCCCTCCCCGGCGAGCAGCGTTCCGCAACACCCTCCTCGAGACAGGATCTGGCCGGGGGCTCCCGCCGCCGCGCGTCCCTAGGGGCCGAGAGCGCCGAGACCCCCCACCCCCGAGGCCGCCGGCCGGCCGGCCGCGGAAACCCGAGGCCGCGACGCCCTCCCCCACCCGCCGGCCCGCTCACCATTGGAGCGACTGCCCGACTCATTCTTGCAATAGCCGCAGCGGTAGGAGTCCTCGCCCTCGAAATACTCCACGATGCTGGGCGAAAGAGCTGCCCAGGAAGCCATGGCCCCGGCCCTCCAAGCGCGACGCCGCTCGGCCCAGCCCCGCCGCCGCCACCCCACAATGCAGCGCGCCGCTCGGGAGTCCCCGAGGCGCGCGCGAAGCTGCTCGGGCGCCCGCAGGCCAGGTTCCCCAGGAACCCCGCACGCTGACGCCGCCCGCGCCATCTTGACCGAGGGCAGCCGTCCGCTATTTCCGTTCCTTCTCCGACCTGGACCGCCATCTTCGGTGAGGGTGAGGAGGAGAGAGGAGCGCGAAGGGAACCAGTCGGGGAAGAAACGAGTGGGAGAGGGACGCGGGAATTGGGGCGCCGGGCCTGTGCGCTCCCGGGCCGGGGACTGGCGTGGGGCGCGGCGGGCGGTGCGGGGATTGGACGCCAGGCGGCCACGCCGGCCCCGTCCGTGGGGACACTCACCGCAGGACACCTTGCCCTCCTCGGAGTCGCAGTAGCCGCAGTGGTAGCCGGCCTTGAGCCCCTTGTACTCCACCACCGAGGCCATGGCCGCCTCCAGGGTCCGCCGAGGCCGGCCACGCCTCTCGGCGCCCCGGGGCCGACCTCGGCGGAGCGCGGGGGCCCGCGGCGGGGAGGAGTGGAGGACGAGGTCTGGCGGTTGCGTCCCAGCGCCCCGACCCGCGCCCCTAGCTCCTCCTCGGGGTCCCGGTCCGTGTTGGGGCCGGGGCCTCCGGAGATGTTAGCGAAAGTGGTAGTCGTGCCCCTCGAGCCCCGACTTAGGGCCGGATCTTTGCATAATTCCTCGCCAAGCATTCCTACAACCGCGCATCTTCAGCTCCGTTTTACAGATGGGGAAACTGAGGGCCGGAGGTTGTGACTCAGTCATTTCCTGCAGGTCTCAGTTTAAAAGTTAACCATCTCGGGCCGCCCTGACCACCATGTGGGTAGCCAACTCCAGCTTCCAAACCAGCACGTACTCACTTAAGTGCCAAAATAGAATAAGTATACTCGCAGGTGTTCTGTGAATAGCTGTCGTGGGTGAATTGAAGACAATGTTTTTAAAGCAAACAACTGCCAGAGCCCGTATGTGCCTTGTGCTGCTATCAGCCCATTGCCTATAACTTTTAAAGAGAAACTGACAAATCTAGATTTTTTTTTTAGATATTATTTTAAAAGTTTTTCTTAACTGTGCAGGGCAACCAAAACATTTATGTAGATTGAATTCAGCCCGTGGACTTCCAATTTGCAACCCCTATTTTAAGAGTCTGGGGCAAAGTATAAAAATGAGTACCTCCAACAAGCTAATTTTCCTTAATATTTATGTGCACAGATAATTTAAGCCTGTCTGTACAGTTTTCCTAGTCAACAATAAAACTGATTATCTTTTTGTAGTGTTTTGAAAAGTGAAATCGTGGGGCGCCTGGGTGTATCAGTAGGGCTTAAGCGTCCGACTTCCATTCAGGTCGTGATCTCCCGCTTCTTGACCTGTGAGCTGGACCCAGGTGATTGGAGGTGCCTCACCTGTTCTCCTCCTTGGTTCCCACTTGGCTTTTACACTTCCAGGGGCTGCTTCGAGGTTATAGCCTTGAGATAATGATGAGAACACCTGCACAGTATACTCGGCTGAACCCAATTAAGGCCTCTCTGTACAAACTTTTTAGATATGGTAGGTGGGTGTGTGGATCCATTCTTCCTGCTGCTGCCCAAGCAAGCCTCATATGTAAGTTCCCTTTACTTATTAAAACTGCCACCTACCAACCTGGAATGGCCTACCACTTCCTTTGGTCTGTCCCTGCCCTCCACGTATACACTCTTATGTCTGTTACTAGTTGTATGATCTTGAGAGGTTATTTACCCTGGCCTTCATTTCCTATGTTGTGAAGTTACTGGAAGGATTAAATGAGTTGTCACATATACCTAGGACATTGGCATTGTAGCTCGAGGCTGGCATTCCCTGCTTGGGATGAGGTGGGGACAAAGGGACAGAAGTCAATTGGTAGAGGGCTATAAGAAAAGCAGGAAGCCTCCTGGCTTCCTACTCTCTGTCTGAGCATGGCATTCTGCTCTCTGTTTTGTCCACAGGACTTTACTTCAAAATGAGAACCCGGCTGGGAAAGGCCCGTGAATAGAGCCAAATCTGCCGTAATAGACAAAATGAATGAGGTCTGTCTTAATGGATACTGATAGGTAGCAAGGGACCTTCAAGTTTAAGGAGTTGGAGGAACTGGAGAAACCCAGAGGGGCCCTAAGAACCTCCTGTATGCTACACCACTATCCCTTAGGTTTTTCCCCATTGTGTAGGCACAAGTGATGCTTAGTAATGTAGTAAGGTCACTGGGCTACCAAGAAACATCTTCACCTTAAGCAAGTGTGTATCCAGCACAGTAGACGTTGGGCTCAAGAATGTGGAAACTGACCTTCAAAGTTTACCTGTTTCTCCAAGCTTCATAATTTCACTTTATTTTAATGTTTATCTTTGAGAGTGAGAGAGATCGCAATCAGGGGAGGGGCCAAGAGAGAGGGAGACACAGAACCTGAAGCAATTCTGGGTTTTCGATGTCTTTTCGATGACCTGCAACAGAGGGAGGAAGGTGATAAAAATAAAATTGTGAAAAAGATCAACAAAGACTCTAGGGCAGTGGTTCCTAGATGTCTTTATTTTGCCGAAAGAGAAAATGAGTTTTCATCTTCCAGGCGCAAGTGAGAAAAATAACTTTCAGCTTCAGTCCCCCCACCCTTTTTTTAATGTTTATTTATTTTGAGAGAGAGAAAGAGCACCAGTGAGTGAGAGAGGAGCAGAGAGAGAGAGGGGGAGAGAGAATCCCAAGCAGGCTCCATGATGACAACGCAGAGCCCAACAAGGGGCTTGATCTCATGAATCATGAGATCATGACCTGAGCTTAAATCAAGAGTTGGATGCTTAACCAACTGAGCCACCCAGGTGCCCCCAGCTCCCCCTTTTTGTGGGGAGACATGGGAAGAAGACATTATTGGAATGTTCCCTTACGTATGAAATTGCAAGCAATAGGTAGTTGTCTTTTAATTTTCTTGTTTAATGGAATGAAATGCTGGCAACACTAGCTGTGAGCCCATTAATGTTTTTTTTATGTCACCAAGTTTTTTGTGTCACTAAGTGAGCCTGCAGAGTGGAAGAGGGAGGCCCTGATGATGTCAAGGAAGCTACATGGGCTAGGCCCAATTCATGTTTCTTGAATTGTGGAACGCATTCCTCTTTCTTCTGAAAAAAGTGAGTTGATGGGGCCTAAGTAAAGTCAGGGGAAAAAGAGTAAAATACAGATAACCGGAGGCAGAGAAGAGGGGCACTCTAGGAGGAGGTGGCTAGGAACACCAGGGGTCTCAGGTGCTGGCATGGTAGCCACCTAGAAGATGCTTTGCTCTGTGGGCCACTCACTGTCAAGAGGCCTGATTGGACATTTCCCTCCACTGGACAGACATGTACTCTCCAATGTACTTTCCAATTTGGTAGTGTGAAAATTAATAAAAGAAACTGTGTTTAGAATAGGGTTGGGGAGGGGCACCTGGGTGGCTCAGTACGTTAAGCATCTGACTTTGACTCAGGTCATGATCTCACCGTTCAGGAGTTCAAGCCCCGCATCAGGCTCTATGCGGACAGCTGAGCCTGGAGCCTGCTTCGGATTCTGTCTCCCTCTCTCTCTGCCCTTCCCCCGCTTGTGCTAGACTCTCTCTCTCAAAAATAAACTTGAAAAAAGAAGGGGCACCTGAGTGGCTCAGTCAGTTAAGCGTCTGACTTCGGCTCAGGTCATGATCTCGCAGTTTGTGAGTTCAAGCCCCCTATTGGGCTCCGTGCTGACAGCTTGAAGCCTGGGGCCTGCTTTGGATTCTGTGTCTCCCTCTTTCTCTGCCCCTCCCCCACCCACACTCTGTCTCTCTCTCACTCTCAAAAATAAATAAACACTAAAAAAAAATTTTTTTAATGCAGAAAATCAAAGACAAACAAAACTCTTGAAAAAGCCAGAGGAAAGAAAACCCTTACTAATAGAAGAGCAAAATAAGACTTACATCAGACTTTTCTTTAGAAAGCATGTAATAAGAGAGGGAAGTGAAATACTTAAAGTGTTGGGGGGGGGGAAAACACCAACCTACAGTTCTATGCCCAGTGAAATTATTCTGCAAAAGTGAAATAGAAGTACAGGCATACTTTGGAGATGCTGTGGTTCAGTTCCAGACCACTGCAGTAAAGCAAGTACCGTGATAAAGCAAGCCAAATGGATGTTTTGGCACATAAAAGTTAATGTGCAATGGCATCATGTCTAAAAAAAGTACACTGATTTAAAATACTTTATTACTAAAAATGCTAACCGTCATCTGAGCTCTCAGCCAGTCGTAATCACTGATCATGAACCACCATAATAAGTATCCTAATGAAAAATTTGAAACACCACAAGATTTACCAAAATGTGACACACAGACATGAGGTGAGAAAATATCATTGGAAAAGTATTGCCAACAAATTTGCACGATGCAGGATTGCCACAAATCTTCCATTGGTAAAACACAGTATCTGCAAAGCACAGTGAGGTGAAGTGTAATAAAATGAAGTATTCCTGTAAAGGCTCCTCAAACAAAAATGGAGGGTGTCTATCACCAGTAAACCTGATTGGCAAAGGATGTTAAAGAAGATTCTTAAGGAAAATAATTCAGAAACCAATCCACATAAAAAAAGGAAAAGCATTTGGAGAAGGAATAAATGGAGATAAAATCAAATGTTTCATTTTTAAAAATTTAATTGCTTGTGGGCCGCTGGGTGGCTCTGTTGGTTGAGCATCTGACTTCGGCATAGGTCATAATCTCACGGTTTGTGGGTTCAAGGCCCGCGTCGGGCTCTGTGCTGATAGCTCAGAGCCTGGAGCCTGCTTCTGATCCTGTGTCTCCCTCTCTCTCTGCCCCTCCCCTTCTTGCATTCTGTCACTCTCTCAAAAATAAATGAACATTAAAAATTTTTTTTAATTTAATTGCTCTAACAGATAATAGGCAGTTCAAAATAATAATAGCAACTTGTATAGGGTAATTTTACAAGTTTATGGGTAAGTTGAGTGAGTGACAGCAATGTTATAATGGATGGGAGGGAGGAATTGGAAATACTCGTATAAGGTACTTGCACTGCCTGTGAAGTGGTGTAGTATTCTTTGAAAGAGAAGTTGGATTAGTTGTAAGTGTATAATGCAAACTCAAGGACAACCACTTAGAAAAGAAAAAAAAGGTGCTATGCTGAGAGAGGAGTAAAACAGAATCATGAAATGCATAATTTAAACCAGAGAAGGCAGGAAAAGACTGGAGGACAGAAAGAAAAAGAAAGAAAGAGAGAAATAAAAGAAAGAAAGAAAGAAAGAAAGAAAGAAAGAAAGAAAGAAAGAAAGAAAGAAAGACAAAAGAAACCAAGAACAAGAGCAATGAATAGAAAACAATAACAAATATAGTAGATATTAATCCAGTTGTATCAACAATTACTTTAAATGTCAATGGTCTAAATACACCAATTAAAAGACAGACTGTCAGACTGGATAAAAAAAATAAGACCCAACTATATGTTATCTACCGAAAAAAACACTTTAAATGTGAAAGCAAAGATAGATTAAAAGTAAAGGGATGAATAAAGATATACTATTGTTAACACTAGTCAAAAACTGGAGTAGCTACATTAATTTCAGCAAAGTAAATTTCAGAGCAAGGAAAGTCAGGGATAAAGAGGACCATTACATAATGATAAACTGGGCAATTCTCCAAGAAGACAATTTTTAACATGTATACAATTAGCACAGAGGGGCAAACTATGTGAAGTAAAAACAGAATTGCGAGAACTAGATGAATCCACTATGATAGAGACTTCAGCACCCTATATCAGTAACTGACAGATCCAACAAGCAGAAAATCAATAAGGACATGATTGAACTCAACAACTCCATCAATCAACTGGATCTAACTGACATCTATAGAATACTTAATCCAACAGCAGCAGAATACACACTCAAGCTCGCAAGGAACAGTCACCGAAATAGACTACCTGCTGTGCCACAAATTTCAAAGAATAGAAATCATACAAAGTATGCTTTCAGACCAAAGTGGAATTAAGGTAGAAATCAACAACAGAAAAGTAGTTGGCGAATTCCAAAATATTCAAAGATTAACACACTTCTAAACAACACTTGGGTCAAAGAAGAAGTTTGAAAAGAAATTTAGAAATATTTTGAACCAAATGAAAATACAAATGACCCTTGAACAATGCTGGGGTTAGGGGTGCCAAACCCCACATAGTCAACAATCCACATATAAATTTTGACTTCCCAAAAACATAGCTACTAAGAGCCTACTCTTGACCAGAAGCCTTATCAGTAGCCTAAGCAGCTGATGAGCACGTATTTTTTGTGTTATATGTATCATTTACTATATTCTTACAAATGAAGTAAGCTAGAGAAAGATGTTATTAAGAAAGTCAAAGAAGAGAAAATACATTTACAGTACATATTTCTCAAAATCCACAAATAAGTGGGTGAATGTGTATTCAAGAATCAACTGTACAACTTACTAGGTTTGTGAGAGCAGCAGTGCTTAGAGGAGATTTATAACATTGGATACATATACTAGAAAAAAATCTAAGCTATCTCAGGAAACTAGAAAAAGAAGAGACAAATCCAAAATAAGCAGAAAAATAAAGAGCAAAAGTAAATGAAAATACAAGAAATCAATAGAGAAATTCCAACAAAACCAAAAACTAGTTCTTTTAAAAGGTCGGTAAAATTGACACACCTCTAGTAAGACAGACAAAATGAGAATACAAATTACCAATATCAGAAATGAAAGAAGGACCATCACTACTTATCCCATGGGCATTAAAAGTATTAACAAAGGAATATTATGAACAACTCTATGTCCATACATATGATAACCTAAAGGAAATGCATCAATTCTTTGAAAGGTGCAATCTACCAAATCTCACACAAAAATAAATAGATAATCTGATTAGGCCTATAGCAAAAGTAATGGAATAATAATTAAAAACCTTTGAAAACAGAAAACCCCAGGGTTGGGTTGGGTTCATTGGTGAATTCTACGAAACACTGAAGGAAGAAATTATACCACCTCTCCATAGTCTCTTCCAGAAAATAGAAGCAATTCATTTTATGAGGCCAGCATTTATTAATTCATTCTATGAGGCCAGCATTATCTTAATACCAAAATGAGACAAAGACATTACAAGAAAACTACAGACCATATCTCTAATGAACATACATGTGAAAATCCTCAACAAAATGTTAGTAAATCAAATTCAACTATATAGAGAATCATACACTCTTATACCTTTCAAAAACAATGTAATCCATGTCATTAACATGTTAAAGAAACAAAATCATATCATATCAATAGATGCAGAAAAAGTATCTGACAAAACTCAACATTTATTCATGATAAAAATTCTCGGCACTAGGAATAAAGAGAAACTTCCTCAACTTGAGGAAGAACATCTACAAAAAAAACCCATACAACTATATTTAATATTTTTATATTTCATATTCAATGGTGAAAAACTAGATGGTTTCTCAGTAAGATCAGGAATAAGGTAAGGATATCCCCACTCACTACAGCTCTTCAACATCATGCTGGAAGTCCTAGCTAATGCAATAAACAAAGAAAGGAATAAAAGGTACAGATTGGGAAGAAAGGAATAAAACTGCCTTTGTGCACAGATGACATGATTGGCCAAATGGAAAAATGCAACGAATCAACAACAATAAAAATCCCCTGGAACTAATAACCAATTATAGTAAGGTTGCAGGATTCAGGATTAATATACAAGAACCAATCTCTTTTCTACATACCAGAAAGGAATAATTGGAATTTGAAATTAAAAACACAACACCATAAAATAAATTGAGTGATTAATTAATTTTAAAAAGGAGTGCCTGGGTCACTCAGTCATTTGATCATCCGACTCTTGATTTCAGCTCAGGTCACAATTCCAGGATCATGAGATTGAGCCTTGGGTTGGGCTTCATGCTGAGTGTGAAGCCTAGTTGAGATTCTCTGTCTCTCTCCCTCTGCCCCTCTCAGCAGCTCACATGCTGTCTCACGCTCTCTCTCTCTTTAAAATAAAATAAAAAATAAATATACAACACCATTTATATTAGCACCACAAAAAAAGGTATAAATCTAACAAAATATGTGTAAGATCTAGAAGAGGAAAATTACAAAACGTCAGAACAAATAGAAGATCTAAGTAAACAGAGAGATGATCCATGTTCATTGACAGGAAAATGAATATTGTTAAGATGTCGTTTCTTCCCAACTCGATCTTTAGGTTCAATGTAATCTCAACAAAAGTCCCAGGAAGTTATTTTGAGGATATCAACCATCTGGCTCCAAAATTCATATGGAGAGGCAAAACACTCAGAATAACCCAAATAATGTTAAAGGAGAAAACAAAATCAGAGAGCTGACTCTACCAGACTTAAGATTTATTATAAAGCTACAGTAATCAAGACAGTGTGATATTGGTGAAAGAACACACAAATAAATCAGAGTAGACAGCCCAGAAATAGACCCACACACAAATACCGTTAACTGATCTTTGACAAAGGAGCAAAGGCAACTCAATGAAGAAATGATAGTCTTTTCAACAAATGGTGCTGGAACTGGGCATCCACATGCAAAAATAAATAATCTAGACACAGACCTTATGCTTTCAACAAAAATTAACAAAATGGATCATAAGCCTAAATGTAAAACATGAAACTAAAAACCCCTAGAAAATAACATAGGAGAAAATCAAGGCAACCTTGGTTTTAATGATGACTTTTTAGATAGGACCCTAAAACATGGCCCATGAAAAAAATTAAGTTGCACTTAATTAAAATTAAAAACTTGTACTCAGCAAAAGACACTGGTAAAAGAATGAAAAGACAAGCCATGGACTGGGAGAAAATCATAGTCTCTGCCAAAAGACTGGTATTTAAAACACACACACACACACACACACACACACACACACACATTTTAAAGTTCTCAGCAAGAAAACAAACAACCAAATAAAAAATGGGCAAAAGATCTGAACAGATACCTCCCAAAGATAAACAGATGGCAAATAAGCTCACAAGACTCTCAGCATCATACGTTGTCAGCAAATTGCAAATTAAAATAATAACAAGATAGCATTCACACTTAGAATGGCTAAAATTCATAACACTGACAACACTAAATAATAGCAAGGATGTGGGGCAACAGGAACTCTCATTCATTGCTGGTGGGGACACAGAATGTACAGCTACTTTGGAAGATGCTTTGGCAGTTTCTTTTTTTTTTTAATTTTTTTTAACGTTTATTTATTATTGAGAGACAGAGAGACACAGAGCGTGAGCAGGAGAGGGGTAGAGAGAGGGGGAGACACAGAATCTGAAGTAGGCTCCAGGCTCTGAGCTGTCGGCACCAGAGCCCGACGTGGGGCTCGAACTCACAAACGGCAAGATCATGACCTGAGCTGAAGTCGGTCACCCAACCAACTGAGCCACCCAGGCACCCCAATGCTTTGGCAGTTTCTTATAAAACTAAACATACTCTTACCATATGATCCAGTAATCACTGGTATATAACTAAATGAGTTGAGAGCTTACATCCACACAAAAACCTGCACATAAATGTTTATAGTAGCTTTATTCATAATAGTCAAAACCTGAAGCCAGCAAGATGTCCTTGATTAGGTGAATGGATGAACCAATGATGGACTATTGTTTAGCAATAAGAAGAAATGAACTATTGAGCCATGAAAAGACATGGTGGAACATTTAAAGTATATTGCTAAGTGAAATAAGCCAAACTGAAAAAGCCTTTTCAGCATGAAAAAGCCATACTGTATGATGCCAACTCTACAGCATTCTGGAAATGGGAACACCATGAGACAGTACAAAGATCAGTGGTTGCTGGAGTTTAGGGTGCAAGGGGAGGGGGGGGGGTGCAAATAGCTAGGAACATATGGGATTTTTAGGGCAATGACCCAATTCTGTATGATGCAGTGATGATGACACCTGTCATTATACATTTGTTAAAATCCATGGAGTGCAGAACACAAAGAGTGAAACTCAGTATAAGCTATGGACTTTACCAATAATAATGAGGCAATATTGGTTCATCAGTTGTTCCAAGTGTACCACACTAATACAAAATATAAATAACGGGGGCAACTTGAAGACAGTAATTTTTAATCAATATCTCCGTAAACCTATAGGTGCTCTTAAAAAATGTTTATTAATGAAAAACAGAACAGCAGTGTAAAAAATTTTTAATTGACATGTTGAGATGATAATATTTTGGATCTCGTGGATAATATTTTGGATATCACTAAAATTAATCTCCCTTGCTTCTTTTTACTTTTTTTATTTTTAAAAAAATTTTTTAAAGTTTATTTTGAGAGAGAGAGAGAGAACAAGCAGGGGAGGGGCGGGGGGGGGGGGCGGACAGAGGATCTGAAGCAGGCTCTGTGCCGACAGCAGAGAGCTCTATGTGGGGCTTGAATTCACAAACCGTGAGATCATGACCTGAGCCAAAGTCAGATGCTTAACCAACTGAGCCACCCAGGCGCCCCTCTTTTTATTTTTATTTTTTAACATAGCTCCTAGAAAAGTTGTGACTCACATTCTATTTTTGTAGAACAATGCTGGTCTAGAACCAAGTTCTTACCGCTCTACTGGCCCAACCCAATTCTCGACTTGTCTGCTTCTAGGCCCTATGGTTTGGGGATCTTTTCTCTGGTGCCACATCTTTTTAATCATTTTCCTATTAACCACATTTCATAGTTGTCTATTTGTTTTGGGAAGTCAGCGTAATTCCTCTACACCATATTCTGGCTCTAGCTGCTACCCACGTGTGGTATCCTGCCTCTGCAACTTCCTCTAACAACCACTGACAGTCACTCTTGCTTGGTTGGTCTCAGGAGTATCCCCCACGTTTCTGCCACTCTACTCAGAACATGCTCCCCTCCAGGTCCCCTGTATTCAGCCCCACCTCACATGAATGCCTCCTGCTCTGTTTTTGCTCCACACCAATGCATCCCGTTTGTATTGCTACACCATACACGTGCACCTATGTACATTTCTTGCCTCCCTCATTGGGTTCTGAGCTCCACAAAGGTGAGGGCTGTGTTTCCACTCCTTCCATTTTCCAAGGTCAGGTGGCATGGCGTGGGCTAAGACCACAAGTTTGCTTGTAGACATCCATGTTCAAGTTTCAGTCCCCCTCTGGGCAACCGTGTGGCCTCAAACACATCACGTTAACTCTCTTAGCCACGTTTCCTCGTATAGAAAATGGGCAGAATAATAATGTTACCGAATAGGGTGGTTGGAGTATCAGTGTTATGTTTAGGTACTAGAAGGGACACTTTTATTTTTTATTTGAGTCTGTTTTCAAACTCCTGCAAAATAGAGTCAGTGGGCGGGGTGCGGTTTCTGATGCTTGAAGTTAGTCTGTGATGACACTCTGAAATTTGTTTCAAGGTCAGTGTCATGAGAAGTGGTTAACAGTAATTTCAGGTCAGGAACCACTATCGTCTCCTTCCCCAGCGAGGACTTCTCATAACTGTTCAAACACATTTCACGATTTTTGACAAAGGATTAAAATTTAGGTATATGATAAAATGCTTCTTAGCAAAACGTCCTTTTGTTTTGGTATTTCTCGGAGAAAGACACAACTCAGGCTACCTTTTGTTTATGTCAGGGGCAAGTGTAGTGGTGCTGACGGTTTGTTCCAAACCAATCTGCTGTTTCAAAAAGGTTCTTTAGCTCCCTGGTTGGTCGTCTTCATCCCGTTTATCTTATCAGGAAAGAGAAACAATTCACAACATAATACTTAAATGAAGAGTACTTTTAGGTCCACATGGTTGTCTTTATAGAAGTTTTAATTACGCTGATTCCGTAGTTAACAAGAGGCTGATATTGGGGATTGCATATTTTTCTTTCTCAGAAAAGAGGCTATATTATTTCCACAGGAGGGTAAATAAGGTATTAGCGTTTAGCACTTCACACACAGCCTGGCTCATCGTGAATACGGGGAACTTGTGGAATACTCAAAGCTGTCAGGGCACAGGCATATACAAATTTTGGCTGAATTAATATCACATGAGTTTGACATCCAAGGGACATGACACTTTATCGGTGTTAAGATGGTATCTGGTGAATATTAAAATGCAGATTGAAATTGAGTTCAGGGTTTTGGCATGAAGAGAGAAATCACAGTCATGACTTGCTGTTTGAAATTCTTTTATTTTTTTAAGCATAAAATACCCGCATTTACTTTCCTAAGCGTTTCATTTCCTTTAAAAAAATTTTTTTTTTTAGGGGCACCTGGGTGGCTCAGTCGGTTAAGCGTCCGACTTCGGCTCAGGTCACGATCTCGCAGTCCATGAGTTCGAGCCCGTCGGGCTCTGTGCTGACTGCTCAGAGCCTGGAGCCTGTTTCAGATTCTGTCTCCCTCTCTCTCTGACCCTCCCCCGTTCATGCTCTGTCTCTCTCTGTCTCAAAAATAAATAAACGTTAAAAAAAAAATTTTTTTTTAACGTTTATTTATTTTTGAGAGAGAGAGAAAGACAGAGCACAAGCAGAGGTGGGGCAGAGAGAGAGGGAGACACAGAATCCGAAGCAGGATCCAGGCTCTGAGCTGTCAGACACGGGGCTCGAACTCACAAACGTGAGATCATGACCTGAGCCAAAGGCAGAAGCATATCCGACTGAGCCACCCAGGCGCCCCATAACCGTTTCATTTCTGAATGAGTTCGGGGCTGCGGTTTCAAGCACATCTCTATAAACGGCACATTGGGGGAGGGATAGATTTTATTCTTACTAAGTCAGAAGCCAGGTTGTAGTTAATCACTATATTTTCTCCTTTCACGTTTTGAGAAGTAGAGACATCTCAATTGTAAAAGCATAAAAAATGAGGACTTTATTTGGCCATCTGCAGCTTAAATATATGGTGAAAAGCATCTTGAAGTGAATATGCAGAATCATTTCATTAGTTTTTATTTTAACATTGTGTATTTCCTGCTAGTCTTTAAGAATGACCAGTTATAAACACAAATAATATGTGATTACAAGTAGATGAAAGAGTATTAGAGCTTGGGGCGCACAGGTGGCTCAGTCGGTTGAGTGTTGGTTCACCGTCTGGCTCAATGTTGGTTGAGTGTCTGACTCTTGATTTTGGCTCAGGTCGTGATCCCAGGGTTGTGGGATCAAGCCTCCCATTGGGATCCGTGCTGGGCATGGAGCCTGCTTAAGATTCTGTCTCTCTCTCCCTCTGCCCCTAACCCCCCGTGTGTGCGTCCTCTCTCTCACTTAAAAAAAAAAAAAAAAAAAAGTAGGAGAACGCAAAACCTCCACAGCAGCAGCAACGTTTAGCCAAGTGACATACCTGCTAAGGGATGGTGAGACCATATGACCAGGCCACCCGCACAGTCCAGCCTCTGCCAGCTACAAGTGTGCATGCAGGATCTGCCCCGAGGCCCTCCGCCTCCCTGGGGGATACAGAATATTCACCACCCCCGCAACACACCAGCCAAACAAAAATGACAAAGACGCTCCCGTTGCCTTGGAAGGGGCTTCCTCCAGCGGCAAGGCTGCCTGTGTCTCTGAAACCCAGCCCCTTCCGCTTTGTGGCCATTCAGCCCAGCTCGCACAGAAGTTCATTCCCTGCCAGCCGGACAGTGTCCCCACCTACCACTTCACAGTAGCCTCAATCTAGGATGGTGATGACACATACAAAAGCTTGTGACTGCCTCTGGTTGCCCTAGAAATCCACCCCCGGCATCCTGAAGGATCAACAATAAGGGGCTGAGGGTCTGAAAGAGCTGGAAAATAGTACTTTGCAGACTAGAGAATAAGAGATTGGGGACCAGAGAAGGGAGTGAAGGGCAAGCATGTTGTTCCTAAAGCTGGCGATAGATCGGGCTCTGGTGAAAACAAAGGACACGGCAGATAAACGGCACAAGGCTTCTGGAGGGGTGACCACAGGCGCCGGGTGGGGAGGGTCCCCGCGGAACCTAAGGGAGGACCAAGTGTCAGCGCAGACCCCACCCTCACGCCCTCCTCTGGTGACAGACTCAGAATGGTTGGATCTGAGTGCGGAAGAACAGGAGGTATTCCTTCCCTCCACTCTGAGCAAACGCCAGGAGAGTGTTCATTGATCTAGGAACGAGAGTGGCGCAGGAATGGAAATGATGCACTCTGGAGTCGTGCAGGCATGCTTCCTGCCTCTGAAACCGACCCGGGACCTGTGACAAGTCACTGGACCTCTCTCGGCCTCAGAGGTCTTTGCAGTGAGACGTGATGAGTGCCTCCCACACATACTGTTTGGGAGGCAAAGTGAAAGGACCCATTTAAGGTCCCAGCACATCACCCGGTATACAGTGAGCCCAGTATATGCTGCTTTGGAAATAATGCATAAGAACCTCTTAGGAAAGAAAAACACGAAAGCAGAAATAGGGAGTCTGTTTAAGAAATTAGCTTTACTTACACAGTAATTAGTTTGGTTTTTTACCGGTCAATGTTATAAAATCCTTCTCTTCTGCTACAAAGAGAAGTCAGAGAAACAGAATATTCACAACCCAGGTTGCTAAAGACAACCTATTCACTAACTAAGCAGGTTAAGAAACAAGAGTTCTCAGGCGCCTGGGTGGCTCAGTCGGTTAAGCGTCGGTCTTTGGCTCGGGTCACAATCTCGCAGTTTCTGAGCTCAAGCCCCCATGGGGCTCTGTGCTGACAGGTCAGAGCCCGTAGCCTGCTTTGGATTCTGTGTCTCTCTCTGCACCTCCCCTGCTCACACGCTGTCTCTCTCTCTCTCTCTTTCTCAAAAATAAACATAAAAAAAAAAAAGTTCTCCAGAATACCTCAATGTGACTGTGCAGATTTCTCAGCTGTATTCTTCTTTTTTTTTTTTTTTTCAATTTTTTTAAATGTTTATTTATTTTTGAGAGAGAGAAAGAGAGCGAACAGGGGAAGGGCAGAGAGAGGGGAAGAGAGAGAGAAACCCCAAGCAGGTCCCGCACTGTCAGTGCAGAACCCGATGCAGGGCTTGAACCCACGAACTGGGAGATCATGACCTGAGCCGAAATCAAGAGTTGGACGCTCAACTGACACTTAAGGTGCCCTGTCTCGCCTGTATTTTTCTGCATTAAATTAAAAAACCAACTTTCTTGCCATCAAATTGTTTTATTATCTATCTAAAATAAAAGCCTTTGACAAGAATCCTGAAACATGTTACAGTTAGCTGCTGCTGGGAATTAATGATAGCTTCTAAATTATACTATTAATAATTTTATGCATAACTGAAAAGGGACTTACAGCTTTGAAAACTTATTTTCTGATCAAAGCTAAGTTCTTTGTTCTACCAACAATTATACCAACAGTGGTTTGTGGAATGTGAAATCGCAACTGAGCCTCCCCTCTTCAGTGTTAAAGGTATTTGTTAGTCTGAACCTCAAACTCAGTATGGATCTCTGTTCATACTTCTATCAGAGAGCACTCCTTCCTTGCTTCAAGGAAAGACAGAAGTTAGCCAGAGTCCTACCTATCAGCACCAAGAAACGCCTCTTGCTACGTGTGAAAGCAAGTCCCAAATCCTCCCTACCTCAGTGCACACCTGGGCCGTGGTTCCTGAAGCCTTTCTCCAAATCCTAGTGTGATCTCTCTTTTTAATCTTCCAGATTGGCCTGGGCCCAAAACACTCAGGACCCTCGGATTGCAGGGGGTTCCCAGTCCCCACTAGAAAAGAAGATAAAGGTGAGGAAGTACATTTACCGTGAACTTTGGAGCCAGAAATACCATCATAAAAAGTTCCTCTTCAAGGTAGAAACAGCCTGAGTGTTGCAAGCAAGAGTGCTTTGTCTGTTAGGTTCGATTCATTCAGTACCCGCAGTGCTGAACAAAACAAACATCGCTTGGGCCCTCGAGGGGCCTCGGCAAGTGAGGGACCTCGACATTAAACAGACAGCCACAGATTGTGATACGGGTCATGAAAGATGGGATTTTATCTGAAGGAATTACGTGCAAAGTGAGGAAGTGACATTTAAGCTAAAACCTAAACGTTACGTACATTAAGTACCATAGTCAGAGCTGCTGTATTGTGTGTTTGGGAGTATAAGAGAATATATGAAAATACTCAGATGGCAAAGAGAATAGGGTTTGAGGAACAGAGAAGCCAGGGCGGCTACATGTAGCAGAACAAGCAAGCAGTCGAGCTAAGAGGCAGTCAGGAGCGAGATTATGAATGGGATTTTCTCCTAAAATCGATAGGACGCTATCCTAGGTTTCTGTGCAGGAAAGTGACGTGCTGAGATTTGTGTGATATAAAGATCAATCCGGTTGCCGTGTGAGTGGTCTGATGGGGCTGGGGACAGAGGGAGAGAGTGTGGATTCAGGAACTCTAGTCAGGCTAACACCCTAGGATGGGGGCATCCTGAAGCTACCGGGGACAGGACTGGAAGGGTGGAAAATGAAAGGAGCACTTTGCAGTTAGAGCCAAGTGGAGGTGGTAAGTAGACAGTATCTAGGTCTGGAGTTGAGATTCAAGTGCAAGGCTGCGTCGTGTGGGACTGTCTTGCTCATCCCTTACTGCCCCCGCCTAGAGCAGTCTCTGGCCCGTGGTAGGTCACCTTGTTGAGTGATTGAGACTGTCCACATCCAAAAAAGCCTAGATGAGACTATGCTCATCTTAAGTGACAATTTCTCTTATATTTTCTTGCATTACCTCTAAAAGACAGAGCCAGCAAAGCGGTGGAGGGCACGGCCATGAGGTAGGAGGAGAATGAAGGGCTATTCAGTCACCTGGGGATATTCAGCTAATGGCTGGAATTCTCTAGCAGGTCCAGGATAGCCTTGGTCACATGCCCTTGGCCACAGCCGGGAAGCCAGAGAAAAGTAAAGTATTTCAAAGAGGAAAGAGTGGTCCACTCTGTGAAATGCTGCTGAAGTCACGGACGACCGGGACAGAGACGAGGCCGCTGAATTCGTCACTGTGGAGATCCGTCATGAGCTAGACGACAGCAGTCTGGGAAGAGTGGAGGGATGGAAACCCAAGTGAAAAGGGTCAAGGGCAAACTGTGGGGTGGGGCAGTGGAGAGGGGTGGTAGATTTCCGCTTCATGGCACACTAGGAAGGGGAGCCAAGGTGGCACGCGTCGCAGAGTCTTCCCTTTCTGTCGAAAAATGATGTCAATACTGGAACCTTTTTTTATGCGGACGGAGTGATCCAGTACAGGGGAACATTTGATGAAGCGGGGAAGGGAATTTGGTGATTGCAAACTGAAGTTCTGGAAGCTTCACACGGGCATGTAGAAGACTTGGCTTTTGATAGACAAAGGGGCAATGTTTCCATTACGAAAGCAGAGTCCAGGATGGACACACGGAGGTTGTTCCGGCAACAAGAAGAGGAAGATGTTTCTGACTGCCTGCTGCTGTTTCCTCAAGGTCGTCTAAGGCAAAATCTTCAACCGGGAGGGGCCTCGGGGGGAGGGGTGTGTGGGAGGTTTGGAGAGAAAGCCAGGGGACACGGCTAAGAGACCCTGACAGGGACACGGTGTCAGAATGCCAGGCAGAAATGCTAGCCACTTGTGAGCCTGTGACAAAGGGCATCCGACTTAAAAAACTTCTAATGCTTCCCTCTGACAAGAGCCTAGGTGGCGTCCACTCTTCCCAAGTGAGGAAACTGTTACTCCAAAAGCTTCGACAGGAGAACAAAACACTTCATCAACCCAAAGCCATGTCTTTTGACTTCCGGTTTGCCAAAGCAGAGGCATATTACTATCGACGACATCAAGAAATGGTGCTGGGAGAAGCGTGGAAATACAAAATGGTTCCGGGGTGGGAAATTAAAATAGAGAGAGAGAGAGACCGCACAGTGAAAACACAGGAGATGCTAAAAAATGGGACTGTTTAGTGCCTGAGAGGGAGCTGGGCCAGATAGAGAAGCACGTATATACTGAGCCAAACGGGCCAGAGGCCTTGGAGAAGGCAAGCGTCAGCCCCTCTCTCAAAGGATGTGCAGCCTAACGGTCTTCCCCAAGACATTAACCCTAGGGAAGGATGAAAAGACGGACACTCTCCAGAGGACACACAAAACGAAGACCAAAAAGCCCAGGGCGGCCTGGGCCAAGGAACAGATCAAGGGGCATCAAGACCGAATGACTCGGGGGAGACAGCTCACGGAGCAGAGAAGCGAGAGCCGAGCTCGGGGGCTCTCTGCCCCGGCTCCCCCTCTCCGCAGGCCTCCGGTGCACAGGGAGAAAGTGAAGGAATTCGAGCGGGTCACCCCCTATCCGATCGCCCAGCCTTACCAGGAAACGCTCCTAGAAGTGACCATCCTCACGGAAAAGGCCAAAAAGGAGGAGGAGGTCAAGAAGCCGCTCCGCAGAGAGCTCTTGAGCATGCCACCGTTTTGAGAAGTCAGCTAGAAAAAATTAAAGTTTAAGTTATTTTCTGGATTGTTGTATTTCTTTTTCAGGCGAGCATACGTTCGGAATCAGTGCGATAAAATCCCATACCCCTGAATCTTGTTTCTAAGTGTATCAAACTTTGGGGGCGGGGAGGGTAGATAGACCAAGCGTTTCAGCTGTCTGCAGAACTATCCCCCAAAATTTGTGACTTAAAACCCCCACCATCTTATAATGGCTCATAATCCTGTGTCAGGAATTCAGGCAGAGCCCGCCAGTGCGATCTGCCCTACGCGTCCCCATTAGAGCAGCTTGGGGATATTCAGGTGACCGCTGGACTAGTCCGGAGGGTACCGGCGACACGCCCTTGAGGATGGCTGGAAGGCTGGGCTCGGCTGGTCCCGGTCCGGGCCTCCCTTGTTCATGTAGTTCCTGGCCACTGGGTAGCTGGCCTTATTACAGGTGACTCGACTCTGGTAACTCGTCAGACACCACAAGGCTTCTTTTGATGTAGCTTCCGAGGTCCCAGAACGTCACTTCTGCCGTCTGCTGTTGCTACAACAAATCACCAAGACCAGCCCAGATTCAAGGGGGAAGGAAACAGACTTTTCCTCTCAAATTTGCAACCATCTTTTAATCTACCACTCCAAGCCTCTGAAAACTCCATCACCCACAGAGGAAGGCAACTCTAGACATGTGTGCTTGGAAGATTGTAATGTTAAGACCACGTATGTGATTCCATTTATGTGAAATGCCAAGAATAGGCAAATTTTGACAGAAAATAGGCTATCAGTTGGCGCTCAGGGGTGAGGAGGTGGGCGAGGAAGGGTGATGGCCACCGGGTATGGGGTTGGGGGCGAGAATGTTCTACATCAGACCGTGGTGATGGTTACAGAGCCCTGTGGAGAGACTGATGAGTTGTTTGCCAGGAATGGGTGAATGACAAAGAGTATGAAGTAAACCTCTGCAAAGCCGTTCAATGAAACGGAAGAGAGAGCTGAAGTCTGGAGCGGGAGGCGAGCAGGGGTGTAGGCAAGGAGCCAGATCATGTGAGGCCTCGGACGGTTCTGAAAGCTCAGGTTGTTCAAGTGTCAGAGGTGGTGGGGAGTCACTGAGGCTGACGAGCGGTTCTGAAGATGTGCAGGAGATGTGAAGGGCAGGAAGGAAGCAGGGACAGCAGATGGGAGGCTTCTGTGGCAGAAACCTGGGCAGGATGGAGAATCAGGACACCAGATGGGGAGTCGTGACCGATCGAGGTAGAGGGGAAGGAGAAGAGAAATCCTGGGTTTCTTTTGAGGAAATAGAGGAGTAGAGGGGCCAGCACAGGGATTACAGGGAAGACAGACTTGGGAGCTGTTTTATACCTATGTTTAAAACAGCCCCTATGCTGGCAATCAGCCATTGCACATACATCCGTAGCTTTTCGGAGTTGAGTCAAAGTCGGAAGAATGTTTAGGATTAATTCATGAGAGTAAGATGGGGGGAGGGGAAGCAGGGAAAGCAACAGAATCTTAAGTGCCAAATGCACAGCATTTAACCCGGGGATCTATTTGGGTAGGAATCACCAGTTTGGTCTAAAATAGCCCCTAGAGGATGCTGAGAAAGGGGGTGCCACTCCACGCGGATCCAGGACAGCCAGGAGGGGAGAGTAGAAGAGATCCTTGTTGAAAGAGGAGACAGGACAGTAACTGAGGGTTCTGGTAGTGGTTTTCAGGTGAGAGATAAACAAGCATGGTTGAAGGGAAAGTGCTCGGTATGGAGAGTGGCTGACAAGCCCGAGGACCAGGAAGGGCTGGGACCCAGAGCCTGCCAGAGAAGCGACACTCGGACACTTGACTCGGACACCAGATGGGAGGAGGGAGAGAGGGAGGACGTAGCAAGCTGTGGAACGGGAAAGGGAACCAACAAGGGGCTAAAAAACATCAAGGACAGGCCTGAAGGCCCAGCCAAGATCAGAAGCTTGGAGTCGCGCCCGTCTGGCTGTCCTCTGTGTGCACACAGGGGACCACTGTTGGGAGCTGTGGGGATGGTTGTTCAGCCTGGCCTGGCAGAGGACTGAATAGTTTCTCGTGTGTAAATCACAGGCTGAATCATAGAAAATGGCTGATATTTGACAATGTTTTGCCTACACAAACAATTTCATACAGTTCAATCCAATATTGGTTGACTTGACCAGCTAACTTTACATTTAACTAAAGAGATATAAAAAGAACCATAATGATCTGTAGGCCATTGACATCCTAACTAAAAAGGTTTCAGTGGAACAGGACTAGAGAAAGGCCAAACTCTGGCATAATCAGAAAATAAAGAGTAACTACAAATATTTGTGAATATGGCAGTGAATTTCCTTTAATCAAAGACAACCAGGACCAATTCATTAACTATCAAAAGCTACATTTTACTAAAAACAATCTGTCTTTAAAAATGTTTAATCATACAATATATACAATACATGCTGCTTTCCTGTTTGGATTTCACTATCCAGTTGAGTCCTAAGAAAGAGGAAAAAAATAGCTGGTTAACAGTTTGTAAATGATAACATGAATCCAAAGTTTACTAGATATACAGAAATAGACTCCAACAACCAGTGCTTTCTCAGTGAGGAGGGCCCCGGTCCACCCACATCATATATCTTACGTCTGCTCTCTTTCCCTCAGTTATCTTGGAACCAAAGCAGATTAAGTATTCAAAGTTCATTTTTAACTCTCAAAATTACAGAAAATTTGAGTTAGAAAAATAAAACCTTAACAATGTTCTGATTCAAAATCCCCCCCCCCAATTTTACAGATTGGATTTATAGACAAAATGAAGCTGAGTGAGATGAAGTCATCTCAGTGATTTTAATGTTTGTTTATTTTTGAGAGAGAGACAAAGTGTGAGCAGAGGAGGAACAGAGAGAGAGGAAGACACAGAATCCAATCCGAAGCCGCCTTCAGGCTCTGAGCTGTCAGCACAGAGCCCGACTCGGGGGCTTGAACTCACGAATTGTGAGATCATGACCTGAGCCGAAGTCGGACGTTTAACCGACTGAGCCATCCAGGCGCCCCCTCCATGATTTTAAAGTAAGGGGCAGAGCCAACAGAATCCAGGTCTCCTGACTCCCACCCACAGCAAATGCCCGATCGTCACTAAGATTTCCTTCTAGCATGTTCTCCTTCATAAAAATTGAAGAAGTGTTTCACAGCATAACTCACATTTAAGAAACGCCCATTTACTGACATCATTCCAAGGTAAATCTGTCCTAATCCTCCCTTTCTACTTCATAGCTATAAAATAACCAAATCAAATCGGACACTGAACACGACTGATGGGAGGGTTCAGTATTCGATTTATCTAGTTTATCAACTTGTTGGAGGGGGCGGGGGGGGGGGGGGAGTAGGAGGAGCCAAGCCAGGAACACACTCCTGCCTCGCCCCTTCAGAACCCCGAAGTAATCCAAAGAAGGGGACTTGCAACCACTAGGTGGCGCGCTGCCTTTCCCACCAGCACGCACAGTTCTAGGACTGGGGCACTAGAGGGAGGCAAATCCCAATTTCACCAGAATGCGAAAAAGGAAGGTGGTTTGGAATGCTAAGTAACGTTTCATAACATAGGAAATGTTACCTTTGCTGGCGTCAGGCGCTTAGCCTCTGCTGGCTCTGGCCTGAAGCAATCACAGGTTCTGAGATCTCAAAGGTCTTCACGATCTCCTGGTGGAGAACAGAGAACATTTTGGGCACTGGGTTTACAGCAAATGCCGTTTGGGAGACAGAACTACCCCAGGGAAAGGGGCAAGGGGCAAGGCTTTACCTCCCAGTCTCGGTAACTCAAAGCTATGATTCCTTGATTCCTAATTTGGGTGTTTTGGTCAATTCCCTCACTTTCTTCATTAATATTAACGGGCTCTGTTGGAAAGACAAAAGTTTTCAAAGGTTATCGAATCACAGGAGGTAGGCTGAACGGAAACTGTTGAACAGGAACGAAGCCTGTATCGAAAAAACACTTATAATATTACATACTTATTAGGATCCCACGCATCACTGACTTGTTATAGTGTTGTAGCAAGTAATCCATTTGCTTCCATTTTTAAAAAACCCCACAAGATGGAGTGACACGTTGCAATCATTTAAAAACCTCTGCAGATCTAAGTACTAACCACAGAGCTGAGCCCTACTGAGTCCCAGAGAAATTAAGAGCTTTTAAAGTAACAATAAAGGCAATGGATGTACTTGATTCTCTGCAGGAGACCTTAGGAAACAAAGGACTCATGGAGACCGGTGAAATTATTTGAGAAAGATTCTCCCAAGGAGAGGAGGGAGGTGGCTTCAGGGAAAAATAGAAGGAAGGAAAGTACAATAGTAACTGCAATTACAAACATTCTAGATAAAAACTGGAGGGACTTTCTTGTCAGTCTTTAAGGCAGTAAGTGTTGAGTCAATGATACAGATGAACCCTCTGGCTTTAAATGATGGCGATATTTTCAGTAAAGATACAGCAACGTAAAAGTTCGATACCTAAAATGCAAACTCATTTACATTTAGAAAGCTGCATTTCATGACCTCTAACAACACATACGTTTTCTCAAAAACTAATCTTAACATAGTATCCTTTACCTATTACTGGCAGTCGGTCTTGGTCAAGCTTTATTCTTGCAAAACCATCCTAAAACACAAACATGATTTTAGATTTGGATTCAAAAACCGATTTAAAAAATTAGATCCAAAACCCGTAACCACTGGATGAAAAGCATTATTCCTTAATTAGAAAGCTCCATATCCCAGACACTCAAAATGTACCATAACAATAATGAGGTTACGTAGACAAGAAGATACATGGGGCTTCCCTCGGGTTTCTGATCAGCCTCTATCCTGAGGATCTGCTAAATAAAACCGAAACTGGCTTATCTCTTTAACTGATTCATGTGTATTTTTGAACACTCCATATTTTAGCAGGTGTTAGCTCATCATCTACCGTTGACAAAATATGCCTTTGTTATCATTTCTGGGAAGATGCTCTGGTCAATACAAGATTTTTGTTTAAGGTTAAAATCAAATTCATCTTACATATGCACCAGTGCAACCTGTTACAAGACTAAAGATAGGTCTAAAGTATGCTTCTTTTCTTATATTTCAGTATATTTTTGAGTAGGGTTTTTTTTGAACCTTCTATTTTGAAATAATTTCAAACTGAAAAGAGCTACAAGGCTACTATAAAGAACCTTTATAGTATATGTATTTTTTAAGTTTATTTATTTTGAGAGAGAGCGAGCGTGTGCCCACATATGCGACAGGGGAATGTCAGAAAGAGAGAATCCCAAGCAGGTTCCACAGTTAGCGCAGAGCCTGATGTGGGGCTCAAATCCACAAACCGTGAGATTATGACCTGAACAGAGATCAAGAGTGGATGCTTAACCAACTGAGCCACCCAGGCACCCCTCCCTTCCTATATTCTTTACCGAGCTTCACGAAGTTTTTCACCAAGTTTTTTTCACCAAATTTCACTGTTAAAGTTTTGCCACATCATTTCACTCTCTCTACATATTCATTTATAATTGTTTTTTAAGTTTATTTATGTTGGAAAAGAGACAGCAAGTGGGAGAGGGCCAGAGAGAGAGAGAGAGAGCGAGCAAGAGAGAATCCCAAGCAGGCTACACACTGTAAACACAGAGCCTGATGCAGAACCCACGAACCTTGAGATCATAACCTGAGCTGAAGTTGGGACACTTAACTGACTGACCCACCCAGACACCACTGTACTAGTAATTTTTAAAAAAAAAATTTTTAATGTTTATTTACTTTTGAGAGAGAGAGAGAGAGAGAGAGAGAGAGACTGTGCACATGAGTGGGGGAGTGGCAGAAAGAGAGGGAGACACAGAATCCGAAGCAGGCTCCAGGCTCTGAGCTGTGAGCACAGAGCCCGATGCAGGGCTTGAACCCACGAACCATGAGATCATGACCTGAGCTGAAGTCAGACGCTTAACCAACTGAGCTACCCAGGCACCCCAAATTTTTTTAAGTTTATTTCTTTATTTTTGAGAGAGACAGAGACAGTGCAATTGGGAGAGGGGCAGAGAGAGAGAGAGAGAGAGAGAGAGAGAGAGAGAATTCCAAGCAGGCTCTGTGCTGCCAACACAGAGGCCGATATAGGGCCTGAACTCACAAAACCAGGAGGTCATGACTTGAGCCAAAACTAAGAGTCCTATACTTAACAGGCTGGGCCATCCATGCACCCCTCCCGTATTAGTAATTTTTATGAGATAATAAATGATAGCCTGCTCCCTTTCCTTAGTACTTTCAGTATATGGTTCTTGAGGAGAACAAGATATTTTCTTACCTAACATGGCAACTATCAGATGTGGGCAATTTAAATTTGGGAAATTGAACATTTATACCACACTGTTCTCTAATTTATAGTTCCATACTCAAACTCCGCCAATCCTTTTTATAAATAATTTCCAAAATGTAAAAGCAAGCTCACAACTTCTCTTTTTAAGGTTACTTATTATGTTGAGTAATCTCTACACCCAACGTGGGGCTCGAACTCATGACCCTGAGATCAAGAGTCATATGCTCCATCGACGGAGCCGGCCAGGCGCCCTTCACACACAAATTTTCAGCTAGTTTCTTCTGCCTGTGTGCCAATGTTTTGCTACAACGCAAATACATACATACATACTGGTTAGTACAAACACCTCTGCTGGCTCCCACCCATAGCTTTTACTATGTACCCTCTTAAAAGCTATAAAAGATAAAAAAGAGAAATAATCTTAAATCTTACCCTTATAATGAAGGAAACATGAAAGATGTTTTCCACTGTTCGGGGAAAAGAATGTGGATCAACCACAAAGTCAAAGAAGGACATAGGAGTATCAGCTGTAGACGAAAAAGAAAAAAAAAATTCTTCAAAACAGGAAAGATGGATTTTGCTAATCAGTAAGACCAATATTCTCTTGTGTGCACAGAGGAGGGAAATGGGCCCTCAACCCGCTGTTGGGACTATAAAGGGATACGGCCCTTCTGGAGACCAATTTGGCCTACCTATTATAAAATACGTATGCCCACTGATCTGGCAACCCTCCTCCTACAGAAATGTCGGCAGGTGCGTGCAAAGCTGTGTGCCAGGATTCTCTGCTACAGCGGCTTTCACGAGAGTAAGATGCTACAAAGAACTTCCACTCGTCCACTCACGGGGGACTTGTTCAATGTATTTATGACACAGCCCTACAACGGGAATCACTGGAGAGAAGGGCGATCTACCCGTATCGACGTAGAAGAATGTCGACGTGGAAAACTCAGGTTGCGGAAGAACGTGTATATTATGATTAGCTTTGAAAAAAGCAAAACCAGCAAAGATGCCCAGCTTACTTATGTGCATAGTTACATAACTGACATAAAGCTAAGACGATCTGAGTACGCAAGGCACGCCATACAAGGAGCTGCCTCTAGGGAGCGAGAAGTGGAACAGGTACTTGACTCTACCGCTCTCACTTCTATGGCACCTTTTGTTTTGTAACAGAAAAAATACCCCATCTTTTAAAACCAAAAATGAAAAGTTACTTTGCCAACAACCTCACATGGGATATCTAAAGGAGAGAAGCCGCGTTACATATATAGGCTGAAAAGCAATCAAAATGATTCAAACATTGTACAGAACCGAAAATGCGTTTCAAAAACTAACTTCTCATCGAAAGGGACATGTGTCTAACTGATAAATACAAATTGCTCTACTTGAACTTGGTATCATACTTACGATCCTCTCGGAAATAGGTCTGCAATAATCCCAAAATTCTTTCCACTTCCTTTTCTGTTGCTTCTTGATGAGATTCTTCCATTTCACTTAACTGAAAACACAAAGTCGTTACCAGACTGATCTACTTGCCTGTTTGCGTTTTCTGCCCTCTTCCACGCCCATATTCGTCTAAATGTCTTTTATTAGGGATCACTACCAGTTTTGACCCCCATCTTAAAATTTACAGTTAAAAAAAAAAAAAAACAACAACAACTTTGTTTCAGTTAACATTTTTCTATTAATTTTTTAACAGAGGAGTTAACATGACCAAATCAACCATGTTCAGGTTGAATATAAATAAAATAGCACAACACAGAAAGTGGTTCAGAACTGTGGTTCTCAACTGGGAGTGATTTTTGCCTCTTGGGGACATTTGCCAATACCTGGAGATGTTTTTGGTTGTCACAACTGGGGATGGGGAGGAGGCGGCTACTGGCATCTAGTGGAAAGAGGCCAAGGATTGCTATGGGGCCTCCTGCATCGCACAGGTTAGCCAATCACGACGGAGAATGTTCCTGCCCCGAGGGCTGACTGTGCTGAGGCTGAGAGCCCCTGATCCATTACGGAAAGGAATTAAAACTAAGACAAGGGTTAACCCGGTAAAACATTTAAAAGCTTAAATTATTTAAGTGATTATTTAAGTAACCAAGCCTGACTCCAGACCCTAAGGCTTAGAAAAGATGGCCAAATTGCATGTATATTAACAGCTACTTTAACCGTAGGCATTTTCAGAAGACAAACCTGGTCAGGCATGGTCTTCTTCTCTTCTGTCTTGGGACCTTTTCTCGGACGATCGCTTCGTGGCTTTGGCACAGGGAACTCTCCTTGTATTGAACCCAACCTAATGAAAAATATGCTTTCATGTCTTTTTTTGTTTGTTTTCTAAACCAATTTGACTAACTGGAAGCAGCTCCCACGGAATGGTCAGATTCAGACCAGGCTTCAGTGCTGTATGAGCTGACATCAGATCGAAACTCTGGTCGGGTCTGTGACATCCTTTCTGCTCCCATTGTGTTTCTCAAAGAACTCCTAGGAGCTTCTCTCAATTACAGATACCTCCTCAAACACCTTCATATTTTGCTTTCAACAGTAGACCGGTCAACATGCCTGTGGTCTTCCCAGCTAGCCTACTGTGTTCTTGGCAAAGCCAACTTCAGATCAGGGAAGAAGAACATGTGGGGAAGAGGAAAAAACAGCTCCCCTGGGGGTTAAAAGCCTTTGGACTAGGGGTGCCAGTGCCGAGGCTCACAGCCTCGGACTACGGAACATACCTGTCTCAGGAGAACAGTTCAAACAGAAGCCATGGGATTCTTTTCCCTTCTGGACTCCCCGTACCCCCTAAAAAAAGCCCAAATGCAGACTTAAGCTACAGTAATAGATGTACCATGCAGCGATCACGGCCCCGAAAACATAGACCTGTGTGGTCCCTCCGCCTGAGGAGATCAAAGGGTGCAGTGTAGATGGACAGATCCAAATCCACACACACGTGTCCATTTCAGCGCAATGGGGTGGATCCCACAGCATCACACTAGAATAATACTGTGGTGCTGGGAGCGCATGTGGGCAGAGGTCTACCCAGACGTGGGAGTGATCTGGTTGTGATCTCTGACCTTGCCTTCTATCTGTCCGGAGAAGTTACTGGAGGCTTCCAAGTTAGGGTCTGGGACATCAGCAAACATTCCCAGGTGGCAAAGATGGGGGAAGACATTGTAGGCCAAAGAAACAGCAAGTGCAAGGGCACACAGCTGTAAGCACTTCACTGTGGGTGCAACTTCGGCAGGATGAGGAGACAAAGTTTAAGGCACAGCACCCAAGGCTCCCTTTAGATCTTGGGATTTAGGACAGAGCCAAGAACTCAACAGCAAAAAACAGAGATTTGGACTTTATCCTGTAACGAAGAAGTGTGACCTTTATGCTGTAATGGAGGCAGTGGTTCCAGGCACCTGTGCTAACTGAAGGCTTTTTAAAAACCTAGGCCTCGCCCCACACCTGTGCATCTCCAGAGCCTTCTAACTGAGGCGCTACCACTCTCGGGAGGTTTGCAAGGGTAAATCAGAACAGACAAACCGCCCAGGAGCTATATAGCACTTAAGAAGAAACAACAGCAGAAAGATCTGCTGGGGGACACAGGGCATTTGAAGATGGTCTTAGAGAAGAACCAATGAGCACTATTCTTAGTTTCCCCAAAAGGACTGAACTAGGAAATGAAGACGGAAGTTAATGTGAGTATAAAAAAAAAAAACAAACTTTTCAAAACTAGAGCTGTATCCAAAAAATCAACCTGGCACTGATGTGACCGTGACTCAAGCAGGCTTCAAGTATAGGTCAGTTGATCGTCCGACAGGAAATTACGGTAAGTGGCAATTTACATACATTGGTAGGATCTGAAGATACTCTCCATAAGAGGTATCGTCCTCCTACATGGTAAGGATTAAAGGTGACAAAACAAAGCCAGACGTTTTGCCCCAGACCGGAAGTCTCACATACTAGGAAACAAAGGAGCCGGCAGGGCACCTAGTAAGAGGTCCTGGCCCACAGCCTGCCCTGCTTAAATTAAGCAGGATGAGGATCCATCCACATCGAGATTTTATGGGCTTTTCAATCAAAGTTTACAAAGTCTCCAAACAATGGCATCATGACTGTCACCTCCACAATACCAAATAATGTTTGTTCCTACAACGAAAAAACAACTTAAGGTTTACAAATGACTGGTCTGTCAGATTTTTAAAATAATCTTACAGAAAGTGGAATGTATGGGTTTTATTAAAGGTGTTTTCTGCTGTTTTGCCTGATATTTTCCAGGAGTCATAGACTATGAATTCAAAATCAGAACTATCTTCATCACGGATGAGTTCTTCAGCTTCTAGCGGATTTACACCCATATGTGTCAGCTACAAAAATGAAGGGAAACAAAAAACCCCAGTTAAGCCACAAGCAATCATTCACCACATCAAATAATCTGCATCAGTAAACTTTAAGAGGCCAGAGGCAAAGCCTGTTTTCAAGGCCCTAACACGCTGGCTAAATTTCTTTCGATACAGATAATTTCATACATAAATTCCAACTTTCCAAGGCAGCAACACGAGAATGAATGAACTTAGTCCATCAAAGTATTAGGAAAGCAGTTCCGGCATACAAATCTGAAATCACATCCCAAATCAAAGCCTCCAACACAGAACAGGCCAGGTTTAGCTGGCTTTTGGATTTTCATTTTAGCCAGCCTCCTAGAGACCACTACTCAGCTTGCGTCTCAGTATATCCAGAGAGCAGTGGCCTAGCGTCAGAGAATCATTCATCCTAAAACTGCCTTCCTGCGAAGAGTTGCCAGAAGTTTAGTAATTCTCTCATCCCCAACTATCTTACAGAAAATGAAAGTGCTTTGATTACATTATAGAATTATAAAATGCCTCCAAGTTATCAAATTAAAACAGTAATATCAAATATAAACAATCAAAAAGCTCTCAAGGAGCTGACCCCTATTAAAGGCAATCAAGTTGTAAAGAAAAAGGCTGCAAGAACCGGATCAGAGACATAAGGTCGGCATCCATCACCCCCGCCCCCTGCCACCTTGTCTCCCCCCCCCCCCCCCCCAACGTGGGAGGACGGGTCCGTTTCTGTCTGGTCCAGTCTACCAGTCTTTTTTTTATAGAACCTATATTTGATGTACTCAGAAGGATCTTCCCCAGCCAGCCATCACAGAGCTATTAATTTAGGGTTTTACTCTGAATGCCTTAAAGACTTCCGGAATTTATTTTGATTTGTTCAAGTACACAGCTCACTTGGATAAACACCAGTAATTTTAAAAAAGACAACCCAGTATATGGTCATTTTATCTGTTCAGCTGTATGTTAGTGTGCATTTTCCAAATGCATTATGCCTCACAATAAAAAAGTTAAAAAAGAAGATTTTACGGTTTTAAATGTAAGTTAAATTTCAGTTTTAAACCATTTAAGGTTTTAAAAACAACAGAAAACTCATCTGCCCCCTGCCTTTACAAAAGAATGAATGTATCTGGTCCGATCTCACAGTACTAAATCATTTTAATAGCCATTTGACAAACATTCAGTCAGAAATTCAAAGGTCTAGCAGAAATGCTAGGACAGAGCTTGGCTCAGAGTGGAACCAAAAAAAAAGAAAAAAATAATCCACAACAGGGTAAAATGCAAGGTCAGCTTCACTGTGCCTTTTGTGGTAAATCCACCAAGGAAAAATTTTTTAATTTTGGGTAACAACCATCCAAAAGAAAGGTAAATAAAACAACAACAAAAAGACCCACAAAATAGCAAAACCCTAAGCATATTCATGTGGTTCCCATTTATTCTCAAAGACAGAGGAGAGGGGCACCTGGGTGGCTCAGTCGGTTAAGCATCCGACTTCGGCTCAGGTCATGATCTCATGGCTCATGGGTTCGAGCCCCGCATCGGGCTCTGTGCTGACTGCTCAGAGCCTGGAGCCTGCTTCGGATTCTGTGTCTCCTCCTCTCTCTGTCCCTCCCCTGCTCTTGCTCTGTCTCTCAATAATACATAAATGTTAAAAAAAAAAAAGAAAGAAAAAGAGGAGAACTTGCCCCCCCGGGCCTAACTCATCTCCAGCTGAGCTCTGCCACCTGCTGCGTGGGTTTTGTCCAGCCAGGACGAAGGGTCCCCAGTCACTGAGAATGAGCTAGAATACTTATGAACTGATAATTCAGGGGAAAAATGGCCATTTGTAAATAAACATAGCACCCAGAATCTTTACTTCGAATGCTAAGAGATTTTTCTAAACCTCTAGGCTGCCGCCCTGTATTCCTCGACATGGCTCTCCTGTCATCGTTTAACTTGGTGAGATGAGAGCTCTTTGGGGGAATCTGAGACTTGTGCCCCCCCCCCCCCAAGAAAAGGAAAAAGGAAGTGAAGGCCATTTGCATACAGATCTAATCAAAGCAGATAATTAATCTGTGACCTGGGACACATTTTTTGTTTAAGATTCCGCAGCTTTGAACTTACTAGAGTTTCAACGTAGCGCAACATATCGAACGAGTTCAGATCAGAACGCAGCTGCTTTGCCTTCTCTTTGCCCAAATCTGAAGCCAAAACAAGAAAATGGGCATCCAGGACTGCTTCTCTTGCCCGGGACACTGTTCAAAAAGAGAAGGAAAATACACATGATTCACAGGGATTTTCCCGAAATTTCCACCTACTTACTTGCCATTTCCCACTGGACCAACCAAAAAAAAAAAAAAAAAAAAGGAAACATACCCATCTCCCTCTAAAACCTGGCTCTCATGCCCAACCCACCAATATCTGGAGTCAAAGCTGACCAGTCCTCCGGGCTCTGTGCAGACAGTTCAGAGCCTGGAGCCTGCTTCAGATTCTGTGTCTTCCTCTCTCTCTGCCCCTCTCCCGCTCATGCTCTGTCTCTCTCTCTCTCTCTCTCTCAAAAATAAATAAACATTAAAAAAAAAAGCTGACCAGCCCTCCTAAAAGCCCCTCTCCCTCCAGGGTCCTTCTCCTCCTGTGAATTGAACTACCATCTCTTTATAGCTTGGGTTCAACAAAGCCTGTCTCCTCTCTTAACACCCAGCTTCTCCCCCACCCCCCTCCGCCCCTAACGCCAGCAGCCCCACCTCGGCGTCCCTCCTTAATGCAAGTGGAGGTAAGTCAAAAGGAAGGCCTGCTCCGTGTAAGGCCTGGTGGCTTGTTGAGCGGCCACCACAAACCGTCAGGGGACATCAACAGAAATAATGGCACCGTCTGGGCAGTCAGCCTAAGACGCCCAGGTGCCAGCCCGGGCCACCACGTGGACAGAGGCCACGCAGCAGGGCGGCGACCCTGAGGATGGAGGGCCCAAAGGCGTTTGACAGAGGACCCGGGATTTAAGACAAGCTATACAGAGAAAAAGATTTAAACAGGAGTCAAGAAGGGAACAGGACGACGAAGTGTGCAGAGGCGAGGGACCGGCCCTTTGGAGGAGACGGCGGGGCTGGCGGGACTGGGAGGGTGAAGAGGGCCCTGGGAACACCCGGAAAGGCAAATCGGAAAGGGAGCCAAGAAGAGGCGAAGGCGGCAAAGTTCAAGTACAGAAACACCTGTGCCTGGTGTGCTCCCGGAGGCCTTGTGGGTGTCACGCTTCCTGAACACACACGTCCAGTGGCTGAACTTGGCTGACTCCCGTTTTTGCTTTTATACATCATTCTTCTCCCTTTTTATTTCGGGGGTGCTGCTGCGGGAGCGACCATGCGTGAGAGAGGGAAGCAGAGGCCAGGCTGCTCCGGGTGCCTTGCCTGCTGGCCTCACAGCACGGTCGGTGAGAAAAGCGCAGACTTCTCGGCCACAGCTGGCTTTGAGGCTCCCACCGAGGGAAAACCATGAGTGCCAAGGATCTAGAATTCTGTGTTTGCTGGGCGAGTGAGTAACTTTGCCTTAAAGAGGTGACCCAGTCAACACAGGGGCATCAGCCGAGGAGGGAGTCATGTGTGGCCCAAGAACTAATAAGATACACAGTAAAGAAGCAAAGGGGTGAATGAGTCACAGACAGCGCTAACAAGGGGTGAGGAGGGATTTAACCAGGTGAAAGGGAAACGCTCAGTTCTGGAAGGTTTTAACGAGATTTAGCAAATGTGGGAGACCAAGATGGGGAACGGTGCAGAGGCTGTGACCAGGGCTAGAAAGACAGTCATTTGAGAACATGCGGACGCGGCAATGTTAAAAGCGAGCAACAGTTAAGCCATTAGTCGGACTGGGAAATTACTAGAAAGAAAGGGTCTGGTCCTCAAAGAACATGAAGAATTGTCTGGGCAACACAAGTTGTTGACTCTTCCTTACCACCGAATTTGTCTGCACTCTGCCTTTCTGTTGCCACAGAACTGTTAGGGGGACGGTGGGCAAAGTGGTCTGGGGACTTGCTCTAGGGTTCGGGGCCCCAGTGCCTACATCAGGGGGTGCCCGACCTGCCTTCTGTCTTTGAACAGACTACTGCTGCCACAAACCCTTTTAATTCAAACCAAGATATTTTTTTTTTTTTCATTTTCAGAGAGAGAGAGAGAGAGAGCACATGCACACCCATCGGGGAGGGGCAGAGAGAGAATCCCAAGCAGGCTCCACGCTGCCAGTGAGGAGTCCTACATGGGGCTCAAACTCACCGAACCATGAGACCACGACCTGAGCCAAAATCAAGGTCGGATGCTTAACCGACTGAGCCACCCAGGTGCCCCAAACCATGATTGTTTTTTAAACTCCCCTCTCACCGTGGAGGGTGCTCAGTGCTCTGACGTATCTCTTTATCTCTCTCTCACCACCCCCCTACTAGAGACCAACAGCTCCACTAGTGGACATGGCCACTACACCCCTGCCCCCCACCATAGGCGGACCAATAGCAAGGAGCTGGGAGGAGGGCAGGACTAGAAATAGGGTGTCACAGCCCAGCTCAGTTCTTCTTTAATTCATCTGTTCAACAAACGCACCCTGGGGATACAGCAGTCAATACCACAGAAAGATAAAGATAATTCATGCAAGTATAATACAAGTTCTCAACCTTGAACGAGCAACAGAACCACCTGGGGGGCTTGCTAAAACAGGCTGCTGGCTGCGCCCCCAGAATTTCACATAAAGCCTTCAATACACCTTAGGGAATGGTAAGCACAACACAAGCAGTATAACCACTCCAACGAGAAAGCTTCCAAAACCAGTAAAGAAAACACTACTATATTATGTGGGAATTGTTTGATGTCAATAATATGGCTCTTCTATAAAACTAATAAAAAATTATCCTAAAACTTACAATAAAAAGCTCCCATATATAAAATAATGAATTACCTCCATTAAACAGAGTGTTGGCCTCTTCAAGGACCTCAGTTAGTTTGTCGCTGGCATTCAGTATATCCTCTCGGTTTTCTACGTAAAGAAATACAAGATTTGGCAAATGTGCTCGTCATTCACCAAGTCCTTAACAAAGTGGTCACCTGGGGTGCTGAGGAGTCCTGCCCCTGCTCCCTGGGGTGATTATTTCACACATCTCTATCTTTTTAACCAAAGCGTCTCCGAAAGAGAAAGGTGACTGTACCTTTAAGGAGCATGAACTTTAAAAGGGGCCTGGCTGCCTTTAACCTTCACCCAAAGGGCTCCACTGCTTCTGCAGCCTCCTAACAGTGGCTCCCAAACTCTGCAAGCCACAGGGGCCCCTGGAGGGCCACCCGACAGATGGACGCGCCACCCCGAGTTTCGGAGTGGGTAGGTCCGGGGTGCGGTCCTAGTGCGGGCCATTTCTGACAGCTCCCTGGTGGCGCCGCCCGCGCTGGGCGGGCGACCCCTCGCGGGACCCACCGACTGCCAGATACGACACCCGGGGCCCGAGCCCCGCCGCCACTCCTTCCCGGCCGTCTGGGCTCGGGCGGCGCCGTCCGGCCCCCTCGGGGCCCGCGCGCCCCCGCCAAGGTCGCGCGGCTCGCTCCACGCGACGGCGCGGGGCCACCCGGCGAGCCAATCGAGGCGCGGCCGGGCGGCGCGGGGTCGGCGCGGGCGCCGTGGAGCAGCCGGGCCGCGCGGGCCTGCGTCCCGCACCTGCCCCCGCCCGCGCCCCGCCTTACGTTGGACCGAGTTGATGAGCGCCCGGTACTGATGGCGGATCTGGCGGCACAGGCCGTGGTCGGTCTCCGCCTCCAAGCTCGCGGGGTCCACCATCTCGTCCCCGGAATCCGACGGCTCTGCCTCCTCCAGGCTCGGGCGCTCCGGGGCCTCCCTGCGCTCGGGCGCGGCGCCGCGGCGGGACACGGGCGACAGCGGGGACCGCGAGCGGGAGCGGGAGCGGGTGCGATCCCGGTGCGGGTCGCGGCCCCGGCCCCGGCCCCGGCCCTCGGACCGGCGGCCGCTGCTGTCCCCGGACATCGCGCCAATTCGCCGTGCAACTTCGGAACGGCGGAAGTTCGCGCCAGAAACTGAAACCCCTGCTCGGCGCGAGCGCCCGCTCCCCGCGGAACGCGGCTCCCGGGCCGGCGCCAGCGCACAGCGACGCCTCTGGCGGGAGGCCGGCGGCGGGCGCGGTGCGGGGCGCTCCCGAGGCGCCGCGGGGCCCCGGCCCCGGCCCTCCGCTCGCTGGCCGTTTGCCGCACCCGGGGCCCGCTGACTCCTCGCTGCGCGGGGGTCACGGCCTTGGCCCGCCGGGCCCCCCGCCCGGCCCGCATCTTCCCGGGTCTCTTTGGTTCCCCGGGACACCGCCACGGCCTGGCGACGTCAGGGCGCGCAGGGCACGTGTGTCATGGAGGCTGCCGCGGATGACGCCGGGCTCGGAGGCAGAGATGTGGCTCTGTGACCTGAGTTTCTCCGAGCCATCACGGGGCGGATCCACTGAGGTTCACGTGCAGCCGGCAGTCCCACTCTTGGTGAAGCCAGAAGGACAACAAAAATGAACAACAAAAATTGACTTTCTCCTAGTAAACTGTGAACCGTCCCTTCTAAACAGCTACAGCATGGCAGCTTGTGTTCACAATTGGTTCTCAAGCTAAAATATTCTGAAGTATCTTCAAAAAGGGTCCAAGACAGATGGAATTCTATTCAGAAAAACATATGACTTTCATGTCATGCTACGTATTTGGGGTTGTATTGCAAATGTTGTTTCTCAAAAGTTCCCTTTGGTGCTGAGAATGCATTCGATTTTCTCAAAGAAACAATAATATAAGTTGCGTTTCTACGTAAGGCTACAAAAATACTTCTGTGCGTCTTGTACAGTCAGCTGGAGGTAAACGCTGTTTGCAGCTGCCCCACAGCCGGTACAGCACCACAGCCCTACTTACCTGGGTTTCAGAAAAGGTAAAAGCTGGTGCCTGCTTCATTGGATGCATTATAATTGGCCTAAATGAGTCGTGGCAATCTTATCCTCCTTCCTCAATGACTGGACTAGGGACGGGCATGTAATCCAGTTCTGGTCAGTGATATGGGAGGGGGCGTCCCATCTGCATGAAACACAAAGCCTCCAGAAAAGAGAGGCTTTATCCCCACCCTCACTCCTTCTTTAAGATGCTGATGTGATAAACGGGTACCCGACACGACAGCAGCCATCTATGACGAAGTGACAAGCATGAGGAAAAGACCAGGATGCTAAGGGACGGAGGAGAAGAAGGACGGACATAGCTGAGTTGCTGAGTAACTGCCTGTCTCCAGACTGCTTGTTAAGTGAGCTGTAAATATCCTGTGCTAATTGTCTTGCGGTTATCACTTGCAGCTCAGCGCGTTGGGACCGAAACAAGTAGTTAGCATTCTTCTAGGTGGAAATTCATTCCGAGCTCCGGATACAAATACCTGGAGCATTTCATTCAGTTCCATAAGGTTTTGGTGTGTTCTAATGAGCCAGACACCCTACAAACACAGTAGATCACGAGGATGGCTCAGAGACTTGTCTTTGCCTTCCATGGTCTCACGAGGAGACAGACATGAAACTGATCCTAAAATTCGTATGGAAATACAAGGGATCCAGAAGCCAAAACGATCTTGAGAAAGAAGAACAGAGTTGGCAGGACTTGCATTCCTCCATTCCAAGACTTACTACAGAGCTGTAGCAATTAAGACTGTGTGGTGTTGGTGTAAGGATAGACAGATTGATCGATGGGATAAAATCAAAAGTCCGGAAATAAACCTTTTCATCCACGGTCAATTGACTTTTTACAAAGGTGCCAAGACAATTCAATGGGGAAAGAACAGTCCTTGCTACAAATTGTGCTAGGACAATAGGATATCAACATGCAAAAGAATGAAGTTGGACCTCTCCCTCATGCTATATATAAAAATTAACTCAAAATGGATCTGATCTAAATAAATGTAAGAGCTAACAGGATAAAAATCCTGGAAGAAAACACAGGTACAAATCTCTGTGACCTTGGATTAGGCAATGGTTTCTTAGATATACCCCAAAAGCACGAGCAACCAAAGGAAAAAAAAAAGATAAATTGGAGACCAGGTTAATGGTCATTTGTTAAAGCAGTAAGAAGAAACTAATATTGGTATTTAGGATGAACACCTGTGATAAAAATTATCATAATTTTTTAAAGTTTATTGATTTATTTTGAGAGAGATCACAAGCAGGAGAGGGGCAGAGAGAGGAGGAGAGATAGAGAATCCTAAGCAGGCTCCACGCCATCAGCATAAAGCCTGACGTGGGGCTCGAACTCACGAACTGTGAGATCATCATGTGAGCCAAAATCAATAGTCAGACGCTTAACTGACCAAACCCCAAGAAAGGTGGAGGTTAATTTGAGGTAAGGGTGGGGACAAATGGAGAATAACCCACATGATGGGTAAAAGGTTTATCAGGGTTTCTTCAGCTAGGTATAATAGAAACTCCAGTACAGGACCTTCGCCAAAATTGTTACAATTTTCCTTGTGACACTGGAAAACTAGAAGTAGGCAGTCCAGAATTAGTGTGTTGGCTTAATTGCCTCAACCCAAATGGGCACATGTCACTGCCGCTCACATCTGGTCACATGGCCTCAACCCAAGTGCAGGGAGGCTGGGAGACGTGTCTTCTCTTTCTCTGTTTCCCCATCCCTTCTTTTTTACTGCCAACGCCCGCTTTCCAAAATAGAAGCCAAAAACAAAACAAAACAAACAAAAACCCCGAGATACTCCCCTTTCCTCCCCGCCTTGGACCTAGGGCGTGGAATATGGTCATTCTTGACCAATGGGACTAAGGAGAAGTCTATGGAAGGTCTACTCAGAAATGTTTTCTCCACAATAAAAATAGACACTGAGAGGAAACGTTCCTCTTTAGTCAAACGTCGTTCTGTCCACACGCGGTGCTCAAAGTGAGGCAGCGGTCTTGGGGCCACGTGGGGACAGATTAACAAATGAACATTACGAGTCAGGAAGAGATGATGGAGCAGAGACCAGTGAGCGGGGGAAGAGGGGACTGAGTGTACTCCCTCCTCCTTTCCTGGGAGATGAGCTTCTGGATCACCCTCCCGATTAACATGACATGACAGTGAAGAACTGGCCAGGAGTAACCTGGAGGGGGACATCTGGCCAGCAGGCCTTAATGAACACCGGGCAGAGAGGAGAGAGGCAGGAGAGTTTCGGGTGGGGCAGAGGTGGAGGGACTGAATCCCTCGGTGCATAGAGTGTCCCTCAGGCTGTGGCTGGGTACCAGCTCTCCCGCAAATCAGATGGGAAAACGTGTACGCTCTCGGGTGGGAAACAAAGTTTCTAATAGTTCCGGCACTGAGGAAGACAGCCAGCCACTGGGGGATCCTTCTGGTCAGAGCTGATTTGGTGCCAAGAATGCTGGATGTGGGGTCTGTGTATGTCCAGCCAGGGCCGAGTTAGATCATCCACGATGCGTGTATAGCGGCTAGTGTCATAAACATGTCGCTTGGTGTGATTTGGTATTCAGTGTATCTCTCGGGGAGATCCTGGCGCTCCTCGTCGGCCAGGCTGCCAAGAGAAGGCAGTAGTTAGTAAAAACTCAACGCCCTCGTTCTCCAGTAGCCCCTGCTATGCTGGCGATTGCGTGAGTCTGTGATGAAACCCTGCCCCCTTTTCTGGGTGCTTCATTTATTAATGCATGTTTATTGAGGGGCCACTATGTGCTAAGCCACAGGCTGGACGCTCGAGATGCAATATTAAAGACTGCGAGCAAGGCCCTGCACGCATGGAGCTTACGGATTTTGGAGAGAGACGGACATCAAACAAGCGAAATAAAGATGAATGTATATTACCTGCTGTGTTAGACGCTTGGAAGGAAAGGATTTGGAGCTAGGCAAGAATCTGACCTGGCTAGCAGAGTCAAGGCCGTTAAGCTGAGGTGAGAAGGAGCCCAGGATGAAGTCAGGGCGCAGGCGGGGAGGAGAGCAGAGCAGGAGGCAGCCGGGGCCGTCGCTTGGTGTTTAGGAACTGCTTTGTTCCAAGGTGGGAAATAACCAGAAATGTGTCAGGGTAGACTGTCCGAAGAGTCTCCTGCTATAACACAACTCAATCCTGTATATGCCATAATTTGTATGACACTCCTGGGCTCGTGGGAAATAAAGGAAATGTCTACAGGAACGCAAAGGCGAGCCCAGGACTCATGGGAGCTCTTGACACGTGGAAAACTGTCCACCGTGGTTGCAGGTGCACTCGGGGGGCGGCGGGGGCACAGGGCCTGAGCATCCACAGCCCTGCTACACACATTGTTTGGCTTAAGGCTATCAAGGGCCCATGAGACGCCAGGCTCTGTGAGCAAGACAGACAAGATCGCTGCTGTCACAGGCGGATGCCAGCCGACAGTCTTATCAGGGAGAAAGACAACAAACAGGGAATAGATAAATAATTTCAGATGGCGACAATATGAGGAAATTCAAAGGCAGCATATTGTGGGAAGGAGTTACCTACCAGGTGGTGAGCAGTGTGGGTGGGTAACTTTAGCTGGGGTGGTCTGGGAAGCCCCTGCCAAAAAGCTGACATTTCAGTTAAGAGCGGGAGTCCGCCATGTGAATTGGGGGGGAGGGGGGACGCGAGTGTAGAACTTTCCGGATCTAGAGACTTCTCTTTTCCCAAGCGTCTGCCCTAAGTCTAGACACTGATCCAAAAGCTTCTGCAAGAAAACAAAGCCCAGGACTGGGACGTGCCTCCCTTCACTGTCAAGACCTCCAGGCCGGGGTGCCCAAAGCACCCCAAGTATGAGAGGGAAGCGTATGTACAACCCCGAGCCCGTCTCACCTGGACGTGGACAGGAGAGGAATCACCTGCCGTGCGGTTTGGCCAGAGAGCAGAGGGGCTGTTTGTCGTCCGATATATAGCATGAAGCCACACACACCGTGCATGCTGCTCACCTGGCGTGGGACTGGGGCGCAGAGACAGCGAGAGATTATTAAATCTGTGCTGTTTCAGTGAGGTGTTAATTGTATCATTTCGGGAGAGAAATGTAATAAATATTAATTTTTAATTTGTACGGTGAAACAATGAGTGCAAATTCTCAATCAAAACATGCAAATAAATATCTCCCAGGCTCTCGAGGCCGAAGGCTCTAAATGGTCTAAAAAGGATCATTAGCCTTCGCGCCACGGCCGCCTCCCTATTTTTATGGAACAGAACTACAGCCATCTTAGTAACCAGCAGCGGATCGGTGAGACTTCTGCTCCTGGAGAGATTTCCAGCTGGCAAAACGAACAGCTGGTATTAGCCTGGGGACATTTTGGGACACGCTTAAGCGCAGTGTCTCATGCCATCCTCCAGGACGCCGCCTCCATTTGCTTTTCTTTCGTTTTGTTAATGTTGAAGAGGATCTGTAAATAAAGAAATAAAAAGGGCCAGTAAATTCAAAACATTTTTTATTTATTTTTTTTCTTTATTTTTTTTAAATTTGTTTTTATTGCTTATTATTTTTGAGAGAGAGAAAGAAAGCGAGCAGGGAAGGGGCAGAGAGAGAGGGAGACACAGAATCGGAAGCAGTCTCCAGGCTCTGAGCGCCCAGGACAGAGCCTGACGTGGGGCTCGAACCCACAGACCGTGAGATCATGACCTGGGCCGTAGTCAGCCGCCCAACCGACTGAGCCACCCAGGCGCCCCTCAAAACATTTTTTAAATGTCATGTCATGTCATTGAAATGGTGTCTTAATGTGACCACGCCTGCTATGTATTTGTCATCCCAAAACTCGAGTCCATGGCCTCAATAATGCTTTAGAGCAGTGCTTTCCAAATGTTAGCGTGCATTTGAACCACAGGGGATGGTTATTAAAAACACAGATTCTGGGGGCACCTGGGTGGCTGAGTCGGTAGAGCGTCCGACTCTTGATTTTGGCTCAGGTCACGATCCCAGGGTCATGGGATCCGGCCCCTCATCAGGCTCCGTGATGAGCGTAGAGCCTGCCTAAGATTCTCTCTCCCTCTGTCCCTCCCCCACCCACACTCTCGCTCTCTCGTAAATCAATGAATAAATAAAATTAATCTTAAAAATACAGATTCTGATACAGTAGGTTTTGGGAGGGGGCCTCTGATTGGCCACTTCTAATTCCCAGGTGATGCCTGTGCTGCTGTTCAGGGATCGTACTTAGACCCACCAGATGAATGGAGAGGCAGAACAATTTAAACATGTTTACTCACCTCTGAAGGCCAGGGTGAGATACTTTTTGTCATTGAGATATAATTCACCTACTGTAAGATTCACACTTTTAAAGTATATGATCCAATGGTTTTTATTATATTCACAAGAGTTGCACAACCATCACCAGAATGAACTCTAGAACATTTTCATCACCTCGGGGGCGGGGCGGGGGGGGGGGAACCAACCCATACCCATATCCGTTCAGAGTTATTCCCCATTCCCCCGGTGCTCTCGCAGCAAACACTAGCCTATTCTCTGTTTCCACAGACTTGTCTATTCTGGATGTTTCGTGTAAGTTGAATCATCATCATGTTGTCTTTTGTGTTGGCTTCTTTCATTTAGCACCATGTTTTCAAGGTGTATCCACGTTGAAGCATCATCTGAATAATATTCCCTTGTATGGATATGCTACAGTTTATCCACTGGTGGACATTTGGATGGCTTTCACCTTTTTGCTGTCATTTATGATACCTTGGCATTCTTCAGTCATTCGAATATTCTTATTTTTTTTTAAGTTTATTTACTTAGAGAGACAGAGAGACAGAGACAGCATGAGCAGGGGAGGGGCAGAAGGAGAGGGAGAGAGAATCCCAAGCAGGCTCCACACTGTCAGCACAGAGCCCAACACAGGGTACAATCTCACGAACCGTGAGATCATGACCTGAACTAAAGTCGGACCCTCCGACTGAGCCCCCCAGGTATCATGTGAATATTCTGGTGCCACACTCCCTGGTTCATCCAAGAGGAGTTACTGTTGTCCAGCCTAGAGTGCTTTCAGCAGAGTTGAGGGCTGTAGCGGGGCAGGGTGGTGGGGGTCTCAGAAGAGGCCCAGCGAAGCCATTAGCCTTTAGGGGGTTTAGTACAATTTGGTCAGGTGGTCTGAGAGCACAGATATCACCATTTAAAAAAATAATTTATTTTGAAATTTCAAATTTATACAAGTTGCAACAAGAAAGACCTTGGGGCGCCTGGGTGGCTTAGTCGATTAAACGTCCGACTTCAGCTCAGGTCACGATCTTACGGTTCGTGAGTTCGAGCCCCGCGCCGGGCTCCGTGCTGACAGCTCAGAGCCTGGAGCCTGCTCCAGTTTGTGTCTCCCTCACTCTCTGCCCCTCCCCTACTTGCGCTCCGTCTCTCTCTCAAAAATAAACATTTAAAAATATTTTTAAAAAAGAATACAAAGATCTCCCGTATCCCCAGTCGTTAGTTGTATTTATGCCCACCCCCCCCGCCCCATGTGGATACTCACTGTTACTGTTCTTTATTTGGGGTCAAGTTGTAGACTTGATGCCCCTCTTTCCTCAGCGTGACCCCGCCACCCTGGACTCTTCCCTGCGTAACCACAACACAACCACCCCTATCAGGAAATCAACACTTTACAACACTGGCATCCCGTCATTACACCCCATTCCGACTTCTCCTTTTGTCCCAACGGGGTCTTGACATTTCTGGTCCAAGATGTCATCCAGGATCACACGATGTCTCTCTTTTTCATCTCCTGCAGGAGCAGCTCCTTGGTCTCTTGTTACTTTCACTCTTGACAGCTGTAAAGAATCTCCCTTCTGTAGATTCTCCTCAACTTGGGTCTTCTCAATGTTTCCTCATGTCCAGACCCAGGCCGCGTATCCTTGGCAGGCGTAGCACCAGAACGAAGCGATGTTCTCGGTGCTTCACCCCAGGGGCACGTGAGGTCTACCTGCCCCACTGGTGATGTGAATCTTGATCACCTGGTCATGCCAGTGTCTGGCAGGTTTCTTCACCATAAAGGAATCCTTTCTCCCTTTGTAGCTGATAAATATTTTGTGGGGGGATAACCCAGGACTATGGCACTATCTCCTACTTTTGTATGCTGGGATATCATGGCTTGTAGACCCCCTCAAGAAATAGAGATCGGGGCACCTGGGTGGCTCAGTCAGTTAAGCGTCCGATTTCAGTTCAGGTCATGATCTCGCAGTTCACGAGTTCAAGCCCCACTGTCAGCTCAGAGCCTGGAGCCCGCTTCAGATTCTGGGTCTCCCTCTCTCTCTGCCCCTCCTCTGCTTGCATTCTGTCTCTCTCTGCCTCTCAAAAATAAATATTGAAAAAAACAAAAGCACCTTCTCCATGAAATCTGTTCTGGTCATTGAACTTGAAGGTGACCTCTGGAAAAAAAACAACAACAAAGAAACAGAGCTGGAAAATATATGTTCGTATTTACCTACTCACACATGTTAAACACATCCTATTTATCTTTTATCTTTATCTCTAGATAGATACATAGATAAATTTAAAACGTGTTCAAATAAGAAAGGGGGAAAAAAAACCTACACGTTTACACCAACCTCTAATTCCAGTACAGCACCTCTAGGTTTTTTTTTTCCTAGCCTTCTCTTTCCATATTACAAATCCCTTCTCAACTGTGGGAAAACTTGGTCACCATTATCATCAGTAAGCATATTTACTTATTTGCCTTGTCCTTCTGTTTGTAACCAACCTTCACATGCGCTGGCTGCATGCTTGGGCCTCCAGCCTTCACATTAGCTATCGTTGCTGATGAATCCCTCTCACCGATATGCTATCTTGTCCCAAAGCGGTCATCTTGGCAATGGCCTTATGGCCACTACTCCTTTCATGTCACTAACACCTGACACATCGCAGCAGCGAATACATTTCTTTCATTGAGGTACCATCTGAGCTCACCGCCAGCAACAATTTTAACAATCGTACTGCCACATTGTACCAGGGACGATTAGTGTGCATCAGTGACGGTGTCCTCCTTGTCAGTCAGGTAGCAGGTGAAACCACTCCCAAATCCTATCCTACTGTCCATTTTTTTGGACCACCCTGCTTCTGGCACCAGCTCTCACTCTCTGTGACACCCATTGGCCTGCAGGAATTTTGTTAGGGGTGCAGTCATGGAAGGGAAGGAAGCAGGATTGGGCAGAAGGGGAGGCCGAATTGCCCTTCACGCATCTCTCTTCGGCTGAGACCGTCCCCAAAAAGACCACAGCACTTCCAGCAGCTGGGGTAATAAGGAAGTTCTTTTTTTTTTTCCCCCCTAGAGGGGCATCTGGACAGCACAGCACAAGGTCAGCCACAAAATCATCCAGGCTGTTCTGTAACGACCTGTAGGCACTTTGTGCTTTGTCTATAGGTCGATTCTCAAATCTGAAAATCAACGAGCATGTTTTTATTATTGGATTTCTGTGACTAGCATTTCTCGCAGAGCTAGAGGTCAAGAGGATTACTGATTACATTTTCTTTCTTAAACTTTTGCTTCCCTCTGTCGTTTTTAGTTGCTTTGAGTGCATCTTTGAAGAAATATACTGTCCACTGTTTCTAACCTCTTCACCCAGTCCACTATCTATTTTTTCTGGAGATCTCTGTCCCAGGACCCCGTCTACACCCTTGATTTGGATGAGCCGTAAGCCCCGTCTTGCTGGACATTTGTCCCCGTGGGGCTTCCCTCTCCTGCTTTCTTCTGCTACATTCTATGTTTAAAACCTTTCTTAGTTTTGGGGCGCCTGGGTGGCTCGGGGCGGTTGAGCATCTGACTTCAGCTCAGGTCATGAGCTCATGGTTCGTGAGTTCCAACCCCACATCAGGCTCGCTTCTGTCAGCATGGAGCCCACTTCAGAGCCTCTGTCCCCCTCTCTCTGCCCCTCCCCTGCTTGTGCGCGTTCTGTCTCTCTCTCAAAAGTACATAAACATTAGGAAAAAAAAAAAACACCTTTCTTAGTTTATGCCCTGGTTTTACTGGGGCAAATTTTTTGAATCTGAAAAATGTCTCATTCCACCCTTCCATTTGCTTCATAGTTTGGCTGGATATAGAATTTTGGATGGAAAATATATATTTTTTTTTTCATCAGGAATTTAGAGACATTGTTTCTTTGTCTGCTTGAAACGGATTCTGAACCACTCAACACCCGTTCCAGGCACTGGTCTTCGTGCTGGAGATACCATGCAGAAGGAGACAAACTCCCTGCTCTTAGGAGACAGATAATAAACAAAAGCAAGACCAAAAAATAACATTTTGGTAATGATTAGTGCTATGAAGGATGTAGCCAAGGCTAAGGGTGTAAATGCTGATCGTGACTTATGTTAGATATGCTGGGCAAGGACATCTTCTCTGAGGTGACATTTGAGATGAGACTTGAATCGTGAGAAGGACTGAGTCACATGAAGATACAGGGAAATTGTATTCTGGTCAGAGGCAACGGCAAAGAGAAGTCTGTGAGGATTCAAGGAGTCTGGCATATTGGAAACTTCAGGAAACTTCAGCATGGGTAGCTGGAGTGTGGTATCCAAGGGAGACAGTTCTGGAAAAATGAGTTTGGTTCTGATTCTCATTATTGATAAGTGACCTGTGATCTGTTTCTAGAAATACTTAAGACTGGTGGTGGATCGGAGATGGCCATGAATTCTTTGAAGCTCCTCCCACTGAAAGAGGGGATTTATGTCTTTCTCCCCTTTAATGTGGGCCCCACGACCATCTGACCAATAGGATACAGGAGTGACACAGTGCCAGTTTCTGGATCCAAGCCTTAAGAGATTGGCAGCTTCCACATTCTGTTTAGCGGAACATTTACTCTTGGAACCTATCCTCTGTACTATGAGGAAGCCCAAGACACATGGAAAGGCCATGTGTAGGTCACGGGCGAGCTACCAGCCAAAGCTTGTGTCACCTGCCAGCCATGTGAGTGAGTCTTTTGGGCGTCCAACCCCCCGAGCCTTCAGATGGCTCCAGTTCTAGCTCTCATCTGACGACAGTTTCGTGAGAGCCCTCCCTCAACATAAGAACTACTTAGCAGAGCCCAAGAACACGTAGACCCATGAGGGATTTGTAAGATACTGTGCCAGGCACCTACTGGGCCCTTTCTATCTGGAGATTCACCTGCTTCAACTGTGGGAAATAGTCTTACATTCATTCCTTGATAATTTCTTCTTTCCACTTTTCTGTTTCATGTCTGCATCTCCGTTAATGAGATGCGGGACCTCATGGATTGATTCTCTAAGCCTGTCATATTTTTTTCCTATTTTAAATCTTTCTTTCATTCTATTTCGGGACATGTTTTTTTGTTTGTTTGTTTGTTTGTCTGCCTTCGACCTGCTATTGAATTTTTTATTTCGGACTGTGTGGGAGGTTTGGGTTTTGTTTGATTTTGCTTTCGTCTGGTCGACGGGCATCAGGGGGATAGGACACGGTGAAAACCCAGGCTCTGCTTATACCAACTTTTAATTTTCAAATTTTGAACCCCAGTTCCTTTCCCTCCATTGTTCCTGGTGTTTCAGAGCCTCTCCTGGGTCTACAGTGCAGACTGGGTCTTGTTCGGGTCGAAGCCCCACCACTCTCTCTTATCCCAACTCTAGGCGGTGGCCTGATACGTCCATTACCAGACCTCAGTCCTCTTTCCGATGTCCACAAACATGGAGCAGTCTCTTGACTGATGTTCTGTCCCAGTTCGCTTCATTAGGGTCCCAACAAAAAAAAATTCCTTTGCTATCATTTCAATGAATTCTTGAAGGAGAGGAACTCTGTCTGCTTCATTAATGAGAATTTCTTTTTCACTGCGTAGGGAGATAATGGGCTGTAAACATTATCTTCTTATTTTCATAAATCCACCTGTTTACTGTCATAACATAACTTTGAATTATTTTCCCCTCGGAATTTCAAAAGAACCAGCAGCTCTAAGCATTGCCTGCAAAATGTTTTGTTCTTCTCGTGTTCTCTGCCATCTGCCAGTCATTTTCAGTAGGGCTGCATTTATTTGAATTTGAATTGGGCAAGATGGGAATGTAGCAGTAAAAATATTAATGAGGGGCGCTTGGGTGGCTCAGTAGGTTAAGCCTCCAACTTCGGCTCGGGTCATGATCTCGAGGTGCATGGGTTCGAGCCCCGCATCTGGCTCTACGCTGACAGCTCAGAGCCCGGAGCCTGCTTGGGATTCGGTGTCTCCTTCTCCCTCTCTGCTCCTCCCCGGCTCGCACTTGGTCTGTCTGTCTGTCTGTCTGTCTCTCTTTCTCAAAAATGAATGAAAATTAAAAAAAAATATTGATGAGACCTCGCTTTATGAGCAAATTTGAAAAGATTTCAAATCTCGCCAAATTCAAACCATTATTTGCTTTTTGTTAATGAATTAGTGTCTTGGTGGAGAAGCCTTTCAAAGCTGACGGGTCAAACGGACGATAGAAGCTGCACTGGCAATGTCGCCACACGGTGGCGCCACGTCAGCCGGCGAGCAGTTGTCTGCGGTTTGTCCTGGGATTGTGGGAACCACCCTCCACCCTGTTCCTAGGCACCGGGACTTTGACTAGTGATTTCAGTGTAATAAAAAAAAATTAAAAAAACAAAACAAAACTTTTTTACATCTCAAAGCATTTTCAACCAGGCGTTCTGCGTTGGTACTCAGGCAAGGACTAAAAAATGCTCCTGGTTTAATAAAGTGGGAACAGAAGGTAGGCGTAGAAGAAAGCCCTGAACACAGCCCGCCCCCCCCGCCCCCAACCCGGGACATGCCAGGAGGTCACCTACAGAAGGCGCCCTGCACAGGGTAAGAAAATAAAAGCCGGCCCTAAGAAGTGAAGGTAGATACAGGCCCTCTGGAAGTATCCCCTTTTCCTTGATGCTTATTCTCAGGGGGAATTTGCCTTCCACGATCTGAGGCATTGAATTACACAAGAACTTCAGAAAAATCTTACAAGATGTGATCACCGTGAACGACTCTGTTCCTGAATAAAGGCTTTCTGTTTTCAGAGGCTTTTATGTACATCGTCTTGCTTAGGACACGCTGGGCCCACGGAGAGGGGGTGCTGTGGGGCTGTTTTACACACGATGAGGCACCTGGGCACCTGCTCTAAGTCATGGCTACAGAGGAGATGCATCGGGGCCAGATGTCCAGCCCTCAGACTCCTCGATCGGAACTCACAGATGGGTCCTGCGTAGGCCAGGATTTTTGTTATTTCAAAACTCTGTCTTCTTAGGGAATTTCAACCTAATCAAAGACGTTAAATATGTAAAAAAAAAAAAAAAAAAAAAAAAAAGTGCGTGTGTGTGTGTGTGTGTGTGTGTGTGCGCGCGCGCGCCCGCGTTATGGTTAATTGAATTCAGTGCCCTGAATCGCAATTTTGAAAATTAAGTCTTTCTAATGGAAATGAGATTACTTTAAAATTTTTCTTTGACAAACGACTATACACATGAGGTCACATTCCTAGAATAGGAAAAGAAATACGTGAGGAGACAATCTTCCCCCTTTCCCTGTCCCCTGGTTTCTGCCCCTTCCTGGCCGCAACTGCTCCCCCCTTCACTAGTCGCTTGTGTGAATTTTTGGAGTCACTCATTTATTTATTATAAGCGTGTGGTATGATTCTTTCAGAGCATAGAATTCACACACCACACATAATATAGGATGTATGCATACACGTATAACTTGTTTTATACAAATGATAGCATATTACACATACTGTCCTGTACCTTACTTTTTTCTCCCACTTACCTATGTAACTTGGGGAGTTCTCAGGGTCGGTGCATAAAGACCTCCACACTCTTTCTGATGGTTGCTTTGTTTTCGTTGTATGGTTGTGCATTTGACCCACGAAATACTGACGGAATTTTAGGTAGCTTTGCCATTTAGAACTGGCCTAAGAGCGATTGTTCATTCTCCCTGTCTCAAGGGAGCACAGTGACATTTCCAAAAAGGACAACTTGATCTTATGAGGTCTGTGGGAGCTGAACCAGAAGCACTTCTCATTTTATAGGGTTTTTTTTTGGGGGGGGTGTTTTGTTTTTATTATTATTAAGGCTGCTGTGTCTTGAAAAGTGGCTGGTCCTCGCCAAAATATAGAACGGCCCCCAAGTAAATGAAATTGCAACCCAAGACAGTGGAGACTGGATTCGGATCCCAAATCAACTCAGAGTGAGGAGAACAGAGTTGCAGGCTCTCGATACCTGCAACCGCCCTGGCCCCTGTTATCTTCCCTCAGGGCTGCAGAGCCTTCTGGAAAGCTGCCGCCTGGCCTGGGTCAGATTGCTTACACGCCGCTGCTTCCCAGGCCAGCGTTCCCAACCTTAAGCCAATGCACATTTATAGAACACTTCCATGTGATTCTGGGGGAAGACAGACCACGGGCGGAGGGCAGTGCTGAGAAGTCCTGACATCAGGAAAAGAGGGCCTTTTCCCGGCTCTCTGCTCCTCATGCTGAGAGGATACTGGGTAAGTGAGTCTCAGCCTGACGGCTTTATTCCTTTGAACGGACGTGTGGCTTTAAACTGGTTTGGCTACTGAGATTAGAGGGATAAATGCATTTCTTTCTTTTCTTTCCTTATAAAGGGAAACTAAAGGCACATTTGTGCTTCTTATTTCCACGCCCTTCACCCCCTTGTCCCCGAAGCTGCATGAACTGTATTTTTTCTTTCCTGTAAATTACTGTTTCCTTTTGGTAGGATAAGTCCCCATTGATCTGGACCTTGGTCTCCTCGTTCATAAAATAAGGCTTTGGCTGGATGAAATTTCATTCTTCTGGCCTCTGTTATGATTCTGCCCCTTGCAAATTGGATTTTCAAGTATTTACGGTTCTGTGGAATGACGATTTAAGAGGCCCCTGAGGCTCCGACACACCACGACTTTATGGGGGGAAAAGTTATTTTAAAACTCTTGACGGTGTTGACTCAGTCACGTCTGCCAGTGTTTCTCTGGACCCACACAAGTACCTTTTCAGGCCGGTTTCGATGCTGTGGCTGCCAACTCGGAGTTGCATGTGATTTCAACAAAAATCGTGTGTTTCCGAGCCTGACTTGGTGTCGGTTATAACTGGATCATCAGGCCACACTCAAGTTATGCAGAATGCTGAGCCTTATTCGAAAATCCTACAGTTTAGTAAAACACAGTGGAGCGTGAGCGTGTACGTGTGCATGTGGGTCCTATTTCATAGCACGTTCCATGAAACAGGAACGCACAGACTTCCACCCCTTATCCCACGCACGCCGCGTACGCACTGGTGTGGACTGTCCTCATGTGTGTGTGTAGAGGGGGCAAAGCCCCTCCGGTTTTAGCTGCTGCTTCCAAATCGGCACACTGTCCTTCCCAGTGAATGCCCGTTGGCGACTTTGGGATTGTCCTGCTCTGGGGTCCCGCTGGCAGTGCCCCGTTGCTTCCCTCCACGTCCTCCTGCACGGACACCAACACCAGGTGGGTCTCGTGGCCGTTGGGGGTTGATGTTCAGGAAAAGCCTTATGCTCCAGTTTTGTTTTCGAAGCCCCTGGGTTTGGGGTTTCCTAGCTTCGTGCTCTGTTTGCACGGGGAGATTTGGGAAGAGCTGAAATCCCTGCTGCCTCCATCTTCCTAGGATGTCACGGGTCAGTTTTGTCATCACGACCTGGAGACCCGCTTGCTTCTGCAGTAGCTCTAATGGATAGTGATGAGGGTCCGACGCAGAAGCAAAGGGAATGGGGAGGAAGGGGACCGTGAATGACACACTGGGAAGGAAGAACCCAGAGTTCTTGGTGAATGTGCATTGGAGAGACAGGAGGAATGAAATCGAGGGAAAATTAAAACACAGTCTATCACGCATTCGTCCCCTGGGCTCTTTCCACAAACACTCAAGTGACCCCCGTGTACCAGGTGCTGGGAATGAGGATATAGTTGTAAGCTACACTCGCACAACCACAGCACCTGGGCTGGAGGGGGTGGGGCAGATCCCAAGGAGCAATCATGGTGCAGAATTGTTTCAAGAGGTTAAGTGACAGTGAGTCATCTAAGAAGAAACTGCCACCAGAGTTAAAAACGCAGTGGGTGCGGGAGGAAGTGAGCGCTGGTGGCCTGGATTTGGAGCCTTCCGCCTGGACTCGGCAGGGGAGGCTATGGAAACCAGTGGAATCTTCTGTGGACCCCAGGCTTTAAGACCAAATCGTGGATCTTATTTTTTTCTTAATGTTTATTTAATTATTTTCAAAGAGCGAGAGAGAGCGGAGGAGGGGCAGAGAGAGAGAGAGAGAGGGAATCCCAAGCAGGCTCTGTACTGTCGACACCGAGCCCGATGTGGGGCTCAGTCTCACAAACTGTGAGATCATGACCTGAGCCGGGGCCAAGAGTCGGATGCTTAACCGACTGAGCCACCGGGCTGCCCCAAATCCTGGGTCTTGTTAAATGGCTTCCCTGAGAGCAGGGAAGAGAAACTGGAGAAGGCCAAGGAGAGCCGGGGTTTGGAGCACCTGTGTAAGTGGACAGACCCACTGGGGGAAAGCGGGGGTGACAGTGTCAGATACCGCGGAGATGCTGAAGCAGGATGGGGACTGGGCGGGGAGGGGGGTCACGGGCAACTTCTGAGTGTGGTGTCAGTCAGGGAACACTGGTTGCCAGAAACAGAAACTCCCTGGAAACGAGCTGGGGGATCAGTTGAGAAGACGTCGCTGTGGGCCATAGCAACTCCTTGTGTCCCGGCTTCTCAGCCAGCACCTACGTCCTTCTGGTCTGAGGGTGGGCTGGTGTCTGCTGGGCTCCTAACCTTGCTCGTCCCTCACATCATCAAGCGCAGTCTCGGGGGCTCTCTGGCACAGATTCCAGCCTCCATTCCTCGTTGCCTTGTGACTCACGCAGCCCCCGCCCCTTGATTGACTTCCAGGGCCCCTATTACATATCAAGAGAGAAAATCTGATTGGCCCACCTTAAGCCAGAATCAACCCCTCGTGCCGTCAGCAGTGTCTAGGAGGTGGGTTGGTGGGGGGTAGGGAACGGGGGAGAATGAGAAACGAGCCATTTTCAGAGCAAAGGCCAATGGCGGGCCTTTGAAATTTCCTCGCTCGAGTGTGTGATTCTATGGGAGTGGATTTTTTAAAAATTTTTTTCATGTTTATTTTTTATTTTATTTTTGAGAGAGAGAGAGAGAGAGAGAGAGACAGAATCTGAAGCAGGCTCCAGGTTCCGAGCTGTCAGCCCAGAGCCCGACGCGGGGCTCGAACTCGCGAACTGCGAGATCATGACCAGAGCCGATGTCGGAGGCTCAATTGGGCCACCCAGGCGCCCCAATGGGAGTGGACGTTATTGCGGATTGCAATGATGAGACCCGCCAGCTGCACACAAGAGTGTGTGCTGAATGGGCCAGGGTATGCGGGGTGTAAGGCATAACACTGGGGGGCCCGGACAGGTGCAATTCACCAGACTGTGTGGTATCGGCCAGTAGAGAACAAAACTCACTATGATGCAACCTTGCTCCAAATCTCCAATTCCCGAGAGTGGAAGCCGAGGTGAGGTGGTCCAACCCCACACAGGAGGTGGGGCAGGGGGTCGGACGCTCCAGGGTGGCAAGACTACAAGGCAGCAGCCATCCCTGCCCGAGGAACGAACACAGGAAGACAACTCTTTGCGGGCTCGTCTGAACGCTTTGAGAGTCACCGGAGGGTCCACATCCTCGGTCCTACGGCCCTTAATTCAGCCGTGTTTAGAAGAGATGGACGTCGATGTGTTTCCATACCCCTGGCCTGCTGTGGCTGGTTGGTGTGCGTGTTTCAGTCCCGTGAAATGATGTGGAGAGCAGGAACGGGTCAACCCAGCGGCCACCTTGCCAGCGTTTCATAAATGCCGTCAAGGAGGGTATTGAAAATTGACCCGGGGCAGAGAGTTGCTGGGACGAGGGAGCGCTCTGAGTTTGTGACCTAAAAAGGGGAAATTCTGCTCCACACGCAAGTCAGGGAACAGCCTCGGCAGAGCCCGGTGCCAGAATTGGTGCCGAAGAATTAGAAAGAGATTAAACCCAGCGACACGGGCCCATGTTGTTCTAGCAAAGGGAGCTAACTTTCTGTAGTCGAGCTGCTCACGTCGGTTCAGGAATGACTAAAGCTGGTTTGTGGGTCGGTTTTCCGGGGCCCCAGAGAAATTCCCAGCCCCTACCAAAGGATGGCTTCTCCTCAGAGTAGTTGCCTTTCAGGCTTATCAAATCCAGGGTTGCAAGGCTTAGGCCATGGAAGATTCTTTCTCTCTGGTTGTGCTCCTTATGTGTGAAGGGACAGTAAAGGGTATGGATGTGGGTGCAGCTGGAGTGATCTTTGTTCCTTAAGTTTATTTATTTTGAGAGAGAGAGAGTAGGGGAGGGGCAGAGAGAGAGAGAGAGAGGGAGAGAGAATCTCAATCAGGCCGCGCGCTGTCCCGAGTCCGATATGGGGCTCGAAGCCACGGACCCTGAGATCATGGTCTGAGCCGAAGTCAAGAGTCGGATGCTTAACCGACTGAGCCACCCAGGCACCCCTGGAGTGATCACTTTTAAGTGGGGCCAAGGTTGTTCATTTTGAGGGGACATAATTTTGTTGGTCACTCCGGGGGCTCACAAACCATGCGTTTGTATTTAGTCTTGGTGGTTCAGAAAACAGCTCCGGTGACCATGCTTCTGCTAGAAGCTGATAATGAGGCTCAAGTTAGGATCTGACGGAGTCATTTTGTGGCTCATATTTCATAGCAAACGGATGAGACGACCAAGCCCCGAGTCCTGGTCAGTCACAAGACCATCCTCTCGTGTGTTCCAGTTCTTTGGAGAACATTTGGTGATGTTATTGTCTGCATCACCTGGTGGCAGTTTCGCTCTCTGGCCTTCGGTGGGTGTGCTCCCCTCACCCCCAGCGCCAGCCTGTCTTCCCGCCCCTGGACTGGTGATGCTTTTGCCAACACCTCTCCCTCGTTTAGCACAAACAAGAAGATTCAGGTTGGCTTGTCTTGGTTAACAGGTGGGGGGGGGGGCGCGCGGGGAATGACCTAATCACAGACGCCAACCTTGGAGAAGCAACCAGACAGAGAAGGAACGGTGCCCATGGGCAGTCAGTCATTAGTACCAGACCTTCTTATCAGATGGGCAGATCCTCCTGGGAGGGAATTCAGGAAGTTATCTTTTGGGAGCTGTGTTCATACATGGCAAGATCCATCCTCAGGCCCACGTTCTGGAAGCCGGGTAGTGCTCAGACTATACGTAGTCCTAGAAACCAAACAAACAGGGGTGAGTGAGAGGGGCTGAGCTGGGGCTTGGGAAGCAACGCTTGGACTGAGGTCCACTGGAGGCGTGGCGCCCCATATCTGAAGTCCAACGAGGAAACTTAATCATTCCAAGAATAGTTGTAGATCAACGAAGGCTTCATTCGTTAGCTTCCTTCCAACTTCTCCATAATTTTTTTTTTAAGTTTATTTATTTTTGAGACAGAGAGAGACAGAGCATGAATGGGGGAGGGTCAGAGAGAGAGGGAGACACAGAATCAGAAGCAGGCTCCAGGCTCCGAGCCATCAGCCCAGAGCCCGACGCGGGGCTCGAACTCACGGACCGCGAGATCGTGACCTGAGCTGAAGTCGGACGCTTAACCGGCTGAGCCACCCAGGCGCCCCTCTTTTTTTTTTTTAACTTATTTATTGAGAGAGAGAGAGAGAGAGAGAGAGAGAATCCCAAGCAGGCTTCGCACTATAAGCACAGAGCCCAGCTCGGGGTTCTGAACTCACAGTGAGATCGTGACCTGAGCTGAAATAACGAGTAGGGCGCTTAACCGACAGAGCCATCCAGGTGCCTCAGCCACTGTTTCTCTACATTAGTCAGTCTACCTGTGCTTGCCACAAAGATTCGTGGAGGGCAGAGGATGGGCGCATGAGAAATCACGCTCCTGGATCGTCTCACTTTCCTCTTGTTATTCAGTTTACTCTGAAGAGTGCTGTTTAACTGTCTCTGCTTTCTTCCTGTCTTCAAGTTATCCTGAGGGTCTGGTTGTTGCACGCATTTACTTTCTCTATCTCATTGTTTTATATCTTTTGGGGAGGAAACATGGAGAGACAGGTCGCTACCTCAAAAGTTAATTAAAAAAAAACACACAGGGGGGCGCTTGGGTGGCTCAGTCGGTTAAGCGGCCGACTTCAGCTGAGGTTATGATCTCACTGTTCATGAGTTCAGGCCCCACATGAGGCTCTCTGTGCTGACAGCTCAGAGCCTGGAGCCTGCTTCGGATTCCGTGTCTCCCTCTCTCTGCCCCTCCCCAGCTCACACTCTCTCTCTCTCAGAAAGTAAGTAAACATTAAAAAAGTTTTAAAAAACACACACACAGGAAAATTTGCTCAAGATGTCCTTTTTGTTCTTGCTGAAAAGAACTATAGTTGGAACAAATGGGACTTAACAAAGCCTCGTTTGTAAGAATTTTTAAATTATATAGTGATTATTCTCTCCTTAAATTTTTAAAGATAAGTCTACAATAAACTTGTCTGAAGGACAAATGTCTTAAAAAGTGATTCTCTATTTTATATAATAAAATTCCCTGATCGTAGCTGAAACCCTCTCCAAGGCCTAGTAATTGCATTTGCAAAGACTTATTACGTCCTGCAGAAGGCAAATATCTTCAGCTTCTTAGTTCAGCTCTAACATATAGCTCATCAGCATAACATCTTGGCCCTGCCGTAATTGGCACTGATATCTCATCCACACTCAAGATTTCTGTCGTGTCTCATCCCGTCTCCCCCCACCCCCCCAACCCCCCCCCCCCCCCGGGCCTGTAGTTCTCAATTATGTTCATACTGTATTTGCTTTCCAAAAATGACAGCACACTTTAGCTTTGGGATTCGACCGATGTCTGAACGTTTGTGGGTTTCAACAGCTTGCTTTTCTAAGCAATATGGTTTTGCCAACACCCAGCCTGCAAAGGACTATACAAAGATCGCGAAGAAGGGGAACCTTATATTTAAAGGTGTCGTCAAATATCTGTTTTAGCAGGAAGAAAAGAGAAAGAAAAGAGACCTCTTACTGCAAACCAATATATGGCCTCATGTTTCCATTTTAGGCTAAGGGGCCAGGCACTGTTTATAATGTAAACTCAGAGCTTCATCCTCAGAGTGCAGGGATAGTCTGGCATCAGCCACGATGACCCTAGGGGCCACTAGTCAAGGGGCCATGCTTGTAAACTGTCATCTTACCACGGGAGAGGAATACGATCCATCTATCGGTCGTCTGTCACGTGACATCCTTTGTGCTTCAGTGCACAGATCTTCAGGATGGATAGTCACAGTTGGGTGTAGGCTGGTATGAAGGAAAGTTAAATGGGCCCTCTGGGGAGAGATCTTATCAGTTAGCTGTTGCCATGAACAAATCACCCCAAAACTTAGGGGTTTAAAACACGAACTCTTTAGGATCTGATCCCGTGGATTGGCATCTGGGCTGGGCTCGGCGGCTCCTCTGGGTTTTTTTCTCTTGGTCTCTCTCGGCTGGGATCCTTCACGGGGCTGTGGCCATCTGTGGGCTGGCTAGTTCTCAGCAACTACTTCTCAGCCATGCAGCTGAAAGTGTGCAGATTCGGTGTGGTTCCAGAAGAAGCTAAATTTAGGGTGGCCCTTGAGGAAAGGCCTAGGGCCCTGTCTAAGAAGGCGGTCCATAAGATCAGCCAGGTTGCCCCTGTTGGTGACCGTGGGTTGCCAGAGCTGGTGGGGAATCCTCACCACATCTTAACTAAAGTCAGAACTGATGAATGGGGGGAACTCACCTCGTTCATTCATGGAATGGAACACACGTTTATCGGGTTCCAAAGCAGGGAGTCCTGAACCAGGAGAAAGAAGGTCTGGGTTGGAATCCCAACTCTGCCAGCGTAGCAGCCAGTCAAGTCAGAAGACAGAAATGTCCCAGTTATTCTATCAGAGAGAATCTGACATAAAGAATGGCTATCTAAGTAAATGCCAAGGCAGAAAAGCAAACTCAGAGTTGTGACAGAAGGTGGTAGCTACAGGAGGCAGATATCACACTTAGGGCTTATGGGGCACAAAGAAGCTGGAATTATTAAAAAGTAGAAGCTTGGAGGGAACCCCAGACCCCTGTGGAGGGAGGCCCAGCCATGAGGCGAGCTCTGTGGGCATCAGGACAACCAGAGACAGGGTCCCAGACAGGTGACTGCCCCCCGGGGGTGAAGACTGCAGGCTGGGTGCTGCTCCCAGGACCGGGAAACAGACAGGGACGGAACGATCTCTCCTCCTTCCTCCTTCCACCTCTGGCCTCTGCCTCCTCCCGCAGGGCCTCCCAGGAGCAGCTGGCAAAGCAGAAGTGGCTTTGCAGAGTCCCCAGCACCGGGAAACAGGAGGTTTGAGGCTGAGAAGCAACAGCTGAATACTGGCCCAGCCTCTCCCCAGGAGCAGGGCTGGGGACGTGGCCTCTGGTCTCGGGGGCGTGAGAGGAGATGTCTGAGTAACTCTCAGTCCTCACGTGCGTCGAGGCTGCCTTTTCCCATCGAAATTTCTCGGTGGCCTCAGAGATGGGCGAGGGAGAAGACAGGAGGCTGGGGGAGAGCGGCCAGGAAGAGCCACACGTCCCTCAAACCCCACAGAGCAGCCAGGTCCCTGCCGGAGCAGAAAGCAGGCCGGCGAGGTCTCGCAACAAATCCCCTTCCCAGGCTACGGCGGTTTGTTTGTATTCAAACAGGAACATGATAACAGAGCTATAAGTAGCACCACGCTCAGCTGTGCAAAGGAGGGAGTTAGAACAACTGAACTCAGCCACCGGAGGGGAGAAGATGAGGTCTCCCGCCTGCTGGGGCCATCTGTGGGAACAAGCAGCTGGCTGGGGTCACCGGCTGTGGCAAGCGGCCCAAGTCGCTGCTGGTCAGGTGCAGCTGAGCTCACCTTCGATAAGCAAGCCTAACCCGGACTCCTCCGGTCGATGCCTCCCACATCCTCAGCTGGCACAGGACCTGACGGGCTGGATGCCACCGAGGCCGGAGGGCAATCAATGCCACGGCAGGGAAGGCGGGTCCTATCTGACCTTGCTGGTCTGGTCGGGAGGTGACTGCAGAGCCTACAGAGGCCTGCTGGGGAGGGGGCGGGGTTCTGCCTGCTAGAAGCGTGCCTGTCTGCATCTGGTCCCAGCCCCTGCTTGCTGGGAGACGAGGGCCGATCCTTTCCTACCCTCTCGGCCTCAGCTTCCCCGTCTGCGAAGGGGGTGTTGAAGATGATCCCCAGGTTTCTTCCAGCACTCACAACCCAGCATGCTCAGTGCAAAAGAAAAATCAAAACTTCTTAAGCCTTTGAAACAGATACATTTCTTTTTTTTTTTTTTTAAGGTTTATTTATTTTTGGGACAGAGAGAGACAGAGCATGAACGGGGGAGGAGCAGAGAGAGAGAGGGAGACACAGAATCCGAAGCAGGCTCCAGGCTCCGAGCTGTCAGCACAGAGCCTGACGCGGGGCTCGAACTCACGGACTGTGAGATCGTGACCTGAGCCGAAGTCGGACACTTAACCGACTGAGCCACCCAGGCGCCCCAAAACAGATACATTTCTATCACATACAAAAAAGAATTTTTTTTTTAAACAAGAGAATAGAAAACCCCAAATAGAAAACTTGGTACGATGGTGGGATGGATCAGCAGATTCCAAGAGGCTGTTCTCACAGGACAGTGGAGGTTAGTTGCAAAACCTCTCTGAGTCTCCGCGTCGTCACCGAGGCTGGCACGATCTTGTCTCTGATTTCCCAGCTCCCTGCACCTCCCCACCCTGCACGCAGCATATGAAATGGGGCATCGGCCTGACCTGGACATCGCAATCTCGTTCTGAGCTGCGGCCTCCGCCCACAGGCTGCTTCTGCACCCATCAGCTGCTGTGCTGGTTCTCACGTTTCCATCTCCCCTCCTCCACACTTGGCCCCAGGCTCCATTTCCCGGGTGGTGATCTTGGCTCCTCCCAGCAATGCTCCGCCTACCCAGCCCTGCTAGGCTGTCTCTGGCCACTGCAGTAAATCACCTTCCCAAACCTGGCCCTGTCTGCAGATCAGGGAGGGGGTGGCCCAATCAGCCGGGACCCTCCTAACCGGCTCCAGTTGCCAACAGCTAAAAACTCCATGCTCTACCAAAAGTAAATGAGCAGAAAAAGACACGAGAGAAAAAGACACGAGAGAAAAAGGCCGTCAACTACCTTTGAACGGCATTGAAGAATCTTCCAAGGTAGTAGCATCACTTCCTTCATGAACGCAGGGTCTGGGGCCACCCATCCTTCCTCTTGCTCTCTGCCGGTCTTTGACCCTGTGACTCGATCCCTCTGGGTTTCGGGTGTTCATCCATAAGAAAAGAAAATATCTAGCTCCACTGTAAGTATCAAAGAGAACTCAAACACCCAGTGCTTGGTACACAAAAAAGCTCCGTATTTATAGAATGCGTGAAGAAACTCAAAGACTGTCCCATCATGTTTGGGGTCTTTTGCGGCTGTGATGATGGGACACCAATATGCCAGCTGAACAACGAAAATCCTCCCAAACAATTATCTTTTAAAAATGAATTTTAGGGGCGCCGGGGTGGCTCAGTCAGTTTAAGTGTCTGACTTCAGCTCAGGTCATGATCCTGTGGTCTGTGGGTTCGAGCCCCGCGTCGGGCTCTGGGCTGATGGCTCGGAGCCTGGAGCCTGCTTCCGATTCTGTGTCTCCCTCTCTCTCTCTGCCCCTCCCCCACTCACGCTCTGTCTCTCTCTCAAAAATAAATAAACATTATTTGCCACCATTTGTTTCTTCTAATGCACAAGTCAGTTCAGCTGAGCTTTTATTGCAGATGTCCCGATTTCTATTGAAAACATTTTTCTATTGAAAAAAATCTATTGATTTTTACTGAAGGGATAAGAAGAAGGCAATATAAACCTTGTGCCACTGAGGGATTTGCCTACTGGGACTCCAAAGAAACCCACTGCCAATAATCATGTAATAGGCAGCAGTTTCGTGCTTAATCTAGTCTAAGAGCTTTGCTGAAATTAACTCATCACAGCCATGTGAGGTAGGTACCGTTATGATTCCCATTTTAGAGATGACAAAACGGAGGTTATAGAAGTTAACTAACTCACTAGCGTCTATACATCAAGTGAGTGGTGAAGCTAGTATTCACACCGCAACAGTCTGGCGGCAAGGTCTGGTTCATAATCCCAACCCCCTGCCTCCAAAGGGAGGTTATCCTGGAGATTGATGAGTGAACGTGCACACACCTGTGTTTAGCCATGCGTGGCAGGAAATGGAAATCTGGTTGGTTGCTTAGTGTCCGGGTTGGAAGAAGACAAGCACAAAGAGGGAAGCTGGTCAGCCACGGACCCATGTAGACAGTGGTAAGGCAAGGAGACTGATATTGAGGTCCCATTAGAGTACTGCCTTGGGGAGAGGTAGTCACAGCTAAGGAATGTGGACAGTCGGGATTCCATAGTGCCTGACATCTCAACACGTCCTCTGTGCCTGGGCAATTTATTATAAGAGACGCTTATAAGACATTATAAGAGCACCAGCTTCTGGGGCGGAAGCTGAAGTGTTGGTGTATTGATTTGTTCTCTTTCCCACTGACGGTGGCGGCCCCTGGAGCTCGGAGGCGGCCAGGGCAAGTGGTGGTGGGACGGGCATCAGTGATGCTGCCCAGGATCCAGCAGTCATGATGGCGGTGGCCCAGGGACCAATGGTGGCAGCAATAGTGATATCGGCAGCCACCCATGAAGCCCCAGAGTTGACAGAGGTGATGGGTCATGGAAGCATGGTTCATGGTTCATGGACGGTTCAGCAATTTGCACTGCTGAATGTACACGAGTGAAAATTGAATACTGAACATTCATTCCCCACCTTCAACTCGGGTTCAGTGACTCGGCTATTTTGGTCGGCCATCCTCTCTCCCCTCTCCTCAGCAGTGTGCCCCCAATCCTCCCCTTCTCTTTCACTGCGTTTGCCCCCCTGTTGAAGAGACTTCTCTTCCTTTCTAATTGGTTCCTCCAAGGCATCTCACTTAAAAAGATTTTCCTCCCTAGAAAAATTCTCCTGTGATTTGAGTGGGGATGAGGAAGAAGAAGGCAAACATTCTTGTTTCTCATCCCACCGATCCTTAATTGGACAGAAACCTGGTGTTTGTCAACGTAAAAGTGACAGTTTTCAAGTGCCGCCTCCCTCCAGGTGGAACGCTTTTTTCAAACAATAGTTTATGCGGAACCCCAAGCTGTGAAACACCTACGCTTTTAAAACGTGGGCTGAGAGGCGCCTGGGTGGCGCAGTCGGTTAAGCGTCCGACTTCAGCCAGGTCACGATCTCGCGGTCTGTGAGTTCGAGCCCCGCGTCAGGCTCTGGGCTGATGGCTCGGAGCCTGGAGCCTGTTTCCGATTCTGTGTCTCCTCTCTCTCTCTGCCCCTCCCCCGTTCATGCTCTCTCTCTGTCCCAAAAATAAATAAAAAACATTGAAAAAAAAAAAAATTTAAAACGTGGGCTGAAATTTATACAAGGTAAAACGAACCATTTTCAAGTGAACTGTTGTATTTAACACATTCACAATGCTGTGCAACCACCACCACTATCTGGTTCCAAAATATTTTCATCACAACGAAATCAAACCCTGAACCTATCAAGGAGTTACTCACCCTTCCCCCAGCCCTTGCGAACCATCAGTCTGGTTTCTGTCCCTCTGGACTTGGCTGTTCTAGACTTTTCGTATCAGTGGGATCACACAACGTGGGACCTTTTGTGTCTTTTTTCACTTAGTAAATTTCTGAGGTTCATCCGAGTTGTTACCTGAGTCAGAACTTCGTTCCTTTTTATGGCTGATTAATATTCCGATGAATGGGTGTACCATAATTTGAGTATCCATTCATTTGTTGAAACAGACACACTTCTGCTCTGTTCGAACCAGAAGTGGGGGCACAGAGATCCCCTCCACATCCGACTTTCCCCTCTGGGAAGCTCCCAACACCCTTCCGAGCTTAATAAGACACCTGGTCCCAGGGAAGCCTTTGAGGAAATGCCAACTTGTCTCCCGGGAGGGGTCGCACCTGTGGCAGGGATAAGGGGCTTCTGCAGAAGGAAAGGCTTCCGGGCGAGAAAAAACAAAACCAAAACCGGCTGCATTCGTACAAAAGAGTGGCTGCTGGTCATAACTGGCCAATCCTGGGAACTGGGAGGCTGCTGGGCAAAAGGGTCCCTGGGCGGCTGCCCCTTGGTCCCACCCAAGGGCCCGGGGGCCTCCTCTGCCCCGATGGGCAGGTCTGCCTATCAGGGATCCGGCCAAGCCGGCGGCCTTTTATGACTTCACTTGTTGAAACTCAAACCACGCCTCGGTAAGTACATTCTCCACACCACACACTATAAACAGGTGCCAGACTGCTGGCGTCATCGTTTTCCACAAGTTTTCTCTGTGTTTCCACATTATTTAGGGTGGAAAATTTCCAGGTGTAAACAGGAAGCCCTTTGAGCATTTTACTCCTTTCTCCAACGAAAGGCTTGTCCCTGCTCCATTGCGTAAAGGGCGAGCGAGTGATCCGTGGCTCCCTGCTTGCCGGGCAAGGCAGTTCTGATCGCTTAGGTGCAGCCAATCCGGCCACGGGCCCAGTTTTAGTCTGGATAAGCCTTCTCTGAAAGGAGCCCAGCTAATGTAATCACGGGGAAAATCCTCTACGTGAAAGGCCGTGGCCGCGATGGGCGCAGAAACGCTGATTCCACGTTTGTGTGATCACAGAGGCTCCGCACAGCCGCCGCTCAGGTACGAGGCGCAGCTGGTTTGTGTCAGTGTCGGGGTGGAGACGGGTTGTTTGTCCAACTGGGTGAAGGTGGGCGGATGCCTCGGCTTCGGCCTCACCTGCTTCTGAATGGAGGAGGAGGAAGTCCGATTGCTGAACAGCAGACTTTCCGTGGGCCCGCAGCCTCCCAAGTCGCACAGACCCTCCCCGAATGTAAGTAGCCAGCAAAGCCGTACCCGCCTTCCTTTCTGGTCCTGGGGGAGCCCGAGGGGCTGGCAGTTCTGCAGCTCGCGGAGGAGAGAGTTCCAGAAACGGCCAAGCCTTCGCTCTGTGGCTTTGAAATTTGCACTGGGCCAGAAGTAGTTGTGCCATTGTCTTTAGTCTGTTTACCTGTGTAAAAAGCTAGTTCAGGCCCTCTGATCTGTCACACAATTATTCAACTGAATCCTCTGAATGGGTTTCACAAACTAATATGACATTGGACCGTATGACATTCCGACTGTGTCTGGGTTAAACCGGTCGGCACAAGGATGTGACGGTGATAGATAAGGGCGTAATGATTGTAGCATTCAATGGTATTTGCTACCGAAGCGTCATCATTTTCCAAATGAACATCCAAAACACCCTGAAGCGATCAATTTGAAGCACATGATGATTTTTACATTCTGTGAGTGAGCATTTTATTTTTGGCCCATCTTATAAACAGTGAAGGTCAAGAAAGGGTTAAGGACGTGTATCCTTTTGGCTCAAGGGTTAGGAGTGAGAGCATTGATCACTACAGTGACATCACTCACAGTTTTCTCAGTTTGGGGGGCATTTTATTTGTGCTGCTCAAAATACTTCAATTTGATTTTCCAGCGACGGTTCAGTACACACAGCATATGGTAGCTACCCGGTCAGTGTTGGTTGAATGGACACATTTTATTTGTAAGTCAATCCCTGAGGTTTTCTGAGCAAATACTAATGATACCACACTGCTGTGGAAGGAATCTTGAATTCGAAGGCAGGAGACTGAGTTCTATTACCAGCTTTGACTTGTCCAAGCTGGGTCTTTGGCAAGTCCCCTTGCCTTCTCCCATTTCAGTACCCGCCCCCCATGGAATAGACTGGTAATCTCTAAGGTTCCAGTTCTGAAAGTTTGATACGTTTTACCAGCTTTCTGTGACTTAGTTTCTCCATCTAGAAAAAGGAAGGTAAGAGTCCCCGTCCTGCTGATGTTAGGGGGTCTCCCGGAACTCAGCCGATGTCGGCGCTGACCTGGGCTTCGCTGTGTATGGGAAGCATCCTCAGGAAGACAGGGATGAACAGTGTTGCTAAGTGAGCCGGACGGAATGGGTCTAGAGTCCTCCCGGTGGCCGGCCGCTTTACATGATTATTTATTCCTTGTCTGGGCCCTGCTACCCGTTCTCCTCCCCAAGGAAACCATTCTGCCATCGTAAAAATATGTGCAGAAGCAAAGCCGATTTGATGAAACAAGTGCTTTGAGCCAAAAATATAGAAACCACGTGTTATTGGGGCGCCTGGGTGGCTCAGTCTAGTAAGTGTCCAACTTCCTCTTGGGTCCGGATCTCGCAGTTCGTGAGATCGAGCCCCGCACTGGCTGTCTGCTGTCAGAGCAGAGCCCGCTTTGGATCCCAAGTCCACCTCTCTCTCTGCCCTCCCCCCCCCCCAAAAAAAATAAACACTGGAAAATAAATAAATAAATAAAAACCATACGTTATCGAACAAAGTGGATTTCACGCCTCCTAATGTTCGACACCGGGCTCTGCGGTCACTTGATGGGGGAACCGCCATACTCTGGATTTCCAGAGTGAGCACGATTAGAAACAGAAAACACCCCGACAGTGACACTTCTCAAGCTCTCCTTGGCAACTGGGCCCCTTCTGTCACTTCATCTGTAGATACACCTCTGCGTGCACATTGACGTTAAGTCGGAGACTCAGGAACAAACTAATTTTTCTGAAATGTCTGCCAGCCCCTGGGGTGGGGAGTGAGAACAGCAGCCCAGACAGGGGAAAGAAGTCTGGGTGGCGTATAACAAAAGAAAACCCTTCAAAGGCAAGTTTCCGTGATGCGGCTGCAGAGATCAACATTTCCCATCACCTGGCTTTTGAGTCTGAGTTGATGGGCAGACCAAAAAAGCCTGAGGTCTTCTTCAATTTTATGGATGTGTATACCCTTTTATTTCTTCCAGTTGCTTCTGGTAAAATCCAGAGGGTCGCTGGCACCCTGAATCACCATGGGCAATGAGAACAGCACCTCGGAAAACCAGGTGGGTGTCAGGGAGCTTCCCCCTCAACCTACCCGGATCCCTTGATTGACCTTGACTAGGTTTTTTTTTCCCCCCCGAGCATCTCCTCTCCATCCAGGAAGGACCAAGCTAAAACACAGATTGGGGCACCTGAGTGGCTCGGTCGGTTAAGCATCCGACTCTTGATTTGGGCTCAGGTCATGATCTCAGGGTTCGTGGGATCGAGCCCCGCATCGGGCTCTCCGCTGACAGTCTGCTTGGGATTCTCTCTCTCCCTCTCTCTCTGCCCCTTCCCCGCTCTCTCTCTCTCTTATTCTCAAAATAAATAAATATTTAAAAAACACAGATTATACCTGGATACATATGGCACATGTATCTGCATAAGTATTTCTTATTCCCATTTTCAGAATTGTTGCATTCAAGCTAGCCCCGATTTTATAAACTGTAAAAAACTAGTTTAACAGTTAATTTCTTGCTTTTAACATTGACATAATAAGAGTTTGGCATATTTTTTTTCTGGATTGTGCCCACCCATCTGTTCCCTGGTGTGGATGCATCACAGGAGGATGAAATAAAACCTTATCCACACTCCTCCCCAAAATAGTTGTGGCCCTCAAAAAGCGATCTTAAGCTCTATCACTGTTGAGCACATTAAACGCGAACTGTCATTTCCACGTTAGGTCAGGTTTTCACTTTTGAGGAATGAGTCTTAAGTGCTCAATCGTGCATAAGGCTGGCGTGGTTAAAGTATGTTCAAATTTTACAGCTATCCATTTTAAGTTTGAGAGATTCAATTCAGTGTCCTGGTGAACAAAACCAGGGGGATACTTTCCTATCCATCTCGCACACAGTGGGAATTTTGGATCGATGGTGGTGAGCCTTCCGAACGAGGTAACGGGATCTGAAAGCCAGCGCAAAGCAATCTGTTTCCTCTCTGCTTTTTTCCTCCCTGCAATCTTCTTTTCCCAAGGAGGAACACGGGAATCATCGAGGGCAAAGGCAGCAAACTCCAGTCTTTAGGAGCAGGCCAGAAACAGTAATGGTAGTAAATGGCAGGTTAGGAGACGGTAGAGAGAAGGAGGTGCTGTGGCAGACAGGAGGGATCCTGTCCTGTTGCCTGGAGGGGGCACCACCATCACCTCCAGCTGATGGCTGCCATGGCAGGCCCAGTGTTCCAAGACCTTGCAACTTCTTCAACAGAAGTAAAAAACGTGTGTTTTTCTACGAAATCGCAAAATATTTTTAATCAAAGTTTTTCTTTTGAGATAACGGTAGACGCGGTAAACAATAGCATGCTGTTGCAAGACGTCGTACAGAGAGATCCTGCACCCTTCACCTAGTCCCCCCCAGGGTAACATCTTGCAAAACGTCAGCGCGCTTGCAGACTGACGTTGATGCAGTCAAGATACAGAGCATTCCTCCCACCTGAAGGATTCCTTTCATTTTCCTCAGATCCACACCCACCGCCCTCCTGTTCCCTTCTCCTAATCCCTGGCGACTCCTAATTTGTTCTCTCTGTCTGTGTCTGTGTCTGGCTTTCTGAGAATGTTATATAAATGGAACCACACGATATGTGACTGTTTGGAATTGGCTTTTTTCACTCAACATGGCTTCCTTGAGATTCATCCAGGCTGCTGTGTTAGTTGTTCACTCCTTTTGCTGGCTGAGTGGTGCTCCACGGTATAGAAGCATTTGCTGTTGTTTCCAGTTTGGGGTGATTACAAATAGAGCTCTCAGGAACATTTGCATATAGGTTTTGTGTGTGTGCGTGTGAACATAAATTTTCATTTCTCTGACACAATTGCCCAAGAGCACAATGGCTGGGTCATGTGTGGTTGTATGTTTAGTTTTTTGTTTTTGTTTTAAGTTTATTTATTTATTTCTGAGAGAGACAGAGACAACGCAAGTGGGGGAGAGGCGGAGAGAGAGGGAGAGAGAGAATCCCAAGCAGGCTCTGCACTGCCAGCACAGAGCCTAATGTGGGGCTCGAACCAGCAAAGCCTTGAGATCATGACCTCAGTGGAAACCAAGAGTCATATGCTTCAACAACTCAGCCACCCAGGTGCCCCATTTTTTTAAAATTAATATTTATTTATTTATTTACATTTTTGAGAGAGAGACAGAGCACGAATGGGGGGAGGGGCAGAGAGCGAGGGAGACACAGAATCTAAAGCAGGCTCCAGGCTCCAAGCTGTCAGCGCAGAGCCCCAAGCGGGACTTGAACTCACAAACTGTGAGATCATGACCTGAGCCAAAGTTGGACCCTTAACGGACTGAGCCACCCCGCATGTTTAGTTTTATAAAGAACAGCCAGTTAGATAGAATCTGCACCATTTTACATTCCCACCAGCAACGAGTAATGTATGAGTGATCTAGTTTTTCTGCAGCCTGGCCATCATTTGGTGTTGTCACTGTTAGGTGACACATTCTTTTTTTTTTTTAATTTTTTTTTTTTCAACATTTTTTTATTTATTTTTGGGACAGAGAGAGACAGAGCATGAACGGGGGAGGGGCAGAGAGAGAGGGAGACACAGAATCGGAAACAGGCTCCAGGCTCCGAGCCATCAGCCCAGAGCCTGACGCGGGGCTCGAACTCACGGACCGCGAGATCGTGACCTGGCTGAAGTCGGACGCTTAACCGACTGTGCCACCCAGGCGCCCCGTTAGGTGACACATTCTGATATGTGTTGTGATATGTCACTAATGTCACTATGGTTTGAACTTGCCTTTCCCTGATGATTGGCCATGCTGACCATCTTTCATGAGCTTGTTGCTGTCCATGGGTTCTCTTTGGTGAGATAGGTGTTCATGTCTTCTAGCCATTTTCTAGTTGGATTTTTAAGAAACTATTGACTGTTGAGTCTTGGTGTAGCCTAGATACTAATCTTTGTCAGATTGTGATTTGGCAATATTTTCTCCCATTCATGGCTCGTCTTTTCATCACCTCAACAGGCTCTTTTACAGAACAAAAGTTTTTATGAGGTACAATTGATCAGTTTTTTCCTTTTCCTTTTCTGCCAATTCTAGTGCGTTTGGTGCCAAGTCTAAGAATTCTTTTTCTACCCCTACATCCTGAAAATTTTCTCCTATTATATTATCTTTTCCAAAAGTGTGATAGTTTTACATTTTATATTCAAATCCGTGATCCATTTTGCATCCATTTTTGTGTAAGGCTTGAGGCTCAGGTTGAAGTTCATTTTCTGTTTTTGTCCTGTTTTGTTTCGCCATTGAATGTCCATCTCTCCGGTACCATGTTGAAAACATGTTGAAAATAGTGTTGAAAACACTATTCTTTGTCCGTTAAACTGCTTTTGCACCTTTGTCGAAAACCAGTTGGTCGTATTTGTGTGGGTCTATTTCTGGGTTCTCTTTTCTATTCCACTGATCTACATGTCTACTCTTCTGCTGATACCACAGTCTTGATTACTGCCGCTGTATAATAAGTCCCATCCCCCTTTACTATTTTTCAAAATTGTTTTAGCTATTCTAGGGCGTAAAGCTTTCCATATATATATTAGAATAAGCTTGTCTAGGTCTAAGAATACCTTACTAGGATTTTGATATGGATAATATTAAACCTATAGATATACTGGAGAAATTGACATCTTTAATATGATGAATCTTCCAGTCTGTGAACACACCCAGTGCTTCTCTATTTATATAGGTCCTATTGATTTCTTTATCATCATTTCATAAATTTCAGCATATAGATCCTGTATATGTTTTCAGTTTATGCCTAAGTATTTCATTTTATTTGCAGTGATTATAAATAGTATTTTAATTTTGGTTTCTACACGTTCATTGTCAGTGTATTGATTTTTTGTGTGTTGATTTTGTATCCTGTGACCTTGCTGAATTCACTTATTATTTCCAAAAGTTTTTTTGTAGATTCCTTGGGATTTTCTATGTAGACAATTTGCAAAAAGGGGGGGTTGCATTTCTTTTTTTCAATTCTGTATGTTTTTTATTTATTTTTCTTGCCTTGTTACTGTGGCTAGGAATTCCAATACTATGTTAATTGGAAATGGTCTGAGTAGACATTCTCACCTGCTTTCCAATTGTGAGGGGAAAGCATTCAGTCTTTCCCTGTTAAGTAAGATATTAGCTGCAGGTTTTTATAAATTTTCTCTTTTAAAAACACTCTATCTATCTATCTACCCATCTATCTTGTGAGTAAGCTCTAGGCCCAATGTGGGGCTTGAACTCATGACGTTGAGGGCAAGAATTGCATGCTCTACTGACTAAGCTATAAATTCTCTTTATCAAGTTAAGGAAGATGCCCCTCTATTCCTTGTTTGCTGAGGATTTTTTATCATGAATAGGTATTGGATTTTTTCAGATGCTTTTTTTTCTGTATCAGTTGATGTAGCCATATGATCTTTCTTCTTTGGGTTGTTGATATATTAGATTACGCTGTTAATTTTCAAATGGTGAACTAGTCTTGCATACCAGAAGTAATCCTACTTGGTCATAGTGTATAATTATTTGTAAAGACTGTTAGACTTGATTTGCTAACATTTTGTTGAAGATTTTTGTATCTAAATTCATGCTAAATATTGCTTGGTAGTTTTCCTTTTTTAACTGGTTTTGGTATCACGCTAAAGCTAATGTCATAAAATGACTTGGGGAGTGCTTTCTCCTCTTCTACTTTCTAGAAGAGATTGTTTAAAGAAACTTCACAATTTTTCGAGTGTTGGCAACTAATTTAAATTATTTTTGAACATTCTTTGAGACAAAAGGATGCTCCTGGTGGCTGGAGTTGGCTCATGTCCTACCTCTTTGTAGTCTCTAACTTAAAGAAATGTTCTATCTTGCATTTTATTTATTTATTTATAAATGTTTATTTATTTATAAATGTTTGTTTATTTATTTATTTATTTATTTTTGAGAGAGAGAGAGAGAGAGAGAGAGAAAATGGGCATGAAATTGGGGGAGGGGCAGAGAGAGGGAGAGAGAGAATCCCAAGCAGGCTCTGCACTGCCAGTGCAGAGCCTGATGTGGGACTTGATCCCACGAACTGTGAGATCATGACCTGAGCTGAAATGACGAGTCAGATGCTCAACTGAGGCATCTACCCAGGCACTCCAACGCCCAGCACATTTGTCAATGTCTGAAGGCAGGGTTGGTATCACGTCTCCAGAGTGGAGGGGCGAGTAGAGGTCAGGGACGCCACTAAATGTTCTCAATGCACGGGGACAACCCCCACAACGAAGAACTATTCTTCTCAAAATGTCAAAGGTGCCAAGGTTGAGAAAACCTAGAATAGAGGAATATTTGTCTTACCGCTTTGAGAACTCCTTGGGGCAGTGGCTGAACTCCTCTAATCCGAGATGAATTTCTACACAAATAGAGGCACATTAAAGTGGCTTATAGTTTTCTTTCATTACCTTTACTAAACTACACTGTTTAGAATTGAAGGCTGGTTTACTGGGCATAGACTCATAGAAATGGAATTTCTAGGTCAAATAAAGGGTGATTTCAAAACTCTTGCTCTAGATCTAGATCTATCTATAGCTATATTCAAAATACTTTCCAGAAAGGTGATGCCAATTTATATGTTTCTCATCAGGCTATGGGGTGGGGGTGGGGAGGGTCCATCTCATTATATCCTTGCAAGTGATGAATATATATATTTCAGTGTTTCAGATCTTCTCACCTCCTGCCAGCCCCAAACCCTGTTCTCCCTCCTCAGTTCCCTTCTGGTTCACATCTCCAACCTCAGCCCCACATGACCCAGTGGGACATGATGGAGTTGCCTTCAGGATTCCAGGGTCAGAACAAGGTTTGCCTTCCACAGAGAAACAAGTGGAAAGAAAGCACAAGTGTATTTGGCTACAGGAATCAGGGGTGCCCCGTGGGGCTGGTGTTCCAGACTTATCTTTCCACTGTCTCCTGGGTGTCTGTACCTGAATGATCCATGGTCACTTCCTGTTCCTCAAACCTGAATTAAGCTCCCCCACCCCAATCGTCTTCTCCTTCTGAATACCCCCTCCTGGGTACCACGATCTACCCCACCATCCAAGACAGAAATCTGGGGATCACCTCTGACTCCACTCACCCCCCCTTGTCCACATTTCACAAATCACTCTATGATTAATAATTAATAAATTAATGGCCTGGCCATTTAGTCTTTTAGATTTCTGTTTAATGGAGACTTTTTTTTGGTTGCGAGAGACAGAAACCTGTCTCCAACGACTATAGGCCGAGAAGGATTGTTTGGCTCGTAGGATTAGGAAGTCCAGAGAGAGGGTCTAGCTGCAGCAGTCAGTGAGTCCAGAGGTTCAAAAGAAGATGCTGGAGATCTCCTGTCTCTGGATCTTGCTCTGCTTTCCTCCGTGATGCCCGAGTGCTTAGGGATGTCCCCTCGGCCTGCAGAAACAACAAAACAAAACAAAACAAAACATGCCACCGGCTACTCTAGGCATCCAGGCTTCTTCTCGTTGGCGATCCAGCCTCTGATTAGCACCGTCTAAGGACTGGCCCTGATGGGGTCATGTGCTCTGTCTGGGATCAATCCATGTGCCACTGGATGTGGACACTCTGATTAGCCCGCCTGAGCCAGGCACCCACCCCTGCAGGGGAAAGGTGAGCCCCGGTTGATGACGTCTCCATCAATGCCACTCAGAGCACTTCCTCAAGAGACAAAAAGGTGCCACGTGTCCAAGATGTAGTTTTAGTTTTCCCTCTCCACCCCCACCATCACACCCTCTTACCTCACACCTGGATCAGTCCAGACAGCTCCAAACTAGTTTCTCTGCCTCCACCCTCCCCTCCTCCCATCCCACCCAGGGCCCCCGGCCTCTCCCAGAGGCTCTTTCTCTGTGAAGAGACACTTGGGGGTCCCAGCATTCTGCTTACAAGTGACCTTTTAGAAGGCAAGACCCAGGTCTGAAGGAAGGTCCGGTTCACAGATTAAAGACCTGGCATTGAGGATCAGCCACGTCACCGGGGCAAAGGAGGAGAACAGGCCTGCCCAGTCCCAACCCTTGCCTGCTCGCTATACCCTCCGGTTGCAGGTGCCTTTCCCTCTGGGACAAATGTCCCCTGGTAGCCACGGGCAGGGCGGGAGTACACCCAGCAGGTCAGACCCGGGAGTAGAGAGCAGCCAAGACTGTCCCTGTGGTACTGTGGGGGGTCTTGTTCCCTGCGGCCCATCCTAATGGCGGGACTCCTTTGCTTTCAGCAAGAGAACTCCGGCTTGCATAACGTCATCCTGTGGCCTCCAAACCCTGAGCCTGCGCAGGTACCCGAAGTGTGCTGTGCGCGGTCCGCATCTCAGCCCCCTTCCTAACATCTAGATGTTTGCAGCCTTTGCGCGTGGCACGTTCCTTTACACTTTCAGGTTTGCTGCTCCTCCTCCCATCGCTTCCTTTCATCTACCTCAAATGAGTTGTAAAACAGTAGAATCTGCAATACATGCTTAAGTTTTTTCTAACGTTTATTGATTTTAGAAAGAGAGAGACAGAGAGAGAGAGAGAATGAGCGGGGGGAGAGGCAGAGAGAGAGGAAGACACAGAATCGGAAGCAGGCTCCAGCCGTCAGCACAGAGCCGGATGCGGGGCTCGAACCCACAAACCTCGAGATCATGACCTGAGCTGAAATTGGACGCTTAACCGATTGAGCCACCCGGGTGCCCCCGGCAATATGGGTTTAGATTTTTTAAGATGACATTTTGGTGCGCTATGCTGTGAGATGCTGAAGGAGGCTTATGCTTTCCACGTAACGCAGATGCTGGGAGCCAACACTAACCTTCCACACTCATCGGCTTTGCGTTCCCTTGTCTTGGAGTGCGGCTTTTATGGAGTGGGGGTCCCGTCTACACCACCAGTGGGCAAAACTGATGTGTTGTAAAAAAAAAAAAAACAAAAAACAGCTTGCATTCTGAGTCCATTGTCAGCATCGTCGTGCAGCTGGCTGAGTCTCAGAATTTAAGCTCAGGCTGAAGCGTTTGACATCTGCTGGGGAAGAGGGCAAGTTCGGGGCCCTGCATCCATTTCAAGGAGATTTTTCCTGGAGAGAATGTCAGGCAAGGTTGGTGTGTGCTTGTGGGCGTGGTCAGCGTGAGGCAATAAAATGCCACCTGCTCTGAAAGCCCATCACACCTAGGGAGGAGGGTTAGGCTCCTAGGGGACAGGTTCCTGGCTTTAAGGAAACAGCAGCTGCACCCTCGAGGGTGGCTGGATGTCCCACCAAACAGGGATGTCGTTGTCGCAAACCGACCTCTGTGCTCCAGAGCCAAAATATAACATGAAGACAGAGTTTGGGGATAAAAAGGAACGAGAGTTTTAAACTGATAAGAACAGATACTACACTTGATCTTAGCCAAAAGGCCAAGAAGCGATGGGAAACGAGTTTTTATTACTGTGCCAGGTAAAAGAGGCTGTGGCAGGCTAATGCCTTCAAGACTGCAGACCCGCCTGGAATAAAGGACTGAGGGGCTTTGTAGGAAAATAGAGGATCTGGGCAGTTTCGACAGGAACGTGGTATGTGCTGCCCGTCCCGTTGGCCCTGTCCTTGAGGTGACACCGGCCACCAGAGTCTCGTTACTGAGCATACACTGAGGTCGCCAGATGCCAATATGGATACTGAGTTCCTGGAGCAAAGGATTCTACACAAAAACAAGTGAAGGAGATGGGGGGGAGGGGCTTCAAGAATGAGAAAGGGGAAGATTTGTTGAGTTTAAAGTCAAGCCTTGCTGGAGCCCTAGTGTGTCCATCTTAATTTCCATTCATCTTTATGTTTCTATAGCAGTTTCAGTGTCTGAGGTTGTGACATAATGCGATCCTGTGCGTAGAGCACGGTGGAGCCTTGCCCACATGTGATTTCACCTGGTTCTCATCAAAATCCCGTGAGGTGGACAGACCAGGCTGCTCACTCTTGCTTTATGGACAAAGGAGCAGGCTCCAAGGTTAATCATTGTGGGTCATCGGGGTGATTGCAGAGCAGGGATTAGAACCCCGGTCTCCCGGGCATCACAGAGAATGGCAGATCAGAGTTTTTTGCACTGGGTTCTTCCGTCTAGCTCGGGACTTTCCACAGCACCTTGCTACCGAGCTCAGGATCCCACGGACAGGCTCCCTGATGTGGACATGATTTTTCATTCACTCACGGGACAATTTTGAAGCCTCTGCTGGGTGGCTGGTACTGGTGTAGGTGCTGTGCATTGGACAAACCATGTCCCTGCCTCCTGGGACTGACATCCAGCTGGGAGTTCGAAAATAAGCAAGTGGGGGGGGCGCCTGGGTAGCTCAGTCAGTTAAGCATCCGACTTGGTCTCAGGTTCATGAGTTCAAGCCCCATCTCACAGTTCATGAATTTGAGCCCTATGTCGGGCTCCGTGCTGACAGCTCAGAGCCTAGAGCCTGCTTCGGATTCTGTGTCTTCCTCTCTCTCTGCCCCTCTCCTGCTCACGCTCTGTCTCTCCCTCTCAAAGATAAATAAACATTAAAAAAATTAAAAAAAAAAAAAGAAAAGAAGCAAGTGAGCAAACAGACAAACCAACAAGTAAACAAAATACAATGTTTTTTAAAAAGACTTTATCAAGTGCCTATTGTTTCCCAGGCACTATTCTAGTACTCGAGATCACCAGTGAATAGTTCAGCCATAATTGACTCTGGCACGGCTTCCCCTTCCACAGGGAAAAACAGACAATGAGCCAGCAGGCAAATAAACTCTTAATAAATGTTCCAGGGGTAACTGGAATCAGGCGCTAATTTTTTTAAATTTTTTTTAACGTTTATTCATTTTTGAGAGACAGAGTGTAAGTGGGGGAGGAGCAGAGAGAGAGGGAGACACAGAATCTGAAGCAGGCTCCAGGCTCTGAGCTGTCAGCACAGAGACCGATGCGGGGCTCGGACCCACAAACCGTGAGATCTTGACCTGAGCTGAAGTCGGCCGCTCAACCGACTGAACCACCCAAGTGCCCCCTCCATCCCAACCATGTTTAAGTGGACAGTGGACAGTTCAGTGGTATTAAGCACATCACATTGCTGGGCAAGCATCCCCACCACCCGTGTCCAGAAAGTTTTCATCTTCCCAAACCGAAATTCTGTGTCCATTAAACAAAAATCCACATTGCCCTCCCCACTCCCAGCCCTTGGCAACCACCATTTTACTCTCCGTCTCTATCAACTTGACTACACTCGGTACCTCATATAAGTGGAATCATACAGTATCTGTCCTTTAATGACGGATTTATTTCACTGTTAACATAATGCCTTCTAAGTTCATCATGTTGCAGCTTCTCTCTTTAGGGCCGAATAGGATTCCGTTATACATATTCTACATTTTATTTATCCATACGTCTGTTGATGGACGCTTGGATGCTGCCGCTATAAACGTGGGCGTACAAATGTGTTGGGTTCCATGCTCTCAGTTATTTGGAATATATGTCCAAAAGTTGAATGGCTGGATCATATGTGAATGCTATGTTTAATTCTTTGAAAACCACCAAGTTTTTCCACGATGGCTGCACCATTTTACATTCCCATCCACAGTGCACATGGGTTTGAATTTCCCCACAGCCTTGCCACCTCTTGTTATTCTTTTTGGTTTTTGCTTTCGTAGTGGCCATCCTGGGGGGGGGGGGGGGGGGCGGGGAGGGGTGTCTCATCGTGGTTAGAGGCTCTTTTTGATAAGTGGCCAGAGGAGCCCTCTCTGCAGAGACCTGATGTGCCGGGAAGGAGGCAGCCACATAAAGTTCTGGAAAAGGAACGTTCTGGAAAAGGGAAGAGCAACTGTGACATGTCTGGGAGGGATGAGCTTGTGGTATTTCGAGATCAGCAAAGAAGGCCAGTGTGGTTGGAGGAGAGTGGGTGAGATGATGGCGGGATGTGAGACCAGGGAGGTGGGTGAGGGTAAATCTTGCAGATTTACCACCAGATGTCAACAGAGGAGTCACAGGACATGGTTTGAGATTTTTTTTTTAATATTTATTTATTCATTTATTTATTTGTTTATTTTGAGAGAGAGAGAGAGAGAGCAAGCACATGAGTGGGGGGAGGGGCAGAGAGAGGGGGAGAGAGAATCCCGAGCAGGCTCCATGCTGACAGCACAGAACCATGAGATCATGACCTGAGCTGAAATCAAGAGTCAGACGTTTCACTGACTGACCCACCCAGGCGCCCCTGATTTGAAGTTTTAAAAAAGAGCTTTGTGGTTGTTATGTGGAGAATGGTCTTTGAGGGGCGGAGGGTGGAAATGGAGGAGAAACAGTAGTTAGGAGGCCACTGGGAAAAGGGACTCAGGACTAATCCCTGAGATGTCCTTTAATATTTAGATGTGAGCCCAAGGGGAAACGGAGGAGTCTGTGAAGGAGTTGTAGCCAAAGACATAGGATAATGAGGGACCTGGGAGGCCATCGGATACTCCTGAGAAATCAAGGCAGACACCTGCCCAATGACGTGGCGATGTGGGGTCCATAGATGTGAGGGAAACCTCATGTTGCCCTCAAGATCCTTGGTAAGCACTCCCAGTGGAATGACAGGGATGCGGTTTGCGGGGGAGAGGGCTGAAGCAGAAACTGAAGATAAGGAAGAGGGAGTAGAGAGAGAGGTATCCACAATGCAATAAATTTTTCTAGGAAAGGGATCAGATTATTGGGACAGTAGCTAGTGGAGAGCGTTGTATGAAGGTTTAAAGACTGAAGATCCCAGATGCCTGCATGCTGGCAGGAAGGAGGGAGAGAGGCAGAGGTGGATAGAGGACAGGTGACAGATGGGTGGACCGAAGGAAGGCTGGCCTTGACCGTTGAGAGGCAATGGGATTGGAGCGGTTGTGGGCTTACATCAGGGTTCCCTCCGCCGTTGTGGATGGTGGGGAGAAGATGGAAACAGATACACCTGGGAATCGTGAGGATGCGGGAGGGGGAGCAGCTCTCCTCCGATGGCTGATTGGGGTGCACACGCGGTGGAGAGTGGGGTCAGATGCGGCAGGGGATGTACCGAACTGCACGGGAGCTGGGGGATGGCAGGTGCTTGGGGGGACCGGACCTTCACACGGTCACGGAGAGAAGCAGGGATGTGAAGCATGAAAGGACCTCTCGTCATAGTCTCTTGGCAGTGAGCCAGCAAATTAGCTTAATGATTTTTGCTTTTGAAATTTTTTGGCAACAACTGATCGTTGAATTGGTTGGTGACCTTTTAATCTTAACTCAAGAAGTCAAGTTTAATAGCGTCACCGTGGTCCTATATCTGGATCCCGCTGACCGGTCAATTATTTCCTCTTTGATTCACACAAACCCTGCTTAAACTCTGAAATTTAGGAATATGGCCTGGATTTTTTTTTCCCCCTGTGGTCCCAAGAGAGGAGAAGCCACTGGTGGGCAAAGTTCACACAAACAGGCTGGACCGATTCTACCCCTTTATTGAATGAGCTAAGGCCTCTCAGCTCCAGGCCGGCCCCTGGTGGCTGCCCGCTGCTGCCTCCTGGGTCCTAGTTGTCACTCCTGCTCCCTCCCTCCCGTGACTGACTCACTGAAGCCTTGGAGCAGGCAGGGTGATCTCAGGGAGCACAGAGCAGCCCAGTCCCTAACATGCACGGCTGTGACCCACCCCCAGACCCCGGGCCTCTCTCTCCTGTAGACGTGTTGGTTGGGAACAAAGAGAAACCACACACAGAACCACAGCTATGGAGGGTGACTCACATGGGGCGGAAGGCATGGTCCGGCCAGAGGTCGGCAGAATGTCTGACACCGAGCCAAGCAGAGCCTGCGCTGTCCCTGGGAGTGCCCGGGTCCTAGTCTGTGTGTCCCTCTTTGGGACAGAGGTGGAGATGGCATTGTGACAAGAGTAGCCTTGCTGGGGTTTCCTGCATCAGGACCTGCATGGGGGGATTGATGGTGAAATAAGTCGCTGTGAAAGGTGACCAGCATAGTCGTTCAGCGTTCTGTACTCAAGTGTTCACTTTAGGAAAGCCCCACAGAAGACCTCTGAGCTCCGGGCATGTGGATTCCGGAGCAGAAGGGCAGCATTCAACCCACCTGCATTACCACTTTCTGGATTCTTCTTGGGCTCATCATGATAGCCATTAATGGCTCTGACACTGTGAGGAGGGAGAGAAGAACACACAATTCTATTATTGTAATGGCCTCGCTTGAAAATATATGATCATTTAAAAAACTCTTTCTTTTGCGAGAGAGAGACAGAAATGGGGGGGTGGGCAGAGAGAGAAGGACAGAGAGAATCCCAAGCAGGCTCTGCACCATAAGCACAGAGCCCAGTGCGGGGCTCAAACTCACGAACCACGAGACCACGACCTGAGCCGAAACCAAGAGTCAGACACTTAACTGACTGAGCCTCCCAGGCACCCCTAAAAAATCCTTTTAAAGCAATGTCACCCTCTGGATGTTTCTGTAGTTTGAGTCTCAGAGAAAAACGATTTTCAACTATAGAAGCTGAGATCAATGCTATGAAGCAAGAAGACAGGTGCAGAGCCGCCTGACCTGACCCTGGGTTCAGGGAAGGCCTCCCGGGGGAGCTGCTGTTTGAGCTCAGAGCTGAGGGAGGAGCAGGAAACAAACAGGATTCAGAGGGCACAGAGCAGGTCGCGGCCCCCAGCCCAGGCCTCGCTGGGGCAGGTCCCTCTTGTTCGTGGCTCGGCGTCCAAGAGGCAGCCTGGGCCTGAAGTTTGTTCCTGAAGGTGACCTCAGCCGCGTGGCCTCGCATTCTGGAATTCCCCCACATCCAGGAAGCAGAGGACCAGGAGGACAGGGGACCCCGTGCTACGTGAGCTGACCCCGGGGTCTGGGACCACCCACCAACGTGACTGAGCATGTCTCTGCAGGCTGAGGTTAGCTGTGGCTCAGGCACCACGTGATGATGATTCTGCTTAATAGATAAACGACCCATACGTATGCGCACGTATTGTTTGAAGCGACAAATGCTTGGGGCCCCGGTTTTACTTGGGGAGGGAGTTTCTCTCTTTCCTGCGGGACCCAAGGAACCCAACACCCCGACAGCATTAAACTAGCCCTAGAGGGAACCACGTCTTCTCATATTCTACTGGCAGCAGGTGGGTATTTGGGACGATTTCGCTGCACTTAGTGAGAAAGAAATTGAAGGAAGGGACAGTGAACCAGGATGAACTCAAGCTCATAACAGTGGATTGCTCCTTCAGTGTGACTCTTCTCCTGCCACTGTCTCTTCTCCCAGGGATCCGTTAGGCTTGGTGCTAATTCTCACTGGAGCGGTGGCTCTGGGTTTGGGCCAGATGCATCTTCTGAAGAATCGGATTAACTGCTTTAGCTCCACGCTGTGATAGCCCCTGGGGCTCTTAGTTAATGAGGTTTGAGTCAGTTTCTTCTTTGTAATGGTAATAACTAGCATATAGGAGTATCTTCCATGGTCTAGCCTTATGTTAAGTGCTTCTCATGTATTATGCTATTTAAGCTTGAAAACCCTGTAATTATGACCCCCATTTTCTAGATATGGTCCCAGAGGCATAGAGCCCAAAGGCTTACAGCCAAATAAACAGTAAAGCTTGGCTTTTAACCACCGGTAACCACCTTACCCTGGAGCCCGGCTTCATGCTGCTCTCCCTTGAAAACGAGCAAATGGAGGAATCCTAGAGGGGCAAAACAGGGTTTCTGCCTACATTTGAAGTTCGGTTGAGTAAATGTTACAGGACTCGATAGGCTATTCTGACATACCCCACTCTTTGAATGCAGAGCCTCTCCTCCATTTGTGCAGCCCTCTGTCGTAGCCACAAGGTTCTCCCATCAACCACTGGGGCAGGAAGCCCGGGTTCGTGGCCCCCATTTTATAGATAGAGCAACAGCCTCCAAGAAGTGCAACGATTTGGGTTTTCTAAACCGGTCTAGGCTTCTTTAAATTACATCGCTCGTGAAGTATTAAACCCACACAAGACATCAATATTGGGCAATGTTTTTTTTTTTTTGTTTTTTTTTTTTTAACATTTATTTATTTTTGAGACAGAGAGAGACAGAGCATGAACAGGGGAGGGGCAGAGAGAGAGGGAGACACAGAATCTGAAACAGGCTCCAGGCTCTGAGCTGTCAACACAGAGCCCGACGCGGGGCTCGAACTCACGGACTGTGAGATCATGACCTGAGCCGAAGTCGGACGCTTAACCGACCAAGCCACCCAGGTGCCCCTTGGGCAATGTTTTTGACATCTCAAAGGTTTTCTTTCTCTACAGACTAAAGATGTCCGGTAACATGTCAACTCGGGCATCTTGGAGGCTCCTAGGTTCTTTTTGTGTTTTTGTTTGTTTTGTTTTGTTTTGTTTCGTTGGTGACTCTTAGCATTTTGACCCAGTTGCTTTTGGGGAAAGGAAGACAAACATTGTTCACGGAGTGTGCATCTCCCATTCATTCGCTGTGAGGATAGGGACCGCGTCGTTTTTTGTTTGTTTGTTTTTTTCCTAATTAAACCTTTTATGTGGGAATTTTTCAGGTCTGCAGAAAAGTTGCAAAGATAGCACGGAATTCCCACCGACTCCTCCCCCAGCTTCCACTAAAATTAACATCTTGCACCATATCATGGTTTTTGATCTTCGTGTCCACCTAGAACCTCGATTCGACCCTTCCCGACACGAAGGAGAAGCGTCAAAATGCAAACACGACCCTCGTTTCGCCCATCTTTTGAGGGAAGAGTGGGGCTTCAAAGCCAGCCCTCTCAGACCCCCAAGTTTGTTCATGTTTGCTGCCCTCTCATGTTGGAAGACATTCCACCTGGGGAGGCCTAAAAGGCCACTCCTGGGGCCTCCCCGCTCTTGGCCTGACCAAGTGCCTGCCAGGCGAGGCCGGAGGCCCGGGCAACCTCGGCTGCCAGGGTGGGGGAGCCACTTCTATCTTGTGTTTTTGCCCTGAGGTGAAGAAAACGTTTGGGGTGACCCAGCAGAAGTGGCCTGAGCATCCGCCTTCCCTCGACGGGGCAGATGGGCGGCAGCCGGGCCCGCATAGAATCGTGTTCCTCCATATTTGGCAGCCTGGCCATTGTTTCTGAAATCCGATTCCTAGTGCCATGGGGATGACCTTTGGTCTACTTCCCAGCATTCACCTGCAGTCACGCTGCTCCCAAGAAGCTTGCTCAAAGAGGGGGCGAGTTGGCAAGACACTCTGGTCATGATCTAACTGGCTTAATGAAGCCTCCTTGTTGGCATGACCAGTAAAGCCAGAAGGGAGAACATTTAAGAGGTAAGGTCAGGGGATTTTTTTGTTTTTTTTTTAAATCATAAGACACTTGAGCTCTCGATAAAGTGTCGTTTTTAGAACTGGAAAGTTGCTGTGCCCGCTTGGAGATTGCTTTAAAATAGACCCGGGGCTCTGGAGCATTCTGGGGCCAAAGAAAGGCTGTTTACTCGAGCGGTGGCAGCAAAGGAGAGGTTTGAAGACGCAGCTTGACAAGGCAGTTTGTCATGCAGAGGACTGCCAGTTTTTCCGTCCAGCCTGCCGTTTGGAAGTGGGAGGGAAACTTTAGACATGCGTGCTGTTCTGCAGTGACGCCCGTTGACCCCGCACAGCCCGTGTAGTCCCGTAAGCAGCAGGACTTGGCGTGGGTGGCGGGTGGGGGTGGGGGGCACTGGAAGCGGGGCTCAAAGACGCTGAAGGAAATGTGGCAGACGAGTGAGCTCCAAGGGCCGAGTGTGCCTCTCCCGGCCTTGCAGAAGGGCCTGCCAGACGAGACGGGAATCGTCTATTTTTCGTACACTCAACAAATATTTATGAGGTGCCTCTCTGGGCCAGGTGCTATTCTGGGCAATGAATCGAGGCTCCTGTACCACCTTATTCATAAGTGTCTGGTTGTTTTAGTTACTTGGCGCGTGGCAGGAAGTTGGCAGGGATCAGAGGCAACCGTTTCCGTGTCTGGTGAGGCAACATAAGGTAGGGTTCGAGAGCAGAGGCTGGGGCTGAGTCCTGGCTCCATCACTTTCAAGCTGTGTGACCCAGTGCAAGTGGCTGAACCTCTCTGTGCTAGGTGTTCTTATCTGGAAAATAGGGTTGTGAGGATTGAACGAGTTTGAATAGGTAAAGCACGTAGAAGAGCGGAACTTGGCACACAGACAGTGTTTGTAGTAATAAGTTTGCTGTTACTGTTACAGCAGAAAAAAAAGGGCTGTGCTGGTGTTGGGTGTTACTGTTATTGTGGAAAGGGCATCGGACTTCAAGGAAGAAGACCTGGCCAAGCCATTGAACAATCTGTTTGCCGTCTGAGAAATGGGAAACGGTTTCCCTTCCTGGTTAGCTCGCAGGGATTCTGTAAGAATCTGATGGATGTCGACGCACTTTGGAAAGTGCGATGTGACATTCCCATCAACAGCACTGGCACTTTTGTTTCGAGTCCCTCCAGATATGTTTTGTTTGGAGGGAGATGGTATTCTTCTCGCAGATTAGTTGTCTGATAGGAGGAGGGATGGGGCTGAAGAGGCAGAAAGGCAGAGCGTCTTTCTCGGCCTTAAAAGACGATCCTGAGCCCTTGTTATATTACCTTTGCCCGAGGAAAGTTAACGCGTGGTCCCTTATCCCCCTTAGTTAGAGCAGAGATCTGTCTCCTTACACCATCTGTTGTTTGCATCTGTCTGGGCCGTTAGACGTGTCAGCGTCTTTCCAGAATTACTTTAAAGTAACCTTGATCATGGGATAAAGGGCTGGAGATTTATCTGTCAAATTATTTGCAGAATAAGTCACTGCAGATAATGTGGTGATTGAAGGGAAAGCCTGGCCGTAGAAGGTGTTTGGAGCCGAGGCCCATGTCGCAGTCCGACAAGCAGGAATTGGGTTACGATCTTAAAACTTCAGGACTAAGATGAAAATGTCACTCCCTCTGTATTGGCATTCTTGAGTTATCATAGTAAATATTTTTAACTCATGCACCCAAAGGTAGTAGTCTTATATAGGTAAAGAACATTCTAGAAGAGTCGGAAATACTTTGGAGTCTGAATTCACAGCAATGTAAAGTTTGGACTGTGTTGATACTGTCCAATAGGGACGATTGTCATCTTGGTTCGCAGATCAGGAGACTGAGGCCTGTAGGACAGGAAGGAGCTCTCATTTCAGGAAACGGTTCAGCCAGCATGTACGTCAAGCCAGCAGGGGGGTCAGCAGCCCTTTTTTAGTCAAGGGATCAGCCCCAGCTCTCTCTGCCTCCTTCGACACGTCCCCACTAAAGGGATAGAACAAAAATGCCTTTTTCCTGGCGCTGGGGTCAGAGAGAAATGGGTCCACTTAGACTCCACTGTTGTGAGATCATGGCCAAACACTTGCCCTCTGCAAACCTCAGCTCTAAAACAAGGACACGAATAGTGCTTGGCTCTTAAGGTTGTTGTCAAGATTCAATGACACGGTTCATAGAGACTACTGGCCCGGTGCCTGGTACTTAGTAAGTGCTCAATAAACAGGAGTTATTGTTATTTCCCCCCACATTCGGTCTCAGCAAAAGTGAATGGAGAGTTTTCTAATTGTAGTATCGTGTGAGGACTAGAATTTGCGGCCCCTGAGAGTTGAGGCATCTTTTATATTTTACCTTTGGACCCAATTGCGCGAACATAGCAGCCAACACCTAAGACACATGCCTTAGCTGGGGGAAACAGAGCCAAAGTTAACTTGTCCCTCAGGCGGTGTATGAAGGTCAAAGACACCACCCATCCAACACAAGATTCAAGGTCACAAGAAAATCCCAGGTTCAGACTGCACAGATGATTTGCACCCAGATGTCCAACAGAAGCTCCAAAAATTGATTTACAACAATCCTGGCCTGGAGGTTGATAGAGGTTTTGGTGGGGGGCGGGGGCGGGGATCCTCCTTTCCTGGAAGGACTGGGTCTCCCCCTTGGGTGGCCCTGTGTCCATACCTCTGTGGTCACAGCACAGGGGTCTGTCTCCCTAGTCTGTGAACAACTCCAGGGCGGGGACCGCATCTCAGTGATTTTTGTAGCCCCCACTTCTAACACTGGTTCTGGCACATGCTAGGGTTTCGATGAATGTATCTTAGATAATTGAATGAATCAACAAATCGGTAAATGCTTTCTGGAAGGTCTGGGTGAAAGGAGAAATTTAACAAATGATGTGGCTGCCTCAGTGCCTGTGGTCACAGTTGGTGAATTGGCGGGCTTAGGAGAGGACTTTTGTCTTTCCAGTTGCTCTCTTTGTTGAGCAGGGCTGGGCTGGGTCTCTCTCTGGGTCTCACCTGTGAGGGGTGAGAGAAGATTCGTAGCGACAAGGAGCAGGCAGCCACAGGGAGCCCCGGCAAGTCCGGAGAAGCCCTTCTTGCCTACCTCCTGGTGCCTCGCCTCCACTGCCTCCCTTAGGACAGGACCTGGGGCCCACGCTGCCCGGTTTCTCCCAAACACCCAACAAGCCAAATGCCTAGATCTGAGCTGCAACCGCTGGAGGAAAGGGAAGCTGTTTCGAATTCACAGGAAGGCGCTGTCTGCTCACAGCCACGCACCTGCCCAGAGCAGCGCCACCTTCCAGTTTTCACGAAGGCGCCCCCACCTCCCCCAGGCGAGGGGCTGCCCCGCCCTGTGGACTTGGATCACGTGCTGGATTTAGGCACCGTGAAAAGAAGTGAGGTCTTGTGCTAAGACCTAAGAGCACTAGCTCTATGAGATGGTAACAGGTGGCACGTGAACAGAGGATGCTGTGGTCAAGAAACTTTGGGAAACTGAGCTAGAGTACAATGTGTTATTTTACCACAGAACTTCTCAGACCTTTCCCTAGGCTCTATTTTTTTTTTTTTTTTTTTTTTGAGAGAGAGAGAGTGAGCATGTGAGCGAGGGAGAGGGGGAGGGAGGGCAGAGAGAGAGAGGGAGAGAGAGAATCTCAAGCAAACTCCATGCCAGGCATGGGGCCCAACTTGGGGCTGGATCTCATGACCATGAGATCATGACTTGAGCTGAGATCAAGAGTCAGATGCTTAACCCAATGAGCCACCCAGGCACCCTTGCACTGTCAATGTCTTTAAAAAAAATTTTTTTTAATGTTTATTTTTTAGAGAGAGGCAGAGCGTGAGCAGGGGAGGGGCAGAGAGAGAGGGAGATACAGAATCTGAAGCAGGCTCCAGGCTCTGAGGTGTCAGCACAGAGCCCTAGATGGGGCTGGAATTCACGAACCTCGAGATCATGACCTGAGCCCAAGGCGGACACTTAACTGACTGAGCCACCCAGGCGCCCCTGCACTGTGAATTTCCAAAAAAGGGCTAGATAATGAGCCCTTCTTAAACTTATCTGACACAGAACACTTTGTTTCCTTCAAAGCTGGTCTGATCTCTTAGGGAATGTACTTTTTTGGTTGCAAGTGACAGAGAGAGAGAGAGTGACACTTCACTGTGTCAGTGAAGGCAAATGAGGACTCAAGATCTTGTGTAATCGTTGGTTGAAGAGGGCAGAACGGGCTGGACCCCAGGACCAGCTAGAACCAAGGCCTCCACAGCCCTGGGACCTCTGCCCTCTGTCCCTCATCTCGGCCTCTCTCTGCCTGCTGGCAGTGGTCTCTCGCTGCAGGCCGCCTTCTTCCACAGTGGCTAGAAACAGGCTGCTGGTGACCCTTGCACGCATGTCCTACAGAACCCCCACCAGGTTCCCGTCCCTCTGGTTCTGCGGGGGGTCCTGCTGAGGACCTGGTCAACCCAAGTCTTGCATGCACCTCAACGGGTAGGGCTGTGGGGCCTTCCTGGGAAGATGAACTCAAAGACAACCACTGCTTTGGGAAACACTGCTTGGGGTTTAAAAAAAAAAAAAAGCCCTTTTTCCATTTCTGACATTTATATTATACTTTAATGAGCATTCTTTGAATTGAATTCTAAAAAACATTTTTTTTAATTTTTTTTTTTTAACGTTTATTTATTTTTGAGACAGAGAGAGACAGACCATGAACGGGGGAGGGCCAGAGAGAGGGAGACACAGAATCTGAAACAGGCTCCAGGCTCTGAGCTGTCAGCACAGAGCCCGACGCGGGGCTCAAGCCCACAAACTGTGAGATCGTGACCTGAGCCAAAGTCGGCCGCTTAACCGACTGAGCCACCCAGGTGCCCCTAAAAAACATTTTTTTAATGTTTATTTATTTTTGAAAGACAGAGAGAGAGAGAGAGTAGGAGAGGTGCAGAGAGAGAGAGAGAAAGAGAGAGAGAGAGAGAGAGACAGAATCCGAAGTAGGATCCAGGCTCTGAGCTGTCAGCACTGAGCCCGATGTGGGATTCAAACTCACGAGCCGTGAGATCATGACCTGAGCCAAAGTCAGACGCTTAACTGAGCCACCCAGGTGCCCCTACATTGGGTTTTTAAAAACCTCTCGTCTCTTTCCATCCCATGATTTGAAATTTGGACTGTCCCTTATATGTTTTGTATCTTGGTTTTAAAAATTGATTCCCCAGCAGATGAACTTATTGTAGAAGTGAAGGAAAAGGCAACCACCTCTCAGACTGGTTAGGGCTTTGAACAGGTGGCCCCAGGTTTCCATGGGCTCATCATTTTTTCTGTTCGGTGTTTTCCCCCAGGTTTCTGGCTGGATTCTGGTTCACAAAGTCATGGGGAGGGGGTGGGGAAATATCTCCCATCTAGGTGTTGCCACAAGCCAGTTGGGCACTTGGAAGATTTTAGATCAGATATCCTCGCTTTCTCCGGGGGAGCAGATGACCCCCAAAGTCTGGTACGTGTCCCCAGTCATCCTGGGGCGCCTGGGTGGTTCAGTTGGTTAAGCGTCTGACTCTTGATTTCGGCTCAGGTCAGGATCTCGCGACTTCGTGAGTTGGAGCCCCGCGTCAGGCTTTGCGCTGGCAATGCAGAGCCTGCTTGGGCTTCTCTCTCTCTCATCCTCTGTCTCTGCCCCTCCCCCACTTGTGCTGCCTCTCTCTCAAAATAAGTAAACTAAAAAAAAAAAATAATGAAACAGTCGTCCTACTCAGCTGGAATCTTGTGTGTAATTGTTTCTCCTCCATCAGATGGGAGCAGGGGTCACCATATATCTCCGTGTATCACTCGGTGCCAGGACACGGGCATTGCTCAGCCGGATGACAAAGCAAGTGAACAGCCTGACACTTCAAATTATTTTTTTTAACATTTATTTATTTTTGAAAGACAGCGAGGGAGCGTGAGCAGGGCAGGGGCGGAGAGAGAGGGAGACACAGAATCCGAAGCAGACTCCAGCTCTGAGCCGTCAGCACAGAGCCCGACGCGGGGCTCGAACCCACGAGCCGTGAGGTCATGACCTGAGCCAAAGTCAGATGCTTAACCGACTGAGCCAGCCAGGCGCCCCCAACCTGGCACTTCGATATGCGGCCAGTGGCCAATTGAGAAATGCTCTTGTGTCTTCAGGGACTCCTATTTGACTTCTCCAATTTCTCTTTCTTCTGGCACAGAGAACTTCGTCGGCTCAGAGTCCAGGGTCTGTGCAACCACCCGGGAACGGTCAGAACATAAAAAGGAACCTGGAGGAGAAGTCCGGAAGCAGTGCCCATGGGGACTCACACAGGTAGGAGCCAGGTTCAGAGGACTGACCCGGCCCCCTGCGTGGCCAGCTCACTGCCTGCCTAGCATTTGCTCTGCTCCATTTGCTTTGGAACATTTACCCTAAAACCCATGACGTGGTCCTCAGTGGTGAGATGGTCAGAGCAGTGGCTCGTAGACTGCTTTGTGATTGCCTTGACCTGCATGGTTAGAGAATCGGTATGTTTTCCTGCCCAATGAAACTAGCCATTATAGTTCCTTTCCAGCAAGACTCCGGGCTGTTTATCCTCATTATCAGAACTTAAAAAGATCAAGGCTACTGAAGGGTGTCTGATGTGTGGTGAGACGGGGACTATATTCCAGCATAGTAGCCAATGAGGGCACTGGCCGATGAGACAGGATTCAAAAACTAGTACTAAAGTGGCCAGGACCCTCGGTCCCAGGGAGGCTGGTGGATGCATTCCAGGCATCGCGAAGGCCACATTGGTGCAGGGAAACAAGGCCAGTGCGGGGTCAGTCGTTGCTTATTATGACCCAGAGTGGGTCCCGATTTCCCTGCCATGGCCGATGGGAAGAAACCCAATGGACTCTTCCCATGCAGCCTTTGGCACCCACCGTTTTGGGGGCGTTCACAAGCAGAGAGCCAGCAGATGTGAACATTCAGTCCCCAGAACCGCCTGGGGACAAGAGCCCTGGAGGCAGTTACTAATCGTCTGTGGTGGGTTCAGTGCGTGATCTGGTTCAGTGCGTGATCTGGTTCAGCGCAGCCCAGCTTCCGGGAGGCTAGAGGCTAGAATTACTGGTCTTGAAGAAATAAATCAACAGGAGCTCCAAGGAACAAAAATGAACAATTGAAAGGTAGACACCCCTTCTTCCCCATCACAGGCAGTAGACAATGAAATCTGAGGTCATGAATGCTTTGTGGTGTCTTTTTACCAAAGAGTTTAAGCCTTAAACTATGGAGGGTCATGGGTGAGTAAGAGCGACCCCTGGTGGCAGGAATTTCCACGCCTGACTGGTATTACTTTCGGGGGGGAGGGCTCTGGCTATGGGGTTTCCAGACGAACCACTTTGAACTTCTTGGCCTGAACATCAGATTTCTTTAGGGAAATGGTGGCGCAGAGTGTTCTTTTTTGCAGAGGGAATCACAGAATATGCCTTGAACGGCACCTCTGACCCCTGTTTTCTGCAAAAGGGAGGCCTCCTTTGCCTCCTCGACCCCCATGGCTATTTCGTTTTCATGAACTTTGTATCAGGATAACTGGACGGAGATTTTAATATTTGACTCTAATGAGACCAGATGACCTGTCTAAATTGGCTCTGGGTGATCATGAAGCTAATGGAGAGACCCATCTTTTCTGGACTTCTATGCAGGGGAAATCTCTGTAGGCGGTGATCCAAGATCCGGCTCTCCCCTCCCCTTCTTTGTGAGGTCCTGGGATCTGAGAGAGGCTTGGGAAATATCTGGGGCCTGGGTCTCAGCTACACTGAAGAGTAACAGCAGCTCAAAAGGCTTTTGTTTCTTGTTCCTCAGCTTTAGTCCATTATTATTTCTCCCTTTGTTCTTATTGTCATGAGCATAAAGGAGGTGCCTTCTAAGAGCAAGCCCAAAGAAGCCACTTCCTGTTCACAATTAGAAACATAGATTCTCCTCCACAAACACGTGAATGTCTGGGGTGCAGGGCTCTGGACTAACCCACAAACCATCAAGAGGGGCGCGGGCTCCTGGAGTCAGGCCATTCGTAGGAAGAGAGGGCAAGAGCTGGCTCCGTGGGTACTGGTCTGGTGGCACACACAGCCCTCGGCATCCACGATGATGCTAATAACCGTGTTTTGTGTTCATTTTGCGGATGGGCACCCAACACCACGCCAGACGCTCTGTGCGCACAAAGTGAACTTTAATTTTCTTTAAATCAATTCATTTCCGATTCCGAGTCCTTACTCTGCCAGGCTGGTGGGCATGCCCGCGTCAGCCGTCCTTGCAAGGCCCCCCTCGCCACCTGCTCTGTTGAGGCCGTCGTCTGTCCCCTCACCACTGTGGTGCCCGTGATCCAGGCCACGCTGTCCCTCAGGCCCTAGGAGTGCGCTGCTTACATGATGCTCTTGGCACTGGGGAGTCTTTGGTGAGGCCGGGAGGACACAGTCAGGGAGCAGGGAGGGACTCTCAGACATTCCTCACTTTCTAAGACTTTCCTCTGCTCTCTTGTTTTGCTCCAATGCATTTATCTCTCCCTTTGCCACATTGGACAATCGGCATTTTCTCTTCACAGGCAAGATGATAGGTTTTTACAAAAGACCGAAGAAACCATTGGCCTCATACTGTGTTTTCTCATTGGAAAAACTCCAGAGAGAAAACACAGAAAGGCTCGCGGTGGTTCCCACTGGACCTGGAGACAAGGGAAGAATGTAGGGGGAAAGGCATATGTTAATATTGCCTAACGTCCCTCCACACAGCGTTCTCTCCACTCTACAGATGGGGAAACTGAGGCTTGGAGCCCTATGTCATCTACGATTTAGTAGTAGAAAGTCCATTGTTTCTGCCTTAAGGGTCTTCCTCCCTCTGAATGACACAAGGATGGGGCTCCTACATCCCGGAAGGGGTAAAGTTTTTCATCCGACTGAGGCACGTCAATTCATCCGCCTTGCGTTCCCATCGCCACATGGTGTCGCTGTTGCAACTTCGCCCCGCTTTGCTCAGAGCCCTGCAGAGGCTGGGAGGCACCTCCTTTGTGCCCATCGCTGCCCAAGTCCCTGCCTCCTGAGGGAGGATGAGCCCGCGCTCCTAGGACAAAGCCGGGGTGCCCCTCTTACTGCTCAGCAACGTCCACCCTCGAGCATGGCTGCCCTGGGTGCCTGCGCCCAGTTCGGGGTCCACCGCCCACCGTCTCACGAGCCTTCCTTTCGCTCCTTGGGTACCACCAGCCAGGGATGGCACCCCTCTCTTTTTAAACACTCAAAACACAATGAATCTTACCATACAACTTCTCCCCAGAGAGTAGAGCTATGAGGTTGCACCAGAGGAAATGACTGTCTTGTAGGAAAAACTGCTGAGTAGTAGCTGTTTCCTGTCCTCTCGCATCCTACCTGCTCACGCTTCCAAGGAGGGTCACAGGGAGTAGTTCAGAGCTGACTGACGTTTCTCAGGCAGAGGCCCTAAGCGAGTCCTAAGTGAGTTTCTGGCACCTTTGTCACTGAAGAAGAGGGGCTAGAAACTCAACAGCCTAGAGTCTTTAAAAAAAAAATTTTTTTTTAATGTTTATTTATTTTTGAGAGACAGAGGGGGGGGGGGGCAGAGAGAGAGAGGGAGACACAGAATCCCAAGCAGGCTCCAGGCTCCGAGCTGTCAGCACAGAGCCTGACAGCCCGACGCGGGTCTCGAACTCACAGAGCCCAAGATCATGACCTTCTCGAACTCACAGAGCCCAAGATCATGACCTGAGCTGAACTTGGACGCTTAACTGACTGAGCCACCCAGGCGCCCCTCAAGAGCCAGGAGTCTTAACCATTATCCGCTGGTTCTCAAACGTGAGCAGGCCTCAGGATCACCCTGCCAGGCTGGTTAAAACATAGATCGCTGGGTTTCTTTTCCAGAGATTCTGATTCAGTAGGTGTGGCCCAAGGCCTAAGGATGAGCGTTTCTAACCGGTTCCCAAGTGATGCTGATGCTGCTGGTTGGTCCAAGGTCCACACTTGAGAACCACTGCATTATTCTGGAGCTGTGTGATGCCATAGGCTCAGTGCTGTTGGGGTTCAGGAGAAGAAGGCTTCTCTGAGGGCTGGGGTGGGCAAGGAGAGTCTCCTGGCAGGGGTGGGGGGGTGAACTAAAGGGGACAGCTCTAGAGGCCATCCCAGGTGGGGCAGAATTCCTGAATTGGGTCTCTTTGTGGCTGAGTAGGACGTGAGCCCTGACGGAGGGGGTGAGTGTTCACTAAAAACAAGGCAGAAGGAGTGAGGTCAGATGGAGGAGAATATGGAGGTCAGGTGAGGGGTTGAGATCTTATCCTGCAAGTAACAGGAAGCTGGAGGAGGGCTTTGTGGTTTGTTTGTTTATATTTAAATAAAGATTTATGCATGTGAGGACAGAGTTCAGAGGATGAATTTAGGGGCTTGGACTGGTGCGCTGGAGGGGGAGGCTGGAAGGACATAAGGGAGGTCCCTGTAGCGGCGGAATGGTCCCCAGGAAACCATCCCAAGGCAGAACCCACAGAACCTGGTGACTGCCTGGGTGTGGGCAGAGGAAGTGGAGACAAAGAAGGTTTCTGGAACCTGCTAAGGTTCTGGAACAAGAACCCAAAAGAAGGACCCACCATCAGAGCCAAGGATGTCTAAAGGGATACCTACTATAGGGAAATTATGAACAATTCTGGACACATTGAAAGAAAGACCATAGGAGTGTCCTGGGAACCCTGGCTTTTATTTAAGCTGGCCCCTGGTGTGGGGAGGGGTGATAGTTTAATGGAGCATTGTGGCCCCCAATTCTATACTGTCCTCATGGTGGTTCACACGTTAGTCTCAGGCGGGGTAGTTCATTCCACTGCTCTTATTTTCATGACTTTAAAACTGTACCTAAGAGCATAGGACAAGGTCAGGGTGGGGGTGAAGGATAGTAAATGAAATCATCTGGGGTGGTATTTCCCAGTCTCCCCAGATCATAAGGTTTACCTGGGTGTTTGTAAAATATATAAATTCCTAGAGCCACCCTAGTCCTTCTGAATCGAATCGCTACATGTGGAACTTAGGAAGCTGTGGGTTTTTTGGGGTGTGTGTGTGTGTGTGTGTGTGTGTGTGTTTAAGCTTATTTATTTCTTTTGAGAGAGATAAGAGCACAAGTAGGGGAGGGGCAGAGAGAGAGAGAGAGAGAAAGAGAGAGAATCCCAAGCAGGTTCTGCACAGTCAGCACAGAGTCCAATGCGGGGCTCAAACTCACGAACCACGAGATCATGACCTGAGCTGAAGCCAGACGCTTAACCGACTGAACCACCCACATGCCCCAGGAATCTGTGTTTAATAAGCATCCTAGGTGATTCTCATGAGTGGGGGAATTTCTGAAATACTCATCTATTGCCAGGTCCAACTTATAAGTATTAAAAATACCCCATTTCCTGACCTCTCCCATGAAGAGTCTGATACAGTAGATTTGGGGTGAGGCCCAACAATCTGTTTTTAATAAGACACCCATGTGATCTTTATGACAAAGTCTTAGCACACGGCCCAAGGTGCTACCCTCAGGCCAATAACAATACCAACTTGCTTGTGCTTCTGTAAACTTTCAAGTTATGGCACAGGATTTGGGGATAATTCGTGTACATTAAGCCTCTGCCCTCTCCCCTCTTCTATTTTTTTCCTCCCACAAATATCTATTGGGCGCCACCGTTCTGGGCCCGATTCTGTGCTAGGTGGTGGGGACACAGCTGTCAGCCAGAGCCCTGGAGTCTCTCTGCCCCACTGGGTAAGTAGGTTGTAGTGAGGAAGTCGGACATTAAACAAGGAAACAAAAGGAAGACAGACACTTTCAGGTACTATCAGGGCTCTAAAAGGCACCAAATGGGGCGCTGGGGTAGACGGCCACAGACAGGGAGTGGCTAGTTCAGATTCAGTCGTGGTTCTCAAAGTGAAGTCCAGATTGGCAGGCTCAACATCCCCTGCAAACCTGACAGAAATTCAGTCTTAGGTCAGACTCTCTGAATCAACTCTAGAGGTGGGGCCCAGGGATCTGTGTTTCACCCGGCCTCCAGGTGATTCTGATGCCCCCCAAGGTTTGATGCACCTGACGTTGAGAACCCTACAGTTTGATACTCTGGATTAGATGCTCAGAGAAGGAGGTGATGTATGAACTGAGTCTGGAAAGGCAAAAAGGAGGCCAGGCATGGGGGGCACCTGGGGGGCTCAGTCAGTTGAGTGTCCGACTCTTTGATTTTGACTAAGGTCACGATCTCACGGTTCGTGGGACTGAGCCTGACGTGTAAGGCTCCGTGCTGACAGTGAGGAACTTGCTTGGGACTCCCTCTCTCCTCTCTCTCTCTGCCTCTCCCCCAATCGCTCACACATGCACGTGCTCTCTCTCTCTCTCTCAAAAATAAATAAACTTACAAAAAAAAAAAGGCAGGCAGAGGAAGATCCAGGTCAAGGGACAGGCAGTGGAAAGGACGTAAGGGGCAAATGAATTTGGTTTGTTAGAGAAACAGAAGGAGGCTGACGAGGTAGGAAGAGGTGGGGAGGAGGACAGGGTCCAGGTTGGCCAGACTAGGGCCTGAAGGCCATGGTAAGAGATCTAGATGTAGGTGACATGAATGGATTTTTTTTTTTTAATGTTTATTTATTTACTTAGAGGGAGAAAGCACAAGCAGGGAAGGGGAAGAGAGAGAGAGAGAGAGAGAGAGAGAGAGAGAGAGAGAGAGAGAATCCCAAGTAGGCTCTGTGTTGTCAATGCAGAGCCTGACTCTGGGCTGGACCCCACAAACTGTGAGATCATGACCTGGGCTGAGATCAAGACTCAGACGCTTAACCAACTGAGCCACTCAGGCGCCCCTGATTCATGTTTTAATAGAACCTCTCTGACTGCTGTGTGGAGAATGCAAGGGGGCCAGACTGGAGGCCGGGAGGTCAGAGGAGGAAGCATGAGCAGGGGAGTTCTGAAATACTCGGGACCCTGGCAGGATCCAGCGTGCCTCGAAGGAGGCAGGGATCACAATCATGGTTTCATTATCTCCCTCTGTCCTGCTACAGGAACCTTCCTAGACAGTTTGTTCCTAATTGCCTTCTCCTCCCCAAGAACTCTCCATTAGGTACATTGTATATGTATTGTGGTCTTCGGATTCCATATTGGACCAGCTATGACCTTGTAATTGCACTGTAATATCTAAGATGTTTTCCCCTCCCGAGAGTCAATGTTCACCCCTCTGGGGAGGATCCTGAGCACAGCGGGACTGAGGTGATTACAGTGAAAATGGCGAAACAGACACGGCTCTGATATTTTGGGTATTCGGGAGCTGAGAGACAGGACCTGTTGATGGACTGGATTTGGAAGGAGGGAGGGAACAGTCGAGGAAGGTTCCTTTAACTTTGGCTTCAGCAATTGGGCGATGAGCACCCTTTGCTGAGAAGTGAAGAAGTGGCCCATCGGGTATATTCCGCCGAGTTCCACAGTCGCAGACCCAGTGTCCAGTATTGGGTGAAGCTGGCCAAAAAGTGAGCTGTCACAGTCCCCGTCTCACGGGGCCACCCAGGATAGACCTCCATCTTTGGGAGAAAAGCAGGGCTCTCTTTGGTACTTCAGGGATAGCCCACTTCCTGCTGTACCCCCAGCCCCTTAAACACCTGAACAGACCTCATCCTTTTTGGGGGATGGGGAGAAGATTCCGTATTCCATTTAGCGAACGTGGGTCCGCAGCTCACCACAGGCCGAGCTCTGAGCTGGAGGCCAGAGGGGGAAGAGACCAACGGGACGTATTGGTCCAGTTGTAGAGAGAGGCATGTAAACAAAGCATTCTAGAAGAGCTAAATGCTACAGGCAGGCTCTGTGGGAGCACCGGGGTGGGAGAGAGGGCCCGGCTCTGCTGAGGGAAGGGAGAGAGTCCTCCAGAGGGAGCACCCTTGCTGCTGGGTCTTTGAAACCAAATAGAAATAGGGATTTGTGGGGAAAGAAGATGGTTCCAGGCAGAGGGAACGCTGTAATTATTATGGATCTATAGGAAACAGACTTTAGGAAAGACTGGACTTACTGGGCTCTTTAAAAAAATATATCCTTTTTAATGTTTATTTTTGAGAGAGAGAGAGTGCAAACTGGACAGGGGCAGAGAGACAGGGAGACACAGAATCCAAAGCAGGATCCAGGCTCTGAGCTGTCAGCACAGAGCCCGACGCGGGCTCGAACTCATGAACCGTGAGATCATGACCTGAGCCGAAGTCAGATGCTTAACTGACTGAGCCACACAGGCGCCCCCAGACTTACTAGGCTCTTCAATAGAGAACTCCAGAACTTCTTTAAGTCTGGGAAACAGAAGATGTGGCAGATTCATTAAGCTCAACCCCTTGACTTTTTCAACTATAGACTTAGAACAAAAATCCTTGGTGTTTGGGTAGCAGCAGCTTAGAGAAGGGTAGAAAGATGGTTTGAAACATGAAAGGGTGGGCTTGAAATGACAGGCCAGAATGTCCCCTTGTGCCTTGCCACTGAGTCACCTGCATGCAGGGCAGGGGACCCAGGGCCCAAACACACACCTCACCCGCCGCTCAGAATGGACGCACGCAGATGACCGGAAGGCCACGAGGAAATCGAGGCTCGGAGAGGTTAAGAAACTCGTCCCCACACAGACAAAATGTGGCATGGTTGGGACCACAGTCCAGCTCGGTCTGGTGCCTCTGGAAGCCAGGGCTCAGACCCATTATTGCTGAGCTCTCCCGGGGGGTCTGAAAACATTTGTGTTGTGGTCTCCATAATTAGAAGGAAACCCGGGTCTGTCCTTCAATTTAATTTCCCTATAAACAAGGTCCATTCGCAGACCCAGAAAAAAGAAAAATGAAAAAGATCTGTTTGATGAGCAGGGGCTGGGCCAGCTCTTCATGACCGTGCCCCGTGTTTCCTAGGCAGTAGTAATCTCCTCCTTGCAAACAAACTTCTGCAAAGTCCCAGATCTACTCCCAAGCTCCTGCCAAGGCTGGGTGTGTCAGGCAGAGCCAGGGGCAGCCTCCGCCCAGCCAGTCCCCAGTCCTGCTTCTGACTCATTATTTAACTCTGGCAGGAAGTAAACACAGAGGGGTGGGGGGGGGGGGGTAGTGAGCTCCTGACTTGAGATACAGGCTGAGAAAGAAGGTCACGCGCTGAATTAGGTGTGTGTCTGCTTTCTGCTCATCCGGTTTCAACAGGGCATTTAAAAAGAGGAGAGGAGGAGTATTTTTCCATCCTGAGATCATCTCCCATGCATTGCAACAATTTGGAAAATAGAGAAAAGTGACAAGTGAGGGGGAAAAAAAATCACCAATGCACTCACCATCTATAGACAATTGCTCTTAAAATATTAGTGCTTCGGGGCGCCTGGGTGGCTTGGTCGGTTAAGCGTCCGACTTCGGCTCAGGTCATGATCTCGCAGTCCGTGAGTTCGAGCCCCGCGTCGGGCTCTGTGCTGACAGCTCAGAGCCTGGAGCCTGTTTCAGATTCTGTGCCTCCCTCTCTCTGTGACCCTCCCCCGTTCATGCTCTGTCTCTCTCTGTCTCAAAAATAAATAAAAACGTTTAATAAAAAAAAAAAAAAAAAATTAGTGCTTCCCTCAAGCTTTTCACATTTTCCTCATTCTTTATTGATTGTGGTGGCTGTGTGTGTATGTGCGTATATATTTTCATGTATTTAAATATTTAAATATCTTCAAACAATATATTTATTGATATAAATATTATGTAATCTATTTAAACAATAATTATGTAATATATTTAAACAATAGTATTTATGTAATATATTTAAATAATATATTTACACACATATATAATTTTAAAATATGTTAACATACATATTAACACAACATACACATATATTATGCATAATATACTTAAATATTTAAACAATATACTAATACAGGTATTTATATACTACATACTTAAATAATTAATAGACTATGTTTTAGAGCAGTTTCAGGTTTATAGAAAAATTGAGCCCTACAGAGAATTCTTATATACCCCCCTTCCTCCTATACAGTTTGCCTTATTATTAACATTTTGCATTAGTGTGGTATATTTGTTACAGCTAATGAACCAATATTGATACATTATTAACTAAGATCTACAGTTTATATTAAGCTCTGCTCCGTACAGTCTATGGATTTGGCAAATCCATAACACAATATCATACAGGTATTCATTGCAATATCTTACAGAATAGTTTTACTGCCTTAAAAAGTTTTCTGTGCTGCACGTTTTCATTCCTCCCTCCCACCCCTACCAACCCCGGTAACCATTGATCATTTTACTGTCTCCATAGTTGTGTGTGTGTGTGTGTGTGTGTGTGTGTGTGTGTGTGTGTTTATTGGTATAAAATACATTCTGTAAAAGTACGAAGCTGAGAGCTTGATGAATGTTTACACTCACGTGTAATCAAGCCTCCCCTAGATCTAAATCATTCCCGTCACCCCAGGACATTCTCTCATGTCCCCTCCCAGTCAATACACTGCCCAAGAATAACAACCATTCTGACTTCTGCCAGGTCTTGAACATCATATAAAGGGGGATTAAACATCATTTATACTTTGGTGTCTGGCTTCTTAAAAAAAAATATATATATATATATTTATACATATTTATATATCCAATATATATCCATATATATATAACCCTAACCCTAACTCTAACCCTAACTCTAATCATATATATATGTTTTTTTTTAAGTTTATTTATTTTGAGAGAGAGAGAGCGCATAAGGAGGGTCAGAAAGAGAGGGGCAGAGAGAATCCCAAGCAGGCTCTATGCTGAGAGTGCAGAGCCTGACGTGGGACTCAATCTCACGACCGTGAGATCATGACCTGAGCTGAAACCAAGAGTCAGATGCTTAACCACCTGAGCCACCCAGGTGCCCCATGTGTGTTCTAATTTTCATTTGGTTCAAGTATTGGTTCAAATACTTTCTAATTTTCCTTTTAATTTCTTCCTTGACTCATGGGCTATTAGAAGTGTATTATTTAATATCCAAATAGTTGGGGACTTTCCAGATATCTTTCTGTTATTAATTTATAATTTAATTCCACTCTAGCCAGATGATATGCTTTGGATAATTTGAATCTTTTTAAATTTATTGAGACTTTTTAAAATGGGTAGAATATAGTCTATCTTCTAAATGTACCATTTGTACTTGAAAAGAATATAATTCTGCCACTAATGGGTAGTGTTTAGCAATTGGGTCAAGTTGGTTGATAGTGTTGCTCTAGTCTTTTATATCTGTGCTGATTTTCTATCTACTTGTTTAATCAATTATTTTTTTTAATTTTTTTTATGTTTTATTTTATATTTGAGAGAAAGAGAATGAGAGAGCACAAGCAGGAAAGGGGCAGAGAGACAGAGACAGAATCTGAGGCAGGCTCCAGGCTCCGAGCTGTCAGCACAGAGCCCGACACGGGGCTCGAACCCACGAGCAGTGAGATCATGACCTGAGCTAAAGACGCTTAACTGACTGAGCCACCCAGGCGCCCCTTGTTCAATCAATTATTGAGAAAGGGGTATGGAACTATCACTTCATAACCGGGGATTTGGCCATTTCTTTTCTTTCTTTTTTTTTTTTTTTGATCAGGTTTTGCTTTGTGTATTTTGAAGCTCTATTATTAAATAAACTTAAAAAATGTTTATTTATTTATTTTGAGAGAAAGAGAGAGAATGTGGTGGGAGAGTGGAAAGAGAGGGAGAGAGAGAATCCCAAGCAGTCTCCACATGCTTTCAGCACAGAGCCCATCATGGGGCTTGATCTCACAAACCATGAGATCATGACCTGAACCAAAATCAAGAGTCAGACGCTTAATGGAGTGAGCTACCTAGTCGCCCCTGTTATTAAATAGACTCTTAGAATGTTTATGTCCTATTGATGAATTGAACCTTTTATCATTATGATGATCTTCCTTATGCCTGGCAATATTCTTTGCTCCAAAATCTGTTTTGTCTGATATAATACAGACACAGCAGCTTTCTTTTCATTAACATTTTCACAGTATAGTTTCCCCCTGCCTTTCATTCTCTTACTTTTAATCTATTTACATTTTTAAGCAAAGTTTGAAATGCTTTTTCTGTAGACAGCATATAGTTGGGTCTTTCTTTTGCCATCCACTCTGAATATTACTGCCTTTTAACAGAAGTGTTTATTACATTTACATTTAATGTGATTATTGATATGGTTGGTTTAAATCTACAGTCTTATTTGTTTCCTCCATCTCTTTTCTGTGCCTTTTACCCTACTTTTTGGCTTCTTTTGAAAAAAAAAGTCATTATTTTAATGATTCTATTTTATTTCCCTTTTAACTTATTAGCCATAACTATTTGTGTTATGTAGGTGGTTGCTTTAGGATCTATACTATACATCTTTGAAGTGATGCATTTCAAGTGTTATTACACCATTTCATGTACATTTAGTAGAGTCTTACAACAATATATTTTTATTTCTCCCCTTTGGGCCTTTGTGTTTTGTTGTCATATATTTTATTTCTATGTATGTTTCAAATCCCACGACATATGTTATTTTTGCTTGACATAGCCAACTATCTCTTAAAGGAGATTTAAATAATGAGGAAAAAAGAACTTATATTTGCCTGCAGAGTCACCATTCCTGCTGTTACTTATTCTTTTGTGTAGGTACCGATGGCCATCTGGTATTATTTTCTTTTGGTTTGTGGGACTTCCTTCAACAGTTTTTGAAAGATAGGTCTGCTGGTACTTAATCCTCTTGGCTTTTAAATGTCTGAAAAAAAAACTTCATTTCACCCATGTTTCAGGAAGCTGTTTTTGCTAGGCAAAGAGTTCTTGATCGACAGTTCTTTTCTCTTTTACTACTTGAAATTGATTGCCCCCCTGCACTCTAGCGTGCGTGGTTTCCAACAAAAACTCCTGCCATCCTTTCTTTTGTTCTTCTGTCTTTCCTTCTCTGGCTGCTCTTAATATTTTTTTATGTTTTTATGGTTTTAAGCAATTTGGTTATGATATACTTTGGTGTAAGTTCCTTCTTGTTTCTTGTGCTGAGAGTTAGATTCTTGTATCTATGGGTTTATAGTTTACATCATTTTTGGTAAGTTTTGCGGCCATTATTTCTTCAAATAGTTTTTAAAAATCTCCCTCCCTCCTTTGGGGACTCTAATTAAATACATATTTGGCTGCTTGAATTGTCTCACAACTCACTGATGCTCTGTTTTTAAAAATTCTTGTCTTTTTCTCTGCGTGTTTCATTTTGGAGTCTTTCTACTGCTCTGTCTTCGAGTTCACTTGTCTTTTTCTCTGTAAGGACTAATCTGTTACTAATCCCACCCACTATGTTTTTCATTTTAGATATTAGAGTTTTCTTCTTGACACACTTGATTGGGATTTTTTTTTAAGATTTTAGTTTTAAGTAATCCCTACATCCAACATGGGGCTCAAACTCACAATCCCGAGATCAAGAGTCACATGCTCCACTGACTGAGCCAGTCGGGTGCCCCTAATTGGGATCTTTTTTATGTCTTCCACATCTGTACTTAACATGCTCAATCTTCCCTCTAGCCTCCTGAACATATGGAACACAGTTATACTTTTTAAAAAGTCCTTGTGTAAGTAAACTTAGAAAAACATTTTTTTAAAGGGGGGGGGCACGTGGGTGTCTCGGTTCATCATCCAACTTCAGCTCAGGTCATGATCTCATGGTTCCAGGGTTCGAGCCCCGCTTCAGGCTCCGTGATGACAGTGTGGAGCCTGCTTGGGATTCTCTCTCTCTCCCCCTCTATCTGCCCCTTCCTGACTCATATTTTCTCTCTCTCTCTCAAAATAAATAAATAAACTTAAAAAAAATTTTTTTTAAGTCCTTGTGTACTAATTCTATCATCTGCATAATTTCTGGGTTGGTTTTGATTAACTGAGTTTTATTTTCATTGTGGGTCATATTTTCCTGCTTCTTTGCATTCCAGATACTGTGGGGCCTTATGCTTTTGGATCCTGGATATTTTTGTATTCTTATAAATATTCCTGAACTTTGCTCTGGGATGCAGTTAAGTTATTTGGAACAGCCTAATCTTTTTAGGGCTTCATTAGATGGGATCAGAGCAGTGTTTAGCCCAGGATTCATTTTTTCCACTACTGAGGCAAGACCTTCTTAGTGCTTTAACAGACGTCCCATGAATTATGGGGTTTTCCACCGTGGCTGGTGGGAACAGGAGCTTTTCCCAGCCCTGTGTTAGCTTTAAGGATTCTTCCCCATAAACCTTCCTGATGGTCTGAACCTAGTGTCAGGTTCATATACATATACATGCTAATCAGCACTTGGATATCCCCAGAGTTCTCTCTTTGTCCAAGTTTCTTTTCTCTGGCACTCAGATGCCCAGCTCCATCTCATCAAGCCCAAGAGACCGATGGACTCCCTGGGCCACATCCTTCAGGACTTAGCTGGGGTAAGAGGAGCACTTACTCTGTTGCTTTCCATCTCTGGGGATCACAGGCCTCTGTCGCCCATGTCTCCTCTAGCGGCCAAACCCCCATTAGTCCAGCCCCCTGTTGTTGTTAATAATTCTTTGTATGACACTTTCCAACCCAAGCTCTCTGAAAAGACCAAAAAGTCACTGTATCAAGTTTCTTTCTCTAGTTTTAAATGGAAGTGCAGCAAAACACCTGGCATTTATTTTGGGAGTGGTAGGGAGATGTTTCCAGAAGAAAAAGAATAATAAGAGAGAGGATACCATGGGCAAGAGTTGTTTTTCTTTCCTTTTCAAGAGCAGCTTATTTTGCATACACTTGTAATCTATTTTCTGTTTGTGGCCTCAAATGCCAACCTTGACAGGAGTTAATCTTCCCAAATCATCACCGCAGCTGTGTTAATGTTGGGAAGGAGCCTGGGATGGTTTTTATGTCTTCAACATGGAACTGGCTTGGTCTCTGGTGATGTTGACTCATCAACTCCCCCCACCCCACACACATTTAGGCCGGTGGAATTATAGAGAGGCAAATCTCAACAAAATAGGCTGGTGACTGGGACATGTTCTAGAAAAAAAAAACCCTTCTTCACAGTTTTTAGCTCAGTACACATGGGTTCAGCCTCACATGGTGACATCGATAACATCTTTTTGTTCAGGGAATGCCCCAAATTCTCTGAAAGATTTTTCAGTCATCAAGGGAAGATTCCAATGTTTTGTACTTTTCTTGTGTTGACAAAGGCAGGAAAATGATTTTAATACACTTTAGAAGTCTTATCAAGAAGGAATGTTAGCAAAAATATGTTTACCGCTATGTGTTGTTTCTTGATGTCAAAACAAAATAAACACCCTGGCTGCCTTCCTGCCCCCCCCCCAAAAAAAAGCAACAAAATAAAAATACCCCCATGATCCAAGCACACAAACAAAACAGTTGCTTGCATTTTCCCGTGGATAATTAGTAGGATTTAAATTAAAATTAAGAAAATATTCCTACCAAATATTCCACCAAATTCCTTGATCTGGGCTTATTAAAGTCTCAAAGACCTTTCTCTATTATGAATAAAAAAGATATCCTCTCTAATGGGATAGTAATTTTATTTTTGGGATTTGAACATTAGGAAATGTCTGAACAATCAGAACAAATTATTATGTCGGAAACGCATTTCAGTGAATTGGGGTCTGATCATGACTTATCTAGATGCATTGGAAGGACAACGATAGATGTGAATGACACACAGAGACATGGGTTTGTGCCAGCGATGGTGAGCTCATGTGTGCAACAATCCGTCAGCCCTTCCAGCAATCAGTCTGGGAAGCACAAAATTGGGTCATTCCACTGTCTTTTGGATGCTACGAGAAAGATGCTGAAAAAATTGGTTAGAAGATCATTTTTGAATTTTCCTTGGAATTCAGTTGCCGGGTTTCCTCCCTATGCTATGCCGAATGATGGATTCCCACAAGCAGACTGACACTGACCATGACCTTGAAGTCATGTAAAAGTTCATGTGGCAGAGTGCAGATGAAATAGTAAGGAAAACACGCCCTCACACACACACCCTTCTCCCCCGTAACTCTTTAGAACCTAACAATATTTTCCTTCCACCTGTTTCATGGGCTGCTCAAGCATTGTGGTCTTTGTTTTTTCTATCACAGAATGAGCATAAGAAAGAGTTAAAACTGGATTAAAAATACAAAGCTGAGTCTGACAAGGCTGCTAAGGTCAGTGGGCTCCTAGGCCTCTGTGCAGGAAGCACTGTTTGGACAAGTTAAGATCGTGTGTGTAGATTCGACTTAATCTGCTGGAATCGCGAAGAATTTTCTGAGGGGGTGGCTTTCTCCATGAAATACCATGTTTAATTGTTTTTTTGTTTGTTTTGTTTTTTGAAGTTTACTTATTTTGAGAAAGAGAGAGAGTGCTTGCATGAGCAGTGAAGGGGCAGAGAGAGAAGGAGAGAGGAAAATAGAGAGAGAGAGAGAAAGAGAGAGAGAGAGAAGCCCAAGCAGGCTCCATGCTGCCGGTGCAGAGCCTGATGCAAGGCTCAAACTCATGAATATGTGAGATCATGACCTGCGCCCAAATCAAGAGCCAGATGCTTAACTGACTCAGCCATGTTCCAGCCATGTTTGGTTGTTGGGACTTGACAATTTCCCTCTCTTTATTAACCTGAGAATTCTTTCCTCTGCACAAATCACTTAGAACAGAAATCCTTTCCCAAACTCCCTGGAATAGGGATCCATCTCACAGTATGGGAGTTAACCCAAGTAGGCAGGTTTTTATGTCAGTGAAAAAAATTATTCCTCATTTATATACTCATTCCATCATTCCACGATTCATTCAGCAGAGTATGTACGGGTGCTAGACCGAGATATAAAAACAAATGAGATGACTTCCCTTTAGCCTCCAGGAGGTCATACCCAGCAGGAAAATAAGTGAGCAAACAAATAGGACAGCGTGTAGGTACTGAGAGAGAGTCTGCACACAGGCTTTAGGAGAATAGAAAAGGGAGCATATGCATCCCAGGGAGGGGTCCCTCCATGGAGGCAGGCGGAGGGGGGGTTCCTACCACAGAGCCCGGTGAGAGTGTCTGCACTGTTCCGGAGAGTAAGGGGGTCTTACCATGGAGGAGGGGAATCAGGGAAGCAAGTCAGAATGGCTGCTCCCAATACTGCCCCCTGAACTAACCCTCCACACCCAGTGCCAGACTATGTACAAGTGCAGGGAGCCACAAAGGCTGGGGAGGGCCAGCCCCAGAGAGGTTGTCACATGGCAGGCAGCTGGGGGAGGAGAAGGGTACCTATGGGGGCTGCTTTCTCCAAGTCACCAAGCAGAGGAGTCTCACCTCCTCCCGAGAGATTACGCTAAGGGAGAATAGGGCAGAAGTGTCATACTTCTCTGAGGGCTCAGCTGTGTCAGAAAAACACCAAATTGGTGGGCCGAGGCAGGAACGCACACAGCTGAGGACCGTCCCCAGCCCCGGGCCCCCTCATCACCACCCCAGCTGCCACGACTGGGGATAGTGTATTAGGATTGGTGGTTCCCAGGGGCTGCAGTCGAACTCACAGGATCTCTCTTTACTCCTTGCTTTTCTTTTCTAGAAAGAACATTGGAATGCAGTGAGTAACAGTGATGATGTGATGTGGGGAAATTACACTAATTTATGAAAATAACAAATCATTCACAGACTTCTGTACTTTATAATTAGTAACAAATTTCTCGCAGCACACCCCCTAGTTCATCAGACCCACCAGTGTGCGTAGGGCCTTAACCTCACTTCTTTGGAAGAAGCATTTAAACAAAAGTGTGTTGCCTTTTCTGAGCCTCATTTCCCTCATCTGTAAAATGAAGTGTTTGGACTAAACAGGTTACTAGAATGCTAGGGTTGCCTGGAAGAAAAGAGCATTCCTAACGTTCAAGTCAAACAACTGTGATTTGGGAGCATTTCTGTATATTTAGAATCCTTGTTTTGGGTTTATTTGTATCTGCCCATCTACCCATCCACCTACCCAACTGTCCGTCCACTCAACCATCCATTCACTCACCCATCCATTTACCCAACCATCCACCTACCCAATCATCCATCTACCAACCATCCATCCACCAATCATTCATTTATCCATCCATCCATCCAACCGTCCATCTACCAATCACCCATCCATCTACCCAACCATCTATCCACCCAATGTTCCATCCGCCCAAGCATTCATCCAATCACCCATCCATCTACTCATACATTCACATATTCAATGTTTGCTATACACTACATACTGAGGATACAATATTGAAAAGAGAAAAGACTCAGTCTTCATTATCCTCCAGTGGAGGGAATGGTCATCAGTCCATGTGGATGGCAACTGTGACTACAGCCATCACTAGGTGGGCCTGTGAAAGAAGATCTGATCCCAGAGGTCAGGAAGGCTTTGTTGACAAGTGATGAGTGGAACTGAGACCTGCTGGGGAAGAGTAGGAGGGCTCTGGGCTCTGGGTTCCAGGCAGATGCACGGACGGGGAGCTCCGAGTGGGATGAGACAGGAAAGGCAGGCTGGGGTCACAGCTGATTGCAAAATGAAGCCATCGGAGAGTCTTCCCACGAGGCTGATGGGATCAGGCTTTTATTTCTAAGCCATCGCTCTGGCTGCAGACTGGAAGACAGAATAATGCAGCCAGAGTGAATGGGAGAAGCAGTGCCCGTGCAGAAGAGGTGAGGCCAGTAAGCACAGGGAAGCAGGAGGTGTCAGGGCCCTGGAGCCAGGCGGTGCGGGGCTTGGATCTTGCTTCGCATCAGGAGCTCCGAGACCCTGAGTCCAGTCTTAAACCTCTCTGGGAATATTTCTACATGTGGGCAGTAAGGGCTATCCATTCTGCGGGGCTACTGAGTGCATTAAACACAGTCATAACTGAAAAGGGCTTAGCGTGGGCCTGGCCTTGATAAATGCTCAGTATGTGGCCAACTCTCCATCGTGCCAGTGATGCTTTATGGTTTTGCTGGTTCCCTTCAACCCTGGTAGTTCAGGGGCCACGCTTGTTTTTTCTCAAACGGCCTCCTTCTCTGAACATTCCCGGGTGGCTCAAGCGTATGTCTTCAGAACTGTGTATTTAGGAGCCCATCTGGGTATGATTGTCTCCAGCCAGGGTAGTGGGGACGGCCTTTTCTGCACCTCCGTTGTCTGCTCCGAATTTTGCTGCAGGAAATCACCTCTTAGCCCACGCTTCTCCGTTTGTTGTGCTGGGGGCCTCTGGTCTGCACCAAGGGGACTGCATCGGGCCTCATCCTGCAACTTGCACTCAACGGCAGCACCCCCTTCAGGCTGCAAAGCCCCCATTGAGAGGTCTACGCTGCCCAGCCCTCAAGAGCCGGCCTTTGGATTCTGAGCTGGATGGCCGTCCCACACATGCTGATACAATCTTGAAGCATAAAAGGACATTATGTAACCTTCAGTTACTGAAGCGCCCTCACAGATCGGTTCTCAGAATTTTTCCTGCCCTTGGGCAAATCTGCTTCTGACAAGTGGCTTTAATCTGGTTTTAAAAATTGCTTCAGATGGATAATCAAAGAAATTGCTGGTGCTTAGCTTATGCTAAATAACCCAAGCAGGGCTTTTATTAGAGGAGGGAGGCGGGGGAGTCGTGTGTCCCATGCGCGGTGGGAATTTGCTCCCGGTGGTTGTCTGATAAGACTCACAGGTTTTCAAGGTGCCCAAGTTGAGTGCATCTATCATCTTGTCCCTCAGTCCACCTGAAGGGAAGCCACACACTCCCTCTAAGCTGGCAGCTCCTGTCAGAGGCGGGGACAAGGAAGTGGTTTTATTTGTGTCATTACCAGTGGGGGGGGGGGGGGCGGGGGTCTGTGTTCTGTGCTTCTGGATCAATCGGACGTATAGAGGAGTGCTTCATTTCCAAATTACACATCACTGATCTCATTAACTTCTAAATGGTGAGACCCCTCGTTTGTGGGTGGGACACAAAATGCAAAGTGCTCGTTAAAAGGAAGCTGGCCAGATGGGGAGTGCAGAGTTGTTGGTTCCAGAACAATCCATGAGCCAACAGCCCTGTGGCTTGTGAGCCCTCCGAGCCTGGTGCTTCCTGAGGTAGACAGAGTCAACGCTGGGCCAGGGCTTTCTGGGTGCAGCTGTCCGTGTGACCAGCTGAGGATTACAGGGGTCTGGATAACTCACCCCCTGAGTTTTCTCTTGTTGCCCTTGTCAGTCCTGAAGGGGTCTGAAAACATGAATCTCGTTGAGACAGTAGCCAACTCTTTCTTGGGCCCATCTTAAATATTTTCAGCACATCATTCCTGTGTTATATGTGTGGGAACAGGCATTAAATAAGGATTAGTGGTGCTGTGATGGTGTATACATACCCCCTTCGAAGATGTCAAGCACATTTCATAGGTGAGGGGCCTGGGGAGAGGCTGGGATAGAGTCAGGGAAAGAGACTAGGGGCGTAAACAACAGGTATTGGTTGATCACAGTTCTGGAGGCAGGATATCCAACATCAAGGTGCCAGCAGACTCTGTCTGCTGAGAGCCTGCTTCCTGGTTCACAGATGGACGTTTTTTCACTGCGTCCTCACAAGACAGAAGGGACAAGGGAGCTCTCCGGGGACTCGTTCATAAGGCCACTAATCCCATTCATGGGGGCTCCAGAATCAGGACCAAGTCACCTCCCAAAGGCCCCACCTCCCAATACCATCACCTTGGGGATCAGGTTTCGACACATGAACTGGGGGGACACAAACATTCAGGCTCCCTTTTGGAGAAGTTTTTATTCCTGGGGGTAGCGTACATTATGTCCCCAACTTCTCAGCTGGGAAAATTGGAAGCCTCAAAATGTGGCAAGGATAGTACGATAAATACCCGTATGCCTGTTGTATTGGTTGGCTTACACTGCCACAGATTGAGGGGCTTTGGCAGAAGAAATTTATTTTCTCACTGTTCTAGGAGCTGGAATTGCAAGGGTAGGGGTGGTGGTTTCAGATGAGACCTTTCTTCTCGGCCCGCAGACGGTGGCTCCTGGCTGTGTCCTCTCATGGCCTCTTGTCTGTGTGATGCACTCCTGGTGTCTCTTCCTTTTCTGATAAGAACACCACCCATGTTGGATTAGGACTCGGCTCGTGTGACTTTATTTAACCTTAGTGACCCTATCCCCAGATACAGTCACCTTGGGGGTTAGGGCCCCAATATACGGATTTTGCAATTTCTAAATTTTAGGACACATTGCAATTTCTAAATTTTAACAGGAATGTTTTCCACCTTGCCACTGTGTGCGTCCCTGATAAATGAATGTATATGCATTGCCTTGCATTGCAAAGCTGGAATTTTGGAAGTGAGCATGTAGATTAGAATCTTTCCTCTGGTCACATTCAAAACACTGTGGGTGTGTGAGGGGCGCCTGGGTGGCTCAGAACCTCTGACTTTGGCTCAGGTCATGATCTCGCAGTTCGTGAGTTCGAGCCCCATGTCAGGCTCTCTGCTGTCAGCACAGAGCCCACTTCAGATCCTCTGTCCCCCTCTCTCTCTTCCTCTCCCCGGCTCACATGCATTTACTCTCTCTCTCTCTCTCTCTCTCTCTCTCTCTCTCTCTCTCTCTCAATAAAATAAAATAAAATAAACATTAAAAAAAAAAGCAAAGCACTGTGGGTGTATGAATACATGAATGTGTATATATATAACACAAGGCCATTCCCTAGATCTTTCTCCCTATAATAATTTTTAAAAACATGGTAAAAGCCCTGGAAAAACCATACTTCTATTAATTTTGTCTTGAGCAATTTCTCTTGGCAGTGAAAGGTATGTGATCATAACAAGTACATAGAATCACAGCTATGTCAGAATAACAAAACTGCATCCTCTAAAAACTTGTGTAGGAAGAAAAGGAAATTCGCCAGAACACTCCAAGTGGCAAGCATGTGGGAGACATTTTTCCTACATATTCAAAATTTTGTATTGGCCATGTATTATTTAAAAAAAAAATTTTTAAATGTGCTTAATAAAAACCACGTAGAATTGAAAAGCCCAGTCATGATGAACTAATTTACAGTAACCCGATAGCTGGATACCTACAGCAAATCCATCATTCTGAGCCACGTTCCCCCAAGTTGCCTGCAGGGTTCACGTGCTGTCCAGCAAAGTAAGTTCAAGTTAGGACAGATATGGGTATGAAGGTAATTCAGCTTTTAGTTTTATACATAGGTCACAGGCAGAAACTGCAGACCTAAGCAGAATTGATGTTTGGATTATGCCCCTCACAGTACCGCATGTTGAATTTAAGAATCGAGTCAACTTTTTGGGGGCGCCTGGGTGGCTCAGTCGGTTGAGCATCCGACTTCGGCTCAGGTCATGATCTCACAGCTCATGAGTTCGAGCCCCGCGTCGGGCTCTGTGCTGACAGCTCGGAGCCTGGAGCCTGTTTCAGATTCTGTGTCTCGCTCTCTCTCTGCCCCTAACCCACTGGCGTTCTGTCTCTGTCTCTCTCAAAAATAAATAAACATTAAAAAAAAATTTTTTTAAGAAGAATCGAGTCAACCTTTATCAAGAATAACCCTTTATCTCTCTTTTTTTAAGTTTATGTATTTATGTATGTATGTATTTATTTAGAGTGCAAGTGGGGGAGAGGGGCAGAGAGAGAGGGAGAGATTGAGAATCCCAAAAGCGGGCTCTGTGCTGTCAGCATGGAGCCCGACTCAGGGCTTGAACTCACAGACCATGAGATCATGACCTGAGCCAAATTCAAGAGTCAGAGGCTTCACCGACTGAGCCACCCAGGTGACCCAAGAATACTTCTTTGTTTCAAAGCATGGCTTTGCCCACTTGTGCCTTTTTCCTGAACATCTAAGGGTTCACATATGTACTTAGGACCGACCTTGTAAGTTACATGGAACTGGTTCACACCCTCGATTATGGTTTATACATATTAAAAACTTTCATTCTCCTGCGTTTTGGACTACCGGGATTTTGTTTTCATATTTCCCTATTCACAGCCGAGCAACACGGAAAGCTCCAAGCTGCATGTGTGTGATGCCCCCGAACTGATTTTTGGAGAAAGCGAAGGCTTGTGTGATGGTTATGGGAGGGGAAGGACTGGGGAGCGAGGTCTCTTTGTGGCGAGGAGTGAGCTGCACGGGGATGGTGTGCTTTGTGGTCTTTAGTGGGAGAAAAGGTGGGGGTGGGGGTGATTCTGCTTGTGATGTGGCTCTGGCCTCACATCCATGAGAATGAATGAAACATCAAATGTTTTCATTGTTGGCAGTGCTGGGCTCCGAAGCTCCTGTCCCACTTCTGAAGGTGCTGCCAGCCTGGATCCGTGCTTCCTGTCCCCAGAAGTGACAGAGCCGAGCAAATGCCCACAGGAAGCCAGAGGCCCAGAAGGTTCTCCACTGCTCTGGCCACCAGTGCCCTGGGAGTTTGAGTGCCCCCCAGCCTCCACGCCCATTGCCGAGGGCCCCCCGGAAGGTTGCCTGCCAAGCCCCGGAGCAGCACCTGAAGACTGGCCCCTAATTCAACACCCCAGGAAGGAACCTTCCCCAAATGCCCATGGGGATGTCCCAACAGTGTTTGTCCCTGAAGGGGACGGTTCTACTCAGTGCAATGTGGGTGCCATCGTCCCCAGTGCCCAGGGCAGAGGGAGAGATCTGAAGGAAGAGGGACGTAAATTATCTTCCTCCGGGAGCACTGACCAGTTGCCAGCAATTTCACCAGCACCTCCTCAAGAGCTGATGAAGGGACAGCTTTGTGGAGAAGATGGCCAGCCTGGCAGCAACGAGTCCCAAGGGAAAGAGGTCGCAGGTGGCCTTCCCCTCGCAGAGTCCAGGCAGGGGGCGGCTTCCGTACCAGCGGCCCCGAAGGCCCCAGCTGCAGCTCAACCAGACGGGGAGAGCTCAGCTCGCCTGGAAGAGCCCCCCACAAAGCCCGAGACCCCGACTCCACAAGATCCGGCGCCCAGAGCCTTAGACAGAGAAACCTGCCAAGTGGAGGCACTGCCTCAGGCTTTAGCTGATGACTCGGGACTCCTCGGGGCCTGCCGTCCCACTGGGAACAACTCAGGGGCTGCCCCAGAGGCTGGCACCAATTCCTGGGAAAGCTGCCAGCAGCAAATGGGAGCACATCTGGAGCACCCGGAGCTGCCCTGGGATTCACCGAGTCCTGTGCTGGCGCCCGGGCCCGGGGGCTCTCGGAAGGAGACCGTGGATACCAGCGGTGCTTGGGGACACTTGGAGACACCGGGGCAGGGAGGCGATCCCAGTACAGCTGTCTGTGCTGCTGCAGGCAACCGACCCGCAGGGGCTTCGCTTGTGAGCGCCGAGACTTCCCCACAGGCCCCGACGGAGGATGCACATCCACCTTCAGTCTCCGCTTTGCAGCCCGCTGCCGGGGCCTCGGCTGCCGCAGAAGAGCCCGGCTGGTCGACCAGAGAGATGGTTTCCGGGGCTGCGATGCCAGTTCTAACAGATCTGGCCGAAGGGCTGGCAGACGCAGGGTTGACGGGACGGGAGAAGCACACATCAGATCTCAGAAATGAGGGAGAAGGTCTAGAAGGGAGCCCTGGAGAGGGTCCTGACCCTGTGCCCCCGGAGGACAGGGGAGAGCTCTCAACGAGGGACCATGAAGTCCAACAAGGGGTACCGCCCCCCGCCCCACCCAGTGCATCAGATGAGAGTGCCAGAAAGTCACTGGGGCCAAAGGATGAAGCCATGACCCCTGAAAGCCCAGCAGTGGCTGAGGAGGAGAGCAGACCACCTGGGGCCAACTCTAGGGGACAGGAAGAAGTCACACAGCCACTGGACGACAGAGATCTTGAGAACCCACGGGGAGAGCAACCCGGGGCCTTCCGCCGCAAGCCCGACCCAGAGGTAGAAAGAGACGAGGTTTCAAAGCTAAGCCGTGACGTGGAGAGCAGAGCGCATTCCAGCACGGACTCAGCACAGCCCCTCAAGAAGGAGGGTCCTGGGCACCCCGACAGGCCTGGCTCTCCATCAAAAGATGCAGCTAGGAGCTCGGCAGCCTGTGGGATGATGGGAGAAGCCCGCGCGGTCCGTGCCTCTGGCTCCCTGCGCAAGCTCCCTGAGAAGGATCTCCTCCTGCCCCCTGGGCCGGACGGAACTGGTGAACACATTCTTCCCGAAGAAGCCGTCTGGGAGGGGCCAGGGTTGCAGACCCAGTGTCCTGACACCCTTCAGGACGTGGGGGGGTTGGAAAGAATGGACTATCTTCCTGCTTTAGAATCTGAGAAATCAGATTTCCTGTCAGCTCCTGCTGCAGAGGTCAACCCCAAAGCCCAGGAGGCGGAGAGCACTTCGGAGACAAAGATGAGGAGCCCCCCATCTGCGCCGAGGCCCGGCAGCTGTGACGGGGAGGCTTTGCTGACATCCCCGGGCCAGCCTTGTGGGCTGGGGCGTGAGGCAGCTGGTCAGGAAGTCCATGCTGATGGGCCACCCCCCGAGGGGGAGAATTTGGCAGTGGACTCTGGGCTCGCAATGCTCAGCCTGGAGCAAGGTCGGCAGGGAGAGCCGCCCTGCCTGGGGGACCCCCGGATACAAGGAGCTGCTTCTGAGGGGCCCTCGGTATCTTCTGAGACCCCTCTCCAGCCCTTGCAATCAGACCCAGAAGCATCCATCTTTGACATGCTCAGGGAGAAGCCCCAGCACGGTGAACGTGAGAAGGAGACTTACCCAGGGGGTCTAGGTTTTAGGAACGTGGGCTCAGATGCTCCTCAAATACCTGCGGGGCCTCCGGAGGATGCGTGCTTGCCTCCGAATGGAACAGAGGAGCAGGCTTCCGGATCAGAGCTTCAACGTGCGCTCCCCAAAGACGGTCTGTGCGATGCTCCAAGTTCAGCCCCCAGGGACACGGTTCCAGAAAGTCCTGCGACCGAGCAGCCAGAGTCATCAGCACCAACGGGACTGATGCTAGGGCAGGGTGAGCAAGAGGAAGCATGCGGTGGCAGTCTGCCCGCCGGGGACTCGCCTCCTGCGGCAGACACCTTGAAGGACTCCCCTCCTGCGGGTCTCTTGAGCGGAAGGGAGAATTGCTGTGCCGAGCAGGGGCTGAACAAGTCCCAGCAGGAGCCGGCGGGTGTGTTGAAAGCCAGCAGTCAGCATGAAGAAGCATGTCTCAGTGATGCAGGAGCTTCAGAAGCAGCGGACGCTCAGCCCCCGCTCCGGGGGTTGGGTGAGACGGAGCAGGCAAGTGGGAACACAGCGGGGACCCCACCTTGTTGGCCTGACTCAGTAGCTCTCCTGGATGCAGCTCGCGGGCCGCCGGCCGCCCTTGGAGTCACACCCACCCGGGATGCCCCGGACAGAGAGGCGAATGGTGAAACCCGGGCGGGCAGGCAGCAACCAGCGCCGGCCCCACCGAAGGGAATGGAGCTCCCCATAACCTCGGATGCAGAGGTCCAACGGCTTCTTGGAAGGTTCCCCGCGGCTCAGGATCAAGGTGCTGATGGTGGGGCTGCTGAGGCCGGTGGGCAGGCTGAGGAGGGAGACCTGGGGGTCCAGCGGGCTCTGGAGGGGCCAGCGGAAGCTGCTGTGTGGGGCGGCTGCCTTCAGACTGAGCAGCGCGCCTCCCCTGGGAAGGAAGCCTCTACCTTTGCCCTCGGTGAGCCCTGCCGAGCAGAACAGCTTTCGGCCAGCTCCCGGGATGCCTTGCTCGCAGCCAGAGAGCTGGGTGCCATTCCCGGGAGCAAGGTGGATATTTCTGCAGCCCAGGCTGTCCGCAGCCCAAAGAAACCCCTGCCACCGGGGCCACCAGAAGAGGCTGTGCCCGGCACTCCCTACCTGGATATTGATGGTGCTGCTGGGAAGGGGGCAGAACCTTGTGCCGTAGAAGAGTCTCCACTTGCCTTGGAGGATGCTACCCCCAGGAAGATTTCTGCCGGCTTGCTGGCCTCGCTCTCACAACCAGGAGCGGGTGGCGAAATCTCTGCGGTGCAAGCCAGCAGCGGAAGCCCCAAAGCCGGAAACTTTGAGGGACCTGCGGGCTCCGTCCCCTACCTGGACAGGATGCCGCTTCTGACCGAGAGTAAGCAGGTGACAGGGGAGGAGGGGGCAAGAGCGCCCGGCGCAGGCACCAAGCCCGGGGAGATGCCAGCACGCCCTGCCAGTGAGGGAAGCGTGGCAGGTGATGCAAGGGAGACGGAGGACAGCGGGGAGAGGATGGTAGAACCTTCCAAGGATCCAAGGAGGGGCGCGTCAGGTGGCGTGGACGCAAGCTCCAGGCAGACCGGCATGATCGCTGGGCTCCCTGACTTCAGGGAGCACATCACCAAGATCTTTGAGAAGTCTGTGCTCAGAGCCCTGACCGCCGATCGGCCCCAGAGTGCAGCGGGAGAAAAGGCAGGAGCCCAGGGGAGTGTGCGGGGTGAGGACTTCGCAGGGCCACGCCCAGAGAGGCCTCCAGACGGGACTCAAGGAGCGGTCATCGCCCCTCTCCCCGCCCTTCCTGCTGGACTCGGGGTGGGCACAAGGGAAAAGAAACAAGAGCTGCCTACGGAGGCTGAGGTCTCCCGCCTGGTCCCCCAGGACCCCGTTCCAGGAAAGCTGCGGGGTCTGGAGGCACCAGCCGCAGAGCAGAACCTGTCCGGTGCCAGCGTGGGGAAGGAAATGGCTGGTGTCCCACAGATGGTGGAGCACAGTGAGAAGCTAGAGGGGGCTGGGGAGGCTGAGCTGGGGTTTGGGGGCCAGGCCCACTCACAGCAGGGGGGCGCCCAGAGGGAATTAGCTTCGGGTCTCTCCTCTCCGGGAGCCGTACCGCACACACCCGTGGAAAAGGCTGCTGACTTCCAGGTGGTTCCCCAGAGCCACGGAGGAGGGGCCTCAGCTCCAGACGACAGAATTCCTCCTGGAGTGTACCACCAGGAAGTGGCCACCGGCGACAGTCAGCCCGGAGAGGATGACGGCGCCTGGGGCTTTGCTCACACAGGGGGTCCAAGTGGCATGCCCATGTTCACCTGTGCCCTGGGAGCGTCTTCTCCCCGTGGGGAGATTGTGGCCGAGGCCATCAGCGCACCCTGGCCCCCCGACGCGCTTGGGGGTGGTGCCAGGATCTCAGAAATGCAAAATGCCCCAGAGCCACAGGCTGGAGAAGCATCAGCCACTCCCGTGGAGCCCAACACGGTGGCAGGAGCTGCTGGGGAAGCAGAGGGTGACGTCACTCTGAGCACAGCACGTCACTCTGAGACCAGGGCACGTGTGTCTGGTGACCCGCCCGAGACAGGTGCTCCAAGGATGCTCTCGGGTGCTGCTCCTGGGCCAGCGCTGCCAGGAACTGGCGGGGCCCCGGGCTGCTCTGTTGGGGCCCCGGGCACGGAGGACAGCCCGGACAGCCCGTCTGTGCACCAGCAGGCTGAGGAGTGGCCGGGCCCTGAGCCGCCCATCCCTGCTGGGGGCGGGAAGCTACAAGTCTCCTCACCTCCAGAGCCTGAGGGACCTCGGGACCCACAGCTGCAAAACCAGGCCCCGGGAGCGCTCCACGCTGAAAGGTACAGACGAGGACAAACTCCCAGGGGAACATGGGGCCAGCTTCAGGAGCGATTCCCACCCCGGTTTTTAAGAGTCAGTGAAACAGATGGGTGGTTTTTTTAAAAAGCTAAGTTGTCCATACTTAACTGTTTAAGTTTACTCGCTTGCCACCTCTGGACGTGCAGCGATTTTCAAAAATGTGAGCAAAATGGTGGAAGCAGGGAGCTGTTTGTTCCCAGTGTCCCGTTCCCGGTACGTGACCTTCCGTTCGCTTAACGAAAACTGTCTGAAGAGTGTGAAATGTTTACTGGCTACCAGCACGCTCTTGGATCAGAGGTTGGAGTCAATCATATGTTTTCCTGGAGCCCAGATACATTTGGTTTTGAATCTGGATTTATTTATACAGAGAGGCCCAAATGATCCCAAGGCATCTCCAAGCCGTTGACTTGCCGGAAGGTGATTTTTGTCTAGGATTTGGGGGTAGTACCACTTACAGCTTTAATTGGGAAATGGGCTTTTTCAGTAGGATGTGGAGACAGATACCCTTCTTACCATCGATTGCTTTCTCTACCTTATCCCAGAAAGAGCCCCAGGCCCGATCCATCCACCTTACTCTCAGTTCCCGAGAAGGAGGCTCCAAACGTCCCGGGCAACGTCGTTTCAGACGAGGCCAGAAGTGTGGGAGGAGCAGAAAGGTCAGTAAAAAGGTATCAGCCTTTGGAGAACCAAGAGGCCTTGCTTTGGCAGACACATTGGGTGTTTTGCAGGGGAGAGATCTGCTGACACACGAGTCCTTCTATAAGAAAGAAGCAAACAGCCTTTCCCATTCTTTATACAGGTGAAACAGTGCCCAAGATGACTGAGGGCTGCATTGTTATGAACAGGATGGAGTGAATTTCACATCTGAGTTTAGTACCTTAAAAACAACAACAACAGCTTTATTGAGATGTAATGCACATTCGCTCATTTGAACTGTGCAATTCGGTGGCTTTTAGCTAATTCAGAGTTGTGCAACCATCACAACAGTCAATCTTAGAACATTGTCATCCCCCCCCCAAAGAAACCCTGCACCCCTTAGACATCACACGCCACCCCCCAACCCCAGCCCTAGACAACCATTCATCTGGCTTATTGCCTTTTGAGGCAGATGGGTTCAACGCTGATTTAATCTCGGAGGCAGGAATGTCTACTCACCAACCCCAGTCATACTCCATAGAGATCTCGAGATTAGGGGGCAAATGATAGGTGTCACTGTGAATCCTGGACCCTCACACTTGTGGGACATGCCCCTGCTGGCTCTTTCCTCCGTGAAATGCCACCTGTGGTTGTAGAAAACCTACTGCTGAGAAGTTTCACCCTTCCGGGGAAATGTGACCATCCTGGGACGTTTGGCTGTTCTGGTGCTCTGTGTGTGTGTGTGTGTGTGTGTGTGTGTGTGTGTGTGTGTGTGTAGCAGGGTGGACTTTAAATTAGTACCTGTGGCAGCCCAGCGTGTCCTCCCAAACAGCTGCAGGCATTTTATAAATGATTTGATTCATATTTCGCACATGCGGAAAGAATGCACAATCACCTGTTTTTCGAGTCTGAGCACTTCTGCCGACACCCAGCTGCCTTCCCTGCCCCACAAGGGCACCTCTTAGGAACGCTGGGCCGGCGAGAAGCAGGCACGTGCTGCCCTGGGCAGATGCAAGTGTCATCTGCGCTGGGCACTTGTCTCTGCTGCTGACGTAGCACGTAACCCCCCACCCCCGCCCCAGTCCTTGCCTGTGTGTATGTTTGACACTCCCAGTTAAAGTGTAGAAGAAATATCTAACTAGGAAAATCCTCTCCCTCCCCACAAATGATATATTAGCACCCTTCTCCATGTCCCTGGAGGTTTTATCACCTTCTTGGAGAACTTAGGGCCAGACATATGGTAGCTCAAGAAATATTTATGGTTCGTTGTTATAATCATTGAAACATTTAAAATCATAGTTTCTAAATTAATATTAGAAAAGCATAAAGAATAAGAGAAAGCTCCACAACCACACCCCTTAAAGATCACTGTTACTTATTAGTTTGTGTATTTTTTTAAATGTTTATTTATTTTTGAGAGAGAGAGACAGAGAGACAGAGTGTGAGCCGGGGAGGGGAAGAGAGAGAGAGAGACAGAGGGAGACACAGAATCCAAAGTAGGCTCCAGGCTCAGGGCTGTCAGCACAGAACCCGACGAGGGGCTCGAACTCTCAAACCGTGAGATCATGACCGGAACCAAAGCCAGACACTTAATTGGCTGAGCCACCCAGGTGCCCCTTATTTTGTGTATTTTTATCCCCTGTTTTTTCTTTTTCAACATTTTGTAGTGTTTTGCCCCTGCCATCAAAACGCTGCGAACGTATCTTAGTGGCTGAAGTTGTATGACTCTATCACAGTTTATTGAGCAATGACATTTAGGTGAGAACAGTGTTTCTGTTCCCTTTGCTCTGATGGAGGGTCTGACGGGTGGTAGACTTTTAGAATCTCTTAGAGGTATAGCATTTGATTTGACAGCCGTTTGTCACATGTGAATGGTGATGTGCTGTGAGTGTAAAATACAAACTGGTGGGGGCACCTGAGTGGCTCAGTCAGTTAAGCATCCGACTTCAGTGCAGGTCATGATCTCACAGTCCGTGAGTTCGAGCCCCGCATCAGGCTCTGTGCTGACAGCTCAGAGCCTAGAGCCTGCTTTGGATTCGTTGTCTCCCTCTCTCTGCCTGCCTCTTCCCCGCTCGTGCACTCTCTCTCCCTCTCTCTCTTTCTCAAAAATAAATAAACATTAAAAAAATTAAAATACATACCGGATGTTGAAAGTTTCATGTGAAAAAAAACCAAAATACATCATTAATGATTTTTATGTTGATATATATTAAAATAATAATATTTTTGATGTATTGGGTTATTATTATTAAATTTTCTTTCATGTATTTCTTTTTCCTATTTCTAATGTGGCTACCAAAACTTTTAAAATTACATACGTGGCCTTTGCATTCTTGGCTTACATGTGTGGCTCACAGTCTATTTCTGTTTAGATCATTTGGCTCCAGAGCCTGCCTTGTCCTTGTCCTTGAAGGAAATGAGGAGGAGGGCTGGTTTTCCTGTACTTTGGGTTCTTGGGGAAAAGGCCTATCCCTCTTTCATTGGCTGAGGGTTTCCAGAAAGAATTCTGATGGGCCCTCACCTCCATCCTGCCAGGTGGGGTGACCTCGCGCCCCCCCCCCCCGCCCCCACGGGGAATCGGGAACAACAACATCTGAGCAAATAGTTTATGACAGATTCCAGCTTAAGCTTAGCAGGACCATCAGAGGTCTCTGGAAGATAGAGACCAGCTCTTTCCAACAGAAATAGGACACAGGCCACAGATGTAATCTTAAATTTGCTACTAGCCGCATCCAAAACTAAAAAGAACCAGGTACCATGGGTTTCAATAATATAGCTTGCTTAACCCAATATATCACAAATATTATCACTTTAACATGTGATTGATACAAAGATGATTAATTTGATGGTCTGCATTCTCGTTTTCATACTAAGTCTTTGAAAGCTGGTGTGTATTTTAGTGCCACAACACCCAATTTGGACCAGCCACATTCCAAGCGTTCAACGGCCACATGCTGTCCTACTGGACACAGCCCACAGCCCCTCCCAGAGCTCTGACACCTGTCGACAATGATCCAGAAGTCCAAAAATTCCCACGGGGACCCCAAACGCCCACATCTCTCTGCCCAGCAACCTCGTTCCTACGAGGTTTTTTAAAAGGTGATGTATTCCTTTTGAGAAACAGAGAGAGAGTGTGTGTGTGTAGGGAAAGGGCAGAGAGAGGGAGAGAGAGTCCCAAGTAGGTTCTGCACCGACAGGGCAGAGCCCCCCGTGGGGCTTGAACCCACAAACTGCGAGATCACGACCTGAGCCGAAATCAAGAGTCAGACGCTCAATCGACTAAGCCACCTGCCCCGCCCCCATTCCTACAATTTTAATACAAACGTTAGAAACACTTCTTTGCCTTGAGGAGGAGTCTCAGTGCCTCTGGTGAATCCTTTTGCCACCAGGGAGCCGTGCTGTGGATCTGGGCAGGCCTCAGAGAAAGTTCCACCAAGGCCAGGGGGCGCACACCCTGGGCATAGCAGGTGTGGCACGCAAAGGTGACATTCAGTGGCAGTCTGGGGCAAGTGGGCTGGCCACACTACAGCAGACGCTACCAGGAGCTGGGGTGGTGATCAAGTTTGGAGCAGGGGCCCCAGATTCACACCCCAGCTCTGCCCCTTAGTTACGTACATAAACTCGCTTTTCCCACCTGTAGAATGGGGAGGACAACGGTGCCTGCCTCGTGGAGTTGCTGTGAGGGCTGAAATCACAGATTCCAGTGACATACTGGTACATTCTGGTGCTCAGTGGCTGTCAGGTTCCCTGTTACCTTTCTCTGTGGGGTGGCCTTTCCTCGTGCAGTGAACTGAACGGCCCCCGTTTCTTCCCATGCAGACTGTTCTCCTAAAGTGGACGTTCCAACCTGGCTATCTTTCTTTTCTAGTACTGGATTCTTTGTCTGCTAAAATATCTTCATGCCTGAACAGAGTGAACTCTTTCTCACCCCTAGTGTGTAGCCCACAGGGATCTGCTTCAACTTGGATGTTTTGGGGACTGTGTGTGATTGCCAAACCTTATGAGTATCTTTCACCGTGTACCATGTTGTATTGTATTCCAATTTAAAAAATCTACCGTTTCGAGTTGCTACGGTAAGAGCGAGGCAAGTCAAAACCAAATTTTCTACTCTCTCGTTGGTCATCGGGTGACGTGCTTCTGTTGAATTGATTGAATTTTGAAGGTTTTGTAGACTTGAAAAGAGCGATACCATGATCAGGTTCAGTGTCTTAGAAATGTCTCTTTTCTGGCTCCGTGACAGGATGGTTTGATACCCCAACCCCATACCTATGTAGATGTCAGGAGCACAGGTATGGTTATTGGTTTATTTCCCACATTTTGAAGCCATATGGGCACTGCTGGTGGGTGTGCTTTGGGTTTGCCATCACCCCACGCCTGAGGGGTCCATGGGCACCTGGTACTGAGACGCGGAGTTGATTCCTACCCTTGTGTGGTCTCTGCCTGTGCGAGAGTGTGGCGCCCACAGACAGCCTCACTTCACCTTTAGATTACTCTACACAAGGTGCTTCAATTTGATTTCAACTTTGTACACATCTGACTCTCTTCCTCGTGGCTGGAAAATCTAGAATCTGGCATTTTGATGACATACCGCTGATGGCCAGGTATGTAGTTCTGGAAAACTAAATCCAACTCTATCCAGCTCGGGAAACTAAATCCAAAAACATCTTGGATATCACCAAGCTTGCTTTTTGCTGAATATTTATTTACAAGGGTCTTTTTCTTTTCCATTTGGGGGAAACAGTTGGAAAGCTATCATTTCCAATTATTAGTGTATGTTGAGAGAATTAAATGATTCCCAGATGCTCAGGGTCCTAGAGCAAACCTAGGCTAGCCGGCGAAGGGCAGTCGGGTTGAAAAGTTGAGGGAGGTCAAGAGGGGGACGGGAGGGAGACCGCTGGCATTGTGCCGAGGAAGTCCTAGCTGGCCTGACCGTGGGCTTGGAGCTGGTTTTTACCCTTCCTCCCACCCTTGCTTCCCACTTGGTCTCCCTTTCTTCCTTCTCTCTCCTCCTCCTCCTTCTAAAATTACCAGCTGTGACACCGTGTTTTCGAGTTTAAGAATAAGGTTTTGAGGATGGCTGCAGCTGTGTAAATTAAGGAAGAGAGAGAGAGAGAGAAAAAAAGAATTCGAGCATAGTTCTCTTAGGAGATAAAGCCAGGACAACAGATCCCTCTCTCTGCTGAGATCCTTCTGGGTTCGGGTTTGTGTTACTTTGGTTCTATTATTTTAAACTTCCTTTTGAGAAGGGTCGGGCTGTTACAGACTTGCTCTGGTACTCCTTTTACTTGGAGCTACGCTCTTCCCAAACAGGAGACAGTAGCGTGAGACACGCCCGTTCACATCCCAGTGGCCTCTTACTGGCCGTGTGGCCTTGGATGCACTGCTTAGCTTTTCGATCTTCTCATACCTATCAAATGGGGGGGGGAGGGGGGAACAACCCAAAAAACACTTTTCTGTTAGGGTTGGAGTTAGGATAAAATTAGAACGTGTCTTAAAAAAAAAAAAAAGAATGTTTCTAAAGCATCTGGTATGACGCCTCGTATATGGTAAGATACCACATAATAAATAAATAATGGTAATGAAAACGGGAACCGCGATTATAATTTTCTTTTTTTTTTTTTTAATTTTTTTTTAACATTTATTTATTTTGAGACAGAGAGAGACAGAGCATGAACGGGGGAGGGGCAGAGAGAGAGGGAGACACAGAACCGGAAGCAGGCTCCAGGATCTGAGCCATCAGCCCAGAGCCCGACGTGGGGCTCGAACTCACAGAACGTGAGATTGTGACCTGAGCCGAAGTCGGCCCCTTAACCGACTGAGCCACCCAGGCGCCCCTCGCGATTATAATTTTCTATGTATTTATTCAAAAGCATCCCGGCAATTAAGCAAAAGGAAAATGTGACCACGGTCGCATTTCGTGGAATAGTGACACGCTGTGTGGAATTCCACAATATGTGCGATAGTGACGGCCCCGGGGAGTCTGACGCTGGAGAAGAGTCGTTTCCAGCTGTCTGGCCTGTCTACGCCCTCCACGTCTATCGTATCTGACACCACTTGGCTCACGGGGGGCTTGGTGCGTGGTTCAAAGGTCCATAGGATCTGAGGACTCTACAAATGATGTTGTGAGCCATCACATATAAAAGTCATAGGACCTTTTAAAATGTAGCCTTTCTATTGTGAAGCCTTTGTGTTCCATAATTAAAATGCATCTTCCTGGAGGTGAAGCTTTGGAGAAACGCCAGGTCGCTTCGGAAAGCCGGCTTGTGGGGCGCCCACAGGGGAGCCTCCTCAGCCACAGCGGGCCGGCTCTGCTGCCTCGGCCTCTGGCTGTTCTGGGTTTCTGAGCCCCTCTGCCGGGTGGCCTCTGTCATGCGGCACCTGGACCCAAGACGGGGAAGAGCCGCTCACCACCACTTGAAAAACCAGGGTCAATGTCGGGGCTGGGTGGTGATTTTCCAAATGAATGTGTCCACACTGGCCTGGCTGCTCTTCCTGGAACCTCTCATTACTGCCATGGGCAGAAGCCCCACTGCACGGACCTGGATGCCGCAGGGATGGAGAAACGGATATTTTATTTATTTTTTCTTATGTTTATTTATTTTGACAGAATGAGAGAGAGAGAGAGAGAGAGAGAGAGAGAGAGAGAGAGGGAGGGTGAGAAAGCAGGAGCAGGGAAGGAGCAGAGAGAAAGGGAGACAGATAATCCCAAGCAGGCTCCCTGCTGTCAGCGCAGAGCCTGGCTCGGGGCTCGATCTCACAAACCGTGAGATCACGACCTGAGCCGCAATCAAGAGTTGGACGCTTAACTGACAGAGCCGCTCAGGCGGCCCAAGAAATGGACATTGTAGACTCTGGCTGATTGTTGCTGGAAGGGAACCCGAGAGCTCAAAACAGGGAAGGGAGAAGAAGCTAACTGGCAGAGTGCTGGTACCAGATTCTGGGCCCTGCTGGTCTCTGATGGCACATCCCCCCCCCCCCCCCCGCCCAAGCCTGAACTGAGCCAAGGACCCTTCCCCAGGGGAGGGGGGCTGTGTTTCCCGGCAATGCCAGCCACCCCCAAAATCTGCTTCTAGGTCTGGGAGAGAAGAGTTCTCTCTGTTCTAGCGTGGACAAGCACAGGCCTCAAAGTGGACAGACCACAAGGTCCAGCTCAAGTTCTAGCTCTCTGACCTTGGGGGCGGCATCCTCTGAACCTGTTCACTCCCCTGTAACACAGGAGCACATAGCACTCCCCGCATTGTTAGGATTGCATGAGCCACTCACTCTGTTTGGAGTGTCTGACCCCAAACAAGAACTCAGTATGAGTCTCCTCTCACTTATTCCTCCCTCTGGGCCAAAGTACCTTCGCGTCCAGCACCTTCTTTCTCTGACAGCTCAACCCTCGGTAGGTGCTGTTTGTAGACGCCTGTCGCAGAGGAGGAAGTGGAGTCTCCGACAGATGACACGGCTTGCTCAAGGTCAGAGAGCTAATGAGACCCAAAGCTGGGACCAGAACCTCTTTTCTGGAAAGTTTTCCATGCGTGAGCTTAGATCCCGAATCGTTCACTTAGTGGCCAGGTGGAGTCTGGGAGAAGTTCCTCTCTACGTCGGCGCTGTCCACAAGAACTTTCTACAATGATGGAAGGGTCCTCTGTCTCCGCTGTCCGGGATGGCGGACGCTAGCCACAGGTGGCTACTGAGCACCTGGAATGAGGTCACCTGAAAATCGAGGGTCAGTTTCAGGGCAACGTGGTTCAGGGCCACTGAGGAACCGAACGGTGAATTGTACTCAACTTTGCTTACTGAAAATTGAAGCTGGGAGGAGCCAAGTGGGGCTAGTGGCTTCTGGGTGGGGCGGCCCAACTTTAAGACATACTTTCTTCCTGTACACGGAAGAGGTTGTCACCATGAGAGCCGGTGTGGATTCCGCGAGGTTCTGTGCGTGAAGCCCTGCCCGGTGGCGGGGCGCCTGGTGGTGGTGAGTGAGCGTTAGTTTCCTTCTTGCTGCCCTGGGCTCTGCAAGTGGGAAAGCCAGGCGGCCCTGTCTGCAGAGTGGAGACTCGGGCATAGCCACACGCAACCGCCCGGCAACACTGATCAGCAGAACGCGTCTCCAGCCCCTGAGCCAAGGAGGTTTGCCGCTGGGCCAGCCAGAGGCCTCGGCTTGGCCAGTGTGACTCACGCCCCAGCCTGATGAGGGGGCCTCAGGTAACCGAGGCTAACAGTGGCACTTAACCTAGAACCCTCCCTGCCCACCCAGCCCCACTGGCCACACCCGTGAGGGAGCAGAAATGGGCTCAGGGCAGAGATGGGTCTTGCTTTTGTGTCTCTACATCGTCCTCATCCTGAGAAAGTGGCAGGTAGGGGAGGCTTCCCGTGGGTGTGCGGGGGCAGCAGCCCCAGCCAACCGCCCCTCGGCCTCCCCTTTCTGCACAGGGCCTGTTAAGTCGCCCCGGCGTTAAATATTTTAGCAGCCTGCTGATTCAGACACTGACTGTGAAAGTGTTTCTGTTTCCAGGGAAGGCGCTGGCACCCGTCTGGGTACTGATACTTTTAATGGCCTTTCCTTTTGCAAAGTGGGCAGAGGTGGTTGGGAATAGAAACCTCAGGGGAGGGGTGCCTCTATGCCCTGGGAGCGGGTCAGGTGAGCCACGGTGCCTGGTGGACGTGGGTCAGCGGTGAGTTCTCAGGCCAGGAACCCCCCCCCCCCACCATCCTGGGGAAGGAGGAAAGCAGGGCCCCCGAGGCTGCCCCAGGCCAGCCCGGAGGGCCAGAGGAGGAGGGGCTGGAAGTGAGGCTGAAAATGAAATCAGACCGGAGGGAGGGGGCACGTTAGGCCACCTGAGTTCAAATGCAGACCTTTACTCTCAGGGCCCAGATGATTGGTCATGCGACTGCTCCCAGCCTTGGCTTCTTCACAGATAAATGGGGCCACCGATGTCTCCTGGGACTTAAAGGGGCATTTAAATGGGGACTGCAGGAAGCAAGACACAGAGTACTCTGCACCAAGCCAGCTTTCAATAGCTGGTGGCTATGACTAGTATAGAGCTGGGGCCTGTCGGCTCCTAGAGAGCCCATGAACAAGGTCCCTGAGCTGCAGGGAACCCCGCAGGCAGCTCCACCCCTCACAAGTGGCTCAGCAGTCACCCCGCAAACGTGCACCCAGGCCGGGTGCTTGGAAGGGAAGCCAAAGTCTCCGCACACAGGCTCTGCCACTGGAAAGAGGGCTGGGGTAAATTGGTAGTTGGGCTGACCGGCTGCAGGTGAGTAGTGCAGAGGTTTATTGACTCCTAGCTCAGTGCTCACCCACTCCGGAGGGATCAGGTTGTTCACCAGCTCCTGTCTCCTCACTAGTGCTTTCCAGGGGTCTGTACCTCGTCCCTCCTCCAGCACGGGATCAGGAGTTGGGTTATGATTCTGAATTCTCTGTTTAGGGGTGCTTGCTCAGATACGTGCTTGGTGGTCGTCTCGAGAGAGGGGGGAGTCTTGGCCTGTGGCCAAGAGAGTAAGTCACGATCTTGTTTCTTTGGGAATGTGAGCCTCGCAGACGAGGCTCTTGGTTATTCAGCACCTGATACTCGGCATGGCACACAGTGGGCACTCCATAAGTGCTTGCTGAATAATTCAACCCAACTGGCTATCAGGTGAGTTGGAGGCATCCTGTCCTGGAAAATCGGGTCAGACGGGACTTAGAGGCAGATGCTGGGTCTCACTTTGGGCTCTGACATTAGACTCTTAGCCTCAAAGCAATTTCCTTAGCCACACTGAGCCTCAGTTTCCTTGCCTGTAAAGTGTGTATGATGCTAGGGCCTCCCACATGGAGATATTACAGAGATTACATGAGAATAATATATGTAAAGAGCTTAGCAGAGTTTCTGCCTGGCACACAGTAAGCACTTAAATATCAGGGGTAATTGTTTTTATTATTACTATCATTATTATTTCCATCATAATTTGAATGACTGTAATACTATTATTTTTTAAATGTGTATTTTTGAGAGAGAGAAAGGGAGAGCGAGCGTGCTGTGGGGGAGGGGCAGAGAAAGCGGGAGACAGAGAATCCCAAGCAGGCTCTAGGCTCTGAGCTGTCAGTGCAGAGCCTGACGCGGGACTGGAAGGCACGAACCCATGAGATCAGGACCTGAGCCGAAGTCGGACGTTTAACCGACTAAGCCACCCAGCGCCCGGTGATAACACTATTATTAAGGCAGGTTACTTGGCAACACGGGTTCATTGACACATGAACTAGCAGAGATGTGCTGCAGTTCATTTGCATCTGCCTTGGATTCTTTAGACCACGGCCATCACTACCCTCTAAAGATTCTTCTTCCTCAGCCACCAGCCTCCCCACCGGGGTGGCTTCAATGTTGCAACATTATATTTGACGCAAGGTCAGGCCATTCAGCTCACATGCGGAATGCATTCTTTTCCTTGGGGAACTAGGGCTTTGGGGTTAACCTCTTGCCAAGAGTGGCTGTAAAGTAGCTGAAACCTAACATTTGCGGGAGGGAGGGAGCGCCTGTGTGGGTGAGCCCGGCTGGGGCTACACCAGCAGAACGCGTCTCTGAGTGCATCTTATGGGACAGATTGCCCCGACTATTCTGGCACATCGTTTTGAGCTGCTGGCCCATCCCAAACCTCCTAGAGGAAGGGGCGGGGCTGAAAGTTGTCTGTCCTTGCCTAACTGCCAGACATCATAGCACAATGGCTGCAGGAGGAGACCCTTCCTGGCAAGCGACCGAGCACCTGGTGTTTGAACATGCATGGCCAGAGTTGGCAGAAAATGAGACTTTGGGGGCGGGGTGGGGGGGGGGGGGTGCGGGGAGTACCAAGCCTGGGCGTGAGGTCTCAGCTCTAGGCCAGACGGCCTTTCCGGGCCACCTGGGAAGCCAGCTCCTCTGGCTTCTGAAGCATGGTAGCAGGGATGCTCAGCCTTTGAGACGGGTACCGCCTCACGCCTGGCTCAGAGACTCATAGTCACGAAATATCACAACCGGAAGCTCCCTCGTTTTACAGTCGAGACGCTTAAGACCCAGAGAAGGTGTGTGACTTCCCTAAGGGCACACAGCTTGTCAGGGGGCCACTGGTCCGACTTGTTTTGAATACGGTTCTTCTGGCCTCAAGAGCATGCTCTTTTCAACCCCTGGCACTGGAGTGAGCTAGCATTGACTCTGCCAAGTGCAGCAAGCCACCCAGGTGAGCCTGGTACCAACGGATGTTCCAGATTGTTTTCTGCAGAGGGGTGGAAGTGGTGGGAAGCGATCTTGTCCTTGGATCACGTCTGGGAAAACCACATATGCCAGCTTACTTTAGCTTCTACTTGCAAAAACAAGTTACGTCGCGGCCTCTGTGTCATGCTGGCTCTGGCTTTTCCTTCGCTTGTGGCCGGTGGCATTTGCAGGCAGATTGCAGAAAACCCGCTGCGCAACGCGAGCTGGAGGAACGCTCACGGATTCTCTAATTGGCCACGACTTGGGAAGCGTGCGGATGCTGATGGGGAGGGCAGTCTCGGGCGAGAGTTCTAGAGGAAGCTCTGTCGAAACTTGAGCTTCGTCTCCTTCTCGCTGACTGTGTCTGTGTGAGCAGTTTACTAGAAAACCCTCAGAGTGGTTTCTCTACAAGTTTTCTTTACAAACAGTTGGGCCGTGAGGTCTTGGGAGGTAAAACCCTCTTAACGATCGTTGCAGGGTTTCGTTTTGTTTTTGCACGAAGATGGGAAGCTTGTCTGGTGGAAACCACCAGGCTCCGTGTTGAGTTGATGTTTATACCTCTTATTTGGTTCCTATTTTACCTTTGGCGGAGAGTAATTATTGTGTCCAGATGGTCCCCCATGGGGGGCACGTTTTGCTTTTCAGGAGCTCCCCTCACGTTCTGGGGTTGGGAGCTCTAACTGACCCGACGGGGGGAGGTGGTGACACTTTTCGGCTCCTTCCCCCAGTTCTGAAAAGCCATAGGCTCTACAAGTCCAGTGAAGGATATTCTGTGCCTTCCCTTCTAAATCTCTTCTCGTTTGACATAAAAATGTGGAGAAAGGTGTAAATATATACAGAGGCAGATCCAGACTTTACAGGTTTGAGGCAGGCACTTCAGCGCGGCTGAGAGATGCTGAGCAGAATCACAAGCCCTTGTCCCCAGGGTGACCCTCTGCCTCCCCCTCCCCCTCCTCATCAGCCCTCTCGGGACCACTTTCCTGTTCAAGACCAAATGTGGGGCTTGTGAAGCTCTCTCAACCCTCCAGCTCTGCAGGAGTCCCTCCCTCCTACCCCCTACCCAAGCATCAACAGTGTTTTCTGTAGCCTGACCACAATTTTAAGACAGGGACAAATAGATTACAGTTTCTCATATAGGAGTTCATCCTTTACAGAAGAGCGTGGGTGTCTGAGCCAGACAGACCTGGGTTCAAATCTGGCACTTATTTGGGACGGGGACTCAGGGACTCAGTCGGGTTGCTGAATCACTTGAAACCTCAGTTTCCTCATCTATAAAATGGTTATAAAGTTAGCCCCTACCTCTCAAGGATTCAGCGGGATAGTGAGTGGGAAGTGCTTGCTCGGGGCTGGCCCTTTTAAGAGCGAGCGACAAGGTGTGGGCCTGGTCTTATTTTTTTAGCACAGTAGGCTGCGCATAGTAGGCCCTCAACGGATGTTTGTAGATCGATTGTATCTTGTCCAGCGGGTAGATGGTGTGTCTACATCCCTCGAAAGCTATCTGTTGACTGTTGACGAGGTTAGTTCCACTAAACAACAAAATCACGGTGGCGATAAGCCATTCGCTCGTGCCTTTATTCCCTCCCTCCAGCCGAGGGCCTCCTACATAGAGGTCCTGTGCTAGGAGATGGGGGGCAGGGACTCTCATCCTCGGCACCATCGACGTCGGGGCCTGGGTAGTTGTTGCGGAGGGCCGTCCTGCACCCGGTAGGATGTTTAAGCAGTACTAGATGCCAGAAACATCTTCCAAGTCAGACGATCGAAAATGTCCCCAGCTAACTGCCAAATGTCCCCCAGTGGGCAAGGCTGGTCCCAGAGAGCCACTGCTCTAGGGCTGTGCTCTTCCCAATGTGGCTCCCTAAACTCACAGCCTCAGCATCACCCAGGAGCCTGTTGGACAGGCAGAAACTCTCAGGTCCTACCCCAGGCCTGCTGAGTCAGAATCAGCATCATACAAGGTGTTGGGTGACTTATTCACACATCAGAGCTCAAGACGCTGCTAAGTTCACAGGCCACCCTGTGAGTGGCAAGGATCTAGGGCACTGGCTTCAACCTTGGCTACGCACAGAAATCTCCTAGAGAGCTGTAAAAAATATTGATGTTTGGGTGGGGCTCCCAGAGTTTCTGATTTAATCGATATAGGGGTGTGGCTGGGGCACAGGGCACTTTGAGAGTTCCCCAGGTGATTCGATTGTGTGGCAAAGTTTGAGAACCTTTGAGCTGGTCTAAGGAGTTTAGAGGCCAATCAAAGACTCGGGCTGCAGATGCTGATGTTGTCTGGTGGGGAAATGAGACATCTGTGTAGACTGAACCGCACCCTGTAACCACCCCTCACTCCCAGCCCCTCTGGGCCCTCACAACACCACAGCTGTTCATCAAATGTCTTATTTTTTAACCATTATGCCAATATCACACCGATACTGGACGCTGACTCCTGAAGAAGATTACTTTTCTGCCCAGGAAGACATTCCGGCAGGCAAAGCTTTCCTTCCCATTTGGTCAGTGACTCACACAAAATTAGGACAAGGCCAAGTTCAAATGCGGGCCGAGCTGAGCACAGGTTCTGGCAACGTGGGTTTTGTGCGCACTCAAGGAAAATTCCAAGGCCCTGTCTAGAAATTCCCGACGAGGTAAGGAGTCCTGTGGAAAGCTGCCCCATACATTTCCTGCACATCTTTTGAGTTCAGGCTGACATTTCATTTTAGCATGGGCGGAGGTAATGGCTGAATTTTTTGAAGGCCTGAATTCCGCCTTACAAATATTTCTCTCCGCCCATACAGCTAAGTTTTGATGGGTTGCGGTTCAGGAATGTACCTCGCCGCTTGGACAGCCCTTTGTGGAATGCGAGGACTTCTCTGAGAAGCCCAGAGCTGTGATTCCTTCCAGAAAAAACTGACAAACAAATAACAATGACAGAACTTCCTCAGAGTTTACTATGAAGTACATCATATTCTATTAGCATGATGGCTGAGCTCACATGACAGAGCCGGGCACTGGTCCTGGGTTCCTCATGGCATATTTTCAGCTGACAGGTTCAGAGCATACACAAGTAACTTAGGGACGCCCGGCTGGGTGGCTCAGTCGGTTAAGCCTCCGACTTCGGCTCAGGTCATGATCTCACGGTTCGTGGGTTCAAGCCCCACATCGGGCTCTGTGCTGACAGCTCACAGCCTGGAACCTGCTTCAGATGCTGTGTCTCCCTCTCTCTCTGTGTCCCTCCCCTGGTCGCACTCTGTCTCTGTCTCAAAAATAAATTAAAAAAAAAATTTTTTTTTAAATAACTTGAAGCTTAGCTCTTGGTCAGTGTGGACTGGTTAGGGGTTTGGGTTCACAAACACACAGCCTGTGTGTGAACGTAGTTCTGCTGGATGCCAGCTGGGATAGAGACCCCCAGGTCCGTTTTCTCCTTTGTCAGCTAAGGACAATAGCCACAAAGGCTCATAGGAGCATTAAACGAGAGAAGAGACAAAAGCCACTTAGCAGAGTGCCAGCTGGGTAGCAAAATGCTCGCAAATGTTAACGAGTACTATAGTTTTAAAAAAGTTTTTCAGTTGCCTTTTTGGTTTCCTTTATCTGATTGTTGAGTGGGGAAGGCAGAGAGCAAGCCGTCATGTGGGAAGTATCTTTGCCACCTTTCCCAGCTGGCAGCTGAGGGGATCACCTGTTAGGTGAGCGTGCTTTTTGGGGTTGGGTCTCTGGTGGCTGGGGGAAGCCTTGAGATCTGTCTTGCTGCAGAAGAAGGACGTTAAGGTGCCGTGAGGTCCTAGCTGGAAAGGCTGAGGGAGGCTGGTCCTGGGGGAGGGGACCCTTCTGCCAGGAGAGGGGAAAGGTGGCAGGGATGAGCCCTGGGCCGACAGTCAGCACAGCAGGGACAAAGCCCGTGCAGGGGCAGCACTGGGGGAGACTAGGTTTTCTGCCCGCAAGCCGACCACACTCTGGTTCAAGAGACAGCACACAGGCATTAGAAGACAAAAACAGCTCAAGGCCCTAATCATCTTTGCCTTTCGTTTGGCAATTGATGTAGGTGGCCACCAGCCCGGATCCCGAAGGTATTCTCCGTGAGGCAGGGGGTTTGTCACTTCTGTCCACGCCTGTCTGCCAGCACCTAGGAGGACCTAACCCACTGAAGGTGCTCAAGAAATCTTTGTTGAATGAGCTAATCATAGACTCGTTATCACAAAACGTTCCTCGGTAGATTCAAGAATAGATTTCATTCTCACTACCTAGAGCATTCTATGTTTCTTCTCCTGCCCCCTTTCCTTCTTTTCTTAGCTCAACATTTCAGCAATGTCATTTAGTGATGTACCACCTTGAAGACTTACCTTATCGATAGACCGTTCGTATCACTATCTACTTACTGTTTGTCTTTCTACTGCTTCATTTGTATTTCCTTGTATCATGTTGTTCCGTCCCGGGGAATCTCTGGGAAGTTAGAGGTTTGGTGTGCTAATTACGTTTCTTTCGTAATATGCGTTAAGTGCATAACTATTAAAATATCCCCAGAGGAGTAATCTTAATACGGTAACACCTTTTTATACTCTACAACTCACCTTAAGTATTCCCTCTTCTGGAAAATCTCCCCGTACCTCTTGCAGGGCTGATGAAATATTCCCTTTTTGCCCCTATCGTGTAGTAGCCATTCCCTCGTCTGACCTTAGGAGTGAGCACAGAGACCTTGCACAGGGCCCCAACATAGCAGGTACTCGATAAGTGATTTTGATGGGCTGAACGAAACTCCTTGAGTGTATCCAAGTTTACACCGTCTGGCTACACGTAGGTGCCCCGACCAGAGGCCCTGTTATTCCATGAGGACAACATTCAGGGGCTCAGTGTTCCTGAGCTCCTATTCGGGTGCCCGCCAGCAAGTCAGATACATGAACTTCCATTTAGACCCACACCCCCAGCAAAGAGCGAGTGTGTTCTTTGTCCAGGGAGATATCACGTACTCCCCGTCGGTTAACCAGCCAGCCCTGTGTATTTCTAGTGTCCGGCCTTATTTCCCAGATTTCTCCGTGTATCCGATTGTGGCATTGGCAGTCCAGGGAGCGGCCCTTGGTCCAGTGGGGCAGAAGCAAGTCTTGGGATAGAATGGAAGTTCCTTTCAGTCTACTGAAATAACTTCAGTTGTATTTACTGACGTAACCTCTACACCCCACGTGGGGCTTGAACTCACAACCCCAACCGAGCTCAAGAGTTGAATGCTCTTCTCACTGAACCAGCCAGGTGCCCGTAAAAAATAACTTCTAGTATACACACTGTACCCTCTCCTTCTTCAGGCACAAGTGCCAGCTACCCCTGGGGTCGGCTAGTGTTCCTGGTTCCATGCTCCTGCTTCTTGCCTCTCCAGCTTGAGCCTGTCTTTCCAGGCAGGGTCCTGCCTTATACGGTTTTGTCCCCCCCGTGGGCACCCAGGACAGTGACTGCAGATGCTCAGGGAATATTTTATTAGTTCGCAGGTATTTTTGTGTCGGGCAAGTTTGGGCACAGGTTTCTAGCCTGGCTCCCCACGTTCGTGTGGCTTGTCACTTCTCAGCCACAGCAAAATACCGTTGCCACAAAAGAATATTAAAGGAAACTGCAAACAGGTAGCCAAGCCTTCTTTAGTGGACAGGGCAGGGGTGTTTCCTAGGCACCAATTTGCCTTTTGTAGTCCAGAAGGCTCCCTTGGCAAATGGTCTTTCATTTGCTTTATTGTGGCTTGCCATCCCTTTCTGCAGCCTTAGGTTTGGTATCTGCCAAATGAGCACTTCTCAACATCACTGAAGTTGATCGTTCCGTCAGGGTGCTTTTCAGGATGCAAGTAACAGATGGCCCAATACGAGAAAACCTCGGCCATAATAGGTCCAATCCCCTCGCCTGCAGGGAGTCCAGAGGCAGGGCACTGTTAAGGTCGAGTAATTCATTAGCTCATTTCATCTCCCCTTCTACCCACATGTGGTCTGTTGGCTGATGTCCTCCTGGTCATCGTTTCAAGCTGCCTGCGGCAACACCAAGCATGAGCCCTCGAGACCACGTCAAGAGGCAGGGGGACATCTGGGCGGGAGATACACCATCTTGTGTCTTCTCTGAAGACTCAGGACAGTGTCTCCATAAGCCCAGTTGACTTCCCTTTCTGTCTCACTGGCCGAGGGTCACATGTCACATGTGTCACGATTATTGGAACATAAGCAAGTCCATAAATAGGGAGAGGGAACCTCACTTTTGGAGACCACCAGTGACCCGCACCGCCAAACTTTTCTTCAGAGTTTCTCGCAGTGTGGTTTGGAAAGCGTCTCGGCCCAGAACATGCTTGCTAACATGCACATTCTTGAGCCCCCCCCCCACTTCCCTGACCTACTGAACCAGAATCTCTGGGAGCATTTTAACAATAGTCCAGTGGGTCTCACGGGCACTGAGTTTCAGACGATAGGTCTGGTGTTTGTGGTGGTCTCATTGACAGACCGTAGGCAATCCTTCGGCAATGCTGATCCCTTTGCGGGGAGGCTGAGAGAGCAAAAGGAAGGAAGAGTTAGGCTTCAAAATTTCCCTTCCCAGTCCTTGCCTTTTGGAGATTCAAACAGAAATATTAACTGATGCAGGGGTGCCCGGGTGGCTCAGTCGGTTGAGCATCCGACTTCAGCTCAGGTCATGATCTCGCAGTTCGTGAGTTCGAGCCCCGCGTCGGGCTCTGTGCTGACAGCTCGGAGCCTGGAGCCTGCTTCGGATTCTGCGTCTCCTTCTCTCTCTGACCCTTCCTCACGCATGCTCTGTCTCTCTCTGTCTCTCAAAAATGAATAAATGTTAAAAAAAAATTTTAAAAAGAAATATTAACAGATGCAATGTTGATATCTAGGATTTGCTTCAAAAATAATCTGGGTAGCAACGGGGAAGTGAGCATGGGAACAAAACAGAAATGGCCATGAGTTGATAATACTGAAAGCGGGTAAGATACATATTATACCGTTCTCTCTACTTACATTTCAAAAAAAAAAAATCTCCTTCCGGGAAACCTGCCCGGTCCCGGTGCAGCCTTTGACCTTGGGTGTCACTCTCCTTCTTGAGACTCAGGCGGGATGCCAGGATTCCAAAAGCAATGGTTCTTTTCTATAAAGCAGTGTTGCCACATTTTATCCCCCCCACCCCCGCCCCCCAGCTTCTCTCCAAACGAACCTTCTCTCCAAACAAAATCTTGTGTGGAACCCAAAGATAATGACAAATAACAGTGGGAGAGCTCTGGTCATAGGCACTATGGGTGCCTCCCGGGCAGCCTTTAAGGTAACCCCAGAAACCCTAGAAGAGAGATTAGCAGCGGCTGCACGACAGCAGCCAAAACAGTGCTGAAAACACTCATACAGACAGCATTTCTGCAGAGGCCTTGGCCCTGTACTTAGACCCAAGAAATCCTTCGGATGTGAAGATTCAGTCCTGGATGCAGTTACTAAGGCACGTGCTTTCTGCCTGCGATTCCATCTTTTTCTATAGTTTCCGGGTATCCCAAGTCCCAAGGCACGAGCACACATCTTTCCTCCTCTGTACCAGCAGGAGGAGACAGGGAGTGCACGTTCACTATAGCTTCAGCTTTGCGGGCTGGGCAGCATGTCTGTCTGTGGCTGGGACCAGAACCGTGTGGGCCGGCTGAGAATTTCTGGTGTGGGTCAACTCCATCACTTGGTGGGATTTGAATCTCAATTTCCTGTGATATAGGGAGCTCTTGACTTCATCTTTTTTTTTAATGTTTATTTATTTTAAGAGAGAGAGAGTGGGGGAGGGGCAGAGACAGAAGGAGAGAGAGAGAGAGAGAGAGAGAGAGAGAGAGAGAGAGAATCCCAAGCAGGCTCCACACTGTCAGCACCAAGCCTCATGTGGGGCTCGATCTCATGACTGTGAGGTCATAACCTGAGCTAAAATCAAGAGCCTGAAATCAAGTTGGCTCAACCGACTAAGCCACCCAGACTCCCCTTGACTTCATCTTCTTTTTTTAAAAATTTTTTTAATGTTTGTTTTTGAGAGAGAGTGCAAGCAGGGGAGGGGAAGAAAGAGAGGGAGACACACGACCCAAAGCAGGCTCCAGGCTCTGAGCTGTCAGCACAGAGCCCGATGCAGGGCTCGAACCCACAAACTGCAAGATCATGACCTGAGCCAAAGTCGGACTCTTAAGTGACTGAGCCACCCAGGTGCCCTTTTGACTTCGTCTTCTAATGAGTATATCCTACACTGGCCCATGGCTCTGTCTGGCCGCCGGCTGCCTAACACCACAGCACTGTTTGAGCGTGGAGGTGCCTTGGAGGAGTGCTAGGGACAAGCCTTGCTCAGCCAGAGTGATCTCCTGCAGTGAGTAATGTTAGACGCTAGAAACATTCCTAGAATTCAAGATACTTTCATAAAATCCTTCAACAAAGAGTAAATCACAATAATAACCAGATACCTACCGCCTTGGTTTCCTATTGCTGTTGTAATAAATTACCACAAAATTAGTGGCTTAAGACAATATAAATTTATTTTCTTATAGTTCTGCAGGTAAAACGTCTGACACGGGTCTTAACTGCATTCAAATTATGGTGTCTGTAGGCGTGTGTTCCTTTCTGGAAGCCTAGGGAAAAATCTACTTCCTTGCTTTTCTGCAACCACATTCATTGGCTCACGGTGCCCTTCAAAGCTAGCATAGCATCTTCACGTGTCTGTCTGTCTGTGCTTCCATTGTCACCCTTCTTTCCCTGACCTCTCTTCTTCCCCCCTCCTTCACTTCCAAGGACCCTTGTGATTACTTGGGGTTCACCTGGATAATCTAGGATAATCTCCCTATTTTAAGGTCTGGTGATTAGCGACCTTAATTCCATCTACAATCTTAATTCCTCTTTGCCATGTAAATTCAGGTATTCATAGACCGTGGGGCTTAAGATGTGGACATTCTCAGTGCAGGGACATCACTTGGCTGACCACACCACTGGGTTTTCAAAGCCCAGTGGTATCTTCCTTTGTCATGAAAGAGATGCATCCAGCAGGTTTCACGTGGAAGGGACAGCTCCTCAAATTCATCTTAGCTCTTTGCCTAATTGGAATGCTTGAGCTTAACAAGGTAGAGAGTGGGGTTTTTGTTTGTTTGTTTGTTTGTTTGTTTGTTTGTTTTACCATAAATGGGTATGACCTGGAATTAGGGCACAAGGACACAGAAGACTGGGCATTACAATTCCCGCTTTTCCAATAGTGGATGGTATACACTGAAACAAATTAGAAGATTTTGGTCTCGGTTACCACACTTGTGAAATGGGTACATTAATACCCATTGTGAACAAGGAGTCTATTTAAAATTTTGTTTGTTCACTTATTTATTTTGAAAGAGAGAGTGTGAGCAGGGGAGGAGCAGAGAGAGAGGGAGACAGAGAATCCCAAGCAGGCTCCGCGCTGTCAGCCTAGAGCCCCACAAGGGGCTCCATCCCACAAACTGTGAGATCATAACCTGAGCCAAAAACAAGAGTCAGACACTTAACAGACTGAGACACCTGGGTGCCACCTAGGTGTCTGTAACAAGGAATTGATTTAAATTTCCATCAGAAATGTGGCTCTTAGAAGCATGGTGTTAAAAATTTTTTTTTTTTTTTTTTAGTGGAAGGTGATAAAAGTCTATTTCTTTATTCTACATGGAATTCTCATTCAGGGCCATCAAGCCTCGGGCATCTGTTTCTTTCTTTCTTTCTTTCTTTCTTTCTTTCTTTCTTTCTTTCTTTCTTTCTTTCTTAAATATATGATATTTATTGTCCAATTGGTTTCCATACAACCCCAGCGCTCATCCCAAAGGGCATCTGTTTCTTTAAGAGGAGGAAAGGAAGCGTTGAGTCATTTGTGAGTCTCTTGCCCTTTGGTCCCTGCATATAAAATATAGCAATGCTTTCTTGAAACCGAACTTAAAATAGGAAGCCTGGCATCCGCATATAGCCACAGACTCTTAATTCTTTTCCTTCTTTCTGCCTCGCTGCAGAAATAGCCAGAGGAAGGGTGAGCCTTCAGGGCGGTACAGGCAGGTAAGCGCCACTTCTGGGTATGAGGTCGATGTTAGCGCAGGAGTCGCTCTGGGGCCCTATAAGGGAAAAAATTACAACCAACAAGTCGCAAATGGAAACACAGGCTCCCTGCAAATACCGGGAAGCGGCTTGGCTTTAGTCTCTGCCTACTTCCGAGGGCAACGGCCCAGGAGAAGGCAATCAAGTTTGGCAAACTGTAGAGCACAGCGCACTCTAAAGCATCTGTGGTCGGGCAGGGTTATTCGGTCTCCGCAGATGAAAACAGAAGAGCCAGAATTTGGCTCCAAGGAACAAGCGAGGCACCATTTCATCCCCACCTTCTTTTTCCGGGGCCTGCTCCCGGCTCCCCAGCTGTGTGCCGATCGCAGGGTTGGGACCCAGGGCCCGCCCTCGGCCTCAGGCATTTCGCACGGTGCCTTCCCCGCCTTTGCCAGGCGTAGTGGAAAGCGCCGTGGAAAAACTCAGACCCGTAACAAGTGGTCATGACTCAAAGGCTCCTGGAAGTAGCCTGCGGTGCGTTCGGGAGCCGCGTCCGGGCCGCGCCGCGTCCGTCCGGCTGCGCCCGTCCCCCGCTCGCTCTGCGGCCGCCGGGGCCCCGGGGCTCCCGGGCGCGCCGCCGCCGGCCCCGCGCATTCCTGGCCCGGGAGGAGAGCGCGGCGGGCGCCCTGCGCGAGCAGCTGGCCGCGCGCGGGCCGCTCGGAGCGCCGAGAGCTGGGGGAGGAGCCTGGCCCGGCCGCCGCCGCGCTCCCAGTCATTGGCCTTTTGTGCTGCAACTTTGCCCGACCCTCGGGGGGCCGCGCCGCCCCCGCGCCCGCCCCGCGCCGTTGCCCCGGGAAAGTTTGCGTCGCCGGGCCGGGCCGTGGGGACTCCGCGCGCCGCCGCTCGGCTCGGGAAAGTCAGCCGCGTCCCCGAAGGAAGGCGACTCCGCGCGAGTCATCCGCGATCGCCCCGGGCGGGTAAGTGCGCCGCGGCCGCGGGCGGGCGCCCGGGGTCAGGGAGGAGACGGGCGTCCCCGGGACCTTGGCCGCCAGACAAAGGCGTGCTGGAAGTGGTAGCCGAAGCTCGCCCCGCTTTCCCCAGGAGGCACTGGCTGCGGGCAGGAAAGAGGCGAAGCACGCATTTGTGGCCCCTGCTGGCAGAGGAGTGTGTCTGCGGGGCGGCCGGCGGGTCCCGGGAGTGTGCCCGGGAGGCTCGCTCCGGCGCTGAGACCGCTCGGGGTGCGCGCCCGCGGCCGGGGTCCCCGCCCAGGGTCGAGGTCTCCGCCCGCGATCGGAGTGCGCGCGCGTGGCCGGGTCCTCGCCCGCCGTTGGGGTGCGTGCCCGGGGCCGCGGTCCCCGCCCATAGGTGGAGTCCCCGCTTGCAGTTGGGGTCGGGGACCGGGGTCAGCGCCCGCAGTGGGGTCCCCGCCGGTGACCCGGCTGTGCGCCACCCCCGCGGGGGCTCCTCCCGAGTTCGAGCCGTGCCACCCGATCGCGCGGGGTCACCCCCGGCGGGCCACGGCGGCGCGTGGATTAGCCATAAAACTGCACTGCATTTCCTCCGAGTTGGGGACTTTTAAATTCTCGAATAGTTACGTCAGCGGGGCCGAGCGCACTTCAGGGCTCCGGCGAGCACGTGACCCGCGGAGCTTCCCTCGGGCGTCCTTGACTCCCGGGCCCCCGCGGCGTGAGTCTTCCTTGGCCTCTGGACGTCCTCGAAAGGCGACTTCGAGAGTCCTGATTCCCCGCACTGGCCGAGGGCGCTTTCTGCAGCACGCTGTTGCCTTGGAGCTCAGGCCGTGTTCGTTGTCCTTCTCAGTGGTGGTCTTTCCTTAAAATGGCATCATCATCGTCATCGTCAGAGGGTTATCCTTGTTGTTCTTATCTGCTAGCTCTGCCAGATGCTGGGACAGGACCTTGTGGCCATGGGTTAAATACAACCGAGGTAGTGCGAGAAAGGGTGACTCCAGGCAAGGGTGGACTGGGGAGGTGGAAATAGGAGCTCTGTGTCAGGAAGGGCCCCCAGGGGGGCTCGGTTGCCGCTGAGACAGTGTGTAGGGGTGGGGGGTGGGGGTTACGGCCGTCCCAAGCCCCTACCAGCCGGGTACTGGAGATTCAAGGGTCCTGGTGCTGTTTTCTGTTTTATGCCAGAAGAGGGCGGAGATTCGTTAGAAGGCAAAGAACTCTGTGTTCTTCTTTCTCTGGGATTCTCTATGAGGCCACATTTCAAAAGCTGTTTTCATTGTAGTATTTGGAAGTGACTTTGGAAATGTCTGGGGCCATGTCCCGAGGCTGGGTTTCATCTGTGGTTTCGTCCATTCCGAATCACTTAACATGTTTCAGAGTCGAGTCTTCACGATTGTTTTCAGGGGCCCTGTTGAAGTTGGTGTAGCTGGAACTGGAAGGAAGGGTTTGCTGGGGATTGGGGAGTGGACTACGACAGCCGTGGACTTTGAGCAGCTCAGGCTGTGAGGTCTTGGAGAGAACAGGACCGGTTGTGCTGCGCAGGTGAGTCCCCTGGGGCTCCTGCTCACAGGCTCTGCCCTGGGCTCAGGCATTCTCCTCGGAGGAGAGCGGGAGCAGGAAGTAGGTCAGGAGCTGCCCTCCTTGTGTAGATGCCACGGCCGGACTCTCGGGTGCCCGGTGCGTCCTCTTCGTCTCGTGCATTGTTGCTAGTCCCTCAGGTAGGCCAGGCACCCTAGAGCCCGACCCACCACAGGCTTCACCCGCTTATGGAGATGCACTGAGCAAATGCGCCCCGTCTGGGAAACCTGGACAGAAGCTGCTCCCGGTCCCTCTGTTCACCTCCTTCCTCTTTGTCTCTAAGTTTGAGCCCTTGACATTGATTATAGCTGGAGGGAAACTGGAAGATCCAAGTTGCATTTTACGGGTGCCCAAAGGGAAAGTCGGACAAGTCCAGAGTCACATGCGAAGGTGGGACTCAAACCCAGGACCCCAGACACCTGGTGCGGTGTGCCTTCAGCCAAGTCCTGGCGGCCTCTTTGGTCTCATCCTGCTTCGTACTGTGGTTATTTATGTTTGTCATTTCTGTGGAGACAGACACTGCTCGAGGGAGGACCTGCCTAGTTTGTAGTACACCCTGCAGGAGTGACACGGGCCTGGAAAGGGGGGGGGTGGTCAGTGGTGGTTGAAGTGAATAAGACACAGCCCCTGCTTTCAAGGAGCAGTGTGTGTGTGAGAGAGAGATACTCCTGAACATACACCTGCTGGTCAGGCTTTACGAGGAGGCTAGTGCCCAGTAGGGGATGTCTGGAAATGTACGAGGGTGTTTTGCTTGTCACTGTGACCAGAGAGGCCACCACTGATATCTCTCTGGTGAGGGTCTGGGATGCTGTGCATGGGATATTCCTGTACAACCAAAAACTGTCTCGTCCACAATGCCAATAGCACCCCCTAGAGAGGACCCTGCAAGGGTCAAGGGTTTGGGGAATTGGGAGAGACCAATTCTACTAGAAGATGCATGATGGGGGTCTATGGGCTTTTGAGGCCCCAGGCTGCAGGTGTAGATGAGGCTGGGAGAGACCGAGGGCTGAGTTTAGAGCACGTGTGTGTGTGTGTGTGTGTGTGTGTGTGTGTGTGTGTGTTCTTGGGAGATTCGGTTCCACAGCCAAAAGCAAATGGTTCGTGGATGAACTGTGGTTTGGGTTTACAGGCCCTGGTACCTTTTGCACAATCAGGAGAAGGTCTAGGAGGCTGGTGATCGAGTCTCTGACTCTCCCCGCGCAGAGGAGCAAAGCGAAGGAGAAGGCTGCAGAACTGGGTGCCCTGGTCTCGCCCACTGTGACGCATGTGAAATCTGGCTCGGTGGCTGGGTTTTGTCTCCCTGTCCCTCACCGAGGTCACGGTCCTTTGTCTATAACCTCAATAATCATTTCCACAGCAACTCACTGGGATGACAGAGCGGCCCAAGGGTTACGGAACCGTTCAGGACAAAGGAAAAGGCATGAAAAAAAGAAGACCCAGGGAAACAAAGCTCCCAGTTTAGAGACTGAGCTCCTATATTTGAGTCTCTGCCCCACTCTCGCCAACTGTGTGCCCTCGGGCAGGTCACTAACCGTTTCTGAGTCCCCATTTCCGTCTCCTCGTGGTGGGGACACATACTCCTGCCCGCCTGGCTCCATGGAACTGTGGGGGCAAGTGCCATCATGTGCCCGCAAATACCTGGCAAACTGTGACGTGCTGTGCAAACAGGAATTCCTGGTTCTGTTTCTCACCTGGTTATGATTCAGTCCCTAATACCTCCAAGAGCTGATTTTTATTGTTATTATTTTTATTTTATTTATTTTTTAAAGGTTTATTTATTTATCTGAGAGGGAGGAGAGAGAGAGGGAGCGGGCGAGCACAAGCGGTGGAGGGGCAGAGGGAGGGAGAGAGAATATCAAGCAGGCTCTGCGATGTCAGCCCGGAGCCCGTGGTGAGGCTTGAGCCCACGAATTGTGAGATCGCGACCTAAGCCACAATCAAGAGCCGATGCTCAACCGACTGAGCCATGTAGGCGGCCCTCCGAGAGCTTAGTTTTACTCTTAGGATTTTTAGGTGGGAATGAGACGGTGTGCTAGTCAACATCGTTCTCTTATTTGGAAGCCGCTCAGCTAGCCTCCGGTTTTGTCTGTCCTCCCGTTTCATTGGTCATTTCTATTTTGCCCAGAAAACAAGTAAAAATAACAGAATAGGAAACTCACTTCAGCTCTACCCACAGAGAGCAAATCTGGGGAGAAAAATGGAAAGAAAAAGCAGCTGCTGCATGGGCTTATATGCAGGTGTGGCTGTTTCCAGCCGCCCTCATCCCTCTCCCTGTGCACCTGTGGCCACGTGGGCCACCCCCCCCCCCCCCCCCGCCATCTGTGTCATTTACAGCCATGGCTTCTGGCCAGCAGTCCCAGCTTCCAGCTCCCGAGGGCAGGGGCTTGGTTCACATCATGATGGTTCCCCCAACGGGAGCCCCGTTCCAAAGAGAAAAGGCTGTAAGAGGTTGGCTCATGTTGGCATCAGGAACATCTTCTCCTTCCATCTTTTATCCTTCTGACTCTCAGCTTCCCATGGCTGCCTGCCCTCCAGCTGCCTCCTTCCTGCTAAAAAAGGAGAAGGTTCGGTATCTCGCGTGTCCCTTCAATGCAGCTCGCCCAGGAACCTGCATTCGACAGCTCCCTGCGTCGAGCTCCCAGGGTATCTGGCAGTCAGCCATGTGCCAGGGTCTCCCTCATCGAGGGCTGACCAGACCCCGCCTCATGTCTCCCGCCCTCCCCTCTGGAACTGGGGGTAGATGCCTTTGTTCCTTGCAGAGGGTCTAGGCTTCACTGCATTCTGTGTGCGTAGGGAGAGCTGTCCCGGGTATTCGTGCTACTTGTGTGGTTTTGGAACCAGGGGGAAAGAAATCCGTGACCGTCAGAAGAAACTGAGGATTCAGCAAGGTTTACAAACACCAACAGGTAAACTTTGGCCTTGTCTGTGTAAAAACACTCAAGGCATTCGTTCAAACTCCGGCGTGCGAGCTGAGATGCCCGCTCTTACGCTCGAAGAAATTAGAGAGGAAGCCGGCCCTGGTCTGAATTAAGGGGCAGCGAGGGCACTCTGGTGGCAGCAGCTGATAACATCTCTGTTGTTGCTACTTTCCATGCATCCATATCGTCAGCAAATATCTATTGAGCGCCTGTGATGTGATTGACACCATGCTTTACACATGCTTCGAGCCCTTATCTCTTTCAACAATCTTTTCAAGTTATACAATTTGTCCCCATTTCACAGGGTCAGAGTCTGAGGCTCCAAGAGGTTAACAAACTTGCCCAGGGCCAACATGGCTAGTAAATGGCAGAGCTGGACCCAGGCTCAGATCTACCCTCTCCAGAGCCTGTGCCGTCTGGTACTTAGACTCGCTACCCACCTACCCGCCCTGTGGACGACTCAGTTTGATTTCTGTGCCAGTGTTCTGGTGGAAAAGAGTCACCTGTGGGTTCCATGCACTGGCTTTCGGGAGAAGTAGGCACCCTGGGCCAGGATCTTGACCCCAGAAGTGCTGGCCCGTTTGGCAGGTGTCTTGTCTCAGCCTTGTCCCTTTGATCCGGGGGACAACTGCATCATCACTCCCCTGAGCGTGTGGCTTTTCCCAGCACCTGGGTGGGATAAGTTCATTGTCTCTTGAAAAGAACAGTGGGCACCGCCTCCTTGCCTCGTCCTCCTGGAATGACTTCCTCCCCTTTGGGCTTGTCATCAACCCCCGTTCTTGCGCCCATTAACCCCAAGGGGTGTGGGAATGGCAGCCCAATTTTAACGCATGATTAAGTTGTACACGAGAAAAACGTCTCCTTCTGCGCCTCCTCCCTACCACCAGGCCTCCTGGGAGCTGGAGCCTTGAGTCACCAGGTCACTCCCTCCCTCCCGTCCTTAAGTCCTAACCAGGAACCTGGCCCCTGGCCAACGGGGCACTGTCCAGGCCTTCTCCCAAGCCAGGCCAGGGGCTGAACCTCTGGAGCCTCAGGGTTTGCAGGTCAGAAAATCACTGGGCTGGAAGGAAGCAGAGACGATGAACTGTCCAAACCTCCTCTTCTGGAGGGGGCGCCCACAGCCCGGGGAGGGAAAGGGTTCGCCCAGCTCGCCTGTGCCGGCTGCTCACCTGTTTTCCTGGGGGAGGCAGACCCCGCCCGGCAGCTTTCCTGTCACTGTTCACGGCTCATCCTGGAGAGAGATGCTGCTTGGGGCCGCGCGACCCGTCTGCCCTCGAGGCCTGGGGTCAGAGCAACCAGGACGGTGCTCGGCTCAGGGTGGCTTTGGGTAGAGCGACTTCCCTGCCCAGAGACTCCGTTTGCTCTTGGTGAAATGGGCTGTCGCGTTGCTTCAAGTGACAAATGGCCTGCATAGTGCCTGGCACACAGTGGATGTTCATGAACATTGATTCCCTTTGCTGCCACCTGGATTCCTTCCTGTCCCATGACGTGTGCTGGCATTCACACGGAGCCAGGGGTTTCTGCGGTGTGCCCACACCTGGGGGCACACACCTGGGCAGGGGAGGGGGGGCGTGCGGACTGGGACTGCGACAAAGCGCTTCCTTCTGGGGTGTTCTGTGGGGAAGGCCGTGCTCCCTGTTGTGTTTGTATTCGTGATGCGGAGCGCGTCCCAGGTGCCGGGTCCTTTGCCAGAGAAAAGTTCTGTGACTGGGCTCCACCCTCGCCACTCCCTGTTCAGGCAGGGGCCAGCCACTGCCTGCTTTGGCAGATGGGGAAACTGAGGCTCTGAGGAGTCTTTCCGCAAGGTCACGCAGCTCTTTATTGCTGGCGTGGGTCCAGCTCCTGCCTTCTGGTCCCACTCTGGCCTCCTGCCACCTGCCCCCGGGGAAGTGGGGGAGGGGCCTTAGTCATCAGCAGAAGCCCAGAGCCTTCCTTTCAGGGAGCGTTTCACAAATGTTCGACACCTTAAAAATTTGGCCCCCAAATATGAAAAGCACAGCTCATAACTGAAACGGACAAATGTTCAACTTTGAGTGTCTATAAAGTGTTGCGTAGTATGACCCACGTTGTTGGAGCTCATTTACCTCTTCGATGCCGCTGGCTTGCCTCCCTGTGGCTCTGTCTCTAGTGATTCATTCACCCCCGGAAGCGTTTTCCTTGCTGACTCTGGGCCGGGAAGCTAGCAGGGAACACAGTAGATTGTCCTTTCCCTCTTGCTGGAGCCGTGATCCCCCTGCTGGCCTATCCCCTCTTCCTGCCCCACAGTGCCCCTCCCCACCCCAGCCCCACCCCGTTGGCCCTGCCACCCCAGGGGCCTCCACGTGCAGCTGAACTGTGACATGCCCGCTGGAGGAAGGACCTGGGACACAGCGTGGGCTCCTGTCATGGGGACAGGCTCAGCGGCAGAAGGCCTGCGTTCTCGCCACTGTGTCTCTTTGCCAAGTTACTTCGTTCCTTGAGCCTCAGTCTCCTTTTGTAGAAAAGAAGTTTTCTGCCAGCTGCATGGGGTGATGGAGAATCACAAAACACAGCCTTTGGGGAAAGTCTCAGGTACCATACAAATATAAGTAGCTGTGTATTTTCTCAAGTTGTTTTTGAAGATGTTTAGTATTTTTTTTTTTAAGCGAAGGCTAAATCTTTAGATTGCTGGACTTTCGTATCGGGGAGTAGAAAGTCTCTCTTCTCCCTGACGTGGGCTCTAGGATCTCACAGGCAAGTTGCTTTGCTTGGAGTCGTGTGGGAGATTCTGCCTGTTCCTAGCTCGAGCCAGGCCCCCCACTGTGTGGGGTTGCCCGGATCCTGTGCTTTGGGACTTGGGCTCAAATTCTGACCACTCACCCCTTCTAAGGGCTGGATGAGTGAGCGTGTGCATAGTTTCCCTCCGTGGCAGATAAAAGCACTTAACAATGCTCTCTTATGACTGCTGTCATTATCAAGCCTTTGATTGTAATTACTTAAATTTGTTACAACATTTAGTACATGCTAAAATACTGTCCTCGGCAGTAGGAACAATGCCCTTGAGACCTTGGGCAGGCCCCTCCTCTGTCAGGGTCAGCTTCCTCCTCTGCTCCCGGGCACGGTGGGACTCTGGTTTTAGGAATCCTATTATCTATTCAGCCCCACTCCTGTACCTGGCCTTCAGGATTGCCAGGTCATATCCTTCTCACCTCATCGTTTCCCAGATCAGAAAAGGACAAGTCGTTCTCCATAGGGGCTGAAAAAAAAAAAAGCAAAGCATTGCTTGTCCTGAGCAGGTGCCAGGACCACAGAGCTGGATACCTGTGAGCACAATTTCTCAGGCTAGAGCCGAAGCAGAGCACAGGTGTATCCTGCCCCTCAGGCCAGAGGACGAAGGTTTCGGCTCCAAATGCCAACGGGGAGATCCGCAGAGGATGCGCGTCGCGTGTGTGCTCCTTATGTTATGTGCCGTGGCTGTGGCGCCTGGCCTTCGCCAGCTGGGTCATGCCCGGCGCGCAACGGGCCAACAGCTCGTGAAGATGTGAGATTTCAGAAGATTCCATTTTGCTGATTGACGACCGGCTTTGCTCCTCTTTCTGAAACAGGAGTGAGCAGATGTGAGCCGCAGGGGGCTCCGTTTCAGCTCTGTTGGTGAGAGCTGCGCCAACGTTTTCCGGAGCGCAGCACACGGCGTCGAGGGGGCCTTGCCCCCAGCTTGGGTGCTGCCTGGTCCTGTTATGACCTATCTGTTACTCTCTCTGTATTAGAAAAAAGGAAAGGTAGCGCATCAAAACCACATTTGTTTTCTTTCGAGGCTTTCTTTCAATGCTTATTTATTTATTTGGAGAGATTGAGAGAGAGAGAGCTGGGGAGGGGCAGGGAGAGAGACTCCGAAGCAGGTTCCACGCTGTCGGTTCAAAGCCCGACACAGGGCTTGATCTCAGGAACCGCGAGATCACGACCTGAGCGGAAATCAAGAGTCAGACGCTTAACTGACTGAGCCACCCAGGTGCCCCAGAATATTCTTTTAAACTGAACAGCTGACTTCACTGAAAGATAAGTCTTAAGTAGATAATAGTACAGTAGGTCTAAGGTATTAAGTACAAGGTGTGAAGTTACTAATGTGGTTTCCAGCCAATTAGATATTCAGAATCCAAATCACTTTTTATTTCTCTCTGTGGCACCCGCACACGCCTGGTGCTGGGCAGACATCACGAAGCCTGTGGCACGGCGGGCCCCAGCTCCTCTGCAGGTGCCAGGGTTCCATCCAACGTTGACCCGGCACCTGAACTCCTCTGCGGCCTTGCTTGCATTTCTTCCTTCGACGTATTCCCCACCCTGGTACATAGTGCCACCTCCCGAATATTCTGCTGCGGGGCACCTGGGTGGCTCAGTCGGTTGGGCTGAATATTCTGCTGCTCCCCTGCTCGTAAATCTCGGATGCTCCCCATCGCCCCCCAGCCAGCAGATTCTTGGCCCGACTTTTGAGGCCTTCTCCAAGCTGGCCTGGACCCCGGCTGCCCAGATGAGCGTCCACGGCTCCCCTTCTGGGCGGCCCCATCACTTGCCACGGTGTGTCCTCTAGGACCCAAACTGAGTCCCGGGACACTGGGGTGTGGCCATTTGCCCGCGTGCCTTTGCCCAAGTAGTTGTCGTTACTGAAATAATTTTCAACTTACGGAAAAGCCACAAGAGTAGAAAACTCCCATATTCCCTTTGCCCGGACTCCGTTGTTGACGCTTCACCACATGTGCTTGGTCACTCCCCTGTATTAGCCTGTCTCTTTTTCTGGATCATTCGAGAGCCAGGTGCAGACACGACTCTGCCACCCTCCAAAATACAAACCAAAATAGACACTCCAGTGTTCGCCTCCCCCGGAACAAGGACGCTCCAGCATCACGCCAATGCAGCCATCCAACTGGGAAATAGATGCGCTGTGTGACCGTATCACCCAGGCGTCAGGACCCATTCAGACTCACCAGCTCGTCCCCTTTTCCATCTGATCCCGAATTCAGTCCAAAAGCATGTGTCCTACTCGACGTAAGCTTGCGGACTCTCTTCAGTCTGGGAGAATTCCTCAGTCTCCCCTTGTCTTTCATGACCTTGAAGAGTACAGGTCTTTCATTCTGGAAAAATCCAACCTGTGTCTATCCACAGTTTTCTCATGACCAGACTCTGGCTGGCCGTTCTGGTCAGTCATCCCACGGAAATGATGCTGTGCTCTTCCCAGGGGGGGTCATGTCCCAGAGCACAGCATGATGACCGTCCCTCCGCCAGGGATGGTGATCCTGGTTGATGCCTGGCCAAGTTGGTGCCCACCAGGTTTCTCCACCAGTAAGTGGATCCAAGAGCACACGATATCCTTTCCTTCTTTAAACCACCCGCCTGCCTTAGCGACCTTTGATGGCTGCCCGAATTGACCACCGCCCAGATGGTTCTGCAATGGTGACTTTGCTTCCATCATTCCTCCTACGCTTTTGACAAGTTGCCCTTGTACTGGAGAGAGGAACTTTTCCTTCTCCCCTTTTTGTGCATTTGTTTGTGTCTTTGTATCTGTGTGAACTCATGGATTATTACTTTACTGGATGGGTTAGAACCCATTAGTATTTGTATTTTTTTATGCCCGAATGCTCCCAGATTTGGCCAGCGGCAGCCCCTTGGAGGTGATTCTTAACGTCCTTTTGACCTCTTTGGGCAGAGGGAGCTGGGAAGTAGAGGTATGTGTATGTGAGTGCGCGCGCTCGCGCGCACACACACACACACACACACACACACACACACACACACACACACTCTGCTACACCCAGTTCTGTGTTTATCTCATGCCTCTGATTGCAACACTGCTCAAGAGTGCTTTAGAGCCTAATCACCTTTTGTATACGCAAATGCTCTGTGAGAACCTGGCTCCCATTACCCTTGATGTGGTTCTTTTTCTGCTGCTCTCCCTGTCCCTTCTCCTGTGACCTTCCTTGCCCTGTCCGAGGGAAGGGAAGGGAAGCTTAGTGGCTTTCCTTCCAAACCATCTGAGAGAGAGAGAGAGAGAGAGCGAGAAGAGGGAGAAGATTCTCTTTTTAATACAGAAACCCTTTTGCACTCGTCTGTCTGCTAAGCACTTTGCTTGCCCCGTTCCAGATCGCCCCACCTGAGAGAACCCTGGTTTTCAACCACAGTTTGTTCTGTTACCACCCTTCCCGGTTCTGTTTATTTTAGACTTTGAACTCCCCGTGCTCTTGATCGGCCTGTCAACTCCGGAGTGCGCGATCCCCATTTCCTTTTGACACTGCTCTGCTGAGGCACGATTGGCACATAAAAAGCTGTGCATTTTGAATGTCCGCGACTCGCTGAGTTTGGGGATGAGAGCACACCTGGGAAAGCTTCATCACCATCAAGACGTAAACGTGTCCATCATCTCCCAAAGTTTCCTTCCACTCCCGCTATTAGTATTAATTATTGTTATTATCTAGTGATCCCCATTGGATTCAGCCCGGGGCCCTTCTCAGGGCACAGGTCCCTCGCGTGTGCGTAGAGCTGAGGTGCAGGCTTTTTAGACCAGAATGTGACTGTCTTCCTTTCTGAAGCAGAGTCCTCTCTGCCTCAGTGTCTAAAGGGCGGGTGACTCATGGCCCTTCAGAGGAGCACTTGTTGAGGCCAGGGCCCCTCCCTGACATTCCAGCGGGAAATCAACCCTTTGCTGGCCTGACTAAATTTATAGTGGGCTGGTCCTGGCAGCTGGGGACAGCAGCTGGTGGTTAAAATCTCTGACAGATTTTTTTTTTTTTTTCCCTCCGAAAAATGTTTCGGTCACTCTAGTCCGAGCACCACCACGGGGAGAACTTAGAAGCCATTTATAGCCTCTTGCAGTTGGCCCAAGAAAAGCTGCTTCATGAGAATCCCTCCACTTCCCCAGAAGCCAGCTCTCCCCCATTCTCAGCCATCCGGAACAGAACTGGGTCACTAGAAAGACACAAAGGCCTCGGAGCTGCTGGTACAATGTGAATTTGACAAATGTTTTTTTTTTTTTAGTAATTTCTTGTGGTTCAAGCTAATGTATGTATGTGTATACACACATACACTTTTATTTTAAAATTATTATAATTATGTTGTACGGGAGGTTTATAAACCTGTATCAGTGCCTATTAACTCTTGATCTACACACTATTCTAACACCCCGAGCTATGTGTCTTAGTCTGCACGTGAGAAGCAGAGAACTGAAGGCGTAAAGTAGAGGAGAGTCAGGTGGGTTAGCAGAGGTGCTGGCTGACGGCCTGCGAGTGAGGGGCGAGGCTGAGTTGGGAGAGTCCTTGGTGACGGTGCAGCCCAGGGCCTTTGCTTTTACAGATGGAGCAGTCACCTGGCTGAGATCCCAAGGTGGGGCCGGTCTAGAATCCAGCCCTCTTGACTTCATGTACAATTGTGCTTTTAGTGCCCCAGCATACTTCCTCACTGACATCATAGTGACTCAAGATGCTGATTGTGTGTCATTGAGAAAACATTTCATTATGTTCAAGATTCTCTGTTCAGAAAAATCGGAGAAGTGTCCGATAGGCTTTGAAACATAATTCCTCCCAAAGAGTTAAAGTAACAATGCCATCCCACAGAATATGCAGACAGATATCTCTTCCTCACCAGATCCTCCACTGGAACCTTCATTTTCCCCAGTGGTGCCTGGCGAGCGAGGCGTGGCTGCGTTTGTGCCTTGGGACGAGGCCGACAAGCCCGTGGAAAATGTCAGCACAAAAGTGGGGACTTGACTCTGATTGTCCCATCCCTTCAAACTTTCGCTGAGTTACGTACAAGCCGAAGTTGCTCCCTGCCACTTGAAACTGTCCTTAAATATGTTTTCTTGTTTATTTTGCTTGTAAAAGCCGTGCATAGTCAGCACAGAACTAGAAAACAGAGACAAGTTCAACGGGAAAAAATACTCATGGGGCACCTGGCTGGCACAGTCTGTGGAGCAGGTGATTCTTGATCTCAGGGTTGTGAGTTCAAGCCTCACATTGGGCATAGAGATGACTTAAAACCGTAAAAAAAAAACACCCACTCATAATTGTACTACTGAAAGAGAATTACTATTAACACCTTGGCACACATCTTGCTTGGTGCTTGTTCACTCTGCTGCACGTTTCCTGCATGTGTGTTTGTACATACGTGTACATATCTACATGTATACGCACAGATATATAAACACTGATATACACGTGCACATGAGATCTGGATCGTGCTACTGACATATTTATTTATTTATTTATTTACTTATTTATTTTGAGAGGCAGAAAGAGAGAGGGAGAGAGAGACTCTTAAGCTGGCTCTGCGCTGTCAGGACTGAGCCCCGATGCAGGGCTCAGTCCCACGAAGCATGAGATCATGACTTGAGCCAAAATCAAGACTCAGATGCTCAACGAACTGAGCCTCCCAGGCGCCCCCATGCTACTGACAGTTTTAAAAACATTTCTTTAGTTAATGATGGACGTAATTACCTCTAGGGATGTGGAGATCTACCTTATTTTTTTAAACAGCTGCCAATAAGTCTGTTTCTACAGCTTTGCCTTAATATGATTAACTGTCTCCTACTGTGGGACATTTTGGTTGTTTCCCGTTTTTTTGTTTTGTTTTTGGGGGGGGTTGCTATTATGGTCACAGATGTGATCAGCATCTTTGTTCGAACCCTTAATCATCGTATCATCGTAAAATAAATTCTTGGAAGTACAGTGGCTGTGTTGAAGGGAACAAAGTCTTTTCTGGCTTTCCGTGTGTATTGCCAGAGCTCCTGGGTGATGTTTTTCCATTCAGGTTTTTTTTTATTTTTATTATTTATTTATTTATTTTTTTATGACTTTGGAAAGTCGCTAATGCCTGTATTTTAGGATTCTCTGAATTGTGATCCAGAATCCCTGCCATCGTCCCGCCTCCAAGCTGGCTCCTTCCTTTTCCCCTTGTACGCCTTTCTCTCTGACTCCTTGGGCCTGGTCGCAGGGCTCCGAGATCGAGTTCTGGGGGATTTGGAACGGTGGGTGGGAACCGTGGAGGAAGAAGGGAATGTCACAAGGTCCATGGGAATAAATAGTAAGGTGTGGTCATGGGCATGTGCTGGTCTCATCACATTTAAAACATAGTTTCAGGAAATTCACCCTGGGCCCCCCTGCCTCTCATTCATTTCAATGCCAAAGGCAGCACTTTGTGGCAGAGCATTGGATAGAAGTTTGGGGCTGATTCCTTGGCTTAGGATCTAGTTCCAGTCCCTTGACCTGGCCTTGGGACCTGGCTCCCGTCCACCCCTCCCCTTCCCAGTCTCCGCCATCCACACTCCCTCCACACTGACCTTGTTGTTCATTGCTCTAGAATGCCCGACTCCTTCCTGGTTCGGTGCTTTCAGATATGTGGCTGCAGACCCTCTGTCTTTCTCTGACTCTTCAACCTTTGGGACACGGCCTAGAGTGGTGGTTAAAAACATTGCCCCTCGAGTCAGGCTTGGGTTTATATCCTGCTTCTGCCCCTTACCAGCTGTGCAACCAGGGACAAGTTATTCAGCCTCTCTGCGCCTTAGTTCCCATATCTGTAAAAACCCCATTACCATGAGGTTAATGATGGTACCCACCTCACAGGGTTGTCGTGAAGATCATATGTGGTGATATCTATGAGGACTTAGACTGGCAGTTCCTGGCACACAGTACACGTTAGTGAACATTCATTATGGCGAGCTGACCGGGTGGCCTCACCCTACCCCCTAAACAAGGAAATGTTCCCTGTCTCCCGGCTGGGACCTCCTGGCTTTATCTCACACAGCCTTCTGTATCTTTCCTTCTTGGTGGTGACTGCGATTGGTACTAAACAAGCATTTTAAGAAATGTCTGACTCTTGCCTAAGACTGTAAACTCCATGAGGACGGGGCCCGCCTCTTCCTCGTTTACGACGCAAGAGTCAGGCTGCAATCCGTGCCTGCTCACGGAACAAAAGTGAGGGCCCTGCTCCTCGCTGCCCAGAGCCAAGTTCATCAGAAAGAAACACTCATGGACCTCCGTGATGAACTAGTAAGATGTACCCGATTATGGAAGGGGCTTCCCAGCAGAGTGAGCTGTTGTGTTGACCAGACTGTGACGGTGACCTGTGTCCCTCTGCACTCTCAAAGCCCGCTGCCCTTGGAGGCTGTCTGGTATCCACCTTCTCAGTGGATGAAGGGCCAGTGCGGTTTTTAAAAGTTTCTAAGGCATATAGTTCAAAACTTAAACAACAAAACAAAACAAAACAAAAAAAAGATTAAATGAATTACTAGGAAATGGAAATGATACCCGGCCAGGATTTCTCCTTCCTGAGCACTATTGACACTCTGGGCCAGATAATTCTTTGTGGTGGGGCTGTCCTGGGCATTGTAGGATGTTTAGCAGCGTCCTGACCTTTATTATTAGATCCACAGACAAAATTACTCTATCAAGTCGCCCTGCAGGCTTCTAAAGACTCAGTTTCTGTGTTTTCTCCTCCTGGGCCAGCGCCACCTGTGGGCCACACTTGGAGTAGCAGCAGATCCTTCCGGAAAGCCTGCTGGGGGTCCAGATAAACTGTGCTGTTCGAACCCATTGAAAACTTCAAGGAACATTTCTGAGCCTGGGTTTTTTTCCTCTCCTCTCCCTAGGTCACCTATAGCGGATGATGTCATCCAGCCAGCTGCCCTCGAGGACCTTGAAAACCCACTGTTAGCCACCTCTCCCCACCAGGGTGAAGCCATCAGCCAGGTCTCCGGGGACCTGACAGCCCAGAGGTACCGTGGGGGCTGGGCCTGCGTCTGGTGGTGGGACCCCGGGGCCCAGTCTCTGAGGCTGCCTCCCTCCACTCCCCTCCCCTCCCCTGAACGCCACCCCTACGTAGGTTTGCACGCCTCTGCTGCACAGGGCTGGGGACTCTTCTTGGGGCCTTAGGGACCTAAGGGGACACGAAGAAGACCCCGCCCCAATGAGCGATTTAGAGATCTGTTCCCTTGTGATCTTCAGGGGCTCCTATTTAAAATAGAAGTCCTCTGGGAGAGAGGACGTGCTATTTATACCTCTCCAAGGAATGACTCAGTTGACTGCCTCTGACCTCCCAGGACACGAGCTGGGTTAGCAGAGAGCTGTGGTCAGAGCAGAGGGGAGCCAGCAGCACCATGGGGAGAGGGACCGGGTCCTTGTGCCTTTGCTTGGCCGACGGGTTTTGCCGGGGTGGGGGGGGGCGCGGGGGTTCTTCCCTCACCTGCACTACGTGCCTCGGCAACCCCACAAAAATTGCAGATGTCCAGGTGCACTGTGCATAACCCCACTGGCACTTGATTTCCAAGAGGCTTGCCCAGCATCAGCCTCAGGACTTGGTTCAGATGCCAGTACACACACACACACACCTATCTCTCTATATACACATGCTCCTCCCCACCCCCCCCCATATATACATATAGGTTTATTTAATACACACACACACACAGACACACACACACCTATCTCTCTCTATACACATGCTCCTCCCCACCCCCCCACATATATACATATAGGTTTATTTAATACACACACACACACACACACAGACACACATGCTTCCATTTTTGAGATTTAATTCACATGACGTTGCATAAGTTTAAGGTGTTATATACACAGATGTTTTAATTTATGTTTATATCAGTAAAGCAGCCCCAGTGTGTGACCCCACATGGCACCAGGGATAGCGTGCTGAACAGGCGCTCCCATGGACGCCGAGCTGGGAAGCTGGTGGGGCACACCCATCCATCCAACCCTCCCCCACCCACCCCCCTGGCCATTTTACAGGAGGGACCCAGAGGGGCAAGCGGAAGCTCTCTGAGCGCTGGATGCAGGGCGACTTGGCTGTGTGGTTCTGTGGCTCCCAGAAGAACTCACGTGTCTTTGGGTCTTGTCCGTGTTTCTGAAGTTCCCTCCCAGCCCTGAGAGCGTATTTTATTTTTTTTCATTTTTATTTGTTTTTTAATATTTTTTAATGTTTATTTAGGCAGAGGAGAGAGGCAGAGTGCAAGCAGAGGAGGGGCAGAGAGAGACAGAGACAGAATCGGAAGCAGGCCCCAGGCTCTGAGCTGTCAGCACAGAGCCCAATGTGGGGCTCGACCTCACAGACCGCGAGATCATGACCTGAGCCGAAGTCAGATGCTTAAGACTGAGCCACCCAGACGCCCCCCCCGAGACTGTATTTTAAATGATTTGTCCCAGACCGCACAGTAGGCAGTGATAACTGCTCTTAAAGCTTGCTCTGAAGGCCCCTTCTGTGCCCCAGGCACCGCACTTGAGTGTGTCACATTGGGTGTCTCTGTAAATCCTCCAAATACCCCTAGGAGGTGAGGGGTTCTCTTAGGAACCCCTTCGCCATTTTACGTATGAGCAGACTGAGGCTCGGTTCCGTTAACGTGTTCAAGGACACGTAGCTGGAGAGTGGTGGAACTGGGATTCCAAGCAGGTCCTGCTGGCCTGCCAGCCTGTGTTCGGCTGCGGGGAGAGCCAGTTTCCGCCTCCCACAGTGCACGGGGTTCCGCCTACATCACTGGCCCCTTTCAAGTCCAAGGAAGATGACGCACTGTAGGGCTGTGTCACCTCTGACCGTGACCAAGAGTGATCACAGGATGCAGGAAGGAACCAGTGGTCAAGTACAGATTTTATCTGTGCTGAGAACTTGGCCAGCTTTCTGGCTTTATTTCCCAGGAGAACGGTGCAGGTAGAGTTCAATGAGCAACTTTGGTGCCTGGCCAGCGTTATTGAACATTTGTCTGGGGTCTCATTTTCTTGGTTTTACTGGAAATCAGTAGAAAAGAGGCAGTGCTGATAGGAGCAAGGGTGGGTCTGGCTTTGGTCACCAGCTGCTTCCACAGAATACTCATTATTCACTGATTCCATATTTGTGAATTTGCCCCTTCCTAAGATTTATTTGTAACCCCGAGATCAACGCTCATGGCTTGTGGTCATTTGTGAACATGTGCAGAGCAGCAAAAATCTGAGCTGCCTGGGGCCCTTGTTCCCAGCGGGGGTGGAGGAAGACGCCCTGTCTTCTTATTGTAGCTCTCTTACTGGAAACAGGTGTCTGCATGGTATATTTAGGGCCATGGCTTTTGTAATCTTGTGCTTTTTCGTTCATGATCTTGCTGCTTAAAATGGCCCCCAAGGGGGCGCCTGAGTGGCTCAGTCGGTTAAGCGTCTGACTTCGGCTCAGGTCATGATCTCACGGTCTATGAGTTTGAGCCCCACGTCGGGCTCTGTGCTGATGGCTCAGAGCCTGGAGCCTGCTTCAGACTCCCTGTCTCCCTCTCTCTCTGCGCCTCCCCTGCTCACGCTATGTCTGTCTCTCTCTCAAAAATAAAAAAGATTAAAAAAAATTTTTTTAATGGCCCCCAAGGTAGTGCTGAAGTGCTGTGAAGCGTATTTAAGTGCAAGAAGGCTGTGGTGTGCCTTCCGTAGAAAATATCCATGTTAGATAAGCTTCATTCATGTTAGATGAGCTTCATTCAGGTGTGAGTTATAACGCTGTTGGCTATAAATTCAATGTTAATGAATCCATGATATCTATTAAATAAGATGTTTTCACACAGAAATGCACAGAAAACAAGGTTACGTAGTGATGGGTTGACAAAAATGTTGTGACCAGGGGCTTAGAGGAACCTAACCCAGCTTACCTGCTGGGAACGGTGGTTCACAGTTTAGCTCCCGGAACAACTTGATAGAATGTAACTACTGTGGGTAACAGGAATCAGCTGTACCTGACCTTGCCGATCCCAGAGAATAACCACGAAGGGCATTCTAGGTGGGCACTGGTTGCTTTTTAACCTCAGAAATGGCCCTGCCGCCCCACCCCACCTGTCTTACCTGCTGGGGCTGCTGTGACAAAGGACCACAGACCGAGGGCCTTATAAACAGCAGAAATGTATTGTTTGTAGTTCTGGAGACTGGACGTCTGTCAGGGTGGTCAGGTGAGGATCCCCTTCCCTGCTGCAGACTTCTTGCTGCAGACTTCAAATTAATTAATTAATTTGAGAGAGAGAGAGAGAGCACAAGAGGAGTGGAGTGGCGGGGGGGAGACAGAGAGAAAGAGAGAGAGGGAGAATCTCAAGCAGGCTCTGCTCCGTCAGTGAGGAGCCAGTCTTGGGGCCTGAGCTTATGACCTGGGAGATTATGGCTTGAGCTGAAATCAAGAGCCGGATGCTCAACCAACTGAGCCACTCAGGTACCCCCTGTGGGGTCTCTTATAAGGGCACTAATCCCGTTTGTGGGGGCTCTCAGGACATACTCATATCCCCAAGGCGCCATCTCCTATTTCCAGCACATTGGGAGTTAGGATTCCAACATGTGAACTGAGGGAGGACACACATATTCAAACCACAGCACCACCCTCGGATCCCCTCGCGGGTCGTGTCCCGCGTAGGGTAGGGACAGGGGAGGCAGAGGGGAAGAAAACAGGGCAGAGAAGGCTGAGACGGTGCACTCTAGAGGTTTGCTCCCCCTAGGAGTAGGTTGGTACTTTAAGTTTCAAAATTAAATTTAAATTAAAATTAAAAAAAATATTTTTTTTTGGCATGGAACTGGAGGGTTTGCTTTAAGCCACCTTTCTGCCTCTCTCTCGATTACCTATTGGTTCTTTGGTGCCACATCTTTCCCTTACAAGACGTCTTCTTTCTGAATTGGAAAAAAAGGCACCCCCATCTCTGAGGCAGTTCTCAAATACAATGAAAGGCATTCGCACGCCCCCCTTCTTCTCTGTTAAAGCCGTCGGAGGACATCAAACCTTGCTTCTTCCCCAGGGAAGAGCCTCCGAACCTGCTCTAAACCGGTTGACCTTCCCTTTTTGCCGTTGGCATCCCTGGGCCCAGACCTTCGAGAACATTCTGCAAATGACTACACTGTCCATGGCCCATCTGTTTAGTATTTTCAAGACCGTTTTTAAAGCAGCGGAACTTGTTTTTTAAATAAAACCACACTTATTAAACAGAGTAAAACGGGGCACTCTGGTTACATCCTGGAAGTTCCTTTAGCCAGGAATCCAAACAGAGGGGTCTCTTTAGACCTTGAGGGCTCTCCCTTGGACACAGCTGGAAAGCCACTCACCTGACTCCTGTCCAGGGAGGCCAGACTCTAGTGTGCATCCAGATAACCCAGTTACAGCACACATTGCTGCCCCGCCCCTAGAACCTCTGACTCAGGAGGCCTGGGGAGCAGCCCAGGACTCTGCATTCCTAAAAGATCCCAGGTGATGGTGCTGCTGGTCTGGGGTCCACAGCCGGAGAGCCACGAGGTAAGGCGGTGCCGTTCTCGACCTGTCTGGCTATCTGCAGCTCTTCAGGATTGGAGACATCTGCCCCTAGCAGCTGGTGGCTCGAGTTTCTGATTCCCACTGTCAGACGAGAGAGCCAGGAGTGGGCATAGCTCCAGCCAGTGTCATAGCCTCGCTATGGAGTTACCACGGTCGGAAACTTCAGAATTTTCTGAAGTTGAAAGACAGGGAATTCATGCAGATTTACAGCTTCTGTTTTTCCTCTTGCTCCCGAGCCATGCGTTTATTTTGGGGGCAGCGTTTGCACCAAAAGATTTTCAGCTGTGGGTATGCATGAGCAGGTTCAACTGCCTCGCCGAGTTTAACCAAACTTTTATCGAAGCAAGCACCGTATCGTAAAAACTGCATGACAGAGTGAACGTATTATTGTTGCTGTTGTTGTTTTTAATTTAGAATAGGGATCACGCAAAAATCTTCTCTCAATTCCAAAAACAATAGATATAAAATAAATAAGTGACAGAATTCCTTTATGCCATTTAAAAGGTATGTGTTGGGGTGCCTGGTGGCTTAGTCAGTTAAGCATCCCAGTTCTTGATCTTGGCTCAGGTCATGATCCCAGGGTTGTGGGATCAGAGACCCTGTGTTGGGCTCCATGCTGAACGTGAAGCCTGCTTAAGATTCTCTCTCTCTCCTTCTGCCCCCTCCCCTGCTCGCGCACTCCCATTCTCCCTCTCTCTCTGTCTCTCTCTTAAATAAATAGATAAATGGTATGTTAAAGGTACACGTTTACGAATCCAGTTGATGTGGCCAGTACCCAGTTGGCCGAGTAAATTGGGGTGCATCTGCATGCTCGGACAGGGCCTTTGAGTTTCCAAGTTTCCAAGTTTCCAAGTTTCATATCTCAGACGAACGCGTGACCTTGTCCTTGTTTTGGTTTTTCACGGATCTTGAGCAAATTTATCTGTGTAGGTAGATTTTTCCCTTCTGAATAAATCGCTACATCTTGGCCACCTGAGATCAGTTTCCTCCGTCCTCTGCATGCCCCTCTCTGCAGTCTCTGTAACCACAGAGCCACTGGCCACTGGGGGGGAATTCGTGACCCAGATCAAAGGCCCTCGGATGGCGTTGGGGTGGTGTTTATGGCCTTTCCTCTAGTTTATTAACTAGCCTGAGTTCTGCTTGGGTCAAGCTCAAAAGCAGTTTCCCATCTCTGAACATAGGTTTGCTTTGTGGAGGGAAACAGGGTAAGAATGTTCTGGGAAGGAACTGATAAGCCAGTTCAGGGTTAACTGTGTGGAGCCAGCCCCCCTTGTTGAACGTGTGAAGGTCAGGATGTTTAGGGCCTGTTCACACTCTCTCGCATGGGCTGAGTTTCACATGCTGGTTTATCTCGAGAGAGACTAGAAATAGCTCGAGGGGCCTGCCTTGGAGCTTCCAGCCAGTTTGCAAGCCTGTCTGGGCACCTTGGGACTCAGGCTTTGCAGCAGCCGCATCTCCGAGGAGTGTATCTCCCATTGCTGAGACTGTCTTATGGAGGGAAGCACAGGCCTCTGCTGGCCTGCTGTCCGGGGCCCCGACCGGCCGAGCTTAGCTCTCCAGAGCAACAGTGTCAAAGTGCTTTCTCCCCTCTAGCTTGTATCTGACTTTCCATCTGAATCGAGTCTTTGGCCTTAGCCTTTGCCCTATTACGTGATTGTGTGCACTTGGGAATTCAAGAAGGAAAAAAATCAAGAGCCTGGGAGGAAAGCCTGTTGTGCTAATACCTTCCAGATGGCGATACGAAATGGGAGATAAGGTGGTGTCGCCCATCTGGCCCGACAGGACGTGCTGTGTTCTGCCCGGGGTTTGGGGGATATTATCGCCTTCCGTGACAGCCAGGTCACTCTGGTGTCTGTCTTTGGACAGGGGCTTAGCTTGGCACCTCCGGCCGATCTCTGAAATGCAGTTCGCTATCAGGTCAGTGGGGGATCTGCCGGGAAGGACTCAAAAGCCCGGAACAGGCAATCCAAAGGTAACAGTTACTGGCAGCATCTTGCCATGGCTGAACTCACAGGCCTGTCAGGCTGAACGGAAGCCCTGAATGGACATCGTCCGTGTGTCTCCGGTTCCTGCGTGGGGCGGAAACTGCATCCAAACGGTTAGGAGACCAGTTGTTGTTTGTGGGGACCTGGGTGAGGCACTGAATCGGAGATGGCGAAGTCTGGCCATTAGCCATGGCTCGCCGTCTGCGTTAGGAAGGATTCTAAGGTCTTGTCCAGCTGGGCCTAGCAGGAAAGAGTGCCATGATCAGTAAGTCATGCCTGTCTGCTGGAAGGAGGTGTGGTGGCTCATGTGACCTCTTCTTGTTAACTCTTCTCTTGAACAAAAAAGGCTTAAATTAAATCAACATTTCCTTCATCTTCCGAAAAGATAAACATGCTGTGAATGTGAATTCAGCTTCTTTGTTATTCCACTAAGGCTTGGAAAACATTAATTCCTTAAATGAGAAAAGGGAGCTCAGAGTTTTATTAAAAAGGCCTTCAGACACCCTACCCCCGGCCCATTTTATAGAAGAAATCGAGGCAAGAGAAAGTTAGTACCGCGCAGAAATGAAATGAGAATTCACGTGTGAGGCCTGCATCGGGGTGCCCTGGCTTCCTCTGTGCCGGCTCGGTGGCCGTCCGGGAGTTCCCGCTGAGGGCTGGCAGGGGTGCTGGCCATTGCCAAGGGCCCGGCTCCCTGACCGCGATGTCTGAGGACGAGCCCCTGCTGGTCAGGGAGGCTTGGGTACAGACAGAAGCTGGCACAGAGGGGCTGAACTGTCCCCACCTTGTCTAGCAACGCTGTCCCCCAGGGCAGCTCAGGCTCGGGGCGGGGTGGGGGGCAGTACAGGGACCCTGTGTAAGTTCCTGCTTGGCGTCTAGAACCAGGGCTGGCCCTGTGGGCAGGCCACCCAGACAGTCGCCCAGGGCCCTGTGCTTATTTCAATGGTGTGCTGTCACCGTCCTGAGATTCTTGATCCTTCTGGAATGCGGGGCTCTGTATTTTCACTTTGCATTCCATTTTGCCCTCGAGTCAGGTTACTGGTCCTGCCTCAGACTGGGATTCCAAGAAGATTGCACAGGTGTCCTGCTGTCGGTGGCCTATGTGTGGGGGACGCAGGGAAGGAGCTGTCCTGTGTTGAGCACTTTTCACGTGCCAGGCTCTGTGCTGGGGGCCGGAGAGGCCACAGTGGCTGAGACTTTAGTAGGGGAGCAAGACACCTTAGCTGAAAATGAGGTGCTCAGAGGTGGGGCCGGGCCCAGCCTGGCCATGCAGGATGGGCACATTACCCCCACCTGGGGAGGGGGTAGTTTGGTGGCCCCTCAGGATGATTATGGGGGGGGCTGGGAGGGGGCGAGAGACATAGGCATTCAGGGGCACGGTCTGCTTGAGCCAAGGCACAGAAGCAGCCTGGGGCATCAGGGGGCCAGCTTGGTGGGGTTGGAATAGAGAGAGGGAGAGGACAAACCTGGGCGGGGACAGGGACAGAGATGGGGTGTGGGAGGCCAGGGAGTTTTTTTCACCTGGGTTCCTAAGGCTGCAGAAAGTTGGGGAGGCTTTCAGGCAGGGCAAGGACCTTATCAGAACTCGAGCTGGGTTATCCTGGTGACCGTGGGGGTAGGTGTGAGGGGACAGAGGAGGCAGGCAGAGCGGGGCGTGCAGGAGCCCTGCTCAGAGAAGTCGTAGCCGTCGTCACCAGCAGAGGTGGCCGGGACAGAGAGGTTCCGGAAGGAGAAGGAGGTGACTCAGCAGGAAGGGGTGATGGAGAGATGAGGACAATCCCAGCTTCTGGCGCTGGTCTGAGTCACTGAGCGCTTCCCTGTTGGGGCCTGACCCCCCTGACCCCTGGCAATGGGCCAGCAGCCAGCTGGAGGCCCCTGGGAGGGGGGGGGGGGGGGGGCTCTGTTCTTAACAGAGCAGTTGATTCATTTGTTTGGTACCTTTGGCTCAGAGAGCCTGGTGCGGGAAGGGTGTGGCCCTGGTGGTGGGCCAGCAGGAGGGAGGGTGAAGGGCGCAGGCTCCATGGCCTCCAGGCTAGATCCGAGGGGACCCCCAGTGTTCCCAGGGCAGGGAAGTACCTGTCACCTGTGGGCACGCCCCTCAGCGGAGTGTGACTGTCAGTGCTCTTCGCCCGTGGATTTGGCTTTGCTCTGGGGCCACAGATCCCAGGCCGCGTCTCCCACTCTCTCCGCCAGGGTTTTCAAAGACGGAAACCTTCCCCTGCCGTTCCCCTGCCCAGAGTTTTCTGGAAGCAGCAGAACCACGGTCTGTATCGCCTTCCTCCAGCTCGCATTAAATCAAACCAGATCTTTACGGGGCTTGCCGAGGAGGGAGCACTGTCACTCCCGTAGGAACCGAAATCGGGGACTAGTAAATTTCTGTCCACTTGTGCACTGGCCTTGCTCCAGGCTTACCCATGGTCCTTACGCTCTGGTCTCTGTTTTTCTCCTCATTACACGGGGGAAGAAGGCATCCTGGGCTCCCGCTCTGCCTCTGTTCCTGACACCCGGCCTGGTCGTGCCCAGTTGGGACACTCCATCTCTCCCTGTCCCTCTGCCTGTTAATCCAGTGCTCACTGCGGGCGGCCTGGCTACATGTTGCGACTATATGACTTCGGCTGAGCGACCTCAACTCTCTGCGCCTCAGTTTCCTTCCTTCTTTGTAAAGTGGGGAGTGGTGACATTTGCCTCAGAGGGTTGTTGTGAGGGTTATTCGAGGTCCTATGTGTAAAGTGTTTGGCACAGGACCAGGTACCCGGCGCCGGGCATGCTGGACCGGCCGCCTACCGTACGGTACCAGGGACAGGGCGCATGGGACCAGGCACACCAGACTGAGCTCCCAGTGGGGTTGAGCTTCTGCTGTTTTTGTGGCTGTCGATTAGTAATGCCCAAGCCGGGGCGCGGAGGCTGAGGGATTGCTGGCTTGGGGAAGGGCTGCAAGTCCAGGAGCAGCCCAGGCGGCGCGTGTTGTAGGCGCTGAGGGAGGCCGGCCTGGTGGGAGCAGGGCACGTGAGGGCCAGGGCGGTGGAAACGGGGGTTGAGGCCGAGGCGGACCCCGCAGTACCTGTTAAGCAGCGACGGGGAATTGGAGAGAGGGTGCATGGGGTGTGAGGCGCCCCTGGCAGCTGTGCTCCACACCAGGAGGCCAACCACACGTAGGTGGACCTGGTGGAGATGGATGGAAATTAGCAGAACATTCTTGACACTGAGACCCAGGGGTCCTGTATTTCTGCCACCCGGGGGGCTTCCTGCAGGGGTTCCCACACAGAGGGAAGAAATGAGCCCTCTACCAGAGGCTCGGAAACCTCAGACCCTGGCTCCAACCTCAGGCCTGGTTTCAGGCCCTTGGTGCTGAGTCACATAATTGTAACTGGGCCGCCTTCGGCCCTGCCAGCTTCCCTGTGGGCAGTAGAGTGGACGGCTGGAGGGAGGCTGGGAGGGCCGACTCCCCCCGAAAACTGTTCCCAAGCTTTAGTCTGTGGACGGCACCGTGAGCCTTGCTTTTTGCCAGAGTTGAACATCAAACCTGTTTTGAGCTCTTTGCTTGAGGATGTGTTTGCGGGTGGCTGTCCTTCCTACGTAAGGTCCCCACCCAGGGGCCCTCTCTGCACTCCGGGTATTTCCCTGGATGTCCAGCAGGGGGCGCTCACCCACTGAATGTGGGATGCCGCTCTGCTATAGATCTCTGAGCACCCGCACCCCCCCCAACCTCTCAAAGGGTCCCCACAGGTCCCTGGTGCAGGTTCCTTGGCTACCTGTCAGCCTTTTGGCCTTGACTTTTATCAGCCTCGGATTTTAGGGGGTGTATCCCAGGGCGTTTGCAAAGCTGTATCGTAGTCCTCGATTCACAGAATTCACTGCCTATAAAAAAATGATTCGAAATGATCATACAAAAGTCCCCTCCCCAGAAGAAAAATCACACAAGACTACTCACAGAGTGTCCTGAGCACCCGCACTGCCTCCATCAAGGAAACACCAGGTTCTGCTGAAACCTCACACACGAGGCATCCACGCCTGACCAGGGGGCTGTGGCACCGGAGGGTGCCTCCACTGTGTCTAAGCAAAGGCCCCGGGGAACCGGGCCCGGGATTGAGGGAAGCCATGTGCTGGCTCTTTAAACAGCCCATCCCACATGTGTGGGGTGAATTGGGTGGGGTGAGGGGGCCTGATGAATGTGCCATTAATGAGCCAAGTTCCACTGGGAATAATTCTCCCTTTGTGTCCCCAGCACCTCCCCAGCTGCTGCCTGTGCGGATCTCACTCCCCGAGCCTCAGAACATGTGTCTTTGCCTTCTGCCCCAGCTGGTGATGGAGTAGAAGCTTCCGCTCTCTCCTGCCAGGGTCTGGCCAAGGACTTAAGCAGGTATTGTACTAAACTTTCCTCCACGGTTGCTGGAGAGGAGGGGCCTGGTGGTCTCTTCCCCCTAGGCCTTGGACTCAGCTGCCATCGGGTATGGCACCAGCAAGGTGTTGACAATCTGGATCTGTGATGCCATGAATTTGGGCTGTAGCCGATGTGGAGTTTACCCCTGCAGGCAGGTGTCTGTGTCACCATGGGGGCGTCCTTCGTGAGTGAGTGTATTATCAGGGGTCTCCAGAGAAACAGATCCAATAGGAGGTATATATAGATACAGACAGAGAAACGTATGTTAAGGACTTGGCTCATGTGAATCTGGGGAACTGACAAGTCTAAAATCTTCAGGGGGCGGGGGGTGGTAGGGGCAGCAGGCTGGAGAGCCAGGGAAGAGCCAAAGCTGTAGCTCAAGTCTGAAGGCCATCTGCTGGCAGAATCCCTCTTCCTTGGGGGACCTCAGTTCCCATTTACTGATTTATTGACTCATTTATTTATATCAATGTGGACTTGGGGTTATCTATTTTATACTTTGGGTTATAATAAAATAACACTTGATTCTTTTTTTTGGCCCAAAGTATCTTAGCTTTGGCCATTGGGCCATTCATTGGCTCCCAGGGCTTTATGTTGAGGGGGTCCAGCAGCCCTGAGGCAGGATAGAGATACAATCAGATGTGCATTTTTGTTTTTATTTTAATGTTTATTTATTTTTAAGAGGTAGAACATGAGCAGGGGAGGGGCAGAGAGAGAGGGAGACACAGAATCGGAAGCAGGCTCCAGGCTCCGAGCTGTCAGCACAGAGCCTGACGCGGGGCTCGAACTCACAGACCATGAGATCATGATCTGAGCTGAAATCGGACACTCAAACTGACTGAACCACCCAGGCGCCCCAAATTTGCATTTTTAAAGGCTCTCTCCCTAGCTGCCTGGCAGGGCAGGACTGGATTCTGCACTGACCAAGACTGTCCTGAGGCTCTGTGTCCTGCCCAGGGCCAAGACGAGACCAGGCGTGGCTGCGATTAAAAACACCCTCCACTGCACCTGCAGACTTTGCTAAGTCCTCTCTCTCCCTGGCTGCTCTTAGCCACGGGGCTGTGGCCTAGATCCAGGGATCCAAATAAAACTTGTCTTTTCCCCTCTGGTGTGGGTCGTGGAGGTTCTCAACTTAAGTTTCAAAAATGCACAGATGAAAATTTCATTTTGCTGAAATGGAAGTTGTTTTCGAGCCTGGGCCGGAGAGTCTGAAGTTCTCGTTGGTCTCATGGTTTGGAGATACATTGTGCATCTGTTCCCATTTGCAGCCAGGCTTCTCTTGCTGGAGCTGGCGTGCCTTCTTTGTGTTTTCACTGTGCACACGCATGGTGCAGTCTGTCCCTGCTCCCCCCACCTCTGTGGTTTTATCTTTTCCTCTTTGGGCTTGGAGGGGAGTGGCGGGGCAGTGAGGCCTGGTGTCTTGACAAAGAAGGCCCAGGGCACATCTTATTACCGAACGGACAGATGTTCTGTTCTTGCAAGCATGCTGGGCGGCTTCCTGCTGCCTCGTCCTGCTTCTAATGGCTGCTGTGGAAATGATGACACAACCCCACGTTTCCAGGGCAAATGGCTTTTCTCTGGGAATTTTCACACCCCCTCCCTTCCCCCATCCCCGTTGGTAATCATTAGGGCACAAGCCTTTGGGAGAACAGATGTGACTTTGAGAGAGGCCGCGGGGAGGAGAGAGAGCTCCGTGTGCAACCCTGCCTGAAGCAAAGGGCTTGTCCTGGGAGGGACGCTGTCCACTGCGGTGGCTGGGCTTCTGGCCTTCCCTTCGCCTCCGGCCCTGCCCTCTGCAGCCTCCACACTCAGCAGACCCCCTGACCCATAAGAGCATTCTAGACAGCATCCTGTAGTGGTGAGCTCTAAGAGGCTGCAGCCAGGCAGAGAGTCAATGATAAAGAATTTCTAGCAGTACAAGTCCAAAGCCCTCACTCATGCCAAGGCAGCTACAGCTGACCACGGGTTTTTGGAGCCTCTGGAGGCTTGTGGCAACGAGCCTGGTATGTTGGTACCTGGGCCGGTGGGGGAAGAGGGGTGAACCTGAGCAAACAACATCCCTGTTCAGAACTGACTGATGTGCCTGTCGGCCTGCCGGGGACAGCTGTCCCACAGGAACTGGTAACTTGGAAGCCTGGCCAAGGGCTGCCTGGAAAGACCTGGAAGAAGTGAGATTAAGAAGCAGCTTCCTGCAAGGAGGAAGTGATCCCATGCTGATACAGGAGGCCCAGGGCATAACACCCCTGAGAAATGCCACCCCAAACTGCAGCCTGGGATTGGGGAGGGGGGGACAGGCAGGTGGCCTTGGCTCACCGGGGTTTCTGATGAGATGTCCCCTGGGCCCTGCCTACGTCGGGCAGCCCCAGATTTCTCCACACTTCTCCCGGACTTGAGGGATTTTCCTGGCAGGAGCTGGACTGCGTGTCTCCCTCACCCCACCCGGGGTGGTACCCTCTTCCCCCAGGTTAGAGACGTGAACCCCTTCAAAAGCGTTCCACGCCCTCGCCCTCGGAGCCAGCACGTGTGTGAGCTCCCAGCTCGGTGGTTAATTCTGCAGGTGGGGTCGGGACCATCCTCTGTGTTTTAAAGATGTCGGGTTGCTGAGGCTGAGGCTCTCTGGCAACAGGAGCTTCCCCGAGCGGACTCGGGTCTGACCCAGCTCGTTCCTTATTTACATATGCCACCTGTCATTACGGTCATTCTCATGCCTGAAAGACCCACTTCTTACAGGACAGACCGGGCACGGGTCTGCTGTAGAGCGTCACCCTCCTGGCGGGACCAGCACAGGCCATCCGAGTGGGGCTTCGGGCCGCTGGCCCGTCTCAGGAATGGGAACCGGGGTGGGGGCAGCTGGGCGGGCTTGTCCGGAAGCTGTACCCTGCTGGCTTCGGCCGAGGAGCACAGTGGAGGGAGGCCGCTCCTTCCCCAGGGGAGTAGGTAGAAGTTGGCCGCCTCCGTCTGGGCAAAGCAGGTGTGGAGGGGTGGGGCCGGAGACCCTAGCCCCATAGTTCTTTTTCCCTCTTCTGGAAAGGAGGGGTGGGCAGCCAGGTGGGGCTTCTCTGGAGTGTCCCCAGAGGAAGTGCAGAGCATCAGCTTTGTGACCCCAGCCGGACTGGAGTCCCGGGACCCCTAGGGCAGCCTGGAAGGGAGTCCGACCTGACGTGGGGTTCGGTGAGGAGCCAGTGAGGGCGTGGCCGGGGGTGCCCAGCGCAGCTCCCAGAAGGTGGAGGGTTTCAGGGCAGCGGGGTCTGGGAGCTCCCCCTCCATTCCTGGTAACCCCCTTGGTCCCGTATTATGTTGGCTGCCGTGTGCTAGTTTTCGAGTTTGGCTTTTCTTCCAAGCCAAGCGTATGCCTTAGAGCCTCCAGCCCCAGCTGGAGGTGGGAAGAGAGGGGTTGCCAGCAGCAGGCCGGTCATGGACTGCCCGAGGGGAGGTGGAGAAATAGACCCGAAATCCAAGACAGGGCCCCAGGGAGGTAGGGTGGAGGAAGGGCTTCTCACCAGCACAGGCCTGGCTCAGGGCCCTTCCCCATCTAGCATGGCTCCTGCCAGTGTCAGTTAGTCAGCTTCTCTTATTCTTTAGCTCGTGAGATGCAGTCACAGGCCTGCTACAGCAGCTGCAGGAAGTGATGAGTGCTCTCAGTCTAGTGGATCATATAGTGGGGTCTTCTGCTTTATTTATTCGCCATCTGTCCATCCATCCGCCCGTCCATCCATCCTCCCGCTCTGCATACACGTCCTGGGTTGATTCTGTGCCATATCCCACGTGTGATGTGGTGCAGGGGGAGGAGCATGAAGCTGCAGAGACTTGCCTCTTGTCCGTTAATGAGCTGTGTGACCTTCGACAAGTTACTTGACCTCTCTGAGCTGTCGTTTGCCCATCTTTAAAACGAGGCTAGTAGTACCCACATCTTGGAGGTAATTGTGAGGAGAAAATGAGGTATGTGAAGAATGTAGCTCAGGGCTTGACAAATGGGAGGCATTTAATTAATGCGGGCTCTCCCCTGACATCCAGCGGTGCTGGGAGTGCTGGGGGAGAGGAGACGACACAGCAGTGATCCAGCACGTAAACTCTCCAACTGGCTGAGAACAGAAGAGCCAGAAGAGAGTCTCCTCTGCCTGGAGGAGTCAGGGAGGCTTCCAAGGGGGGGAGCCGTGTTTTCATGGGTTTTCTAGGTGTTTGCTGAGGGTGAAGAAGGAAAAGGTACTTCAGGGAGGGGGAGCTCTGTGTACCGCAGCCTCGGGGGGAGGTGGTGATGCCCAGCAGATTTAGGCAGTGGGTCAGGAGAGGCCTGGATGGACTGGAGGGGGCAACACAGGTGGTTGTGGGCCGAGTAGTGAGGTTAGCGGGAAGGGACGCGGGCATGGCGGGCGGTGGTCAGGTTTGGGGGTGAGCCTGTAGCCAGACTGAGGACTCTGCTGGGACCCACAGTGTGAAAGAAAGATTGTTTCCCCGGTATTTTTTTTTTTAATTTTTTAACGTTTATTAATTTTTGAGAGACAGAGTGCAAGCGGGGGAGGGGCAGTGAGAAAGAGAGAGAGAGAGAGACACAGAATCCAAAGCGGGCTCCAGGCTCTGAGCTGTCAGCCCAGAGCCTGACATGGGGCCTGAACCCATGGACTGTGAGATCATGACCTGAGCTGAAGTTGGACACCCACCGACTGAGCCACCCAGGAGCCCCAGATTGTTTCCCCTTTAAAGCAGGGGAGAGTCAGGACTGAGTGTGGGGGTGGGGAAAATCTCTGATGGCCAAGGGGAACCTGGATGGTGAGAAGAGGCTGGAGGTCACGGGGCCACTGGAGGTTGGTACTGTGGTCGAGGTGGGAGGTGATGGTGAACTGAACTAGGGCAGTGGCTATGGGGCCCGAGAGGCTCTGAATCTGTCTTTGTGTCTTTCATTCCCCCCTTCCTTCCTTCCTTTTATCCTTCCTTCCTCCTTCCCTCCCTTTCTTCCTTCTTTCTTTCCTCCCTCCCTCCCTCATGTTTGTTGAGCTTCTGTTCTGTGCAGGCCTCACAAGCTCTTGCCGGGGATACAGTAGTGACCCTGCAGACATGGGCCATACTTCTGAGGGGACTGTGCAGGGACAGCGATTCCTGGGCTGGGCTATGGTTCCAGGCGGGGGCTCTCAGGACCTTGGGCTTAACACCGGCATTTCCTCCCTGTGCAGCCCAAGGCTGGGGCTCAGGAGGGCAGGGGTGTAATTCCCCATGGGGCTCAGGAGGGCAGGGGTATAACTCCCCATGCAGTGCCACCCAGCATGCAGTCCCAGCTTTTCATGTCCTGGCTACAAGGCAGAGGACGGCCGGCTCTTTGGGGATGGCTTGCCCACTTTGTGCCCCCAATAAGTGCCCCTTCTCCTGACTTTAAAAATCCATCTCATTGAGCATCCTTGCCTGGTGGCTTTGCAAACCATAGGATCCTGTGACCTTTCTCAGGTTTAGAAAGATGGGGGCTTCCCTCCCTCCCCCTTTTTATTGTCCCCGTTTTAAAGATGGGAAAACTGAGGCCCCGTGAGGTCAGGACCTTGCCTGAGGTTACAAGCTCTGAGAGCAAAGTTGTGGTGGGAACCGTTTGGGTCGGGTGTCTCAGCAGACTCCTACTCCAGGGAGCCTGCCCAGCTTCTAACTCCTCCTCCTGAATGAGGAGCTCTGGGCTTGGTATCCCTGGATGCTGTGAGCGTCAGTGAGGCAGGGACACTGAGTGCTCCCCGGGACAGAATGACTTCTTGCTGTTCCGTGAAACAGCACAGCAGCAGCCGCAGCTGACGTGTATTGAGCGCTTGCTGTATGCCTGGCATTGCTGTACTAAGAACATTTGGTATGTTATTTCACTTACACCTTGCAATATCCACATTGGTGGGAAGGTCCTATTGGTTTTTAGTGCACAAATGAGGAAACTGAGGATCAGAGGGGTTCAGTAACTTCTCTGAGTCAGTTTAAGGATTCAGGTAAATGAGAAATTTCCCCTATTATCCATTAATCTTTCTGAATTAGGTGAGTGAGGAAGTGAGTTTAATTCAAACCTCATTCCTGGGCACCCCACCCTCCCCTCCCCACCAAAATCACACATACGCAAAGCAAGACTTGTCGATGGGGGGGTAGGGGGGTGGAGCTGAGGTCGGGAAGCTGGGGGGCGTGGCTCTGGGCTTCGCATGTGACAGCAGTGGGAAGACCTAGGATCATTTCCGTGATTCTCCGTAAGCTCTGGCCTCAGTTGGAGAGAATTTCAGTTTTGGCCTCTCTCCTCTGTGCCCCTGATTACGGGTCTGTCCACCCGGATATCCACCCATCCCTGTGTCCCCATAGTGGCCAAGAGCCTCCCATGTGCCCAGCTATGGGCTAAGCACTGGGCATTCCGTGGGGCATATGGGAGTTGTGGCCTCAGCCCTCCAGGAGCCCACCTTGCCCAAACTTGTTTCCTAAGGAGAAACCGGATGCTAAGGACGCTGGGGGGCAGGAGGGGGGTGGTTGCTACCCTGGGATGAAGGGGTGAGAGCAGGCCCCTCTGGTCAGCTGCTGACCTCCCAGAAACAAAGGAGCCACGCCGTGTTGGAGAGCAGAGGCATGTTCCCAGGCTGGGCAGTCGCTGCACCGTGGAAATGCTCACGCGAAGGAGAAACCCTTCATCTCTTTCCGGATTAAAAACTTCAAGAGATGCAAAACCATGTAAATATAGCGGGTGCGTATTCTGCGTCAAAACTGAATACATACCCGGCCTCTGAAAGCGGCTAGGAAACCCAGTGGTACCTCTCACACGTGCTTCCTTAAAGTCAGCGGATGAGGCAGGAATTGGGTCGGTCTGTTGTCAGGGAAAGATTGTCTTCACGTGGACAAATCAGTTCCTGAAAATCTGAGTATTTCGGGAAAATAATCCCTTATCTTCAGACACAGTTACAGGCTAATTGCATCCAGCGACGACTAGACAGGGTGTGGATGGAATTACACAGACAGGCCCGCTGGGAAGGTTATGAAAAGAGGGTATTATTTTTAGGGCTTGGTAACGCACACACGCGCGCGTGCACACACACACACGTCTGCACACACGCACACACACACACACACAGCGCACAGCACACGCCTCAGACGCTATGCTAATTATGCTATCAGTAGGTGCTCACGATGCTATTTCTGGCCCAGCCGTTCTGGATTCTGTTCTGTCACGGAGCCTTGAGTCAGCAGTTCTGGTCCTCGGCGCCTGGCTTTGGCTGCACCGCTCACAATGAGGCCAGCCCCATGGCAGGCTCCGTGTCACTGCTCCTCAGGCACGGAGAGTCGTGCCCCCTCAGACCAGCCGCCCTGTGCCCTGCCTAGCGCGGGGAGCTGCTGCTGGGGAGCCACGAGGACCCGCTCTCTGCTCGCAGTGAGAGAAGAAGCGAGACACTTGGAGCTTCTGGCTGCACCTGTTTGTGTTTTCCTCTTGGGAGCATTTCCACCCCGACCGGCCTCTTTGGAGCCCCGGGCAGGACCCCTCTCCTGCTGCAGGTGGCGGGGCCTAAAGTTCGCAACCTCTTTCACCAGTCTGGCTTCAGAAACCAGCCTGCTGCTGATTTTGGCAGCTGGGAGATCCCCTCTCTGCTTGCAACTGAATGTTTTTCTTCAAAGGCCTCTCTTCCCTGGGACCAAGTAACCTCTAAAACCTTAAGCTTAAGCTCTAGAGGAACTCAGTGGATTAACACATCAACATTCAAACCAAGTACCGTATTTAATCTCTCTTAACAGGCACTGAAAAGTGCTTATGGAATTTTCTGTTCTTGGAAAGATTTCCCCGAGAAGAAAGAGGGGTAACACTGGTGATGTTCTTGATCTGGAGCAGAGGCAGTCACCTCTGGCCCAGGCTAGTCCACCGTTTCTCTCTTCCCAGGTCTGAGCGAAACTTGACGTTGTGTCTAAGGGCGGGCTTGAACTCTGGAGGTCAGAGTTTTATTTGGCCCGATGTCCACCTTGGGCCACCCTGTTTGTTTTTGCCTGTGATCTTAAACCTAGTGTAATACCGGCAGTTATAGGAACAGCCTGGATTCTCTAAAGACAACTGTTACCTGAGGGGCGCCTGGGTGGCGCAGTCGGTTAAGCGTCCGACTTCAGCCAGGTCACGATCTCACGGTCCGTGAGTTCGAGCCCCGTGTCAGGCTCTGGGCTGATGGCTCAGAGCCTGGAGCCTGTTTCCGATTCTGTGTCTCCCTCTCTCTCTGCCCCTCCCCCGTTCATGCTCTGTCTCTCTCTGTCCCAAAAATAAATAAAAAACGTTGAAAAAAAAAATTAAAAAAAAAAAAAGACAACTGTTACCTGAGAAAGGCCACATAAAATGCATCCGCTTAAGTCAAAGTTGTATGGGAATAGCGGGGAAAAGGTTTAATTGCGACTCTACCTTGAAAAAAAAAAACACATGAAAAATTACGAAAATGGCTTATTTTATATTTAACAAGATGTAGGCTTTCATTAAGCAGGGGCTTAAACAGTTTTCTGAAGGGCTCCTCTCAGCTCCTTGATCTTGACATTGCCTCTCTGAAGCCGCCTTCTTCACCTTCCTGAGTGTCTCTTCTTCATTCGTTCACAGAATGCCGTTTGTCACGGCTTCGGGTGGCTTTTGAGCACTTCCGCGGAATCGGGTTCAGTGACTTCACGGTGTCCTGCATGTTTTGCTAAATTTACGGCTTCCTCTGCACTTGGTGGCATCGTGCTCGCACCGACAGTCACTGAGAGATGAGCCAGACAGGCTCCCTTCCCTCTTTGAGGGGGGATTGAGGCTCCAAGGCATCGTTTCGTTGGCGGAACCCTCGTAACGCTGACCTTTGCTTCCTCTTCTAGAACCGTGTTGCCGTGACAACATGGATGGTGGGGACCCTCTCCGAGGGATGGGACAACTTGAAACATATCCTCTGCGAACCTCTTCGCTTTCTGATTTTCCCGATTGCTGGGGGAAGCCGAGTAGCTGCTGCTTTGCTCGTGGAAGCAGGCTTTGAAATTGAAGGGTGCTGTTGAAGGTGTGGGCCACCATATTCACGGGCTCTTGGCAGAGGACCCACAGGAAAGAATATATTGAGAGTGTCAGTCATAGAAACACCTGCTCATCCGTGGAGTGACTTTTTTTTTTAAACTTACTGGGTGTTGTGAATTATGTAACGGATCGCGATCATTTCCCTTTTTGCTTTGGCTGTTGGGAGACTGCAACTTATTCCAACAAGGGCTTCTGGAATAACCTTACCCCCTCTGGCTTTTCTACACCTTTTCTACCTGAGTTTCTTCTTCCTCCCTCCTTTCCTTTTCTTTCTTTCTTTCTTGAGTCGGGGTGGGGGTGGGGGGGAGCCGGGGAGGGGCAGAGAGAGAAGGAGAGAGAATCCCAAGCAGGTCTTGCACTGCCAGCACGGAGTACTATGTGGGGCTCAAACCCACGAACTGTGAGATCATGACCTGAGCTGAAACCAAGAGTTGGATGCTTAACCAGCTGAGCCACCCAGGTGCCCCTCTTTTTTGCTCCCTTGAAATGGAAGCTTAAATCCTTTTTGAAATTAGGTAGAGCGGGCACCAGGGTGGCTCGGTCGGTTAAGCATCTGACTCTTGATTTCAGCTCAGGTCACGATCGCACGGTTTGTGAGTTTGAGTTCTGCATCCTGCTGGCTCTGTGCTAACAGTGCTGAGCCTGCTCGGGATCTTCTCTCTCTCCCTCTCTGTTCCCCCCTGCTTGTGTTCTCTCTCTCTTTCAAAATAAATAAACTTAAAAAAATTGTTTTTAAATTACGTAGGGTATATTTTCCAGAAAGTTTATCTCAGGAGCATCTCCTACAACTTCCATCTCAAAAGAGCTGAATGGATTTGGTAAAGGAAGAAAGGTGTTTGAGGCTCTTATTTTGTCGTCTTGGATGTGCATTGTTTGCCACTAATTCCTTTCTCATGTGATGAGACTTCTTGGCACTAACTTAAGTTTTTCATAGCCCCCGAGGTTTCCCCCATCAGCCTGCCTTCCTTCTTTTTTTTTTTTTTAAATATTTTTTAACGTTTTATTTATTTTTGAGACAGAGAGAGACAGAGCATGAACGAGGGAGGGTCAGAGAGAGGGAGACACAGAATCTGAAACAGTCTCCAGGCTCTGAGCTGTCAGCACAGAGCCCGACGCGGGGCTCGAACTCATGGACCGCGAGATCATGACCTGAGCCGAAATCGGCTGCCCAACCGACTGAGCCACCCAGGCGCCCCCCTGCCTTCCTTCTTGTAGGAATCAAAGGTTAAAATTGCAACCTGCATGCTTCATTTAGAAACAAAAGTGAGTCCCCTCTCTCTTGACCGATTTCTAGCTCATTTTGGGTTGCCTCTTTGGGCATAACAGTAAAACCCACAGCCTCCATTTTCTGTCGTGACAGAATTGAAAGAATGTTCCCCATGAAGAGTAGTCTTTGGAACTTCTTTGTTTGAAAGGAACTCTGGAAGGTCTCATGTGGATATGGTGAAGATGGTGAGGAAGACATATAGTAGAGCAGCCCTTTCCAAGAAGAACGCGAGAGAACTTTCTGGAAGGGATGGGATTTTTACCTGAGCTTGCGCTTCAGCCCAAGGAAACCACTCAGGCTCCCGAGGGTGAGCATGTGAGGTTGAATGTTGGAGTCTAGAAGATTGATAGAACCCATCAGTCTTCTCCCCCTTCTCTATTCATCAAACAATTCAAGACGTTTGCCAGGACCTTTGCCCATGCCCTCTGTGGTTTCACGCCGCATGTGTTTATGGAGCCCTGGCTGTACGTAGGGCACACCGTGTGGCTGGAGAGCAGAGCGCAGGTGCAGACACACGGATAAAGTGGGATGGGACAAGGATGCACCAAGGCTCCCACCTGCCAGCGGTCGAGAGAAGTCTGAGGGCCGGCTGGGACTGACCCTTCCAGGAGCTGGCCCGGGGCTGCGGCTTGATACCTGGGAGGCATTGAGAGAGCTGGGGAAGGTGGGGAGGGCGCCTGCTCGGCAGCGAGGTCACAGGGAGGACCCTGGCCCTGCTCAAGTACAGGGTGGAGCGTGTCACAAGATCAAAGCCAGGATATGGAATTGGGACTTCTTCCCGAAGGCAGTGGTCAGCTTTTGGAGCAAGGTCGTGTGACATCCAAGCTGTGTCTCCCACACCCGGGGACGAGGATCCCAGATCTGTCGGACCTGGTGGGGAATGTGCCAGCAGGGTGCCATTCGTGCCCGCACCTGGTCCTGTTTGTTGGCCGGATCTGCTGGTCTCGGGCTCACGTTCGCGTGTGGTCGCTGAACTTGGGCCACACGCAAGGGCTGAAATGGAACAGCTCCCAGCAACTGGAACCTTAGGGAGACGTCAGCGAGCACAGAGTGGTGTGACGTGGGTTGGACTTTGGGGGCCTCAGACGGAGGAGCAAGACGCAAGCAGGCGGTGGTAGTACGGTCAGAGCCGGCTCCCTAAAGAGAAGGTTCACGCGGTTTTGGGCAGCGGCCCGCAGCCCCCACCACGGTGTACTGGATGGCGGTGAAGGCCAGCAACTTGAAGAAACAGGACCTGGGCCTCCTCCATCGGTGTTTACATTCTTAGTGTTCCCCAGATGGAATTTTCTGTGATCTGACCTACTTTTCTTTAGCATGTGTGCTTGGGCTAATTAGCAGTGCAGGGGTCCATCGGTCCTGTTTGGAGAGCACGGCTGCTATGGCAACTGGAGACCTCTCCGAGGCCGCAGGCGAAGGGAGAGCGGCCCAAGTTTGTTTCTCTTGCAGTCTCAGAGGTGTTTCAACTTGCTCCCCCACCTTGACTGTGGCCCAGTGGGATTTAAAAGTCTCTAGCACATAGTTTATCTCTCAGGTACAGAGATTTGGCAGGTCGGCCGATCTTTCCGGTATGTGTCAGTAAGTAACTTGAGGACAGACTTGTCTTACTCAACGTTTATAGGCCAGGTACATGGCAAGGGTGTTAATATGTGTTGAATCGCTAATTGTTTTAGAAATCGTGGGTGCATCCCTCGATTTATCCAGGTTTCGAGGGTGTCTTGAGGACATGAGTAGGGGGGTCGGCAGTGGGGCCGGTCGACGTGGACTTAGCTTGCCAGCAGGGTCCCGGAATATGTGTGCGGTGATCCAGAGGCCCCAAGAGGGGCTGAGTTCACGGTTTCATTGCAGCCACTGCTAGAAGCTTCAGGGATCACTGGTTTGCTGTAGAGGGGACACGCTGTGCCTGGGGCAGGGAAAAGTCTGGAGAACCAGCTGGGAATGAAGAGATGGGAAGGAAGGCAGCACCTCCGGAAGAAAGATCAGGAGTAAGCAGAGGGGAACCGTGCATGGCGTCTGTAGGCTCAGCTGTAGACAGTAGTGTGGCCGGGTGGGTGCTCGCTGCAGGTGTGGATAGCTGAGGGCGTGAGTGCTGGAGTGCTAACCGCTGGCATTTTAGTCATTTCAGATGGAATCTGTGCTTTCTCGCTGTACGAACCCACGATTGAACCTTTGCGGAACGATTTGGGGTGGGACGGGGTGAGGGAGGGAGGAGGGTGAGGCAGGAGTGGGGGCTAGGGGGTGGTGTCTGTGTTATATGCAGTTCTCGTGATAAACCATGACCCGGGGCTGGGTCTACAGAGCATTGACGCTGGGTCGGATGATGGCTCTGGACTGCTGTTGTTTTGAGTTTCCTTGGTGTGGCTTGAATGGTTTGTCTATCTTTTCACTTTTTTCTTTTAAGTTTATTTATTTTTGAGAGAGAGAGAGAGAGAGAAGGAGGGGCAGAGAGAGAGGGAGAAAGAGAATCCCAAGCAGGTTCTGCATTGCCTGCACGGAGCCTGACGTGGGGCTCAAACTCACGAACCGTGAGATCATGACCCGAACTGAAATAAGGAGAGGGAGAGAGAGAGAGAGAGAGAGAGAGAGAGAGAGAGAGAGGTAGAGAGGGGAGCGTGAGCACATGAACAGCAGCAGGCCCTTGCGGCCCTTGTCCTCTGGAGTCGCTCTCCCTCCCCTGCTTTTTTTAGTTTGACGTTTTCTGTCAGCTGAATTACTAGGTAACCAAATTTGTTTTAATCATGTGCCAGCTGAGCATCAAGAGGCCCTAAACGAAGATGTCAGAAGTTCTTCTGTAAGCACACAACACAGACTCGTGACGTTTGGACTTCCGTGGCATCCACCCCACCGGTGCCCACATCGTTGTTTGTTTTTCCCCACGTTCTTGGTGGCGTTTTTGGCATCACTGAGTCGGTGGCAGCCTGCTAAGTGAAGTGTCACTGTGTCATGACATTTGAGTTGCTGGGATTCCACCTAAGAGGATCTCATTTTATCGCCTCCTTGTTTCCTTAAGGGCACTCGTTTAGGGGAAGATGCTTCTCATCAAGAAGGAAAGAAAGTTAACACTGCCCGGCACCAGTTAGGGGCCTGGTCCTGGGACCCTATATATATACACACACATACATAAAATTTTCTTTAATTTCCCAATACCTTGCAAAGTCCACACTTTCCCTCTTCTGCCAGCTGAGGAAGCAGGGCTCAGGATGGTTAAGGGGTTGGCTGCGGCCTATACCGCAAATGAAGAAGATGCCAGGCTTTGAATTCTGGTCTCATTTCAAAGGCCTCTCCTGTTATTGTGGCAAACCCTCACCTGCTGAGGGTGAGGACCTTTGGATGGTTCTCTGCTTTCACGTGTCGTGAACCAAAAAGCTGATGAGTTCTGACTGTGGTTCTTCATTTTTTTTTTTAATTTTTTTTAACGTTTATTTATTTTTGAGACAGAGAGAGACAGAGCATGAACAGGGGAGGGTCAGAGAGAGGGAGACACAGAATCTGAAACAGGCTCCAGGCTCTGAGCTGTCAGCACAGAGCCCGACGCAGGGCTTGAACTCACTGACCGCGAGATCATGACCTGAGTCGAAGTCAGCCGCTTAACCGACTGAGCCACCCAGGCACCCCTGGTTCTTCATTTTTGTAGCGCTGAGTTTGGCTAAAGCCCATACCCTTGGTGCCCAGGGAAGGGGTCGCTTTCCTCAAAATCTTGTCTAGGTTAGTGCTTATGAAATTTTTCAGCTCCAAGCAGTAAGGTTGCTTGGACTCCCAAGTGTACATGGGGCCCAAGAGATCTGCTTTCTGGCGGGAAACAAACCCTCAGGGTACCGGAGGCGAACAAATTGCGGGAACTTTGCCCCTAGATGACACCCTGCGCCGACAGTGAGTGACGGCTGCCCAGGACGTGCTTTCCAGAGCAAGCCTCATCGGGCCACCCAGACAGTTACCCTGCCTGCGAGATTGACATTAGCTGCCTTCATCGAAACGCAAAAGTAAACCTTCTCCGGGTTTCCTGCAAATTTCATGTTGTTCTGGGAAACAGTTTTGATTCTCTGGCGTTTTGTTTGACAATAATCTTAAGCAGGCACAGGAGAAAGCCAGTCGGCCACGAAGTCTAGAACTATCCTGACGTTATGAGCGGCAACCTCAAAAGTCCCTGGCCAAACATCCTTGCCACAGCTTCAGAAAACACTCAGGGTATTGGAGGAAATTTCTAAATGCTTTGAGCAGTTCTGTGTTCATTTTATTTTTCTTTTGGCCACAGTTTAGATGCATTTTAAGCTTACTGTGCCATGGGGTGAAGACATGCCGGGAAAGTGTAGAAGGGTTTTCAGCTGATCATCAGGGGCTCGCTTTAATTCCGTTGCCAGCCTGTGTTTGGAGCGCACAGTACAGTTGCACTGAAAGTAGAGCCGGGGCAAATGGTCAGGCTCCCAGGAGTGCCCCAGACTTTCGAACCTGTGAGAGATGGAACCCTTCTCTAGTAGCTTTTGGTGAGAAGGTCCCGGAGCCCAAGCCTTGAGCCTTTGTGAGCTAGCTGGAGCCAGGCGGGGGACCTGGCAAGCTGGGCATTGTTGCCCTTGCCAGGGCGGGGGCCGCGGTGATGGGGTGTGTTTGGAATCACAGAGTTGGGCCCTTTGGTTGTAGGTCACAGCAGGCTGTCTTTTCCCTGGTCACCCTGTGGCTTTCAGGGCTTGACACGGGCCTGTCAGCTTGCCTGGCCTCTGGTTAGGGGGAGCACCTGCTCAGGGCTTCTCCGTGGAGAACTCACCTGGTGGCCAAAGGTGGGGTTGCAGACCTTGTGGCAGGCCGTGGGCTTCTTTCTCTCCACCTTGCCTACCAATTGTGTGAGCGAATCGGAGGCCGGACCGGGTTGGCTGTGAGCAGGGAGCCAGGCCCTGGGATCTCCCTGGTACAAGCCTCATCGGGCTCCGGGCCTGGCCACCGGCCTGAAGGAGGCAGAAGGGGACAGTTGGAAAACCGCACACATCTTGCACATTTCCCGCCGCAGCCTGTTTACCTGCCCTCTCTCCCTCCACACACACACACTGGTGGGAGAAAAGTCTATTCCCCTCCTTCTGGAGGGATGAGCCAGCCGGGGGGCGGGTGGGAGGGGGCGGTGGAGAATACCCCTACTTCTCCCTGCGGTCAGCTCGGCGGAGACCACCACGCCCCTCCCTCCTTGGGGCCCCGGGCTCCCCAGCCCGCAGTGCATTTGCATTTCAAAGCCACACAATGCGGTCGGTCGGGGCGAGGCAGGGGAGGCTGGGGGAGGCGGCGCGCACGCAGAGGGAGGGTCTTCGCGCTCCCTCCCCCGGCCCCGTTTCCGGAGCCTGCGCCGGAGCTTTGTGAAGATGCAGGCGTCGGGGCCGCTCGGCGATGATGACATCACCGTGTCACACACCGAAGCCGGGCTGCCGGGGGGTTTAGGAGCAGCTCCACTCGGACCACACCGGCGCTCACGCTCACACTCGCGCGCCCCGGGCAGAGCCGCGCGCGCCGGCCACACTCGCGCACACTCTTAGGCGCGCGCCGGCCACACTCGCGCGCACACTTCCGCGGCGCTCGCTCCCCGGGCTCCGGCTTCGGCCCTAAGCCGCAGCTCCCCGCCGCCGCCGCCGCCACCGCCACGGATGCCAGCAGCTGCTCCCATCTGCAGTGCAGCAGCCCCGGCCGCCGGCCGGTCCGTCCCGGCTCCCGGCTGGAGGAATCGCGCCAGGACGCTGGCCCCGCTCGCGGCTAGTCTGCTCGCCAGGGCGCAGCGAGGATGGGAGGGTCGCAGTCCCTGCAGCCAGTCCCAACCAGCGACCCGAACCTGGAGGCTTCCGAGGCAATGTAAGTGCTCCGCGGGGCCGCCCGGAGGGCCCCCCCCCCCTACCCCGGGAGGAGGAGAGGCTGCCTGGGCTTTGTTAGTGTCGCCTCTCCAGATGCCCGTGCAGCCTGGAGCCCGGGCTGGCCCAGGGTTCTCGGCAGCCTTACATGGCTTTGCCTGGTGGCTGCTCCTTTTAGCATTTAGTCCTCCCTCTGGAATGAGCGTCTGGCAGCCCTAGGACTGCCCCCGCCTGCCCCCCACCCGGCAGAAATGACCCTCTGGCATTCGATTTCAGTTGTTCAGCGGCCCAGTGCATGTTCCGGGGCTCCTGCCATGAGCATCTTAACTCTGCACCCCCAGCACAGTGGTATTTCCTGCAACGGAACAGCCGGGCATCAACAAGGGCCTCTTGGGAAGAACCCTTGAGTGTGGCAGCTTGGTGCCCATGGAGACAGACCAGTTTAGGGGCAGCCAGTCGCCTGGCCAGGCAGATGGTGTGGATCATGGCTGGGAGACATTCAGTCCTGTTAGCTTAAGCATCCGTATACTCACTCTGGTGAGCATTGTGGAGGACAAGGCTGCTTGCTATTATTAGTCAAGCCAGAGGAAGTCTTGTCATTGGTCCATTGGTCAAGGCAGGGCTTGACTGCATTGATTCCGGAGCCCAATCTTTTCTCCAAACCACAGAGCTGATGTGCTCAGAAGAGGCCTTTATCCTGGAATCCTTAGTATTGCCATTTCTGTATGGTCGTATCCATTTCCTCCCCAGGCATGTCTGGAGGTTGGGGCTTATTGGGTAGATCTGGCTGGCTGCCGGGCACATTTCAGCAGGTCAGGCCGGCATCCAAGGTGGGCCTCCACATCCCAGGCTTACCTGCTCTACTTTCCCGAAAAGAAGAATGTCTTTCAGAAAAGAGTATTTTCTGGGCATCTGGGGGTGGGGCGGTAGGTGAAGTGATTGCTTGCTGAGAGCCACTGATGTGTAGATTAAAAGATTAGCAGGGATTGGTCTGGGTGTTGTAGTAGGGACAGGGTGCCATGTGGGGCTTCCTCACTGGTCCCCACGCCTGGGCTTCAATGAGGAGCTAGCTCAGCGCGGTGATGTAATGCTAGGCTGAGCCTCATGGTTTTCTAAGGCCCCGTCTCTTTAGCAGTGAACCATACTTAGGAGCAGGTGTGCACTGATCATTTGTCTTCCTCCTTGTAGCTTGGGAAAGCGTCATCTTACAACGGGAGGCACATCAAGCTGAAGACTTTTTTTTTTTTTAATGCTGTGAGCCTTGTACTACGCCTACCCTGTTTTTTGTCTCTGTGTCATATTGTTAGATGCTTGGAAATACGTATCACCAGAAAAGACTGCAGCCTAGGCAGAAGAGAACAATTTCAACCTATTTTTTAAAAGTCTGTGAACTGGAAATCAGTTCATCAGTGCTAATCACTAACTAATTGGTATCAGGACTCACGCCTGTCAAAGAGCGTAAGAGGCTTGGAAAAGACAATGTGACCGCATGCTTGGGAAAATATGTGCCTCAGCCATTGGAAATTCAGCTCACCGGTCCCCAACATCCCCGCCCTCTTTCCCCGTTGAGTTAAGAAATGACCAGTATTCTGTTGGCTGAGGGCTGAGTTTGGGGAGATTCAATTAGGCAGAAGCTGCCTTTTGGATAAGGCCCCTACAGGTTGGTTCTGCCCTATGGGGATAGCGGCGTTTGGGTAAAACTCCAGGCTGATCGGCCACATTGTGCTGAAGTCTGCTTATCAATATTGCATGGTTGAGTTCGTTCCTGTGCGCCAGCCTGAGGCATCTCTCCCTGGAACTGCTACTTCTGCAGTCTCTAAATGGAGATCTTTAGGATAGTACAGATGCTCATTCACTGATCCCACCCTCCAGCCCCTACCCTTTTTTTGTTTTTAAAAATGAAGAGAGGGGACATATTTGGGGCTGGTACCGTTCCCAACAGTTATTTTTCTCTAAAACCCCATCTCTGCTGTCTGAATAACGAGGGGCTCCTTTGCTACTGCCGAGTTGCTCGTTTCCAGTCTAGAGGTTTTAAAAAGTGTGTTAAGGGAGCGCCCCTCTTCCGTACAGGCACAAGCCGCCTTGCACGATGGTGTGTATTTCCCTGCGCCTCAAAACGCACGCACAAGACAGTGCGGCACATGGTCCGTGGCGAAGAAGCTGCTGCTGCTGCTGTCGGGGTTGCTGGCGTGGAGGTGAACTTGGGGTGGACTTCTGCTGTAAGACCGTCCGTGACAACTGGAATCTAGAGTAACCCTTTGTCTGTTTTCCTCTGCCGAAAGATGGGCCGGAGTTGGGCACCCCCGCGGAAGAGTGAAGCCAAAAGACAGAGGGAGGCAGGATGAGGTGGAAATGCCTGCAGGAATTTTTTTAGCGTCAGGATTTCTTTCTTGCCTTCTGCTTTCAGGTGCGGGGTGCCTTTGGGCAGCTTTTGTAGCCCTGCCTGGTAGCTTCACGCTGTACAGAGTGCGGTAGGGTACGCAGGTCGGGGGTGGGGGGTGGGGTAAGATCCAGAGTCCTGGGTCTCCCTCTTGGCTGGTAGAAACTTAAATCCTGGAGGGCACGTGGGGCTGGGAGCCGGTGGGGGGGTGGGGTGGAGGCTCAAGCATCGACCCTTCCCTTGTTCCTCCCAGGGTGGTCCCCAAACTGCTGCATCGCCTTCTCCGAGGGGCTTGTTAACAAATGCACAGCCCCAGGCCCCTCCCCAGACTCTCCATTTGAGCCAGAGATCTGTCGAGATGCCCGCTGAGCTGTCGACGAGAAAGTTTGAGAAGCCCTGAGCTAGCTCAGTGTCTCCATCCTGGTCGGTGAGGAAGTCTGGCCACTTCTCTGGCTGCTTCTTTCCTGTGTGGGAAAGAAGTTCCGGTAGCAACAGCGGCCACTGTTTCCAAACAGAACAGGGGAAGCTGGGAGAGGAGAAATCTGCTGCAGAAAACACTCGCTAACCAGCGCAGCCACGCTGGGAAGTGCAGGGAAAGGACAGGAAGTGCTACAGTTAAGTGTGGTCTCGGCTATTGATCAGACTTGCTGTTCCCGCCTGTGCCTTCCTCCCGCCTCCCGCGGCGGCGGCCCCTTGTGGCCCTGCTGCTGCTGAACGAAGCGGCACGAAGTCCTTTATCTTATGTTTAATTGGAGCTCCCACCCCCAGCCGGTTCCGGGGGCTCCCGATCAGCTAGGGGGACCCATGCCCCCGTAGAGCAAAGTAGAAAGGCCAGGCTGGGTGGAGAGGGGCAGGTTAAGGATGGTGGCAGATTCACCATGGAGGTTTTCTGCTGCCACCAAGAGAAGGACGTGGCATCTGCCGGGAGGAGAGAACTGGATTAGGAGCACCCTGGGGGAAAGCTGATGGGCTTGGGCCGGGATTTGACAAGCAGGTGGGACAAGACTGATAGTTGAGAGAGTGGCCGAGCCCAGAGACTCTGGTTCTGCCCCGCCTGCCTCGAGGGTTTCTCCAGGTGAGGTACCCTGTCTGTAAAGACTCAGAAGGCGAAAGCACCCGCCCGTGGCCAAAGTGGGTACACTGTGTGCCTGAAGTTTGCCAGCGTTTCAGTAGTTCAGAAGGCCAGAAAGGGCTGCTGGGGCTGCTGGTAGGAATCTATCTGACTGGAGGCCTCACCAGATCTCTTTCAAAGCCTTGTTTCTCGAGGTGACCCTTGGCTAAGTCATTGCCTCACGCGACCGCATCCCTGATGTGGGCTGCAGACAGCTTCTCGGTTCCAGGAAGCCGATTGCACTTTGGATATTATCGTTGGACAGAATCAGTTGAGTTTTGTGCCCCCTAAAATGGAATGAGCTCCAAAGTTAGCTGTACAGTGGGAGTTGCCTGAGTCCCGAGGGAACCTCTTGGGTGCTGTCTTGATTCAGGTTGCTATGACAAAATACCACAGATCGGGGAGCTAAAGCAACAGACATTTGTCTCCAGACAGTTCTGGAGGCTGCAAGTCCCACATCAGGGTGCTGGCAGATTTGGGGTCTGGTGAGGACCCACTTCCAGGTTTAGAGATGGTTGTCTTCTCCATGCATCCCTGGCCATAGAAGAGAAAGCAGAGATTTGATCCTTTTGTGGGGGGAGGGGGGGGGAGGGGAAGAGAGAGATAGAGGGAGGAGGACGGAGAAGGGAGTATGGGGGTGGGAGGGAGGAAAGAGAGAGAGATGTGTCTTCATTTTTTTAAAAACGTTTATTTATTTTGAGAGAGAGAGAGAGAGAGAGAGAGGAAGCACACATGAGCAGGGGCAGCGTAGAGAGAGAGGGAGAGAAGCCCAAGCAGGCTCCACTCTGTCAGTGCAGAGCCTGATGTGGGACTCAAACTCATGAACCACGAGATCACGACCTGAGCCAAAATCAAGAGTCAGACGCTTAACCGACTAAGCCACCCAGTCGCCCTTGTGTCTTCTTTTAAGGGCACTGATACCATTCACGAGGGCTCCACCCTTATGGCCTAATTACTTCCCAAAGGCCCTACCTCCAGATACCACCACCCCGGGGATTAGAGTTTCAGCAAACAGATTTTGGGGGGGACACAAACATTGAGGGCGAAAGCAAGCGCTTTTCCTCCGCCATCATTCCTCGGTATCTCCAGCATGGCCCCTGCGGTCCTTTACTGCTTTCTCTGTGGGACTTACTTGCAGGCTTTCGCTAAGGTGAGCTGAAGGCAGGAACCTTCCGGGGCCCTCCAGGGAGCTGCCAGTTGTCCAGGGAGTCATGCCATCCCTTTCTGCTGGGGCAGTGGGATGGAGCGCCCAGTCGTTACAGGGTGAGCAGACATGGCTGGCATATTTATCGGGTGAGTATGGGTACGTGTTACATCTGGGTCGGTGGAGTCTGGGCCACTCTCTCCCCATAGGCCCTCTGCCCCCATCCCCCTGTTTCTTTCCACCATCTGTGGCCTGTATTTTCTGTGGCTGTATCTTTGGTTGCCTAGGACCTACTTCAGCCTGAAATCTGATTGGCTGTTCGTGCCAGATGGATTGCCCAGCGTTCCTGGGTGAGCAAAGGATATTGAATAATTCCATCCTTTCCCCCTTAAGATTGATGATGAGGACTTAGGCATTGGAAACAGTGGCTCCGTGAAAACCAATTGTTCATGGACTAATGCTTGTGTTTCAGATTGGACAGGAAGGAGTCTGGGGAGGACCGGTTGGCCACAAAGAGCTGGCTTAGTCAGAACTGCTCATACACACCCATCCCGCGTCAGAAGCAGTGGCTCAGATGAACCCTGGTTCCGTTTATATTTACAGGTTCCCTTTAGCCGTTGTTTCTGGAGAGCAGTTGTGTGCTGTTTGTGTCGCCAGACGTGGAAACGTATCTGGATTTTGTAGCGTGAAAGCCAAGAGTGCAAAGTTCTGCGGCCCTGAGTAGACTAGATTTAGCAGAAACTTCTGTGTTCTGGATGTTTTCCACTGTGGAAATATGGCATCCATTAATCCTATGAGGCAGGCACTTCCAGCCCCGTTTTAGAGGTGAGGAAACTGAGGCCTCTGGATGGCTTACAGCAAGGGCTCAGCACACATTTTCCATAAAGGGCTGGGTAGTAAGTATTTTAGACTTTGCAGGCCATATGGTCTTGGTTGCAAGAACTCAGCTCTGCTGTTCAAGTGTTAAAGCAGTCCTAGACAATTAGTAAAACCAGTGTTCCAGTAAAGCTTTACTTACAAAAACAGGCGGTGGGTTGTAGCGGGCCGACCCCCTGGTCACACAGCTGGCCAGGACAGCGCTGGGATCCGTGCCCCCTACCTTCACGACTGTTTATGAGCACAGGGGTTCTCAGGTCTTTGGCCTGGGCCACATGCTTTGTCTCTCTGTGCTCTCTGCAAGCTGTTGCATGGGCTTAAATACTATCACGTACTGAGAACCCCCTGGCTGATGCCCTTCCCCTTTCTCTGAGCACCCTGCTTGCCCAGCTGCTCACTTCGTATCTCTCAGGTTTCTGATGGAGGGCCCAGGCTTAATGTGTCCCAAACTAAACCGATGGCCTTCCTTCTCTCAAACACAAAAAAATCTATATACAAACCAACCCAGTCCCAGCCCAGCTCCCCATATCAGCACGTGGCACCCCATCCAGCCAGCTGCTGCACCCAGAAAGTCTGGTTTCCTCCTCTTCCCGCTCCTTCCTTCTTCCTTAAACAGACCGATCAGGGCCCTTCCCCCTGTCTGCTTCCCACTGGTTTCCACCTGAAGTCCCACCTTCCCTGTGGGGGCCTGCGGGTCTGGCCTCCCGCTTCCCCTTGCCAGCTGTTCTCCGGCCACACTGGTCACCTGTCAGCTCTTTGAACGTGCAATGCTCAAGTGCCTCAGAGCCTTTGCACGTGCTATGGGTCGTCCAGAAGGCATTCCGCACCGTGCCAGCCTGACAGACCCATCTCCAGCTTCAAATCTTGACAGCTTTTCCTGCTGTTACTCTCCAGTGCTGTCCAATAGAACCTTCTGGGATGATGGAAAGTTCTGTCATCTGCACTTCCCAGTATGATAGCCACCTAGCCTGTGGCTGTTGAGCACTTGAAGTGTGGATAGTGCATGCAAGCAATTGCATTTTATTTTATTTTGAATCTATTGTTGTTTAAGCTTATTTATTTATTTTGGGGAGGAGGGGCAGAGAGAGGGAGAGAGAGAGAGAGAGAGAGAGAGAGAGAAACCCAAGCAGGCTCCGTGCTGTCAGCACAGAGCTCGACGTGCGGCCTGATCTCATGAACTGTGAGATCATAACCCGAGCTGAAATCAGAAGTCAGATAATTAACCGACTGCCCCACCCAGGCACCCCCAAGAAATTGAATGCTATTTATTTATTTATTTATTTATTTATTTATTTTTAATTTTTTTAATGTTTATTTTTGAGACAGAAAATGCCCTGGGCTGTGCAGAGAGGAAGGCTATATTCCTACTGCCACGCTTTTTCCAAAGTCCTTGCTGGCTCCTTTCCTTGTACCGCGTCTCCCCGGACATAGTCCAGCTCATCAGGTCCCCACTGCGTTCCGTTCTTTGCATCTTGGACCTAGATAGGCTTGGAGAGGGCGTGCTTAACGGATCTGGGAAGGCCCCTGGTGTCCCCAGCAGCAAGGTTGGTCTCTGCTCTTCAGGCTTCAGAGAGAGAGACAGAGCACCAGTGGGGTAGGGTAGAGAGACAGGGAGACACAGAATCCGAAGCAGGCTCTATGCGCTGTCAGCACAGAGTCTGACGCAGGGCTCGAACTCACAAGCTGTGAGATCACGACGTGAGCCGAAGCCGGACATTCAACCGCCTGAGCCACCCAGGGGCCCCAAGAAATTGAATTTTGGATTTTAATTAAAATAGTCACGCATGGCAAGAGGCGATTGTATTGAACACCGCAGCTCTGTATCATTCTGTTGTATGAGTTCTTCATAATACTCTGCAAAATATATAGTTATTGATTTGTCTCTTGTTTTTATTTAAAAACTTTTTTTAACGTTTATTTTTGAAAGAGAGGCAGAGCGTGAGTGGGGGAGGGGCAGAGAGAGAGAGAGGGAGACACAGAATCTGAAGCAGGTTCTAGGCTCCGAGCTGTCAGCACAGAGCCTGATGCAGGGCTCACTCTCATGAACCGTGAGATTATGACCTGAGCCGAAACCAAAACTTGGACACCTAGCCGACTGAGCCACCCAGGTTACCCTGATTGATCTCTTTGAACTGTTCTCATCAGAATGGAAGCAACCTGAGGGCCTTGTATTTATTGTGCTTGTCCCCAGTATCTAGCACAGTGCTGAGCACGTAGTACGCACTCAGTAAACAGCTTGTTGAATGAATAAATGCATGAAGAAATGGATAGTCTTACTGGCAGAAACAATCCTAGGCACACGTCTGCTCCACACTGAGCTGTGCTCAGGGGCCCTGCAGCCGGGGACTTGGAGGGGCAGGAGAGGCTTGGCTCGACCTCGGGTGTTAAGGTTCTGCGGGCCCCACGTGAGGACGGGACCCACTGCCACGAGGACGGCCGGTTCAGTGCTCTGCCTGCCTGTCTCCCCTACGTGACTCTGCCTCGATGCCCTTGCCCAGAGCATCCCAAGCAAGTACACTGCAGGCTGCAGCGGATGGCAGGTCACCCAGTGACAGGTCACGGCCCTGCTGTCTCCCCCTCTCTCCTCCTGGATGGTTTGCTCTTCTTAGAGGACTGTGCACTCAGCCCTCTCCGTTCTGCCGTGTCTTTTGGCCGTCGCTTAGCTGGTGTCTCTTGCCTGCCTTCCTCTCCATCCACCTGAGGATGCTGCTCCTCCTGGAGCGGGGAGGGGGACAGGGCGGCTGCTGCCCGAGCTGCAGAGGCTTACGAGGAGGCTGGGGGGATGGCAGCGCATTACCTTTGCTTCTGCCTTCTTCGCCCTTGCAAAGGGGAGCAGCTGCCGGGGCCAGGAAGGTGCATGCCCCCACCCCCGGCCCCGCCACTGTGAAGTGAAGAACATTTTGGGCCGGTGGGCTTCTCAGAGCTCTTTTTGCACCTGCCAGCGCTCCTTACTTAGAACGGTTGTTTCTGGGTTGGCCGCTTCCATGGTTTACTCTGCTTTGTCCTTAAATGGAAGCAGCAGCAGCCTCTGGCTCTGGGCAGAGCATTGGGAGCTGGAGGTGGGAGCAGGGGTGGGGGATAGGGGTAGGGGTGGGAGCTGGGGGTGGGAGCTGGGGGTAGGGAGGTAGAGGTGGGAGCTGGGGGTGGGGGCAGGGGTGGGGGGTAGGGGTAGGGGTGGGAGCTGGGGGTAGGGAGGTAGAGGTGGGAGCTGGGGATGGGGGCAGGGGTGGGGGCAGGAGTAGGGGCAGAGGTGGGGAGGCCCCATCCTCAGTTTGCTCTGTGTCCTTGTGCGGCTGACGCTGATGACTCAGGCCAACTGTTGGGTCCAGTTTGCCGACGACTCAGGCCAACTGTTGGGTCCAGTTTGCCGTGGGCATCTGGGCTTCACTTCAGGGTGTTTGTGGAGATTCAGAGTCTGAGAACTTTACAGCTGAACCATTAGGGCCTGAGAAGTCACAGGGGGCTTATTCTTAATGCAACCTTGTTTCAAATTCCACAAGCACATCATTGGTGAAACACCACTCAGGCCTTTCCTGCTGGTCTTTTTTTTTTTTTTTTTTTTTTTGATAGAGAGATTGAGTGCCAGTGTGTGCACCTGCCGGGGAGGGGCAGAGAGAGAGAGAGAAATGGTGCCTGACTCGGGGCTCGATCTCCCCAACTGTGAGATCATGACCTGAGCTGAAATTAAGAGTCGGATGCTTACCTGACTGAGCCATCCGGGGCCTGCTGGTCTTTATTGAGCATGACTCAGGTAGTCAAAAATTTTAATCTCTTCCTATTAACTTCCAATTTGCTAAAAAAATATACATTTATTTTTATTATTATTTTTAATGTTTGTTTATTTTTGAGAGCGAGAGAGAGCGTGAGGGAGGGAGGGGCACAGAGAGGGGGAGACACAGAATCTGAAGCAGGCTCCAGGCTCAGAGCTGTCCGCACAGAGCCCACAGTTAGCGTGTGTCTTTGCGCTAAACTGTCATTTTTCTTTTTTTGGTTTTCCGATTCCTTCCCTCTCCTCAGGGAGGTTCTAAAGATAAGTTTGCAAGAAAGGTGGCTGTTTATTTGCTCTGTTCATCCTGAGTGAGCAGTGGCTGCAGATACGGCATTTGTCGAGGCTGAAGCTTGACACTTGTTAAAGCTAGGGCTGCTCTCTGTCTGGGCTGGGGGAGAAAGTCCAGCGGAAGAGAGTGTCACAGTGAGACTTGCCACCCTGTGTGTGGCGGCTCGCCGTGTCTCCTGGAGCTCTCCCGTGCAAGCACCATCTTTAATGGGGATCAGGTCTGGGTCTCTGGACCTTCAGGAACAGTCTGATCAAAGGGGCTCCAGCTTCTGAGTTACTCCTCTTTGCCATTCACCAGGGCCCTGGTGGAAGTTGCTGGTGGCTAATTGTTCTACTTTGGAGGGACATGCCTGGCGTGCCCTGTGAGTATTTTCCAGGAAGAAGGCGGAGAGGCTGGCCTGGCTTTAGGGAAAACATCTGTAGACTTGTAGGTCATGCGTGGGATTTCCTGGCCCAGCCTGGTTCGGAAGTGGGTCCTGTGACTTGTTCATTTCCCTTAATGCTCGAGGGGAGAAAGAGTGGCCCCAAGACACTGAAGGGCAGGGCTGCGGGGAAGAGGCCATCACAGCATCAGTGTCCGAGGGACTCTGCTCTTGGGGAAGAAGGAGGAGGGGCCGGAGTGCAGAGTGTGTGTGAGGCAGCGGGGCGGGAGCATAATGCCAGCCCGGCCCCCGGGGCACTACAGCCCGAGTCTAGTGGGCAACGAGTTTCGATTCCTCCTAAACCAGTGACTGGCAAAGTCTCTAAGTCTAAGCGGAAGGTTTTATGACCAGGAACACAGGGTCTGAGGGGCTGTCCCTGGGCAGAGGTGCACCCAGAACGTTCCTTCCTCAGAAGGGCTCTGCCTGTGGACTTAGCCGGGTACCTTGGGTAGAAGGCACAAAAACCATGTGAAGTAACTTAAAGACGAGAGAATGTATGTGTCCTATGACTGACAGGTAGGGTTCTTCCAGCAGTGATTATCAAGATGGCTTTGGAAAAAAGGACCCCTCTCCCCCACAAAAACAAACAAACAAACAAGCAAAACTGAGAAAAACCCCAGAACAACCTAGAGCAATAGAGTTGGTGGCCTTTAGAATCACTTTCTTTGAGGGGCGCCTGGGTGGCTCAGTCGGTTGAGCGTCCGACTTCGGCTCAGGTCATGATCTCGCGGTCTGTGAGTTCGAGCCCCGCGTCGGGCTCTGTGCTGCCAGCTCAGAGCCTGGGGCCTACTTTGGATTCTGTGTCCCCCTCTCTCTTTGCCCCTCCCCCGCGTGTGCTCTGTCTCTCTCTCTCTCTCTCTCTCTGTCAAAAATAAAATAAACATTAAAAAAAAAAGAAAAAAAAAGGATCACTTTCTTTGATGTACAACAGGGGACCTACACCTGGGGCTGCCTCGGGCTCCCTCTCTGACCCGAGGCTGCAGCTGCTGGGGGACCTGAGTGCCACGGCCTCTGGGACTGTCTGCACGGACCTAGAGCCACATCGGGGAGGCAAGGAACCTCGGGAGCACTGGGGTGCTTGGCTGGCCTCTGGACTGGTCTTGAACAGCTCAGCTCGTGTCTCCTGCCCTCACTGGCGAGCCTGCTCCTGGGACAACTCTTAGGTGTTTTGACACCCATAGGGAATATCTTTAGTTACCAGACTGGAGATACGTGACCTGAAGCAGAGGGAAGGGGAAGGGGAAGGGGCAGGAGGAGGGCCTTCAGGCCTGGCTGGAAGCTTCCGGCAGTGTTCTCCCAGGATTTTTGCTGTTGATGGTATCTGATGCTAGACAGAAGTGGAGTCAGTGGGAAAGGGCTCCAGGTAAGAAAGGACAAGGCGTACCTTGGTGGCAGATGGTACCTGGAGGTGCTGTCTATGAGGATGAGGGAAAGCAGGGCTTGAGAAGTGGAGAGGTGTTTGTTCCTGATGTCTGTCACGTCCAGTTCTAGTGACAGATGAGAGAAGGGTGTGTTGGCGCCCACCCCTCTCTGGGGGGTAGCTCTTAGCACCCAGTCTAACTGCACGGTCCTGGGGCTGCCCCCAGACTCCAGAGTCACGGCGAGGTCGAGCCAGGGCCCTGTGGTCACCAGCCACCTGCTCCCATGCACAGGACAGCGGGCAGGGGGCTGAGCGGAGGCTGTAGCCAGCAGTGTTCTTCTGGCCACTTTCTCCCTCCCTCATGTAGGCCCTGAGCCCCGGCCCTTCACGTGACCTTGGTGGACCAGAGGAGGGTTCTTTCTCCTTACTGGAAGACCGTGTGACTGTGGGTCCCTGTCTGTGACCAGCATATCGTACATGGACCAGAGAGCTGGGTGGCATTGGACTGAGGGGGTGCCTGATGAACTGACCTACTGCTCCCAAGAAAAAGCGGGGAGAACCTGCGCGGGTCACCACCAGCCAGCCCAGCTCCACTGTTGGGAACAGTACAAAGTTCGACAAATTCCACCTTTAGAAAGCTCATGGACCACAGCACTGGCTCAGTGCAAAGCTGTCCTGGGTTCCTGGGCGTGTGGCATTGCGGGTCCACGCAGTGCCCTTGGAGGCTCAGTTACGACATCTGTGAAATGGGGCCGATACCCCATCCCCCTCTCTGTTGCTGACAGAGTCTACGGATAAAAAAGAATGCATGCTCATGCTGGGGACTCTGGAGAAGAAATGACAAATAAGATGTTTGAGTACTGTGCCTGTGGCTTTTAGTTTTAGTTTTAGTTTTTTAAATATAGCATCGTTCCTAGTGAAGTCTGCTGAAGAAACCCTGAAATGTTGCCGCTTTGTGCCAAAGGATGCATTAGTGTCACTCTTCAAGGAAACCCCTTAGTGCCTGTGAAGTGGAAAAGGTGCTGAACCTCAGAAACCAGTCTGCTCAGATGGGCTTTCTCGAATAACACACTGTCCGCCCTGTGCTCACTCTCCTGGCTTTATGCTGTGCATTTCCCAATCTGTGCTTGAAGTATATATTGTATTAATTATATTACACCATATTACACCATATTACATCATATTTATTATATTTTATTATATTATATTATATTATATTATATTATATTATATTACATCGTATCATATTATACAGTGCTATACTATGTTGTGTTATATTCATAATCTCCTGAATACTGGTTTTCTCCAACCTCTCCAAATGTAACCATCTCTTCTAAAGCTCAGGGCTTGGGGCGTCTGGGTGGCTCAGTCGGTTAAGCGGCCGACTTTGGCTCAGGTCACGATCTCGCGGTCCATGAGTTCGAGCCCCATGTCCAGCTCTGTGCTGACAGCTCAGAGCCTGGAGCCTGTTTCAGATTCTGTGTCTCCCTCTCTCTCTGACCTTCCCCCATTCATGCTCTGTCTCTCTCTCTCAAAAATGGATAAACGTTAAAAAAATTTTTTTTTAATAAAAAAAATAATAAAAGTCAGGGATTAAATTAATCCTGGCATGGTGTGTGAAAGGGAACCAGGGGTATGGGGGTGATTGGGTACAGGCTTTCCTGGAGATGGTATAAATTGCCCAACTCTCAGGGGCCCTGGGAAGTATTTCCCTCATACTCAGATGTAATATTTCACTGGTAAACGTTCAGCGGGGATAAAATAATGGAGGGCTGCATGGAGGAGGGGACACTTCCACCGAGCCTTTCTGAGCAGGTCTCTGCTGGGCAGGAAGAAGCAGCGAGAGAAAGTGCAGAAGAGCTGGAAAGGTCTGCTGGGGGACTGGTGGAGGGCAGGGTGTGGGGTTTGGCTTGAGTGCACAGAGCAAGAGCGGGAGGCGGGATCAGAGGAAAACGTCAGGGGCCAAGTCGTGGAAGGCCTCACGAGGCGCTGAGGAATTCGGACAGCCTCTGAAGGAGTTAAGAGGGGCGTCACGTGACCAGATTTGGGTTTAGGTTCGAGGAGAAAAGGAGAAAACAGCCCACCTTTGTTTCTTCATCTTGGTCTGTGTCACACAAGTGACTAGAATTCGGGAGTTTCCAGATTTGTTACTTAAGACACTGGGTGGCCTCTGTATGGGTCCTTCTTTATAGAATTAAAAGCCAGCCTTCGGGGGCGCCTGGGGGGCTCTGTCGGTTGAGTGTCCGACTTCGGCTCAGGTCATGATCTCACGGTCCGTGAGTTCGAGCCCCGCATCGGGCTCTGTGCTGGCAGCTCGGAGCCTGGAGCCTGCTTCGGATTCTGTGTCTCTCTCTTTCTGACCCTCCCCTGTTTATGCTCTGTCTCTCCCTGTCTCAAAAATAAATAAATGTTAAAAAAAAAAAAAATTAAAAAAAAAAAAGCCTGCCTTCTTCAGGATTGTTTGGACACTGGCTTTCTGAAATTCTCCCCCGAGGCCCTTCCTCGTTAATAAAGAATTCCCAAGTCTTATGCCCCCATGTGGGTGGTTTGGTGCCTCAGAGGCTGCCCACCAGGGGGGTTGTTTGCAAGAAGCGGGGGCCGTTCTTGAGGGGACAAGAGGACATGTGCCCAGTGGGGGCCGTTCTTGAGGGGACAAGAGGACATGTGCCCAGTGGGGGCCGTTCTTGAGGGGACAAGAGGACATGTGCCCAGTGCCTGTAATTCTTTCTAAGTGGAATATACAGTCATTTGAGTTGCATCTCCTTGTACGTGTAGACAGACACAAGTTTTTTGTTTTTTGTGTTTTTCACCTCTTTCCTGGATAATGTACGGCCTCGTAGCTTGCCATGCAGATTAGGGCCGCCGAAAGGGCAGGTCTGACCCTAGGAAGCCAGAATGTGTGTGCAGGTAGGCAGAGCCGGTTAGCTAACAAGGAAGGCAGTAGGAACCTAAGGATTTTGTTTTTGAAATTTTATTATTATAGTTTTCATATTTATTTTTGAGAGAAAGAGACAGAGCACGAGTAGGGGAGGGGCAGAGAGAGAGAGGGAGACACAGAATCTGAAGCAGGCTCCAGGCTCTGAGCTATCAGCACAGAGCCTGATGTGGGGCTTGAACTCACGAACCGTGAGATCATGACCTGGGCCGAAGTCGGACGCTCAACCGACTGAGCCACCCAGGCACCCCCCCTTTTTTTAATGTTTGTTTATTTTTGAGAATGGGGGAGGGGCAGAGAGCGATGGAGACAGAGGATCCGAAATGGGCTCTGCACTGACAGCAGAGAGAGCCTGATGCGGGGCTCGAACTCACGAACCGTGAGGTCATGACCTGAGTGGAAGTTGGAATCTCAGTGGACTGAGCCACCCAGGCACCCCAGGAACCTAAGGATTTTGGAAAGAGCAGCGTGTCGGGAGGCTGAAAGCGAGAGAAAGGCAACCCCCAGAGGAAGATGCAGCTGTAGGAGGTGATGAGGGGTCTGTGCCCGGGACCCTCCGAAACTAGAAAGGGACGGGAGGCTCCCCACTGACGTTTTCTAAGCAGAGAGGACAATGAAATGGGGAAATGGCTTGATCTGTCAACGTGGCCTGCGACAAATAAAGGAAGAGATAAACCCCTAATTATCTAAGTCAGCTTTCATTAAGATGCCAACTGGAGCCAGAAGCATGACTTTTAAAATCGTAGGAACCTTGAGATAAGGGAAAACTTTGAGCCTTTGATGCAAGAGATGTGAGAAAACAAAGCACAAAGCGGCCCTTGTCCTAAAAAGAAGAGAGAGAGAGAAGTCTGGTGCTGGTTTAGAAGTCAGAGGGCTTGAAAGGCCTGAGGAATAGAAATAGGCAGGTGCCATTGTCCGATTTCTACCTCATTCTGTTCCTTTTATCATCAAATTGAGTAGTATAGTGGCAGGAAGGTCAGCTCTGAGGGTCTGTTTTAAGTCAATTGGGTTATTGTCACCAAACCCTTAACCTTGAGGCAGTTTGCCTGTTTGATGTGGGAAATTGGATCCATTCGATGGAGCGTCGTCATATGTAATTGGAATCTGAGGTTCCTTATCAGCCTTGTCATATTTAAACCACTGATTAGGGCTCTGATACTTTCGTTATTGAATCAGCCAGTGTAAGAGACGACTCTTGGAGTCCAGAAGAACAATCTTCTTGCTTGCATCCATAGTACTGACAGTAAAAAAGTAAATGCTTATTATTTTAGCCAAAACTTTTTGAAAGCACACTTGGGATCTCAGCTTTCTCCTTAACCTTCCACGTGTGTCTCGAGTCTGACCGCTCCTCACCTTGACTGCCGCTGCTGGTCTAGTGCACGGTCCCGCCTTCTGTCTCTGGACTCCTGTCCCCTCGATGATCAGATGGGCTCTGCCCCAGTCCCCCACTGCTGCCCTAATGCTGTTGTCAGAGCAGTCATGGTGGCCTTTGAAGACCATACATCTGGGGGAGTCCTTCCCCCTTTGAAGCCCTCTGCTGGCTTTCCAGTTCCTCGTGGCAGACTTCCTCCTCCTGGGTCTCTCCTCCTCCTGGGGGCCATAACTAAGGCTGCCTCTTGCACCTGGTAAGCTCCTTCCCACCTCAGGGCCCTTCATCCTGTGGTTCCCTCTGCCTGGAACCTTCTTTCTCCAGCTCTGTGATTACTGGCTCCTCCTTCCTTCTTCATGCCCGTCTTCCTTTGACGGAATGCAAGAGAGAGAAACTCTAGGTGCACCCCGGAGCCCAGAACAAACTAAGTCAGCACACCATCTACTTTGCTGATTAGAATTTCTGCCAAAGTGGCTGTGAATTAATTCGGTAAATACTCGAGTGAAATTTATTGCTTGATTTTACAATTCCTCGCCCACAGCCTTTTTAGCAGCGTGTGTGTGTGTGTGTGTGTGTGTGTGTGTGTGTGTGTGTGAAGGAGAGGGGGGTGTTGGGTGTGTAGGAGGAGCAAGAAAATCATAATCTTTTCTCCTTGCTCATGAATCATTGGTATAGCTGTCTCCTGACTACAGGGGGCTTTAAAGAAAGTAGGGCTATGCTTTATGTTTCTCTGGTTCTGTTCGGGTGAAAGGTACAATAATCTTTTAACACATTAAGGACTGGAGAGAGTGAACGCTTTCTAGATGCCTGGCATTGTGTGAGTACAGAGTCACTTCTCATAGCAACCTCGTGTGGCCGGTGGTACTCCCACTGGATAGAGGAGGAGCTGGGCCCATGGTCAAGGTTGTGTGAAGGAACCTGTCCGAAGTTGCCCCCCTCACAAGTGGCAGAGCATGAGGTTTTGGAGCCAGATCTGTAAATGCTCATTTTTATATTTTGTAAATATTGTGCTGTCTTCTACAAAATTAACGGATTCAGATAATTTAGATATTATGTATGAAGAGCATGCTCAACTTCAGACTTTGTTCAGAATTTCTTTAATAGCATGTCAAAGACTGAGCATTGTTGCTGCGTTACATATGAGAGAATGGCGTGAAAAATATCCTGATGCAGGCAATGCCTCAGGAATGCATGTTTGCAAGGCGTTGAACAATACTTCTCTGCAACTGGCATGCTATTTACAAGCCATTCTTTTCCTTTTGGTTCTGTAAAGCGATTGGAAGGAAGGGACAAAAGATTTAAGTGCTCCTTCTTTATTGTACAAAAGCACTGTTTGCAGACATTGGTAGAAAAAGGGTTTTTAAAACTTTCTAAACGTTGGGCTTTACTAAAGTACTACAGCCATCCCAAGGCCAGGTTCGTACGTTTTGTTTCTAGTTGCAACATCGTGGTTGAGACTCAGGGTGGACTGCACATTGCCATTTATTTAGCAGAGCCGGGGAACAATTTTTAGGGGAGAGTTTGTCTTTGTGATTCGCGGAGAGAGGCTGTGGGGGGTATCGGTTGAATATCACCTCCAGGCAGGACCCAGAGAATTACTGATTTGTAGGTAAATGAAATCTAACAATAACTAAACCCTCTCTGGGTTTAGTTCTCTTAGTTAGCAAAGCTTCAGGGTCTCCGGAGGCTGGCTCAAAGTCAGCGGTCTCAGCAGGAGGGTGTGATGCTGTGATGTATAATCCCAGCTGCTTGGATCTCACGAGGAGCTCACAAGGCTTTCTGGGCTGCTCAGGGCTTAACAAAGTGGTTGAAATCTACCCGTATGGTGCGTACAGCTGATCCTAGAACAACACGGGTTTGTGCTGCGTGGCCCCATATACATGTGGTGGTGGTTGTTGTTGTTGTTGTTGTTGTTTGATGCAGTTTGGTGCTATAAACGTATCTTCTCTTCTTTATGATTTACTTAATATTTTCTTTCCTTTGGTTTACTTTCCTGTAAGAATATGGTATGTAATACATACAACATACAAAACATGTGATAACCAGCTGTTTATGTTACCAGCAAACCTCCTGGTCAACAGTAGGCTATTAGTGGTCAAGTTTTTGGAGAGTCAAAAGTTATACTTGGATTTTGATTGCATGTGGGGGTCAGTGCCCCTAACCCCAGCATTGTTCATTGGGTCAACTGTATGTATTTGTTAAAAGCAACCTTGATGTCACTCAGTAATGAATTTACGCTGAAACATTAGGAAGAGAGGACTCTAGGGATGTTAATGTCCAATGCAGCAAAAGCCCTCAAATCCTTTCTCCATTGCTATTATTATTTTTTTTTTTAAAGAAGCATCATGCTTTTTTTTCTAAGTTTTTTTTTTGTTTTGTTTTTTGGGGTTTTTGTTTTTTTTTTTTTTTTTTTTTTTGCAGGGGGTGGGTGGGGAGAAGTAGGAGAGAGGCAGGGAGAGAAGGCAAGAGGGAATCCCAAGCAGGCTCTGCACTGTCCGTTCAGAGCCTGATGTGGGGCTGAAACCCATGAACTGCAAGATCATGAGCTGAGCCAAAAACAACAGATACTTAACCGACTGAGCCACCCAGGCACCCGTCCATTGCTATGGTTAATAATAGCTTGCAAGGCTTTAAAAGACCACTCTAAAGGCAAAATTTTAAATGATGAATTACAAAGTCAAAACACATAAGCTTTAATTATTGATAGAAAGGGCACGATTCAGATAAGCAGGACAGCCTCCAAATATGCTTTTCCTCCTTTTGACTAGAAACGGGGAGGGAAACGGGGAAGTAAGAGGTGGGGGCGTGTGCATGCGTGCTCACACACACACACACACACACACACACACACACACACACGGGGGGGAGGGGAGGGCAGAGGAGAGAGAGGCAACTCCTGAGACAGAGACTCCAGAGCAGATGGAGGTCCAGCCGGATTCAGAGTCTGAGACAGAGGCACACAGAGATAGACACGGAGACAGACAGAGACTTAGGTGAGGCCGCTTTAGACGTGAAGAAGTGAGGAGCCGGGAATGCTGAGGCCGGAGCCACCCTTGCTCTGCTGAGTGGAAATCGTGGCCCCTTTGAAAGACTCTGCTTTGAGCTTAGTCAGCACTTGAGTCTCCCTTGACCCCATGATGCTATGGCCTTTGGTCCAAGATGTGAATCAGTACGGGCAGCAGCATTCAGGGGCTGATCCAACCACCCTGCAGAGGGCATGTGGCCAACCCCAGGGGTCTGGGTGGCCCACAACCTCCCCTGTTACCCAAAGTAGACTGTAGGAACTCAAACGGTTATAGTCAGGAGGGCAGGGCTGGGGCCTCTTGGATGCGCACTCGATGGCCAGATGAGGGGACAGGTTAAGGTGTGGCTGAGGAACAGGGGGGCAGGAGTGAGGAGGGCAGAGGGCAGGAGACCCAGGCTGGCCTGGCTGGCTGCTCCCATGGGGCGGTTGTGGATCTAGATGCCAAAACCCCGTTTGATCCGTCACCCTGGAGTTGAGGATGCCCTGGAAACCGATGGCACCCAAATATACTGGAGACTGAGTTGCAGACCAGCCTGCCATCCTACAGGAGCCATTGGGACGCAGAGGAAGCTGCTTCGTTTGGGACAAGGGGCACAAGACACGTGCTCTCGTCTCAGCTCTGCCCCTGCCGGGCTCTGAGCGCCTCCTTGAGTCACTGGGCCCTTTGGCTCCAGATTCTCTTCCTCAGGACCCAGAAGGATGTGAGCGTCTTGTGAGCGGGTAGCTGCTGTGTCTGACGCGGCTGCCCAGGTGCTCGGCTCGGGATAGGTGACAGACAAGTCCTGCTGAAATTGTCATAGAATGGTGTCCACACGCCTCACCTGTTGTGAGGGTCAGATGGGAGGAGGGGTGAGGAAGCTGAGGAACAAAGTGTAAAATTGGCTGGGGTGGGCAGTCCCTGGTTGAGGCGCCCCCATCCTGGTGCCCGGGTACTGCCTGGGAAACCACCCTGAAATCAGAAGGATGCTTGTGGTGTGTGGAAGGTGAGCCAGGGAGGCAGACTGGGTGCTTCTTGGGGCACCTGGGTGGCTCAGTCGGTTAAGCGTCCGACTTCGGCTCAGGTCACGATCTCGCAGTTTGTGGGTTCGAGCCCCGCATCGGGCTCTGTGCTGGCGGCTCTGAGCCTGGAGCCTGCTTCAGGTTCTGTCTCCGTCTCTCTGCCCCTCCTCCACTTGTGCTCGCTCGCGCGCGCTCTCTCTCTCTCTCTCTCAAAAATAAATTAAAATTTGTGAATGGATGCTTCTCATTGGGTGTGGGAGCACGTGAAGGGGCAGGTCCCTGGTGGGTGCGTCTGCCCTGGGCTATGCAGAGAGGAAGGCTATGTTCCCATTGCCACGCTTTTTCCAAAGTCCTTGCTGGCTCCTTTCCTTATACCACGTCTCCCTGGACATAGTCCAGCTAATCGGGCCCCCACTGCGTTCCGTTCTTTGCATCTTGGACCTAGATAGGCTTGGGAGGGCGTGCTGAAAGGATCTGGGAAGGCCCCTGGTGTCCCCAGCAGCGAGGTTGGGCTCTGCCCTCTTCAGGCCGGCATTCGCCCTTTTACCAAGGCAAACACATGCTTGTGCTGAGATACCTTTTTCTGAATCCAAAAACAACATATATGTTGCCTGTATGTGCGTATATTTCTGTCTCTACATAGGTATATATGTGTTCTGGAAGTGGGCCTATGTGTTTATGTATATTTCTTTGTGTTTATACATGATTATGATGTCCCAGGTCACCTCCTACTATATGCAATTCCTTAATTTGCTGTTTTTCCTACTTATTACTTGGAGCTCTCCTGACGGTACATGTGAACCCACCGTGCCCGCGTCATCAGTATGCGGTGCTGAGGGAGGGGCTGTTACCTGCCAGGTGCTGGGGAAACCCTAGGGGCTGACCAGACATGACAGTTCCTTCCGAGTACTTGCATCTTGTTTCATGGTTTTTCTATGTCATGGATCACTCAGTCTTGATAGATGCTGTCTGTGCACCTATCTTCTCTGCCCCTCTGACTTGCTTTGGTTTCAGAAACTAGGTACCAAACCTTCTTTGTCAGTTAAGGCTGATAGAACAAAAGTGCCATATGGGGCGCCTGGGTGGCTCAGTCGGTGAAGCCCCCGACTTCGGCTCAGGTCGTGATCTCGTGGTTCGTGGGTTCGAGCCCCGCGTCGGGCTCTGTGCTGACAGCTCAGAGCCTGGAGCCTGCTTCGGATTCTGTGTCTCCCTCTCTCTCTTCACCTCCCTTGCTCATTCTCTGTCTCTCAAAAATAAATAGAAAGGTAAAAAAAAAATTTCAAAAGTGCCACAGATGAGATGGCTTTAACGGTACCCATTTATTCCCCACAGTTCTGGAGGCTGGGAAATTCAAAATCAAGGCCCCAACAGATTTGGTGACTGGCAAGAGCCTGATTCCTTGTTCATAGATGGTGGTGTCCTTACCGTGAAGTCACATGGCCGAAGGGGACAAGGCAGTTCTCTGGGGTTTCTTTTTCTAAGAGGGCCCTACTCCTGTTCTAATCCCATTGGAAATTAGGTTTCAACGTGAATTTTGGGGACATTTACACACGCACATTGAATCATAGTGCAAACCCGTTAGGATAGTATATAAAAGAAGGAAAAGTATGTTTTTGGACAAGACCAGAAGAGCTTTCTACTGAGTACCGTACAGGATTTTCAGCGCGCTTGGTTGGACAGAGATATTTATGTGTTTACTTGGGTGCTGGTTGTGTCTCACCTGGGTGAGATACTGTTTGCTTGTTAACGGTCTGACTAGGTAGGATGGTCTGGAGTTGTTCCTAGAGAAAAGAGAAGTCCTCTTGGTGATGATCTATTGGAAGCTCCTTTTTTTTCTTTTAAGTTTATTATTTTTTGAGAGAGAGAGAGCGAACAGAGGAAGGGCAGAGAGAGAAGGCGAGAGAGGATCCCAAGCAGACCCTGCACGGTCCACACAGAGCCTGATGTGGGGTTCGAACCCACAAACCATGAGATCATGACCTGAGCCAAAATCAAGAGTCAGATGCTTAACTGACTAAGCCACCCAGGCGCCTCTCAGAGGCTCCCTCAATTCTGTGTGTTCTATTTTTTTTCTAGCTAGCCTCTATAAATATCTTATTTCCAGTTCGGTTTTTCAGAATCTGAGTTTAAAGATTCCAACTAAAGTCACCCAAGCAAAGAGTTCAGCTACAAAGATGAGATGTCAGGGATATCATTGCAGAAGGCAAGGGAATTAAAGGGTAGCCGAGTCTCCCTTCTTTCTTTATTTCTCCTGAGACTCGATTGGCATTCTGGCATCTCTCCCGGATCCGCTTACAAACAGGTGGAATCCGCAGCCTGGGGCTGCTGACTCAGCCTGGATTCACACCGCCCGCAGGAAGGCGCTCAGCCACTGGAGAGCCTCTCTTGCTGAGCGCCTGGTATCGTTGCACATAAGTCCGTTTTAAAACTAAGTGTGTGGGGATGGGATGTTCCATTGGGCACCTGTGTGTGCACCCACACACGCACAATGCCGCACCGAGCCTCCCCCATTCTGGAAACACTCCCCTCACCCTGGAGTTTATGGGTTGTGTACACCTCGAAGGAAGGGTAGAGTCCAGATCGGCGTGACTTTCAGAGTCCCTGCGTCCTCCGGGACCCACTTCTGTCCACAGACGGTCTGGCAGGACGGCCCTCCCACGTCGTGTGTAAGCTCCAGCTTCCCCTCCATGCCCAAATCGGTAGCTGTGATGAAATAAAAGAGAAGACTTAGTTTGCTAGCAAATTACACTTCCCCGAGTTTCTTTCTTTCTTTTTTTTTAATGCGGGGCTCGAACCGTGGGATCGTGACCTGAGCCAAAACCAAGAATTGGACGCTTAACCGACTGAGCCACCCGGGCGCCCCCATTTCCCCAAATTTCTAATGGCGCGTGACCTAGCCGGAAGGAATTCCGTGGTAGACGTTCATTGCTTGTGGGTCTCCTGACCGCCTTTCGGGGGATTCTGTCTGCCTCCCCCATCTGTTCCATGGGATCTGGGTGGGTTGTTTATTTATGTGTGCTTTTATGCCTTCACCATGCCACTTCCCTCGCCGGGGACGCTATCTAACCTCGAAACGGCCAGTGTGTTGATTGCCAATATCCCTTGAGCCCTGATGGTATCCCTAAGTAGCCAAGTGACAGCTACTTGTATCCGAAGATGGGAGCTGTCTCATAAACCCCACAGACGCTACGTGCTGGCAATCTTGGGAGAAGTGTGCTGTCGTCTGCTTTGATTTTCCCTGGAGCTTGAGCCTGGAAGAGTCTAGCAGCAGCCCGGCTTGCCAGACCCAGCGCTGTGTTCATGGAAGACGGCACCTGACTCAGTCACCCGACAGTCCAGGAGGGTGTTAGCTCTTGGTTGTGTTGAAATAATGTTCTCCCTTGACTTAAATGTTAAGGAGTGATATTGCAGAGCAAATCCCTTTTCTTTTCTTTTTTTTAATGTTTATTTTTGAGAGAGAGAGAGAGAGAGAGAGACACCCAGTGCAAGTGGGGGAGGGGCAGAGAGAGAGGGAGACACAGAATCTGAAGCAGGCTCCAGACTGAGCTGTCAGAACAGAGTCCGACGCGGCTTGAACTCAAGAAATACGAGTTCGTGACCCGAGCCGAAGCTAGATGCTTAACCAACTGAGCCACCCAGGCGCCCAAAAAATCCTTTTCTATACGTATGATAGGCACATTAAAGTGAAAGACCCTGTTCAGTCAGCCCAAAAAAATCACCAGTCAAGTTGTTTTAGGCAGGAGGGAAGTGTGTGTGTGTGTGTGTGTGTGTGTGAGAGAGAGAGAGAGAGAGAGAGAGAGAGAGAGAGAGAGAGAGAGAGAGAGTATGCACACATGTTCCTGCAAGGACCGCATTTCTTGACAAGCCTGTCTAAAGTGGAATATTTTGATGAATAGAATTTAGTGGAGAGCAATCTCACAAACATACTGTCACTCAAATCCATCAGACTCTTAGATGCAGAGATGAAGGAGGTGATCTGATCTGCCGAGAGCTCCGTTTTTGTTTCTGGAAGATCTCCCCCAGTTCAGGGATGGCCGGTGGTCTTTGGGGCTGGAGGACGTGAGCCTCCTATGGATGCAGGGCTTTGGGCCAGCACTGTTGCCTCTCCCTGGGTTTGGTCAGGGGGAGGGAGGCTGGGGGGCACTTGCACCACTCGCTCAGGTGGGCCCCCCCCTCCAGAACCTGAGAGGGTGGGGCTTATGTCACAGGAAGCCCCCCCCTCTAGAGTGCTGGTGCTGGGACCATTCACTCTTGCTGGGTGGTCACAAAATCCTCTATCCCCAGGCTCACTTTCACAAGAATTCTGAGAAATTGCTATAGAAATAGGTAACTTTCTAGAAGGAGAACTTTCCTTTAGCAATGTTTAAGAATGAACTGTTTCTTGGACGCCTGGGTGGCTCAGTTGGTTAAGCTTCTGACTCTGGGTCAGGTCATGATCTGGCGGTTCATGGGTTTGAGCCCCACGTCGGGCTCTGTGCTGACAGCTCGGAGCCTGGAGCCTGCTTTGGATTCTGTGTCTCTGTCTCTCTTTTTGCCCCAACCCCACTCATGCTCTGTCTCTTTCAAAAATAAATAAACATTAAAAAAAAATTTTTTTTAAAAGAACAAACTGTTTCTTGATAATCAGATAACATGTAAGTATAGGTAACTTTAGATTTCCAGGTGGGGGGCGGGCACTGAGGTTAGGAGGGAGGCTCTTACTGACGAAAAGCAAGCTGGTTCTAATGAATATTGTGTCGTGTCCTTGCTGGAAAGGGCTGGTTACTTTGGGAAGTCACTGCAGCTCTCCTGGCCTCAGTTTCCTTGCCTGTTTATTTTATTTTATTTTTTGAAGTTTATTTATTTATTTTTCAGAGAGCATGCGTGCAAGTAGGGGAGGGGCAGAGAGAGACAGAGAATCCCAAGCAGGCTCTGTGCTGTCGGCACAGACCCTGACGTGGGGCTCCAACTCTCAAACCATGAGATCATGACCTGAGCTGAAATCAAGAGTCAGACACCACACCCATGCGTCCCTCCTTGCCTGTTTCAAAGGATGTGATAAGCATGTTGGAATGGGAAATTTTCTACCGTCTTCAGGGTTGGAAGATTCAGTCTGTGGTGTTTGAGATTTATTTCCCCAAACCCTTGAATGACCTCCAGTACAACTTGAGCAAAACATAATCATTTAATAAGCTGAAAAACTACATTCATAGCACCTCTTTATTAAGAGAGACCCGTGTTTTGTTTATAAACATAGACATTCACACATACTTTTGTGTATACGTGTATGTACGTGTTATTATACTGACTTCATTTTATATCGTGCTAACCTATATTACATTAATTGGTGTGTGGGTGCTGATCTTTTACTATTTTGTTGTTATAGTTCATGGAAGTAAAACATGAAAATATTTAAAGTAAAAAGAGAGGCCAACAGGCCCTGGGGTTCTACACTTTGCCAGCTGTCCTGCTTTGGGGACAGTTTGCATAAGTCTCTGTTTTAACACAGTGTGTTATCTGTGGAGGGACTGATTCCTTCATTGCGTGGAGCACAGATTTTCGAACTGTGCTCAGTGGAACTTCAGAACTATAGAGAGATTCTCTGAAATCTGAGAAAATGTTTGAAAAAATACTTTAAAACTCTACGAACAGACACCCGGGGAACTTGACAGGTTTAGTTTCGGTGGCTAGCACAGTCTCTCTGTACTTGGGATTATATGTTTCTATCTTTCCTTCCCTTCTGTGCACACCACGCTGGGTGGCATTGGAGACCACCAGCATACTGCCTTGTGCTGATGGATTAATTTAGTTTTGTTCTTCGGTAGCTCTTCTGCCCTGTCTGCCTTATTAAAGAATACAGGGCAAGCTGTTAAAAAACAGGTGCTGTTTGTAATCACTCATCAGGTTGCATCAGGACTTTTCCTGATAATGTGCAACCAGGGGAGAAATCAGCAGACAGAGCTCATGCTGCAATTAGCATCCCCAACCCCTAGTGTCAGATTTTCAGGTTTGTCAAATAGCTTTATTGTTCCCAATGATAGACTGTGTAGTGAGAATATAGTATAAATTGAGCTTATAAAATAAACGCAACTTTTCTCTATGCATAGGATTCATTTGGAAGAATAGTTCTGCTGTTGAAAATATCTGGGAGCCACTGAGACAGGGAAGAGAACACAGATTTTATAGGCAGACGGTTCTAGATTTGAGCCCAACTCCCGTAGCTTACTAACTAGATGGCCAAGGGCAAAGTACTTTGCTTCTCATAGTAGTGCCATCTGTAAATTGGGCTTGCTCACCGCCAGGCAGGATATTTTTGAAGATTACAGAGAAATGCACAAATGGACCTAACCCGTGACCTGACACATAACAAAAAGTTCAGCATGTGATAACTATTACCAAGGTTTTCGTGCTGGGCCATATTTCATGCCTGGCCATTAAGAGCTACCTTTTACACTATGGAAAGACATTCTCTCGGTTTATTTGCATGTATTTGCATATTGACTTATATGGTGAACATAGCGTATGCATATCCTGGTAAATACATTTTCGTATAATTTAGAGACGTTTTGGCAGACTGGAGTGGCGCGTTCTTTCTGATGCATCTTTGCAGCATTAAGTTAATTTCCTTTTCTTTCATTTTGAAAGTCTGTGGAGCCTTAACCGAAGAATTTATTGTACTTTAGTTTTTTCTAGTAGAAAAAAAAAATCAAACAGCCGATGGGAACTGCTTTTATGCATTGGGGCTCCAAAGTGCTGCTTTATTTGTGTGTACAGGCTCTTTGTGGGTGGACTGCAGAAATCCCTGCTCTTGGAAATGTTTCTGAGCCCTCTGGGAAACTGAACAGGGAAAAAAGAGCTAATTAAAAAAGCTGCCATCCGCCTCCTCTAATTAACTTGCTCTCTGCTCCTGGGAGAGGGTACGGAAATGTGAAAATAACACAGGCATCACCGGAAGTGAATGCCATTCTTGTGGTGCTCCGGTCGGTCGCCCCGTGGTGTTGTGATGCAGAAATGGTTCACGGTAAACAGGCAGGGAATCACAAAGGGGCTCCATGTGCCCTCTGCCTCCCTCACTGGGCAGTGGTGAATGGGGGTTCCTTCTGAGCAGGTGTTCCGGCCATCCATCCGGGCAGCTGCAGCAGGAGAGACCTCATTGGAATTCAGCAGCTTGAGCCCAAGAGTATCCGGCCCTCCCTGTTGCTTGCCTGTGCTGTTAGGGAAGAGCAGGGGCCCTCTGCGCTCTAAAGCCGCACATCGCCGGGGCCCAGGGTTGCAGAAGCCAGGGGAAGAGCTCTCAGCCTCTCGCCCCCTGTCTCTGCTGCACTTTGGAGAAGCTCGCAGCATCCGTGACTGGCGGTGCTGCTAACGTCTTCCTGACATCTTGGGCAGATTAAGATCCCAGAGACAACGGCAAGGGAATCAGGGGTGGGCATTTAGGGGACGGAGGCCGTCCTTCAGCAGAGATGGCTTTGGCCTCCTGGCGGATGTGGCCCCTGGTGGAATGGGCCCAGTGGATGTGGACAGCAGTGAGTAGCAGTGGAGACTCCAGTCTGATGGCCCTCCAAGGAAGTTCTGGAAAGAGGCAAGTTGGCTTTGTGTGTCTTGTCAGTGTTGCCCCTGCCACATTCCGTGCTGGGGGGCAGGGTGACTTCCGGGACCCCCCAGGGTGATCCAGAGTCTTATTCCTCTTTGATATTCCCTTGTGTAACTTCCTTGTGTTTTTCATGCCCCTCAGCAGACTCTGCAAAGCTCAGGTACCTCGATCTGTCGTTGTCCAAGCGTGTATCTTCACTTCCCTACACAAAAGCGAAGGCCTTTAAATATTAATGTGTGTTTGTAAAAGGTCCGCATGGCCCCCATCCTGTGTGTGTGGAGTAAGTCTTTACTCAGGAAATTTGATAGTGTGCAGGCTTCAGCTCATTGGATCTCATCAAAAGCAGATCCCATGTTTCTGTTCATCTCTTTGGGTCCCCTGAGGGCTTTGTGGCTTTGCTGGAGGAGCCAGGGTTCTTGGGGATGGGGGAGGGTGGTCTTTGGCACTGACAAAATGAGCCACTAACGAGTTGTAAAAACATCAATGTAGATTTTTCTGAAGGAGAACTCACCAAATGGCTCTTTTTTCCTGTGCCGGCAGACGGTGGAGGGATTGGCCTGGTTCCTGGCTCTCTCTGCCCGCTGGCAAGACAGTCGTTGGGAGAGGCTGCCCTCTGCCGAGGTCACTAGTCCTCTGACCCTTGCAGAGCTCAGCAGTGTGAGCACCTCGTGCTCCGATGCTCACCTGGTCCGTCACCCTCTGATTCCACGTCTTCACCCAGATTGGCCCGCTGGGCCACTGTGTCAGCCCGGAACTTAAGTAGCTGCCCTCTTGATCATTGCCTTTCTTGTTGCAAATGAGTAAGCGGCCTTTTGGTGTATTTACAAGATCTTGAGATGGGCATCAGCCCAGGTGATGCTCTGCTTCTTGGGCGCTGGCATCCTCAGAGCAAGCTTGGGCCGGGACCGTGGACCGCTGGGCATCTTGAGCAAGGGCCTCAGGGCACGTGCCTGGCTCCACCATCTGGGGAGGCCTCATTCTTTCTGGCTTAAAATGGAGCCCCCGGGAGAAGGGGCGTGATGAAGAAGGGCCGTTTACTCTGGGTTTTCTGGAGCCCAGGGCAAGGCTTTAGTTTGTTGAGCAGCTCCCCACCCTGACCCCCGCTTACTCCCCCCCCCCCCCCCCCCCCGTTACTGGGAGGGGCATCCTCTGGGTGGAATTTTGGGCCAGTTCTCTGGGTGAGACCATCCTGCTGAGCAGTGAGGGTCATTATCATATCATTGGGGTCAGCAGGCTGTGTTTTCTGTCTCCCGCTGGCACATCCTCCAGTGAGCTAGCTAGCTTGCTTTCCTTCTTTCTTTTCTTTTCTTTTCTTTCTTTCTTTCTTTCTTTCTTTCTTTTTCTTTCTTCTTTCCTTCCTCCCTTCCTCCCTCCCTCCTTTCTTTCTTTCTTTCTTTCATCCTTCCTTCCTTCCTCCCTCCCTCCTTCCTTTTTCTTTCTTCCTTCCTTCCTTCTTCCCCCTCTTCCCTCCCTCCTTTCTTTCTTTCTCTTTCTTCCTTCCTCCCTCCTTTCTTTTTCTTTCTTTCTTTTCCTTCTTTCCTTCCTTCCTTCCTCCCTCCCTCCTTCCCTCCCTCCCTCCTTTCTTTTTCTTTCTCCCTTCCTCCTTTCTCTTTCTTTCTTTTTTCTTTCTTTCTTTTCTTCCTTCCTTCCTCCCTCCCTCCTTTTTTTCTTTCTTTCTTTCTCCCTTCCTCCCTCCTTTCTTTTTCTTTCTTTCTTTCTCCCTTCCTCCCTTCCTCCCTCCTTTTTCTTTCTTTCTTTCTTTCTTTCTTTCTTTCTTTCTTTCTTTCTATTCTTCCTTCCTCCCTCCCTCCCTCCCTCCTTTCTTTTCTCTTTCTTTCTTTCTCCCTCTCTTTTTCTTTCTTTTCTTCCTTCCTTCCTCCCTCTCTCCCTCCCTCCTTTCTTTCTTTTTCTTTCTCCCTTCCTCCCTCCTTTCTTTTTCTTTCTTTCTTTCTCTCTTTCTTTCAGTCAACAGATGTTATTCACTGCCTTTTGGCTTCAGCTCAGAAATGCTGTGAGAAACCAGATTGGCTGCCATCATGGCCTTGAAGCTCGGTAGATGAGAGAGACAATTAACACAATTAGAAGGTGAATAAATCCATAATAAGTTGTGAGAAGCTCTGGGAAGGAAGGGCAGCAGGAGAGAATGACAGGGTGGAGAAAGGCCATATGAGATTTGGTTTCGTGGAGTGGGGATCCTACAGGGTGTTGGAATCATGGCATTGAAATGCGTTCCTGGGAATATCAGTTTGAGTGAATTGGTGTCAGTGTTGACCAAAAGATTCCCCTGTGTTTGTATTTGCCACTAAGGCCAGAAATAGGAATTTTTCTTAGAGCTAAGTTTCAAAGCATATATCATTTGGGCACAAAGCTGGTGATAATGAGATTCCCTCTTGGGAATCATGAGGGGAAATGATTTTGCTCACGTCTGTCCTGGAACAGTTGAATTGGGTGAGCCTGATTCTAGCAGTCTCGGGTGGGGGGTCAAAGTCCTCACCCCCATGTGCAGTGGGGGCCGCACGTCCTCAGCAGCACTGACCCCTGGCCCCTTGGAGCAGACTCAGCCCTGGCCCCCACCTGACCTTGCGTTTCTCCTCTCTTCTCTCCATCAGGAGTTCTGACTCTGAAGAAGCATTCGAGACCCCTGAGTCGACGACTCCTGTGAAAGCCCCACCAGCCCCACCTCCGCCGCCCCCCGAAGTCACTCCAGAACCTGAGATCAGCACACAGCCTCCTGTGGAAGAACCAGGTAACCAAGGTCAGGTGCTCCCCGGGGGAGTTTGGGGGCAGCCCTGGGCTGGGGCAGCTGGAGGAGGGCACCCACTCCAGGGGGCCGTCACTGGGGCTCTTTAGACACTCCCAGCCTCTGGGGCCTCTGCTCTGGGCTGTGTTTTGTGAATGAAAACTAAGAGTGAGCAGATATAGTGGATTATATGTATGGGGGAGGCCTGTGGAGAAACCACCTGGCATCCAGAATTGGATTTGATGGGCCAAGCGGGTCTGGGAGGTTTCTGTTTGGGATTCTATCTTGGGTTCTAGTATGTGGCCCTTGGGCCCTGTAAGAACACTGGTTCTGTCTGGACAGCCCGCATGAACCTGCATTTTTATTAAAGACCATAGCCCCCATGGGCTTGGGAATAGAGATAAGCGGTAAATGGGAAAGAAGTGAAAGCCATAGATAGCCAAACCCGCTCGTGGATGGTTCGTTATTCCTCGTTAATCACAAGTTACCTGATTTCATATCACTTTCTTCCCTAGTGTGGCTTCAAACATAGACCTTTCGGTGCCTTTCAGATGTGGTGGTTCCTAGAGGTGGTGGGGGCGGGGGGGACGACAGAGCTCATTCCCCAGCCTGCCCACCTAGCTGGTGCTCTCTGCATACATTCTCCAGTTATACTGCAGGGGTGGGACCACCTCCAGCCTGAAGGTTTAACAAGACCTGGAAGGAGATGGGGACTGCCAGAAATGGCCCCACAGGCTGGTCAGGGGCCAAGTGGTGCCAGAAGTATGGCCCCCTAGCCTGGTCAGTGGGCCAAGTGGTCCCAGAACCGATTCTACAGGCCGGTCAGGAGTCAGGTGGTTCCAGAAATGGCCCAGCAGGCTGGTCAGGGGGCCAGGTGGTACCGTCCCGAAACCTGGACTACCTATCTGCTTTGGGCCCTGTAGTTTAGACGGCCTCACTCTGGCTTTCCTCCAGCCACAGCCCTTGCTATGTGGTGGGGCTGCCTGGCCAACCTCCCCTTACACCACATTGTGGATACCTGGGGGCAGCCACTTCCTGGGCCCGCCTAGTCCCCTTCTCATGGCCCATCTTCCCAGGGCTGACTGTACCCATGTTTGTACCTCTCCGCCAAGGAGGAACCAAGGATGGGCCTGGGGCCTACAGGTGGGATGTCCACGTATCTGTGCTCAAGGCCACCCCAGGTGAGGGATGGGGCTTGGGTGAGTGGAGAAGGAACAGGCTGATGGCCGGGCCTCCGTTCATACTCTTGCCCTGGCCAGGAACCAGGTGAACTGTAAAATAAAATGACATTTTGATCTTGATGTTGGTTTTACAAAGAAATGGGTAGAGTTCTTTATACCTGCCTGGGTTCAAACAGACCCTTACTTTGGAAAGGGTTGACACTCCAGGGCTGATCCACAAGCAAATACACTCCCTTGCCCTGGGGGGAAAGGGTTAGGACCATTTTTAGGGAGGGCAGATGTCTTTGCTGCTGTCTGGCAAGTGCAGTTTTCAGATTCTCCCATCTTGGACACCTCATCAGTTAGTAGTGTCTGATTCTGTATGGCCAGTTCTAGGTGCTGGACCCGAAGAGGGGAATTCTTGTAATTTATTTGATTTTGAGGTGGAGAAGGAGCCAGGCCTGCTGAGTCTTAAGCATTACCATTTTTTCTTTCATACTGGAAAGCATATAATAATTCTCTTCCTATAATATTGTAAAAACTAATCATGGATGACAAATAGATTATAATTCCTAGGTCAAACGTGTGCATAGGAATAAACGATTCTTTTTTTGTGTGGGTACAAGTCATGCCCATAATGTGTGGGGCACTTTAGGAAAGAATTTGGCAGAAGATGATGGTGTAGTGCAGTGCACAGACCATCCCCACGCACCAGGGAGTGACCAGGGAAGGCCATTGCTGAGAGCAACTGTGCACCTTCCAGAATTTCCAGCCATGTAACCTTGCTGCGTCTGGGGATGGTTTGCTGCTTCTTTTCTTTCTGTGGCCTGCCCTTGTTCCTGCTGCCTGGCTTGCTTTTCAACAAAGCAAAGAACAGTCTGCATCCTTAAAAACAAACTCACACACACAGCACCCGCCTCTTTCTGAGACGCCAGTTTCTGAAAGAATGAACATTGTAGGGGATTAAGAGATAACCCCCACCCGGAAGGGGTTGGAGCTGGTAATTGCCACGAGTCACAGCCCCACGGAACTTTTGATTCCACCAGTTGGAGTCTTTGAACAGGGACTTTACGCTTCTCCTTCTCAGAAAATTCCAGGGGAGCTAAATATATGTGGATTACACAATACGGACTCTTACGGTTGGGATTGTGACTGCTTAACGCCCCCCTGGCTTGGGCTGTGCAGAGATCCATTTGATTTCCTTCAGTTATTAGGAAAGTCTGCCTGTCCATTCTGCAGACAGCATGGGGCACAGCAGAGGCCTGAGAAGGCGGGAGTGCCTGCTTTCAGAGGTGGCTAGAGGGGAAGAAACGTTCCTTCGGAGAACCACAGGAAAGAAAGGGCAGAGGGGGGATGTCTATTGTTTGGTTTGCCTCTGCAGAGTGCCTGGGATATTGCTAAAGGGGCCGGAAGAGCCACATGAAATAATAGACTAGACCCTCGGCTGTGAATAAAGACATGATTTGCGCTCCTGGAGATCCACATTGTACAAAACAATCAGCTACCTTACCCTGGGTCCTGCCAGCTGTTTGTGCCCCGATTGGGAGATACTGTGTGCTCACCTGTATCTGGCCTTCTTTGGGGCCGGGCCGGAATGAAGCTTGTCTGAGCCCGGTTTTCTTGTCCGGAAGAACCTCCTTCCCTTTCTGACCTTCCCTGGTTCTGAGATTGCAGCGCGTGGCTGCTGTATGTTGGCCATGTTATCAGAGCTCAAAGCCGGTCAACGAGGGACATAAGTGAATGCCACATAATTAAGTAATAGCACCCACTCAAGCGTCCACCGTGTGCTGGGCCGACGCTGGGTCCTTTGTGCGTTTCATCTCCCGCTCAGCCGAGACTCATCCCCTGTGCTCACGGCATCTCTGCGCGTCTGGTAACAACCACCTGCTTCCCCAGTGAGATGCGGGGCTTCCAGACCACGCCCTCCATCTCACAGCACACGAGGGGCTCTGGGATCGGAACCCAGACCTCTTGACTCCCTTCCGTTTAGGGACAGGGCTGCTCTCCGCCGGTGGACTGAGCTGGTGCATTTAAGTACCCCGAGGCAGGGGATGGGCAAGCAGTTGTGAGGTGAGCAGCAGGCAGATGGCCAGTGAAGGAAGCACTTCCGTGATACCAGAGGTGGACTCCTCCCGTGGTTGTCCTCCCTTCGGGAACACTGCTCCCCTCCGGGATAAAGCCTGTTTTCTTACCCTCGCTGGGAGACTGCCCAGCGCCGGGAAGGCCCACACTGGGGCCTTGGAGGTGACTGGAGACACTGCCCTGCGTGCCCTGGGTCTTTCCTCTCTGCCCCATGGAAAGTGTGGCCTTTGCCGAGGCAGTGGTTTTGTTCCACACAGTGGTTCGTGGCCACCGTCTTCAGATTGACTCAGAAAGGAGCTCAGCACACCTAGTGGCTTCTGTCCCCACAGGGGACCATGGCTCCATACTCACTGTCACTTGCCTTCTTCTCCCCTGAGGTTGCTCTGCAGGGGTGTCCCCGCAGAGAGATAGGAAGGCATCCGGGAGCCCAGCCTGGGGCAGGGGCACAGGGAGTGGGTGTCACTGTGGCATGTGCAAGAGTTGGGGGCCCCCCGGCTGCCACGTCCCGGTGCTGCTATACCCCGTGCTAGGTGCTTCTATGGTTCTCCCTTTTCAGCCTCACAAGAATGCCTGATTTACAGCTGAGGCTCAGAGGAGTCACAAACGGGAGGAGGGTGGGCATACCGAGAACCTGGAGGGGCCCTGAGCCTCTGGACTCACACTGACTTCCCTTAATGACCTCGTCAGGGGATCTGACTGCACTCAGTGTCCAGCACAGTGGCCCCTGACGGCCCAGTGAGTCACAAGAGTATCTCAGGATGCTCGTGGGCCCCACACACCTGGGCAGGTGGCTCGCTCTCTACTGGGATGAGTATAAGCTGGGCTCCATATATGTTTTCCTGTTATGGATGCCTTTTAAAAAATATTTATTTATTTTTGAGGAGGGGGGAGAGGCAGAGAGAGAGGGAGACAGAGGATCACAGAAGAGCTCTATGCTGACAGTGGAGAGCCCAATTCAGGACTCGAACTCACAAACTGTGAGATCATGACCTGGGCAGAAGTCGGACCCTTCACCAGCTGAGCCACCCCGGTGCCCCTGTGACAGATGACTTTTGCTAAGAATAGAACAGGGGCACCGGGGTGGCTCGCTCCTCTGGTTAAGCACTCAACTCTTGGTTTCAGCTCAGGTTATGATTTCATAGTTGGTTGTGAGATCGAGCCCCACGTTGGGCTCTGTGTTGGTCATGGAACCTGCTTAAGATGTTGTCTCTCTCTCTCACTCTCTCCCTCCCTCCCTCCCTCCATCCCTTTCCCCCCCTTGTTTGATCGCTCTCAAAAGAAAAAAAAAAAAGAATAGAACAACAAGTAACAATTGTGAGCATTTTCTTTGCAGCAGCCACTGTCAGAAGCATGAGCTCTAATTTCTGTAGCAGCCGGGAGGTGGTACCGGGGCCAGTGACAATGAGGCACAGTGGGGTTAAGAGACTTTGGCCAGGGCCACCCAGCTGATCAGCGGCAGAGCCCGGGTTTATGTGCCTGTGGACTCGTCAGCCCAGACTCCGCTTGAGTCAGAACTGGGTTGTGTGGCGTCATCCTAGCGATGTGTCTGGATGCTATCTCCTTTCGCTTGTACAGAAAGCACTTTTCCGGAACTGCTGGTTTCATGCCCACCGTTATGCTTGAGGGATGGTGGGAGGGAAGTCTGGGGACACAGAGGCTGAAAGGAGCAGGAGTGGCCACTGTCGGAGTCACGGCGAGGTTAGTTGTTAGCTGTTAGCCCTGCTGGTACCTCTGTCAGCCTCCTGGGAGTGAGCCTGGCCAGGGGCGGACGGGGGCGTGCCTGGCAGGCAGCCCTGTGTGAGGAGAGCCCTGGCGGGTCAGGGGGAGCAGGCAGGGGGGAAGTGGCAGTCAGTGGGGCAGGGGAGAAGTGACATTCGGGGCGCTAGGCAGAGCCGGGACCCAACCCCCAGCTGCACAAATCCCAGCTTTGCACACTGCCCTCCAGGGGGACTGTGCCCCCACAGTGCTCCTGGGTGCCCGTGGGGTGAGGTCACCTTTTGCTCCTCCTAGCAGGGCTCTCCTAAGAAGTGGTCCTAAGAAGGATCACTTCCATCTAGCTGCTCACAAGGCGGGGTCTGGTGGGAATAAGCCGGTTTTCAGAGAGAACTCCCTCTTCAGCCTTTGGCATCTGAAGGGAGGTTGTGTGTGATCAGTGCACGCGTCCAGGAAATAGCGGGCACAGCCCCACTGGGTTGGCGGGGCCGGGGTGGTGGTCCTCAGGACGCAGCAGGGTCTCCGTGGGAATCTGAAGATCCACTGGGTTTGGAAGAGAAGCCGACTTCCCACGGGCCTCCTGCCTCTCTTGCTGGCCAGGCACACGGGCTGCCTCTGCGGCCACTCCCGCCCTCCCCGACGGCTCACGTCTCAGAGGCAGAATCCCCACAGGCGATCAGAGCTGGCCTCAGAGAGATCGATCCAGGCCGATCCAGGCTTCTCCTCCAAACCATTTCTGTGGCCAAATACTCAGCTGTGGCCCCTGGAGGTTTTCAGAGCTAGGATAGGTCCTGATAGGGCACAGGTGAGGTGAGCCAGCCCAGCCCCCCGACTTTCCCTCTCACGGCTGCCCGTGGCACCTGTGGAAGTGGGGGTTCGGAGCCCCCACTCCAGCTGTGCCAAGCTGCTGCTTCAGGTTGGAGCCGGGAGGCTGGGGTTTTAACGAGTGTCTGGATGTGTCTTACGATAGGCAGGTTTGGAAAGTGCTGAATTCTCCTGGACTTGCTCTGAGTGGCCCACGGCTGCCAGTGAAATGCCACATGAAGACCAATAATGTTCCATTTAGATCTCGTTAGCCTGCTTAAAATGGAGATTTTTGCCAGAATAAACACTGTTAAGTGCAATAGATTATTGTTCGGGTACCCAGAAGATGTAAATCTGTGCCCCCTGTGGATGAGACCATTTCCTTTGGTCTGTTGGTTTAAGGTGAGAGTGTGTGAGCGCTGGGGTGCCACGGGTTGACACGTTTGGTCCTCTGGGCCCACGGATCCCTGTCCAGAGTTGGGGGCTGGGGCAGGCGGGGCGGAGAGAGAGGCACCAGCACAGCTGGCAGTAAGTGCTCAGTTAGAAACGGCCCCACGAGGCTGCAGAATGTGGCCTTTGGAGATGGTAGGGTGATACCAGTCGAGTGTCCCTTACTAGCTTTCTCTCTTTCCTTGGAAATCCCTCTCGTTTCCACACACGTTTGTTTTTAACCTTAGCTTGGGGATTTGACTGCCCCGCACTGGTGTTAATGGATGACATTGTGTTCCCCCAAATCCTTATGTTGAAGCCGTAGCCCCTAGTGTGACAGGACCTTTAACGAGGTGATGGAGGTTAAACAAGGTCATAAGGGTGGGGCCTTAATCCAATAGAACTGCGTCCCTGTAAGAAGAGGAAGAGGCCCTTGGGGATGAGCTCGTGCGGAGAAAAGGCCGTGTGAGGCCACAGAGGAGATGGCCATCTGCCATCGAGAGGTTCTGTGGTACTTTGTTATGGTGGCCTGAGCTGAGTGGTGCCCTTGGGAACCCCCTTAGCAAGCCTCCATATGATGAATCAGAGATGCTCTTTTTGTTATCAGACTGAACCAAAACCTGGAGCCTGGGCAGGCATTGCCCGGGTCTACACCGATGGGGTGCACAAGGAGGAGGAACCCAGATTATTTGTGGAGCGAATGAATGAATGGTCTTCATGCAGATACAGCGAGTGGAATTTAGAAATCTGGTAGGAGGGGCAGGGAACCCAATCAGACCACACTTGCTTTGGAAAATCAGGGCCCGCGCATGGCAGTGACCTTTTCTCGGGTCTGTGAAAGCCACCTTGCCCAGGATTCCTCTGAAGAGCACTTAGAAGCCCCCCCCCTCCCCCCAGCCCCATAATGGGCCCTGTGGAGCGACCTGCTTGAATACCACGCAGTAGGACAGCAGTTCTCACCCAGGGGCTCTTGTGCCCCTCACGGGGACATTTGGCAATTTCTAGAAACGTTCTTGGTTGTCACAACTGGCGTTGGCATGCCGGTGGCATCTAGTGGGTAGAGGCCAAAGACGCTGCTAAACATCCTGCAGTGAACAGAAGGACCCCTTGCATCAAAGAACTAACTAACCATCCCAAAATGGCCACAGTGCCAAGGCCAAGAAACCCTGCAGCAAGATTAGGTTTCCTGGCCCATGAATATCGGTTCTAAAGAGGAAAGAGTGTTACTCAGGCAGGGACGTTTTGGTCTGGGTCAAACAATGAACAGATGGTTAAGCTGAATATCTGCTGCATGTTGCATGATTCAGGGGGACCCCTGACATCGGAAAGACCTCGGAAGGCACGAGGCAGCCTGAAAAGAGAAGAGGCTGGCGGTTGTGGATCTTGCTTTGGGAATGATGGAAGGGGCTGAGGTTCTTTCTCCCTCTTTCAAGGCCCACTCGAAAGCACCTGTTCCACTGGGTCCCCTGGTCTTTCTGTGGCCTCTGTGCCGTGTGTCCGGGCAGGAGGATAGGGTGCTTGAGGGTACCAGGTCCTGGAGGAAGCAGGAGGGAGTTGGTTTAAGAAAGAAGCAGGGGGCGCCTGGGTAGCTCAGTTGGTTAAGCATCTGACTCTTGATTTTGGCTCAGGTCAGGATCTCACGGTTCCAGCGCCCGCTTCAGGCCCCATGCTGACAGCACACAGCCTATTTGGGATCCTCTTTCTCTGCCCTCCCCCACTTCTCAAAATAAATAAACATAAAAAAAAAAAAGAAGCAGGGAGGAATCTTCTTCTTTTGAGATGGAAAGGAAGCAGGAGTGTTTTGAGGTGAGGGAGGCGTCTTTCAGTGGAAAGAGCTGTGAAGTTTCAAGGAAGCTCTCCGTCCATCTGCTCCAAGTAGGGCCTGGGTGGCGCTGGGCACCGAAGAGATGAAGAAGTTTTGAACCATGAATAGATGTGCTTCCAGAGGCATTTTTTTTAATGTTTATTTATTTTTGAGAGAGAGAGAGAGAGACAGAGCACAAGCAGGGGAAGGGCAGAGAGAGGGAGACACAGAATCGGAAGCAGGCTCCAGGCTGTCAGCACAGAGCCCGATGTGGGGCTCAAACCCATGAACCAGGAAATCGTGACCTGAGCGGAAGTCAGACGCCTAACCGAGTGAACCACCCAGGTGCCCCTAGAGGCATTTTTGGAGCCTGCAAGAGAAAGTGGGACAAGTCCAGGGAGAGCAAAGATGACCAGACCAGTCCCTGAACTTGGGAGGCTTGGACTTTCCTTGTGATGTCATCCCCCGCCCGCACCCCCTCCCCCCAGCACTTCCTCTCCCAGGTGCTTCAAGAGAAAGATATGCTTGTGAGCAAAGTTCCGGAAGCACCGTACAAAATACTCACGCCCTGGGCATTTGCAATAGTGAGCATGAATTGCTCTGAGAAAATCTACAGCAACAGGCCGGTTCAGTGTTAGCTGAGCATTTCCCAAACCTTGTACATTTGCTGGGATGAGGCATAGAGAGGGCTGACAGATTCAGCAAATAAAAATACAGGGCACCCAGTTAAATCCGAATCCCAGATAAACAAGGAATTACTGAGACATATTGTATACTAGAAACTACTCAGTTATCTGAAATTCAGCTTTAACTGAACATCCTGTATTTTATCCGGCAGCCATCCCAGCCGGGCACGGGGTGGGCGTTGGGGGCATGACCCCCATCACTGAAACCCAACTTTAGAGATGCCGTCCCAGGCCATACCTGTGCTGACTCTCCGATCCCTTCTTCTGCAGACCTCTTTGCAACATTTGTCTTCCTTTGTCCAGTGACATAGTGTTTGTTCTCTGGCCACTTTCTGGCCTCCTGACTGCCCAGGAGAGCCGTGAACCCAGAAATGCATGGAAGGCACCACCTGGCACGGGGAGAGCCCAGGGTAGCCAAGCCAAGGCCAGGCTGGCCAAATCCCCATGGAACGGTGGGGTCATCGGGTGATGGAGCATTTCGTGGCCGACATGTAGAGTGTGCGTGGCATGTTTTAAAATAAGGAGCAGCTTCCATGGACGGCAGTGGCTGTGGCGGTGGGGAAGCCAGCAAGAACAGCAAAGCAGGGCGCCTGGGTGGCTCAGTCGGTTGAACGTCCGACTTCGGCTCAGGTCATGATCTCAGGGTTCATGGGTTCGAGCCCCGCGTCGGGCTCTGTGCTGACAGCTCGGAGCCTGGAGCCTGCTTTGGGTTCTGTGCCTCCCTTTCTCTCTGCCCCTCTCCCGCTCGTCCTCTGTCTCTCTCTGCCTCTCAGAAATAAAGAAACGTAATAAAAAAATAAAAATAAATAAATAAAAGTGTTAAAATTTTTTTTAAAAAAGCAGCAAAGAGAGGAGAGGGAATGGACTAGAGGTAAGGCCAAGAAGAGGAGCATGGCAAGCAGAGCTGGAGGGAGAGATTATAGGGGACACCTGGCATAAGGACAGGTGGCAAGCAGGGCATCCTCAGCCCTGCTGCAGTGGCCTGGGGGCCTCCACAGAAAGGCTCCCAGTTGTTCCTCACAACAAGCTCCGAGTAGTCAAAAACAGGCTTGATGATGCTAATGGCTGTCTTCCTCTCCCTTGCTTTAGTCACACTGGCCTCTGAGGTTTCTTTAACACGTTAGCGTGCTTCTGCCCCAGGACCTTTGCACTTGCTGTTCCTTTTGCTTATGATGCTCCCCTCACACCCCCACCAGATATGCTCCTGGTTCACGCCCTTCCCATGTTTCTGATCTTTGCTTCAGTGTTTCCTCCCTGGAGAGCTTTGCCAACTCCTTTATTTTAAAATTGCAGCACTCGTACCCTGGCTTTATTTTTCTCCATATCACCTATCACCATCTGGCAGTCTGTGCATTTTGCTTGTTTATTTATTTCTTAACTGTCTTCTCCCCGAAGGGTGTACCTTCCGGAAGGGCAAGGATTTTTGTCTGTTTTGTTCGTTGTTGAATCTCCGACACCCAGAATGGTGCCTAGTCCCGACTGGGAACTTGGTAAACGTTTTTGGAATGACTGAATGATTTGAGCTGTCCCCCAAACAGCCCGCGTCACTCCCATTTGACAGATGAGGGACCGGAGGGTAAGCCTGCCTGGGGTCTGGAGCCAATAATGGGTGAGAGCAGACTTGGTGCCCACGCACCGCGCCCACCCAGCGGGGGCCCGGGGGTCCTGGGGACTCTGCCTAGAGGGTGGTAGTCTGGCACGAGATGAAAGCAGTCCAGTGTCCTGTGTCCTTCGTCCTTCGGTGACTGCTTTGTCTCCTTCTCCTCAGGATGCGGTCCTGAGACAGCCTGTGTCCCCGATGGCCCACGCAGCAGCTCGGTGGAGGGGAGCCCCTTCCGCCCCCCGTCACACTCCTTCTCTGCCGTCTTCGATGAAGACAAGCCTATAGCCAGCAGCGGGACTTACAACTTAGACTTCGACACCATCGAGCTGGTGGACGATTTCCAGACCTTGGAGCCCCGCTGCTCGGACTCTAAGAGTCAGGAATGCAAAGTGAACACGCGGAGGAAGTCCACGGATTCTGTCCCCGTCTCCAAGTCCACGCTTTCCCGATCTCTCAGCCTGCAAGCCAGTGACTTCGATGGTGCTTCCTGCTCGGGCAACGCCGAGGCCGTGGCCCCGGCCCCAGATGCCTACGGCGCGGGCTCAAGCAGTGCCTCCAGTACCCTTAAGCGAACTAAAAAACCGAGGCCGCCTTCCTTAAAAAAGAAGCAGACCGCCAAGAAACCCACGGAAACCCCCCCGGTGAAAGAGACACCACAAGAGCCAGTCGAAGAGAGTCCTGGCCCCAGTGAGGAGAACAGAGCAGTCGAGACCAAGACGGAAGCTTCTGCACCAGCCCTGGCAGAGGAGGCACCCCTGGAGCCTGCTGCCGTGCCCAGGGCCGCCTGCCCTCTGGACCCAGAGGGTGCCGAAGGGGCCTTCCCCCCAGCTTCCGGAAGCGGCAGAGTGCAGAACTCACCCCCCGTGGGAAGGAAGACGTTGCCTCTTGCCACGGCTCCGGAGGCGGTGGAGGTGACCCCGTCGGATAGTGGGGGGCAGGAGGACTCCCCGGTCAAAGGGCTCTCGGTGAGGCTGGAGTTTGACTATTCTGAGGACAAGGGCAGTTGGGACACCCAGCAGGAAAACCCCCCTCCTACCAAAAAGCTAGGCAAAAAGCCGGTTGCCAAAATGCCCCTAAGGAGGCCAAAGATGAAAAAAACACCCGAGAAACTCGACAACGCTCCTGCCTCACCTACCCGGTCCCCCGATGAACCCAATGACATCCCTATTGCTAAGGGTACCTACACCTTTGATATTGACAAGTGGGACGACCCCAATTTTAACCCTTTTTCTTCCACCTCAAAAATGCAAGAGTCCCCCAAACTGCCCCAACAGTCCTACAACTTTGACGCAGACGCCTGCGACGAATCCATTGACCCTTTTAAGACGTCCTCTAAAACCCCAGCCTCACCTTCTAAATCCCCAGCCTCCTTTGAGATCCCAGCGAGTGCCATCGAAGCCAACGGAGTGGACGGGGATGGGCTGAACAAGCCCGCCAAGAAGAAGAAGACGCCCCTCAAGACGTAAGTGCAGGGGTGCAGGTGGTAAGCTCGGGGGCTGTGCCTCGGCTGTGAGCCCGGGTCGTGTGCCTGGATGAACGCGGCCGCCCTAACCCTTCCGCCGTCTGCCATAATGCCTCCAGGTTTGCAACACGATCCCTGTTTTCCTCCCTCTCTGTGCCCACGGTGGTGGCATTTCCCGTGCACAAATCCCTCTGGGTCTAGCATCTTTGATCTTTTGCCTCATTATTATGTCAGTGGTTTAAGGCTTTACCTTGAGCTGAAGGCCTGACATTTGACTCCGGGGGAGCGTGGGAGATCCCACAGAGAGGGAACTCATCTGTGCTTGGGTGACTTAACCTTTTCCCTGCTTGGCACAGGAATTACTTTTGGGGGTGGCCTAGAAGCTAGGAGATCCACCCTTCAAATAGTGTTAGAATTGGGCGTATTTGTGTCTGCCCGTTAACGTGTTCGTCAGGAGGCAAACCCAGTAGTCTCTGGGAGGCCCGTGAACGAGAGGCCTGGCCTGGGCCCTTCCTCGCACCCCAGCCAGCCTGTCATCCCTTTTTCTAGCCATCTTTTGCAGACAAGAGCCCAAGGCCCCATAGGTCCAGAAAGAGATCGAGGGAACTTGAAAGGGAGAAACCATCCCCGAAATCCCCGTGACCCCCAGGGGGCCACCAATAATTGGCTCAGCTGTCCTCAAACACTTGCCAAGTAGAGTGCCTTTAACAACCACGTGTCTGTGCTTCTGGAATTCATCTCCAGACGCGCTCTCACCTGGATGGCTGTGGGTCCATTTCCAGGACGTGGGTCCCAGCATACTGGGTGGGGAGGGCACTTAGAGCCTTTCTCCCGCCTTCATGCGAAGTAGGGTCAGTAACTGAACAAGGCCACAGAGACCAGGCTTCTGGCACCAACTCAGCAGAGCAGACCGCAGCTGCTGGCCTCTCTGCCTCTGTCCGGTATGAATGGAGACAGGGTAGACCTTCTTACCTCCCATTCTGGGCTCCCCGAGGAGTTATCTTGAGAAGAACTTGGGACTTCCTGAGAAGAGGTTCTCTAAGCAGGCGCGAGTCTTGGGATCCAAGGCTCCCCAACCAGGAACCTTGAGATCAGTTTCCCAACCTGGCCCTTCCTAGAGATTCCATCGAATCTGTGTTGGACGCTTTATTTTAAGCCTCAAACAGAACTCTGAAATGCTCAGACGACAAGCCGCGTTCCCTCATTTTTGGAACGGGAGCCAGCCTGCAGCCACTGCGCACCTCCTCCTTCCGCACAGATAGTTTGGTTATAGTCTGTCCTGTCATCAGAGCACACAGGTCAGGGAAGCCACCCCATCTCTTGTCCTCACCTCTAGTGCAGATGGCCTGGAACCCAGCACGATGTGACAAAGCTCTTTGAACACCGGCATTTTAGGGGGTGATCGGAAGCACGAGAGGAAGGTGTTCTCGGACAGCCCCCTCTCCAAAAAGCGGGGATGTGGCCCCCTCTCCCAAGCAGAACTCACAGTGGATGCCTCTTGGGTCCCAACCCATCAGTAGCCAATTGTGTGCAGATGGATCTTTTTTGTCAGTTCCTTCTGTCCGTCTCTCTTTTTTCTTGTCTTCTTGTCTTAGGATGGTTGAAGATGTGATGTCTGTGTGTTCTCTGTTGTAAGTAAATTTAACGGAACCTGCCTCTTCCACTGAATGTGCTTTTCTTCCCCCTGCTTTTTGTTTTTGCTTTCAAGCTCTTTTCATTTCTTCTCCGTGGCTGCTGCTTGTGTATCTCTGTTGGGCCTGGGGACGGGGAGGCGGGGCATGGGGCTCCCCGGTAGCAGAGGTTACTTTCCTGTTTCGTAGTGATTAGCATAAGTGAAACTGCTTGGCTGTGAAAATGCGATTACCCAACATCTGCCTGCTTGTCAGGAATGGAACTCTCCTGCTTGCATATTCGATGTCTTCATCTGAAACCCATACATTTTTTTTTTTTTAAGCTCTCATTCCATTCTTTCATTTCAAATTGGGCTAGTGAGCGATTGCTTTCAAAGTACTGGGTGTGGCTTCACGTTGAAATAAGCATCCGGGGGCGCCTGGGTGGCTTGGTCGGTTAAGCATCCGACTTCGGCTCAGGTCATGATCTCACGGTCCGTGGGTTCGAGCCCCGCGTCGGGCTCTGTGCTAACAGCCTGGAGCCTGTTTCAGATTCTGTGTCTCCATCTCTCTCTGCTCCTCCCCTGTTCATGCTCTGTCTCTCTCTGTCTCAAAAATAAATAAACGTTAAAAAAAAAAAAAGAAAAAAAAAAAAAAAAAGAAATAAGCATCCGGCCAACGCAGGCGGCGACTGAGGTCACTTGTTCCTGCTAACGTGTGAAGCAGAAATCTGTGGGCTGTGTCTCCTTGAGACCTGTGGGTTGACTCGGAGTGGAGCACACGGCTGTGAGAGCCATCACCAGCCTGCTCTGGGCCTGCGTCCTTGGCCACCCAGGACCAGGCTGGGTGTCGATCGGCATGCTGTCCGTGCACGGGTCACCCAGCTGGGTGTCGCTGCAGGCAGAGCAAACCGTCTCCGTGCCTGCACGGCTTTGCCCCCACGGCCAGGAGAGATGTCCTGGGCGGCTCCCGGGGGCCCAAGGACAGGTACCTTTCCTGCTTCCCTGTCTTTACAAGGGAAGCTGGCCTGGTCCCAGGGGTCCAGCAGCCCTGGGGTAGAGTGGAGTCTCTCAGGCTTGCTTCTGGCCAAGGGATTTCTTCAGTGTTTTAGAGCCATTTAGCAACTCTGAAATATACAGTTATATATTTATATGCATGAATAAATATATGCTTCAAGCTGTGACTGTATTGCTCATATGGCAAATGCTATAAGTGCTGGAAATAACCATTTCTAGTATTTTCTCATGACTGAATGCCATTGTTGGAGCGTTTTTATTGAAGAGAACACAGGGAAGGAACTTGAGTGCCAAATTGCTTTGTCCATCCAGTTATTATCTATTTATTTATGTACGTATGTATGTATTTATTAAGAGAGAGAGAGAGAGAGCACGAACAGGGGAGAGGGCAGAGGGAGAGAGAGAGAGAGAGAGCATCCCAAGCAGGCTCCACACTCAGTACGGAGCCTGATGCAAGGCTTGATCTCACGATCCTGAGCCAAAATCAAGAGTCAGGACGCTTACCTGACTGAGCCACCAGGCGCCCCCATCTGGTTAATATTTAGAGCAGGGAAAGGTAGTGGGATCTAAGGTCAGGGGATGCCCGCCCCCGCCACAAAGCCGCTGCTTTGGTGGAGGCAGGACCATACCGCAGAGGGGCCTGAGACCAGGGGTCTGTCTGCAGGTGGGAACGCTTCCATTCTGCCTGGGAAATGCCCCCCCCCCCCCCCCCCGCTACCACCACCCCAGACCACTCAGTGGACTCAGTGGAACCACGTATGCTAAAAATGCTTTCCTTCTGACCCTTTCATAAGTCTGATCTGATTTTCCTTTGCCTCTAGTGACCTGCGCCTGCCCCCAATTATTTATATAAAGGAGAAAGAGGGAAAAGAGTTGTTAACCATGGTTGAGAATAGACATTAGAGAAATCACCTCATCCCTGAAAAGAGTTCTGGAGATTGGTTGTACAATGTGAATGTACTTTACGCTATTGAACGTGAGTGTTTAAGATGATAAATTGTGTGTTAGGTGTATTCTACTGTAATTTTAACAAGAATCGTCTCAACCCTGGCTCTGTCTCTGGTCAGAATCTCACCCACGTCTGAGGTGCAGGAATCCGTTACGCTCAGAGTTCCAGTGAGTGGGAAGGAATTCTCCCTGAAGACCCAGAACATTCCTTCATGTTTCTGCCCAGATCCTTCAGCTGTCTATTATGTGCTGTGTCGGCTGGCCAGTCAGTAAACTGGTTCCCCTTAACTGGTGTCAGGAACCTAGATCCCTGCCCCCCGCCCCGTTTGGTTCAGACATTCTTGGATGAATCTGAATACATTAATGTCACCCAAATCTGCTTTTTTAACACAAGAACATCTGGCTAAATTTAGCTTCATTTTCTGGGCCAGCTCTCCAAAATGGCATCTCTCTAAAGATTTCCAGCTCGAGGACTCTTTCCCTCGGGGGCAGTCACGGTATCTGATGTTAAGTGGGAATGATCAGCACGGACATCTTTCAGCTGGTGTGGAGTAGCGAGGGCTGGAGGGTGGGTCTGGGCCAGATACTCCGCAGACACGGTGGCGTGGGTCCACTCTGTGGAACTCCGGACTGTTCTGTGCCCCTGTTTGTTGTGTTGACATTTTCCGTTCTATTTCCAGTGACACATTTAGGGTGAAAAGGTCGCCAAAACGGTCTCCTCTCTCTGACCCACCTTCTCAGGTACGATGTTCCCTCGATAAGTACGATTTTGCCACTCACCCCGGGAAGTTAGAGCCCGTGTGTTTTGATTCCCTACTAGTCAACCGAAGTTTCTCTTCTGTTCGTCACGGGCACATTCCAGCATCCTCTTTGGCTCGTACGTGGAGGGGTGGAGGGGTGGAGGGGTGGAGGGAGGGGCCGTCCCTTGCGGTTTGCAAGACACCATTTTGATCCCTTCCCTTTGAGAAAGATCAGAGTGCGTCCCGCGAGTAGAAAGATGTTCAGCGAGTGTTCGTGGATTCTGTAGGAATCGCACCAGCCCATTTGTCCATTCTGCCAGTTAATCAGCCGAGAACGTGTATGAATTTCAAATTGAGAAAGTCCGTTGAGACACAGGAATGTATGGTGAGAAAGGATGGGCTGTGTGTCAAGAGCGCTGGATTATGTAACCAAATCCAGGCAGGGGAGGTCAAAATCATGCCCTGAGGAGGTAGGCGCTTCGGCCCTCCCTTCAGGTGTGCCCATCGCGCTCTAACCAGCCCCTGTATGAGATCTGTACCATTACAGACCCAGGAAGGTTAGCCTCGGGCGTGTACGTCAGGCCCCCTTCTGAGCCAGCGAGGCCCCCGGCCCCGCAGACCCTAGCCCGGCCCCAGGAGAGGGGGCTGGGGTCCCGGTCCCAGCTCTGCTCTAGCACTCGGGGCTCCCCCGCTGCCCTGCTCAGCTGCTCCCCCTCCATGGAAAAAATCCCGCAGCCACAGGCATGCAGATCGTCAGGCGATATTAAGGATATCGCTGCACAGGCCCTGAAGCCCTGTGTAGACATAACTCGATAGTTGCGGTCATGAAAGTGCCAAGAGTTAAAGTTCTTTATTTTTCTCGGACTGAACGAGCAGGAATGCCCCCACATCACTCCGACACAAAATCCTAATTTGTCTGAAACCCTCCGCCACCCCCTGTAACAAGCCATCAGGAAAGGAAAGTCACAGAGGAAAGAATCTTGTCTCCTCGGGACCATTTTGGGCAGAGTCCGAGGACCCAGAGGATTGTGATGGAGACGTGTCCTGGTTAGGGGGGACCCCCAGGCCTGGCTGGGCGGGTGCAGCTGGGGACACAGAGACGGGTCGGGTGCAGTTGGGGACACAGAGACCATATGAGAAGAGCAACTGCTTCGCTTCTGCCCCCAGGACTCCACTCCAGCGGCTACCCCGGAAACGCCGGTGATCTCCGCCGTGGTCCATGCAACCGACGAGGAGAAGCTGGCGGTCACCAACCAGAAGTGGACGTGTGTGACAGTGGACCTGGAGGCTGACAAACAGGACTACCCACAGCCCTCGGACCTGTCCACCTTCGTAAATGACACCAAATTCAACTCACCCACGGAGGGTAAGCGGCTTGGTGGCCAGCGGGACCCCTACCCTGCCTCGGAGACCACTGTCCCTAGGGAGCAAAAGGCCAGGAAGGAAACTTCCATGCCAGGTAACCATGCCATGGGTGCCCTCCCAGCTAAGTCTACATTTGAAAACAGCCTGAGGCTCGGGGCGCCCGGGTGGCTCAGTCGGTTAAGCATCCGACTTCGGCTCGGGTCATGATCTCGCGGTCCATGAGTTCCAGCCCCGCGTCGGGCTCTGTACTGACAGCTCGGAGCCTGGAGCCTGCTTCAGATTCTGTGTCTCCCTCTCTCTGTCCTTGCCCCCATTCATGCTCTTTCTCTGTCTCAAAAATAAATAGCTATTAAAAAAATTTTTTTAAACAGCCTGAGGCTCGAACCCCGCTGCGCCCCCACCCCCAAGATACCAGCTGAGAGCCAGTCAGCTTAATACACCCCCCCTCATTCCCATCCTGAGCTTACCCAAGCTTGGCTCATTGTCTGTGGCTTATGTGCCTGGGTGAATTTGAAGCACACGCCTGGCTGCAGACAGCATCGTCCCAGCCGAATGCTCAGTGTGGTCAGCCCCTCCCCACGGGTCCTTTGGTGCCACTGCTGCTCATCAGCCCCATGGGATGGCCCACAGTGTGGTCACACCATCTACCCAAGCCCCAAACCAGAGGGTTCACTCCAGTCTTGCCACCAGAGAGGACAGTTTTCTTGGATAGACCCCCAGGCCTGTTGCTTTTCTCAACAATAGCTTTCTTCCTCTTCCACATATTAGCTTCCAGCTTTCTTCCTGATTCTTTGGCTTGCGAAATTCACCTATCTTAAGTCAGCGCAGCATCACTGGGTGAAATCAAGAGGTTTTTTTGTAAACTGCTTATTCCACTCACGCTGTTTAGTGTCTGAATCTATATATTGGCTCCCACACTTCCTTTCCCGTTAGGAAGGCTGTGGAGGCCTGAAACCATCTCCCTGCCCGATCGTGCTCTGCCCCAAGCCCTGCGTGCCTTTCCTGCACCTGCCCCGCTGTGAGCTTCCCTCCAGCACTCGTTGGGGACTGTTGTGATGGTGCTGAGGCTCCCTTTCCAAGGTCGTGATACCCAACAATTCAAAAACATGGAGTAGAAACCAAGTCGAGGACCGTCGCACGTGAAAATGTTATCTCTGCTTCTTTGCTGCTGATGAGGGGCCACGACTTCCATTAAACACCCTCTTGCTCCCTCCGGGCGGGCACTGGCAGAAGTGGGGAGCAGGTAGTTGGGGGCTGTAGCTTGGATTTCTTCCTCTGCAGGCTCTCCTGTGATCAGCTGCTCCGTGGCTAGCTTCGTGCCCATAAGGTCTCTGAACGATACCAGTGAGGGCCATTTCATTTTGCCGGGGGCGGATTCTGGATGCCTGTCTTCTCACCATGATGAGGTTTTTGGGGGTGATGGTAGGATTCGTGGGGTCCAGAGCCGACGACTAAGAAAGAATTCTTGAAGATGTCTTTGGTGCAAAAAGGTGATTCTATTAAAGCTTGGGGACAGGACCCTGGACAGGAAGAGCTGCCCCGGGACCATGAGGACCGACTGGTTATTTACTATGGGGTTGGGGGGTAGGTGAAGTTCCAGGGGAAGTTTCCAGTGAGATTTTCATATGCTAAAGAAGACTCACAGGATCTTGGAGGCCTAGCTATTGTCATGTTAAGGTTGTTTATCCCTCTAGCAAAGTTTAGCATTAAGACTTCAAGGAGTTCCCGGAGAAAAGTTTTACTCTGCCGGCCTCAAGTATTTGTCAGTGGACTGCAGGTGATAAGGAAATTCAGTTCTATCTGCCATTTCCTTCGGCCTTTGTTCCCCACATCGCTATGGAGGGGTGATGTGGGGCTCCAGAAAACAGTCTATAGGTTTCCGGAGATTAGGCTATTGATAAGAGTGCCTTTTTCTTGTGATTTACTAAGATATTTGTAAATAGATGGAGACTCCGGGTCCTGCAGGACTGTGATCTCTATCAGTTAACTATTTGTTTTTCCCCTTTCCTTTGTTCTTGGGCATCCAGCAGTGCCTGAGGGATATCACACTTGTCCTGCCTGGGGAGTTTTGCAGGGGGGGTGGGGGGGTTGCAGCCTGTCAGCTTGCCTTATGCTCCCTCATCAACTACACTGCCTCTTTACAGTTTGGAGATGAACGGACCATCTAAATTATGTGAACTTGGATGTTTTGGCAATATGAGTTCTGTGGAACAGACCCTTTTGGTTGGCTATCCGGTTGGCTTTCAGGTTGGGGTTTGGGAGACTTAACAGTGACCGTCTCCTCCCTGACCCCTGGGACCCTGGGACCTGCCCTTTGCCCCTCTCCAGTCCTCCTTTTTCTCTGCACACACACCTGGTCCACGAGCCATACTGGGTGGAACCACTTTTCCCCCACGGATGCCCCCACTCGGCTGTCCCTGCAGGGGCTGCTGGAGGCAGGAATGTTCCCTGCCCTGTCTTCCACCCTCGCCCTGCCCTCCAGCCTTTCCCCGGACACCTCTGTGCTGTCTGCCCTCCATGCTTGGTCAGGGCCGCTCTGAGGTCACTCGGTTCTGTCACGATGATGCAAATACATGCATTTTTAGTAGAAAATACAAAAGCTCTGAATAGTAGCTGTTAAGCTAACAGGTGCCCGTTCAGTGGTAACGTCTGTTTCTTCATCGTTAACATTGAACTGACACAGACAACTCACTAGCCTGGTGACCTCTTGGATCATTGCTTGTTTTCTGCAAAAGTTCAACAAATAGGTATATCTATATGTTTGAAACAAAACCCTATTACACCTGCCTCCTTAGAAAAAGATCGTGAAGATTCGGGCTGCCCCACCATAATTACAGCTGGCGGGCAATCGGAAATCTGTCATCTACATGAATACAGAACAGTTGCAATTTCAGGAGGTGCTGACCCTGCATTCACTTTTCTAATATAGTCTGCTTCCCTCCAGCAGCTGGATGTAGAAACTGGATACACAGGCCCCTATCAGATTGTCCTTCCTGTTAACCTCATGGGGGTCAAGTCCAGCCACACCAGACACGCACCTGGGGTGCCGATGTCATCACCACAAAGAACCTGGCCAGAGCTGTAGCTGTGATTGAGACTTTGTTATGCTGAAGTCACAAATCACCGGAAAACGAAATTTGGAGTTAGAAATAATAATTACCAACCGATTTCCCAAGGGACAACAGTAAAGCAAACGTGATTTCATTTCATTCTCTCCATCCCAGAGAGCGGATTTCTGCTCTTCTCCACCTAGGGGCGAAGCAAGGAAACAGAGGCTTTGCGCTCTCACAACTTGCGGAGTGTTGCGGGGCTCATCGGTGTAGAACCGCGGCTGCCTGACTCCTAACGTCCCCACTATGCCCTTGTATGTGACCACGCACAGGCTTCCTTCCGTTGTCTGTAGAAGGAGGGCGTCGAGCTAATCGGTACTCCCCTACCTAGGTCCACAAGAGCTCCAAGTTGTCTTAATGGTTCAAGAAACCCTGATGGAACTCGTTCAGAGAGATGCCCAGCTAATTGAAACTACCTGTGCGGGCTACAATTACACCAGCTCACTCACTGACAATCTCCCACTGATTAAAAACTCAGATTGGCAATTACACGCGTTTTTCTTTGAACGCTTGCTTAGCAAATGGCCTCTCCCGGCGGACTCTTTGGAAACATAGTGGGAACAAACCTCGTCCGCGTGGTCTCTAGGGATGCGGAGATTAGGAACCGTTTGGAGACAGAACCTCCAAGGCCTCTCCCAGCTCTGACCCAAGAGACCCTAAGAGAGCAGTGTTTTAGATTCACCAGTCTGGATGGGCCTTTGGGGGCCACCCAGCTCTCCTGTCTCCCTTAACACGGGGCAACATCAGCCCCGCCTTCTTGCATTCAACAGAGGGGCAGACACTCTCCTCAAGAGCCTAACTCTTCTTCAGTGTGAGGCACCATTGCTGTCACACCTCAGACATTCAGAAGAGTGACAGCAAGGACGTTGTCCCCTTCCTAATGGTCCTTTTCCTCTCTCATCACTTATGTTACAAGTCCCAGAAATTTTAGCAGTGAGCAGTAACATACCCTTATATTTGTATAGCCCGTGGGAGGGCTTTTCTGTGACCTCATTTCATCTGCCAAACGTAGTCACTTTGAGCTCCACTGTAAAGCTAAGGCAGTGGGGGGTGGGAGGGAGTCAGCGAGTTGGCTTTGCCCGACCCTGGGAATGACTGCATCCTTCCGGCTTCTGCCCGGGGATCTTGGCACTCGCCGGCCGGGCTCTGGCCATCAGCGAGTCGAAGGAGAACGGCCGTCGGGGCCTCCCCCGGTGCGTTGTCCTTGATGAAATAATTACCAGAAGGAGCCCTCGGATGGGACAGGGCCCATTAAAAATAACTTCAGGCCTCTGCATCTTGAAGCAGCACACGCATTAGGGAGCGGCCTCTTCTCTTGGATATGAAGGCGTCCCATGACCCTTCCTGGCCTGCCAGCTGCGTGTGGCCCGGGGCCGAAGCCGGATGGGGCTCAGGCTCCAAGCCTGCCCTTTGAGGCTTTGCACTCTGAGCAGAGGAGTGAGATTTTGAATAAACGACGTTCAGGAAGGCGTTCCCTCAAAATACAGGAGACGATATTGATATTGGTCTTGCTCACATCTTTTCCTGGCCATTTGGTAAATTATAAACAAGAACCCCAAATGGCTATGATTACAAGTTCAGGTCCGAAGGAACACCTCCGGGCCTCACCAGGGACTGAAGCTCCTGTATAGAGTGTGGGCCTCCTGTAACCACACACGTTAAGAAGCAGGCATTTCTCTGGGGGGCCAGACCACCCCCTGCTATTGCACCGTCATCTGCTGCCTCTGAAGGGGGGGACGGGGCACTGGGCACCTGGCAGTGAAGCCCCCTTGGCAGGTAGGAAAGAAGGCAGGCAAGTGAGCTCCGTGACCCGACACTCACCCAGATCAGCTGCCAGGAGACAGCTAAGATTCCAGGCAGGACGCTTCACTGAGCCGAGCTGGTAACCAGAGCTGGGCACTAAGCCAGGGCCACAGGTCCCTGGAAAGTCTCTCTGTGCCGGCCCTTAGCTCGTTTGGTGCATCCTGGGTGCTCTGTGCCGTCGTGGGGTGTGCTGGAGGGTTTCTGTTCGATACTTTAGGGTTAAATAATGCCTTGGCAACAATAATGATATCTTGGAGAAGGGGGCCGTTAATTCACTATTGTCTTCTCAGCTTAAAACAGTCTTTAATAGGACAATAAAATAATAGTCCTGAGGTCCCGTATCTGGAAAGTGATAGATCTGGAGGAGGTCCTAGAAATCGCCTTGTCTTTCACTGTCCCTGGCTCACCCTCTCGTTTGTAAGATGAGGAACATAGTAAGTCTTCATAAACAAACATTTCTATGTCCTCAGCTGGGGCAGAGTCCCGGTACGGGTCCCCATTACAGGCACAGATGCTGAATCCAGCCCAGCTGTGTGTGGTTGGCTTTGGGTCTCTGCTCTTCCCGAGTGACGCACAAATCGGGGCGGAGGTCTTTCTGGTCATTAATCCACAAAACCGGCTGCATTCCCCTGAGCAGGCCAAGCCTCCTAGAAGGATGTATTGGCTTCCCCAGGGAGATTCAAGGACTCCTGAAGAGTTGTCCACATGTTCAAGTGCTTCAGTTCGTACGGCCGTGACCCCACACATTTGCAGGTCTAGGGAAGGTCTTCCAGGAAATATCTCCTTTTAAAGCTCCTATTAAGGGATCATTTTTTAAGCGATGACTTCAACAATACATACATGGGGAAGTGCTTTATAACCAGAACTGCTATTTGTATTTCGTGTTAAAAAAAAAAAAAAAATTCAGGGGGCGCCTGGGTGGGTCCGTCCATTGAGCATCCGACCAGCTCAGGTCATGATTTCGCAGTTCGTGAGTTTGAGCCTCGTGTAGGACTCCGTGCTGACAGCTCGGAGCCTGGAGCCTGCTTCCGATTCTGTGTCTCCCTCTGTCTCTGCCCCTCCTCCGCTCAGGGTCTGTCTGTCTGTATCTCTGTCTCTCAAATAAATAAACATTAAAAAAATTACAAAACAAATTCAGGCTTTAGGCTTCAGGGATTGCCACTGACACTCTTGTCCAGCTGCTTTCTGAGCAGCTCACCTGTCATCTCTTGGCTTTCTTTTCAAGTAGGAAAGAACTGGTAGCTGTAGATGTGGCTTCTGTGAGGAGAGAGTCCTTTCCGGTTTTGTTCACCGCTCCATCCACAGTGCCCAGCAGTTGAGACACGTCGTATGTGCTCAGAATCCAATTGCTGGGCAGGGAATTCAGCTGAGGGTGAACTGGGTGTCCCCGTGGAGCTGCCCGGACACCCGAGGGCGTCAGGGTTTCTAGTCTCCAGTGAAAGCTTCTCGACTTTTCTTTCCAGCCTGAGGTCTCCAGTCAATTTGAAATAGGTCATATCTCCACCTCTTTGGACTTGAATCGTCTTTGCATCTAAACATCTGATTTGGACCCGCCCTGCAGGCCTTGGTAGAAATTGAGGGAATGTTCCATGTGATTTGCAAAGCTTCTCTTCCAAACAGCAGTGAAGGAACCATGTATGTTCTTCCCTTGCTTCAGAGTATGGCTGGGGCTAAAATCTCAGTTCCAGAATGTCCTCGGGATGTGGGAACTTTCTCCATGTTGCCCAGGAGGCTGACAGAGGGAAACGACACTCAAAACACACTGTTCTGAAAACTCAGTGCATTTTGCGGAGACCTGTTCGCGGTCAGATCTGTGTCTCTCACGGTTCGTTCTCTCAGGCTCTCTCAGGTTCCCAAATAGCTGAAGCCCCTTTGCAGCCCGAGGTTTACGAGCGGTCTGAAAGTTGCTGAGCTGAGCCTCCCCTGCCAGCCGAATTGGAAACCTCAAGTCAGTGGACAGGCTCAGAGTTTAGAGTCTGGTTCCAGACCTCACCCTGCCTGGCCCAAACCTTTCCTTTTTTTTTTTTTTTTTTTCTTTTTTCTTTTTTCTTTTTTCTCTCCCTGATGCTAACTCTCGTTTTGTTTCTTTTGCAGAGTTGGATTACAGAAACTCCTACGAAATTGAGTACATGGAGAAAATTGGTTCCTCCTTACCTGTAAGTTCTGCTTGCTTTCCCTCCCTGTCTTGTGAAAAGGTAGTCACTGGCCTCCTCCTGAGCTCAGGCCCCAAAGCCAGGGTCCTCTGTGTCTGCAGCATCCTTGGCTGCACAGGAAGGGTGAGCTGGGACTGGGGGTCTCAGGTTTGTGGTTCGGTCCACTTGAGATGGCATTTTCAGGCAGAAAATGATCGAATACAGTTAGGCCTTCCAGCAGAATGATTTCCCTTAAGGGGGCGGGGGCAGCGCCCTGGGTGCCTCAGTCGGTTCAGCGTCTCTTGGATTTGGCTCCGGTCATGATCTCCTGGTTTGTGAGTTCGAACCCCGAATCGGGCTCTGAAATGGCAGAGCTTGAGTTTCTCTCTCTCTGTCCGTCCCCCACTCGTGCTCTCGCTCTGTCTCTCTCAAAATAAATAAATACACTTTAAAAAAAAAAAAAGAGTTACTTCCCTGGACTGAGAAAGAACTAGAGCTTTCCTTGAAAAGGTGGAGGAGCGTTTTGGTTGTTTTTAAGGCACACTGTTATCTGTGGTCTTCAAATTAAGTGCTTTGTGTAACTGAAGACTGCCTTTTCTGGCAACATGTCTCTCCCCACACTGCCATCCCGCTGTCATTTAAGTGGCTGTGATGGGCGTCTGTCTTCCCCGGCTCAATGTCTGCTGCCTCCAGGGCACTTGGTTCCGAGCAGGACCTCTCGCGTTGTGCTGTTGTCCAGTGATGCCATCGGAGGCCTGCAGGTGCCACTTCCTGTGACACTGATGGGCCGGACACATTGCTGGGATCTTTATCTTTCTTTACATCATTCGTGGATGCCGGGATTGCTGCGTCCAACCCACCGTTTGCTCTAAGTCAGCAGACCGACCGTGATGGAGCCGCTCACTGCACTGGGCCACTGAAGAGAGCTCTGCTTTTCTTTCTTTCTTTCTTTCTTTCTTTCTTTCTTTCTTTCTTTCTTTCTTTCTTTCTTTCTTTTTTCTTTAAGGTTTATTTATTTTTGAGAGAGAGAGAGGGAGAGAGAGAGAGAGAGCATGAGCAGGGGAGGGGCAGAGAGAGAGGGAGACACGGGACGCAAAGCAGGCTCCAGGCTCCGAGCTGTCAGCACAGAGCCCGACGTGGGGCTCCAACTCAAAAGCCATGAGATCATGAGCTGAAGTCGGACGCTTCACCGACTGAGCCACCCAGCGCCCCAGGAGCTCTGCTTTCCAATCTCTATAGCATGTTCAGGCCACCTGTAGCTGAGCTGACATGTGCCTTTGATCCCTGCAGCAGGACGATGATGCCCCGAAGAAGCAGGCCCTGTACCTTATGTTCGACACTTCTCAGGAGAGCCCGGTCAAGTCTCCCCCAGTCCGGACGTCAGAGTCCCCGACGCCGTGTTCAGGGTATGACTTAAACGAGGGGAGAGTTACGGGTCGGGCCAGCTGTCCCCAAGCCTCTGGGCCCTGTGGCACTGCTATCCTGGCTTGGTTTCATTCACATGTGTTCAGGCGGCCCGCATCTCGGTCTCTGACCGTCCACATGGATGTACGTGTGGGGCTGTGTTTCCAGCTGCCCTTTGTCCTAAGGAGAAATCCGTTAGCAGCTGAATGCATGAGCCTCTCCGATCGCCCCCCAGTGCACACATGACTTTGTTTTGTGATTTGTCCCGTGGGGAGGCAGCGTGCCTCTGCATTCAGACCCTGAGTTACTGGCTGCGTGAGCTGATGCGGGTTACGTGACCCTCCTGTGCACAGTGTCCTCATGCTTTGTAAAGCGAGGGTAGTAACAAGACCGGCCCTGTAATTAAATGAGGCTCTCAGTCTTACAGGCACCCCCCAAACTGTGCCATGGGGAAGGGGGCCGACCGTCCTCCCTTGCCATCGGGAGCATTAAACCGAGGCGTGGAAAGGAAGGCATCTGTGCCTCTGACTCTCCCTCGTGAGCAGGCCCTGGGGTGGGGCGGGACCACCCTCTCCCTCAGGCTGTCCGGCCCACAAGGCTCCGTGGCCACCCGACATCCACCCCATTTCCCTCTGGGAGCGTAGCCTTGGAAGTCCAGGATCCTTTGGGATGTTGACTGACGGGGGGCATCCTGGTCGATTTCAGTGGGATGTCCCACGAGAAAAAGTAAAGCTGCTCTTGGCTTCCTCAGGTCAAGTTTTGAGGAAACTGAAGCCCTCGTGAATGCCGGGGCAAAGATCCAGCATCCCGTCACAAGAGGGCTGGCCCCCAACCAAGAGCCACACTTGCAGGTGCCGGAGAAATCCTCCCAGAAGGAGCTGGAGGCCATGACCTTGGGCACCGCTTCAGACGCGATTGAAATTGTAAGTGGGGTCGGAGGGGCCCGAGATCGCTTGGGGTGAGGCCTGGGCCGGCTGAGTCCCATCACCAACGGGTCCAGGCCTTCAGAGCAATACTCATCCGGTACCAGGCGCGGGGCCCCACCCAGTCCCTGGACCGCAGAAGCCAGCCTAGGAGACCCCCCTCCGTAGCCACGAGAGAGCTGTGACTCTCCACTTTCGCCAATGGGGTTTTGCAAATTCTCACTTCTCTTGAAGTGCTTTATTTGCCTTCCGGGTTGTTGGTTTTCCACGTTAGTCCCCTGGGGCTCGACTGTTGGCTTTGGAGCCGTGCTCGGTCTGTACCCTGCTTCTCCATGCTCCGTGGCAGGGGGCAGAGAATGGCAGGTCAGGGGACACTCCTTTTGGGGAACAGTTGGCTTTCCTGGGCCTTGGTGATGGGAAATCCCTCCTGTGTATGGACCAGGGCTGTACCTCTCCCCTCCCAACCCCTGTGGAGCCTCGCAGAGCCAGCAGACCCCCTGAACATCTAATGGACCATGTTTGTAGGTGAATTTTATGTGCAACTTTTTTTAACTCCCTCTTAGCAGTCCCCAAGAGGGTTTGAGGCTGTTGACTTAGTTACTGTGAGTGTCAATTTTGTTGTTCTATATTAGCAGACCGTTCATTTATCTCATGCATCAAACACTTATCGAGCACCTGCTGTGTGGCCGTTAGATAGCGGGAAAATATTAGTAAGCAGAAAGAGAGTGGATGTGATCCAGCCATCTCTCAACTAGACACCATGGAAGGATTCATGCACGATTCAGTTTCTACACAGTTGGCTCCTGATGTTGAAGTCTTTGTAACCTACCCAGAGACCTGTTTTCGTTTGCAATCATCTTCCCGTTATTTAGAAAACGACCTTTCCCAAAACCTTTGATGGTATTTATACTTGGAGGTGTTTTCTCGATGACTTATATTATGTTTGGAAAACCCATCAACTGGCTTGTCTCACCCCGAGCCTTTGAAGTAAATAAGTAAATGGTAACTTTCCTCCCACCAATTGGTTAGGGGGTGAGGGTGGTGTGGAGTGGGAGGGTACGTACCTAACGCTGTGTTTTTGGGCAGGGCGTTGGGCCTGTCCATCTCCAGATGCCCATCATCAGCATGTGGGAATCAGTCCTGATGAAAAGGGAAGTATTAGCACCTAACGAACACTCTTTTTAGCCTCAAGTCAGAAACGTCCAGCAAATAGGCGCATGGTCCTTGCTTGGAATCGATATCACTCTGTCTCCTCTATTTTTCCTCTGTGTCCTCTTCTGCCGGCCTTCAGACAGCTCCTGAGGGCTCCTTTGCCTCTGCTGACGCCCTCCTCAGCAGGCTAGCTCATCCAGCCTCTCTCTGTGGTGCGCTTGACTATCTGGAACCCGACTTAGCAGAAAAGAACCCCCCAGTATTTGCTCAGAAACTTCAGGTTTGTAGCCCACGTGTGACCTTTTGGGGAGTTTGTGAAAACCTCAGTAGAGCATGAACTCCGAACCCCACATGCAATGAGGCGGGATTTAAGGAGGTGTTACTGGAAATGCTCCACATGAAATCTCTTCCCCCCCCCCCCAAAAGACTGATGTATGGGTGTTCTTGATCCAAGACGCCAAGATGATATAAATTGTGCGATTACATATGGGACAACCCATTTATATTTCAATTTGGAAATTGGACCCAAACAGTCATTTTTCAGAAATTTTGATAGCCCCAAAAGCAGTTTCTGTGATTTATTCACGGAACCAAGGGTATTAGATCACCATCGCGCCCTGCTCTTTAATATATATGGGAGAGCTAGCTCAGACTCCCAATGAGATAACATCTGGACTCGGTCTTACATCTGGAACCAAAACAATCAGCTGCTCTGTGCCTTAAATTTGACAGCTTAATTTGACATCCTCTACACTAAGACCTTCAGGGCAAACCTAGAGAGATCGTGAGCAGTCATTTGAGAATGCAAAACCATTCACGGAAATTGTCGGCCAACTTGACGTTAAACCAGCGAAAGGAGAGAAACCGAAGGAAACAGTGCAGTAAAAATTTTGATCCCGTTTTAAAAATCGTGTCATATTTGACCACATGATACTTCCCGACAGACATTCCAAAGGGCAATTAGAAAGAAAGAAAGAGAAAAGAAATTAAACACTTATTTCATGATCTGCTGAGGTGTTAATTGTGAAAGAAAGCCAGAGCGTGTGTTTTTCCTGAGTACCTGTCATGACATCATGTGGCACATTCATTTCTTGGATGTGGAAAACATTGACATCCTGTCTTGGTGCATTTTCCCCCGCGGTTTGCTCACCCTACCCCCCCCACCCTTGGGCAGGAGGAGTTAGAGTTTGCCGTCATGCGGATAGAAGCCCTGAAGCTGGCCAGGCAGATTGCCCTGGCCTCCCGTAGCCGCCAGGATACCAAGGTACGGGTTTGGTGCTGCCGTGCGCTGCCTCTTGAGAATGTGGTGTGGTCCAGAAGTTTGTTTGCTAACCATTGGCCAAGCAGGCAATGTCCATATTCTACAAAGTGATCTAAAATGTTCTAAAAAGCCAAAAGCATAACTTGTGTAGACGCCGAGCTCACCCCTAAGATCCAGTTAAATCTGTGATGAAGGAAACAGCAGGTTGGTTGGTAAAGCTGGTTGAATGGAGGAAAATATGAGAAGCCGGTGTAGAGTCGGTGGCAAAAAGAAGTCTAGAATCTTAATGCAGTCTTATTGTACGGTCCGATATAAAACTGGTTAATATCGGCTAAACAAGACAAATAGAAACTTTGAGGTTTTGTTTTCTGTAAAAATCACTTCTCTACTGAACGTAAATAATTCGCAACTTTTCTATTTTTATTTTAAGTTTCGTGTATTTTTAGAGAGAGAGTGGGTGAAGGACAGAGAGAGAGAGGGAGAGAGAGAGTCCCAAGCAAGCTCCGCATAGTCAGCTCAGAGAGAGCCCCGTGCGGGGCTTGAACTCCCAAACCGTGAGATCATGATTTGAGCCAAAATCAAGAGGTAGACAGTTAACGGACTGAGCCACCCAGGCGTCCCACAAGTTTTCTATTTTTCTACAAGTTAATATCTAACTGTAATGAGACCGGATCCTAATCAATAGTAAATAGTGGAACCAAGACCTTCCTGAGACATTGGATTGACCCATAGGCCAGAGTCGATAGAATTACTGAAAAGCAACCCTTTTCTGTAAAGGCCAGATGGTCAGTATTTTAGGCTTTCTGGGCCATCTGGTCTCTGTAACAACCACTCAACTCTGCCACTGTAGCTCAAGAACAACCACAGACAATATGTAGGTGAATGGGTATGGTGGTGTTCCAGTAAAACCCTTTTTACAGAATAGGACATTGGACCATTTGGCCCGCACACCGTAGTTGGCCACCCCTGCTCTAGAGTAGAGTATGATACTGACCGAGCATGCAGAAATCTTTGTGCCTGGCTTCCAAGTTTGGCGTAACTTTTCTTAACTGTTTGAACGAGTCGCCGAAGACGTGCAAAACTATGGCCCTGTGAGGTTCAGCCCAGCCCTCGGGGCTGACGGTGAGCTGTGGTCTCCGAGGACCCGCTTCATGCTCACCCCCCACACTCCGCCCTGAGTTGGGCAGCCCAGTGCACTCTGTGGCCTTGAACGTGTTGGTGAACCTCTCTGAGCCTCCGTTTTTCCAGCTGTAAGAAGAGGCTACTAACAGCGAGTTTGCAGGTTGCTGTATAGATGATGTGTGTGGGACGGTGCCATGCCTGGCACACAGTAGGTGCGCAATGAATGAAAGCTGCTCTTGTCAGCTCACCTTCGCTTTTGCCTCTGATCTCACAGCTTCTCTGCTGTAGGGAGTCCAGGGCCCGTTTTACAGATGGGGAAGTGGAACCATGGAAACAGTCCAAAGCCTGACAGTGAGTCACTGACCCAGCAGGAACGAGGACTCCAATCTCCAAATGGGAGCCCCTTGCCTGTCCATCTCAATTAACAGCTCACTTGATATAGGACCAGAAGTTCATGTGGTGCTCCTGCCCGCAGGCCTCCCACGTGTGATTTCCCTGGAGCGAAGGAGGGGGGCTCCCTCCCAGAGACATCGCTCACTGAGAGAAGGTGGTCATACTGTGTGTGTCCAGACTGGGAACACTGGGACCCAGGGCAGGGACGAGAATGTCAACACACATTGCTGATGTCCTTGTTCTTATGGTCAACCCAGAAGCTTGGATTTAATTTCCACGAGAAAGATTTTTAGAAAGCATTAAGCAGTGATGATTTTTTTCCCCATTAGATTTATTTCTTGATATTCTTGGGTAGTGGCCTGAGGACAGAATGAATTGCTTCAAGTTTGGCCACTGTAAATGCAGTATATTCCTGTCCAGCAGTTTGAGGCAGAATTGAGCATGTTCTAGTAAGAGTTCAGATTGAGTGTGAAATGTTCTGGAAAGTCTTGTACCCCTGCCTCCTTCTTCCAAGGATGCATCAGACATGACAGTCGGCAAGTAATTGATTGGCTGGCCGTTGACTCCTGTCAATTACAGCTTGTTCTCAGACCATGTGTCCCGATTTCCATATAGAAAATACTGTCACCTGACTCTACTGCGTGTGGGTCAAGAGACGGCCCCAGCCACCTCCTTATGTATTTCAGAAGAGTATGCTAAAAGAAACATTCCTGGGGGTAGAACTGTCTTGGAGCGTAAGGAACATTTTTCTCTGCTGTAGTAACTTGTACCGCTTTTTTGGGTTTCTGTGGGTTTCTCGTTCATGTAGACGCTTGATTGCCCCTTTACTGCTTTGGAAATTGCTGATGTATAGAAAGAGAAACAGCAGCTGTGTATCCAATTTGCTCTTTTTTCCTGCCCATAAATTTCAGCTGCAGGTGACATAGCCCAGTCTTTTTGGCAGCATGGTCTTAAACTGTTGCTAACACAAAAATGAAATCACTTGGAATGAAAAGAAATCACTTGGAGGGATGAAAAGCCACATGAAATATGGTGGCGGTGATTTCTGGTTGCTCCTTCAAGCAGCTTCACTTTACATTTCCCTTTAGACCAAAAGCCAGCTGCGCTGACCTTCGAAGGTCTGCAGTGGGGTTTCCTGTCTCATTAGTCAGAAGATGTTAGAAACGGGGAAGACTCCTTGGGGCCGGGGTGTGGGGCTGTAGCTCCTTAGCGTTTTTCTTCCACCCCCTTCTGGCCGAAGTGAATTCGATCGTAATCTCCTGGGGTTATTAATCTGACCAGGGTAGCCAGCTGTGCGGTACAGCCGCCCGAGTGTAACCAGGATAGATAGAGCATAAATGGCCTGTCTGTGTGGCTTTTGCAGAGCGATACAAGGCATACGAGGGGGTGGATTTCATCTCTGTGCGTAACGGTTACTGGTTGCGATCCCTGAAGCTGTTGGCCTTTCTGGTTGAGGGGACCCAAATACGAAGACCGAAGGAAGTGTGTGGGTAACGTAGGAATAAGGATCATGTAAATGACAAGCTTCAGGACCGGAGGAAGTCCTAGAAAAAGGCCCCTTAGGGAGGCAAAGGGTGCTGATCCCCAGTGCAGTGTTGGATCCCTCCACGAGTCCTGGCTGATAAAGGCAGACGCCTGGGTTTTATGTCGGCAGGAGAAGTTGGCAGGTCTGGGGCAATGGCCTGTGCGGGCGAATGGCCTGACATCATAGGCTCCTTCTCTCGTGCTTTGTCCGGAAACCACCCACCACCCTCGACATTAATAACCACCCCGATGCCCGAAAGCTGCAAGAACAATCTGAAGAGCAGAGACAGAGGGCTGGCCTGGGGTTTCACCTCGCATTTGCCAGTTTGGGGAGTTTGCGGTCATCGCCTGCAGCCTGTGTGGAGAGGGGATGAGGCCACGTCTTGACTCATTGAGAAGGAGCGGCCAGTCACTGGCTGGTGGCACCTCTTGTGGGAGCGGGTGAGGGCACACACTGAGTGTCATCCTGAGCTCAAAGCCTGCAAATTTGGTTGCAGCAGCTCCAACGAGGGGCCCCGCCTGGCTCTACCCCCAACGTCCCAACCTGTGCCCCCTCTCCATGACCTTGACCCAGCTTGCCCTGGGCTCCCAGCCTGACCTACACTCCTGGCCCCCACCTTGTGCACGCGTCTCCCACAGCTCTTGGGGACAGCTGGCTCCCAGACAGGGATCCCACCTTGCTTCCCTTGAGGCCTGGAGACAGGGAACCGGCCACAAGGACTGTGAGCCTGGGTGCGTGGCAGGACCGTGAGGCCAGAAGGGCCCCAGGCATGAGCTCTGCGGGTCTGACTGGTGGCAATGCCCCCAGAGGGTCCCATCAGGAACCAGGATCTGAGTGAGTGGATTGAGGGGCCGCAAGCTGATTCCAAAGGCTCCTGCTTTTTCTGAGTTGGGGCCATTTCACATGTTACTACTCTGTGATTCTCCTGGCTTTGGGGCTTCTCCAAAGCTGCAGTGAGTGGGGGTCTCTGCAAGAGGAACAAAGCTAAATCTAAGCCCGATGTTAAAATATCAGCAAGACACAAGCCTATTTCAGTTAGAAATATTTCTTGGTTGTAAGAGAAAACCGGAGTGTGTACCTTGGATTTCATTAACATGCAGATAAGTGCAGGCAGTAATTCAAATGGATTCTGAAGTCATCTGTTCCTTTATTGAAAACACCAGGTGGCCGGGATGAAAGGTGATAGTGAATCACTGTGGTGCTAACCATTGTGTTTACTTAGAAAGCTCATTAATTTATTTATATTTCATTCCCTTCCTTGTTGTACAAAGGACTCAGGCAGCTTCAAGAGCACCAGCTCCTGCAGCGGTCGGATTTCAATTCTGCCCTGTCCGATGAAGTTAGTTTTAGTCCATTTCCCCTCGTGCTTCACAGAGCTCTTACTTGGAGTCAGAACTGGATCTCATCCTGGGAAACCTTTTGGCCGAATCACTTTGATCCTCCCATTTTTTCATCTTCCGGAGGACCAGGATGAGTGGATGGTGTCCAGTGTTCTTTCCACTTTGAAATTTTATTCTACTTATTTTTTCAAAGGACACTTTACTTAAAAAGTGACAGGAACAGGTTTTTTTTCGTCATCTTCAGTATCTTGTGTTTATGAATTTTCTCCGTAAATACAAATAGAGTCTTATTGTCTAGGTGTAATTGTGTCTTTACTTCCTGAGAAGTTTCCCATGTGACAAGTAGAGCCTTGAAAACATTTCAAACAGCAGAGATTCACCCATGCACGGGAGAGGCTCCGTAGCTCTGATCTGGTGGCATGTTTTCTTCTGCGAGATCAGCCTGCCAGCTCCTGGGTTTTGGTCAAATGTCCTGCACTGGAGGCTTCTTTAGGACCCGAGGAAGGAAAGATCGTGGCACCCCACTAGACACCAGAGTATCACCAGGGTCTGGTAGAACAGGGGGCCGTGTGCTCCCCTCTCTGAGTGATCATTCGGGGCCCACTGCAGAGGGAGCCCAAACGCTCAACACCAGGCAGGGGCAGCGAAACCCAAGCCCGCTTCTGGGACAACCAAAACCATGTCTTTCGCTGTGCATGTGTATGACTAACTGGCCCTAACTCTGTCATCTCCAGTCCTATCCATTAAATTTCTGCCTGAGTTTTCTAAGTTATTTCAAGTTCATTTCCTCTGATGCTCTAGCGGGGGGTAAGCAGGCCTGTTCGTGGGATGGAAGAGAGAGAACCTCCGGGTGCGCCCCCCGCCCCCGCACCGTCGGGTCTTTAACCTTACCTGCTTCCGCTTATAAGACCAGTCCTCCCCGTACTTTCTGCACATCCCTCTTTCGACTCCACCAGGGTAGAGCTGTGTTCCCTGCCCACGTCTCATGAATTTCCCTAGGAACCTGCAGTCCCACCCTGACCAGCTCCCCACCATGATACTTCACATCGCGTTGGACTCTAGTCCCCAGGGGTGGCGGTTTGCCTGGGCAGCCGTGACAGTGTCAGGAGGTTAATGCATAGGACTGAGAGTGTGCTTGCCTGGTTTGGTGCCTCTGACAAAAGAACTAGACTACCAGCCCCGGCTGCACCGTTGACCATGCTCCTAACTCCGCATCTCAAGTGTGTTGGAAATGGCTGAGCTTTTTGTGCAAGGGGAGGAAGAGTAACGGTGGTTACTCCCCTCCCTCCCAGGAGGCTGGTGACTGCCCTGTCCAGTCAAACCAGTGTCAGTTGTGGGAGAGGGCAGGGAATCCCACCACCTGTTGAGGGTCTTACCAGCCAGTGGGGATATTGTCAGCGATCCGGTTTTCGGTTTTGCCGTCGACACAGCAGACTTCAGGCGATGTAACTGCAAAGGAACCCTTCCCTTGGGGCATCCGGAAACTAGCTTTCGAAGGTGACGTTGGTTGATAGCCACGGTAGGCCCTGAGCTTTGTGTGAACATATCCTTTCAAACGGGGCTGAACGAATGTTCCCCGAATTGAAATGCAGACAGTCTTGCCACACTGATCAGATCTGCAGTTATTCAAAACTAGGCAAATGGAGATTAGAATTCAGCATCGTTCGCCATCAGGCTTTTATTTTGGGAGCGGAGCCCGCCGGAAAACAGCCTTGGTTCTTAAGCGCTGTGCCTAAATGCCTCTGCGTCTGATAAATGGCAGTGATAAGCAGGCACCAGACATGCTTGACTCCGAACGCTGGGAGTTGGGGAGGCCTCTGCCATTAGCCCCTTTGTCTGCCTGTGCAGGTGCAAAACGATCGATTTCCATAGATTGTATCCGGCCTTTCCCCACTCATCAGTCTGAGCATTTTCTCATACTTTTGATGTTCTTTGTTTCAAAACCATACAACTGACCCACTCACGAGGGGGTGAATGCAAATCCTCTGTCCTATGCGTGATATTAACGTGGTTTTTTCTTTTCTAATTAAAAACCATCCCACAGAGAGAAGCTGGTCACCCAACAGATGTCTCCATCTCTAAAACAGCCTTGTACTCCCGCATCGGGACGGCCGAGGTGGACAAGCCCGCAGGCCTTTTATTCCAGCAGCCTGACCTGGACTCCGCACTCCGGATCGCCAGAGCAGAGGTACCGTGTGGCATGCGTGTGGCTCGGAGGAGGGCAGCTCTGGTTGCCCTGGGAAAGGCTCCGGTCTCTGCCACGCCTAAATAAAATTATATTTACACCCATGGTCCACAAAGCCAGCATCTTTGGACACAGACTGTATTCGGCAACCACTGCAGACAGAGGCGGGTAGCAGACGGGCTTTGATCGTCCTGGACACCATTGTTTAATGAGCCTCTATGGCCTTGTTTGATTTATAACAAAAAGCATATGCCTTTGAGTTGCTCCCTGGTGGGCATTGCGGAAGTCTGATATCTGGCTTATTTCTGTCTCACGCTCTGGGGAAGTTCTCGGAGTCCAATTATTGTTTGGTGTGGGAAGTTCTAATTCTACATTTATTCAGTGTTTCCTTCTTGGTCTGTGAACCGCTCAGATCTGAATTCACTCCTCTGGAGCTCACCTTTCTCTTTCCTCCCTGATGCCAGATCATAACCAAGGAGAGCGAGGTCTCGGAGTGGAAGGCTAAATACGAAGAAAGCAGGCGGGAGGTGATGGAAATGAGGTCAGTTGTGGTGCTTCCTGGCACCTGGGGCGTGGCCCACCTGTGGTCTCATAGCAGCTGGAGCTGCTGTGGCCCATGAACCAGCTCTTCCCAAGAGTCACCTGTTCTTTAAGAGACAAGGTTTATATTTTCGCAAAAGTGTTTTTCGTCATGGTACTCTTATGAAAATATCATGCACCTGAGCTAAATATTGCAAACAAATAAATACCTGTGCGATGAAAAGCAAATCTCTTTCCCATCCAGTCTCCAATTCCACTCCCCTCAGGTAGCTGCTATCCACTGTTTCTAGTATAGCCTTCCAAGAATTTTCCATTTCTTCCTTTTTTTTTTTTCTGAAGTTTATTTATGTAGTTTGAGAGAGAGAGAGAGAGCATGAGCAGGGGAGGAGCAGAGAAGAGGGGGGAGAGAGAATCCCAAGCAGGCTGTCAGTGCAGAGCCTGACATGGAGGTTCGATCTCAGAAATTGTGAGATCATGATCCGAGCTGAAATCAAGAGTCAGATGCTTAACCGACTGAGCCATCCAGGCACCGCTCTTTTTTTTTTTTTTAATTTATTTTAGAGAGAGAGAGCGGGGGAGAAAGAAGGGCAGAGGGAGAGAGAGAATCCCCCAACGCAGGGCTCCATCCCATGACCCTGGGATCATGATCTGAGCCAAAATCACAAGTTGGACACTCAACCGACTGAGCCACCCAGGCGCCCCAAGAATTTTCTATTTCTGATTGCCAATGTGTGAATGTGTCTATACAGACTCCATTTTTCTTCCAAAGTGGGGAGTAGAACATGTACATTATCCTGTATTCTCTTTTAACATTGTAAAAAATCTGTTTAATGTTTTTATTTATTTGTGTGACAGAGAGAGACAGAGCATGAGCAGGGGACGGGCAGAGAGAGAGGGAGACACAGAATCCGAAGCAGGCTCCAGGCTCTGAGCTGTCAACACAGAGCCCGATGCAGGGCTCAAACTCACAGACTGTGAGATCATCACCTGAGCTGAAGTCATAACCCGCTTAACCGGCTGAGCCACCCAGGCGCCCCTCTCTTTTAACATTGTAAATCTTGGACAGATTTTTATAGAACTTGACCTTATTGTGTAACAGGTTTAATGGTCCTTGTATGGTTCTAACAAAGTGAACTTCACCAGTCTCCGTGGATAAGCAGTTGGGTTACCTCCGGAATTTTGTCTGAATGATTTATTTCCATTTGCTGCATTGGTATTAGAAGTATAACAGCCACCACATCTTAAGTGCCTATCACATCACGTGCCATGTGCTGTGTTTCTGGCCCACGGTCTCTGTTGCTCCCCAGGCCCCTCAAGAAGCGATCATCAGCCCCATCTGACAGTGGAAGGGCTCAGAGCGGTCAGGTGACTTGTCCGAGGTCAGGTGACTTGTCCAAGGTCCCGGAGCGTCTAGTTAGAAGAATGTGAATTTGAATCCACCTTTCTGGTCATAAAACCCCAACTCTTTCCACTGTACCCAGGGGCCTGCCTCCCTCGTCATGTCTGACGGACCTTTTTGCCTTTTATTTTCCTTCGTGATTCATCGTCATCTTAGAGACTAAGAAACCATGTCTTGGGCTAGAACTTACCCTTGGGATGTGATCTTAAAAATGGTATGGCCAAGTGGCGTTTTTAAGAAACTTGGACCCAAGCCTTGGCCCGGGCCATCCCAGGTGAGTGAGCACTGCCCGGGGCTCCGGCTGCTGCCGGGTCTGAGAACCGCTCCTGGGAACACAGTTCCTCTCTCCACACACCAGCCCTTCTTCAGCACCAGCTGAACTGACACATGGGTTTTCCAGTCTCAAGGGAAGAGATGAGAGATCGTTTTGAACGAGACGAAAGATCTGGTGCTATATTGAAAATCCTCAATAGGCTTGCTTCGTTTTTGAGTCTCAGGGTTTGGGAATAAGGGAAAAATAGATGAGTTTTTAAAAAGTGGTCGAATTAGTTCATTTAGAGGGCGCTTGATTGCAAGAGTCGCTGCTGGTTAATTATCAGAATCGGCTGCATTCCTGGCTACGGCTTTAAGTAGCAAATTATTTAGGGTAGTCGGATCCCCTGTTTTCTAGGTCAAATATTATCTCCCTGGAAATTCTCCTATTAGTCCCTTCTTCCTACCGATGCTTTCTGTGACCGCTTCCGGAGGTTAATCCGAGCGTGCTGTTTCACACACTCACACTGAGGCCCTGCGGTGGCGTCATTTGAAAATTTCTCTCCTTTATCTCTCTCTCTCTCTCTCTCTCTCTTTTTTTTTTTTTTCAGTAGGGGAGTAGAGGAGGGAACAACATGGCTTTCATTTTTTGCCTGCCCTGAAAATGAAAGCAGGGCATGCTGGGAAGGCTAGAAGCTCCATCCCTGATTCGTTTTGCGTCCTCGGGAGGAGCTGTACCTCTGGGGGCTCCAGGGAGCGCTGTTGACCCACCAGTGTGGCGGGACTCCAGTGTCACCAGCCGACACAGCCGCACTTGTGTTGGAAGGCCCAGCTGTCCACCTTGGAGCCAGACCAGACCAGGTGACCATCAGGCTCCGCTTCCTAGCTGCTTTGGGGCCTGTTCCTTAACTCCGTAAGCTGACTTTCCGCCTCTGTGAAGAAGGGTGAATCCCAGCACCTCGAGGCGTAAGGGGTATGAAAAGGCTCCAGAGTCGGAGGTCTGGATGCGGAGCCAAGCTCGGCCGCTTTGTAGCCCTGGGATTCTGAAAAGGTTCCTGCGTCACCCCGTGCCTCAGTATCCCCATCAGCAGTCCTGGCGGCAATCAGGCACCACTTCACTGTGAGGAAGAAAGAGCTGCAAATACAGTGCCACCGAAGCGGCTTCGGGCCCCTGGTCTCCCTGCACCTCTGGAAGGACACATCCCGCACCCGCTGTGGTCCAGTGATGGGTTCAGGTGGGGCAGCCTCAGGGGGTCCATCGCTGTTTCGTGACTCAAGGGTACAAGGAGGTATTGTTTAATTACAGAAGACGCAAAGTGCTCCTGTGTAGGTAGGATTCAGAAAGAACCCATGTGGGCTCATGTCGCAGTCACCTTTTTTGTTGTGGGTTGGCTTTGGTCAAGGCGCTGTCCTTGGGGCCAAGGTCAAGAAGCCAGGGACAGACACCCAGCTGCTGCGACGCCTTTAGACTCTGCAGAATGCCTTCTGCTTTCACCGGTCTTTTAACCTCATTCAGTTCTCCCACGGCCCTGAAAGTCAGGCTCCAGGGTAATCCTCAACCATACCAGGGGGTCAGCTGAGTCCCCAGTGTCTGTGACCAACCTGTCTGAGCCACTCAGCTGGGAGAGGCAGGGCCAGCTGGAATCAGGGCCGTTCTGGGCTCTCCTGTGGAGAGTAACTGTTGGATAATGTAGGTGAAACTCTCAAGTCTTTTTTGAGAGGTTCCTTGCAGAAGGTTGACTTTCAAGAGGGGGGGGGGGTGCTTCTTCACTCCTGGGTCCTTCCACCTGGGGGCAGCAGTGAGACAGTCTTCCAAGCCGGGGATCTTCGTGCTTTTGTGTAGCTAAGGTTTGTTTGAAGTTCGGAGGAGAAATCAGGGAAGGCTTCCTGGAGGAGATGGCATTTGAATTGGACCTTGAGAAGCAGACAAGACTATGAGAGGTGGAAGTAGAGAGGCAAAGTGAACAACACGGGCAGGGTCATGGAGGTGGAAAATCCCAGAGCCGGCAAAAACTCATTTGTTCTCATTGAACCACTTTGTTCATGAGATGGCAGGGAAGGAGGTAAGGTTGATGAAAGCGATCAGGCTCAGGTTATGGAAGGCTTTGATTGTCAGGCTGAAGGGTTGGCCTTATGTTTTTTCCTCAGTGAGCAGTAGGGATGCGTCGAAGGTTTTGCCCAGGGGCATGTTGTGTTCAGAGTCACGCACTAGGAAAATGAACTTATTTGGGTATGTAAGAAGAGGGGCGGGGTTGCAGGTGCACCTAGAGGTGTGAACCAACTGTGACAAATAAGACTTGTCCCCTAGGGGCGGCTGGGTGGCTCCATCTGCTAAGCATCCGACTCTCAGTTTCAGCTCAGGTCATGGCCTCACGGTTTGTGAGTTCAAGCCCCCCATCGGACTCCACACTAAGAGTACAGAGCCTACTTGGGACTCTCTCTCTCTCTCTCTCTCTCTCTCTCTCTCTCTGCCCCTCCCCCACTTGCACGCTCTCTCTCTCTCTCTCTCCTTGCTCTCAAAATAAATAAATAAACTTTAAGAAAAAAAATAAGACTCGGTCAGGCTGCTGAGTCCAGCACGGGGACCCTACTGTCAGTTAGAAACCATTCTGTTGTCACAGTTCCAACGTATTTTTACTTCCCTTACAGGAAAATAGTGGCTGAGTATGAGAAGACCATCGCTCAGATGATAGGTAGGTGTCCTGACTGGCGGCCTCAAGCCTCCCCGAAGCTTCTGAACCACGGGGAGGGCTTTGAAGTTAGACGCTCGGAGTGTGTTCATCTTCGGCCCCTCTTAGAACGTGAAGTCCTTCAGGGAGGGACCGATTTTAGTGTGTGTGCTGCTAAAGTGACCGCTTTTCACCGAGGGACCAGAGCATCCCAGAATGTGAGCCTGGGGGCCTCCTGGAAACACCTGCTAGAATGTTCCTTAGCACCATTCGTGCCTGTGGGAAGCCATGGCAGTTACCTCAATGGCCACCATCGAGCCAGGACTTGCCCGCTTCTTGGGGAAAGAGGTTTGGGTTGGTTCCTAGGGTGTTTGGGGGATTTCTTGGCTCATGAGAGGGACGAAGAATCAAATCCCTCAACTCTAACTTAGACTCAAGGGACAAAATACTCAGCCTTCACGCAGGGTTCTAGGGCAAGGACAGTGGAACGCGTGGCAGTCCTGCCTGCCCACCCCCCCCCCCCGCCCCCCTGTGCATTACCTGATCTCACAGGGATGGGCATTGACTCAGAATCTGTCTTCGCACCCCTGGCAGCCGGTCCTGACGCTGCTTTGGCCTCCAATAAAAAATGGCCTCAAGTGGCAAGTTCTACACCCCCTGGCACTTAAAAAGAAAAAAGAAGAAGAATGGGAAAAGAGCTCACAGAAGCGCTGAGCCCGTTTTCACACTAATGATCACTATTCAGAAACGATGCTATGACTTGGCAGGGGCGGGGGAGATTTTTATTTATTTATTTTATTTTATTTGCTTAGGTCCAGGATACCAGTTTAAAAAAAAAAAAATCTTTTACTCCTGAGGACACATGGAGTAAAAGCCCCAGCTCACTGCACGCCAGTTTCTGTGTCGAAGCTGGACGCTGGGTTAACAGATGATTCCTCTCTCTCTCAAACGTTTGGGTCTGAGTCATGCTACCACACCTCTAGCTTGTCCCAAGAGAAATATGAGAGCAGCCTTGGGAATGGTGAAGAGGCTGACAACTGAGGGCTTTCTATTCAAAGGGGCTTTAATTTTGATATATTACAACAGAGGCCATTTCTCCCAGATCTCAAGGAAAGTCCATTTGGGTGTTTCTAAGGATCAGCTCGTGGCGTATGCTTTCTATCGAATGAAACCTCTTTATTAAATTGGTATACGAATTTATGAATACATATGGATGAGATATAAAAAAAAAAAAACCTCTTGGAACCAAAGCTGCCTGTAAAAGTGGTCAGGAAGGAGGATTTATGTCTTCCAATATACAATGTTTGGCACACTGAGCACAGCGTGGCCTCCTGGAGTCTTAGGTTGTGAAAACGTCACTCAGACCTACCGTGGCTCATCTGGAAATACCCTTCTGCATCTCAGAGCCCTACATTGTTATTTTTGCCCTTGGTGACGACACTTGGGCCAAGGTTGAGATGGGGGTAAAAGGGCAGGAGCCTCTGCCCCTGAGAGAATGCCGTCCAGAGCCATCTGCTAGCACTCGGCTGGCTGTTTTTGATAGAAGTAGACATTCGTTCCCTCTTAAACACCGCAGAGTAAGAATCTCTCTCCCTGGCGCAAGTGGCCCGTCCCTGCTGGACAGAAAGATGACTCAGCTCTGACTTCCTTGCAGCCTATTTGCCGGTGGGAGTAGTTTCAATTGGTGGGAGAACATTTCAATTCTAGGCAGGTTGAGTGGGTGGAGCTCAGACCGCAGGCGTTAAGGCTACGCACCCCCAGCCCCCCACCCCCCTCCCCCGGGGAGACCTGGTATGTTTGGCCAAAGGGTCCCTCTCTTCAAGAGCTGTGATCTCACCCCTCTGAGCATTTTCCTCTTTGGGGGTGTTTGAGCGCTGCCAGAGGCCCTGTGAGCGCCCTCCGGTGTCCCTAGCTGCAGGCAGCGCTGTCACCCAGGGTGACGCATGTCCCGTCCTGGTTCCCCGTCCTCGGGCACTTTCATCAGCCACTTTTCAGACCTTGTTCATCAGCTGGCATGTCTGTGGCTGTCACCTGTCAGTCACTACTGCAGGGCATTGATGAGGGCCACCGCAGATTTCCAGGTCCTTGTGTCCTTGTAGACAATGGCGTGGGGCTGAGGCACAGCCAGGACTCAGTGTCACTGCGGGGGGGACCCGCCTTCTTGCTGGGCAGGCTGTGGGTCCCCATACGTGGAAACATACCAGCCTCCTCTCTCTCTTCTTCTCCTTTGCACCCACCTACCCAGCATCCCTGGTGGGAGGGAAAAACTCAAGCTCCAGGAGCTTGGCAGTTCAGGCAGAATGAACATTGGTAGCGTTTTGAAGTCAAAACTTCACCCCACCTGCGCCAGCCCCTCCTGGCTGCAGCCCGGCTCTCTGGCTTCCGTGTAACCGTCACAAACGTTCCACGCCAGCATGACACGTGTCCTGCCATCGTCGTCCGTTCTCGTCACATGTTACTAAAGAGAATATGCTCTTGAGTTCAGAGACTGCATACTTAGGATTCAGGACAAAAAAGACCTCTGTGCTTTTCTGCATTCCAGGTTGTTGCAATTGATTTCTTTTCTGCTTTCCTAACAACTGCCCTGATTATCTGTTTTGCTTCCATTTTCTGTTGCTTCTTGCCCTTTGCTTGCAAAACACACAGGCAAGCCTGGTAAGTAAACGCTTCTTCACCTAACGTGACACCTGCCCATTGCAACCCACGTCTGTTTGTTTGTTTGTTTGTTTCTGTTTTTGTTACTTTTGCTATTGTGTATTTGCTGCATTCCCCCTCCCCCTCCCCCGAAAAACATGGTTTAATAATGTTTTGCCTGCAAAAAGAAAAACAAAACAGAAAAATCTCCCAGGGCATTGTTTTGTTGTTGAGTCTGGAGCATTTTGAGTTTGGGGCTGATTTCCTGATGTGAAGAACCTGACTGCGTGTGTAATTTGCAAGAAGATTTGTGGCGCGTTCTCACCTCCTCCGTCTCCTGGGAACCGGGAAATTTCTATTTTTACGAGCCTTTTGGGGGGAGGGCAGGAAACCTGAGGCAAGCTAAGTCTCAGATCCAGGAAATCAGATGGACTCTGTTTGATAAATGGCTTTTTACAAGCCAAGTGAAATGTATCCGTGGCCTCAGATCAGCCCCGGAATGTGCATTTTACCATGTGCCGAGGACTAAGGAAGCAGCTAAAACGTAATAAAAACAAACGTTCGGTTACTGGAGCATCGTTTCTTTTAGGAGCCTGGGCGCAGCAAGATTGCGGGCAGTTCTTTTCTTGCCGTGTGTTAAAAAGCTCCCCCTCCGTGAGTGATTGATGTGACATCATGCCAGTTTGGGGGTGCCCGTGATGCTGTTGATGATGGGTCACTGATCCTGGGTTCTTATTATGTCACAGGCTTCATATACATTTTCGCTTAATCTTCCCTGAAATGCCACGAGATAAGTAATGTGAACCCCTCTTTCAGCTCAGGAGGCTGAGACTCCTAGAGGTTAAAAACCCTGCCCAAGGCAGCAGAGCTCGGGAGTGTCAGAGCCAGGACGGAACCTGGGCAGTCGAGAGTCTGGCGCCTGGGTCCTTCCTCTCTGCCCCGGCAGCGGGGGCTCTGGAGGCAGGGGTGGAGGTCCATCAGACGTCTTCCGGGTCTGTGGCTCTCCAAGCGTGACCCCTGGACCAGCCGCTTCAGCATCATCGGGGAACTAGTCACAGATGCCGATTCTCGGCCCCACCGCAGGCCTGCCAGATCAGAACTCACTGGGTGGGGTGCTGCTGTCTGTGTTTAAACAAGCCCCTGCTGATTCAGGTGCACGTTCATGTGTGACAACCCCTTCATTTTGGAAATGAGGCCCTGAGCCCCCGAGAGCCAGGACTTTTGAATGAGTTTGTATCACAGCCGAAGCTAAAACCCAGGATGTGGTTCCCCTGCCCTGAGCCCTTTCCCTCCACAGCACGCAACAAGAATACACGTAACTTTAGGAGACAGGACAGTGCCGATCCGCCAGGAACGCAAGGGAAAGAACCCAGAGCAGCGTCCCTCTGCTTTTTTTTTTTTTTTTTTTAAGTTTTTACTTAAATTCCAGTTAGTTAATATACAGTGCAATATTAGCTTCAGGTGTAAAAATGCTTTGATACAATACCCAGTGCTCATCACAAGTGCACCCCTTGCTTTGAAGGGAGCTTCCTCCTTCCAGGTCTGTTACTAACAGGCTCAGGGAGAGAAGGGAGAGAGATGGTTATGAGCATGGCTTGGGGTTTGGATTGCCAGGTTCCGCTCGTTCATTCACAGCACGGATGTGTTGAGGCACCCTGTGAGTCAGGCGCTGTCCTAGGCTCTGGAATTAAAGATGTGGACAAAGCAAGACTTAAGACCCTGCCCTCACGCAGCGCGCACTCTAGGCAGACAGACAGCTGGTGCACACCTGTGTGCATGCATGCTGCTGGGAAGAGAATGGACTGGAAAGTAGGGAGGAGGCGCTTCCCGCAGGTGCTCAGGAAGGCACCTCTGGGGACGTGGCCTGGTGTCAAGAACCCGAGTGAGTGGGGAGCCGTGGACGTTCACGGTAGAATGGTCGTGGGGGTCAGAGGACAGAGCAGTTCCTTTTACTAGGCTCAGCCACTCTGAACTGGGCCAGAATTCTTAGGCACATAACTGAGAAAGTCACTTTGACGGAAAGAGCTCCATTTTTGTCGGAGTTAAAACATTTGCTGTGTCCAAGGAAATGTCCGTTTCTGTGCGAAGCAGAATTTCAGGGCTGGTGGTTATGTGGGCCTTGGTTCATGGGATGTTTTAAGGGTGAAATCTTTTTCTTTTCCAATAACCATGTCTTTATGTCGATAATACACAGAAAGACCTGTTCCTCGGAGCCCAGACTCCTATACCTTTTTATCTTGCTCAACGCAAAATTCACTAGTGATTTTTTTCCCACCTTATGGATCTGTTGGCCACCATCAACCACATAGCATCCCTGGGGCCTCGAATGTCGATTTTGAGGGGTCCGCATTGATCGGGTTGAAGACGGTGGCTGGTTTCCATCCCTTCTAACACTGCAAAGGCCCAGGTCTGCGATGCCGGAGCTGTGGGGGTTTTTGTGCCTTCAGAGACGGTCTGGGTGGGCTCGGGGAGCGGGTCCGTCCCAAGTCTGGGATGCCCCGTGCTTAGACCGACTTGCGATCTGAGGCCTCGGCTGCCTCTGGGACCAGGCCGGGATGCACCGGTCCCATCGTCTGTTCTTTGTGTCTCTTGCCAGAGGATGAGCAGAGGGAGAAGTCAGTCTCCCACCAGACTGTCCAGCAGCTGGTCCTGGAGAAGGAGCAAGCCCTGGCCGACCTGAACTCCGTGGAGAAATCTCTGGCCGATCTCTTCAGGAGATACGAGAAGATGAAGGAGGTCCTTGAAGGCTTCCGCAAGGTGTGTGTGTGTCGGGGCCGAGCAGGTGGCCGGACGTGCGGGGCGGGGGGAGGAGGCGCAGGTTGAGAGAGTGCACAGGGAGCTGGACTTGGCTGTCCAGCGTTCTACCCGCATCAGGGAGTTCTCGGGGTTCCCAGCGCCTGGGCTGTCTCTTCCGTGGGTGCGACCTCTGTCCTCTGTCGTGTCAGAATGAAGAAGTGCTGAAGAAATGTGCCCAGGAGTACCTGTCCCGGGTGAAGAAAGAGGAGCAGAGGTACCAGGCCCTGAAGGTGCATGCAGAGGAAAAGCTGGACAGGTAACGCGGCCTCAGGTCTGCCCCCAAAGACCTCTCGGCACCCCCTGCCGAGGCAGGCTGGGAGCTCCAATGACCCCACAGACCCTGGCTTAGAAAAAGCAGATAATCCCTCTGTGTTTTTTCAGTGTGACTTGTGATAACAGTGTCCTCGGCATCTTGATAAGTGGAGCGTGCATGTTGTAATCTCCAGGGCACCCACCCAAAGCGTTTTGGCCTCATGGGAATGGGGGCTGGGGGCAGGGTGGGGGTGCTCCTGGGCTCCTAAGCAGGCCCCCGCTGGTAGGAACTGGATCCAGACAGTTCCCGCCGTCCAGAGCTGAGAGGAGGAAGGTGGGAAGGGTCTCCGGGGAAGGTGGTCTTTTCTGAGCACCGCCGCCCCCCCCCACCTTGTGTCCGTAGGGCCAACGCCGAGATCGCGCAGGTCCGAGGCAAGGCCCAGCAGGAGCAGGCCGCCTACCAGGCCAGTCTGCGGAAGGAGCAGCTTCGTGTGGACGCTCTGGAGAGGACGTTGGAGCAGAAGGTAAGAGCCGACGGCCGGTGGGGCTGGTCAGACCCTCAGATCAGCAGAGGCTGGGGTTTCCTGCGGCCTCCGCGGCTCCCGGGACAGGTGTATGCCTCGTGAGCATACGCTTGTTCTCCATCCGGAAGATCCAGTGTAGGGCCAGCCCTGTTACTGTCCTCTCTGCTCTTCCTGGAACTGCCGTCCGCTTGGGTGTTTGCTGCTGGTTTTCGCTCCCTTTTCAGCATCCATTCATTTGTCACACATCTACTGAAAAATCTCGATGTGCCGGGCATTGTACTTCGCCCTGCATCTAGACGCTTACCGGTGGGGGAATCGGGTAACCACCAGAGGCCAGGGGCAGATGCAGAAAACGGGCCACGTTGGGGTCGAAAGGTCCCCCAGATGTCCGCCTGCTTCCACGGATGGGGGGGACCCTCCTGAGGTCCCTTAGCTTGTCCTGATTTCCGGTCTAGCACTCAGTCCACTGCACACACCCTCTCCCCGGGTGTCCAAATGAGAAGCCCCTTCCGCCCAAGAGTCCGAATCTGGGTAAGCGTGGGCCAGGCAGTCTCCCTCCCTGAGTGTGTTTCCAGAACAAACCCATATGGTTGATCCACTGAGCCTTCGGAGTCCCCTGGATGGTTATCCGAGAACCCAGTGGCCTGGGGTAGCATCACTTCACCTGCATTTGGGCCTTAATGGGTAGTCACGGTTGGGGCGGGGGTGTCCTTTGTGGGCCAGTGGCACCAGTGCCGTCGCATGGTGCTGGGTCCACAGTCTTCCTGGCTGTCCAGAATTCAGCACTAGAAAACCCACATTCCAGATCATTCTTGTTCTTTGCCTTTTCTTTTTGGGATGAAGACAAGTGGCTGCCAGACAGAATTGTATTTTTAAAAAAGAAAGAAGGAAAAAGTCTGGATGGTGCCAAATACCCCAAGTCTGTTCTACCGCCTCAATTTTCCAGGCTCTGCTCCGCGTTCCTAGCAGAAAGCACAGAGTCAGGACCAGCATTTACTCATTCTGTCTGTATTTTTTGAGCGGCACTGCATTGTTAGTGTTAAGTGGGTGTTTATTTTTAAAGATTTAAAAAAATTTTTTTAATGTTTATTAATTTTTGAGAGTGAGAGACAGCATGAGCAGAGGAGGGGCAGAGAGAGAGAGAGAGACACACACACACACACAGAATCCAAAACAGGCTCCAGGCTCCGAGCCATCAGCACAGAGCCCGATATGGGGCTCGAACTCACGAACCATGAGATCGTGACCGGAGCTGAAGTCGGGACACTTAACCGACTGAGCCACCCAGGCGCCCCGAGTGGGTGTTTATTTTTTATTCTTTGAATGTTGATAATCCACGTGTGGCATATTGGGTGACTCCTGAAAAGTGGAATACTCCTTTAAGTTAAAGACCACATTCCCCCCAGCATTTTGGGCAGTTGGGCATCAGATGTTTCTAGGTGGAAAATGCAGCAATATGTTTGTTCCCTTCTGTTTGCATCAGGATTTGATGGTGTTTGCACTGTATCCTGGTGTTAGCTAAAACAGTAGAGGTAAAACCCGAGTCAAGATAGATGTTTTCTAGGCAACCTGGCCTGTTGAGACTCTTCATTGCCAAATGAAGGTAATGATAAACGTTCTGGCAAACTAGAAAACACAGAAGACGGCGAGGTGGGGTGCACCATTTTGGAGAACAGAAAAGATACAAATAGATCTGCAACCATCTGAGACTAAAACCGAGGAAACACGGATTTATCCCCTGAGTTCTTCCCTATGGGACTCTGAGATCCAGAAGGGACGGTCTCTGTTTTAAAGAGATTCAGAAGCATTATCCTCTCCCCCCACCCCACCTCCCCACCAGGCAGTTCTGAAGTGAGGGCGCTGGGCATTTTGCCCAGTCAGGGTGCTGGAAAGGCTGGTGCCCAGTGAGCTGAGCTGCGTGGTGGCTGTTTGCTAGGCAGTGGGCCGATGCTGCAAAGACAGAGCTGGAGAACCTCCAGGAGTCCATAGCGGGTCCGCCAGTGCCTCTCAGCCATCAGTCACTGGACGTTATGCTAAATAAGTGAGATAGCAAAGCCGTCTAGGAGCCAGGCCGGCCTCAGTCTGTGCTCCAGGCTTGCTGCGCCTGGCCAGCTGTGTGACCTTCCGTTAAGCGCGACGCGTAACCTCTCTGAGCCTCCGTTTCCTCGCTGAAACGTGGAAATAACAGTGGCTCCCACGAAGGGACTGTTGTGGGAACCGAGTGGGGCCGCTGCCCGGGGTGTGTTTGGCATGGTGCCTGGCACCCAGGAAGCGTGCTGGTAAGATGAAAAGTTATCCTGGGCGGCCCCAGCAGCCGCAGGTTGGCGAGAATAGTAATTTCAGGATGAGCGGCCAGTGCTGCGTTCCTGCAGGGCACCCCTCTTCCCGCAGGCATCTCCGCGCCTCTCAGAACGGAGCTCTCAGGGCTGTGGATTCGAGCAGGGGGTGAGCCGGGGTGACCTTCCGGGTGGGGCTGTCTCCCGGCGGGGGCTGGTGGCTGAACTGCAGTGAGGACTGAATTCGTCTTCCACTAAGGAGGCCCGGCTCTTCCCAAGTAGTGACACTCAGGGGTGGCACCCGGAGCCCATCCCGGAAAGCACGGGACACGCGGCTCCGAGCTGGACCAGGAGGAGGTTCTGAGGTTTCCAAAGAAGGGTCTTGGGTTAGCCCCAGGGGAGAGGCTTGAGGTTAAGGCTCCCCGTCCACAGGGACCTCGAAAAAGTGGCTGTGGTGTGTTCCTGGGATACCGATCCAGCCCCCTTGGCGAGGGCCGTTCGAGATGGGCCGCCGAAGCAGGTCGGCATCAGGGCAGAGCCACACCTGCCTTTGAACGGACTCATCCCGTCGGATCCCCGGTCTCAGAGCCCGGACGGTGTTGTCTGCTGGTCGGTGCGGGCTGAGCATGTGGTCGGCTCCCCACCGGCTTTGGCACACGGGCAGGGCATGCATGGCACAAGAGAACCTGGAGGCATCTCGCATCTGCCCCTGCCCCTCTCCCCACCTCCCCATATCCACAGCACCCCCTCGTTTTGCAACCTCTAAATGCTAGAGACCCTATTCAAGTAGGATTGCTCAATGCTTCCTGGTGACATTTCTCAAAAAAGACACCAAAGAGCTCAGCCTGGACCGTCCTTTCATGTCCGCATCCCTCAGAGGCAAATGAAAGGAAGAGAACCAATACTTGGTTCAGCCCCTGCTGCGTGCCGGTCACTGCTGGGGAGCTTTGCATTCTGACCGCATTCCTTTCTCAGACAGATGTTACCATCCACATTTCAGAGATAAGGACACCAAGGCTCAGAAAGGTTGTGTGAGTTGCTCAGGGTCACAGCTAGCGCTTGGATGTGTGCTTTGATTCATCCCTCGTACCGCTTTGGAGAATTTCAGGGGGACCAAGAAGCCTGGGGCACCCGGGCCCCTGGAAAGCCCAGAGACCATTCTGCTGGGCTTGATTTCAGACAGCCAGGAGATTTCAGCAGCCTTTTCTTTTCTGTTTTGTCTTCGCTTTCAGAATAAAGAGATAGAGGAACTCACCAAGATTTGTGATGAACTGATTGCCAAAATGGGGAAAAGCTAACTTTGAACCGAATGTTTGGACTTGACCGTTGCGTGCAATATGACCGTCGGCACACTGCCGTCCTTCCAGCGACGCGGACAGGTTCTGTTTTCACTTTTTCGTATGCACTACTGTATTTCCTTTCTAAACGACATTGATTTGATTGTATGCAGTACCAAGGAGACTATCAGAATTTCTTGCTATTGGTTTGCATTTTCTTAGTATAAATTCATAGCAAGTTGACCTCAGAGTTCCTGTATCAGGGAGATTGTCTGATTCTCTAATAAAAGACAAATCGCTGACCTTGGCCTTGCCCTCTGTACATGAGTTCCCAGGGTGAGCGGCTTTTGGATTTAATATGAACTTGTACAGCTTGCACAGGGACTCTTGCCTTAAGGAGTGTAAACTTGATCTGCGTTTGCTGATTTGTGTTTAAAAAAAAATGCATGTTTCAAATAAAATTCTCTATTGTAAATAAATTTTTTTCTTTGGATCTTGGCAGTAAGCGTGGCTATGATTTCTTTTCTGGGAAGGGTTGGGTCTTTTCTCGCCTTTGTTAAAATCCTATCAGATCTGGCCCTTTCCCCCTCTCTGTCTGGCTCACTTCTTCGTCCATAGATTTAAATAACATTTCCTTCATTATCATGGCTGTTTGTAGGTTGGAAGCTAAGGAGAAGTATTGACTTGCTATTTTTTAAATGCTTATGTGAGTGTATTGAATTAGCTTAGATTTGGTTTTTACAAATGCTTTCTGAGTTTTGGCGGGAAAGTCTGTTTTCCTTTACTGGCTCGAGGAAGTTGCAGGCTGTCCCTCTTCCTATGCATTCTTTTAGTGTGTGACCATCAACCCTGAAACATGGCCCAGTTCCCTCTAAAGGGCCAGCCCCAGGCGAGCGGTTACCCACAGGAGACAGGTAGTGAGGCCAGTTGGGAGATGACGGCGGGATGCACCGGCCGTAGATTCTTTAACGGCTCCTGACTTTCTCGGGAACCCCAGCTTATAGGTTGGGCAGTGAGAGGGTGGGAAGGCATCTTAGTTTCCTAAAATTGCCACCACGTCACATATTTAGCAGCTTAAAACAGTAGAAATGTATTCTCTCGCCGTTCTGGAGGCCAGAAGTCCCAAATCTGAGCATCAGTGGGGTTTTTTTCCCTCCGGGGCTATGAGGTGGAGTCTGTTCCTTGCCTCTCGAAGCAGTCCCTGGTGTCCCTTGGGTGGTGGCTGTGTCACTCTAGTCTCAGCGTCTGTCTTCATGAGCCTTTCTTTTTCTGTGTCTCAACTCCCTCTCCTCTCTCTGGTAAGGGCACCGCTCATTGGATTTCGGGCCCACCCCAAACCCAGGATGATCTCTCAGGATTCCCGATTACATCTACGAAGACCCTGTGTCCAAATAAGGGCACACTCCCAGCTGTGGTGGGCATTTGTGTGGGGTCCGAGTGTGCCCGTGGGACGTGTGGCGTGCTGTGTGAGCTTGGAAAGCAGCCGCGAGCCCCCGGTGGCCCTCAGCTCAAGCGCCCCTCGTCCTGCCCAGGCGCAGCGACCACGGGCTGTTCCCCTCACACGGGACCACCCGACGCCTCACAGGACAGGCATCCCAGGCAGCACAAGGAAAGAAAGACAGCCCGCCTCTCCGGAAGCGAGTCCCAGCCTCTGGCCCCACCGTCAACCCCCCTAACAGGGCAGGGGTCTGCCTCCTCCCACCGCCCAGCCACCTCTGCCCGGTCCCGTCTCCCAGTCTCCCCTCCTCACGGCTCAACCGGGCCTCCCCCGGTCCCCCCCAGCCTCACCTGTCCAGGCCCAACCCCTCCCCCACCCTCACCCCAGATTCTGATCTCAGCTGTGTTCTCAAAACAGCCCAGCCTCTTGCTCTGGAAAGTTTCTATTTTTCTTATTACCTAAGCAAAACATTTCCATTGCTAAAAAGTCCAGAAATGCAGGTAAGAAAATGAAACAAACAAACAAGCAAGCACCATGATCCCTAAACCAAGAAATGATCACTGTTGATGTTTTTGTATTTATTTTTCTATGCCTTGTTTCCTCAGTGTATGGAATATTTATTAACTTATCTTTTTAAAGGCGGGATTATTTGGAGTTCTGCAGCCCCCTGCGTGCCGTTTTGTAAACCTTTTTTTTTCATGTAATACTATAATGTAACCATCGTGTTATGCAAACTTTTATATCAATAAATACAGCTCTTTCTCATCATTTCGAATGACTGCATGTATTCTGTGGTACCCAAAATGTGTCTAACCAGCCGCCCACTACTGGACATTCATACTGTGTCCATTGTTTTGCTGTCATTATGCACGCACATTGCATTGAGTTGCCTTATGCATAATGTTTGTGGACAGGAGTTTTCCTTAGGCTGAATTTTTAAAGTGAATAACCTGGGTGAACATGGTCACTACTCCCGCCCAAGTCCAAGTTGGCTTTACGGCTCGTTGCAGTGAGGGAGGACAGCCACCAGGGGGAGCTGTAGGGCACCACCGTAAGGGCGTCTTGGGAGGCAGGTGGGACAGGATTCGGACTTGGTCCAGCTGCTTCTGGGGAAGACGGCAGGAAGCAGGGCTTTGCTGCGTATTGGATGCTCTCGGGGCAGAGACAGTTCTCAGGTTGGGTATCTCGTATCTTCGCTAGACTAAGGCAAAGCTGTAGTTGGTAAAGAAGCAATAGTTGCTCAAATGCATTAGCCAGGATGGAAGGATATTTGGTCCTTTTTGGGGTTTGAATAATGTTCAGGTTCTGTCTGTTCAGACTGATTCTGGGTGGGGCTTGTTTTCTCTTGACCCAGCACAGCGCGGCTAGTCTGACCCTGATTTTCAGCAAAATTGTTAGCGTTCAACAGGAGAACAGCAAGGCGTCGGCAAGAGGGCCAGGCCGGCTCCCAGATACCACAAGCTGTTTTTCTCCCTCTTGGACATTATACACATTTTTAAAGTTTGGGAAACCCATTGCCAAATAGGCTTCCACTGAGGTTGTAGTAAAATTTACCCCTCGGGAGGCGCCTGGGTGGCTCAGTTGAGCGTCCGACTTTAGCTCAGGTCATGATTTCACGGTTCGTGAGTTCGAGCCTCACATCTGGCTCTGTGCTAATAGCTCAGAGCCTGGAGCTTCCTTCAGATTCTGTGTCTCCGTGTCTCTGACCTTACCCCACTCGCGCTCTGTCTCTCTCTCTTAAAAATAAACAAGGAAAAATTTTTTTTACTATTCCTCCCCACAACACACACACCCAACACACACACATATTCAGTATATACCTTTTGAGGCATACATCTACCGCTAGGCTACTCTGTCCGCCTGTCAGCCTGGTCTAGCTTGGAAAGGCCTGACCCTACCTTGGCCTCAGGCACCTGCATGCTAGGCTGCTTCCCCAGACCTACCCACAGGGCCACCGTGCAGAGGGCCTGGCCTTGGGAACCCCTATGGGTTGAGATCAGCTGCTTTGCATCCTTTGCTCACTTGATATAACGCACACGTGCTTGCACATGTTCACCCACGTGATGGCTGCTAGGGACTTCAATTATTTTGCTGTGCTGAGTGGGACGACCACGAGAAGCCAGCACCTGACCTGCCGTCCAGAGCTCCCCGGCAGCCAGCATTACAACCTCGGAGATGCTCAGCACCTCTTCAGAATTTCGGTTTGCCAAGTCCGTTGAAATCTCGAGCTCTGAACATCCTTTTCGTTTTGTTTCTGGGTCAGCATTTCCTTAGGGCTCTCAAGTTGAAGGCGGTGCGACGGGGATACTAAGATCACCCATGAAGACAGAGTGGGGGGGCGGATAGAAACGAGGCAGGTGGTCACTGATGACTGGGATGGGGGCTGCCATCAGAGGGGGAGAAGGTTCTTTTTCTCTCAGGTTTGGCGCTCATCCCCTTAGGTGTGAGATCTGAGGGGCCCAAGGCCACGCCAGGAGCATGACACAGGTGGAAGAGGTAATGGGCCCGAGTGGGGGCTCAGGCTCTCTAGCTGCTTCTTTCACTTAATTGTCGGCGTTGGGAGGATGCTCAGGTTTTTTAGCCAACCTGTCTGCTTTCCAGGACATTCCACTTGAAAAATTGAACTAGGCGGGGGCGGGTGTTCCGACAAAGGCAGGGTGGAGGTGTGTGCCCAGGCAGGGAAGGGCTGGCAGGAGGAAAGCTGTGTACATCTGAGGCCCACAGGGCTCCCTTGGGGTTTGCGCTCTCTAGCCCTGAAACAATCTGGTGAATGGGAACTATTTTTATTTCCATTTTACAGGAAGGAAACAGAGGCTCAGAGGGGTTAGAAACCTGGGGATTTGACTATCTCAGGCAGGAGAAGGGCCAGCCAGGATTGGATCTCAGCTCTCCAATGACTGCAAGTTCCTCAGGGTGACAGCATCCTTTGTAAGACGTCCGTCGAAAGTAGTGTGGAGAGGGGCGCCTGGGTGGCTCAGTTGGTTACGTGTCCAACTTCGGCTCGAGGCATGATCTCGCGCGGTACATGAGTTCAAGCCCCACATCAGGCTCTGTGCTGACAGCTCGGAGCCTGGAGCCTGCTTCGGATTCTGTCTCCCTCTCTGTCTGTCCCTCCCTCACTCATGCTGTTTCTCTCTGTGTCTCCCTCAAAAGTGAATAAACATTAAAAAAAATATATTAAAAAAAAAAAGGAGTGGAGAGAAGGTACCAGAAAGGGGATGTGCCCTCGGGCCGGTAGGGGTGCTCACATCCATCCTGTAATTAGACCGATTGGTGGCCCTGCCTTGAGTCTGGGCTGGCTCTGCTGCTATTTCTATGGACCATGAAAGCCCTGCCGTTCAGTAGATGGGAATGGCTGCGGGGCTCCCCCCGTGTGCCCTGTGAGGCTGGCGTGAGTGGCTCTGCTCCGCCTCGCCTTCACATTTCCCTCTTCAGTGGGTGGACCCGTGACATCTCCCCAGGCTGGTGGCACCTGGCTGGGCTTCTGAGTTCCCCGAGGCCAGAACGGCAATGGCAGAATACAGAGAATTCATGTATCTGCCTTTTGGGTTTTTCAAGAACTGGGAAACACAACCTGGAGATCAAAGGGGTAGGACTAAACAAAGCCCCTTCCCCCATTCCCACCCTACAGTGCAATCAGAGCACGTGGTCATTCCTTCCGTAGCTCCTGACCCCTCTACCGGGGACACCCACCCCTGCCCCATTAAGGTTCATTATTATGATTATTTTTAATGTTTATTTTTGAGAAAGAGAGAGAGACAGAGCATGAGCAGGGGAGGGGCAGAGAGAGAGAGAGAGAGAGACAGAATCTGAAGCAGGCTCCAGGCTCCAAGCTGTCAGCACAGAGCCTGATGCGGGGCTTGAACTCACAAACCATAAGATCATGACCTGAGCCGAAGTTGGACGCTTAACCAACTGAGCCACCTAGGGGCCCCTTTAAGGCTCATTATTGATGTCACATCCTCCAAGAAACCCTCTCTGAACCCTCAGGCCTGGGTCAGTGTTTTCAAATGTAAGTTTTATAATTATTCAGGCATAATGAGGCCGTCAGATCGGGAGACAAGTGCCCATTGAAGACATCGTTCCTTACCCACAGTTCCCGAGAGGGCACGCCATGCCGGGTAAGACCACAGAGTGAGGCATCCCAGTTGGTCAGGAGGCAGGGGAGCAAGGGAAGGGTAGGATGTGGACAAGAGCCTTTACTGTGGTTCCGAGGGAAGGAACGGGTGACGGGGGTAACTAGGCTTAGGATCAGCTAGTGTGGATCATTTCCGTAGGCTCTGGGCCACTGGGGCTCTCTGTAGTTGTTTAATGTCTGGCCCTGGGGTGATTCACATAGGGGGACAGTGGTCCTAAGTGTGAAAGTCCAATAAAGGGAGTGATGGGATATGGGCTCTGGGTTGGTTGGTTTGCAAGTGAAAAGTCTCGCTCATAGACACGTGTTTTACCATCCCCAGGAACTGACTAACCCTGAGAGGGACGGTCCCTCCTGGGTCAGTCAGCAAGACGTCAAGATGCCAGAGCATCAGGATAAAAAGACATGTTTCTGTAGTCGGCTGCCCCTGCCATGAACTCCTGCAGCTCACCGAGCTTGACCCTTGACTTGTCCATCACGCTGTACTGTCGTAAGGGCAGAGGTAAACCTCCCAAAGCAAAGCGTCTGCACACAAAAGATGATGGAGGGGGGGAGGCAGCTCACAGACAACATTTTGAAATAGTTATAGAGTTAATCTCATGTGCTCATGTGCATTAGAAATAAACCGGCATACCAATGTGTTATTTCATCGATAAAATAAATTTAGAGAAGATGGCTAAATAAAGAACATTCCAGGTTGGGGGAGGATTTGAAAGTGCACAGGTGGTTCTCATCCTCTACTTTGCTCCCCTTTTAGCCCCAACCCCCAGCACAAACCTGATGCTCAAACTTTGTTTAAATGTGTGAATGGGGCAAGCCCTAGGCCACCCAGTTTGTCATCACCCCCACCCTCCCGGAAGTCTGGGAATACTAGGATGGGCCGGGATAGAGCTGAGCGGTTGTTTTGTCTGAGCTTTGTTGAGCAGATGAGCCAGAGAGAAGAAGGCTTCGCCGAGGCCCCACAGCAAGTCAGTGGCCAGGGTCTGACCCAGTCTAGGGCTCCTCACTTAGCACTGAGACCACCCCACCCCGGCCATACAGGACTCCGTTCAAGGGCAGGACCCACCCTCTGCTTCTTAGTGGAAACCCCTGCCTGTCTTCTGGCTCATACACTACCTCAGCCGGAGGTCTGGTCTACAGGCTGCACCCCACCTGCAGCAACCTGGACCCTGGTGCACAGAGAGCCCCCCACCCCGGGGAGCCAGGCAATCCTGATTTGGGCACTCACAGCCTCCCACTGTGCACACACAGACCCACTGGGTCCTGAATCTTCTAGAATGAGGTTCCTTAGAGCCAGCATTCAGGCTCTGAGGTCAAGACACTCCAAACTGCCAGGACTCCAGGCCTCTGGGTGTACTTTCCACTTAGGGAGGTTAAGGTCATGTCCAGGGGTCACACACAACTAGTCCCAGAGCCAGAGTCAGAATTGGATGTTCTTTCCTGGGTACCCCACTTCCCCCCACCATGGGTGACTGGATGGAGGGGGCTGAAATGGGCTCCCTGGGAAGCTAGGGAGAAACTTGTCTCTGGCGTGTTTGAGAAAATGGCTAAGCCACCAGAATCCTCCTGTACCGGGCATGGGAGATTTTGGTACGAGGTGGTTCTAGCTGAAAGCTGTGCTCTTTGGGGTTCGATGTCTGAGCCCCCAAAGGCCTTTGCTCTTGGGGTGTCTGGCTTGGCTGGGCCCATGAGGCATATATCCCAGCACACAGGGCACCACCGGGAAGAGGCCTTCAGAGAAACTTGCTGGGAGCTGTTTCCATTTCTTTGTATTAGTTGTCTTTGCCTTTGGCTAATAGCTCAGCTTGACAGAGCTCTATGGGGTTGTATGTGCAGAGGGCTTTGGAGATGAGCTGAAGGCCTGTCGGGGGTGACAGACACAACCAAAGCCAGGGTCCTGCTTAGGGGCGCTGGGGAGTATGGCACTCTGGGACACTTCCCTAGAGTGGCCACTAGAGAGCGCCCAAGGGCCAGCTCCCAGCTGTGCCCCAGAAGGGGTGCCTGGAGGGTGTTTCTAGGCTTGCCCATGATGGACAAGATGGTCCAGGACAAGGTATTTCAAACTCTTTCACTGAAACCTTACGTGGGACCTACATTCCAGGGACAGGTAGCTGAGAAAAGTTTGGGGTGAAGGGAGAGAAGTGGCAAAGCAGAAATCTATCCACTTGTGCACAGATATCTGCTGACATGAGATGGTGACCCACACAGAAACAGATACACACATGCATACGTGAACACGTGTGTATACACACACACACACACACACACACACACACAGTGCTCACCCATGTGCATAGGCAGAGCAGTGGGTAGGGACTGGTACATCCATTTACCGAGTCAAGAGATGTCTTTTGAGCACTTCCTAAGGGCTGAGTTTGGTTGCTGGGTCCTGTGGGGATACAGGAGTGGATAAGGCACCGGAAAACACCCCACAGAAACCAACTACTCTCCCGAGCAGAATGTGGGTGTCAGGGGAGGTAGAATCACAGATCTGAGGGTGAGGAGGGAGGGACATTTAGAGGTGCCTCCTATTTGTGGAGAGTTTTATATAGTTCTAGAACTCCGTTACAAGTAGGCAGGTCAGTTACTTTCCTGTTTCACTTTATAGTTTGCATGACTCAGGAAAGGCCGCACATGAAGACCCTGGAGGAAACAGGTCTCGGGTCTTACGAGCTGCACTGCCTCCAGGCTGCTCTTACTGTAGCTGGGTCTTCTGTGAGCCCTGGGGTGGAGGTCCAGGACTTTGTTGGACCGAGACTCCCAGGCATGACGGATGTGGCCCCGCCACCCCACCTCCTGGCTTCCGGCCTGGGCTTTGCAGACGAGGTCACGGAGTGCACTGCAAGATTCTGCCACGGCCCCCGGAACGAAAGCTCTTGACTTTGTCCCTGACTTTTAGGCAGTTCTTAGTAGCTGGAGAGAGCTGATTAAAAATCATCTATCAAGATGCTGGCGAAGATGTGGAGAAACAGGAACCCTCTCGCACTGTTGGTGGGAATGCAAATTGGTGCAGCCACTCTGGAAAACAGTGTGGAGGTTCCTCAAAAAATTAAAAATAGACCTACCCTATGACCCAGCAATAGCACTGCTAGGAATTTACCCAAGCGATACAGGAGTGCTGATGCATAGGGGCACTTGTACCCCAATGTTTATAGCAGCACTTTCAACAATACCCAAATTATGGAAAGAGCCTAAATGTCCATCAACTGACGAATGGATAAAGAAATCGTGGTTTATATACACAATGGAGTACTACGTGGCAATGAGAAAGAATGAAATCTGGCCCTTTGTAGCAACATGGATGGAACTGGAGAGTGTTATGCTAAATGAAATAAGCCATACAGAGAAAGACAGATACCATATGGTTTCACTCTTATGTGGATCCTGAGAAACTTAACAGAAACCCATGGGGGAGGGAAAGGAAAAAAAAAAAAAAAAAAGAGGTTAGAGTGGGAGAGAGCCAAAGCATAAGAGACTCTTAAAAACTGAGAACAAACTGAGGGTTGATGGGGGGTGGGAGGGAGGGGAGGGTGGGTGATGGGTATTGAGGAGGGCACCTTTTGGGATGAGCACTGGGTGTTGTATGGAAACCAATTTGACAATAAACTTCATATACTGAAAAATAAAATTTAAAAAAAATCATCTATCAAAAGGGTCGCCTGGGTGGCTCAGTCGGTTGAGCATCCAACTTCGGCTCAGGTCATGATCTCATGATTCATGAGGAGGAGTTCAAGCCCTGCATTGGGCTCCCTAGTGTCCGTGTGGAACCCACTTCAGATCCTCTGTCCCCCTCTCTCTGCCCCTCCTTCTCCCTCTCTCAAAAATAAATATAACATTAAAAAAATCATGTATCAACAAAACAAATCATCAGGCATGGTTTTAGTAATGTAAAACTCTCCAATTTTTTAAATTTATTTGGAGAGAGAGAGTGTGTGTGCGCATGCGAGGGCAGGAGGGGTGGAGAGAGAGAGGAGAGAGAGAATCCCAAGCAGGCTCCATACTGTCAGCGTGGAGCCCGACTTGGGGCTCGAACCCACGAACCGCGAGCTCATGACCTGAGCCGAGACCAGGAGTCAGACGCTCAACTGACTGAGCCCTCCCAGGCACCCCCAGACTCTCCACTTGCTATTTAAATATTTTTGTCGAAACACTCCTGGACACTCGAGCTAGAAAAAAGAGCACCCAGAATGCCAAATCTGGGAGGGATCTGAGAAGCTTCCAGTGCAATCTCCTCTGACAGACGAGGCCTGAGGACTTGGGGGTGGACTCTTCACGGAGGCCCTCTTAGCGGATCTTCCCCCGGCTGCTGTAAAGAGACGTGGAAACAGGGACAGCTCCGCTCCCCTGAGGAGCATGGCCCGGGACCTGCCACCCTTCCCAGAGCCCCTCGGTGAGCACCACCCCCACAGCCCCCAGCTGTGCTCAACCAGGCCTGGAACAGGAAGTGCTCGGAACCTTCCCTGACGTTGCCATGGCGCCCACGACCCGGAAACCAAGGGCAAGCTCTCCCTGCCAAAGCACCTTGGCCCCTAAGAAGAGAAGGGTGAGCCCCAGATGTCATGAGCGCTCTCGGGATCCAGAGTCGGAAGGTGAACGGCCCGCAGCAAGCCTGTAGTTCAGAGACCGGTGCAACGAGAGTGTCTCTGTTCCACAAGCTTCTCCGGTAAACACACCCGTGGCGGCGAGGGGGCTTGAGAGCAGTAAAGTATGGCTGGTGCTTTTCCATCCCCGTTAGAGAAGGAGGGGGTCCCTAGTGACCGGCACTGCCCGGGCTTGGTAGGGAGGGGCTTGGGGGGCTCCAGGCTGGGAGGCAGGAAGGCCTGGAAGCCGAGGGACCAGCACAAATAGCAAATTCTGTGACCAGCCTACTTACAGACCTCCTTCGGTTCCTATCCCTTAGTTGAGGACGAAGAACTGTGGGTTCTCTCCCGTTTGGCCTTATTGGAGCCACGTTGCCAGCACAGCAGCAGAACTTTGTCAGTCTCCTGGCGGCCTTTAAAAAGTCCGAGATTCTTCTCTTGATTTGCCGAATAACCCACCCTCCAAGTTTCCCCGTGATTACTCTTGTGGCAGAATACAGAATCTCCGGGCTAATCTCCTGTTTAGAAGAGACCCTTGGGAAAGTTCTTGAAAATGGAAACCTCACCTCTTTTGTCTCCCAGGTGTTTCTTCCCCCCCACCCCCCGCACCCCCGAGGGTCATTGCCACTACCGCTCATGAAAATGCTGAATCCGGTGAGTAGACGAATTTCCCAAGGGGGCAGGCGGTGGGGAGCAGCGGAGGCATCTGCTCACGGCTGTGCCGCCAACGTTGCCACAAGGGGATGGGTCGCGCCACCGAGGACCCCCAGCTTTACCGGCTGACCCCGCGGTCAGAGCAGTCCCGCTGCAGGAACCGGCCACTGTTCCCGTCTGACGCTGCACGGGACTGCCTCTAGATCCCCACTCCACCCTGTCCCATCGCCCACCATTTCCAGGCACTAGAGCGTACTTCCCAAACTTCATCTGACCGTGTTAACTTCATCACCGTCACCGTCATCATATGAAAACCAAGAGACTCAAAGGTTAAATGACTTGCCTCAAGGCCATACAACCCGCTAGTGGCGATAACAAGATTTGACCTTAAATTCTCCATCCCATGGCCCCTGGTCTCCCCACCCCCCACCCTGCTGGTGACTGGCGTGGCTTAGGAACAACCGTATCCATTCCTGGGGGGTCCCTCGTGGTCCACTTTTCCTGGCGAGGTTTCTTTGAGCCACCACGTCTAAGGTTATATTCCAAATATTCTACTGCTCCCCTAAGGAAACTGCTGAAAGGGTCGCTCAGTCAGTTAAGCGACCGACTTCGGTTCAGGTCACGAGCTCACGGTTCGTGAGTTCAAGCCCCACATCGGGCTCTGTGCTGGCAGCTCAGAGCCTGGAGCCTGCTTCGGATTCTGTGTCTCCCCACATAGTGTATGATTCCACTTATGTAAATATTCAGAAGAGCGGATCCACAGAAGCAGAAAGCAGATGAACAGTTGCCAGCAGCTGGGGGAGGGGAAGTTGGAGTGACGGCTTAATGGGTTCGAGATTTCCTTTTGGGGGAATGCACATGTTCTGAACTGGATAGCGGGGTGGGGGGGGGGAGCCACGTGGCCTCGTAAACGGACCAACTGCTACCGAGGTGTAGGCCATAAAATGGTGAATGTTCTGTTTTGTGTATTTTGCCACAATAAAAAGCAGTCCCTACCTAGGACCCCCTCAGTTTGTTAACCTCTCAGCATCCCGCGTGAGGATGAGCATTTAAGGAGGTTTCTGGACACATCATCCTGTCCTTGCTCGCGGGTTCTTCAGAGCTACCTGCAAAGAAAGCATCTCTCTCCCTGTTGCCTCTGGCACCTTCTGGCCTGGATTCTAAAATTCCAAATTACTTGGTACCTGGAAATCCTCTGTCTCCCTGGAGAGGATGGCTCCTGGCCACGTTTGAAAGTTGACCAGTGTCTTCACGTGTCTCGATTTCCCTTCTGCTGCACGATTTGGAAAACCTGGCGCATGGGTGGGGTTAAAAAAAGATTTTCTCCCTTCCTTTGCTTCCGACAGCAGCGCAGAGCTCGGCTGGAACGCCGGATGGTTGGCTCAACAAACCGGTGGCGTTTTCCCTCAAAGCCCTTCTCCGGAGACCTGCTGGGGCTTTCGCAGAGGTGCAAGGCTTTGAGCGTGGACCTTGATGAGGCTCTGAAGAACCCAGACAGGTAGGGAGATCGAAGGCCCATGGCCGGGAATGCCCTGTGGGGGAACTGCGTTTCTGAGAAGTGCCCCACAGGTGGGTCGCTGGGTTATCTGGGCTGCCGTTGGGACCATCCTTCAGGACGGACTACTTCCTCGGAGGAGGTCCGTCGGTGTGACAAAAGCATAGAGAGAGACGGGCCTTTTTCTTTTTCTTTTCTAGATTTTTCTTTTATATTGGGAGCTTTGGACCCTAACAGGATTCTGTTGTGTTTATCAACGGGGCTGTTGACAAAGGAAACTTAGCTAGTCTTGGCTGCGGGTCTGACCCGAACTCATGAATGGGCATTTCCACCCGGTCCTGGCTCCCCATGTGTGAGAAGGAGGCTCCTCCCTCGTTCCCAAGGTGTTCTCACAGCAGGCTGGGAGCATTACTTCTCCATGTGACAAGTTCTTTCCGGCCTGGCCTGGGACATGGAGCTGGACCCTACTGCAGAGGGAATACTTCGCTTCCCTGGTGCTTTGGACATAAGTGTGCCACTACCCTCCCTGGGCTGACAGTACCTGCCTTCTGAGCACACGGTCGAATCTTCCCGAGCAGGGCCTGTACCCCTGGGCGGCACCTGGCACAGAAGAGCTGTTTGTTCCACCTTTGCCGAGCGAGTAGCCAAATCCTCCCTTTCTAGACCCCCCCGGCCAGCCCTGCTCCAATACCCCAGCCCCTCACAGGTGACGATACGTTACACACATTTGGATAAATCAGATCCATCTGTGTTTGGTGCCTCGCTTCTCTGATGACCCCGGCTTAGAAAAATCGAGTGCTGTGCATTGCTGTGTTTGGCATTAGCCTTAAGCTATCTTGAACTTATTTTGTATTTATTTCATACTTTGTTTGGGTAGGCGTTTGAAGAAGTCTTAGAGTCACAGGCCCTTGTGTTCCTCAGTGCCAAGGCCAGGCTGGGGATGCAGGCAGTGGAGCTGGGCCTGGGAATATAAGCAAACTGATCCTGAAAACCGACGAGGGCAGCCGGGCAGCAGGAGCAGAAGTCTCCAGAACTTGGTCTGTGTGATCGCTGAGCTGAGCTTCAGGTGGTGGCCTGAGAGGCAGGGCACAGAAACCTGAGGGTGATGGCAGTTGCTGCTGGGTTTTAGGACTATCAGACAGGGTTAGAATTCCTTCTCTTCCATTTACTAAGCTGTGTGACCTTCAGCCAGTGGCTTAACCTCTCTGAGCCTATTTCCTCCTCTGTGAAATGGTGACCACAGCATCTTCCTTGAAAAGTTATCTTGGGTGTTAAATCAGACACCCTAGCACGTGCTAGACGATCCATTAATGGAGTTTCATCTCGACAGCGCGAGCAACCGTTTTGGTTACTGGTCCCGGTGATTTCATTCTGGGGTGTGTCAGCCCTGTGCTCTGCCAGCCAGCAGCCCCATTTTTCATTCTGCCTTGTACCACCTTCCCCAAAGCAAGACACCATGCCTAACACACACAAGCGACACAGCGGGCTTCTCTCCTTGGTGGTGCGAGGAAGCTGTGGGTCCAGAGGCCAGCTGGGGCAAGGAGACACTCCAGGAAGGCTCATCGCTCATGTACCCGGCGGTCAGCTGACCTACGCTCAGCTCACATGGACGGTCGGGCTCTTCTCCGTGAGCCTCTCGACCTCCTCCAGAGACAGTGGACTCACCTGGGCGTGTTCTCGTGCTGGTGATGACAGAGGACAAGAGGCAAAGCCCAGGTGCACAAGTGCTTTCCAGACCTACATCACGTACACTAACAGCAAGGCGAGACGCATGGCCAGACTCAAAGTCAAGGGGCAGGACGTCAGGAGTTTTGCAAGCATTAAGCCAAAAGCCCTTTGAGCGGTTCACCGCAACAAGTCCTTATGTCCATAAGATATATAGAGAATTTCCCCTTTTTCCTCTCTTATTTCTTCATCACGACTCGGGGAACTGAGTCCCCAGCCTAATGGCGTGTCTCCAGAATTTCCATGTGCCACTTCATCCCAGGCTGTCTGGTCCCAAAGGGTGACGAGGACAACTCATGCCATTTATTCCATTAACTTTCCAATGGTCCTAAAATCAACCTAGCCCTTGAAATTTGCAGAGCCCACAGGGTAAATGGTATACCTTGGCAAGCACCCATGACACCAGGCAAAGGCAATGTGGTTACTTCTGTTGTCTGGCTCAGCCGATGACAGTGATGTCTGTGAGAGTAGGTGAGCTCATGGGCATTGCCCACAGTTTCCAAAGTCCGTTGCCTCACTTTGAGATCACAGTCTGAACCCCTGACCTTGACCAGCGCTTCCCAGACGTGTGACCAAAGTCACCAGCAGGATCGAGGCTGGCTTGGGTCAGGTCCACTACTCCTGCTGGATAAATACCTCAAGCTCTCACTGCCTTCCTGGGGCTGAGTCACTAGAAGCCACCTTCCCCACTTGGAAAGGGCAGCATGTGGTCAATATTATTCTGGACACAGGTTCCCCCACCCATGCGCCCTCCGTGAACCCTGGCCCACGAGGGTTCTTGGAACCATTGGAAAAACAGCATGGCAAAAGTGACACTGACCCTATGCGGTCATCAAGTGCCCTTTGGCTGGTTGGCCTTCTTAGCCATGCTGAGGAGCGTGGGCTTTCCCCGAGAGCCCTGGGGAGACACTGAAGGATTCTCGGTAGGAGACAGGCAAGAGCAGATGTGCGTTTCACGTGGTTCTCAGGCTGCAGCCTCAGCTCTGCACCCGAGGGGAGCTCCCTGGAGACTGGAGACTGGCGGTGATTACAGGGTGATAATCATGGCTTGGGCGAAACTCACAGTAATAAGGGGAAAGAGAGAGGGATGAATTCACAAGATATTTGTCAGATCTAGGCAAGCGATCAGATGTGACAACATTCGGTACGCGGGCCTGGACAGCTGGAGGCTGGTGGTGCCGTTTGCCGGAGAAGGAGCAGGGCTGGTTTGGGGTAAAACCTGAGTTTGGTTTTTGGACACATTGAGACTGGGGCATGCATGACCCCTAAACAGAAGTATTGGTAAGTAACTTGGTAAGTTATTGGTAAGTGACTTCCCAGAAATGCTCAGAACCCTCCCTCCCTTTCTCTAGCAGATATTTGTTGAGTACCTACTCTATCCTACTGGACATTATTTTAGACCCTCAGCAAAAGAGGAGTCATGCAGGCGACCAGATATAACCTCAAATACCTTCGTGGTAAAGCCTCCCCGCAAACTGAAAACAGGAATCGAAATTCGGAGCCAGCCATCAGACAAAGCTTATCGTTTGCCAAACCGGCGGTCAAATGGTGACCTAAGGAAACTCTCGAGGGGCAAGATATGATAAGACAGATTAATTGGTGCTTTGAGGACACTCACACTAGAACGATACGTGTTGCAGCTGGAGAAAACCGTCAGTATTAACTCCAGAATTTTTTGTTTGCCTTTTCCCTTGAGGTTATGCGTTTCACAAATTCAGAAAATTTTCTCTGAGACCTCGAAGAACAAGCCCGTCCAAGGCAGGGAGGCAGGTGAGTGCTTGTCGCCAGTGGATTCCATCAGAATTCTGCTGCGCTCAGGGCCGAATGGTTTCTACGGAAGGAAACCCGCTGATAGGCCAGGTTCCTGGTCTCTGAGTTTCAGTTTCTGCCCGTTGCACACTGTCTAATGTCACATAGGCTCTGTAAATATTTGTCAAATGCGCCGTGAAATGATGCGTGAAACCAGGCTTGGCAAACATATTTTCATATGCTAATTGGTCACAGTCGAGACAGACATGCCGGTGTAAATAAATAGGCTTTGGATCGGTAGACTAAACAGAAACTCCATCAAGGATGGACAGTTCTTTCTTCTCTGTCCCTTTCAGCTCCAACCAGTCATGGCCTGGATATCACATTTGCACGGGTCCAAGAGGACTTTTTCTGATTTAGAATCAAGAACCAGGCTAGGTCTGTCCAGCTGGGAAAAGGCTCACTGAGCCTCATCAGGCCTGGACAGGTCAGGTCCTTAAAGGAGTTTTGTTTTTGTTTTTTTTTAAATAAAGCCCACCCCACATGAAAGCTGCCTGAGGTCAGAGCCAGACTCCTACCCCAGGACAGGCCAATCGATTTCTTCTCACCTCTGGGTTCTGGTTGACTTGAGGCCCTGAGGAGTAGTCTGGGGCCATCTCCTGGCTCAGAGAAAAGAGTTCTGGGGTGAAGTGTGATGCCTGCCAGGCGTGGGCCATCGTGAAAGCAAAAGTGGGTGTCCAGTGAGGGCACACGCTTTATCCACAAGTCTGCTCCTGCCTGAAACCACCCAAAACAGAGTAGGATTCTTTCTAGCCCGGCACCACCAGACCGTTGCCCAAGGTGACCCAAGATTTGACATGCGAGCCCACATGCTGAACCGCAGCACAAAACAATACCATAAAGTTGGTGAGTGACAATGTTAGTGACAGGAGAGGAAACAGGTGCCCAAGCTCATGCAGTCAAAATAACGGCAAGGCCAAGAAACAAGTCGATGGGGGCTCATGGCCCTCGAGGTCCCGTCTAGACCTGAGCTTTCACCAGCTCTGTGCTAACAGGAGTCCAGCCTGCAGAGGCCTCCTGCCCACAGCCTCTCATGCCTCACCTGGCCGGGTATCCTTGGGTCCCCCATCTGCCCTCCCATCAAAGTGTCTCTCTTTTTCAATTTTTTAATTTTTTTTAATGTTTTGAAATGTTTATTTATTTTTGAGAGAGAGACAGTGTGAGCAGGAGAGGGGCAGGGAGAGAGGAAGATACAGAACCCGAAGCAGGCTCCAGGCTCCGAACCGTCAGCTCAGAGCCCGACGCGGGGCTCGAACTCACGCGCCGTGAGATCGTGACCTGAGCCGAAGTCGGACGCTCAACCGACTGAGCCACCCAGGCGCCCCAAAGCCTTTCTCTTTTTAATCACCTATACTATAAGCATGAGATAAAGCCCCTTGCATAGCCCCCTACAGTTTGCAAAAGCCTCCTTTACCTTATAATCTTGTCCCACCCCTGTAACGGAGTTTTCCAGTGGTCCCCATTCCAAGGGAGGCTTATGAGGACTCTGCCTCCTGGTGATGGGACTTTGAGCTGCACTTTGCTGTCGACTTTCAAGTGGGTGAAAATTAAGCACCCATACCCAGTAGCTTCAACAGGGGACTGGGTAGTGAGATCACTTCCCAGGGGATATTTGCCAATGTCGGGAGACATTTTGGGTTGTCACAACTTGTGGGGGGGGGAGGGTGCTACTGGCACCCAGTGGGTAGAAGCCAGGGATGTTAAATAACCTACAGTGAACCGGACAGCCTCCCAGCAGAGAATTATCTGACCCCAAATATGATCGGTGCCAAGGGTGAGACATACCGTAATGGGAAGTTATGGGGAGGCCCCCAAGAATGTCCCAGCCAGTGTCCCTTCCCCATGAAGCCTTTCCAATTCCCCAAGTAGAGGAAAGCGCATGTCCCTCTGGAGTCCTACAGCCGTTGGTCAGCCGCTCTTAGCCACTTATCTCTTTCTGTGTTGCCTTGTAATTCTGCTTATTGTATCCCCCTGGAGCAAGTGCCCCGAGGCCCACGCTGTCTTTTTGTTTTCTTCCTGGAGGGCCCAGCAAAGCCGCTGCCCATCTGCTCAGTGACTGTGACTGAATGCAAGGTGGGGGGATTGACACGTCTCTTGGTAGGGACGCCGTGGAAGCATTTACTCAGCACTGTGTTCTCTCCTCAGACGTGATTCTCGAATGTCTGGGCTCCAGATGGGAACTCCATCAGCCCCAGCTTTTCCAGTCCAAGACCTTGAGCAAGCTCTACCTGATGGCGCTGGCCCAGAGCACCAAGAGGCCCACAAAGGAACTGGAGAGTCTTCTGCGAGGTATTTTCTCCCTGGCACCCAGCACTGAGCCCCAAATGCCCTCTGGTCTGAGGCTCCCCAGCTTTGAGTTTGGTCATCTGTTTCGAGACCAAGGCCACTCTGGCAGATAAGAGCAAGGCCCGTGGTGTGACCTCATCACAGGATTTAACCTCAGTCTCTGGCTATAAAATGGGAATAATAAATAGTTCTCACTATGTTCCTTTGAAGCCTAGAGAAGAAGGTAATACCTGTGAAGTTCTAGACCAATGCCTGGCATATATTGAGCGCTCAGTGAATGTCAGTTATTTGTCTCATAACAACCCAGTCCTGCCAGCTGAGGTGGAGACTCTCCCTGCTTCTTTGAGAAGAACAAACGGTGGTGTGGAGTCTCCTGATGAGTTTTCTGGAAGGCAGGCATAGTTGTCACATCTGGCCCGATACGCTGGTTAGAGGTTTACATGTTGTACGTCGATGTTATGTTTCCTTTGCTTTCTCTTCTCCTAACTTCACGTCATTCCATAACGTATTCAGGCCATTTCTTTCTTTCTTTTTGTCCTTTTCAACCCTCGTAATCCCCAGGCTCCCCTTCTGTGTCCCCTAAGTCCTTCTCCAGATGCACTGCCTTCTTTGGGCGATAAAGTTTGGCATCGCTTCGGGACGACTCCTAAGCAGGGACCATGGAAAAATTCAAGGTTTCCCAAGGCAGCCAGCCTTCCAGGATGTGGCAGCAAAGTTCTGTTATTCTCCGGCCAGACAGGCTGGCTGAGCCCCCGGCTGCTGCCGCACCCTGAGCCTGGAGAGAGGGCCTGGCCAGGGGGCCTCTGACTCAGTCCTTCCTCGCAGAGCTGGGAGCTGAGAGCAGGCTGCGGCACTCCCCCAGGACGGTGACGTCCCTCACGCGCACTCACAATCTTCCCTACTCTTTCCAAGTGTCTGTCCCAGTGTCTTCGAGAAAGGGACTGAGTCCTCCTTCCGTGTCCCCTGTGTCTGAGTCAGAACACTCACGAGGCACCCGGGGAAAGACCACGGAGACCCAGACATGAGTGCATTGAAAAGCCAGAGAACCTGGGCGCCTGGGTGGCTCTGTCGGTTAAGTGTCCGACTTTCGCCCAGGTCATGATCTCATGGTCTGGGAGTTCAAACCCCGTGTGGGACTCTGTGCTGACAGTGTGGAGCCTGCTTGGGATTCTCTCTCACTCTCCCTCTCTCTCTCTCTCTCTCTCTGCCCCTCCCCTGCTTAGGCTCTTTCTCTAAAATAAATACGCTTAAAAAAAAGAAAGAATTGGAAACAGAAAATAGAATGACTGTTAATGCTGTGGTCTTTGATACGTCTAGAATGATCTCACTGACAAGACTGGGCCCTGCGAAGACAACCCCCTGCTAGAGGCTGGGCCTGACTGGGGGGTGTCAGGGAAGGTGCAGAGATGAATCCCCACTTCCCGGACTGTCACAATTTTCCGGGGTCTCTTCCCAGGCACCAGCATGTGCACCAGGCCCTGGGGACCATGTTCGCATGATGCTCAGTAGACACGGCTACCGGCCTTTGTGCACCTGGGAAAGCAGGACGCATCTCACAGCGCATGGCTGGTCTCATGACCCCTGCTTTGGGTTCCTGAGAACACCCGCACTGCATCCTGGAGTGGTGGCCTGTGTGGAGAGGCAGCCTCCTGCAAGCACCCCTATACTGGCCACACACAGCTGTCCTAGCTGCTCACTTTAAAAAAAAAAAAATTATTTAGAAAGAGAGCATGTGAGTGCAGAGCCTGATGCGGGACTCAACCTCACGAACCACGAGATCACAACCCGAGCCAAAATCAAGAGTCGGACGCTTTAACCGACTGAGCCACCCAGGCGCCCCCAGCTGCCCATTTTTGTCCCACCGAGAGTCCCGGATTAGCTGTGCTTTGGCAGGACATGCTTCTTCTCTAGGAAGAACCCCAAGGAAGAAACAGTTGCTCTTTTCCTGAAAAGGAACCACCTTGGTTTCAGAGAACCTCAGAAGCACACGATTCAGCTATTACTTTCCTATTCGATTTTGAGGTTCTACATAAAACAGAGGGAAAGTCGAAGTTCTGTCTTCCACTGACTCTGACCCAGCCAATGATATTCCTTTCTTCCTTCAACAAATGTCAAGTGCTTAACCCCTCCTAAGCATGGTCCTAGGAACTCTGTCAGGAGGTTGGGGGACAGACAAGCCAACCCAAAATGACGATAAAGCCCAATAAATAGCATGACCCATGATGATACCAACTGCCACTTCCGGAGTGCCTCATCGGTGCCCAGCACCCGTGCAGCCGTCCCAGTCAGTGCCCCCAGTGGAGGTGGACAGAATGCAGCGTGCAGGCGAGAGGCGGTGCCGAAATCCTGGAGAAAAATGATTCAGAGAAGAGAACAAGGCTCAATAAATATTTGCCAAATGAGAGCCTGAAGAGAGCCAGGTGCCATGAGCATGGTGAGGGGAGGCTCGACGGGGCCTTGCACGTCTGAGGAAAATGGATCTTTATTCTCCCTTTCTCTCCGCGGTCTTCGTAGTTGAACAGCATGACATCTTTTTGGATCCTGACTCGTGTCATTTTTCATCACCTACAACCTTGAGCTCACTAGGCTTAGGATTCCGGGGATGGAATCCACTCATTTACTGGGGACCCATGTGGGCAAGACTGTGTCGGGTCCCGGGGATGGAGTGGCGAGTAAACCGTCCGGTGTGCCGGCCCCCCCGATGAAAAACCAGCAGGCACATGACGTAATCGCAGGTGGTGGTAACAGTGAGTCTAGGAGGAAAACTAAAGCCAGTTTGGGGGGAAGGTGAGGGTGGGGTGCTACGTTACATAGGGAGGCAGGAGGGAGCCTGATGGGGAAGGGATGGAGCCCCACGACTCTTCTGTGGAACAAGCCACAAAGAGGCAGGTTTGGGGTCCACTGAGCCGGAGACTGGTCGTCTTGGGGCCACTGGAGGGGCTTCGGCTTGGTACCAAGGGTGTGGGATGCCGCTGGAGAGCTGCGAGCGGTGTGTGTTGTAACTCACGTCTTAGAATAAGTCTGAGCGGCTGGCAGTGAATCGGGCTGCCCCTCCCCTGCCTCCTGGAAGCCTTAGGTGGCAGGGGTCCTCACTTTGGACACCTGTGGGGCAAAGCTTCCACAGCCACTGGGTGGGTGCCTGCTTCCCATGCTCATTCTTTAGCAGGGGGTCACTGTGATCCCATCTTGTGCCAGGTCTGGGCTGGGTGCTTGGGTGCAGAGATGACAGTGGCCCACCCCTTGCCCTCAAACTGCTCCCAGGCTAAAGAGAGAAAGGGAGGAAGCAGGGAGAAAGAGTGAGCTCGGGAGGAGCTAGTGAAAAATAACTCGTGCAGTGAGAGCAACGGTTTCCCAGCTTTGACCGTCACAGTGGCTGTTTAAGAGCGGGGGGCAAGGTAGCCGACGAGCGCACGGGAACTCTGAACTATTTTTACAACTCCTTATACTTCTTCCACTATTTCTAAATAAATAATCACTTCAGAAATACATCTTCCAAACCAGCAAACAGAAACAAAACCTGGTGCGATAAATGCCAAGGTCATGGTTGCAAAAGGGCCGTGGGACCTCCCCCTGTACCCGGCACAATTTGCTGCAGCTATCAGGTCCCTACATCCCTCTTCTTTTTCCTTTACCAGCTCAGCTGCCTGGGAAGATCAAGGAAAGACCCCCCACGAAGAAGATGATCATTTCCTTGAAGATCAATGACCCCGTGGTCACTAAAGTTGGTAATGTACCCCTGTCGTTTTAGGCTAAGAATGCCATTGAACAAACGGCCCTCCCGGCTTTAAAAACAAATAACAGAACCACAGATGAGTGGCAGTGTTCAGTACTTCCTGATTAAAACTAGCTGAGCAGAGCAGAGACGGTGGAATGCAGCTAAAGAGAGGTGCTCATCCCTGGAAAAGAGGTGTGGAGGGTGCAGAGGAGAAAGGAAGTCGCAGGCTCATTAGACCCAGAGGCAGGGAGGCTCAGGTCCGTCCTCCCTCAGGGAGCACTTCGTGTGCCCCTTCCCACCGACTCCCATCCCTGGCTGGCTGCCAGCAGCAGAGAGCTCACCCTCTCCCACTGCACCCTGGCCACCTGGAAATGGACTTCAGTCTTAATGAAGCACGTGTGCTGTCACATGCTGTCATGGTCTGCAAATGTGCAGGTCAGGAAGCCATCTGCAGAAGCACCGGGTAGACCAGTTGTCCTCGGAGTGCATTGGCTCCCACACAGTGCTGACTGGGATTGGGGAAAATTTGGAATAGCCCAGTCCCTCTGCTCCCTGGTCCCCGGACCTTAGTTCTTAGATATGAAAATATCCGGGCTCTTTCCAGGCATCCTTTTTTTTTTTAAATTTTTTTTTTTTACATTTATTTATTTTTGAGAGACAGAGAGACAGAGGACAAGTGGGGAGGGGCACAGAGAGGGAGACAGAGAATCTGAAGCAGGCTCCAGGCTCCGAGCCATCAGCACAGAGCCTGACACGGGGCTCGAACTCACAGACCGTGAGATGATGACCTGAGCTGAAGTCGAACACTCAACCAACTGAGCCACCCAGGTGCCCCTCTAGGCATCCTTAACTTTTTGGGAGACCCCAGACTCTGAGGACAAGATTTTCCTTAGGAAAAAAGCACAGCCATGCGCACACAGCGTTCTGTACATATTTGGGCAGTCACCTCCCTGCACAGGCCATGGAGCCCAGGTTAGCAGAGAACCCCTGAGGCGCAGACCCCGGGATGGGTTTAGAATAGCATTCTTTCAGTGCAAACTGGTGCAGCTTCTCTGGAAAACAGTATGGAGGTTCTTCACACAATTAAAAATAGATCTACCCTCTGACCCAGCAATAGCACTGCTAGGAATTTCCCCAAGGGATACAGGAGTGCTGATGCATAGGGCACTTGTACCCCAATGTTTATAGCAGCCCTTTCAACAATAGCCAAATTATGGAAAGAGCCTAAATGTCCATCAACTGACAAATGGATAAAGAAGATGTGGTTTATATATACAATGGAATACTACTTGGCAGTGAGGAAGAATGAAATCTGGCCCTTTGTAGCAATGTGGATGGAACTTATTATGCTAAGTGAAATAAGTCAGGCAGAGAAAGACAGATACCATATGTTTTCACTCTTATGTGGATCCTGAGAAACTTAACAGAAGACCATGGGGGAGGGGAAGGGGGAAAAAAAAGTTACAGAGAGGGAGGGAGGCAAACCATAAGAGACTCTTAAATACTGAGAACAAACTGAGGGTTGATGGGGGGAGGGGGGGAGGGGAAAGTGGGTGATGGATGATGGGCATTGAGGAGGGCACCTGTTGGGATGAGCCCTGGGTGTTGTATGGAAGCCAAGTTGACAATAAATTTCATATTAGAAAAAAAAAATCGCATTCTTTCAGCAGGAGCTCACTTTTCTTTGGCTTCATCTTCCTTGGTGGAGGCTGGGAGCCCGGGCTGTAGCTGTGCTCAGGTCCGAGCACGTGCGTTTCCTCTAAGGGCGTCTCTGCCAACACAGCCAGGGGACCCTTGAGCATCCAGCCAGGAGGGCACCTGCAAGGGAGGGACGCGGGGTCCAGAGCCCCGGGCTGACGGCTTTCTCTCTTGGATGCTGCCTCCCAGCCTTCGCCATGGCCCTGAAGAGCCTCTACCTGAGCCAGGTGGAGATGAACGTCGACGACGTGCTGGCCGTGCTGGCTTCCGCACACGTTCTCCAGTTCAGCAGCCTGTTTCAAAGGTAAGGAAACATAGCAGGGCTCGGGCCAGGCCCAGCCCTGGGCAAGGTAGAGGGGGTGCCCCCTGGCCCATTCATAGAATGGCCGCTGTCCACGGGCTAGAACTTCCGGGTTTCTTGGCACAGAGCTGTGAGTCTGCAGAGGGACCGAGGCATGAATCCACCCGTCTCTTTCAGTATTCTTCAAAAAAAACCAGTCTTTTTCTTAAAGTTTTCTATTTATCTTTGAGAGACAGAGTGCTAGTGGGGAGGGGCAGAGAGAGAGGGAGGCACAGAATCTGAAGCGGGCTCCAGGCTCTGAGCTGTCCGCACAGAGCCCGATGCAGGTCATGTGAGATCATGACCTGAGCTGAAGTCAGACGCTTAACTGACTGAGCCACCCAAACGCCCCTGTAATATTTTTATTCTTACAAATGTTACACACGGTCACGGTAGATCTTTCAGAAGAGAGAAAAATGCAAAGATCAAAGTCAGCTGCCCACCAGTCCCGCTGCCCACTGGGGGCACAGCCTTTCTCTTGGGGATTCAGACCCCACTGACCCACCTGGGCTGCCTGTCCGGGGTGCCGAGCAGGGGAAACCAGGAGGCATTCACAGTGGATGGACATCGAATGTGAAAGCCTGCTCATCCTGCCAAGGGTTGCCTGGGTTCATGGGCACCAAGAGAACATGTGGGTACTGAAAGCAGGAGAGTGCAATGCAGCCTTGGGGGCTGACATTCAGAGGCTCCCAGTTTTCATTAGACTTTTTCCGCAAAGCCAAAAGCAGCCTAGGATGCGAGCAGCAGGGTCTGTGCTGAGCCCTGCTCTAAGCCGCTCTTTGGTCTCCCTGTGCCTCAGTGTTCTCAGATGTGAAATGGGGCTCATTACATTCATCCTGAGTACTTCGCGGGACTTTGTTCAGGCCGAGGGGATGTCGGCACGAAGGGCTTTGAGGTGGGGCCTTTGCCCCGGTCAGACACTGTTCTCAGCTTTTGGCGAGGGTGACCTCACTTTATCCTCCTGCAGGGAGGTGGTATATCATTATGTCCACTTCACAGACAAGAAAACTGAGGCCTCACGAGGTGAGTAACTTGCACAAGACCACAGTAGAGCCGCCAGAACATGCAGGAGGCCAGGGGTCTCAGAACCTGTACCCCTAACACTGTCCTTTTCGGCTTTGCTCTGCTGAGGAGGTAGCGTCGCTTGCTCGTTCAGGGGTTCACTGACGTTCAGTGGCATTTGGTGAGGTGAGGTTTGCTTGGGGCCAGTCACCTGCCAGCTCATTCCGTCACCTTCATTCACTCATCTGCTCCTTTAAGAACGACGTCTTGGGCGTCTCCAGGACACCAGGACCAGAGGGGCAAGGGCCCTGCCCTCTGAAGCTTCTTGCCCTACGGTCTCCAGGGCACAGGAAATGAGTAAAGTGGAATGAAGGATGGAGATTCCCAGATGGAACATTTTGTGTTATGTGTGATTAATTTCAAGTAAACGGGGCCCAGTGATTAACAAGAACAGTTCTTAGAACCTCCCCCTTTTCCGTATCCCGTAATACTGCTCCATTCCAGTAACTTACGAAAGGGTAGGTGAACCGAGTGGAAAATTGCTGATGGGATTCACTCTTCTAGAATATTCTGTCCCTTCCCTTGGGCTTTTTCGGGGATGTGTGCCTCCTGCAGTCACGTCCTGGACATCGAGCTGGTGTCTTGTAGTCTTTGATTTCCTAATACCTTCTGGGATTCAACATAGGGGATTTAGGGCAGGGATGGTCCACCAAGCTTGTTCTGCTCTACGCCTCAGTATCCTCTTTTGAGGAAATGGATGGATGAATGAACTTCCCATCCAAGACAAGAGAGGACATCAGCTGCTCTGTAGAGGGCAGGGGTAGGATCTCTCCCAAGGATCTTGCAGGTTTCAATTCACTTTCGTAGAGTCCACACAGCCAGATTCAACCCGGAAGACACTTTTGAGCAGGGGTCTCATTTCTGGGGCGCCTGAAATGACTCAGGCCAGATGCTCGATCAAGAGCATCAAGAAGCCTTATGAGGGATGCAGACGTCCTATGAACTGAGGGATGCAGGCTCTCGGAGGCCTGGACGTGACAACCGAGGACACACTGAGGGGACCAGAGTCTTGAAAAGGTGCTCCAGCGTGTCGGCATGGCCTGACCTGGACGGTGGGTGGCGGGAGGTGGGAGACCAGCAGGTGTAGGTACAGCCGGATTGTGCAGGGTCTGGGGCTAACTAAGGAGTCCAGTGTAGACTGCATTTGATGGCTGATCGTCCGGGGTTTGCTGAGATTTCCCTCGTGTTGTATATGCCACCCATCTTCCGTGCCATACAGACTTCATAAAACTGCTAAGCCCCAGCTTCCTTGCTCAGGACACTTCTGAGCAGCTCTTTCCTGGTGTTCTAATATCTCTGGTCCCTAAGCCGGAAGGCCAGCCTCCCTCATGGAGCAGGGATTCCAGCCGCTGTCTATCAGCCTTGGCTGCCCTACCTCAGGCCCAGCTTCCTTGGAACCCTAGCCTGGCTATTGGGGGCCCATCTTCTCTTGGAACCCTAGCCCTGGCTATTGGGGGCTAAGCCAAGAATGACAGGTTCTTCATTTTCCTTCCTCCGCCCCAACTTGGTTCAAGGTCAGAGCAGCAAGGGCTTTGGGGATAATGAGCCAGACCCGTCATTGCACGGGGGCATATGGACCTTGCTCAAGATTCTCCAGATAGCTGTGGCCAGGTCTTACAGGTCAGATCCCGGTCGACCTGGCACACCGCTGGGCTGGCTGTCACCTGCCTTCAAGAGGCTGATGGTACATTTGGCTGCAATGTGACAGCACAAGCCTCAGTGTGTGTATATTTGTGTGTGTGTGTGTGTGTGTGTGTGTGTTACGTGGGTGTGTGTGGGTGTGTTTGTATAGGGGAACAGAAATGTCGTGTGGGTCACTCTGATAGCATCACAAATCCAGGTGCTGAACAAGACCTCAAAGGTCATCTTGGCTGAGCTCCCAGCCAAGGGCAGAATCACCCAGATGGCTGCCCTGGTCTGAATCACACGTAGCAGAAGCCATTCCCCTTTGGGGGATGCGGAGTGTGCGTGCCGGTTCCATCTGGTACGGTTCCTTGATTTCGTGCATCAGATATGCGCACTGGCCCAGCTGGGCTCAGGGCTGTCACGTGCATGCATGTATGAGCATGTTTCAGGCTTGCTTTGCCTCCCCTGGTCTGGGGAAGCCTGGCCATTCCAGTTCAGCCTGGCCAATGAGTCTGACCGTGAGAAAGGGGGAGCACGAGTGAGGGTGTCAGCCTCTTAGAACACTAACTTCTGTGCCTTAACTCCAAGCCCAGCTAATTCTGTTCCCGTTTGTCGCTGGTAAGAGCCAGCACCTAAAGAACACCATGCCTGGTGGCCGGCAGGACTCGCACCTCTGGCAAACACTCGGTTTCCAGCTCTCCCACCATCCTGGAGGTGAATGAAACCTCTGGGGCTGCCCCTTCTCTGAAAGCAGCCTCGGGACCCTCCAGGAACAGCATTTCTCTCTCTGCAGGTGTGTGGCTTTGATGATGAAGGGACTCACGCCAAGCACCATCAAGAGCTTTTACCTGGCCGGCTGCAAGGTGAGAACAACCTGGACAGAGCATACGGCACCTGGGGACTTTGGGGAGCACCCCCCAGCCTCTAGGATTTTACCCGCCAGGCCCAGCTCCAAACAATTATGAAAAATAATTTTATTTTGAAGGGACATCTTAGGGGCGCCTGGGTGGCTCAGTCGGTTAAGCATCCGACTTTGGCTCGGGTCACGAACTCCTGGTACGTGAGTTCGAGCCCTACTTCAGGTGAACTCAAGCCCTGCTTCGGGCTCCGCATTCTCTCTGCCACGTGTGGGATTCTTTCTGCGCCTTGCTCACTCTCTCAAAATATAAATAAATAAATAAATAAATAAATAAATAAAGTGTTAAAAAATTTAAAAACAAACAAATAAATAAATAAAGTGTTAAAAAATTAAAAAACAAAAGGACATTTTAAAGCCAAAAATTAAATATTAACAATAATAATAATAACAATAATAAATGTAAACAAAAACTTAAAAAGTAAGGAGGAAAAAATATGAGCACAGTCTTTCTCACCAGAATAGCAGACAGTCTTCCAGGATATCCTTTTTGGAGTCAGGTGGAATTGTGTCCCATCCCCGTACCCTTGCCCTGGGGCCAGTCACTGTGCCAGTATCGGGAATAAATGATGTAATCTAATGGTCTCATTCTCAGAGGAGAACACCACCGGATCCATCCTGATCAGGGTGACAGCTTCTAAGTGGCAGTGCTGGGCTCGAACCCCAGGCCATCTGATCCCTGACTTCCTCTGTGAGGCTACCGTTGGCCTGGATGGGCACTCACCCCGTGAAACAGGCCCATCTGACCATGACGTCTGGTTCACTCACGATCGGCTGGTCCCAGTGCTCTCGTAATGGCAGCTAAGAACGTGCTAAGTGCCTATTTTGTCAAAGACAATAAGTGTCCCCACCGTCCATCAGTAACTAGAAAGTCACTCTGTGGGCAGTGTCTTTGCATTCTGGTCAACATTTTCCGGCCACTCTTGGCCTGGGAAGGACTGTAGCCCCCAGGATGTGCAAAGCGTACTGAGACCCTGCCAAGGTCCCTGGCCCTGGGAGAACCTTCCCACTTCCTTTGGACTTTGATGTCAGGGTATGTGCCCCCCACCAGCCTCAGCACTCCATCTGGGGTACACCCTGCAGGCCCTTCCATGATCCGTGACTGACTTCAGCCCGGAGATTTCAGTGTGCAAGTCCTGTGGTCAGACCACCAGGCAGCATTGTCACAGGCCAGCAGAGGGCGCCAAGAGTTCAGGGATCGCTTTATCTATCCTTGGCTTTTCTTGCCTTCGCAGTACAAGGAAGAGCAGCTCACCACTGCCTGCGAGAAGTGGCTGGAAATGAACTTGGTCCCTCTGGTAGGAACACAGATCCACCTCCGGAAAATCCCGCAGGAGCTGCTTCACAGAGTACTTCGGTCCCCCAGGTCAGAGCTGGTGCCCAGGGGTGCTATGCTGGGGGGGGGGGGGGGGTACCAGGAGCCGTCCCTGGGGTGGGCCTGGGGCAGCAGGGCCGGTCCTGGGAGGGGGGTGCTCCAGCGGGGTGCATCCACACCTCTGCTGGCCATGCCAGGTGTCCTACACGTCCTCCATCCCAAACTCCCCACCATCCGGAACAGCTGGCCGGGGTGGGGGCTGAAACGCAGGGCACTGTGGGTAGGGATGGGGACAAGATCCCTTCACGCTCCTTCACTGGGGTGAGGACCTTCTGGGTGCCCGCTGTCCCGTGACCCACATGGTGGTTCATTCAGTAATTGCCTACATAATGTTAAAAAATCCTGACAACATTAATATACACCCGCTGTGGGAAATGGAAAACAGGGAAACGCAGAAAACAGAAAATAAGCACTCTCGTCCTAAATTGATTCCTGCCTTTAGCCCTGAGCCCTCTCCTGAACAGATGTGACCCAGACACCAGACTCTCTGTTTGACGCTCGAGCTAAAACCCAACCCTGGGGGCCCCCACCCTGTGTTCCTTTAGCGGCTGATCAAACTGGAATCTTGGGGGGCCTTCTGAACATCACGTGGCCCTCCGCCCCGACTGTGTCAGTAGCACTTTAAGACCCAGCCCGTCTCCAAGGGCTTCTCTCCACAGGCACCAGCCAGAGATCTCCATCATCTGTTGTCTGGACCACTGCGGGGACCTCTGACTCGGGGTGTTGTGTCAGCTCTTGACCCCCTCCAAGAACATCTCTAGCCAAAGAGATTTTGGCATGCCCACGTACCCCCAACATCTCACCGGCCGCGAGGCACCCACGGGGGCTACCTTGGATCTCAGCCCTGCCGAGCTCCTTGGTACCCACCAGTCTGCTCCCCTCCAGCCCAGTTCCTAGAAACGTCCCCAGTTCTTGGCCTTTTAGGCTTATTTCCAGTGTTCTATCAATATGAAAGTAGTGCCTTGGTGACCTCCTTCAACGTACCTCCTTCTGTCTTCATCCCAGATATCTTCCCATATGAAATTTCTAGAAGTGACATTATTAAGTCAACAGGACTTTCTGGTTTTGTCACAGGTAAAAAGCATTCTAAAAAATATTCTATTTGAAAATAATTTCTAACAAATCAAGATGGCAAGAACAGTATAAAGAATATCTCTATACCCTTTACCCTATTTTGTTCAGTTTCTGCTGTTTGTTTGATCATCTGCATCTGTAGGTGTAACTGTGTACCCACCTAGTTTTTCCTGAACCCTCTGAAAGCAAGTCGCACACATCATGTACCCTGTCTCCTAAACGCTTCAGTGTTTATTTCCTAACAGAAAGAACTTTTTAATGTAATCACAATGCAGTTGTCAACTTCAGGGAATTTAGCGTTGATGTTAATGCCTTGACATGATTAGCCCAGTGCCGTCCTTTATAACATTCCTCCCCCCAGTGCAGGATCTGGTTTAGGATCACATATTGCATTTACTTGCCATGACTCTTTGGGACTCTTGAAAAGGTTCTCGATACCCATTGCCAAGGTACCGAGATTGTTTTCCCTTTGGGCAGGTTTCAAAAGTGAGAAGTAAATTCCGCTAAACATTTTAGCCGTATGTTAGAAATGGAATGTTTACTCGTGGTCGTGTGGTGGAAAGCATCTGATATCAGAAATTAGATCTGCAAAGATTCATTCCACTGTTGGTTTGAATTTACTAAGTGGCTTGTGAGGCCCTCGCACTTACAGAGAAATGTGGTTGGTAGAACAGAGTTCTGGTGTGGAGGGAGACCATATTAGCAGGAAGACCTCAGGAACCCAGTCCAGGAACACTTCTGGGGCCCTCGGGGGGGGCACTCCTGGTGTCATTCTGCCCTACTCCCTGATGCTTTTCCCCAACCTCCGGCAGAGGAAAGGTTACACAACCGTGGAGGAAAAGGTAAACAAGGCATCCCTTAGACTTTTCGTAACACTGTCCCTCCCTTGGAAAGACTGAGCTGTCGCACCCTGGTAGTATTTGACCAAGAAAAGGGAAAAGTTGTCTGACCACAGCCAGAACCTTGGTGATGGAACAGGCCTTACAAAATGTCCACTAGGCAGGAAAAGAGGTCAAGCACCTTCCACGTCAAGCGTCTAGACTCACAAGCTTGGAGAGACATGACAGAGCTGGGAACTGGGTCCTGCTCCTCGGGCCCCTCCCCCAGGAGCTGTGTCCACACAACCCAGAGCCATCCCGGCAGCTGGAGGAGACCCTGTGTGGCCTTGAGCATGTCATGGGGCCCGTGTGCCTTGGAGAGACCGGGCTAACGGCTCCCAGACTCGTGTTCGTGTTCCCCGGGGCACATTCTCCTCACCCGCCCTGTTGATGTCCGGTGACCGCCTGCTTTAAAGCTGGAGGGAGGTGGGGAAAAGAGGGTGCTGGAAGACAGGGCCTGGCCACACCCTGTGCCCGGCGGGATTGTTAGACATTCACCCAGGCTCGGGTTCCTCATCCGGGCGCACTTGTTGGCTGGTGGATCTGGCACTTTGGACCGCAGCTAATGAAGAACAAACCTTTGGACGAGTTCGCTGTTACCAAGCACACTGGGGTATGTGTGCAGCCCTGTGCACTGTGCCTTTCAACCACCACAACCCTATGCGATAGGTAGTTATTGCCCCTAAGATAAGAGGGACAGTAAAAGGCAGGGCTGGGCTCCAACCTGGGACTCAGGCTCCAAGGTCCAGGCTCACACCCTCCATGCCGCAACGTCTCTTCATTCGTCACAGAGACCAGGCTTCCCGGCAACCAGAACTCCACCAGATCTGGGTCGTCCTGGCAAGTCACGTGACGCCAGAGCAGCCGTGTGGCCACGCCAACCCTTGAGGTCGGGGATGGCGCATCCCCGGGGCCCAGGAAGGTACACTGTGGCCCACCCCCTGGTGTTTGGGTTTCTAAGCATCATCGGAACAACATCCTTCTCAGCAGGTGCTTCAACTTCTGGGCTGTTCACCTTCCCTTTCTGAAGTCCCTTTGACCTCAGCTCCCTTTGGGTTTTGCTCTCCATTTTATAAATGACCTCGCATAAAATACACACCGGTTTACTAGCCTCCAGGGCCTCTGGTTTTAATTTCTTTGCCTGGGCCTTGGGTTTTCAGTTCATTTTGTCTTTAGAGGTCACCACTAGGTTACCCTGTTCCACTAACTCTAATATTATGAAAGCTTCATTCCGAGTTTTCTGGAAGCCAAGCTCCTTGTAGACTCAGGAACATGGGAAACTTGGCAAGCTGTCTGGTTCCTATCAGCAGGAAGGCTGCCTTGCCGCCCCTGCAACGGGGGTGTGCCCGCTTCTCCCTGGCTTCCTGTCGAGGACACCACACGTCTTGAGGGCTCAAGAATTCCCAAGAGAAGCCCCCCCCCCCCCCCCCCCCCGTCCTCCACATCAGGCCTGTCCAACAGCTTTCCCACTAACATCTGGAACGCCACGGGGCATGGCTCTCAAACGTGATAGTTCCTGGGGCGCCTGGGGGGCTGAGTCTTAGGTTAAGTGTCTGACTTCGGCTCAGGTCATGATCTCGCAGTTTGTGAGTTCGAGCCCCGTGTCAAACTCTGTGCAGACAGCTCAGAGCCTGGAGCCTGCTTCAGATTCTGTGTCTCCCTCTCTCTCTCTGCCCCTTCATCACTGTCTCTCTCTCTCTCAAAAAAAAAGTAATAGTTCCTGAAGCTGGTGGTTCTCTGGCTAATCGCAACAATACCTACTAACTATTGAGCACTTGTTGCATACAGAGCACTCTGAGTGGGTTATCAGCCTAATTCCTATAGCCACCCAGTGAGGTGGGTACTGTTACCTGCTTTCTTACCTGTGGAATGGAGATTACGGGAAATGCAAAGATTGACCCAGGCTCCCTCCATGTAGCATGAGAAATGGGATTTGAACGCAGGTCCGGGCGGCCCCAAAACCCCAGGTCATTACCAGCCTAGCCCATTTCTCCTTATTGATAATCAAGATCAATAAGGATATTGATGGATCTATTTTTCATTGTAGAAAAAACTTTTAAATGTAGGAAGATCACAGTTGGGCCCACTTCCCAAAATGAACACTGGCATTTTGTCATAAGAAAGAAAACATTACCAATAAAGCAGGACTCGACTGTGCACCCTCCCCAGCCTTATTCTCCTTCCCTTCTCTCTGCCTCCCTCCCTCCCTCCCTAAAGACAATCAGACCATTGTCATGGGCTCGCGCGAACTCATCCGTGTGATTATAGTCTCACTACATATATGTGTGTCCATAAATAACATTTTGCAAAGGCTTAAACTTCAAATAAATGTTCTCATAGTGACTTTAATGTTCTGCCGCTTTACCTTACTCACTAACATGATGCGATGTGTTCTCTCCGTATTGATACTTACATATCTGATTAGCATTTTAAATTTGATGTTGTACAGGGTTCCATAGAATGAATAGAGAGCAATTTTTCATTCCCTTCTTAATGGCCGTTTGATTTATTTTGCTTCATTTTTTGTCGTGGCAATCGATGCTGCCGTGGGTACCCTTGTTGGTGGTTTCTTGTTTGCGTTGAGACGGCGTTCTCTATACTCAAAGGGGGGCCTTTATTATTTACATACAATTTTCTCAAAAAAAAAAAAAAAAAAAAAGACCAACAGTGCCTTGTTAGAAGCATTCTTCTCTTAAAGAACAAATGCCAGTTGCCTCCCAATGGCTATTAGTGAGCCCCAGTAAACACAGGGAGAACAGCCCAGATGTTCCCCGAGGGAAGTTTAAGAACTCTGTAAGTCCTGTTTTGATTGAGGCCATCAGGGCTCTTATGTAAATGAAAATATGTTTGAGTGTCCTGAGCAGGAGCCAATACTTTCGAGCACTGGTACTTGGTCTAAAGACAGGGCTTTATTTGAACAATTACCATTCACAATGAAAGTAAAACCAGAATCCTGATTCATGGAGCCCCAATTACTCCTCCTGTGTTGCTGCCTGTTCCTCTTTGGAGAGGTCCCAAAGAACCTTCTGGGCTTGGGAACCTTGAGCTTGGATTCTGCACTGGGAGTCACGTAGCTCCCCAGCCCAGAGGTGGTTGGTGTCCCTGTGGAGTTCTATGTAGGCACATCATATCAAGTGGCTGTGACATCCGCCCTCCTGCCTCACTGTCATTGCCCAGACAGTGACAAATTTGGTCCTGTCTGGCCAGAGTCAAAGCCCATGCATCTGTAGGTAACCTGAAAACAGAGCAGAGAGACATTCTGTGATCAGAAATAGTGTCAAAGGTGGGTGGGTGACATTTCCATTGTTCTTTAGAGTCCCTACTTAGCTTGGGTCCCACTCACCAAGACCACTCAAAGTTGTGGGTGCAGAGGCCGTGACAGGTTTCGAAGCCAGCGTGCCATTCCTGTGGTCAAGACCGGAAATATCGAGGGGGTTAAGAAACACCGAAATGACTTCTCAGATAATCAAGTTGTTGGAGGCTGTTTAGAGAACCTCTTTGGGAAACACCCTTCCTTTACAGAGTTGACACCGTGGGGAGCGACACTCGCTCCTTCTCACCCCTTGTTTCTTGATAAGAAGTCTCATGCCGCTGCAGGCCAAGCGTGGGTTCTGCAGCCAGGACCTGGCCCTGGCACTTATGAGTCCCAGCGGCCCGTCATTAGCACGCTCCTAGGTGCCAGGCACTGCACTGAGCAAGCTGTACGTGTGTGGTCGGCTCGATGATGTCGACATCCCAACCCCCAGAGCCTGTGAATCTGTTAAGTTGCATGGCAAAGAGGAAAAACATTGCGGATGGATGACCTTGAGCTGGGGAGGGCGTCCTGGGTTACCCAGGTGGGCCCAGGATAATCACAAGGCTCCTTCCACATGGAAGAGGGAGGCAGGAGGATCAGAACCAGAAGGAGATTGATTGGAAGGCACTGTGCTGTTGGCTTGAGGGTGGAGGAAGGAGCCACAGGCCATGGGATGTGGGTGGCCTCTGGAAGACGGAAAAAGCAAGGAAATGATTTTCCATAGAGCCTCCAGAAAGAAGGCGGCCCACCCCTGGATCTTAGCTCAGTGAGATCGATTTTTATTCTTCTGACCTCCACAACCGTAAGATAATGCATGTGTGTTGTTTTAAGCCACTTGGTTCATAGCAGTTTGTTACCGCAGCGACAGGAAAACTCAGCATTGTCACTCACGTAGACTTTGAGCGTTGGCTGTCACCACTATCTGCAGATGAGGGCGTAGTGGCTGGGGGGCCGCCCAGCAGCCTGCAGGAAGTTCCACAGCCAGCGTGGGGCTGAACAGAGCCACGCCAGGTCTGACCCCAGGATCCTGTGACCTTGGATAAGCTATTTAGCCCTCAATCGGGGCTGGGACTAGAAGGTGATGAGTGAGGCACTAACCTCGGGTGCAAAATTTCAGGGGACACAAAACAACCCTCAGTCTTCAGATAAAGTATATTGTAGTGCGATACTTTAAAATCGACAGTAATGCAAAAAACCACAATGAATGAATGGGGCGCCTGGGTGGCTCGGTCGGCTAAGCATCTGACTGTTTATTTCAGCTCAGGTTATGATCTCATGGTTCCGGGATGGAGCCTTGAGTCGGGCTCCATGCTGGGCATGCAGCCTGCTTGCGATGCTCTCTCTCTCCCTTTCCCTTCACCCCTCCCCCCCTCAAAACCCACGCTGAACAAAATATTAAAATTTTAAGTAAACATAGGGCCAGTCTGAATTCACATATCCATATAAGGAATGTATCGCAACTTTGCAGGATTGCTGTGTGGAATTAAATGAAAGAAACATCCAAACACGTCTCACACACACCTGTCTGTGGTAAGGGCTCATTAAATGCTGCCCGTGGCTTTGGTGGCACAGCTGGTGGGCGTCAGGCTGCTGAGGGTCACATCCCAGCGCTGCCATTCACTGTCCCAGTGACCCTGAGAAGGTCACTTCATCTCTCTCTGGCTGAAGTGACCGACAGACTCGGGGGTGGTATTGCCTCAGACCTCAACTCACTTTTAACTTTCCGCTTTCTTACAAATCGTGTGAGATTGTGCTATTCCTGAAATGTCTTCTCTTATTTCGGCCAGGTTGTTCACTTTTGATGAGTTTCGTCTTCTGAAAACGCTACTTTTGTGGGTCTTCTTGCAACTGAACCCCAAAGTGCAGACAGTTCCTGTGCAGGAAACGGTGCTGGCATTTTTTACCAGGTAACAGGACTTCGTGTTGATGGATGAAACGCACATACGCCGGGTTTCTGTACTCGTAATATCATGGAGGAAAAGCGTCAGTGACATGATTTTTGATAGCATCATCATCTAGAGTGCACAGAATGCGATTTTCTTTATGGGGCCTAAGATTTTGGGGTGTCCTTGAGCCGCTGGAAACGGCTCACATACTTGAAAACGTGAATAACATGTAGGTGCGATCATAAGAGATACTCATGTGCTTCTGAACACGTTCTGTCCAGCAAAAGACATGCTATACGAGGTACTCCTTTTATTTAGAAAAATGTATTACCAAACCACACTGACCTTAAAAACATCGTATTTTATTTTTTTTATTATTTTTTTTTAACGTTTATTTTTGAGACAGAGAGAGACAGAGCATGAACGGGGGAGGGTCAGAGAGAGAGGGAGACACAGAATCTGAAACAGGCTCCAGGCTCTGAGCTGTCAGCACAGAGCCCGACGTGGGGCTCGAACTCACATACCAAGAGATCGTGACCTGAGCCGAAGTCGGACGCTTAACCGACTGAGCCACCCAGGCACCCCAAAAACATCGTATTTTAAATGTACCTGGGGGCGCCTGGTGGATCAGTTGGTTAAGGGTCTGACTCTGGATTTCCACTCAGGTCATGATCTCATGATTTTTGGGTTTGAGCCCTGCATCGGGCTCTGCGCTGACAGTGTAGAGCCTGCTTGGGATTCTCTCTCTTCCTCTCTGCCCCTCCCCCACTCACTTGCACTCTCTCTCTCTCTCTCTCTCTCTTTCTAAGTAAGTAAATAAATAAACTTTAAAAAAGGTACCTAAATTAGACCAGGTTGTCCTCACTTATATTTCACAACAGCATATAAAATTCTGAATTTTCTGAACAAATGAAAAAGCATTTGAATGTACAAAAGTTTCATAGAATTAACTCAAGTTTCTTATCCTCTCTAAACTTATAAGTTCTAATAATTGCGCGTTCTAATAATTGCGTATCTCAAAATTTCAGTAAAAAATAACTACAGTTTAATGGACACCATTTAATTATGCTTACTAATTCTGATACGTGCTTCTTTTTTAAAATGTTTATTTTTGTGAGCGAGAGAGAGAGAGAGAGAGAGAGAGCATGAGCAGGGGAGGGGCAGAGAGAAAGGGAGACACAGAATCAATTCAAAGCAGGCTCCGAGCTGTCAGCGCAGAGCCCGATGTGGGGCTTGAACCCATGAACCGCGAGATCGTGACCTGAGCGAAAGTCAGGTGCTTAACCGACTGAGCCACCCAGGCGCCCCGACAACAGCACCTTCTATTTGTAATCTCATTTCATCTGTAAAAGACTCCGGGGCTTGCTTTGTCATTCCCATTTTACAGATGACTAAACCGAGGTGGAAATGAACTATCCTGTCAGAGATCACACAAGTGGTAAGGGACGGGGTCTGACTTGAACTCGGCCTGCAGAAATCCCAAGACACTTTGCTGCCCATTCCTAGAATGGCCGATTGGATATCCTCTCTTGTGTCCACAGCTGGTTCAGTAATAGCTCCCTGGGCGCTGTGTTCAGAAAGATCCTGAGGCTGCCTCTAGGTTCAGTGTTGCTGTTAGCAGGGGACTTGGAGTGCGCCTTCCCCTCCCCGTGCTGCCCTCTGCTGTGAGTGTTTTCTATCTGTCCTATCAAGAGTGCCCCCATTAGCAGTGGCAGCCTGGGCACAGGGGAGCGGGGTGGGCGGCAGGGCGAAACTGGTAGTTTATGGGCTCCCTTTCATGCCTCTTTATAAAGCTTCGATTAAAACTTTGTATGTATGCTCACATCACGCGAGCTGGCTGTGGAGTGTGGTGGCCCTGTAGCTACAGACAGTCCCAGGCGGGCCGCAGGGGGTCTGCCTGGAGGAAGTGACAGACGGCATCACTTTCATTGTCGGGTTTAGGCATCGGCTCCCCACCTCCGCAGGAATGGGGTTTCCAGACACGATAAGGCGTGTTCAAGGGAGCAAAGAGGCTCCATTCCTTTTGTACGTGTGAGTTTAGCAGATAAACACATCTTCCACCTATTCGTCAGTGGCTTGACCTGATCAAGCCAAGTTCCGTTTGCATTGTTCTGAAGCAGTGAATCCTTTTCTGGAACATCTGTGCACCATGTTAACTAAAGAGCCCATTTTTCCTGTCTCGTTATTTGGGGAAAGCGGTATTCAGTGCCAGGATGATATGCACTTTGCTTAGTTTCTATATAATTTGCTTTGAGCGCAAATGTTTTACTAACCACCCCCCACTCTTTTAATAGCCCAAGAGACACTTTTTCCAGTGAGTCATGCACAACCAGGAAAACTTGCTCTCTGGTTCCAGGTTAGCTTTCATACTGGGAATGTCTTAGAACCGGGAGGTAGGAAATGAGCTGGAATGTGGAAACTGCTTTTAATGCGGTAGAAACAGAGGGAATGAGGCTCTCAGGGGGTGGCCCCCTGCTGAGAGGAGGGTGCGCCCGATTTTCCTGAGTTGGAGTCCCAGGGCTCCTCCTCACTATCATTAGCTTTTCCATTCCTCTTGAACCTACGCTGGTTGCCTCTTGACCTCACACCTCCCACGCCTGGCATTTCCCAAGCCCCCGATGCTACATTGTTCCTTGTTGGAAACCATTTGTGAGTTTCCCTTTGGTCCCAGTACCTTCTACTGGGGGGCCCCGTGTTCTCTGACTGCAGCACAGCGGGGGGACTCCCAGCAGCCTGTGCGCCTGCCTTCCCTCCCGCTTCCCCGCCAGCAAGCTTGGTGCCCCAGGGAGAACAGACAGATGGTCTGGGCCTCGGGGCTCTTCCCCTGCAGCTGTCCAGGCGCACCCCCGACTCTGAGGACCACGTGCCCATTTTTAGGATTGTGGGCGACTCTCCTCTCATCCCAGCTCGCTCTTCTGCCCTAGAACAGTGGCACCTTTAAGGTGTTCCCTCATCCATGGCCTCCGCCTCCCAAATGTGTGTCCCCTGAGTCTCCAGACTCAGCCTAGGGATCAGCACTTGCTTCTCCTGCTAATGTAACTCCCACCCGTTCTGCCCCCGCTGCCAGTCTGTCCACGGTGGGGCCTCCCCTGAGAGCCTCTCTGACCCCTGAGAGCCTGACGGCCACTGATGTCCCCCGGGGACATCGTGAGCAGCTTCAAGGAAGGGTCTGTGGGCCTTTATCACACCCCTAGCTTGTCTGGCACCGTGCTGTGCATGGAAGAGCTTCTGAAGGATGAGTTTCCAGCAATCGCTTTTTTTTTTTAACATGTATTTATTATTGAGAGACAGAGCATGAGCATGGGAGGGGCAGAGAGAGAGGGGGACACAGAATCCGAAGCAGGCTCCAGGCTCCGAGCTGTCGGCACAGAGCCCGACCTGGGGCTCGAACTCACAGACCGCGAGATCATGAGCTGAGCTGAAGTCAGACGCTCAACCGACTGAGCCACCCAGGCGCCCCCAGCAATCGCTTTTGTGTGGCTTGGTTCCCCTCACGGAAGTGGGTTGTAATATGCTGATGCAAAATTCAGAGAACACCTTGTCTGTAACAGGGTCTGTAGCCAGATGACTGATGGCGGGTGCCTGCTTGGTGTTCTAGACAAGGAAGAGTTCCAAGGCTTTCTGTAGGCTTGGGGAGAAATAACGTCTCGGTTGGTTAGTGATGTCTACCCCGGACATGGCAGTGGGTACTGGGTGCCTTGCTCGGTGTTTACTATCCCTTCCTGCGGATCCCCGGGGCTGCCCCGCAGCAGGGCAGGGTCTTGGGGCCGCTGGCCCAGAGGAGCTGGCGGCCTGAAGGCTGGAGCTGCGAGAAGGCACTTCTGCTCTTAGTGGAGGAGGGAGGCTGCCGGGAGTCACAGCCAGCGTGGGCCAGAGTCGGGTCACCAGGGGAGCTGACCTTCACGGCTCAATGAGGCACCAAGGGGAACAGCTGGTCAGGTCTCTGTGGCCACGGGACATGCCAGGGACGCTAAAAGATGAGGCAGAGGAGTAGACCCCCTGGGAGACAGTTCATAGGCTTCGGAATGAGGATCAAGGAAGCTGAGTCTTTGGCCCGGTTTTTAAAGTTACATGTATTGATGAAAGAGTGTAAATGACAGAGTGATCTATGAGGGATCTCCCAGTGGTCAGAGTGGACATCTTGAGGCCACCACAATATGGGGACTTCCCAAATGGGACCGTACTTTTGTAACGTGCAGCAGTGGGACAAGTGGCCCGAACACAAGCTAGTGGGGCCCTGTGAGGCACTGGAAACAAGGCCACGCTGCAGCCGTGCCTGTGGCCTTGGCCGGCCTGGCGCCCGCATCGGAGGGTTTGGAACGGTAATTGAGTAAAAGTAGGGGCGCCTGGGTGGCTCAGTCGGCTAAGCATCCAGCTCTTGATTTCAGCTCAGGTCATGAACTCACGGTTCCGAAAGCTCGAGCCCTGCATCAGGCTCTGCCCTCACAGCAAGGAGCCGGCTCGGGATTCTCCCTCTGTCTCTGCCCCTCCCTTGCTCGAGCTCTCTGTCTCTCTCAAGATAAATAAATAAACTTAAAAAAAATTTTTTTAAATAGATCAGATGCCCCTTTTCTTACCTGTCTTAGCAAGGTCTGGAAGGCACACTAGGAGTGAAGGTATTTGAACAGTCGACCCCAGCACCAGCAATGCCTGCAAATAAAGACATATGTCCAAGCCTTGTTTATTCTCCCAGGTTCTTTCATTCTTTGATTTTTTTTTCAAGTTTTTATTCATTCTACCGGTAGTTATAGAACATGCACTCTATGCCAGAGACCCTGACAGAAAGCTGAAGGGGAAGTTTCTCTACCTAGCCAGACACGTACAAACACTTTGCAACTTATTTTCATGGCTGAGTATAACGGCATAGGAGGGGAGCATTCATACACACACACACACACACACACGCACGCACACGCCCCTTGGCCCCCACAGTCTGTTTTCTGGCAGTGGTTAATTTAGAAAAACAAATAGACCGGCCAGAATTAAATTTAACATTTCCTTGTAGGAAAAACAAAAAATGTAAGCAAAGCTTACACAGATTCCATCCACAGAGGAGAAGTCATCCTTTCTTTCCAGTTAGCAGTCTGAGAAGTCCAGGAAAACTGTAAAAACTCATCAGTTGGAGTAGGGCCAGAGGCAGGCAAGTTTTTCACTTTTTTAAAACTGCATTTTTTTTTTTAAGTTTATGTATTTATTTTGAGCGAGAAGGTGGGGAGCAGAGAGAGGGAGACAGCAGGTTCCCAGCCATTAGCACATAGCCCGAGGGGGCGCTCAATCCCGCGACCTGTGAGATCATGACCTGAGCGGAAATCAAGAGTCAGACACTTAACCGACTGAACCACCCAGGCGCCCCAAAGGTACATTTTTAACCAAAGCATAAAATACATACAGAAAAGTGCACAGACCTTAAGTGGATTTCCGCAAAGCTCACACATCTGTGTCAGCAGGGCCCAGACTGAGGGACAGACTCGACCAGTCACCTAAAGTGTCTTATCTCAGTCCCCACCTTTCCCAGAAAAAGGAAAACAACATCCAGGCTTCCTTTACTTTCCAGATGTCTTGGCTGCTTTTGAACTTTGCGTAAACAGAATCTTACAATGTACACTTCTTAATGTCTGCTTTCCCTTTCACTCAATAACGTATCTATAAAATCCGTCCAGGGAGGAACAGCCAGGGAAGGCAAGGGACTTGCTCAGGGTCCTTCTGCGATGAATTGGTGGAGGGTCTTCTAGATCTTTGGACACGTCCTTTTATTCTATTTTTTTAAGTCCGTTTATTTATTTTGAGAGAGAGAGACAACACGAGTGGGGAAGGAGCAGAAGAGAGGGAGAGAGAGAGAATCTCAAACAGGCTCCACGCTGCCAGCACAGAGCTCAATGTGGGGCTCGAACCCATGAAACTGTGAGATCATGACCTGAGCTGAAACCAAGAAATGGACACTTAACCGACTGAGCTACTCAGGCACCCCCACATCCCTTTCTTTTAAGATTCTCCAGATTGTAATTCTGGCCCTTAACTGATTTGTTAATCACTAAGTGGGTCCTTCTTAGACACAAGGATGGGTCCCAGCAATGGGCTTACAACCTTTCCTGAAGGAGGTCACTGAAAACAGTCAGCGAAGCCATTTTCCGCATGATCCCAACGCCTGGATTTCCCTGGCTGCTGCTGCTGAGTCTCCCCTCCTTCCTGGGGCCTATCCAAATCTGATCCAACCTTGACAGCACTAGCCGAGGACTCCTCCCGGAAGCCTTCCCAGATCTCACTTGCACACAGGACGGATTCCTCCTCTGAGCTCCTCTGTGCAGAGGGAACCAGAGCATGTGCTGACTGGGTGGGTGGGCACTGACCTGACAAACCCAGCACCATGTTCCCCCCAGACCCTGAGGGGGGAGCCTTGGAGGAGAGCCACCATGCCACGGCCTGCGCCCCTGACCCCTGAGCCTGCTGATGTCTCCAGGGAGACGCTCTGTGATCCTATGTGCTGGGGCGGCCAGAAGCCATGCATCTACTGTGATTAATTAGTGGCATTTGAAATGTGGCAACAGAGTCATCATGAAACTGGGCACCCCTGGTGTGAGAACTCTCATCTCTTAACCGGAACATTCATTTTGAAATATGCCATGAGTCACGGACATGAGCGCCATTAGATTGTTTGGTCTCAGATTAGCCAAGCCCTATAGAGGGGGGTAGGTACATGTGGGGACAACGGGGTTTCCCGTCGCTGGACTTTGGTGTTTCTTGCCTTTTTTAAATTTCTTCTTTTGCTCTGACCACATTGCCTCTGCTCCGCTAGAGTCTGGCTTTCTGGAAGCTGAATCTCCTTTCTTTTCAAGGTCCCTAAATATTACCCCCATTCCTTACTAACTTTTCACTTCGGTCACATGGCTTCTTGGCTTGCCACCCAAACGGGGCGGACCCAGTGTGTCATCTTCAATGAGAGTAGAGACGTGGAAGGAGCCCAAGAAGTGTAGAGCGTCCAATGCAAGAGGTCCCTCCAGAGGGCAGCTAAGGTTATCGTTACACAGGATTTCTAGACCCAGTTCTGCCGTCGGGCAAAGGTTAGGACGGACTTTCTTGTCAAGATGACATCGAACTGGGTCTCAATGAATGTCTAGTAGGACTTGACCCGGCAAATAAGCGTGGCAACAGCAGGGGGGCCCATAGCACAGGAAACCCAACCTGGAGCAGCCTGGTCTGTGTGCACACGTGTGTGCGTGTGTGTGTGTGTGTGCATGTGTGCACGTGTGCGTGCATGCGCTGGGGCGGGACAGCTGGCGTTCCTTGAACAGACACATGGGCGCATGGAGGGAGGGGATGGCAGGACGGAGGCTGCTGAGTTGGCGGGATCGATTCCTCATCCAATTCATTCACTCAACAAATTGCAAGCCGGCTGAGCGCCAGGCCCTGCGAGAGGCGCCGAGAGGACAAGAGCAAACAGAACAGATGCCAAGCCCCAGCTTCGCGGCGTTTACGACCTCGGAAGCAGAGACAGACAATACGTTCAGTGAATAAGATGCATGTTAGCAGATGGTGGCCCTGAGTCTGGGTCCCGCTCCTGCCACAAGCCGGCTGGAAGTCTTTGGACGAGAACCTGACCTTTCTGCGGGGACATTAGCAAGACCCATGTATCAGGCGCAAGTTCGTTCGGACTCGAAGAAAAGGCCCTTGGCGGGAGGCGCTGAAAGGCAGTGACATCTGATAGGTGACAGTGGGAGCGGCCATCAGAAGTGTTTCACTTACCGCACCGTGGGGTTAAGAGGCTAGAGGATGGGCTCGTGGTTGCTGGCTTTCTGAAGGCACCCAGGTCTATACTGAGGGACGGCTGGAAAAAAGCCGTGTGCCCTTCTCATCACGAGGTATTGCCTCAAAGAGTGCAGTTTTTTTTTTCACGCTTCACCTTAACATTTAAAACTACTATTTCAAATATTTTTTCACAGAAATGAAGTAATGTTTTAATCCTAGTTCTTTTTTATGATAGTAAAGTATTAAGATAAAATTGGCCTTGTTAGGGGCGCCGGGTGGCTCCGTCCGTCGGTTAAGCCGCCGACTTTGGCTCAGGTCATGATCTCGCAGTTCGTGAGTTCGAGCCCCACGTCGGGCTGTGTGCTGACAACTCAGAGGCTGGAGCCTGCTTCGGATTCTGTGTCTCCCTCTCTCTCTGCCCCTCCCCCACTGGCACTCTCTCTCTCTCAAAAAAAAATAAATAAACATTAAAAATTTTTTAATTAAAAAAAAAGATAAAATTTGCCATTTTAACTACTTTTATGTGTGTCATTGAGTGGCAATTAAGTACATTCACACTGTGGTGCAACCATCCCTGCCTTCCATCTCCAGAACGTTTTTATCTTTCCAAACTGAAACTTTATCCGTTGAACGATTAAGGGTCTCCATTCCCCTGTCCCCCTGCCCCTGGCAAGCACAGTACTCCTTCTGCTTCCATAAATTCAACTCCTCTAGGAACCTCATGTAAGTGCAATCACATAGAATTTGTTCTTCTGTGTTGGGCTTATGTCCCTGAGCGTAAAGTCTCCAAGGCTCATCCATGGAATATCATGTGTCAGAATTCCAAAGTGGATATTTTAAGGCTAAAATTTGAGGTGCTGGGGTCATGGGGCCCTGAGTCAGACACACAGGAAGGATAAATGACTCCGACGGATGACAGGATGGGGGAAGTGAGAAGGTTGTGGCTAAAAGCAGCTCTAAAATTACGACTGGTGCCAGTCAGAGGGACACTTGTCCTGGGCATTGCCTTTCAGGAAGTCTGGGGGGGGGGGGGGGGTTGTCCCCGGGGCCCTTGAAAGCAGGACCCAGAGCCAACCTGGGCATGTCTTTCAGTCTCAGGGACCTATGAACTGTCCTCCCCAAAGGGGTCATGCCCCAAGGGTTTCTTGAAGACCTGTAGGAGGCAGACACTATGGCCTGACGTTCGTTCCAGAAAAGTCAGTGCTAAACCCAAAGGGATCTTTGCCCGGATGGCATTGAGTGCCAGGGGAAGCCAGGCCAGCATTTGATCCCACCAACAGAGCCGGGCAAAGAGGCCCCCCAGCTTTGTGTTAGCTTCCTGTCACATTGGGTTGGGGTAATGAGCCCATCATCAGGCCAGAGAGTAGAGGATGCCTCTGCCTTCAGACGGTGGAGAGGAGCCGGGTTCGATGGAAAACGCGCTGAGCTGTTCTCAGGAGGCCTAGGTAGAGTCCTGGCTCTGCAACAGTCGGCCTCACCCTTCTCCAAGGGCAGGGCTGTGTGCATCGGTTCAAGGTGCTGGACCACATCCCTCCGATGCTTTCAGATTTTAGAAAATCAACAGCTGAAGCCACCGTCTTCTTCCTCTGGGATGGCCCAAGGCTTGGGCAATTCAGAGGCTGGCAGTGACAATGAATGCCACCAAAAACAACTCCATGCCGTTGGACAGCTTGAGTCCAGGTCACTTTCCCAGGGACGAGAGGACAGTGGTGGTAATCATGAGGTACGGGGTGCCTGTGGGGCATCGGAAGCTGTGCCCAGCACCATCACCTTTACTCTTCCTTGATACCCATGGAGGCACACGTGGCCGTTGTCCCCACTTGACAGAGAAGGAGATTGGAGCTCGGGGAGGCTCAGTCACGTGACTGATGGCCAGCTGGTCCAGGACCGGAAGCTAGTCCCAGCTCACAGAAGCATGATTAGACAACAGATGAGCAGACTCATGACCTCGTAAGTCAGCCACCATCGGTGCCACTTTCCTGTGACCCAGAGGGATCTTAAAGTCCGATCACCTGTCTCCACAAAGCTCCTTCCCGAATCCTCTGGGAAGGGAGGTCTGTCGGGAGAGCTCCTGGCTGACGGGCTGTCGGGTCCGAGCGCCTCTTCCAGGGAGACTCTGCGGCTTGGCTTCCTGTACCCTCCCAGCAGCCGTCCCACAAAGCTGCAGGGTTGGTGCCTGGGGGCTTCTGAGTCGCAGGGGACATGCTGTCCTCAACCGTTCAGCTTTCTGGGCTGAAAGTGTCTCTAACCAGCAGCTCCAGCAAGTGCTCCCTTCTTAGGGCAGTACCAGAACGTAGGTGCCCGTGCCGGGGACGCAGGCTCATTCCCTAGAGCACTCGGCTGGAGGGGACTGTGCCAGCTCGGCCCCTTCTTCCCTCCGTGACACCTACACCCAGTATGATGTCACCTAGCTTGTTCCTCCGTTAAATGGTGAGAGAGAGGCAGGAAAGGGAACAAGCGAGTCTTATCCGTCCACTCGCTTCGTGATGAAGACATCACGTTCTCTGGGTACCGGCCCGGCCTACACTAGCCCAGCTACATGTGCGCAGGCTGACGGAGGGCGGGTTCCGGGATCAGTAGAACTGTACTGTGCCTGAAAGCATCAGCATTCCTTTATTTACGCCTGATCTGTCTACCACCAGAGACTGGCACCCAGTGGCATCTAACAAATAATCACTGAATTGAATCAACTCATTTGTCTTTGTGCCCCTCTCCCACCCCACGCGCCTCAGCATCCCTAAACTAGCTCCTGGGACCGCAGACACGGAGGGTCCCAAAAATTCCTAGGACTTCTGAAAGCAAATGGTCCTTAGCAGGCTGGCGGGCACCTCCAGCGGGACACGGGGCCAATGGTGCGTTCAGTCTGGCTGAGACAGGGTGTGATTTGAACATCACTCTTGATTCATGGAAAAATAATCTGCGGGCGCCCTTGGCTGGTCTCATACGGATCTGCCTTGAGGGAATGACTTTGCGTTTCCAAAGGGACTCAGAAAAATTACTCCCGTTGTCCCCATTGATGAAACGTGACGAAGCAAGTTGTTGCAAAACAAGAATGGTGAATGTGTGTCTGCGTGTATGCGTGTTCGCAAAGGGAATCTGATCTCAACCCAGCCCTGACCTTCAGCACGGATGGAAATTAACTGGAGCTTAGTACCGACGGTAACTGCAGAACAGCTACTGAAATTCGTCACCCGCTTTCCTTCTTTTTAACCCTACCAGAAGGCACTTTTGAAGGACCTAAGTTGGTCACTATTGAAAGGGCAGCTTGTGTAGAGGAGGAGTACAAAGTCCTGCGTTCAAGTCCTAACTGAGCCTTTGTTTTTTCATCTGTAAAATGGAGCCCATGACACCTGCCCTGTCTGGCCCGCAAGAAGTTTGTGAGGCTCAAGTGAGAAAATGTATCTTGAAACCCTCCATAAAGTAACATATGTTACCGCCAGTCACTTACTTCATCAGTATGTGCTGTGCACCTGCTCTGTACATAGTGTGGCAATGGATGGCAAGGGACTAGGACCAGTGTCTCGTTATCACCTGTGGGGTCAGCCTTCACCCAGGCTGTCCCAGCTGCCCTCTGCTTCCGCACGCCTCACCCATCCAGAGAGAACCAAGCACATCTACCCCTGACGGGTGAAACCACTAGTCTCTTTGACGTGACTCACGTTAGCCCTCGCCAATTCCAGAAAGGAGGTTTAATGACAGTCTCTTGTTCCTCTTTGCACCTCTGCTCAGCTTCTCCAGGAAGAATTCCTTTCTGGATCAGGACACGGGACAGAGCTTGGTGCCACTTTTCCTTTGCCTGCGCCTGCACGGCATCATCAAAGGTAAGCCCTGCCTGAGTGAGTGCATCTGGGAAGGCCCTTGGGGACCCGCGCCACCCTCAGCAACTCCCAGGAAATACCCCACAGGCCTTTCCAAAGGAATCAGCTAGGATATGGCATGGTCACCTCCAAGTTGTGTGACTTTGGGAAAGTCACATAACTGCCTGGTCTCAGTGTCCCAGTCTGTAAAATGGGGGATAGTCAGAGCTTCTGTGAAATATGATATTGGATGAAGGGACTTATGGATTGTGAAAGTATGTGCAGCCTCCAAGGGCTGTGTTATTGTCATCTAGCCACGCGCCCTGCATCTTAGAGCGGCGTCCCCTCCAGGTCACTTGCTCTGTGGTTGGGGAGGAGACTCCGGGTCTGTGCGCCAGACCTGGCTTTCTCAGCCTCCTGCGCTGGGCCTGGGGGAAGGCATCTGTGACTTGGAAAGAGGAGGAAGCCCCCTGGGGAGTGTGTTTTGGGGCTGCCCGGGTGCCCCCCCTCCCAGACCTTTGTGAATAAAAGCACATTTGGGAAAGTTTTCAAAGCCATTTCCAATTATCCAGATAAAACGCATAGCTTTAAAACCCAGGAATGGTTGATGGACCCCAGGTAGTTTTGTCCAAGTTGCTTCTAGACGCTCCCAGAGACACTGATGATCTGAACTCAGCCCTCCCTTCCTGGGCAGGATTTCGGCCAGGGGGCCTTGAACACTCTGGGGGAAAGTGCTCTGTGCCGGTCCATCTGGGCTCCACGCACCTTGTGACCCCTGGGGGGCCCTGGCCAGGCCCTCTAATCCTCAACCCTTGACTTCCTCCTTTTTCTCTCTGCAAATCAGACTTCTGCGGCTCTGTTATGAATAAATCTATAAAAATGTTCTCTTTGTGTTTCTTCCAAGGCAAAAATCTGGAGGAGTTAAGGCACATTAACTTCTTCCCGGAGTCCTGGCTGATCCGGGTTACAGCCAACCATTACCACGCAGTGAGTTGCCAGCTCAGCAAGGAAACAATTATTGAAATTTATTGCTTTTCTGACCTGGCTTTCTCTGGAGACGTGTTTTGCATTTGAAACCTCTGAGCCTTTGAGGTCGGGATGTTTCTGGCTCCTCCTTCAGGGGAGTGGAGAGATTCAAGCCTGGGGGGGGGGGGGCGCGGAGGGAGGAGGCTTGGGCGGAGCCAGGTGCTTCGGGCATGTGCGGGCATGTGCACTGTTGACCTGGAGAGTGAGGGGGGGTCTGGGACCACTGGCTGCCCCGCCCTCCTGGCCCAGCCCCGCCCCCCCATGGACACACACGTAACCTGTGCTTGTTACTGAAATTTTTTTTATTAATTTTATTTTTTTTTAATTTACATCCAAATTAGTTAGCATCCAGTGCAACAATGACTTCAGGAGTAGATTCCTTAGTGCCCCTGACCCATGTAGCCCCTCCCCCCTCTCACCCTCCCTCCAGTAACCCTCAGTTTGTTCTCCATATTTGTGAGTCTCTTATGCTTTGTCCCCCTCCCTGTTTTTATATTCTTTTTGTTTCCCTTCCCTTATGTTCATCTGTCTTGTCTCTTAAAGTCCTCATACGAGTGAAGTCATATGATTTTTGTCTTTCTCTGACTAATTTCGCTTAGCATAATACCCTCCAGTTCCATCCACGTAGTTGCAAATGGCAAGATTTCATTCTTTTTGATTGCCGAGTAATACTCCATTGTGTGTATAAATCACATCCTCTTTATCCATTCATCCATCGTTGGACATTCGGGCTCTTTCCATACTTTGGCTGTTGTTGATAGTGCTGCTATAAACATGGGGGTGCATGTGTCCCTTCGAAAGAGCACACCTGTATCCCGTGGATCAATGCCTAGTAGTGCTATTGCTGGGTCGTAGGGTAGTTCTATTTTTAGTTTTTTGAGGAACCTCCATACCGTTTTCCAGAGTGGCTTCACCAGCTTGCATTCCCATGACATTTTTTAAATGCAGAGAAACTGAATGAAAGAAAAGACATACCCGTCAGACCCATCACCCAAAGACAACCTACAACCACTACTAAGATCTCGTTGTGTTTTACTGGCCGCAAACTCTTCCACCAAGAACATCTGCTATATAAACAACACTACTTTGCCTCTCTTTTAGTGCAGAAAATTTGCCACGCTCCTATTTGTTAACTCTTAGACATGGCTGTAGGCTGAACATATTTGCACGTGATGGTTTATTTTACTATCCTTAGAATTACTTTCTTGCAGGAGACTGTCAAGAACAGAAAATACTGGCCCAAAAAAGGAATGTTCATTTTTGTTCTTGATATGTGGTAACAGTTTGGGACCAAAACGCTCTTCCCCCCGTAATGAATGAGCTTGCTTCACTTCGTACATGCTCAGCAAATTGGGCGTTTTTATCTCAGATCCCGTTTGTCAAATGAGAGGCAAACAACGAAATCTCATTTCTCAATATGCATTCCCTTTATTACTGGGAAATACGGATATTTTTCCAAGTGGCATTTCCCCCTTTGTGAATTGTCCTATGCCAACTGTTGCAGTTCTTGTGTTTCCAATTGTGCATTTTTAGAGATGAAGTGGGGCAGTGTTTGAGTTCCGAAGATTTATGAGTCACTAGTTAAAATTCAATTCAGCCCAACAAATACCTATTGTAATGTGTAAACCACAGCGCCCGGTGCCCCTGCACAACAGATAATGACTCCATGGAACCAAGCCTCTCTGGGATGTAACTCAGAACTGTGGTCTAACAGAGCACAATGGAGGCGGGAGACAGTTCTTGGGGCTGGACACCTCAGGAAGTTCCCCTCCCCCCCCACACACCCTCTTCATGTTCTTCTGACCTGGCCCACCTCCTTCCTTTTGCCCCTTGTGGGATCCCGCCATGTCATGGAGCCCGCCATGTGGGATCACGCTTGTGACTTTATGGGCGTGATCATTCTCTGCATCACAATCAGGCTATTTATGTGCACATTTTATTTACCCGGGGAAAATTCTCAGGAATTTTTCTTGTTCTCATCTCTCGTTCTCTGAAAGCATTAAGCACAGTACCTGGCACATAGTCGGCGTCGACAAATACTGCAGACTGGATCCATGGCCAAGTGTGGGATCCAGAGACAGAGCTATCTATCAAGCATGGTGGGGGCTGTGGGATCAATGAACTGACGCAGAGATGGGGAGAGATGCTCGTGTCCCAGGGTCAGATTGCCAGTGAACTGTGTGCACCTGTCTTTCAGCTGGAGAGTGGGGGTGACATGGCCCACATTAAAGATCTTACCACCCAGGCCGTGAGATTCGGGATGCTCTTTAACCAGGTACAGACCCCTGGGCCCAAGCAAGGGGAAGGACCGTTTTCTCGAGGCTTGGCTAAGGACATTTGTATAATCACTTCTTACCTCTGTTAGGAAGGCCAGGGAAGAAAAGAAAATAGTCATGTCTCTTCTGCATGTTCCCACCACACCCCGGGAAAAACAATTCGCAAGACAGGGGCCTGGGACAGGCCATTCATTTATCTGATGTGCACATCCAAAATTTCTCCTTGAGGGGGACCAGCTGTCCTCGTTTTTCGGGGATGGAGGAGTTTCCCTGGGAAGCAGGACTTTCAGTTCTGAAACCAGGAAAGGCCTGGGCAAGCTGGGATGAATTGGCCGTTCTCTTCCCCGCAAACATCAAGACTTGCCAACAGTTCCGGGAGAGATTCCACTCCAAGCCTGTGTTGGCAGTTACAAAGGGGAAGCTATTCTGGGCGGGTATTTTCATGGGTCCCCCAAATCAAAGCAGAGTGGGTCAGGGAACTTGGCTGCAAGGTATGTGGGCACTCAGCCACCAGAGGTGTATGCAGGGCTAGTGGCTGCTTTCTGTCTTGGGTTCCCTGGGATGGGCACAGCTGCCCAAGCAATTGCTGTACTCAGTTGTTGAAAGCCACTCCAGTAGTGATCTCAAAAGAAGTTGTGTTTCAGGGACTCGGGGCTCTGAATCTATCATCAAAGACTCCCCTCTGGGTCAGGCCTGGATGGGCTGGGTCTACACCTCACTTGCCTACACCTGCCTAAGTGGACAGACCACACACCGCAGGGGCCGGGAGGACACCTTGCAATACCATGAATATGGAATATCTTTTAGGCCCATCCGAATTGGAGCAAATGCTTTGCTTCATAGGTCCGCAGGCCACAGATTATCTAAGAACATGCCTAACTCATCCTTCTCCCCACTAGAGGATGTGTAGAGCAGTTAAGATCATCACTGAGTACAACCCATGGGGTTTGTGAAGTCACTACAGTTTGTTCGGCCCTTCCTGAGCTAAAATTGCTGTTGTGTTTTAATTAGTCACTTTTGTGTGTCAAATTAGTCGCTTCTGTTTCAGCTAGAATTTGCTTTTTCTGTGTCCTCTTGCCTTTGAATACAGAAGGTTTCTTTCCCTGTCACTTTGTTGTTTGTTTATCCTTCCCAACTTAGGAGTATACAACTCATTCGGAAGTGATTGCCATATACGGATTCTTCTTTGAGATAAAGGGAGTCAGACATGATACTACCTCTTACAGTTTTTACATGCAGGTAAGAAGGACAGCGCACAGGAAAGTTGTGTCTCTGAAACAGTCTTTTAGATCCAGAGTCAATTCATACGAAATTAATAATAATTGATCAATCATTAGCTAATGATGAATACGAAACGTGTTGTAAGCCTACTGCTAGTTATGTTCATACATGTGAGGCCATTTGATTTTTACAACCTTGGGAGGTTTGAGGGTCCATATGGCCCCTATTGGCAAAGTTGGGGTTCCGTTCTAGACTCCGACTCTACGTTTGGGGCCCAGTTCGTCTTCTGTTCCTGCGTGATGGGCGATGCTTTACAGATGATCATTCTTCAGTGGAGGGAAGAGGGAACAGTCTTGTTTAGAGAGGCAAAGCAGGGCGGTGGACAGGACACTGGTGAATTCAGGAGGACAGAGGGATTCGCCTCAGTGCTCTTGCTACAGGCTTTTGGAGGAGTGCTGTGTTTTAGAGCAGAGTCGAAGTCAAGCTGCCTGGTGAGCCCCATGATGTTGACAAGCCCGTGAGCCTCCCCATGTCTGGCTTCCTGAGCCTTGAGATGGGGAAGGTAATAGGACCTACCTGACTTGGTTGTGGGCAGTATTACTGTGTTCATTTGTGCAAAGCATGTGGAACAGGGACTGATGCATAAGGCACTATATGATGACGCCGACAATGACAGTGACCACTATCATCAGGGACCGCTATGTTCCCCTTAGGATTTGCCTTGTAAGTCTCTAAGGCATCAAGCTCCTTGAGAAACCGTATCTCATTAGTCTTTTTGTTATCACCACTAATCACAGTACCCGGAACACGGGGAGGTACGTTTGTATTGTGAGCAGGTAAATGGATACATGCACGCCTGCAGAAACCTGAGCTTCAGCCCCAGCTTCGCCGCTACCTCCTTCCATGCCCTTGAGTGAGTCACATCTCTTCCTTGGGTCAGTTCTTGTCTTCAGTGACTCAGGCATTTCCCTACATGATGGAATTTACTGGATGCAGATGAATTATGTAACAACACCCCTCGAAATACCCGTGTGCACGCTCCATTGGTTTTTAAATCCTGGCAAGGCGATAGTGAAGACCTTCCAATTCGGTACAGCCTGACTTAGTGGCATTTTTCTGGGCTCGCCAGACCCCAGTCTGTCTGCCGGTGGTTTTGGGCGGGGGGTCAGATGCGAGCTGATTCAGCAGCGGCAGCCGTTCTCAGGAGGCGGGGCTGCGGGAGCACCCCCTTGCTCTCCGCACACCTTACACGGGAGAGTCGACGGACCACGTTTTGCTAACTCTGGGTCACCCCAGTTTCAGTTCCACCTAAGGTGGGTCACCCTCCTTGCAGAGAGTGAGGCACAGTGACGTGGTCTGCGAGCACGGCCCCGTCAGCCTGCGGGCGGAACGCCTGGTGAAGTACGAGATCAGAGCCCAGACCCTGGTGGACGGCCAGTGGCAGGAGTTCAGGACCAACCAGATCACCCAGAAGTTTGGGTTCTCCAAGCCGTCCTGCAAAAGCCACGTGAGTGTTTGCCTTTGACTTCTTTTCTCTTTTATGTCTTTTTTTGCACTTTCTCTCCACCACTCCTTTTTTTGGGCGATCACTGGCTTTCCATCTCCAGTGGTCCACAGGGGAAGCTTGCTCGCTTTCTTAATAGACGGTCACAGCTCCACATCACGCTCAAGAGAAACCTAGAATAAAAAGCTGAGGGTGTGGAAAGCTATCACTATCACGCCAGATCCAGTTTGTAAATGTCAAAGGGTCCTGTTTTGGGAGGAGGGGAGGTTTGGTGGAGTGTGCCTGCCACCATCGCCTCCGCTGTTGCCTGGACATCCCCTGTGACGTGCCCCAAGATCCGTGGCCTGGCCCATCTGGCTCAGTGGCCGGCACGAGCATCCGGGCAGATTCTGTACCTGGCCTGGCTCCTGACGGGTAAAATCCAAAGTCTGCCAGAGAGCCTGTCTGTAGTCCTAGGAGGAACTCTGAGCGTGAATTTCAGGAGGTCCAGGGGCCGCCCTGGGTGCCCCGCAGGGAGTGGGACTCAGCTTTAAGCCAGGGGGTCCTTCCCTGTCCCGGTCTGCGCATCAGAAATCAGCACGCTGGGCTCCTCGCGAGGTCCACGGGCCTGCGCGCCACCCAGCTCCTGAGGCGATGTATTCCGCAGTGGGGCCCGACATCAGTGTTGTTTAAAGCTTCCCAAGTTATTCTCTGCGATGTCAGAAATCAGAACCGCAATTTCCCCTTGTAGAGGTGGGGGCAGGGAGGGGGGGGGGGCGCCAGGATATTGGCCAGGAGGGAACGTGAAGGTTTTTGGGGGTGCCTGAAATGTTCTCTGTGGTGATCGGCGTGGCGGTCACCCAGGTGTACTCACTCGTGAAAATTCACCGAGCCAAACCCCTAAGATGTGTGCACTTTATTGTATCTAAGTCATACTTAAATGTTTTAAAGTTTGCTTTACAGACCTTCCTTAGGCAGTTCTAGTGTGCAGCCAGAGTTGGGAATGACTGCTTACACCACTGTTAAGGCCTCCCCCCCCCCCCAAGAGAGCAATCGTGTTCATCCTAAAAGCCCCATTTGCTTTCTTCCGTTTCATCTTCTAGGCCTTGAAAATCCACACCGTGGGCCTTCCAATCTATGCAAGTTTTTCATTCATCTTCCCAGTGTCTTGACAGTTTCCAGAAGAACCTGTGGGATTTTTCTTTCTTTCGCCAGTGTCTACATAAAAGAAAATAAAACGGCGTTAAAGGGACTGCTCAAGCATTCAGGTGACTTTCCTAGTGGACAGCGAGCGATCTCAGCAGAACTTGGGCCCCCTGTCGGGCTGCTGTGACAGAGAACCGCAGGCCGGGGGGGCTCACAAACAGCAGACGTTTACTGCACACAGTTCTGAGGGGTGTCCAACATCAAGATGCTGGCACATTCAGGGTGGGGGCTGGTGATAACTTGCTTCCTGGTTCACAGACGGCTGCCTCCTCGCTGGACCCTCACATGGTGGAAGGGGCGAGGGGGCCTCTGGAGCCACATTGTTTTTTTTTTTTTAATTTATTTCTTTATTTTGAGAGAGAGAGGATAGAGAATCCCAAGCAGGCTCTGCACTGTCAGCACAGAGCCCTATGTGGGGCTCGAACTCACAAACCATGAGATTGTGACCTGAGCAAGAGTCAGATGCTTAACCGACTGAGCCCCTCAGGAGCCCCGTGGGGTCACTTTATAATGGTTAGAATGGGGCCATCACAACCTACTCACTTTCCAAATACCCATCACTTTTGGGGGTTAAGATTCAACATAGGGGTTCTGGGGAGACCTTCAAACCAGAGCACCATATTTGTATCATTTGTGGATGGAAAGTACCAGACGTGAGTCCCTTCACCATCCTTGACCTCAGAGCAGCCGGAGGTCAGCCCTAACTTGCTGCTTGAGCTGGAACACTGCAACGGGCGCATCAGCAGTGACAACAAACTCCAGTTGGGAGCACTTGTGCGTCTCTGCCTGCTACACAGCACACACCAGACCACTGTCCTTGCAGCTTTGGTTCAGCCAGAACAGGCGGCAGGAAGGGACGGGAGCCGTTACAAGGTACAGAGTGACTTATTTCCCATCTGCCTTTTCAAATGGTGCTCACTGGTTTGGAGAAAGTGAGGTAGAGAGCCTTTCTCCCCACTTTGCGGATTCGTTTTCTGTTGCAGCGTAACAAAGGACCACAAATTCAGTGGCTAAAAACAACACACAGGTATTGTTTGACAACTGCTGTGGGTCAGGAGTCCGGGCAGCTTTGCTGGGTCCCCTGCTCAGGGTCTCACAAGTCTGCAGTCTAGTGGCAGCTGGGCTGTGTTCTCATCTGAAGACATGACCGGGGGAGAGCCCACGTCCAAGTTCATGACGGTGTTGGCAGATTCATTTTCTTGTAGCTGCATCACTGAGGGCCTGGCTGTTCACTGGCTGTTGGGAGAAGGTCACCCAGGTCCTGGCGGCCCCCCTGCAGTCCCCTGCTGGGAGTCTTTCTCTATAGACATTTCAAAGCATGGCTGCTTGTCCTTCAAGACCAGCAGGAGAGTGTTGCTTGTGCCAGTCTGTTAAGACAGAGTCTTATACCAAGGTAATCTTGGGAGTGACATCCGACCATCTTACCCATTTTGTCTGGACTAGAAGTGAGTTACATGTTCCACCCACATTCAGGGGAAGCGGGTTACACAAGGAGTCATCTCAAGTGTGCCCACTGCAGCATGTTATCCAGTGTCTTTGGGAAAGTGACGGAGCATCCTTGATGCTGTGCAGATACCAAGGTGGGCAAATTTTGTCTAATGATCACTTCAGTATCAGACATGGGCCGAAGGGACCCCCTTCCCGGCAGAGGACCGATGCCCCGTGCAGAGTGACCTAGGAGGGAGGGAGGGAGGCTGGTGGGAAGGTGGGAGATTTGGAGCAGAGAACTGGGAGTTGGATCCATTTTCCAGGGGTATCCCTGCTCCCCGTCTTCAAGTCCTGGCCCGTCTCCCTCACCAGCTTGCTTCTGGCCAAGTCCCGCCCATGGGAAGTAGTGACAGAGGCTTGAAGGACAAGAGACTAGGAGAAGCCAGGCGTTTTCCAGCAGCAGCTGTGTCTCTTTTGCGGCTTCTGCCTGCCTCCTGCCATGGTCCCAGCATCCATGAAATGGCCCTGCTTCTGGTTCTGTGTCCCTTCAGGCCAAGAGGCCACAGTGCACGCTTCCTTCTGCTGCGAGTCTCTGGGTTATCTCATCCTCTGTTTGCCTTCTTAGTTCTTCCTTCATCCCCATAATCAGTTCTCTGTATTATATTCATTCTGTTTGAAATCCCTGGAGTACTGTGTGCTTTCCAGACAAGCCCCTGATAGGAAAGCTTTTGATTAGTTGGTAAGTGTGCCCCAGTGGGGTAGGTGGTTGGAAAACCCCATATGGATAATTCTTCCCATCCCTGCAGGGCTGGGGCAAGGGTGAGGCTCCCCTCGCACCCAAGTACTCAGTAATTCAGATAAATAATATTTTAATGCAATATTTAAAATTTTTAACATTTATTATGGAGAGACAGAGACAGAGAGGAGCAGGGGAGGGGCAGCGAGAGGGGGAGACACAGAATCTGAAGCAGGCTCCAGGCTCCGAGCTGTCAGCACAGAGCCCGACGCGGGGCTCGAACTCACAAACTGCGAGATCATGACCCGAGCCGCAGTCAGACGCTCAACCGAATGAGCCACCCAGACACCCTTCTGATGTGATATTTGAAAAAAAATAAAAAACCAATGCTAAAAATCTATGATGCAGTTTGATGAATTACATACGGTGAGCACACACATGTAACCAGCTCCGAGATCAAAACCCAAAAGAGCATCATCCACACCCCAGACACCCCCACCCCTGCTCACTACCCTCCCAGTCACTACGCCTCAAAAGTAAACACTGCCCCAACTGTCACCATTAATTAGTTTGGCCATTTAGTTGCAATATTCAATCAACAGTATCACACAGTGCACTCTCTCCCGTGCCTGCGTTCTTGTGTTCAACATCTTAAGAGATTCACTTATGTTTTCATAGGGAGGTACGGTTTGTCTTCAAATAAGCCTGATAGTTTCAGTTTTCTTTTTTTAGAACAGGAAATGTTATTTCTAATAATATAGGCTTGTCGAAGAAAAAGAAGAAAATACCAAGAAGAAAATAAAGTCCGCTGGGATTTTATTATGTTTATTATAAAGTTATTTATTTATTATAAAATGTTATTTATTGTAAAATTATTATATAACTTATTATTGTATTAGATTTTATTTTTTGTTATCTCCATCACTCACAAGTCTGGCAGGCAACCTTTTGGAATCAGTTGTAGGTGCACTTACAGTTTTTGGGGGGGTTTTTCCCCCCATTCAAAATGGGACTATGCTGTGCTTCTTCCTTAGAACCTTGATTTTATTCTTAAGGATGAAACAGAATGATTTCCTTAACCAAGGAGCGAGTATTTGGGGAAGAAGACAGCGAATGGTGTCATCTGCGTCACCTCCAAACTAATTGTGCCGAGTTGTACAAGTCGCCTGTCACTTTAAAAGTCACCTGTCACTTACCCTCAGTGAGCATTGCCGGTTCCTCTTGGGACCCGCGCGAGCCTGTGCCATTGCTGCGTGTGACAGCCCCTTTACGGCCGGCCCCTGTGCAGCCGTGTGGGGGCGTGATGATAATGGCTCTAGAGAAAGAGCGGCCTCCTGGCGCTTTTCCAGAGTCCTGTGGGATAACAGCGAACGTGAGAACTAAAACCTTCTGAAAAGCGAGTGTGAGTCTGCAGATGTCCAAGAGAGAAGAGGCTGTTTGGAAACACTGCTGAGACAGGGATGATCGCCCACCATCTAAACGATGCAACGGTGCCAGCTTAGCCCTGCGGAACGTGCAAACTCGTGATCCCGGACCCCGCAGGAGTTCGAGAAATTCGCAAAGCAGCAATGCCAAAACTATCTCCCTGAGGTGCATAGCCAAGCCGCGAGGGTCCAAAAGCCTGGGATGTAGGAGGAAGGCAGCCCCCCAAAGAAAGGGTAGGAATCTCCTGCCTCCAGGACCAACAACGGAAGGGCAGGAGGAAGAAGCACTTGACTGGCAACGAGAGGGGCCCTTGGATGTCATTTCTACCTGCTCATTGTACAGTGGGGGAAACCGAGGCCCAGCGAGCTGGAGGGACAGTTCTGGTTGGCAGATGCTTACCAAGCACCTCTGACCCATTAGGCACTTGCCACCCACCTTCTCATGGAATTCTCCTAACCCTTCATGAGTTACCTGTACCTTCCACATCTGGCAAGAGTGGAAGCTGAGCCCCAGAGAGTAAGGCACTGAGGGGTCCAAGGCTCCTCAGAGTGACAGAGCTGGGGGCCACTCAGGGCTGGCCACAGGGCCGATGTGTTTCCACTTCCCTCCATGACCAATGAGAAGAGGCGAAATGTTTTAGGGTACTTAATTCAAGTATTGAATGAACGCCTACCTTATTCTCAATAAAACTGTGCCCTGAACATCCGGGGCATGCAGGACCATGCCGCGTAGGGCCGTGTCCCATGTGAAAGGCCATGTGATTCTGACCGGGGCTTTGGGACGGGGTGAGGGTGATGGCACTGAGAAGGTAGCACGTACATGGGCCTTGGAGGGCGGGCAGTATCCTTGCAGGTGGAGGACGGGGCGGGGGGGGGGGGGGGGGAGGCGGCCCACTGGTGTGGGAGCAGGCGGGTCTCCCGGTCCAGGGCTCTTGGATGGAAGGCGTCACCTGAATCCCCTGGGAGCTGGTGCAAGAGGAGGTGGCCAGGCCCCAGCCGCAGAGGCTGACGTTGCAGTCCAGGGGACGCCTAGGCACCTGCGCTTTAAGAGGCTTCTTGGGAGGTCCAAACGCAGGACGTCTGCCCCCACCCTCCCGCGCACGCCCCCCCCCTCCCGCGCACGACCCCCCCCCCTCCCGCGCACGCCCCCCCCTCCTGCGCCCAGAGACTCCACCCTGAGGGTGTCCTTCCCACCACAGGGTTCCCCGCGGCACCACACACACAACCGACTGCCTTCCTTGCCCGGTGGGGAAAATCTGACAGCTCCACCAGACCTGTGAATCTATTTCGCCACGCTGATTTTAGTTTCACAACCAAATTTCCTGTCCTATGAAAGAAACAACTTTTCAGGAGGCGCCACCCCCTTTCCACTAGGGGGCGAGGTCTGCCTCCAAAAGGGGAACCGGGATTTTCGCCGCAGAAATTCGCACCCCAAAACTTCACCTTGCGGAGTCCCCCTTGCTTAGTGGCTGAAAGTGAACTTTTGCACAGCCTACGTCAGGCGCTGGTCCTTTGAACGTCTACAGTGTTCACGTCAGAAAAATCTCTGAACTTGGGGAGCGTGGGTCTTGAGCCAAAAAAAAATTTTTGAGATGATCTTACAAGCTCTTCTCTTCATGAGAGCTTCTTAGACCATAATTTTATTTTATTTATTTATGTATTTTTACTTTAATTTTTTTTAACATTTATTTATTTTTGAGACAGAGAGAGACAGAACATGAATGGGGGAGGGTCAGAGAGAGAGAGGGAGACACAGAATCCAAAGCAGGCTCCAGGCTCTGAGCGGTTCCGCCCAATGCGGGGCTCGAACTCACGAGCTGTGAGATCATGACCTGAGCTGAAGTCGGACGCTTAACCGACTGAGCCACCCAGGCGCCCCTAGACCAGAATTTTAAAACTCAGTCACATGCCCACAGCAGTGACCGTGAGTGCTGGTCAACATAACCTGTTGTGTGCCAGGGCCGTGAACTCCTCTCTGCTTCTGTCATCACCCACCAGCTGGCTCACCTCCCCAGACCTTGCGTCCAAGAGGGATGGACAGAAGCCGCTCTGCGTGCAGCAACACCTTGAAGCCTTAAAGTCCTGAGTTTGGGTCCTAGCTCTGCCCTTTACTTTCAGTGTAGCCTTAGGCAAATCACTTAACCTCCCTGAGCCTCAGAGCCTAATCTGAAGTTGGCAAGTAATCCCGTGGTAAGTGTTAAATAAATCGATGTGTGATTTACAAAGCCCCCAACGCATAGCAGGAGCTTAATACGATTTATTCTTGCTTTTCCCTCATCGCTCGAGGTCATTTGGTACCTGTTGAAGGTTAAGACGGACACTGTGTGATCTCCGGCAGCTTCCTTTCCTTTCTCTGGGCCTGCTTTCCCTTATACAAAAATGACAAGGTGAAAGTAGGTGCCCTGGTGGACCTTTCCAGCCGCAATCTTTTGAGTCCTCTGATTCCCCGGTGGAGGAGAACCGAAGTGGATGGATGAACCTAAGGAGCCAGGAGAAGGAGGGCCTGGGGAAGAAATGAACTGCCTTCCCTTTCCACAGGCTCATGGGATGGAGGGCCAATCAGAAAGAGTAAGAGCTACTTTTTTTTTTCCTGTCTGCTCTTTGGAGGGTTTTGCATCCTGGAGACTGGTGTGTCTGTGGGAGCGGACAGGGGAGAGGAAGTTTTTGTTCTTGCGAGCCTAGGCCGGGCAGGGGAAGTGCGGGGGGCTGCTGAGCTGCCGGGAGTGGGTGGGCTTCCGAGGGACTGGGTGGGGGGAAGTCCCAAGCTGCATTTGCACGCAGGGTGTTGGTGTAGGAGGTGGTGGGGGCTGGTCCACAGACCCTGAGCCCTGGAGAAACCGGGCAGGGACGGCAGATTCTCTTGAAGGAGACGGAAACGGAGAAACCTCTGTGAGGGAATCCTGGGGGCAGTGCTGTCCACTGAACTTTCTGCCATCATGGAAATGCCCTAGATCCACCCTGTCCAGTATGGTAGCCACTAGCCCCGTGTGGCCACGGAGCACCTGAAATACGGCCAGTGGGACTGAGAAATTGAGTTTTAATTTTAGGTCATTTTAATGTATTTAAATGGCCACAAGTGCAAGTAGGAGCGAAGTGACAGTTGCACCCACCGAGGAGGGACCCCCAGGTCCTTCCTGCTTCTGGAAACCCTCCAGGGTACTGAGCCTCCTGGCCTCTCCCAGAGGCCCCAGGAGTGTAACTTCAGCCTGGGCACCACCACCCCCCCCCCAAACATTTACAGACCGCTGGGTGAAGTCTACCTTCCGGGGGGCGTGGGGCGGGGGCAGGGGGCAGGAAGAAGCCAAGCTGGGGGGAAAGAAAGGCTCTCATGCCAGGAAAGCAAATTCAGCTCTGTGTGGGGGGTACATACAACGATGGTACCCCCCACTTCTTCTACCAACACTGACGGTCATTTAAATTCGGATAAGTTAAGGGGCGCCTGGGTGGCTCAGTCGGTTAAGCGGCCGACTTCAGCTCAGGTCACGATCTCGCGGTCCGTGAGTTCGAGCCCCGCGTCGGGCTCTGGGCTGATGGCTCGGAGCCTGGAGCCTGCTTCCGATTCTGTGTCTCCCGCTCTCTCTGACCCTCCCCTGTTCATGCTCTGTCTCTCTCTGTCTCAAAAATAAACGTTAAAAAAAAAAATTAAAAAAAAATAATAATAAATTCAGATAAGTTAAAATGAAATAAAATTAACCACTGAATGTCTCCATCCAACGGGCCCCATCCCAAGCGCTCAGTGGCCACACGTGGCTAGGGGCTACCCTGCCGGGCAGGGTGGATACAGGACACAAGGCTCCTATGGGCTCCGCTTGGTGACCTTGAATGAGTCATGTGCTCTTTGTGCTTTCATTCCCTGACTCATTCGTTCATTCCACAGACTGCTAGTGGCTGCTGCCGTGGGTCAGGCTTGGGTCAGGGTTTCAAAGGTGAACAGCGCAGGCCCTACCCTCACGGAGCCTGCAGGGTGGGGGGAGACGGTGGGGATGGGTGCCTGAGTGCCCTGAGGAGAGGGAGCCCAGTCCTGTGAATGCAGAAAGCAGAGAAAGCCGACAGAGACCCCAGGAGGGGGAGTGAGGCCCGTGAAGGACCCTCCCCAGGGAAGTGACAGGCTGAGAGCAGAATAGGAATGGAGTTAGAACAGGTTTGCCAGAGACACCGGAACAGAGACAGAAAGTACATTAGTGGGTGCTTGAGGCTGGGGGGATGCAGGGAGACTGCTAAGGGGCACAGGATTTCTTTTATCTTTTTATAAAAAAATTGTTTTAATGTGTATTTATTTTTGAGAGAGAGAGAGAAAGTCAGCGGCGGGGAGGGGCAGAGAGAGAGGGAGACACAGAATCTGACGCAGGCTCCAGGCTCTGAGCCCGACGCGGGGCTCGAACTCACAGACCGTGAGATCATGACCTGAGCCGAAGTTGGACGCTCAACCAGCTGAGCCACCCAGGCGCCCCAGGGGCACAGGATTTCTCTTTGGGGTGATGCAGATGTTCTAAAATGGACTGATGGTGTTCATCCACAGCTCTGTGAATGTGCTATGAATCGTTGACCACTGCCTGTACCTGGGTAAATTGTGTGATACGCGATATATCTCGATAAAGCTGTTAAAAAAGGCAAAGAGGAGGAGTTGGGGGCTCGGGAAAAGTCTCAAGCCCAGACGACAACATGTGCAGGGGAGCCTGGCGCCTCCAGAAGACACAGAGTCAGCGGAGCAAGCAGAAGTGGCTGGGGCCAGGAGTGAGTCGGACCTGGAAGCCACATGAGGGATTCTGGTCTTTTCTCAGACAGCAGCCAGGAGCATTGAAGAGTTTTTAAGACTGGGCTTGACCTGATGAAATTCGCATTCTGAAAACAGTGTCATTCTGGATCATATATGGCAGAAGGAGTGGGGGTGGGGGCACAGCAGGACGGAGCACACTTAAGAGGCTTTGGTGGTGGGTGACCCGAGGAGAGGGGAGGGGGGCGTGGGCAGGGGTGACAGCCGTGGGGATGGTGCCCCAAGGACAGGCTGGGAGAGAGGCTGAGCTCACCCCCCGCTCTGTGCAAAGGGAATGACCATCCTTTAACTGCACTGCATGAATGTCAACCGTGGGCCACGTCCCTGGCACCACCCAGGGGTGTGACTGTGGCCACTTGGGACAGATATTGTGTGCACTCTTTTAGAAGTGGGTGCACAGGTGCAACAGTTTGTTTAAAAATAACTATTCACGGGGAGCGAATGGTAGCGGGGAGTCAGTTTAGCCTCCGACCTGAGCTGAGGTCACGATCTCACAGTTTGTGAGTTCAAGCCCCGCATTGGGCTCTGTGCTGACAGCTCAGAGCCTGGAGCCCTGGATCCTGCTTCTGATTCTGGGTCTCCCTCTCTCTCTGCCCCTCCCCCACTCATGCTCACGAACGCGCGCTCTCTCTCTCTCTCTCATAAAATAAACATTAAAAGAAAGAGAGAGAGAGAAAGGAAGGAAGAGAGGAAGGAAGGAAGGAAGGAAGGAAGGAAGGAAGGAAGGAAGGGAGGAAGGAAGGAGGGAGGAAGGAAGGAAGAGTGAGCCTAGGAGGTAAACTTCTGTGGTAGATCATCATTATAATGGCCCCAGTAAATCCCACCTCCCCATGTTCCTGCCCCTTGGCAGGCTCTATCCATCAAGAGATGATGCCTGTTTCTCCGCCCTCTTGGAGCTGGGCTAGCCTCAGGGTTTTCTTTGGCCAACAGAATATGGAAGAAGGAACATCGTGTGTGTTCGGAAGTCTGGACGCGAGGGGCCTTGCGGCTTCCACTCTTGCCTCGTGGGAACCCTGAGACCAGACCGTGCAGCAGCCCAGACCGGCCTGCTGGAGGCCTCTTGAGAGACCAAGTGGAAGAGAATCAAGGGCCCCAGCCCACTGCCAGCACCATCTGCCAGACATGGGAACTTCTGGCCCAGTGGACCCTCCGATCAGTGGCCTCAAAGGGGGATCACACTGCAAAGGATTTGTCCAGCCAACCCTCAGAATCACAAGAAATAATTCACTATTATTTGAAGCCACTACATTTTGGGGCACTTTCTAACCTCACAATAGATACTGAAATACCCACCCTTCTGATGAAACAAATCCACTTTAGGTATTTATACCAGTAAAAACAAAATCAGAAAACTAGCCAATGGTTTAGCTACAGAGGTGTTCCTTGAAGCATTGTTTATGATACAAAACCTCGGCATGATCTTAGATTATCCAAAAGCAGGAATTAGATAGAATGTGGTACATCTGTATGTTATGGAATCATTAAAAAGTTATTGTTGAGGTAGGCGAGTGGCAAGATTTACAGAATTACAGCTAGTTGGAAAACAAGACAAGTAGAATATGCATATTTTTAAAATTTTTTAAATTTAATGTTTATTTATTTTGAAAGAGGGAGAGACACAGCGCAAGCAGGGGAGGGGCAGAGAGAGAGAGGGAGACACAGAATCCGAAGCAGGTTCCAGGCTCTGAGCTGTCAGTACAGAGCCCGATGCGGGGCTTGAACTCATGAGCCATGAGGTCATGACCTGAGCCGAAGCGAGACGCTCAATGGACTGAGCTCCCCAGGTGCCCCAAGAATATGCATATTTTAATTACATTTTAAGGTAAAACTGATGGGTCCAAAGGCAAGGGCTATTTCAATTTGATATCGGTGAACTGCTCTCTAAGCTGGACGTCACTATTTATCTTCCCACCAGCAGTGATGAGCCTTTCTGCTTCTCCACGTCCCAGTCACGTCCCCCCAGCCACCTGCTGACATTTGCCAGGCAGGTCAGTTCGCTCTCAGAGCTGATGTGAGTTACAGCAAAGGTAGCTTCAACCTTTATTTCACTGAACAGGATTTCCTGGTTTCTTGGCCACCCAGAGACACCTTCCCCTGACCCATTTCTCACCCAAACAAAGGGGTCTGATTTACTCCTGGACTCCCTTTCAGAAAAGGAACGTTTCAGGTGCATGGTGAAAACCCAGCAGGAAGCCAGGCGTCACGCCAGTGCCAGTCGGATGGGACTGCGGCTGGCAGCAGGGGAATTGTCATGTGTCAACCCGGCACAGCAGAAGAGGCTCGGTGAGTCTCAAACACAGTGATTAACTTCTCTTTAATCTCTGCATCGCTGAGCAGCACAGCCCTACTGCACGGCTTCCCCAGAAAGCTCTGCATGAGTCACTGATGTCTGACTGCGGATGTCCTACTGTGGCCTGAGCGTGTTTCATTTCAGGCGGGTGTGACTGGTCCTTGATGTGCCCTTGAGATGCCCAGGGAGTGAGTGATGCCTGCTGTCCCCCTCCGACAGCAACCACAATGCCTTATTTAAGACAAAATAATATTGCTCTCGAGTCTTTTTTCTGCTCCATTTCTTTCCTTTTTTTCCTGGCTGTTGAACCAAGGCTGAAGGTCCCTGGGATATGGGGCATCTCCTTAAGTAATAGGAAGTTTATTGACTCATGGGTTAATTGAGAAAATCATTTACCAAACCATATGTGGGCAGGCTGTGCCAGCAACCCTTGAACTGCCATAAAGACAGAGACCCAGCTGTGGCCTGCTTAGCTCTTTCTTCTAATGTGGGTCACTCCTTGAACTAGGACAGTCTGCAGGTGTCCCTTTGTGCTTAGACAGATACTCAACTCTTAACCCTTGAAAGAAAGAAGTAGGAACAAAGGCCTGCCTGGGCATGTCGGGGCACAGGAATCAGGGAGAGAAAAGCAGAACCTTTTTCACATTGCAGATGCCTTGTACTCCTCTGACTTTATTACATAAACTGTTCAGTTCAACTAGACTCACAGGAACCTCCCCTTGCCTACAACTTTCTTGCTGTGTGACTTTCAGCAAATCACCCCACCTTCCTGAGCCTGTTTCTCAACCTCACGGAGCCATTGTAAAGATGAAATGGAGTGATGGATGGGGACGTGTGGTAGGCAGAATAATGGCCCCAGTCCCCGGAACCTGTGAATGTTGCTTTATATGGCACGAGGGACTTTGCAGGTGTGATTAAGAATTTTGAGTTGGGGGGGGATTATCCTGGATTCTCTGAATGGGCCCAGTTTAATCACAGGGATCCTTATAAGAGGGAGGCAGCGGGTCAGAAAGGCAGAGAGATGAGACCATAGAAGCAGAGACTGGAATGATGTGGCCGTGAGCCAGGGAATGCCAGCAGTCTCCGGAAGCTACAGGAGGCAAGGGGCAGATTCTCTCCCTGGGCCCCCAGAAGGAACCAGTCTTGCCGATACCTTGAATCTAGCCCAGTGAGACCGGTTTCAGACTCCTGGCTTCTGTAACCGTAACAGAACAAATGTCTGTTTCAGGCCACTCGGCTCGTGGTAATTGTTACAGCAGCCACAGGAAACTAATATGGGATGATCTGGAAATACAAAATCCTGCACCAGTAGGGAGATTTGCTGTGAGGTAGCCAGACCCACGTGAGGCCGAGTGTGGCGGGAGTGCTTCATCAGGCCAGCAAGGTGTCAACCTGCAGGCGTCTGTTTCTGCATGAGCTTATTTGCAGGGAGGGTAAGTGCCTCCCCCAGGGCCGTGAGTGGCTGTGTGGCTGGAGTGACGTCTGCTATCTACTCCTACCTGGTCACCCAGATGTAAGCCCCAGTCCAGTGGGGAGACGCTCTGGACAGAGCTGAAGGGACTCTGACAGCCTCATGGGTGGCAGCTGAGTCGCCGTGATGCCCAGTGACAAGGCAGGACACAGCGGGAGCAGGGATCATTTGCCCCATTTCTACATTCAGTAGCATCTCAATACTGCCTGGCCTGTTCTGGCCCCCAATACCGCATCTCAAGACCATTGGCCCACGTCAGCCTTGACCCGGGACAGTAGGGAAACACCACTCTTGGGACTTTGCAGGCAGGCAGCAAGTGTCACCAAGAGATTCGAGCCAAAGACCTAAAGTTTCCCCTGAAATTCCCCCAAGGAAATATGCAATAAGTCATTGTGGGGGATAAACTAACGTGCGATGGTGCCCACCTGCCGACGAGGCTTTGGGACCCTCAGGCCATCGCAAGGACCACCTGTGGGCATCCATCACCGTTCCTCTCGAGGACAGCTGCTCCCTACATGACCCGCTGAGCTGTTTCACAGCGGCCCCTGCACTCTGTGCAGGGTGTGACCACACCTCACCTATGGGAACGTGACCTGTTCACTGGAACTCAGGTGTGGTTCTCTCGAATTCCTCCTCCCCTGTGTCACGTGTATTCTGAGTCCACCGGACATGCTGGATGTCCCAGTGCCTCTCACGCTGCAGGTGGCTCTGAGAGTTTAGTTAACCCAGCGGCACTACAGCTCGTGGCAAGGGCGCCTGTGACCTGGGAGCTGGACCAACGGGTGGGATTCCCTCTGCCTGAGGATGCGGTGGCCAGATCCCGAGCAGATGGGCCTTGGGCCTCATCCATCGCGAGTGAACACTCACCCGCTTGGCTGGACCCCTCAGCGACCAGCCCGGGCACGCGCCTCTTCTCCCTTCTGAGCTGCTGCAATCCCAACTCTCCTGCCACGCCACCGCCCACGATCTACGCGGCAGGCCGACCCACCCAAACAGGGAACAAATCACACCGGGTCACCCCTCCATCGCTTTAAAACCCTCCACTGCATCCCAAATAGGACTCGGAAATAGACTCAGCAACAAAAACACTAGGTGCCCGGTTAAATTTGAATTCTGGATAAACCGGGCATAATTCTGTTAGTGTGATGTGTCCCAAAACGATCTGCAATTCAGATTGAACTGGACATCCTGTATTTTATGCAGCAACCCCTAACTGAATACAATGACTGCAGTCTCAACACCTCGCCTTGATGGGCAGGAGCCTGGGGAGCCCCACTTTTGCCTGCCTTGTAGACCTCAGATTCCACCCTCATTTGCTCCACAGGCTTCACTACATTAGGTTTGTGGTTGCTGCTTAATTGCATGAAAGCCTTTCCCCACTGAGCCTTTATACGTTGTCTTGAGGCGCCTGGGTGGCCCAGTCGGTTAAGCGTCTGACTTCGCAGTTTGTGAGTTCGAGCCCTGCATCCAGCTCACTGCTGTCGGCGCAGAACCTGCTTTGGATCTTCTGTCCCCTCCCCCCACACCCCGTTCTCTGCCCCTTCCGCACTTGTGCTCTAAATAAATCTTCGTACACTCTCTTCCTCTGCAGAGTCCTCCCCAGATCCTCATGCAGAAGGCCTCTGAGTATCACTCAGGTCTCAGCTCCCGGTCACCCGCTCGGGGTGGCTTCCCCGACCCCGTCCAGGGGCTCTCTTGCCTCCTACTTTCTTCCTGTCGTACACCCAAGTTCACTGCTCACTGGGCTGGAAAATCTCAGAAGCTAGCCAAGTGGAAAAGGCATGGGAAGCCCATGAAGTGATTTTCCATCGGGATGGACTGAGTGAGGGTCCGTGGAAAGCTCGGGAAGTCCACCTGGTTCCCTGCTACATTTCCGTCTACTCCCCTCTGAGGGTGCTGGAGAGACCGCGGTGGGAGAGGGAGGAAGGAGCCAAAGCTGCTTCACCTCTGGGGCCTGTCTCCCCACCCCCCTACTTTCTCCTCCCTGGCCTTGTGTTGTAGCGTCATTAACAGACTGCGTTTTTCTGTCTTCCCCTCTGCCCTGACCGTGTTCTCTTCGCGAGCTTGGTTCCTCCGGCCAAGTGTCAAGGATACTCAGGAAAGTTCCTCCTGGTCACCTGGTGTTCAAGAAAAACCTCACAAAAGGGTCTTAGCATTGCTGTAAGCCTACCCCTGGACACCTTTCTCAGAGCAGGATGTCTCTGGGTCATTCTAGAATTTCAAAATCCGTAGTACCGTGACAGGGGAGGGGAGCCAGAGAAACGCTTTGTTTCAGCAGGGTCCTCTCCTTCTGGAAGTCAACAGACCGTCCTCAAAACCCCAAATGCCCTTGATGTCTGAGTCTCTCCAAGGCCTTCAGAGGCAACGCGTGCCTGTAGTAGAATCCGTTTTCTTTTTATGCCCCAAACCACCTTAGACTGACACGCCTATAAAATACACTAAAAAATGAAGCCCTAGAAAAACAGGCTTACGAAATACAACCTTCCTGACTCCCTGACTTTGTGTATTGCAACGTCAAAATGCTACACGCACTTCTAAACGCTGACTCTTGCTTCGTCACGTAACCCACTGAGGGCAGGCAATAAACGTTGGCGCGCTGTACCGGTCCACGGAGCGCGCTCAGAGTACGCAGTTCTGAGACAGTGAGGATGGGCCCTGTCTACCTCCCTGTCCCGGCAGGGAAGGCAAGCTGACTGGAAGAAAGGAGTCTCCGAGCCACGTTTGCTCTGAGGCTCAGTCGGGATGATTGCTGTCGCCATGACTTCAAAGTCATGACCTCCCTTATAAGAAAAGCCAGTGGGCGTAAACCTTAATTTACAAAATGGTTATTGGTAGTTAGGATGGCTCATGTGTTTACTCTGTGGCAGGCACCTTGCAGAGAGCTCTCGAGGGCTTAGCCCCGTGACCCTATCAGGTTCTTTCCATTGGCATAACGGTCACTTCACAGAAAAGGATCTGGCTTCAAGGAGCCAGAGCGCCGTGCCCAGGAGGTGCAGCTGGTGAATGGCCCAGCTGGGATTTGAACACAGACCTTCTGGTTTCAAAGCGCCCTTACCCGCCGCATCATGACTCCTTCCAGATCCATTAAAAGGGCTATTTACGACATTTTGGGAAAGGATTTCCTGGCACAGGGCTCCCCAGAGTCAAAGGTAACTTCCGTGCCTGACACTGGGATGCTAGAAGAACAGAGTTCCACAGATGACCTCATTTTGAGCAGCGGTTCTCAAACTTGAGTGTGCCCGCCTCACCACATTCACCCAGAGGCCCGCCTCTGCCACAGACTGCTGGGGCGGGACTCAGGCAGTGAGTGCCCGGGGAGAATGAGAGAATTTCCGTTTCTAACAAGCGTCAGGTGATGCTGAGGCTGCCGGTTCAGACCGCACTCTGAGAACCACTGGCTGGCGGAGAGGCAGGTAGGACTGAGTGCTGCTGAGATGGTCTCTGAGTTGGGGAGTTGCTCCCTGGGTGAGGCCGACCCGAGAGCTGGGAGGCTGGTGATATCTCTTGTGTCCACTCCAGGGGGCTTCCTCCTCTCTTCTTGAGGACTTGCGGTTTGTTCTAAAGCAAGCACCAGGCGTTCTAATTCAGCACAGTCGTAACAGTGAACTTGGGGGCACCGTGGCTCAAGAACAGGTGGTCCCCTACTCCTCCGACTATGGTGCCCAGCCCAGGTGTTTGCTAAAGGCCCCGGTAGATTCTCCTCAGTTAACTAATCCTGTGAATTCCAGCTTATTGCCTTGGCGGGGAGGAAGAACCCGTGATACTTTTCCCTGCTCCCCATGACCTTGCTTAAGGATCTTCAGGATTGGAGATGGACTGACCCGGCCCAGAAATGACAAGGGAAGGAAATCAGAAAATGGGATTCCAGGGGCGCCTGGGTGGCTCAGTCAGCTAAGCCTCCAACTTCATCTCAGGTCATGATCTCACGGTGGTTCCGGTTCGTGAGTTTGAGCCCCATGTGGGGCTCTGTGCTGACAGTGGGGAGCCTGCTGTGGATTCTCTGTCCCCGTCTTCTCTCTTCCCCTCCCCCGCTCGCTCATGCACGCACACACACCCTCTCTCAAAAACAAATAAAAAAAGAAAAAGAAAATGAGATTCCAAATGGAAATGAAAATTTTGTGCAAGGAAATCGGGAAGCCGACTCGACACCCCTTCAGCTCCGAGAGGCAGTCGCTGTGCTGGAATCAGTTCTGCACAGAGTGGGTGAACACTGTGTTTTGTCCGCAACTAACTCGGGCTAGCCCAAGATGTGACCTGCTTCTGTGGGATGATGTCAACATGCCAGGTGGGTGGGCAGGACTGTTTTAAGACCGTCTTGGGCCCAGTCTCGTTTTCAGAGGCTCTGCTCCCAGTCACGTCAAACATAGGAAAACAGCCCATTCCTCGTTCAAGAGAATCCATTTTGCTATAAATTTCGAAGGGACTTTTTCTAAGTTCTCCCGGGAAATTACTTGGCTCTACAAAATATTTAATGTCTGATAGTTGTCTATAATTTCTTAGCCATCACGTATATCTGGAAACTTTCCGTGAAATTTCAACGTCATGAAATTCGAACTCTCCATTTCACAGATAAGGGAGTTGACAAAATGTTACATTTCAGGTGGACATTTGATTAAACGTTACTAACAATACGGTCATTTTCTTATTTTAGAGATAATAGTTTTGGGGTTTTTTTTTTGCCTGGTTTTAATCATTTTCAAAGACCCTTGGGTCCAGATGCTGTCTTTTTAGCACCTAAAGCTTCAAAAAGGCCATCGCGCAGGCGCCTGGGAGGCCCTTCCCCCCAGCAACCCTGCCTGGGCGCCTCTTCCCTGCAGCTCATTCATTGACCTGCTCCAAGTGCGAGCACGCACACGTGACCTCCGTGAGACCAGCCCTGACCACACCCTCCCCTCCTTGGCATCACTAATCCCTTTTACTTGATGTGACTTTGTCATCTCCAAATGTACCGTATAATTTACTCAGTTATTACGTCTACTGTTCATTATCTGTCCCTCCCACCCCACCTCCACCTACCCCACCTAGATGGGACATAAACTTGAGAAGAACTAGAACTGGATCTTCCGGGGTTTTTTCGCTGATGTATCCCAGGTATCTAGAAGAGTGCCTGGCACTCGGTAAATACTTGTTGAATAAAAGTATGCCACAAATGTAGCTGGAGGTCAGGATAACGAGCTGGGGCTTTTTGGTTTAGGACTGGAACCCTGGAAGGGGACAAGACCTCCTTTTGCATTATAATACCTCGGAGATCAGCTCGCCTAAGCCTCGCCTCCAGGGGCCGGAAAGATCTGAATGGTAAGTTTCCCACCCTGAGTGCAGGTCTTTGTGAGGGCCCGTCCCCCTCATGCCCTGCCCCCCAGAATCCAACAAAACAGAGAGTGACCCAAGCCTGATCCGGAGGCAGGACCCGGGAGAGGGAGGGAGGGTGAGAAGGAGTCCAAGAGACTCCAGAGAGGAGACAGGAAGAGAACGCAGGAGGGAGGAGAGGGCCTCTGCCACTCAGAAGCAGCGACCTGGGCCCAAACCAAGGCCCTGTGACCAGGACAGAGGCTAAGAGGAGTTGCGGATGCTAGAGAACCCCTCGCAAACCTGGCACCTGCGAATCCTCTGGAACGTGTCCTAGAGCCAGAGGTCAAGGGCAGAGCGGACACCTGCCAGGACTCCCAGGAGTTTGTTTGCCACGGTGACACTCAGATCCCACGGCTGTGGACTGACCTACCTCCCTCCTCCACCATGAGAAGCTGCCAGAGCTGTGGACACCAGATTGTGACAGGAGCTCTGCCGGGCCCCGGATACTGCCGGGGGTGGCCGGTGGGGGCTGCTTGGAACTACAGGAAGGGAGGGATGGATGGACCTCCCCGACAGGAGAAGGAAGGGTAGTAGCCTCAGCCTCCTCCTTTCTGGGCATGCTCCTCGGTCGACTATTATTTGCCCACCAACATCTACAAAAACGTCCACGAATATGTGCAGCGTCTCATTTGCGCAAGGTGGGACCTTGAAGCTCCAACATGCGCCAGTCAGACAAGAGGCCTGCGTCACTTCCCCGGAGTCCCTTGAGGATTACAGAGCAGGGCTTCCCGTTACGCCCTGGCTTCCTGGGCTCGAGGGTTCCAAGGAGAAGAAGGGCAAAGGGGATTGGAAACTCAATCCTGTGCGTCAAAGTTAAAGGGGCAAGGGATTGTCAGTCTTGGGGAAGTGGGCTGAGGGGGCCGGTGCCTGTCAATACTGGATGGTTTTGTTTTGTTTTGTTTAGCATGTGAGTGAAAGGTGTTAGTTTGGGGAATCAATTATCTTCCATTTCGACTCAGGACCCAGCAGTCTTCCTGGAGTTTAAAGACCAGTGAAAGGACTCTGAATTCGAGGCAGGACTACACTTCTTTCTGTTGTTGATCAGCAGAGCTTGCTGCTGGAAGTCAGAGCAAAAAGAAAAATTCAAAAACAACGATAGTTGACTCCGTCCCCAAAGGTGCATAGAATTACGTGTTTGAAAGTCCTTTCCACATGATACATAGCTCACATTTTTAAAACTAGGTTGTCCTTATCAGTAAGGCCCTACAAGCACGCGAGTGTTGGAAGTTGGATCCCATGGGGGTGGGGGATGTTCCCGTTTGGTATTCAGGTACTAAGGCAAAGTATGTGGAGAACCCTCTCATTCTACTTTTTGAGAAGGCCCAGAAATGGGCACTTTCCACATATAGGAAGCCTCTGCACCCTGCAGTATTATCTGAAGCCTGCTTGCTTTTTCCTCTGAATGTCTCCATCTCAAGCAATGCACCTGTGGAGGCCAGCCACCCCTGTGCATTTGGGGTTCAAGGTCGTCCCAGGCGATTCACCACCCCACCCAGCAGGTGTGGACACCTGAACCAGGTTGCCATGAGGAGCAAGGGGGCCTGGAAGAGGAGAAGGGGGCTTTGAAGGGTGAAAGAGGTAACTGCAGGGTTAGTGTAATCTTCAAAGGCAGTGGGAGAGGAAGACCCAGAGCTGGTCCAGGTGGGGGATATGGACCCTTTGGGCCTCGTGTCAATTCAAAATCTTTCTAAAAAAATTGAAAGCCTTCAGAATTTGCTCACCTTTTGGTTGGTATTCCACCATGTACAATTTATTAATAGGATAAAGCACACACAAAGATATATAAATATGATTTGTCAGCAGAGCATTATTTCTTAGGAAAAGCTGGGAAATAATCAAATTGCCCCTTCATGGGGGATCGCACAAGCAAATTACAGGACCTCCAGGCAACAGACCCTGATGGGTTGGGTCTGCTCTTGCCATCATGGGAAAAGAGGAACAGGTGCTGTTGCTGAGTTGAAAAAGAAAACAAGGGGCGCCTGGGTGGCTCAGTCAGTTGAGCTTCCGACTTCGGCTCAAGTCATGATCTCGCAGTCTGTGAGTTCGAGCCCCGCGTCGGGTTCTGTGCTGCCAGCTCAGAGCCTGGAGCCTGTTCCAGATTCTGTGTCTCCCTCTCTCTCTGACACTCCCCATTCATGCTCTGTCTCTCTCTGTCTCAAAAATAAATAAACATTAAAAGAAAAAAATTAAAAAAAAACCAAAAGGATATAGACACGCTTCTCTGTTTCCCTCTCACTAAGCACAGAAAAGAACCCTGAATATTATATACAAAATGAACACGAGAAGACTTTGTATAGTGGAGAGAAGACAAACGGGCTAGAGTAGATCTAGCCCGACACGGGGCTAGATCTCACGAAACATAAGATCGTGACCTGAGCCAAAATGAAGAGTCAGACACTTAACTGGCTGAGAGACCCAGGAGCCCCTATTATTTTTTTTTATGTTTATTTATTTATTTATTTATTTATTTTGAGAGAGAGCGCGCGAGTGAGTGAAGGAAGGGCAGAGAGAGAGAATCCCAAGCAGGCTCCATACTGTCAGCACAGAGCCTGACGTGAGGTTCGAACCCACGAACCATGAGACCGTGACCTGAGCTGTAGTTGCTTAACCAACTGAGCCACCCAGCACCCCTATTATTAGTAGTAGTAGTAGTATTACATTATATTTTATTTTTAAGTAATCTTTATACCCAACATGGGGCTCAAACTTATAACCCGGAGACAGAGAGTCACATGCTCTACCGACTGAGCCATCCAGGCACCCTGTTTTATTTGTTTGTTTTTGTTTTTTTGCCTCCCATATTCCAGTCGGCATACTGGAAAGGCTGGCAACTCAGAAACACGGATGGGCGCGGACAGAACAAGGCCTATGAGAAGCCTGTGCTGTCCACCCAAAGAACCAGGAGAGGGGGCGCAGCCCGGCAAAACAGAAACCTCGTGGACAATGACCGCTCCCACGGCCAGGGCGGCGTCAGCTGAGACCCAGCGGACAGCTAGAGCATCCAGCCCTGGCAATTACAAGGACGCCTCCCACCCTGGTGTCCGTGAGACTAAGTGGAGAGCCTGGAATTTCATCCCTACCCAGAAGTGACAAGGTGGCATCTTGCCACCTGCCAGAGGGTGTCACAGGAGACCTCCTAAAACACCAGAGTCAAAGATACTCCAGAATCTCATCTCATACCCGCACGTCCAGGTTTTAAATATCACTCATCCTATGGAGAACTAGGACGTCTCACTTGGAAGGAGAGAGGACAACCAACAGACAGCAACACTGCAATGACACACGTCTAGAACGATCTGACAAAGATCTGAGAGCAGCCATCATAAAAGTGCTTCAGTAGGCAATTGTGAACTTGCTCAAAGCAAGTGAAAAATGCAAATTCTCAGTAAAAATGGGTCTCAGCAAATACATTGAAGATTAAAGAAGAGTCCTGTGGAAATTTTATTATTTGTATTTTGTTAATGTTTATTTTTTGAGAGAGAGGGAGGGAGGGAGGGAGCAGGGGAGGGGCAGAGAGAGAGAGAGAGAGAGAGAGAGAGAGAATCCCAAGCAGGCTCTGTACTATCATCGAGGAGCCTGACCAGGGGCTTGAACTCATGAATCCTGAGATCACAACCTGAGCCGAACTGAGACGGACGCTTAAGCGACCGAGCCACTGGGGTACCCTGAGTCCAGTGGAAATTTTAGACCTGAAAAATACAATAACCAAAATTAAAGCTCTGTGGTTGTTGGGGCTAGACACATATTGTGCCAATGTCAATGTCTTCGGTTTGATATTATACCTAATTGTGTGGATGTACCCATTGGGGAAAACCGGATAAAGGTTATAGGGGACCTCCTTGAACTATCCTTGCAACTCCCTAAGAACCTATAAGTATGTCAAAATAAAAGTTTGAAAAAAAGGTATGTTGAGCATGATGTCATCTTATAAAATTGTTTAGCTTTATCTATAGGGGAAGTATCTGTGTAGAAAGGTATCTGGAAGGAAGTTCACCAAATTTGTGAGTGACTGCTTCTTGAAAGATGGCATTTGGAAGTGATTTTCACTTTGTTCTTTCTATTCTAAATATTGTGTGACTTATCTTTATTTTATTTTTAAAAATTTTTTAACATTTATTTATCTTTGAGAGACAGAGCATGAGTAGGGGAGGGGCAGAGAGAGAGGGAGAGACACAGAATCTGGAGCAGGCTCCAGGCTCCCAGCTGTCAGCACAGAGTCTGACGCGGGGCTTGAACTCACAAACCATGAGATCATGACCCGAGCCGAAGTCGGACGCTCAACCGACGGAACCACCCAGGTGCCCCTGTGTGACTTATTTTTAATTTAAAGTCTAAAATAAATTAAAGGGCACTGATGGTTACTGGAAAGAGAAAGGGAAAGTAGAAAGGTCACATCCATTTGGCCTTGGCAATGGGTGGTTGTGGTAGAATGTCCTGTGGCTACGGGACCGACCGGTGGCCCAGGTCTTTAGCAGCGGGAGGGTACTTGCCACCTTCCCTGTCATGGCAGTCCCTCTGAGGAGCTCAATACACAGCAGTTGCCTCTCTGATCACAAATTAGAGGCCTGGCCAATCACTCTACCTCGCTCTCCACACTCCTTTTCGCCATGCCCTTGAGAATGCTTGTAACTCAGTTCATTTCAAAGTCTCACTTCAACTGGACGTTTCTAACTTTCATTTTAACTCCAGGTAGAAAACAAACCATAGAGATCTTGCTGTTTCTATGAACTGATGCATATTAAATATTGAAACCAACGACAACAACGGGGATACGGTAGTCATTTTTTGAGCCCCAGTGTGCTAAAGAATATCACTGACTCTTTTTTTTTAATTATTTATTTTTAGAGACGGGGGGTGGGAGAAGAGCAGAGAGAGAGAGAGAGAGAGAGAGAGAGAATCTCATGTAGGCTCCATGCCCAGTGTTGAGCCTGATGCAGGGCTTGATCCCACAACCCTGAGATCATGACCTGAGCCAAAAATCAAGAGTCAGATGCTCAGCCGGGTGAGCCACCCAGGTGCCCTGTCAACCTTTAATATACCCTAGAAGGTCCCGTTTCATGCAGGTAATTTAAATAAGTACGTGCAGATTCCATGACATTTTTCTTGGTTCTGATGAGCAAAGCTTTTTTTTTTTTTTTTTTTTTAATGTTTATTTATTTTTGAGACAGAGAGAGACAGAGCATCAACAGGGGTCAGAAAGGGAGGGAGACACAGAATCTGAAACAGGCTCCAGGCTGTGAGCTGTCAACACAGAGCCCAACGCGGGGCTCAAACTCACGGACCACGAGATCATGACCTGAGCCGAAGTCAGACGCTTAACCAACTGAGCCTTCCCAGGCTCCCCTGATGAGCAAAGCTTTGTTTGGGTCTTTCCACTGGGGAGTTTGTGCGTGCAGGGTGATGATAGGAAAATGCACTGGAGTGTGTATTTCCACGGAGCTCAGCACTCTTGTGTGTCTGTTAACACAGACGTTGTTGGTGTGGCTAGAAGCACAAGGCCTTGGGTCCTGGTTCTTCTACCTCCTACGTGCATGAGTTCCAGTGCCCTCACCTGAAAAATGGGGGAAATACACGACAGGGCTGTTGCAAGCCCTAAACGCGAACATAAAACGTGGGTAAAAAGGATAACGTCATAAAACAGGGTCTGGCCCACAAGGTTGTTCACTTTGGTCCGCTCACCGATGTGTCCATTAGCAAAAGAGGGGTTGAAAAGTCTATGGCTTTTTCATTGCCTTAAAGAAGTGGTAAGAGGCTCCAGCCCAAAAGGTCTTGAGGTGGGAATCGGGCAATAGGTAGATGGCCAGCTGGCAGACCTGACTGATTTTTGCAAGATATTAAATGAGATTGTTATTTTAACCGAAAGTGGGTCTCAGCTTTACACTGAAAGGCCTATAGAGAAGGGTGGGGAGTATCCAGAGACTTTGGGCTTTTTCCTGCTCTGCCTTCTGCTCTTCCCATCATACCCTGGGCAAGACTCTTTCCCTATCTGGGCCTCTTTATCTGTAATGGGCTGACAGAGTCAAGCACTGCCTGGCTGCCTCCGAGCCTGGTTGCAAGAACGGGGCCAGCACTGTGAATGGTTCCTCAGTCAGGGGGCCTTTGCAGATGGGCCTTTGTTCCTTGCCCCAAGGGTGATGCCGTGACTGATGGAGCCGTCTCCTGACCCACAGGCTCACAATCCACAGGGTAGGGGCCGCGCCCCACCGCTCTCCAGATCCCCTCTTTCTGGGATTCTAACCCCCTCCCCTGGCTTGCTTATGCCAGTTGCATCATCTCTAGCGAGGCAAACCGTGTCGCCCTTCGGAGGCAGGAGGTCCGTGACTGCTGAGGATACAGTGCCACACCAGGAGAGCACCTGGCCTGAGCTTGCCCACCGGCTGCTCGGGGCGGGTACTTTCTCGAGTCCCGGATGCATTCATCCTTCCCATCCATCCCTCCATCCCTCCACCCACCTCCCCATCCACCCCTTTATTTGGTGGGTCAGTGATGAAATTAGCCAGGCAATCCATAGACACATATGTACTCCCATGTCCAAACAACTATTGTGCTTTGCAGAGCTTAACATCCAGTGCCAGGCTACTATGCCCTAGGTACGGTGCCAGTCTTTTAACATGCTTGATCTTCGCATTAATCCCAGAGGCAGGTACGAAGCTCCCCACATACGGAAGAAGAGAGTAAGCCCAGGGAGACGGGGTGATCTGTCTAGAGACAATCGGTGAATAGGAGACAGACCTCACAAGTCCCATCCTGGGTCTTTCAGTCTCCACAGCCCACACCTTTTTCCAAGTTTTTGTTTGGGAGACGGGGTGATCTGTCTAGAGACAATCGGTGAATAGGAGACAGACCTCACAAGTCCCATCCTGGGTCTTTCAGTCTCCGCAGCCCACACCTTTTTCCAAGTTTTTGTTTCACATCGCTGTTTAGAGTGTCTCTACATTCCCCGGATACTCACCATAATCCGGGGAGACGCATCAGACTGCCCCGTTGTGCAAATGGCAAAGTATGGCTCAGAGGAGTTGAGTGAGAGGCCAAAGACCACAAGTTGCTAAGGACGGACTCTGAACTTGAACTCGGGCTTTCTGACCGCAAAGTTCTGTTGTTGCTACATGATGTGTCCTCCAACAATTAGCCCCATGGGGCAGCAAGTTCTGAGTGGCTCCGGCCACTGGGTATTGAGGAAAGAACCCTGGCTTCTGGGAAGGGAACAGTGAACATGTGTCCGGGGCAGAGAAGGATCTCTGGACGGGTAATAATGAAGCCAGGCCTTGAGGGATGGGGGAAATGTCACCCGGTGGAGAGCACTCCAATGTGACAAAGGTGCAGACAGTCTGTTTCAGAGTTTGGCTAGAGCAGAAAATTTGTGACAGGCCAAGGAAAGAGATGAGGCTGGAACACAGGGGTTGGGGTCTTCTCTTCCACCAAGACCCCTCAAAGAGTCCAGAGGGACTTCTCTAGCCCACAAATCTGATCGTTCCCGCTCTCATTTGAAAGCCTTCAATGCCCGCTCTCCATTTCCCCCACGATCAAGCCTACACCTTGTGCCTGGCTTACAAAGCCCTCTGTCCCCCATCACTCTGCCCGTGCACCCACCCTACCCCCAGCAGTCCTGCCCGCAGGGCATCCTACCTCTGACATGCCCGTCCGTGTGGGTGCTTGGATTTGCTAGCTTCTCCCAGCAATGACTCAGGGAGCAACTTTTGTTTCAAGGAACCGCATGGGCAGGCCTGCCACGCCCTGGCTGGCCTCTTGCATCCAAAACAAACAGTCTGGCGGGCAGCGTGTGGGCACCAGAATGAAGTGGGGGAGGGCATTTCAGGATAATCAGGAGAGCTTCCAGAGACAAGCCTGTTTGTTGTTAGAAAATAAAGACGATGAATCCTGGAATGGGGCTGGACGTGGGGGGAGCGTGTACCTTCTCCAATGGCCCAGCAGATGCTGTCATGAGCACCCACTCTGCACTAAGGCCCATCCTCACGATCTCTATGCAGCAGAGGGATCACTTAGCCAATGAGGAAACTGAAGCTCAGAACACTAGAGTGAGTGGTTCAAAGTTGCCCAGCCAGCAAGCAGTAGACTTGAACTCAGACCCGTCTGGCACCAACAGCATCCCCTTGCTACGGCATCATGGGTCAAAAAGCTTAAATCACAGAGATGTGATCTTTTGGGTGTTTGTGAAAGCAGCTTTTGTAAACAGTGCCGATCATCTTTCTACAACAAAGAGCCTGAACTGATAAAGGGCTGTTGATGCAGAGACTGAGGCTGAGTAGGCTGTTGGTTTGCCATACTGGGTACAGAACTATATCGATTGGCATTTGATTGAGTTACGTGAAAGAGGAGAAAGAAAGCAGAGAAAAGGAATCCTGCCACAGGAAATACAATGAATACTGCTGGCCTCCTGGGACCGGCTTCCTGGACCGATCCAAGTGCCCCAGTGGAAAGGGGGTGACAACCATGAGGGACTAGGGCCATGCGGCAGTGGTCACGATGGTAGTCTAGAGAGAGCTAGACTCTCATAGCTGGGTCCCTTGACACCCGCCCTAATGGCTCCATTCTCCCAGGTGCCTGAGCCCATTTCTACAGGTGCTATGTTGGGCTTAGCATCCGGAGCTAAGCCTGGGGGCTTGGAATCGAGTCAGTAGGAGCTGCTACCAGGAGCGAGTCCTGGACAGTTGCACACCACGCTCATGCCCCGTCTGTCCCCACTGGACTTCCCGATGGTCTCAAGGCCCTTTCCAGGCCTGGAACCTGCCCTCCGTTCCCAAAGCCCCCAGGCATACCTGCCCTCCCTGGCAGGGTGCTTGCCTCCCAGAAACACTGCACTGTTTCTTGACCCTCCTTTCTCCAGGGGCTGAGACTACAGGGGTAATTAAGACATGGTCCTTGCCCTGAGGAAATCATGGTCTCCTGGTACAGACACAGCTATAATTTATTTTATTTTTTTAAAGATTTTTTTTAATGTTTATTTTTGAGAGACAGAACGTGAGTGGGGGAGGAGCAGAGAGAGAGGGAGACACAGAATGCAAAGCAGGCTCCATCCAGGCTCTGAGCCGTCAGCACAGAGCCCGATGCGGGGCTCAAACTCACGAACCGTGAGATCAGGACCTGAGCCAAGTCAGACACTTAACCGACTAAGCCACCCAGGCGCCCCCAGACACCCCTATAATTTAAACATGGGAATAATAGGGTCACAGAAGAGAGAGGCTCACTCCTCTCTGCAAGCCCAGGAAGATTCCAAGAGGTGATGAGTTTTTATTGGGGTATTAATGCTTGCCTCTCAGGGTAGGTAGGTTTTATCTGTGGGAGATCAGGGAGGGTGGGATGGGGCCCGAGGGAAAAGCCATTCTGGGGAGAGGAAACAACATGAGCTAAGAAACAGAAGGGGAACAAAACCAAAATGTCTATCAACAGGAGAATAGATAAATTGTGTTTCATTCATAAAATGAAATATTACACAGCGATAAAAAGAACAAACCTATTACCGCACTCACAGACGTAGGTAAATCCCACAGATGCAATGTTGAACAAAAGAAGTTAGATGCCAAAGGGTACATGACATAGTGTATAAGTACAATTACATCAAGTTCAAGAATAGGGAAAACTAACCTATGGTGATAGAAATCAGACTAGTGGTGATCTCCTGCTGCCATAAGAAGCCTTTTGGGGTGTTAGAAATGGATCTTGATCTGAGTGGTGGTTACACCACTTATTGGGCTTTAAACTTAAGAGTTGTAGATTGGGGGGCACCTGGGTGGCTCAGTCAGTTGACTGTCCAAATCTTTTTTTTTTTTTTTTTTTTTTAATGTTTATTGAGAGACAGAGAGAGACAGAGCACGAGCATGGGAGGGGCAGAGAGAGGAAGAGACACAGAATCAGAAGCAGGCTCCAGGCTCTGGGCTGTCAGCACAGAGCCTGACGCGGGGCTTGAACTCACAAACCGGGAGATCGTGACCTGAGCTGAAGTTGGATGCTTAACTGGGTGAGCCACCCAGGCGCCCCTCTTTGTTCAGTGTCCAACTCTTGATTTTGGCTTGGGTCATGATCTCGAGGTTCGTGGGTTTAAGCCCCACATTGGGCTCTGCACTGACAGTGTGGCACTTGCCTGGGATTCTCTCTCTCTCCCTCTCTCTCTGCCCCCTCCCCTGCTCGAGTGCTTGTGCTCTTTCTCTCTCTCTCTCAAAATAAACACTAAAATAAATTTCCTTAAAAAAAAAAAAGAGTTGTAGATTTTGCTATATGTATTAGTCAGTTTGAGCTGCTATAACAAAATACCACAGACTGAGTGGCTTAAATGGAAGTGTATTTCTCACAGTTCTGGAGGCTGGAAAGTCCAATTTTTCCGACAAGGAAATGTGATTCAGTCCCTGGTGAAGGTTCTCTTCCTGGCTGGCAGATGGCTGCCTTCTCCCCAGGTCTTCACATTGCTGGCAGGAGTGGGAACAGTGAGCTCTCTGGTGTCTCTTCTTACAGGGACACTAATCCCTTTGGGTCAGCCCCCGCCCTTAAGACCTCATTTAATTGCAAGAACTTCCATAAAGGCCTATCTCCAAATACAGTCACACTGGGCGGAGGGCTTCAATATATTAATTTAGGAAGGGACGCAGTTCAGCCATAACTCCATCTTTAAGTTATACTTCAAAACAAAGCCAAAACAGAGAAGGGAAATAGTAATACCAATGTCAACTCCTCATTGGCAGAGATTCTAATCTCAATTGGCCTGGCGTGGGGTCTCGTCCTAAGAATTTTTTTTAAAGCACTCCCAATGATCCTGCCATGGCAGCGGGGCTTGGGACTCACTGTAGGCCCCCTGAAAGACCTGTCTCCCTCGTTCCAGGACTTGAACCTGGCAGGAGAAGTCAGCCGCTGGGCTTATCCTGGGACGCACAGACTGCCGCGCCGGCTAAGGAAATCAGTGCAAAGCCCTCTTTTATCTGCAGGAAGTCGTGCATGAAGTGCGGGTGCAGAGGTGGCTGTTGAGGTCTCCAGCCTCGGGGCGGTCTGGCTCGTCGCGAGCCACTGCGCAGGCTTCTCCGCGCCGGCCCCCCGAGCGAGCGCACACCTGCACCCGCTGCCCTTGGCGTTGGGGGGTGGGGGTGGGGGTGGGGGCGGGCTTAGCCTCCCTTTTCAGCCTCTCCGCAGCCCCGCTGAGGAGGCAGGAAAGCCGTGATTGGAATAAGCCGCGGAGGGAACTAGGTGAATAATTGTGAATGGAATTCGTGCTGGAGACTTCTGGTTCTCACAGCTGCGGGTGGGGGCGGGGGGGGGAGGAGGGGGGGACCACCATGGGAATTCGGAGTATTGTTCAGCGCTGGCTGCACCTTCCATTGTTCGGCTCTAATTACAGCTTTTGTTTCAGCATAAAGTACAGTTATTAAATGCTGGCCGGAACAAAGATGTATTTACGCGCCAGGGGTGGGGTGGGGGTGGGGGGGGGTGCGGGGAAGGCTCGCTATTTTTAGAGCTACCCCTGCTGTTAGTCTGCGATGGGGGAGGGGCTGGAGAGGGGGGTAGCCTCCAGCTTTTAGGTGAAAGCGACAAGTTTCTGAGGGAGGCGGGCGGGATTGAAAATGAACAAGGAGCCATCGCGGTCCTGCTCTAGTCCGCCTAAGTCTGTTTATTTACTTTTGTAGCCAGAAGGGGTGTAGGGTACACTTGGGAAAGCAAACTCAAGTCCCCCTGTGTTATTAGTCAAGGTTTTCCAGAGAAACAGACTACTTAGGACTTACAGAGATAGATATAGAAAGATATAGGGGCGTCTGGGTGGCTCAGGCGGTTAGGCGTCCGACTTCAGCTCAGGTCATGATCTCGCGGTCTGTGAGTTCGAGCCCCGCGTTGGGCTCTGTGCCGCCAGCTCAGAGCCTGGAGCCTGCTTCCAACTCTGTGTCTCCCTCTCTCTCTGACCCTCCCCCATTCATGCTCTGTCTCTCTCTGTCTCAAAAATAAACATTAAAAAAAAAAACTTAAAAAAAAGAAAGATATAGATAGACAGATGGACATAAAGATAGATAGATATATGAGAAAGTATATGAGAAAGGAGACTTCTGTAGTTTCCTCTGCAATGGAGGCCGAGAAGTCCCACAATCTGCTGCCTGGGCTGATCTGCTGCCTGGGCTGGTGGTGTCTTTGGGTTTGAGTCCAGGAGCACGGACGTCTGAAGGGCAGGAGAAGAGGTGTGCCTCCTCAGCTCAGGCAGCCATGAATTCACCTACCTCTGCCTTTTTGTTCTGTTCAGGCCCTAAATGGATCCGACGATGATGCCCATCACATTGGGGAGGGAGATCTTCACTCAGTCCACCGATTCGAATGTTAATCTCTTCCAGAGACAGCTTCATAGACACATGCAGAAATCACGTTTTACCAGCTATCTGAGCCTCAGTCAAGCTGGCACATATAGTTGGCCATCACATCCTCCTTAGGCTGGCGTCCTGGGTCCTTATGCAGGAGCCCTCCCCCACCTCTCCCCTCCCTCCCCCCGCAGCGCCATATCCACGCAGCCCTGCTTTCCAGCAGTACCAAACTCCCCAAGATCCTAGACCACAATTACTTCCATCGCAGGCACCCCAGATAGGCGTGAGGTTCACAGCCATCAGAGTCGTTCTAGAACCTACCCACCGTCGTCCATCTTGGTCAGGCGAGCTCGGAAATTGGGCTAAACTGAATAATACAATCGTGGATATTGGTGGAGCCATTAATATGTGCCAGACGCTTTGCTAAGAGTATGTATTCGCTAATATTGCGTTATTTCATTTAAGACTCATCATGAGCTGTAAAGTGGGAATTACTATTGACTCCATCTTACAGATGAGGAAATGTTGAGGCTCAGAGAAGTAATGAGCCCAAGGTCATAGTAGTCAGGGCAGATGGACTTCAGAGCCCTAGCTCCTTGCTATCCTATCCTTTCCTGGGGTGGGACCCATGATGTCCACAGGGCTCCTGGTGGAAGCTGTGACTTCTTGTCTTCCTCTGGGGGTCGGAGCATGGCAGCCCTCCCAAACACCTGACACGTTGGTTCTTGTTATTGAATGCACGTACCCTCTTCCGACAAATGACAAGAAGGACGAGAGAAACCAGCGGCCTTTAACTCAAGGAGGAGCTTGGCCAGAGTGGGGCAGGTGAATTGCAGGGTCTGAGGAGGAATTCCCACAGGCCGAGGGGTGTGTGAAGCCCAAAATGGATTCATTCCCAGATCTTCTCCCATCTCTGTCTGGGAGAAAGAGCTCTTTACTTTCTAGAATGTTCCTCCACTTAGCTCCCCAGCCGTGGTCCTGGACACACACTTTGGCTTCAGAAAACCTTCCTTTTCACATTTTCATGCTACCCTGCAGCAAGATTCCACATGTTTGGACAGAGCAGGCATTCTGTGTTCCACGACTTTAGGGCTTACCAGCATCCCAGACCTGCCACATGCGGTCAAGAGAATTAAAGTATGACCTAACTGGGGTGTGTGATGGGGCTGGAGCCTCACCAGACCCCAGAGATCACAGTGGGTGCTGAGGACTTGTAGGGGTCCCGTGGAATTAGGCAATAAATACTCTGCATCAGGTTCCATTCCTTATTGCCTGATGATTCCAAGGCAGAACATATCTGGTTCTGTTCCCTAAAAATCCCGGAGGCAATTATCTCCCCTGATCCCCCTTTTTTTTCTTGTTGAGCCTGGAGTTTGGGTTGGTTGCTGACCTGTTCCGAAATCCTGTTCTCGCATCTCTGTGAGCATGACTTGGTGAGCAGTCCTTCATAGTTCCTTCCTGATTGCCCTCCAGCCTTGGGACACAAGAGTGAGCTCCAGAAGGAGCATCCAGTCACCTGATCTGTATTCTGGGTAGGTCACTTAATCCGCCCCACCCTGGGTAATTACTGAGACTCATCCTTCATATCGCTTGGCTGAGGCTCAGTACATGGGAAGGCTGGGAGGGCCAGCCTTCTGCCTCCTCAACCAGAACAGCAACCCCACTGACGGCTACAGGTTTCATTTTTATTTTTTATTTTATTTTTTTAACTTAAAAAAATATTTATTTTTGACAGAGAGAGAGAGAGAGAGAGACTGAGCACAAGTGAGCAGGGGAAGGGCAGAGTGAGGGGGACAGAGGATCCAAAGCGGCCTCCACGATGACAGCAGAGAGTCTGATGTGGGGCTTAAACTCATGGAACTGTGAGATCATGACCTGAGCCGAAGTTGGACGCTTAATCGACTGAGCCACCCCGGCGCCACACGGGTTTCATTTTTAAACTGAAAATTAGGGAGGAGCTGTTTTTCACTCTCTGCTACTCAGTTTCTGGAGGAGACATGACAGGAACAAAGCTGGGTTCCCAGAGCGTTTGGTTCATGTTCAATTCTTGTACCACATTGGTTCTGGTTTGTAGCGAGAATAAGGGTTTACTTCTGGAGTTGCCTCTTCGGTTAACTTCTGATTCTGACTGTGAAGTTGGCTGGTGGCCTTCACCATGGAACAAATATTTCTGTTCTAGGCACTGAAGGTACAGTGATGAACAAAACAGCTAAAATCCTGATGAACAAAACAGATAAAAACTACAGGTCACACTCTAGTGCAACATGCAGAAAATAAACAAGATAAATAAGTAAAATATAAAATGCATAGGAAAGGGATCATTGCTAAGGAGAAAAATATAAAGCAAGGAAGGAAGGGGCGCCTGGGTGGCTCAATGGGTTAAGTGTCTGACTTCGGCTCAGGTCATGACATGATCTCACGGTTTGTGAGTTTGAGCCCTACATCAGGCTCTATGCTGCTGACAGCTTAGAGCCTGGAGCCTACCTGAGATTCTGTGTCTCCCTCTCTCTCTGCCCCTCCCCAGCTCACTCTCTGTCTCCTCTCTCTGTCAAAAATAAACATTAAAAAAAATAAAAATAAAAAAAAAATAAAGCAAGGAAGGGAGATGTGAGGTGTCCGTGAGGGGAGAGGAGGTCCAATATTTCAGAGGCGACAAGTGCTCAGTAACTTTCTGTGTGATTTTGGATCAGTCATGTGACTTGTCTACACTGATCTTTGTGCCGTCGAAGGAGTTAATTCTATGTGGAGGATCCTCCACATAAGCGTATGGAAGGGACTCCATGGATGTTTTTGAATGGAATATCAAATGCTTTACACCCTCAAGGCATAAAGAGGAGGAGAGTGATGTTTTAAAGGTAAATTGCAGATTCTTGAATTCAGACTCCTCCTCTCCCTTTTCTTCAGATGACAAGTAGCCATGGAATATTCCAGCATTCCTCACTGCTGTCTGTGGGTCCCGAATGTTCTTGGTTTGTTCTCAGACTGTAATTTCAACAGGGGAATATTCCACATACTTCTTCTTCTTCTTTTTTAAATAACACTGAGAGCACTGTTATGTAATAAACCTCTCTATCCCCCCCAAAAAAAAGGCTGGAGGAAAAGGAGAGGGAAGAATATTATTATGGTTATTATTATTATTACGGCCACTGCATTTACTGGCTGATCCTGAGCCTTCCACACAGAAGGGTGTTAACAGGTGTGCTAGTTACACCCCAAACTCACAGTACCTCTGGCATTACTTGGTTGTGCATCCTTAGGTAATTGAGTCACTTTTCCGGCTTTCTTCATTGCCTAATACACGTGGCTGTCAATATCAAACAAACTTTGGGACTTGTTAGGCAAAAAGAACAAGAGAATAATTTATTTTTAAAAAAAATTTTTTTTTAACATTTTATTTATTTTTGAGACAGAGAGAGACAGAGCATGAATGGGGGAGGGGCAGAGAGAGAGGGAGACACAGAATCGGAAGCAGGCTCCAGGCTCTGAGCCATCAGCCCAGAGCCCGAGGCGGGGCTCGAACTCACGGACCGCGAGATGGATCGTGACCTGAGCTGAAGTCGGACGCTTAACCGACTGAGCCACCCAGGCGCCCCGGGAATAATTTAAAATCACGCAGTCAATAATGTCAAATGGTACTAACAATAAAGAGAAAGTTTCCCTCTGGGTCCTGTCCAGAGGGGGTGAGAAGCTCTCTGCTTCAGTGGTCTGATCTCTGGGCGAGGGTTTCCAGATCAAATACATGTTAAATTTGAATCTGAATTTCAAATAAACATGATTTTGTTTTATTTTGTTTTGTTTAAGGATGTCCCAAATATCCCCACTTAGAATCTTCTAAGATTCCAGAGCTATAGACCCCCTCCAGACCATCTGGCCAGGGAAGGCAATCTCAAATATCCAGAGGAATCAGAAAGGTGACATCTGGATTTTTATGTGAAATCTATTTTTATGCATTTTTTATTAAAAAAATTTTTAATGTTTATTTAAGAGAGACGAGAGAGAGAGAGAGAGAGAGAGAGAGAGAGAAAACATGAGTGGGGGAGGGGCAGAAAGAGAGGAAGATACAGAATCCGAAGCAGGCTCCAGGCTCTGAGCTGTCAGCACACAGCCCGATGCGGGGCTCGAACTCATGAACTGTGAGATCATGACCTGAGCTGAAGTTGGATGCTTAACTGGGTGAGCCACCCAGGCGCCCTGAAATCGTCCTATTTTTAAACGTTTGCCACACATTCAGTTAAAAAAACAAAAACAAAAACCCACTGCATGAACCAAAGGAAATAGTGCTCTGGCCAGTTTATAAACTATGATGATGCCAAACCCTTTCAACCATTATACAGATGAGGAAGTAAAGCCTCAAGAAGACAGGGGCCAGTGAAGCTACACAGCTAAGGCTTCTCAAAAAATAACAGAACAATCATCTTGGGACTGTTGAAGAAAGAGCCAGGACTGGAGCTTTCCATGGAAGGTGAAGTCACCTGCATCAGCTTATGGGACTCTGAGAACATTCTTCAAGTTTAGCAGTTGAAATCGCTGAGACTCAAGAAAGACCAAAGCGTCACCCTCTGCCTAAAGCCACACAGGTAGGTCTCCACAGGTGAGTTGAGGGCTGTTTTTCACTTCTCCTTTGATTTAGATGACATAATACCCAAACTCCCTTTAGGATCCTAGGAAAGATAAACTCCAAATCCAATTTTCTGCCTCATAAACAGAATGGAGTCAGGAGGCCAGGCTGAGTGCCCAGACTTTTAACCCGGCTCACAAATACAGAAGGGATGTACATCTTCACATGGGAAAGATGTTCTAAAAGGCCTGGACAAAGATTTTGAAGGGATAAGGATGTGATCTAAAGCTGTGCAGGAAGGAAAGGAAGGACACAGACATAAATATTTACGAGAGCCTAGTGTGTGCCATGCACAGCAAGAGTGTGGCACAGAACTTTTTCCCTGATCTTGGCACGTCTGAATAATTCTCATTTTTCAGGTTTCAGCTCAAGCATCACTTCCTCCGAGAGTACCCCTCCATCTCTTTAACTTACTCCGTTTCTCCACTTAAGTAAAATCTAAAGTGATGTTGCTTAAGGATATCTCCCTTCACAGATTGCAGGCTCCGTGAGGACAGGACGGTGTCTGTCTCGCTCTCAGACGTACGCTTAGCGTCTATCATGGGACTTGGCGCATAGTAGGTGCGCAACAAATATGTTAAACATTTATGAATAGTCATGAGAATAATATTTATGCTCCATCTTTCCCGAAAGAATTTCAGTTAATCCTTCAAGTTTCTCTAAGCCTCCTGTCCTATACAGTAGGAGGTGGAACCAATAGTTCCAGGGAGAAACGGTTACGAGCAAAGAATTGGCGCGCAGAGCTGTAACGCGTTTTTCTCCAGGTCACACAGCGGCCTGTCAATTTATGCTTCCTGGACCGATTATGGAACAGCTTGCAAACAAATTATTCGCAAACGAGCGAAGCCTATTTTTAAAGATCCCCATGCCGCGAAGCTCTAGCCGATGACATCAGAGAACCCCGAGTTTCCGCCCCGCCCACTCCGAGCCAAGCCCCTGCTCCTCGAAAACTACCAATCCCAGGAGGCACCGCAGCGCAGTGGACCAGGGCTCCACGCGCGGCCCGCCCCGACGCGCCGAGGCCGCCTCCTCTGGAATTAGGAAGACGCCCGATGCCCGGCCCGCCACGCCGCCGGGACCCGCGCGGGGCCTGCCGGGACTTGTAGTCTCCGCGGGCTGGGAGTGCCGGCTTCGGAATCTCGGCCGCCGTCTGGGGGCTGAGGCGGCGCGGGCACGCGTGCGCAGTGTGCGGACTGGCCGTCGTGGGAGCCGCTCCGGCAGCTCGGTGGCTGTGGGAGCCGGGGCCGCGGCGGCGTGGGTGCTGCGGGCGGAGGGCCGACGTGAAGCTGGGCGTGAGGAGCGCGGCCGCACCGGGGCGGGGTGGGCGGGGCCGGGCTCTGGGAGCGCCGCGCCGGCTGAGGCGATCGGGGAGGCGGCCGAGCGTCCGCCGAGGAGCCGGCGGGCGCTGGTGAGTGCGGGGCGGCGGGCGGCGGGCGGTGCAGGGTCCCGGGCTGCCCCGCGGCCCCTGTCGGCGTGTGTCCGCCCCGCGCGGCTGCACCTGGGCGAGGCCGCGGCGCAGGCTCACCTGCGCGCGGGCTCCGGGGCGGCGGGAGGGGGCGGCGTCCTCTTCCCGCGACTCCTTTATTGTTTTCCTGACCTCAGCCCTCGGCGGCGTCCGGCGGAGGAGGGCGGGGAGGCCGGCGGCGGTCGCGGTCGCCGACGAGCTAGCTAGTCGGGGGGCTGTGCTGGGGAAGGACGGTCGCGCGCTGCTCCTGGACGCCCTGCGCCGGCCAGCTGTCCGGGGATTCCCGGCGGGCGACGCCTGTCGGGGTGGCCCGACTCCAGGACTGTGCCCACGGGGGCTCAACTGCCCGGGGCATCGTTTTCTACGGTCGTAACGCGCTTTCACTTTAGGACTCTGCGAGTCTGCAGCCGACTCCGCCCTGTGCTATGCATAGAATCACGCTTTCCCTTCGCACCTTAATGGTGCAGATGGCCGGTGCGAGGGTTGAAAGTGACTTGTCCAAGGTCACGCGGGTAGGACCAGGGAGGCGACCCGAACCCAGGTCCTTAAGCCTCGATGCCAGCCGGCAGCCGCAGCGCTTTGGGGGAGGTCCTGAGTGGTTTGTGGTTTATTTCAGATGCTTTCTAATGACCCTCCTTGGATAGATCATCAGAGGGGAAAGTGTTGTCATAGTGAAAACGGTCTTGTTATTTATAGTGTTTACTGCCTTTGTTGACTTCTGGTTATGCTGAGTCCCATAGCAGAGCACCTGCCCTCGGCTGGGCACTCGATCGCTCTGGCGGGGGCGGGGGGCGGGGGGCAGATCCAAGAAGAGGTTTAAGGAAGAAATATGCACGCGATTTGTGCTCTTTTCCTCTTGTTTCACCTTCCAATCCTGCGATCCTTCTTAATTTTACGATGGATCGTTGTCTGTTTCAGCAACACTTTCTTTGCTTTAATGAAGTCATTGCCCTTTGTGAATTAGTTTTCTAACTAGAAAATCTTATTTCCTGTGTGTTTAATGACTGGAACAAGTAGCGCGGTATGAGTTTTGTAACTATTGTCTCTTATCTTAGAACTGCTGATCAAGTCCGCTTTATTACCCCCCGTCCCCCAATAGCTCAGCTTACATACTTTCTGTTAGTTTAATGCCATTGAGACACTTTTGACAGCGAAATTTGGCCAAGCTTTAATATGATTCAGAGAAAAACTGAAAAGAGTCATTTTGTGAAACTCCATTTTTCTTCACCATGTGAAGAACTTGAAGAACTGTTATTTCAAAAATAGTAAGACCCATTCTTAATAAAATTGCTATCGCTTTTCGTACTCGCAATTTCCATATTAATACACTGGTGGCAAAAAAATATTTCCCCAAACATAGTAGGTTTAAATACACCTTATCTTGGCCAAATCTTCCCAAGGAAAATTACATATTAGAATAATTATGTATTTTAAACATGCATGTTTAAGCTTAGCAGAATTTGGGTTAATGGTTAATTTATTTTATAGTGCCATAAACCCTAGAATGTTTCCACTGATGAATTTCTCTTGAATAGAGAGCCCTATCAAAGGATAGCAAGGGACATGGCTGTGAATTTGCTCTTTGCGGTAAGTAGTGGGTAACTTTTGTGACATTGAGAAGATGTGATTCATCTGTGTTGAAACTGCTTCATATGGCACTTTATCTTGCTAATTAGTAGTTTTATGGTTGCTTTGGGGAGGAGGGAAGTAGCAGGGTTGTATCTTTTTTATTCTCCGGTTTTAGCAATGTAGCCAAATAGGAAAGAGAGGTGATGCGTAAATTTGAGTTGGTCATAGACTAGGAGAGACAGTAAAACAGGATAAGTATACAATTGTTAGGAAACTGCCATGAGTTCATAAGCCGGAAGGACCTTTTTAGAAATGTTTAAGGGCATTAAGAATAGCATTGGGGTGTTTTCTTTAGAAAGTCGCTGTGGGCAGTCCTCGCACGTTTGTTGTTAACTTATAGGATATGAGGATGTTGAAGACGCCTGAGAAAATATCTGGAAAAGATGGAAACATTTTATGTGTTTATAGGGGCTTTTTCTCTAAAAATGTCTAATGCAGCTTAAAAAACAAAAAAACAAGACTTAAGCCCGAAAGTTCTTATGGCCATACTGCAAAACTTGCTGTTATTTTGACTGTATGATACTTTGTAACCCAGAATGAAATCTGTGAAATAATTTATTAGCATAATTTAAGTCAGACTTTGATTTTGAAATATTGCTTGCTGTTAAGTAGTTGTTCTTGTTTAAGTATTTCTGGTGTTTAAGAATGGGAGAGATAAATCATTTTCTGAGTAGAATATAGTAATTATTCAGATGTGACAACAGTTAACTCTGCTTTTATGAGACCCCAAACTTCAAGTACCATAGCAGTAACTGCCTCAGCCTTCAGCTTGAGCTGAAGTACTATGCAAGTATTACTTCTCTACATGCTTGAGCATTTTACTGTTATTAATATTAAATTTTGATTTTCAATTTCAAGATGGTTCTCTCGTTTCTGATCTGCAGTGATATAATAAAATGGCTTCAGTAGGAAATAAATATGAAAATTGAGTTTTAATGGTTTTGACCATCGTGAGTACACAGCATTTAAAAAGGTACTGACATGATACCAGAAAAGAGTTCTTAGGGCAGAAACTTGGTGGTTTTCGATGCTTGTCTGTTATTTTTAGCAACGTAGAAATATGGGATGTTTTTATTTAAAAATAAAAATTCCTGTTGCTGCTTGTTTAGCAGTAGGACTCTGTTATGCCTAATGAGTAACATGAAACCACTGAACTCTAATATTTTTCCTAATAGCGGCTGTGTAATAAAGAATATGTGAGCTTATAATGCCTAGAAGATATTTAAGCAAACGTATTTGCTGTTTATTTTGATAAGCCTTTTGATTAGTTGCATTGCTTTGATTCAGGGAAGTAGTGTTCTGGGGATGTTATATCGTAAGTTTTCTTTGATTTGGAATGTCTGTTGACCGTGAAAGAAAATGAGTGTCATTTAGGATATTTTTTAGCATTTAAAGAAATCTGAAGGTCTTAAATATTTTTTCCTACATAGAAACCTTATAATTGTCAGTCTGATAGTTTTATTTTCCAAAAAGTTGTGGTTTTATCCTTCCATACAGCCTAGCCTTTTATAGTTTAACCATTGAACTTTGGATTCTGTATTCAGTTTACCCTCTTCCCGAAGAAAGGACAATCACAGGCACTTAGAACTGGAAGCAGTCTCAAAGGACTTCTAATGTAGCGTCTTACCCAGTACAGTAAATCCCCCGTGGGAATTTTCATGTCAGGTGTTTCCTCTCATTACTAAGGGCAGTGATGCTGTTCTGTATGTCATCAGGTTATTGAGTAGTCTGAGCTTGGTGAAAACAAACAGAAGACAGTTTTATTTTTCACTGTTTACTGCTTTCAGATATGATTTGTAGGCTCTTCCTTTTCCCCCTCTCTCTCCACCTCATAATATGGACAAATGATAGCTTTTCCATCCTTGACAGCTATTAAAAGCGCATCTGTCTGTTTCAGTTTAAACCTTCAATCTCCTATTCAATTTCAAGTTCCTTTCCTCTCTTACCCCAGTGTCAGGCCACTTACTGCTTGAAGTACTTGGAGTGGAGAGGGATTGTGGTATGCTCCCAGAATTCCTTTCCCTTTCCTCTTCTGGGATCTACTTGGTCAGGGACTCGTAAGAAGAAAAATGGAAAAAGACAAGTCTTACGGGGGGCTGTTAAAGCCCTCTTTTGATGAACAGTGGCAAGCCATTCATATCCACTGATAGTCACCCACACTGGAACTTTTGGTGAGATCGCACTGAGAGACTCCCCACCGCACGTAGTTCCTGGATATGGAATTTGCTGTGGGTTAACCTTTTCCAGCCTACATGCCCACCTCCTTGTTCCTGTCGTGGTGTTAGTGTTAGTGCCACCCTCGGGTTCCTAGGAGTGTGTGGGGGTGAGGCGGGTTGGGGATCTTCTCTCTACAGCCAGATGTTTTGATAACAGCAAGACAGCTCAAGTCTAGCCAACCGTCTGCAGTTTTCATTTAATCCACTGGAAACTCACTTCCTTGTGACGCCAAATGGTGCTATGCCAGCTGCAAAAATCTGCCCCCTTTTTGTGCCCTTACATTTCTTTTTTTTTTTGGTCCCCTGCTCAGATAGCTGCACGATCAGTCACGCGGTCTACTTCATAAGTAGGCATTGAACTGGAGAATGGGATGCCAGTCTCTCCTCATAGGCACTTCTTGGTGGATGATTCTCTTGGAGGGCCCTGCCACTGTTTTTGGGTGAATACCCTCATCTTTTCCCTTTGTTCTCCCTGAAGACTCGAAAGACTTCTAATTTTTTCCCTCTCTTGTATCCCAGCCGCTTGTATTGAGTGATGCTAAGGTTAAGGTGTTGATTAGGGTGCCAGAGCTGCCCCTGTGTGGGGGGGAAGGGGTGTCCGTGCTGGGCTCCCCAGGTGTTGATGTCCTTACATCTTCAGCTTTGTATTTGTTAGCAAATTCGGGACGACAAGGCTAGTCTCACCCAACACTAGGTAACAAATGATAGTGAAGCCCTGTGGGCCTAACGAGGTCTCACTGTGCAGAATTAAAAAAAATTTTTTTTTACGTTTATTTATTTTTGAGAGACAGAGAGAGACAGAGCACAAGGGGGGGGAGGGGCAGAGATAGAAGGAGATACAGAATCCGAAGCAAGCTCCAGTCTCCGAGCTCTGAGCTGTCGGCACAGAGCCCGATGGGGGGCTCGAACTCACGAACCGTGACATCATGACCTAAGCCGAAGTCCGACGTTTAACCGACTGAGCCACCCAGGCGCCCCTCACTGTGCAGAATTTAATTTTTCTTTTTTTTTCCCCTCTGTCTCTCACTGATTTTTGTTTTCTTTTTACTTTTTGGCTTACTTCCTGGTTCTTGACTGATGAAGTCTTAACTGTGAATATGTTAAGTTATGACTGATTATATGGTCTAACTATACCTTAGACTGAAGGATACATTTGGGGGGAGGTTTTAATAATGCAGTTTTATCTGTTCTCGCCTCATTCAATTTTTACTAAAAATATAATTACAAATAGAAATCCAGTATTTGAACCTTTTTCCTTCCATCGTCTAAGCAAATCAGTCATTTAAATCTGCTAGATGATTTCTTGTCTAATGAGGAAAAAGCAGCTTTCTATCTAGAAACTTAAATGTTAATACTCATTGCAACAACATGGATCTAAGGGTATTATGCTAAGTGAAATAAGTCAGAGAACGACAAATACCGTATGAGTTCACTCATTTGTGGAATTTAAGGTACAAAATAAGTGAACAAAGAAAAAAAGAGACCCCCCCCCCCCCCCCCCCCCCGCTCTTAACTATAGAGAACAAACTGGTGGTTACTAGATGGGAGGTTGGGGAGGGGTGAAATAGGTGAAGGGGACTAAAAGTACACTTACGGAGATGAGCACTGGGTAATGTATGGAACTGTGGAATCACTATACTGTGCACCTGAAACTAATATAACACTATGTTAGTTGTATGTGAATAAAACAATTGTGGAGGGAAAAAATGTTGGTTGAAGTAATTATGGGCTCCTTACTGCTTCCTTCAACAAATAGTTACTGAGTGCCTTCCATGTGTCAGCACTGTTTTAGGCATTGGAGAAACAATAGTAAATTCAAAAAAAAAAAAAAAAGAAATCACTGCTCTCCTGGAGCCTTTCCAGTGTGGGGAAACAGACAACAAACAGGTAAATAAATAAGTGATATTGTTTGTTAGCAGCAAATGCTAAGGAGAAGAGTAAAGCAGGAAAGGGAGCTGGGAAGTGGCAGTCCGGCTCACAGCATTTGCAATTTTAGATAGTGTTGAGATGGGGTGTCACTTTTTCTCTGGGAAAGTGACATTTGAGTTCAAAGGCCAAGTGGGGAGCTTGTCTGATGTAGTAGGTGCCCTCGCTGAACACTGACATCGTCTGGGGAGATTTTAAAACGTACTGATGTTGGGGCACCTGGGTGGCTCACTTGGCTGAGGGTCTGACTCTTGATTTCGGCTCAAGTCATGATCCCAGGGTCATGGGATCAAGCCCTGCGTTGGGCCCCCGCACTGAGCATGGAGCCTGCTTGGGATTCTGTCTCTCTCCCTCTGCTCTTCCCAGCTTGTGCTGTCTGTCTCTCTGTCAAAAATTTTTAAAAAGTAATGATATTCCATCTCCAGAGTTTCAGTTTTGTTATGTTTTTTTTTTAAAAATTTTTTAATGTTTTATTTATTTTTGAGACAGAGAGAGACAGAGCATGAATGGGGGAAGGGCAGAGAGAGAGGGAGACACAGAGTTGGAAGCAGGCTCCAGGCTCTGAGCTGGCAGCCCAGAGCCCGACGCGGGGCTTGAACTCACAAGCCATGAGATCGTGACCTGAGCCGAAGTTGGACGCTCAACCGACTGAGCCACCCAGGCGCCCCTTGTTATGTTTTTTTAAGTTTTATTTAAGTAATCCCACACCCAACGTGGGGCTCGAACTTAACAACTTTCGAGATCGGGAGTCACATGCTCTTCTGACTGAGCCAGCCAGGTGGCCCTGTCTCCAGAGTTTTCTGATTTAGTTGGTTAGGGGTATGGGGCCAGCCTTGGCCTCAGGACTTTTAACAGCTCTTAGGTAATTCTCATAAGCAGCCAAAGTTGAAGACTTTTGAGCAGGGTGACTTTACATAATATTGTACCGAAGGAAGAGCCTGGGCTCCAGGGCTAGACTCCCCTGGTTTGAATCCTAGCTGTGCCACTTCCCAAACCTAGGACAGTGGACAAGTTATTTAAAAAATTCTCCATGCCTTTGTTTTTTCATCTGTAAAGTTGTTGGTATAAGGATTAAATGAACTAATATTTAAGTATTTGGAACAGTGCTTGGCAAGTAGTAATACGTGTTTGTTGAATAAACACTTTTGAGTATATGTTTTAATGGAGAATAAAGTGAATGGGGCAAGAGCAGAAGCAAGGAAGCCCCTGCAGTAATCCAGTGGAGAGGCAGTGGTGATTTGCACCACGGAGGCAGCAGAGCAGGTGATGAGAAGTAGTGGGATTCTGGGTATGTTTACAAGAGCCAACAGGCTTTGCTGCTACGTTGGACGTGTAATGAGAGAGAGAGAGAAGATTCATTCAAGTCCAACATCAGGATATTTTACCCAAACAGCTGGAAGAAGGGAGGGGTTGGTTTTTGAGATGAGGAAGGCAGAGAGGAACAAGTTTCTAAGGGGAATATCTGGAGCAGTTTGTTAAGTTTGAGATGTCTGTTAGATAAGTAGGTAGATCTGTAGAGTGGACATTTGTACACGTGAGTCCGAAGTTCAGCTGAATGTCCAGGGCTGGAGGTGGGTATTGGAAGTCATCTGTAAGTGGACCTACGTGAGTAAGCGAGCTCATTTAAAAATTTTTTTTTTAATGTTTACTTATTTTTGAGAGAGACACACAGAGCGTAAGCAGGGGAGGAACAGAGAGAGGAGGAGACATAGAATCTGAAATAGGCTCCAGACTGATAGCTCAGAGCCCGACGTGGGGCTCAAATTCATGAGCCGCAAGATCATGACCTGAGCCTAAGTCGGATGCTTACAGGCACCCCATCCTGTTTTTAAAAAACAGCTTTATTAGAATATAATTCACCCATTTAAAGTGTACAATTCAGTAGTTTTTAGTATATTCACGGTATATTGTGCAACTGTTACCACAGTCAATTTTAGAATATTTTTATTACTCTGGAAAGAAACTCTGTACCCTCCCATCCCTAGGTAACTCCTCAATTCCCCTCCTCCCTTCTATCCCTAGGCAAGTGCTAATCTACTTCTGCGTTTTGGGTTTGCCCACATGGAGTGCCTATCAGTGGAATCCTATAATATGTGGTCTATTTAGAAAGATGCGGTATTCATTAGGACCTAGCATCTAGATTCATTAGATAATCCATTTGGTAAAGATGGGGGCTATAAGATCTCTCTTGTAGAGATACATTTTTCTCTTTGTAATTAATTAGTAAGAAAACTGTGGGGTAGGTATTTTGAGGCTATATGAATATTCTGTTCTCTAACAACATATTATATAATGGTTTTAGTTTATTGAAGATCCTCGCTCCAATCCATGATTATAGTGGGAGTGCAAAGTGATGATTTTTTATTACTATCACATTTTCAAAGACCATACGTTTATAATATCTCTAGTTCCGATGTATTGTGTAGAGTTTTGCCTTTTTTATGCATCTTTTCTCTTAACATGAAAATCATGGTTCCTAATAACAAGTAAATAAATGTTTTATTACTTTATATTATATTGTATACATCAGTAAATGTTATCTAAGATAAATCTTAGCATCAATATGTTTATGTTATTCTATAATACACATAAAATACTACCATATAAAATAGTTTCAGAATTATAATACTGAGTAGAATTACTGGATTATAGGCTAAATGTATATGTGATTTTGTTAAATAGTGCCGTATTCTCTTCACTAGGGTTGCACCATTTTGCATTTTCATGAGTGATGTGAGAGTCCCTGTTTTCTTACAGCCTCATCAATATAGTGTATTGTCAAGCTTTTGACTTTTTGCCAGTCTGATAGGTGAGAAATGGTATTTCTCTGTAGAACAGAGTTTTTCCATTATGAAGAGTTGTGAACATCCACAAAGGTAGACTGAATTGTATAACCACGGTACCCATCACTTAGCTCCAACAGCTGTCAATCCAGCCCTTGCCTCCTTCAGTCCCTCCCCCCTGGATTTGTAGGTAATATTTTATTTCTGTATCAGTAAATACCTCTACCTGGTAAGGATTCATTTTCTTGGTAATATAACCACAATGACATTATCACACTGAAAATAAAGATCTATTTCCTTAATACCCTTAGGCAATATTCAAATATCTAATTTTCTTAAATGTATCAGTGTTTTGGTTTTTTTTACTTTTTTTTTTTTTGTTTAATGTTTATTCATTTTTGATGGGGGTGGGGTGGGGCGCCGAGGGGCAGAGAGAGAGGGAGACACAGAATCCAAAGCAGCTCCAGGCTCTGATCTGTCAGCACAGAGCCCCATGTGGAGCTTGAACTCATGAACCCTTAGATCATGACCTGAGCCAAAGTCAGATGCTTAACCAACTGAGCTACCCAGGCTCCCCAGTGTTTTGTTTTTTTTAAACAGGATTTATATAAGGTCCCTATGTTGTGATTATATCTTTTTTTTTTTTAATGTTTATTTACTTTTAAGGGAGAGACAGACAGAGTACAAGCCAGAGAGGACAGAGAGAGGGAGACACAGAATCTGAAGCAGGCTCCAGGCTCTGAGTTGTCAGCACAGAGCCCGACACAGGGGCTCGAACTCACGAACCATGAGATCATGAGCTGAAGTCGGACGTCTAACCGACTGAGCCCCTTCTAGGTCCTTCCTCCTGTTCCTTTCCCTCTGCTCCCCGGAATTTGTTTTTGAAGGAACCATGTTATTTGTCCTGAGAAATTTCTTACAGTTTGGATTTTGCTATTTGAATCCCCGTGGTATGGTTTAACATGTTCTTCCTCTGTTTTCTGTATTTCCTACCCGGTGGTAGTTGGATCTAGAGGCTTGGTGAGATTCAGCCATTTGTATTATTTTTTTCAGAAGTGTTTCATAGACATAACGTAGTGTATCACGCTCTTAGACAAGTAGGCACGTGAAGTCTGGCTGCATTTTCTGTGGTGTCACTGGCAGTGCCTACTTTATCTTTGTATGTTATTTTGGGATTTTTCTTATTATGATTAATGTTGAGCATCTCTTCATATGTTTAAGGCCCATTTTTATATCTTTTTCTATAGAATGTTGGTTCATGCCTTTTGCCCATTTTTCTATTGAACTTTTTTTTTTTTTAATTTTTTTTTTTTTAACGTTTATTTATTTTTGAGACAGAGAGAGACAGAGCATGAACGGGGGAGGGTCAGAGAGAGAGGGAGACACAGAATCTGAAACAGGCTTCAGGCTCTAAGCTGTCAGCACAGAGCCTGACGCGGGGCTCGAACTCACGGACCGCGAGATCATGACCCGAGCCGAAGTCGGCCGCTTAACCGACTGAGCCACCCAGGCGCCCCTCTATTGAACTTTTGATACATTTCCCTTGATATTTTTTTGCAAGCTCTTTAAGTGTTAGGGAGGTTAGCCGTCTGTGATGATAGAAGTTGTAAATATTTTCCACTGGTTTTTGACTTTGCTTATCAGGTTTTTGCCATGCAAAAATAAAAAAAAAAAACAAACCTTTTTTTAATGTTTATTTTTGGGAGAGAAAAAGAGTATGAGTGGGGGAGGGGGAGGCAGAGAGGGAGACACAGAATCAGAATCAGGCTACAGGATCCGAGCTGTCGGCACAGAGCCCGACATGGGGCTCGAATTCACGAACTGTGAGATCATGACCTGAGCTGAAATTAAAAGTCAAATGCTCAACCAACTGAGCCACCAGGCAGGATGGAAAAGCTTTTATAAAAAGTTATTGGTGGTCAGTTTTATCAGTGAATTTTTTGTTGCTGCTGGATATTTTTTGTTAATTTTTTAGAGTTTTAAGCTACATACAATAAACCGTATCCACTTAAAGTTTATAGTTCGGTGAGTTTTGACTATATTGTAGCATGTTCCCCTGTGAAGTGGTATTCCATTGTATAGACAAATTACATTTTATTTATCTCTTCATGTGTTGACGGACATTTGGGTTGTTTCTAGTTTGGGGCTGTTAGGAATAAAGCTGCTATAAATCTTAGTGAATGAGTCTTTACATGCATATGTGTTTTCATTTTCTTGAGTAAATACCTAGGAATGGAATGACTGGGTCATAGATTAGGTGCATGTTTGGTTTTATTGCCAGAACTTTTCCCAGAGTGGTTGTATCATTTTACATCCCATCAGCAGTACAGAAATTCTGGATGCACCACATCTTCGACAACGTTTTGTGTTGTCAGTCTGCTTACTTTTAGTCATCTGGTGGGTGTGTATGATGTCTTTTCAGTTTCATGATTATTGCTGTATTATTTACAGTCACTTTTACTCATTTTAGGGTTCGGTTCTGTAAGTTTTGACTTGTGCATATAATTGTGTAAGTTCCACCACTGTCAAGATAAACAGCAGTTACATCATCAGAAACATTTGACTTCTGCTCCTTGGTAGTTACTCCTTTTCCTTATTTCAAGCCCTAGCAATTCTGATCTGTTTTTCTGTCATGGTTTTGTTTTGTTTTGTTTTGTTTGTTTTGTTTTTAACTTGCACGCAGTAAAGTTTACTCTGGTGTGTGGGCCTGAGTTGTGGGAGGTGTGTAACAGTGTGCCCACCACAATCAAGAATGAGAACATTTCCATCGCTAAGAAAATTACCCTTTGAAACCAGCCCCTCCCTTCACACACTGATTTGTCTTCTGTCCCTATAGCCTTTTTGATCTGGCTTCTTTCACTTGGCAAAATAGATCTGAGATTTATCTATGCTGTATGTATCATTGGTTTGTTCGTTTATAATGTCAAGTAATATTCCATTGTATTAGATGCATCCGTTCATTTATTGGTCAAAGGTGGTTTTTGCTTTTATGCCTGCTATAAATAATGTTGCTATAAATATTTGTATACAGATTTTTCGTAAGCACAGCTTTCACTTCACTTAGCTAAATACTGCCGGGTCGTAGTATATGGGTATGTTTCACTTTGTAAGAAATTGCCAAACTGTTCTTCCAAGTTGCTGTATGATTTTGCATTCGCACCAGCAGTGTATGAGAGGGGGTTCGTTTGTTCCACCTGCTCGTCAGCATTCGGCATCGCCAGGGTTTTGTTGTTGTTTTTTGGGTTGTTTTCGTTTTAGCCATTCTAGTAGGTATGCTGTGGTATCTCTTGGTTTTTATTCGCAGCACCTTTCTGACTAATGATGGTGAGCATCTTTTTATGTGCTCATTTACTATTCTATATCTTCTTTGTTGACTTGTCCAGATTTTTTGGCCATTTTCCTAATTGGTTGTTTGTCTTACTAAATTGTAATAATTTCTTGCCTGTTCTTGGATATCATGTATTTGATAGACATATATGTACTGAATATTTCTCCCATTCTGTGGCTTATCTTTTGATTTCTTAACAGTGTCTTTCAAAGAGCAGTTTTTAATTTTGATGAAGTCCAATCTAACAACTACTATGTGGTGCATGCTCTTTGTGTCTTAATTAAGAAATCTTTGTGTACCCACAGAGTCATGAACACTTTCTCCTATGGATTTTTTAAGAAGCTTTCTTGTTGTGGCTTTCAAATTAGGTCTGTGATTAATTTTGTTACATTGTTTTCCCACATGGATAGCTAATTGTCCTAGCACCATTTGTTGAGAAGACTATCCTTTCCCAATGGAATTGCCTTGGGAACATCTTTGTTGAAAATCAATTGACAGTGTGTCTAAGAGTCTGCTTCTGGATGTACTCTGTTCCATTGATTTATTATATCTGTCTTTTTTTTTTTTTTTTAATCAACCCTACATTGTCTTTATTGCTGTAGCTTTATTGTAAGTCTTAAAATCAAATAGTGTAAATCATCCTACTCTATTCTTTGGGAAATATATTTGGCTTTTCCAGATCATTTGTATTTCAATATATATCATAGAATATGTGTCATATTCTCAATTTTTATAAAATACCCTGCTGGAATTTTGATTGGATTAATTGTATCAATACTTCAGTTTTTTTTTTAATGTTTATACATTCTGAGAGAGAAAAAGCGCGTGCCCATGTGTGAATGGGGGAGGGGCAGTGAGAGAGAGAGAATCCCAAACAGGCTCCATGCTGTCAGTGCAGAGCCCAGCGTGGGGCTCCACCCCACGAATGGTGAGATCTTGACCTGAGCCGAAATCAAGAGTTGGATGCTTAATTGACTGAGCCAGCCAGGCGCCCCTCAGTATTTCATTCTTTTCTGTGTCTGCATAATATGCCATTGTGTGGGATACATCTATGTTGTTTAACCATTCACCTGTTGGATGAACGAATAGGTTTATACTCGTTCGCTATTGTGAATAGTGCTGCTACGACTATTCATGTATACGTGAGTAACTGTTTTCCCTTCTTTTGGGTATATATCTAGGAGTAGAAATGCTGAGTCATATGGTAATTCTGTGTTTAACTTTAGAAGAATTACTGAACTGTTTTACACAGCTGTTATACTGTCTTACAATGTTGGAGGGTTCCAGTTTTTCCACATCTTTGCCAACATTTGTTATTTTCCTTTCTTTTAATTATCGCCATCCTAGTGGGTGTGAAGTGGTGTCTCACTGTGATTTTGATTTCCATTCCCCTGGTTACTAACGATATTGAGCATCTTTTTGTGCTCTGTTGGCCAGAACATCTTTTGGGTTCTGTCGTGTATCTTCTTTGGGAGAAATGTCTTTTCATGTCCTTGCCTGTTTTTTATTTGGATTGCTTGCTATTGCGTTGTAAGAGCTGTTTATATATTCTGGGTATTAGACCCTTGTTAGGTATGTAATTTGCAAATATTTCCTTTCATTCTGTAGGTTCTCTTTTCATTTTCTTGATGTTCTTTGATGCAAAAAAGCGTCTAGTTTTTATGAAGTCCGATTTAGCTTATTTTTTCTTTTGATGTTCATGCTTTTGGTGTCATATCTAAGAATTCACTGCCAAATCCAAGGTCATGAATATCAGCCTCTATGTTTGTTTTTTTTTTTAAGTTTTATACTTTTAGCTATCCTATATTTAGATTGTTAATCCATTTTGAGTTAATTTTCATATATAGTGTGAAGAGAGGTCCAGTTTCATTCTTTAGCATGCGGATATCCACTTGTCCCAGCACCATATTTTGAAGAGACTAGATCTTTCTTCATTTGCATGATGTTGGCATCTTTGTTGAAAATTAGTCGACCATAGATGTGTGGGTTTATCTGGGCTTTCGGTTTTATTCCTTTATGGGCACCTGGGTGGCACAGTTGGTTAAGTGTCCGACTCTTGAGCGTGGCTCAGGTCATGATCTCACAGTTTGTGAGTTCGAGCCCCACGTTGGGTTCTACGCTGCTGGTGCGGAGCCTGCTTGGAATTCTGTCTCTTCCTCTCTCTGCCCTTCCCTAGCTTGTGCGTGCGTTCCTCGCTCTCTCTCTCTCTCTCTCTCTCTCAAGATAAATAAAAACTTAAAAATTTTTATTCCTTTGGTATATGTCTGTCCTCATGGCAGTACCACACAAGCGGATGGTTTTTATCTATGGGATATGGGCACACCTAGGAGATGCTGTGGGTTAGGCCCCAGACTACCACGATAAGGCAACTATCGCAATAAAGCAAGTCCAATGAAAAATTTGGTTTTCCAGTGCATATGAAAGTTATGTTCACACCATACTGTAGTCTCTTCAGTGGGCAATAATATTACATCTAAGGAAAACAACATATATACCCTAATTTAAAACTACTTTATTGCTAAGAAAATGCTAACCATCACCTGAGCTTTTAGTGCGTCATAATCACTCATCACCACGACAAATATAATGATAATGAAAAAGTTTGCAATAGTGTGAGAATCACCCAGATGTGACACAGAGACACAAAGTGAGTGAACAGATGCTGTTGGAAAAAATGGTGCCAGTAGACTTTCTTGATGTAAGGGTTGCCACAAAACTTCAGTTTGTCAAGAACACAGTAACTGTTCGTGCAGTAAAGGGAAGGGAAGCACAAAAAAATGAGGTATGCCTGTACATTAGTGTATTAATATTTCAAGTTTTGATTACATTTTAGAAATTTTTTAAAGGTTGGATAAGTTCATTGAAGAAATTATCTCCTCTAAGTGCCAGATTTATAACAACACACATATGCAAACTTAGTGGATACTTTTGTTTAAAAAGTTTTGGTGTGTCTTAACCATTTCTCTGGCTGCGTACAGAATAATGATTTAGATATGCAGTCTATTAGGATGTGTTCTAATTGAATTTTCACTGTGGGTTAAACTTACCTTGAGCCTTTAAATGAGGAGCTAGTTACATAAATAAATTCAACCTGCCAGAAGGTGTTGGCGCTGGCTGTAGAAGAATTAGAACAGGAGCAGTTCAGATGTGCATCCATTAGGAAAAGGAGTCATATCTATAGTTTCTAGAGGAAAAAAGTGGCTGGGAACTCTGCTTTTTACTTAAGTCATGGTTTTTAAGTTTAATCCCTACAACCAAAATTTTAGTACATGAAGAATCAGAATATGATATGCCTCTGAAGTCTCTTTTAATGTATAACTTCTCTCTTCCCCTCTTTTTTCCCCATGGTAATTTATTTACTAAAGAAACTGGGTTGTTCTATTGTTTCCCACAGTCTGGCTTTTGCTGATTGAATCCCTATGGGCAGGCAGTGTAATATATTCCTCTGCAGTCTTTATTTCCTGTAAATTGGTAGTTTGACATGATAAAAACTTTTTTGTTACATGTTCGCTTCATAGGTGATGTTTGTGGCTTTCATCAGGAAGTAGATAAATACCTGCTTATCTCTCTTTTTATGATATTAACTAATTTTACTTTGATTCATTTTAGTTTTAGCAATTTGAGGGGTTTGAGAGAGACAGGGTGGTGTAAGATGTTAAGATTTAAGCTCTAGAGCCCAAGAATCTGGGTTCGTGTTTTGATTTATTATCTACTGCTTCTCTAATCTTGGAAAGTCACTTTCCCTTATGAGCGTCAAGTTTCTTATCTGTGAAATGGGGGTGATGATGCCTGTTCATGAGGTCGTTTTGAGCGTTCAGTGAGAAAATGCGTGGAAAAGAACCTTGCACAGAGCCTAGCATATAGTCAGTGGCCAATAAATGTTACCTATTCTGTGACCTTAAAAATATTCTAAACTAATCTGAAAGGTAGATTATATCAATTTATAAGTGAGGAGATTAAGTTTGGATAGCTGTTTTTTGGGGAGTTTCTTGTTTTTGCTTCACCTGTGTTTATTAAGGGAAAAAAGGAAGTCAGTTATTCAGCTGAGGTGACTAGCTCTCCTTTGCTCCCATCAATGTGTATAGTTGAATTTAGTAACCATTCATAATAAGCTTAATTTCAAAAGTGATTTTTGCCCATGCGTCCTAAGGCTTCACATTATCTGGCCCTCACTTAGTTTTGGAAAACAGGCTCTTTCTTGAACAGACTGTACCATAGCACGTATTATGCATAAAGTCCACCAAGAAATACTTACTGTTAATGTTTTTATTTTGCAGTGTAATGTTCAGGCTCAGAAATGCCTTATGTGGATCGTCAGAATCGCATTTGTGGTTTTCTAGACATTGAGGAAAATGAAAACAGTGGGAAATTTCTTCGAAGGTACTTCATACTGGATACCAGAGAAGATAGTTTTGTATGGTACATGGATAATCCACAGGTTTGTAAAATCCAAACGGTCACCTTTTTTCCAAAACACACAAGAGTTTTAATTATTCAAGTATTTAACATACCATCTGGTGTGAGGATTTGTCCTACTAAATAAACAATACGTGTTTAGATTTATTTCTACTGGCTGCGTTCTTTCTGTCTGCACCCTCAACTCCTGCTATCTTATTTGAATTTCAGAAGATGAAACTAAGTTTATTTAATAAAAATTTATGCATGCATATCTGGGTTTTTTTCCCCCCTTGGGAGAGAAATGCTGTCTCTGGTAGAAAATACATAAATCGTTTAAATTTAAGAGACTTTCTCTAGAGACTACTGTCTTTTGTTTCTTTGGTAAAGAAACGACATCATCTAGTTGACACTTCACGTGGGTAGTCCTTTCATCCTGCAGGGTCAGATTTGAGTGTCAGTAAGTGTCATGCCATTCATGAACTGAAATGCACTTTGATTTCATTGTTGCCTTTCAGATCATTGGGGAAATGTCATAAATTAAAACTTAGAATCCCCATTTTAAGATCTGTGAAAGACCTTGGACTGGAGAGTATCTGTCGAGTAGTTTGTAAGCTTTCTCTACCTGTGAAACTCTTCATTCAAATTGGGGTGGATGTTGCAAGGAGTCCCTAGCAGACGTCTAAGCTGGTTTGGTCTGGCGGGTGAGGGACTCTTAGAGTCGAGGGAGGAGCGGGGACTGGTGGGAGGTTCCATTCTGTTCCACAGAGAAGGAACTAGATCTCCTGACAACCAAGCTAGTATTCTTTACCGGTGTGTACTTATTTTAGGTTAGACAAAATACTTATTTATTTGTATTTGTTTATTTAGAAGTCAAGTTGTAAGAGACCTGAGTATAAATTTAACCTCCTCTTTAATGTAGGAAAACTGTCTATCCCTAATCTCCACTTTAGCTGTTGTTCGTATTACACGTTATCAAAAAGTACTTACTGTATTCGAGACACTTCAATTATTATTTGCTCTGTGAGCCAAAATCTGTCTCCTTGTATTTGCTACCCATTAAACCTACTCTGTCCTCTGATTCTCTATAAACTTTAGTCCTTTTATTCAGACACAGCCTTTGAAATTTTGGAGGGTAATTTGTATTTTAATTCAGTGTAGATTATTTGAGTGCTGACTTTCAGACTTTTTTCCCTAGGAGTGGTCTACGCTCTATCCTTCTTCTTCATAGAGTTTATTGATTCTGTTTTACTCTCTTATCCCTGGGTGTAACCACCTTTCTTGGGTGATAGTAACCTGGCTATACAACTGTATGATTAATACCTTTATTTACTTGTCCAGAGTCAGTGGGAGAAGGAACAGGTCAGCAGAAATCAGAAGTTCATGTTTGCCTTTTTTTTTTTTTTAACATCAGATTTCTCCCCTTTATGACCTCATCTTTTTATCTGTGGCATAATCCCCTCCCAAACTCTCTTTCGCAAAGAGGAAAGTAACTTCGTTCCCCTTGACTCCCTCTAATTACTAGTTTCCAGGGAACGGTTCTCCTCTCCCTTATGAGCCGTTGCACGGTCTGCCTGTGCTCTTCCTGGTTTGTCTCTCTTTGCGAGATCTGATGGACCGATACGTATGGTTTCTCCTGAATCGTATTTAAAGCTCCTTGATTATTTTTCTTCCTTCATATATGATGGATTCTCCTCCTCAGAATTCCTCCTTTCATCAGCACTTCCCACTTCAAGCTAGAAGAAGGTGGGCACAAAATGGACTATGTTTATTACGCCGAAGGAAACATGAACTTGGAATTCAGAGTTAAGGTCTTTGCGGAAGTAGTAGCATTCGGAATTGACCCAGAAGGGTGGGTACGATTTTGGCCAAGAGATGGAGAAGTGGGTATTCCCACTCTTAGTGCTGTAAGAATAGCATGGGCAAAGAAATCCAAACGAAGCCTGTGGTGTATGTGGAGAATAGGTCACTTTGGCTATAGCAGGCAGGGTGTATGTTGAAGTCTGCACTCAGCTAGGTCTTTTGTTGCTGTTGTTAAGTTTGTTTGTTTGTTTAAGTAATATCTACACCCAGCATGGGCTCGAGCTCACAACCCTGAGATCAAGAGCTGCATGCTCTTCTGACTGAGCCAGCCTGGCGCCCCACATGAACTCTTTTAAAGCCAAATTTCCATGATGTAATTAACACATTTTTTAAAACTTGAATGTAGTGCAGAATTTTAAATCTGTTTTTATATTCAGTTCTTAATAATTTTAACTCTTTATTCTGATGAGAATCTTTTACCATCTTGACTCTGCAACCAGTGGATTAGCCATCAATATAATAGCTTGGTGTCACTTTATTTAAAAAAAAATTTTTTTTTTAATGCTTATTTATTTTAGAGACAGAGAAACAGAGCACAAGCGGGGTCAGGGCAGAGAGAGGGAGACACAGAATCTGAAACAGGCTCCAGGCTCTGAGCTGTCAGCGTAGAGCCCAAAGCGGGGCTTGAACTCACAAACCATGAGATCATGACCTGAGCCAAATTCGACACTCAGCCGACTGAGCCACCCAGGCGCCCATCTTGGTGTCATTTTTAAATGTATTAAGACTTGTATCTCCTCAGGAAAACTTTAGTAAAATGTCTTGCTAAGGTTATTACGTTAGGTTGAGCCATGTGAAATGGCCAATATACCACCGTTTTAATCTATTAAAAAATGACAGTTTCATAGGATTCAATCTAGTTGCCTATGTTATGGTGCTGTAGATTATAACGATCATAAGCCCTGATAATGAAAGAAAATCCCTTTTACTCACCTGTCCTTAGGGAACCATTCCTCCTCCATTTTCCTTTCTTTACCACTAACCATTGGTTTAAAAATCCATTCTAGTGTATCACTAGGGATCAGTTTGGAGCTTTCTGTGTTTTGTCGAGGGCGTGGGTGTGGTGGAGAATTAAATAATTGAGTAGCTCTCTCAGGAAGTGACTTTGAAGAAACTTGAAAAAGATATTTTGGCAAAAGGAGTGCAGAAACTCATAAGGACAAATGGCTTATTTTCCTTTTTATCTTAAATGTCATGAGTTGATTATTTCTTGTTCACTGTCAAGTAACAGATTTTGAAACCTACTTTTATGTAGTTGAACTTGGCAGTAATCATACCAATCCATAGAAACTAGGTATTTTGAATATTCGTTATCTCTCAGCTACTTATATTTCTCTATACTGTGCCACTGTTCAGTCTGTGATCCTTTATGTCATGTGGCCATGACATAGTGCTCATTTCTCTTCTTCATACAGAGGCTTAGAACTGTATTCAGTTAGTTAAAATAATACATTTTTGGAGGACTTAACAGAAAAATAACAATTTTGAATGAAGGGTAGCAGTGTTTGAAAAAATCACGTTGACAGGAGTTAGGAGGTCTTGAAGACATTTTAACATTTCATTTCCTTATCCAAAATTTAAAAAAAACACACACAAAGCAACCTCTAAACTTAATAAAACATTTTGTATAAGAACAACCATTTAAAATTCTACCTTAACAATTATAATTTTATATACATATTTATTTATGGTTTATACTTAGAAGCTTGAACATAGTATACGGTTTAAAGCAAAACATAATGCAGTTTACATAGGAGTGAATGTCTGAGAAGACCTGTCCCTGTCAACAATAACCAGTTTATATTTGGGAGTCTTGAGGCTTTCGTGTGATTGTCTCCAGGAAGCTCATAGAGAGGTTCAAGAGAAGTACCTCCTAATCGTTCATGAGAACAAAGCCAAAGGTTTTCTTTTCTTTTTTTTTCTTAATGTTTATTTATTTTTGAGAGAGACCGAGCACGAGCAGGGGAGGGGCAGAGAGAAAGGGAGACACAGAAGCCAAAGCCAGCTCCAGGCTCTGAGCTGTCAGCAAAGAGCTTGATGTGGGCCTTGAACCCACAAGCCGTGAGATCGTGACCTGAGCTGAAGTCGGATGCTTAGCCGACAGAGCCACCCAGGCGCCCCAAAAGTTTTCTTTTTAATGTACATACTTATAAAGTCAGTAAAGAAGTTGATCTTGGATGGGGCGCCTGGGTGGCTCAGTCGGTTAAGCTTCCGACTTCGGCTCAGGTCATGATCTTGCGGTCCGTGAGTTCAAGCCCCGCGTCGGGTTCTGTGCTGACAGCTCAGAGCCTGGAGCCTGTTTCAGATTCTGTGTCTCCCTCTCTCTGACCCTCCCCTGTTCATGCTCTGTCTCTCTCTGTCTCAAAAATAAATAAACATTAAAAAAATTAAAAAAAAAACAAAAGTTGATCTTGGTTAATCTACAGTGGAGGAAACTTTCAAAGTGAAGACTGTTTTAATTTTACTTTTAAAATCTATCAGAGGTTTCCTTTATTTTCTTTATTAATTTTTTCCAGGTTCTTTACCTGGTGTTCCTGCCTCCTCCTTCCCCCTCTTTCACCGGTCCCCTTTATTATATTACAGGATATGTTAAAGCACAATTTCAACTACAAAACTGCTCACAAGCCTTCTTTAATGGTTTCGAATTCTTTAACGGTATAAATTCTTTGCCACTTTTTTATTTAGGTCTTTTTTACTCAGGTTAGATTCTTGGTTCAAGTTCCCAAACTGGTGTTTTCTACTACAACCCTGTACGATCCCATATTATGTGTAGCTTCTGGCCGCCCTCATCTGCCTGCTGTAGCTCCTCTGCTTTCTCTGCCTGGAATATTCTCTCTTCTGTTTGCATTTCACATATTTCCTTTAAAGACCAACCTAAATGCTGTTCATGTCTCCACAGAGTCCTTCCTGCCAGTCTTTCCTAGACATGATTCTCTCTTCTTAATAGTTTACCCCTAGCTCTTCCAGGACCCAAACCCTGCCTCAAACTTGTTAGGGAAGAACAAAAATATAGTGAACATGTCAGTATATACACTCCTGACATATGGCTTAAAGAGTATCAGTTAATAATTATTTTAAAAAATGGAATCAATATAAATAAAGGACGGTATAATACTAATATACTTAAATGGAAGAAAATCAACCTTTTAGGGATATATTTGATTAATAATTTTTAATAGAACAAAGTAACGTGTAGTATTGAAATCTCTTACAATTGTATTTACGTCTTAAGTATTTTTTCCCATTGCCTTCAGGAACAAAGTCTGATCTTGTTTATGGCTTTTAAAGCTCATGAAAAAGAAAATGAGTTTAGCTGGAATGATGAAACTAGCCTTTTAGTTATGGAATGCGTTACGGTGGAACCAAATAGAATTTGGTTTTGTTATCCATGCCGTCAGCTTGATTTGTAAATACTTGAACTGAAAAAGTTGATTTGTAAAGTGTAATATTAAAAAATCTAATTTCTTAACTGCTTTTAGTATGTGTAGAACATTATAATATAATATAAATTAATAATGCTGGATACTAATTATATATTAATGATTTGTTTCCAGAACTTACCTTCTGGATCATCACGTGTTGGAGCCATTAAACTTACCTACATTTCAAAGGTAGTTTTTCTCTATCGTTTCTCAGTCATGCATGAATTAGAATTGCTTGGGATATGAGTGTGAATGAGGGGCGGTTTCCTTTCTGTGTCATTTAGTGATGATGTTCGGGGTCATATCATGCTGAAGATGGTACCTGGCCACTGTGTGTAGGAAGGTCTTTGGTAAAATTAGGCAAAATATGGAGTTAACTTGTAAGATGTGGCCAATTGCAAAAGTTAACATTAACCTTTACGATTAGGTATATGAATATCAGAAGGAGAATAAACAGTTAATGATTAAGTTCTGTCTTTGGGAAATCTGGAGTTTTGTTTTGTTTTTTTAAGTGTATTTATTTTGAGAGAGAAAGTGCAGTCAGGGAGGGTCAGAGAGAGAGGGAGAGAGAGAATCCCAAGCAGGCTCTGCACACTGTCAGTGCAGGGCCCAACATGGGGCTGGAACTCATGAACCGTGAGAAGTGGACGCTTAACCAACTGAGCCCCCCAGGCTTCCCCCCTGGAGAAGGTTTTTTCTGAGTCCGTATTGTATTTATTTAAACTGTTTTCCAGCTTTTAATCCCATTACCTCTGACTTTTTATTTCTTTATGTTTTATTTTGAAGAAAGTAAGAACCATCTGCATGATAAAAGAATGATTCTTCCCTCATTTCACTTTGTCTCTACTAATTTCTGTTTTCTCATTTGTCGATTTTTCTGGAATTTTTGCAATACTATTTTTCTCTTCAAAAATTGAGATTTGGTATTTTCAGGTATTTTTTTCCCTTTATTATATTGGGGTGGTAACTGAGATAGAGATGTCGAGGAGCTAGGCCTATGGGGTTTTTATACAAAGTAATGTGCGTCGATGGCTCAAGATAGAAGGTGTGAAGAGTAGATTAAGTAATATGCACGTGTATACTATAATGCATATATTGGGATTTGTTAGCAGAGGTCTTCAAGAGAAGACCAGTTTACAAGTGTGCTTATAAAGGTAGACGTTCATAGATAAAGTACTTCATTATCAGGATCACAGCAGAGCTGTTCATTCTCACTGACCAAAAAAAAAAAAAAAAAAAAAAAATCAGCCCTTGGATGACAAAGATTACATATTGAAAGGGAAACCTTTTTTTTTTTATTATTATTTATTTAATTAAAACCATATTATTTAATCTGCAGAAGACAAATATTGTTTAAGTATACCTTAAGTGTCCCTGTAAATCAAAACATTTAATAAGTGCTTCAGGGTAGCTCGCAGCTTCAATTCTAGAGTGCTTATTATTAAGAAGCATAGCGTATCTTTGTAAAGTGTTAGAGCCCTGGTCTGCCGGCCGGCCGGTAGGGTGTCGCGCTGTAATGTGAATTTGTTGCCAAGCGCTTTTGCCTCTCCGGGCGGTGATGAGGAATAGGCAGTTGAGGGAGAGATCGCCCACATGCTCCTAGGTTTTCAATCGTTTGTTGCCTGGTCTTTTCAAAAATGAAGCACTGACTGAGCGAGTGGCCCTGACTGACCAGCTGCTTCCTGAATCTTCCTCGGCTCCTCTTTTAAAATATAACCTTTTCTGTGCAGCCCTGTTGACTTTCATCTCTGTCCCGAAGTTTCACTTGTACAGTTTGTACTCTGCTTTAGACATGCCTCTTTTTTTCCAGAATTTATTCTTGGAACAAATTCCAGTGTGACTCAGAGCTGTGAATTTGTAGTTGGGATCAGTCAGGAGCCCCAGACTTAGAATTCCTTTTGAAGGTACAAAACAGACGCTACAATTACATGTTCTGACACCGGCACTAGGGTCGGAATAGTCAGGAAGAGGCTTCCGAGAGAGCTACGTTATTTGAGGGAATAACAGTAACCAGGTGCCAGTTGCTTCCCTTCTGAAAGGAACCACGTGCTGCGTTTAGCAAAGGGACCCCGCGATCCCAGGGTATCCTGCTGCACACGAGGGCGTCCGGTGCCATTTTGGGTTCCTCATTGCAGATTAATGCCTTTTGGATTTTTGGACGTTGTTAAATACACAATCTCCCCCTTGCCCACCATCATTTTCTCTTCAGGTTCACAGCTAATTTAGAAATATGCAATCTGGGAAGAATTCAGAGTTTCTGTAGTGTATCCCGAGGGTATTTTGAAAGTTACGTTATACTACAAAATGTCCTATGTGTTACATAAAACTTAAGGGTTTACTTTCAACTTCTTCACATTTCCTTAGAATAAATGCAAGTTTGTTCAAAGAGAACAGGGAAGTATCGTTTGTTTTGAACATCTTACAGTTGGGACCCATGTTCTGTGTTCCATTTGCAGTTCTTTTTCAGTAGCCTTTAAAGTGTAATTTCAGGCCTGAGTGCTAAATGTGTGGGATTACTGGGAGATCGTACTTGTGGGAGTTGGTGCAGCATTTAAGGTTGGTTACGGTCACATATGAAGAAGTCAGTGACTCGTCTCTCTGTTTTGTTAGGTCAGCGATGCAACTAAGCTAAGGCCAAAGGCTGAGTTCTGTTTTGGTAAGTAGCCTTATTTTATATGTTAACTGATTTAAGTTTGGCTAACATAATTACATCATAATTGTAAAAGGAAACAGTCCTGGAAAACCACATGACACAAACCTGTGGGTTAATGGATTATTCTGAGGCAAATTCCCTTGAAGCCACCATCCAGGTGAAGAAATAAAACTTCTCGCCTACCCTCGAAGCCTCTTTTCCTGTGTCCATCCCGGTCACGGCCGCCTCGCTCGGCCCACATATAGTCCTTACCTAGGCGTTTATAGCGATGACCGCCGGTGAGATTTCAGGTAATTTCTAACTTTCTGCCTTGTATTATTCTATATTACATGCATTTATAAATAACGGAAAGGATTTGGTCTTCTGCTCGTGGGTCGCGAGAAGTGTACAGCTTGGGGGTAGAGGTAGTTGAGGGTGTGTGATTCACTTGTTCGGCAAACATTTAGCGAAGGTCTAGTGTGTGCACACTGTGCTTGGCACTGGGCTTGTTGTTGCCCTTAAGAATCTCACAGGCTGCTTGTCTCTCAGACACCGGACCTGGTGAGATCCTTGCATTTCTTACAGTCAGTGCATGACGGAGCGTACAATTTATTAAAGAAACACAAAGGAAGAGCTTCACATCCTTACTGGGGATCCTTACCAGGGGAAGCCACACTGGGTGAAGAGGCACTTGAGCTGGTGGCCAGCTCAACCTTGGTCATCCTCCAGCGTTGGGAAGAGAAGGGGGAGGGATCACAGGACCAGAGGCACGCGGGAGAGAAGAGCGAGGTGTGTGCGGACATCTGAAAACTCAGGGAGGCTGGCAGGAACGGTGAGAGACCAGAAAGTAAAAGGCCGGGCAGAAGTCCGGGCGTAACATGTGGACAAGTGGCGTATGTGTATGTATGTGTGGGAACGAGAGGCGAGAAACTAGCATCTAGCAAGCTGACATAGGTGGAGGATGTGCTTTGTATGGATAGAGAGTTTTGATACAGGCAGATTAGCTCGGTGGCTTCCGAACTACTCTCCTTATCTAAGGGCCCGCATCTGGGTCGTGGCAGTGGGAAAGGAGGGACAAACAACCCTGGAAGGAAATGTGCAGGGCCTTGGTGACTGGATGTGTGGGAAGAGAGAGCTATCAGGTAGGTTCGCTTCAAGTAAAGAAATGAGGACCTGAGAGCTGGATTGGGTAAAGTGTTTGGTAAGGAGTTTGAAGTGGTGAGGAAACATCCAAATGGAAATGTTCTGGTGATGGTAATTGAAGATGGATGGAGCCTGAAGATCAAGAATGGAGAAATTTGGAACTTGTGAAAATAGTTGGGTGGTAGTTGAAGCCGGGAGAGTTGATGTGCTCTCAGAGTCTGTCAGGGGACACCAGTGATGGAAAGGACAAAATTCAGAGTGGCCAACTGGCATCAAAAAGGACCATTTTACATTAATGTAAAATACTTCTTGAGGTAGAAATGATATCAGCGTTCTTTGTTCTCTTTTTTTTTAAGTTTTTTTTTTTTTTTTTTTAATTTTTTAAATTTATTTTTGAGACAGAGAGAGACAGAGCATGAGCAGGGGAGTGGCAGAGAGAGGGAGACACAGAATCCGAAGCAGGCTCCAGGCTCTGAGCTGTCAGCACACAGCCCGACGCGGGGCTCAAACTCACGGACTGTGAGATCATGACCTGAGCCGAAGTCGGACGCTTCACTGGCTGAGCCACTCAGGCGCCCCTGTTCTCTTTTGCTTGAAAAGGGCGGGTTTCTTCTTTAGGCATTATGTTGGGGATAACATCTGTGGCAGTCATATACATCCAGTAAGCGACTAGGGTGTGGGCAGGATGTAATGCAGCTGTTCAGAGAATCCTCTATAAGGCTTTTATCACCTCTAAGAAACCAAAAGAAAAATGTATGTGCTTATTACAAATTTATAAACAGGAAAATGCTTCAGAGCCTTGTGAGTGAAAAGCAAATGGGGGCAACAGAGAACTTTGTTTTAGAATGTATAATGCATATTCTCTTGACAAGTCTTTTTAATGTAAAACCTCAAACCTACAGCTTGAAGGAATAGTAGTATATAGTAACATACATAACATTCAGTCATTGGAGTATGCAGAATGGGTGATTTTAGTTGGAGTCAAAGATTAAGGTTATTTGTTGGTCTGTCAGTAGTTTGTTAGTCCATACTATAGAGGGCATAGAGAAGAGATTCACAAAATGCTTTTCAGAGAGGGCGGCACAGGTTCCTAAAATGGAACCACAACTTCCATTCAGAATGGCAACATAAAGATTCTTCCACCTTTATTTCATCTCCCGATTGTTCAGAAACAAGTGAGAACAAGAAACACTCAAACCATCGTTGCAGACGTCTGTAACCCACAGTGTATACAGGTGGGAAGTGGATGGGGGGAATGGAAAATAACTTAGCAGAGTAGAGAAGAAGCCAGTGAGGAGCTGGCCTGTCAGCGTCCTGCCCCCACCCCAGCTCCAGAGAGACTTAGGTCCTGGGTGCCGTCTGGGGAGGCAGCGGAGAGGAGGACCCAAAACGGACTACATTTGGATGTCTGTGTCAGGGACAGCCGCCAGTCCCTGCTTCCGTGCAGCTTAGTTGGGCAGCTGTCCTTCCACCATCCCAGCAAGAAGTGGCATGTGTAGTACCTTTAGAAATAGAATCAGTGAGGGGCGCCTGGCTGGCTCAGTTGGAGGAGCATGTGACTCTTGATCTCAGGTTCGTGAGCTCCAGCCCCATGATGGGTGTAGAGATTACTTAAATAAATAAGAACTTAAGAAAGAAAGAGAAAGAAAGAAAGAAAAGAAAAGAAAGAGAGAAAGAAAGAAAGAAAAGAAAGAGAAAGAAAGAAAGAAAAGAGAGAAAGAAAGAAAAGAAAGAGAAAGAAAGAAAAGAAAGAAAGAGAAAGAAAGAAAGAAAGAAAAGAAAGAGAAAGAAAGAAAAGGAAAGAAAGAAAGAAAGAAAGAAAGAAAGAAAGAAAGAAAGAAAGAAAGAAAGAGAAAGAAAATAAATCAGGCTCTGTGTTCGGGAAGAAGGGGAGAGATGAAGTGTGAAACTGAAAATAGGACTAAGTGAAAATATGTGCATGGAATGCACCTCTTTTCCTGTGTCCAGTTCCAGAGCACTGGGCAGCCAGGTGTAGTGGAATGGGTCTGCATACCCTAGAGAAGAGAGCCATAGGTGCTGACATCTGGGCATTTCTACTGGAAGACTTTGCCATGCAGTGAAGTCCAGCGGTCAGTAACCCTACATATCTTTCAGGGAGCTTCCAGTTAGTTTTTTTAGTACCTTGCTTTTAAATACGAGTAGACAGCCCGGGATTACATGACATTTGAGGAGAGAGCACTATCAAATAGGAAAAGGAACACAAGACAGTACAAAACTCAGAAGAAAAAGTCAAAAAATCTCAAAGAACAAGACAGACCGATGAGAGGAGAGAAATAAGAAAATTAGTGGTTCCTTTTAGAAAGTCTGCCATCTGATTGAGAGAACGAGAGGATGGAGAAAGAATAGAGGGAACTGAGAAAACTGGCAGATAATGTGAGAAAATGTCTCACAACCATTTGGTCCCTACCCATACCCGAACTGTAACCAGTTGATCTTAGGTGTCAGATGATTTTTGTTTGCAGTCAAGCTAGTGTTTGTGCTGCGGGCTTTACCCGTTTGATACATTCACTCTGATGGTAAAGATTTGAAATGAAGTAAAGAAGTACTCAAGTGAAAAGATAGTAGAACACAACCTCTGGGATGGAGTCATCATACGCTGCGGAACCCTAGGTTCAAAAGCATGGCAACTGGCAGGTTTTGTACACTTTGTTTTCATTCGAATATTTTTTCTTTCTTTCTCTGTCCCCCCCCCCCCCCCCCCGCCCCCACCAACATGGATTGTTAGTATGCACTTCCCAATAATTTGCTTTACATTTTCCACAATGCTTCCTTACTTGGAAGTCTCCAGATGATGATGAAGATGATGTTGTCTATTCTTTCCCAGGCGCTGTGCTACTTCCTTTACATAGATCACCTCCAACCCTTCAAGGAACGGATGGGTTGCATCCATTTCCTTGATGAAAAAAATGGGGCTCAGATTACATGGGTTTTGCAGAATGTTATTGCTAGTTAAGTGCATGAGCTGGTCAGGTCTGAGTGATTCCAGGCTCGGATTCCAACCCCCCTCCTGCCCCCACCGTATCCTTATGCCTCTTCCTACCGTGAAATAATACAGCACATGAGTTTTTATTTGGACTGCAAGGTGTGCTAAGACCCATTTTAGAGGTATATTTGCCTCTTTTTTCTTTTTTAAAAGAAGTCCTTATATAAATGCTATTCATTCAAAAATAGATGTATTAAGTACTCACTTTGTAGCAGATGCAGTGTAGTACTAAGTGCTTAGATTTTCAGACTCTTCAGCTGGTCTCGGCAGATGCCCAGAACAGCGCTGAGGGGAGAAGCCATTGGGAGGGGGCCCAACCTCAGCCCGAGCTGGAACAAGGTTGTGAAAAGAGTCTTTACCAATTGTTAGAAATTAAAAATAAAAGCCATGTGTTGATATATGTCCTACTGTGCTACTCATCTTAACTTATGCTTATGGCATGGATCATTTCTCCAGTCTCTAGTAAGATATAAGAGAATTGATTTACAGTGTTTTAAGTTTCTGTAGTTTCCATACTAGTTGTCTGACAGCACTTCACAAGGTACTATTTGACTTCCTTGCTCAGATCCTCATCTCCATTCAAGGAAGCTCTGCCTCAGTGTCTTGGTCTCAGTTCCAATTTCAAGTCTTGTGCATTTGAGAAATAACTTTTTCCTTTGAGGGTTTTCATTTCCCCCTTTCCTTAGTCATACCCAACTGAGTGGTAGTATGTTGGTTGATACATACATACATACATACATGTGTATATATATATATATATATATATATATATATATATGTATATACACACATATATATACATATATATATACGTATATATGTGTATATATATATATATTTTAAGTTTATTTATTTTGAGAGTGAGAGAGAGCAAGCAGGAAAGGGGCAGAGAGAGAGAGAGAGAGAGAGAGAGAATCCGAAGGGAGCTCCATGCCCAAAGTGGGATCTCTTGAACTGTGACATCGTGACCCAAGCCAGAATCAAGAGTTGGATGCTCAACCAGCTGAGCCCGCCAGGCACCCCTAAAGGTGTTTATTTTTATGATCTTGGGTTGGGGAGATTTTCTGCATCTATGAAAGCTCAAGTCATTACAGGAAAAGGAAAAGATTGACAGAATATTTTTCTCTTTGTTAAAAGATACCATGGACAAATTTGATGAGGGAAATGACAGGCTGAGAAAAGTACTTGAAATAAAACAAATGATTAATATAAAAGCTCTTAGAAGACAATACAACATAAGTGGACACTCAGGAGAAATATGGACACAGAAAATAAAGCTCACAAAACAAATTCTGAGGGCCAAGAAACATAGAAACTAATTTGTCTCAATGATCAGATAAATTCACATTTAAACAAGATATAATTATTCACCATTTAGGAGGTCAGAGATTGATGTATCTGTCGGGGTCCAGTCGGGAAAACAGTCTGCACTAGGTATTTCGAACCTGGGGTGTTTGTTAGGAGGAATTGCTTACCCAAATACTGGAAGGCTGAAAGAGTGTAGAGGGGATGCCGAGGAAACCCAGAAATTAGAAATTGCATAAAGCAGCTACCACCTACACGCTGGAGAGAAACGAAAGGGGAAGAAGGGGTGTTACCAGAAGCTGGGACTTCGGATGGTTGGAAGAGGGGCCCTGATGGAGCTAGCGATGGGTGTCTGAGGAGACTGCAGGGCTGGTGTGGGGAGTGGCCGCAGAGCCTGGAGCAGTAGTAGCTCGTGGTATGCTCCTGCAGGGGGAGGGAGGTCAGCAGTAGTGGGAACCTTTAGGAGCGTGGCCTCTCCCAGTCTCCCATCAGTCCCTCCCATTAGCAGAACAGGGCTCGAGCTGGCAAAGGGTTTCTAGGGAATATTGTTCGCAGACTCCGGCTCCGATGTCAACAGTCTCGGGGCTGAAGACAAGGTCCCTATCTAGCACAGGTGCTAATAACCAGGACGGGTGCTGAGCACTGGATAAAACAGGCCTTCACTGTTGCTAGGAATGTAAATGGGTTCAACCTTATAGGAAGACAAGTTATCAGTATCTGTGAAAATTTTAAGGGTGAATTCCCTCTGACCCAACAAATTTATCCTATAGAACTGGTAGCCCAAGTATGGAGAGATATTATGTATATGATGGTTCATTGGGATATTTTATATAATTTCAAAAATTGGAAATGGCCTAAATGCTCATCATTAGGGGATTAGCTAAATATATTCTGGTATTTCCATTTAATGAAAAACATAGGCATTAAAAATAAGAATGTTACCTATGTTACAGAGTGATAAAAGCATTATTTCATATGATCTAACATTTTGTCAAATCTGAGAGTCACGGTATTGAACCTAGCCTGGTTTTTCAGAAAGCAGGTGCCAACATAAATTTAGATGCAACAAGTGCAAAATTTCATGTACTGTTTATTTTTTCTCTCAACAGTTATGAATGCAGGGATGAGGAAATACTTCCTACAAGCTAACGATCAGCAAGACCTAGTAGAATGGGTAAACGTGTTGAACAAAGCTATAAAAATCACAGTAAGTGTTTGTTGTGTTTTTAATTTTTAACGTCTGGAGGTCATCTTTACATTTTGAAAATATGCCTGCTGAGTCTCCAGTTTACCAACAGGTTGCATCCTCAAAGTTTATTATTTAAAAGGCCGGTGTTTATAATGGGAACACATTTTCTTGTACCAGGTCATTATCAGCCCTTAAAATCAGCCCGAAAATGCCATTTTAGCCCATTATGTACCTACCACGGCATATGCTAGTGTGCATTTCACCCACTGCACAAGAATGTTTCTAGGGGAAAATACACATCGAGGATGTTTTCTCTTCCCGAGTAGGATGAGGGGCTTCCTGCCGCCAACCCTGCTACTAGGCGTTGGCCTTCCTGTCTTCCAGGCCCTGACTGGGATCACTGCTGGGTAGGGTACAATTTGAAGATAGGAGCAGGAAGCGGAGGTGAGGCCGTGGAAGTGAGGCACGGGGTTAGGGAGTGGATCTGGAGAGCTGTGGCGGCCAGAGGGTCCTGCCCACGTGGCCCCCTCGGGAGTTTGTCTTCAGGCTCTAAACTTGCCTCACCCACTTTTCCTCCTTGAGTTCGGGGCGGCTACCCTTGCAACTCCGATGTCCCCGGGCTACAGCTTCCTGCTTGCAACCTGGGTTTCTTTTTTTGGTTTTCTGATCTTGAGGGGTTTACCTCAATTATCTGGAAAAGTGATAATCCTCGGGATTAAGTAACTTTTACTGGTTTCATAGCTGGTAAATCGTGGAACCGTTGAGCCAAACCCAGGCTGTTTGACTCTGGAGCTCGACCCTGGAGCACAGGGTCCTGAAAAAAGAGCCCTTTCCCACTCTTTCGTTTGTAAAGCAAAACCCAGACTTTTCCGAGAAAGTTTACTACTGATGAGGACAGGCAAGTAGATAGGTTCTGCGCCCTGATTCTAGCTCTCCTTGCTTTTTTTCTCCTTACACACTTGTAGAGAGGCACAGAGAGAGGCTCTGGAAGGAGTTCCTGTGTGAGGTTTGTGTGAGCTCAAGTGTGTTTTACTAAAGTACAGTTGTTTACTGGCCCTAAACGACTTAACTCTCGAAAAACATATGCTCTGAAAGTCAGCATATGTTAGTCACTTGTTAGTTTCCATCTAAAATGAACGATTCCATATTTATATCACAACACAGTCAAGAGTTAATATAACCAAAGCTGTTCTCGGAGTGAAGTCGGGTTTTTTGTCTTGCACCAGAACAGCTTGTTGCCACATGACAGAAAACACCCACGCAGTGCCTCTGATCTGTACACGAAGCAGAAGTTATTTTAGGTACGTGCAGTTTCAGGAAAGCAATTTTTTGAACTGATTCAGAAGTACATGTTCTTAAAAGGTCTTCACTAACAGTTTTTAACCCAATATATATATTTCTTAGGTGAAATTTTCTTTAGGAAGACAGTATCTAGTAACTTCACCGAATTGGTTCATTTCTTACAATTGGCAGTAATTAGCAGCACTGGGTTCTCAGTGCTTTAAGAGAAAAAGGAGTGAATAGTCTCAGGCTTTTTACCATTTGGGGGGTTCTTGAATTGCTAGATCTAATTTATTAATGGTGTGAAACCATCTTACACAGATGACACTGCTAAGCTTCTTCAAATGCACGAGAAGCTGATTAGGGTTGGGTGATGTTGCAAAGCATAAAGACTTTTAAATACCAGCGTTTGTGGTCTTACGGTTTTGTTTTACACGTTGAAATTCATAGTTTTTAGGCTAAATAAGTTGGTATTCATGCTTTTATAATTCATTTTTGGTAATTCACATTTAGAAAATATGAATACGTAAAAAATCTAGAAATCCTTAGCTTGTCAACAAAGTGAATGTAACTGTATGAAAGTGAATGTAGAAGTGAAGAATTGATAGCACTTACTAAACATCAATTTTATATAAACGTGTAACTTATCGGATGGCAATGAAAGAATTTCCCCTGCCTACGTAAGATTTATTTAATTCTTTTTGTTTAAAGGGCCTTGCCAGTTTTCATATCATGTGCATTTTACACGTGTAAATGTATTCGGGTGTGGAATCTCTAATTTGTCATACATTCCTATGGAAATCGCGGATGAGTAATGCAGATTTCTTTGCAAAATAGAAGTTTATGTTTTAGTGCATGTGTGGTTTACAATTCTATGGAACTGCTCCAAATGACAAGTTGGTCAGCTGTGTAACTTAGTGGTCTGCTGAGTACAATGTGATTATGTAAACTTAAAATTTTTAGAAATTCATAATTAGGGTTTGGAAGCACATGGTTTCAGGATAGGGGGTGGTAGGGAGTAGTGGTAAGGGAATGGTGATTATTTAACTACTTCCTAATTATAGTACCTTGTCATCTTAGTGGACTGTCCTCTGATACCATGGTCTGTGGCTTTTCGAACTTGCCTAACGTCTACGTGAATGTTTATTGGTGGCAGCCGTTTAAAAAAGTTTCCCCTTATTTGAAAAGACAGAGAGCTGGTCGTGGAGGAACCGACCCTGAAGAGAGTATCCGTGAATAGGGTTGGGAAAATCAGATTGATTTTAAAGTATACTTTCAACTAACTTTTTATAGGAAGTAATAACAGTACAAATACGGTGGCCTCTGGTCCCTTATCGATGAAGGAATGTCCAGGCTGTATATGGTGTATTCCTAAACAGAAACCCACTGTTTTTTAAAATAGTGTCTTTTCCCCACCATAGGTGGTAATTCAGAAATCAATACTAGATTTTAATCTACATGTGGTGTTTTTGACATTGTGGCCAAAATTCCACTTTTTTTTTGGACAGCTGGGAGCAAGTAGAGGAAGCTGAATATAGGACTTTGGTCCTAACAAAATGGTAAATTTGCCCAAAGGTACAAGGCTTTCTACTTGATACTAGTGTTTTTCAGCTGGCAGGTCATGGGTAGAGCCCTCAAAAGGCTCCTAATATACCCAGGAGTTTGTGTTGGAACGTTTTAGGCTTTCGTCCGCAAGCCCTGTCGTTTTTCTCCATTTTGTTTATCTCTTCGTTCTCTGACTGCCTTTTCTTTTTCTATTAGGACCACAGGCAAACACCTCCTAAAGATACATGCAGATTTCTCACAGACTACAGCTCCAATAAAGAAGGGTAGAAAGCAAGAGAGAGCAGGGAAAAGTCAGGGGCAAGGAAACCATTCATGTTCAGTGTCTTTGACACTTGCTGTCTGCCTGATGAGACCACTTTTCTGATTCTCATTAAATAGTTGGCTGATTTTTTTTTTTTCTGTTCCTGAAAGTATGTTTATTTTAATGGCTGAATTTAGACTTTCATTCAAAGTTTTTAAGACAATTACTGTATTCATGGGTATTTTGCTTGTACTTTTCGTATTCTTGGGGAATGTTTACAGCTTAGATGATTTTTTTTTATTGATAAAATGTTAATATTAGTTTCAGGTGTATAACATATCGATTTGAAAATTCTACACATTGCACAGTTCTCACCACACGATTTAGATAAGTTTTATTGTAAAGTGCAATTCTAAGTTAATTATTGAACTCTAACATTAGAATTATGCCATACTTGGTATTTTATTTTATTATAAGGACACATTAGAAGCAGTGAGCTTAACAGCAGTGAGAAGGATTTTTAATATACTATCGTTTCTGGAAGAAAAGTGGAAAAAGTATAAATATCACTGTATTTTTGGGGTGGTATAAAAGATTTTTCTTAGGAAATGCCCATGTATGACTAAACTGTAAACTTCTTAAAAGAAGGACTGACTTCATATGGGTCACCTCTTCGTACATTTCGGCTAACACAGATGAACAGATAATTTTCTCTCTGGCTTAAAATTCTCTCAATGCTGTGTTTCTGTTCTTAATGGGGCAACTTGGCCCCGTTTTCTCGGTCATATTTCAAATACATGATGCCGTTCATTCAGAACATCGTGGGCTTCCTCGGCAGACTGTTTCTGGGTAGAGTGTCCTCAGTAGTAGTCCTTTCACCGTCCTGTCGTTGTGTGGATCTTGTCAGGTAAAATTCTAGCTAGTACCTGTTGCCTTTAAAAAGCTCTCCAAAAAGTGTAGCCTCTTAGAAGATTTCAGGGGGCATTCCTTAGCAGGATTCATTTGCCTTCCTTTCCTGTTTTCCTGCATTGTTGTGTAAATATGGATGAGGGGGCCTGAAGCCTGGAGAAAAAGCCTTGCGGGGAAGCATCTCCAGGGGAGAGAGGGAGGGAAAGGTGGAGAGGAGTTGCAGAAAGTCGCCTGAGAGACAACTTGTGTATATTCGTAAATTATGCGGATTGGGATCTACTACAGCCCGGCTTAGACACACATAGACCGCATTTGCCCGGTATTTCATAAAAGCCTTGTCTGTAGACACCACTGTCTACCTGCTTTTCCCCAGACCTGGTGGGAGAGCACAGGCCTGGCAGCAGTGTTTCTCGGGGTGGTTTCTGCAGCAACTACCTCAAAAACCACTGGTGTTTCTGCTGACCGTGTGGCCTTGTGCACAACACTGTGGCTTGAGCAAGTCAGAATTTCTGGGAGGTGCAACCTGGAAGTCTGAAGCTTTTAATAGTGTTCCTGACTGATGCTTCATGAGTGTTAAAGCTCGAGAAACCACACTGCTTTGGAATCATATTAACAAATGGTTTGGGTCTTTGACTGCAACGTGAATGGTGTCCCCTAGGAGCTGTGCCAGTTCCCTGTTAACATGGATTAACTGTAAGGCAAGCAAGTTACTTGATTTTAAATGTTTTTACGCCACCACTATGGTGCTGGTTAGAAGTACTTGTCAGAATGTTTCTGAAACACTGCAGGATCCTCACATGCCCTTTAAAATCATTGGACAGAGATTAACTGTCACGCTCAACATTACATCAGTGCCGAGCATATTTTATTACGTTTTTTTATCTACGGTCAAAAGAAATCTGCAATCCAAAGGCAGACTACATGCAGCAGTCTATTGGCAGAAGTATCGCACCTTGTTTCCTGAGTGGGCCGTATCAGAAAAGCTAAAACGTATGCTAAACGTTTGTGATCCCTTCGATTCTCTGATTCCACTTCAGTGACGTTTGTGAGCGATTTATCATTGATACCAGTGTTGGAATACCTTCTCAAAATTTCCAATAAGCTTTAAGTTATTTTGAACATTTTAATTTTTAATTTGTGTCGAGTGTCTTATTCTTTTTTTCCTGATGATTCCGGATTCATCCACTGAGTCCGTCTCTCAACATTTAGTGAACACCGTGTTTTCAGTAGTAGACTCTGGCCTGGCACCAGTAATGCTGAGTTTGCCACGGTCTTTGTCCTCGGGTGCTACCAGAATCATGGGCAGCGGCGGAGGATGGGGAGCGAGAACGGCATGGAGCTGTGCTCTGGTGTCAGGTGCTCTAATAAATGGGGGACATAGAATAGTGGTTGAGTGTAGGGGGAGAGTTACACAGACTTCAGTAGAACGTAGTACAATCAGGACCTACACCTATGTTTCTTCACACCTCTGAGCCTCCGTTTTCTCACTGCTACCACGGAGGTACAGGCCCTAAGCATAGGGTTCATCAGAGGATGAAGTAGAAAAATGTATGAAATAGTACCTGCCCAAGTAAACACTCAGGAAACGATGGCTGTATTATAAAGTATTACTGTAACAGAACAGTGTGAGAACTTAAAGGGGCACATACCTATTATACATAATTTTTATAAATGTCAGTTATATATAAATGGACAATTAGTTGGATATTCTGTGATAAAAGAGGGTCCCCTATAAAATGCTGGTTGCAAAATGATTCATTTACATATTATTTTAGGTACCAAAGCAGTCAGACTCACAGCCTCATTCTGATAACCTAAGTCGCCAGAGTGAATGTGGGAAGAAGCAAGTGTCTTACAGAACTGACATTGTTGGGGGCGTGCCCATCATTACCCCAACTCAGGTAATACATCAGTTATTCTGTTGTGTGGTGGTTTACCTACTGCGTAGTAATTTTTATGTCGTTATAAAATAGAACATCTTTAGTGAATAAATATAGTAATCAGTTAATTAAAAATGCTTCGTATCTGTTTATTTCAAAAGTATGTGTTTATTAAAATAGTTGGCAACCACAGACCACACTTCACACTTTTCATGTTTTCTCTGAGCCTTTCTTCTTTTTTTTTTTTTTTAATTTTTTAATGTGTTTATTTTTGAAAGAGAGAGAGAGAGAGTGAGCACCAGCAGGGGAGGGGCAGAGAGGGAGGGAGACACAGAATCCGAAGCAGGCTCCAGGCTCTGAGCTGTCAGCACAGAGCCCGACGTGGGGCTCGAACCCACAAACTGTGAGATCGTGACCTGAGCTGAAGTCAGATGCTTAACCAACTGAACCACCCAGGCGCCCCTCTCTGAGCCCTTTCTTCTGTATACTTTTGTCCCAAGAAATGGAGACCCTCTGTAAATAACTTTTTTCACTCACATCTCAAACATTTTCCGAGTCACTAAAAATTATTCTACATCAATTTAAATGACTGGGTAGTCATTTTGACTTGAATTTAGCATAGTTTACAAATGGTCTGTTGTTGGACAGAGTTCCTTTTCCTTTTGTAAACAATATGAGTAGGAAAAACCCACTCTTCCTCTCACATGACTGCCACACTCACGATGCTGCTGACATCAGAGGTGTGGGGATCCCCTCACACCAAGCAGTTCTGTGACCCTGGCTGGGTGTCCTGCAGTTTAACTCAATTCTGACAGTCAGCCTGGATCCCACAGGTTAAGGGCTCCGTCCTCCAAGACTGCTCCCACCCCAATCCTTTCAGATGTCGGTGGAAGGTCCAGGTTGTTACCTCTGCTTCTGACCGATGGGCTGTAAACTGAAGGTTTCCATGACCTTGTCCCCAGATTTGATTAATTTGCTAGAGCTGTTCACAGAACAGAAGCAGTTTATTTACTGTTTACCTGTTTATCATAAAAGGATATGATGAAGAATGCAGACGAACACCCTGATGGAAGAGATGGGAAGGGCATGAAGCTTCTGGGACTCTCTCAGCACCTCCACATGTTCAGCAACCCAGAAGCTCTGTGAACTCTCAACTTTTGGGATTTTTTTTTTTAAGTTTATTTATTTTGAGAGATGGAGACAGAGCACATGTGAACGGAGTTGTGGCAGAGAGAGAGAAGGAGAGAGAGAGAGTCCCAACAGGCTCTGCATTATAGTGGGACACTTAACCTACTGAGCCACCCAGGTGCCCTTCTGGCTGCTTTCATTTTGTACAGAATTAAGATTTTGTTGTATTTTAGTTTTAGTGTAGATTATTCAGTAGGTTGTAAGATTGCATAGCAGCTGCCGTATTAAAAAGATCCCAAAGAATTTTTTTTTTACTGTGTCATTTTGTAATGTAGCTTTTTAAAGAAGTATTTACTCATTATAAAAGCATTTAATTGCTATATATTTGTCAAGAAAATGACAAATCTCATTTGGTTGATTAATTTATTCAGTATTGGGTTAGTGGCAGTTAAGTGCTGGGATTGCAAAGTTTAAGTACATAATTAGTGCTGTTGACCTGTCTAAATGTATAACAGGTTGAAAATTCCTCAAGACAAGACTCGAGTGTTCGTTTTTCTCTTGAAAATTAGGAGTTCTTGAAAAAAAAATACACATTTGGTTGATTAGTGGGATTCTAGATTATAACATGTTGCATGTAAGCCAGTGCTTTGGGGAGCATGAAAACATGAGTATAGTTAGATCTTTTTTAAAAAGCCTGGACTTGGCGTGTGAAAAAACAAAGAACAAAACCCTGCAGAATTTTTAGATTCTAAGAGCAAGGAGAAAATCGTCTGGAGCAAAAGAATTTTTAGACTTGTCATCAAAAGCACAGCCCATAATGGGGCGCCTGGGTGGCTCAGTTGGTTAAGCTACTGACTTCGGCTCAGGTCATGATCTCACAGTTTGTGAGTTCGAGCCCCGCGTCGGGCTCTGTGCTGACAGCTCAGAGCCTGGAGCCCACTTCAGATTCTGTGTCTCCCCCTCTCTCTACCCCTCCCCTGCTCACACTCTGTGTCTCTCTGTCTCTCAATAATACATAAACGTTAAAAAAAATTAAAAAAAAAAAAAAAAGCACAGTCCATAAAAGGATACATTGATCCTCATCGAAATTGTAAATGTTTGCTCTGTGAAAAACCCTGTTAAGAGGATGAAAGGGAAAGCCGCACACGGGGAGGAGGTATCTGCAAACCACGTATCCAACAAAGACTTGTATCCAGAACATACAGAGAAAGAATTGGGGCTCCTGGGTGGCTCAGTTGGTTAAGCATCTGACTTTGGCTCAGGTCTCGATCTCACGGTCCGGGAGTTCAAGCTCCGCGTCGGGCTCTGTGCGGACAGCTCAGAGCCTGAGGCCTACTTCAGATTCTGTGTCTCCCTCTCTGTCTGCCCCTCCCCTGCTCATGCTCTCTCTCTTTCTCTCAAAAATACATAAACATTAAAAAAAAAAAAAAAAAAAAAAAAAAGAAAGAACTATCAGAACTCAGCAGTTAAAAAATAATCCAATTAGAAAAGGGGCAGAATTCACGAACAGAGATTTCACCAAAAGATACGTGGCAAAGGAGCACTAGAAGGGCTGCTCACCGCTATTCGTAAGAAATGCCAAGACCGCAGTGAGTATCTCCCCGCACACCTATCAGAACGACTCCGATAATTAATAACACACGTGTTGGCAAGGCCGAGGAGAAACTGCCTCGCTCGTACGTTGCTGGTGGGAATGCAAAACAGTCCGGCCCCTCTGAAAACCGGTACGGAAGTTTTTTGTTAAAGTGCACTTGTGATTACTCTCCGGCCCGGCACGTGCACTCCTGGGCTTTGCTCCTAGAGAGATGGAGACTTACGTTTACACCGGTCTGTATGGGAATGTTCATGGCAGGTTTATTCCCAATGGCCCCCAACTGGGAACGACTCAACAATGCCCTTTCACAGGTGAAGAGTTAAACAGCCCATGGTACGTCCAGACCATGAGCGCTCCTCAGGGATAGGCTAGTGATAGGGGAGCAGCCTGCGTGAGCCTGCAGAGAATTATGCCGAGTGAAAAAAAGCCGATCTCCAAAGGTCACCTACTGTAGGATCCATTTCTATTACATTGTCTAAATGCCAAAATAATAAAGACGGAGAACCAGGTTAGGGTTGCCAAGGGATTGGGCACAGGGATTCTAAAGGGGTCACCCAAGGGAGCCTCATAATGATGCTGTATGTGGTTGTGGAGGTGGTTTTACACAAAGCTGCATGTGACAGAAATGCACAGAATGATCCATACGCGAAGACAAATGAATGCATGAAAAACTGATGACATCTGAATAAGGCTTGTAGGATGTTCCAGCGTCAGTTTTGAAATGTACTCTAGTTACTATAGTTACACAGTTTCCCTGTTGGGGGAACCGGTTGAAGGGTACATAGGAAGGATTTCCTGTATTTTTTTTTTTTTTTACAGCTTCCTGTATATTATTATAATTACTTCAAAATAAGTTAATCCCCTCCACCCTCTACCCACCCCCCACAAGAGAAATAGAAATGTGTGGTTTTATCAGTGATGTGACTGTTTATGATTAAGTATCTCAAATTATTTAGAAAACTTCACTTCAAAATCTGTGTTCCTAACTGAACTAAGGTTAGAATTTAAGGTTTTCTGTTAGAATTACAACATGAAATACAACTGTGCTTTGAAGCTAAACAAGCAAGGAAAGACTTTCTTTATTTGCTTCATTTTAGAAAGAAGAAGTAAATGAATGTGGTGAAAGTATTGACAGAAATAATTTGAAACGGTCACAGAGCCATCTTCCCTACTTTACTCCTAAGCCACCTCCAGACAGCGCAGTCATCAAAGCTGGGTATTGTGTAAAGCAGGGAGCAGTGGTGAGTACCTTACGAGAGTATGTGTAATCATGAAAAAACGAGTCTCTGTTAGCAAACTCTCAGCACACGAATCATTTGCTTTGTTTTTCGAGAGACCCAAAGGGAGCCATGAACGTGCTGAGGAGTCAGGGTGATTCTATGTTATTTTCTTGGTCTGTGGGTGGCTGGGTAAGTTAGTGCTGATTACCACTGACCTTCAATTTTAGATGAACTTTCCTAACACTTTAAATTTATTCCAGAAGGCTTTCCTATTGATTTTTCTCTCCCTTGGGAGTGGGTCAGAGAAAGAGAAGTCTAGCAGGGAGATATCAGGAAAAGAGGGGGCAAGGGAGTGGGGTATGGAAGGGCCTGCTTACTCCATTTGGTGTTGGGCTGACCTCAGTCGAATTCTCTGTGACCTGGGGCTTCTCATTTTCCCTCTCAGGCTCTCTGTTCCTTTTTAAGGAAAATTAGATTATAAAACCTACCATTTGGAGATAACTTTGAAAGATGCAAATTAAGAGAGTATCTTAGCAGCACCTGGTCCTTCATAAGAGCTGTTAAGGGTTAGCTGGGTATTTCTCATCCAGCCAGACCCACGGCGGGAAATTGTAGGAAGGGCAAGTACGTTTACCAGTGTTTCCAAGGTTCCAGAGTACCTTTCTTTTTTTTTTCTTTTCTTTTTTTTTTTTTGAGAATGAGAGAAACAGAGTGTGAGTGGGGGAGGGGCAGAGAGAGGGGGAGACACAGGATCCCAAGCAAGCTCCAGGCTCTGAGCTGTGAGCACAGCGCCCGACGCGGGGCTCGAACTCAGGAACGGTGAGATCACGACCTGAGTCCAAGTCAGATGCTTAACTGACTGAGCCACCCAGGCGCCCCCAGAGTACCTTTCTAAAATTTGTCATTCTTTACGCGAACCAAATCGTTAGCATTTTGTGAGAAGATAAACTTTGAAGTTTGAAAATAAAAGTAAAAAAGTTTCTGTGAGTGAGGAAATACTTAAAACTCTGCCGGCAGTTCTGTTTGACTTCACGTCCCTTTCTGGCAACGCTAATTGGTGTAGGTCAGCCGTGGACAAGTTCTTTTATCTCTAAGCTCCTGACCTTGAAGTGGAGGGAAGTGGGAGGGGGGGGGGGGCCGAGACTCACCCCTTGTAGCGGGTCTGCAAGGAACCTCGGAAGCTCCTCAGGCTGTGGCTCACTTGTGCTAATGAGGGCTTTTAGGGAGGGAGACCTTTCTTTCCTTCTGTTTCGTTCCCAAGTCTAAAATAGCAACCCTTGGAGATACTGAAGTGCTTCCACAAAAACTGTTTCAGTGACAAAACAAATATTTGTACAGAGTAGGTTCATTTTATTAAATATCTGTTGCTTTACTACTAAGCACAAAGTACCTGCAGAAAGATTCTTGCATTTTACAGATTTTACAGAACTTGATGTGGTTTAATAACATTTCCTGTGCTTGCTCTTGAACTCTTGATGACATTTACTTTGTGGGGTTGGGGGATGGGGAAGTGCTTTTTTTTTTTTTTTCTTTCCTAACTTTTAGAGCATTAAAAATAATGAAACCATATTCTGAAATTGTATGATACAACAAACTGAAGACTGGCCACCAAAGTTGAATTAGGAGGTTAAGGCCTGAGCAGTGGAAGAGATGATGTTTCATGTATTTCCTCACTAAGGGAGGGTAATGAGGTTTTTTAGGGCTTGACATTTCGGATTATGGGTTCATATCAGAATATGTAAGTGGCTGTTAACATTTGACATTCTTAGAAACAGAAGTCTTATGTCTGTGTTCATCTCTGGTAGATGAAAAACTGGAAGAGAAGATATTTTCAATTGGATGAAAACACAATAGGCTACTTCAAATCTGAACTGGTATGTTGCTGTGTCATAAATGTTGCTTTAAAATGTTTGAGAAGTATTATTCTGGTGATTGTGTGTGTGTAGTTTCTTGTCCTGTTTTCTATTTCTAAAATAATTCTGGTTTTGAGAAGCATATACAATTCAGTTTATTTGGTTGTGATGTCTTAATGGTAATTTTGTAAATATATCTTAAATAAAAAGATCATACCTTCAAAGGCGTTCCACCTTGAAAGAATTAAAAACATCAGAACTCCTTCACCTACCGATGTCCTCTGAAGGGCAGCTGGAGGAGATTGTAGGAAGAATTAAATCTCTAAAAGTCAACATTTTAACTCTGCATTTCTACCTTCTTTTCTCTGCCCTCTCTTGATAAATTTTTTTTTTCCTATTACAGATTGACTTTTCAAGTTTTTTCGTATAAGACCTTTTTGTCTTGTGGGGTAGAATCAAGATTGAAATTTCCTCTTTCACTTGTTCGAGTAATATTCTTATTTAAAACATTCTTCTCACATAACTTGAGTTCTGCCGCAGATTGCTGGATAATTTGAATGCTTTTTTATTCCTTACATGTCTGTCCTACCTCCTTTTGTTTTATGGGACCTTTGAGTGGGGATCATATTCTTTATTTGAATGAAGACACCAGAACAGCACTATCTGGTAGAACTTTCTACACTGATGGAAATGGTCCATATCTTCACTGACCAGGTTTACTGGCTACATGTGGCCGTTGAATGCTGGAAATATGGCTAGTATGACTGGGGAACCTACCTTTATTTCATTTTAAAATTAAAACTGATTGTTCTTTAGTATTTTTTAATTTAAATAGTTATACATAGCTATTGGTACTATACTGGACAGCGGAGTACTTAGAGAACAGGAAAGGACTATTTTGCGATTCATCTCAGGTGTCTGTTCTTCTGGGAAGCTTTTGAACTCTGCCTTCTCCTTACACACCACGGTTCCTGAAGTCCACTTCTATCATAATACTTCCGGCTGCGTTTTGCCATTGTATGCATACTTGTCTTTAGCAGTTGACTCTATGAGCTTCTTGAAGGCAAAGATCTCTTTTATACCCTTTTATGAACACAGCCCCTGATACTTGGTAGATAATCAAGAAGTGTTTTTGAATGAAGGAAAAAATGGCATAGCACAGCAAGAATAGCCATTTTAGCACAGGGACCTTTCTCAGACGTCCAATTCGAAGAGCCTCAACGGGAAGTAGTAGTTACGTGGCTCAAAAAGTATCAGACGTGGTGTCTCAGAAGGCTGCACGTTTGCTTGGTTAGTAGGTTGATTCATTGCTTTAATTAATGATCGTACTCTTGGGGAGAGTCATTAATGCAACAGACATTCATTGAGCCCTCCGTGGCTCTGGCACACTGTTCCGGGAACTGGGAATAAAGAGAACAGCAGCGATATTCTGGCCTTTTTCAGGAGTTCAGTTGTGCCAGAGAAATTGACATGCCCCCCTGTCACCCACAGTAATTATGAGATAAGAACTATTACGGAAATACTTGCTAAATTTTGAAAACCTGCATGTAGACGTTATGCTATAAAATTTGAGATGAGAGAATACTGAACTAACAAAGGAAGCAGGGAGATTATGCCATGTGTATTTAGGAATGTGTTAAGCACTTCGAAAACTCAGATACAGCTGGAAACTTTAAACATACTATAATTACTTACCTTTATCAATAACTCAGGTGCACATTCCCCCCACATGTAACATTTCTGAACGGCTGTCTTAGCTGCGGGGGAGGGGCAGTCAGGCAGCAGCTGTGGGGTAGTTGTCTTTGCTTCGGGCGCACAGCACCTCTGGATAAGATCGGAAAACACCGGCACCAAAACCCGCAGAAGAGGGTGCTGGCAGCTTGCAAGAGAATCTCAGGGACACGGTAGAACGTTCTTAAGAAATGCTTCATCCCCTTCACTCTTTTTGACACAGAGAATGGTATGGAGTGAAAAACATTGACATTGATGGCTCTGAGTCAAAAAGTGATTCAGAAGAGGTGGAATCCGAATGTGAAGTTTTAAAAAAACCTTAGTCACTTTACTTTTGCTTATGTACCTATATATGCTCAAGAACGATAAATGATAGAAGTTGATGTTTAGAGTACAAACGGGCTCATTTATGAAACGTTCTGATCATTAGAAGTTTAAACATACGGTAGATAGAATAGTATTCTGAACCCCTCTTATCAACACATGGCTGGTTTTCTTAGGTACCACCACCCACTTCCCCTTTATATTTTGAAGTAAGTCCTAGACATATTTCATCTGTGATTACTTTAGTTTGTTTTTCTAAGAGATAAGGAGTTAAAAACTTTTTCAGTAGGTATGAAGGATTTAAGTGTATACCTGAAAACCTGGAGAAAGTATTTGTAATATGTATCAAGGATAAAACATTGATACCCCTAAAGAATGTTAAAAATTGAGGGATTCTTCCTTACCCTCTGCCCTCTTTCCTCCCAAACAATTAAGACCTAAAATTTTTAGGTGAGGCAGATCAGTGTAGGCGTTCGTGTGGTGGGACAGGGGTGCAAGGAGCTACAGTAGCCTGGGTGTGGGCAAGGAACCCAAGAAGGACGAGGAGGCTGTCCTCTTGGAGGATTAGCCCAACATGGAGTAGGGGGAAGAGGGTATTCAGATTGGGAAGAGGGTGGTGGCAGAGATGGGAGGATGTTTACATATATACTTGATAAAATAAGTAAATATGTTAGGGATCATAGAAGCCTAGTTTCTCACTGTCCAAAAAGGGAGTCACAAATAAGGAAAAGGAGAAGACTTTTTGTATTAGGTTGGAATTCAATGTATCGATGTGAGCACTTAACATATACAGGTAGATGTAGAATTAAACAGAGCTGTAAACGTATTCATGGGTTTACATATATATGCATATAATATACTTCCTAGCTCCGTGCAACTGGAAAAAACCCCCACCATTTTCCGTGGAAAGAAACCTGGGCTCTTGGAGAAATGACAAGACTCCAAAGCTGAAACAGTAGAAATAAATAAAAAATAAGCCTGGAATGTCTCATATCGGAAAACAAAGTGCTCACAGGATGCTAGGGACATGACGGAAGGACCCAGAATCCAACTTGAAAACAGCCGCCCTTGCCAAATTTGGGGGATTATTTTAGGCATCAAAATAAGTAATGATGGTAACAGATTATTGCCCTTTGAATAAAGTGGAAATCCATGAACCCACACGGGAGAAATGGGTGGATGCATGAGTATACACGTGTGTGTGATGAGGAACCAGAGGGCACATAGTTTCAAAGTCCCCATCCGCAAAATGCACATTAAGTACAAAAAGGGAAATGGTAACTTGATAGCGATAAAGATACCACTGTAGATACCACTCTAAACAGGTGACCAGATGATTAAAGCGGACTTCATCAGTGATGAGATGAATTAAAATTACTTACCGTCTGACAGGATAGCTTGAGAAGGTTGCTGCCTCATTTCTGTGATGTTCCTGCCAAAGATGCCTGACCTGAATCTAATCCTGATGAAGGATCAGACACACCCAAGTCAGGGGCTTTCTCCAGAATGACTGCCTTGGAGCCTTCAGGAGAGTCAAGACTGTGGGAGTTAGGGACAGAATGACTGAAGGAAAGAAAGATATGACAAGTACATGCAGTCAGCGATTCTGAACTGAATTATTTTGCTTTAACAAAAGACACTTGGGGGACACCTTCCTGATTTGGATGGTTGTGTTGTGATAACATAAGGGATGTCTTTGCGGGAAATACACACTAAAGGGCCTTGGGGCCAGGTCAGCAACTCACTCTGAAATGGTTCCGGAAAGTCAGGTCTTTGTGCTATGTTTTCAACCTTTGTCTAAGTTTGTGGTTGGTTCAAATTTTACAGAGAGAGAAAACCAAGGGGAAAGTATCCAGTAGAAAAATGAGGAAAAGACATGAATAGACAGTTCCTTTATAAAGAAATTAAAATGGTCTTTAAACATATAAAAGATATTCAGTATCACTCGTAATTAGAGAAGCACACATTAAAACCTCACAGGAGTATTACTTCTCATGTATCGTGAGAAAGCCATGGCGGAGTGAAGAGATGAGTGGTCTTCTTCCCCCAAAAGCAAGTATAAACGCTATTCTTCAACAGGAACCGGGAACATTGGAGAGATGGCTGATGTCAGAGGTGGGGCAGGCACAGGAAGAGCTGGGCCCGGAAGATCCAGTTGTGACAGAAGATAAGGAAGTGGCTCAGTGAATGATGGGAACGTGACAGAAGGACACAACCAGCTTGAAGGGGCTCCCAGTACCCAAAACTCATATAGTTTGAGCACCAGAATAAAAAATGATAGTAATGGATTACAACCCAGAGAATAAAACAAGCCAAATAAGTAAACGGAGAAAGAAAAGCATTTCCGTAGAGTAAAATTCCAACTAATACATGAATGGATGGGGCTGGAGACAAATCACCATTTGGCAGCTACTACAGTAATGATGGTTTCGGGCAAGAATTTTCGAAGCTTGATAAAATTAGTGGGCAAAACGACGGGAAAAGTGGGTATTCCATAGGCTTCGAGTGTCTCCCCACAAGATGTTTCATAATGGCAAAGGAGAAAAGGGTAACTTTCTAGTGACTGCAAACACGGCCTTACGAGATGAGGTGTAACACCCTAGTAATGGGACACACCCCTCTCACGCGCTCCCTGAGAATGATGCCCCGAGAAGAACGAAGTGCATCTGTGGTTTCCCCGCCAAACTGCATAGCCTGAATCCAAGCATGGTCAACATCATACAGAGCCAAATTAAGGGACGTTCTACAAAACAACTGTCCTGGACTCTTGAAAACTCTAAAGGTTGAAAGGGGGGGTGGGGGGAAGGCCTGCAGAACTATTCCACAATAAAGGACATGAAGAGATAGGACCACTAAATACAAGGTCTGATTCCAGATTGAACTCTGGAGCAGCAAATCTGTAGTTTTCCTTTTTATGTTAAGGATACTGCTGGGCAATTAATGAGATGTGAATATGGTTTTTAGATAACAGGATTGCGTCAGTGTGGAGTTTTTGGGTTCTGTGATTGTACTGTAGTTACGAAAGAAACATCCTTGTTTTAGGAACTATACACTAACATATTTAGTAGTAAAGCACATATCTATGATTTGCCTTCAGACATTTCAGGAAAAATATATACACACATACCATAGTCACATACATGAACACAACAAGCAGAATGATTTAACAAACGTGAAATTGTAACATCTTGGAAAATGGGGTGCGATGTGTACAGAAATTCTTTGTGCTATTTTTGTAAGTCTTTTATAGTCTGAAATTATTTTAATTTTTTTTTTTTTTTTATTCTTGAGAGAGAGAGAAACAGAGCATGAGCGGGGGAGGGGCAGAGAGAGAGGAAGACCCCAAATCCAAAGCCGGCTTCAGGCTCTGAGCTGTCAGCACAGAGCCTGATGCAGGGCTTGAACCCACGAACGGTGAGATCATGACCTGAGCCAAAGTCAGACACTTAACCACCTGAGCCATGCAGGCGCCCCTATACTCTGAAATTATTTTAAAAATGAACCATTTTGTAAAACTTAAAGACTGGTGATTTTTTAAAGTGTTCAGCCATGCTTTAATTTTTTTCTTAGGGCTGCATCAAATAATGGCACTTTTTAATCTTACGGTGTGATACTCGGTGAAATATGGCATATAGTATTTCGTGGCACGTGTAGTATAAACAGGCTATTGGGAACTAGTTGTGTCTTGTGTCTAGTTTTGTGACCTTGGGGTGAGGTACTTAATTAACGTGTGAGGCTCCGTTTCCTCAGGTGGATAGGAGTGCGTGTACTGTGGGGTTGTAGAAAGTTGAAGTGAGCTCACATGCTTAAAAGCTAGTGGATGTCCTGGACTTAGTAAAAGTTCAGTAAATTGTGCTTGTTAAAATAATGTATTCATATAAAAGTGATATACCTAAAATGACAAATTTAACTCCGAGAAGCTGGGTATTTGCTACTCTGGTGCCTTCTACCTCAAAATAACATTCCAGAAGAGGAAGTCTTCTACTTACGGGGTCTGGAAGGGTCCACTGGGGGAAAGTCTGATGATTTCATGGCTTTTAATAAGCTACGCTGTCATTAAGGCCAGAAATAATGTGAATACGGGTTATATGCCAGTTTCCGTGTTTCAGACCACAGTGTGCATAAGGTTATTCAGTGTTTGAGCTGTTCTGATGCTGGATGGTTCAGGAAGGTAGATTTACGTCTCAGATGTGCTTCATAGAGATCTCCAAGTAAGACAACTAATCCTTAAAAGGACTTTAAGAATATACATCATGTGTCCGTGTGTTTTTTTGCCAGGAAAAGGAACCTCTCCGCGTAATACCACTTAAAGAGGTTCATAAAGTCCAGGAATGTAAGCAGAGGTAAGTAAGCACCCGCTGTCACTTAGTGCCTGCCGCAGCACTCTAGTACTCAGCAGGGCTTCAGTTTGGTTGGTGTGTACAGGTGATGTTTTCCTGGGTTATTTGTAGCATTACTTTTAACTCTTCCTAGTTGGGATATGCCAGGACTTACAAAATCCTCAAAGTATTGAGATATTTTTTTGTTTCATTTGAAAACTAACACTTAGGCTTATTAACGGAAAGGAAAAATTTTAACGTGAACAACTTCTATCATATTTGACAGATTGATGTATTAGTAATTTAAGTATTTTGAAGTTGCTGCAGAATAGAGCTTTATAAGAAAATGTGGTAACTGTGCAGTGTTTCTTTGAGCAAACTGATTTATTCACAGCTGAAAACTTTGGATTTTAAACTTCTTTTATGAACCTCTTCTAAAAATATATATAACATATAAAATATGTAAAATTAATGCAAAAATAAATTGGAAAAGATGATTTGGTTTTGCTAAATTACATCAACATTTTATCTCTGTTTATTTTCTTATTGACCTATATTTGGTACTAGATGAATGAGTGAAAGAAAAACTATCAAACAACTGCTATTTAAGTGCAATTGGACGTTTGTTTTTGTTAACAGTGACATAATGATGAGAGACAATCTCTTTGAAATTGTAACATCGTCTCGAACTTTCTATGTGCAGGTGAGAGTCTTCTTTGGAGATTATAGATCCTCCTAACAAGAGATTAATAATTTTAGAGGTGACATGAACATAAATAAACTTACTGCTTATGAGGATAAGGAAAAATATGACACCTGTAATTCACAACTTAAAAAAATGTTATACATAAAATTATCGGTAGGTCATATGTTCAGCAGATGGTACTCTTGACTATGAATTCGTAGAGTAGAATTAAGTAGTATTTATGGGAAGGGAAATGCTGTTTTAACGTAGATGCTAACTTTCAATTTGGATTATTTTTGCACGTATTGTAGAATTTTGACTGCATCATTTTTGGTAATTTTAGAAATGGGACTGAAAATACCCACAATAAAAGGAGACCGTAGATCTCACCAGTGGTAGATAGGCATCTTGTATTTAAGTTTAAAATACTCTTTTTGGTGTATTATTTAGATTGGAAGTTTTTCTTTTTTTTTAAAGAACATTTGTTTTTGTCTTATAAAAGCTACATATAATTATTGCAGAAAACTTGGAAAATATGGAAAGATATGAAGAAAGGGGTAGTTTATAAAACACACAGAATCCCACATTCAGGAAACCATTCTAATTATAGTGCCTTTTTTAAAGGCGTATATTTTTATAGCAAGTGGGGTCATATAAAGCACACGCAGTTATATTCTATTTAATATATTATAGTCATTTTTTTCCACATCATTAAAAATTCTGTAAAAACTTTTTAGAACTGCACCATACTCTATTATATGAATGCTCCACAGTTAAACTCTTTCCCTGCTACTCTGTTACTGATTATTTTTGTAGTTTTGTGTATTTACTATTATAAACAATGTGAGGATGAACATTTTTGTGCTTAACTTTGCCTGGATTTCTTCTATAGGTTAAGTTTCTAGATCAAGAATAACCGTCAGAACATAAAACCTTTTTAAACCCCCTCTTTTGCCAGATTGATTTCTAGATTTTTGCTTTACCTTTGCCTGCTCTGGGTTTTTCCTTTTAAAAGTCCTTATTAAAATCATTGGTTTGCAAGTATTCTTCTGTAGCTTAAAAGTTTTGAACAGAAGTAAAGGGAGGTGTCTCTACACCCCTCTTGGGTTTTGTTTGGTTGGATTTAATAATAAAGTTTTAATTCACGTAGGAAAGCAAGGTCCTGTCAAGGAATATGATACTTTGGAATATGACCACCAACACTACTTTCAGTAGTAGTTCAGTAGTACTAGAAATGATCTCTAGAAAAATAATACATAAACTTATGTCAAATGGCTTTTTAACTCCGCAGTTACATAAATACTCTTGTAGCAGAGTCAGACGATATAGCAGTAGATAGAGCAAAATGAGAAGCTTTGTCTTTGACTTCTTCCTCTCGTTTTCTCTCCAGAAGTATTCATACTGACTTTCTGATGGGTCTGATCTTAAAGCATCGAGTGCCCAACTTACGGCTCTGTAATAACTTACCCGGCAAAACCTGACTTAAAAAAGTGACTCTGAAAGTTTTTGGAAACCATTGCCTTGGAATGATTTTGTTGTTGACACTGCAATTTACCAACATGAATACGTTGGATTTGTAGATGTAGGAGCTGATTTGGGGGGCGAATTGACTGAATGAGTCCTTTCTTTCCCTTAGGCTGATAGCCCTGAAGAGATGCACAGTTGGATTAAAGCAGTCTCTGGTGCCATTGTAGCACAGCGGGGACCTGGCCGATCAGCATCTTCTGTATGTTTCCTGTTCTCTGGGGTGATACTCCCTAGGGTCCCCCCCATCCTGTCGAGTTATTTTCCTTCCTCTCCCCCTAATCCTTCTGGTTTCTTTCTGTATTGAGATTTATTTGCATGTTGACTTTCGTACCAATTGGACTTGCAAAAAAATAATGCATTTCTAATTTAATGCTTCCTTGTAGTGTTATGTATATATAACTTTCTGTGCATTGTATTGTCTTAAATGCACAAGCAGGGCAACTAAAGAATGAACGTTTCCTTGCTTTGTTTTAGGAGTTCTTACTTGTCAGTAGGTCTGGATTTGTTACAACTTGACAAATTCTCAGTACGGGATGTGGCCTAATCCTGTAAAGCGCCTTAAATTGTAGCATAACACAGTTTGGTGAAAGTCTCCATTTCTCCTCTACTGCCTCGAATTTCAGTTAAGGTGTTTTTGGCTTACTGGCACCATAAGGCCGTTGAATGGAGCAGCTGGAACCCGAAATACAGCTTCGTGTTCTCCGTCACTATTTTCCATTGCGTGTCCTCGTTGTCCTTTTCTGGTAGAGTAATTTAGAAGCCCGCTGCTTTTCACTATCATAGTTGTCTCTGTGATGATATGAGAGTAAAACTGAAATGTTAAACATTCTCAGAAATAACAAGAAAAATGTTTTTAATTTTTAATTTATCATGTTCAGGTACATCATAGGAATAAGATTTGGCTGTAGGACACTTTGGTCACTGCTTTCATCTGAAAACACAAATATTCTACTGAGGAATAGAAAAAAACATTTTAAGTGTCTTGAAACGTATCACTGCTGTCCACAGAATGTAGTCTAACATGTAGCATGAAAGCCTTACATTACCTTTTACAGGTTCATTGTAAATGCCAGATATTCTGCGCTTTTGGTATTTTTCTGGTAGTTTCCTGGTAGTGATAAACTACAGATCGGTAAAAACAAATCCATGTTTCTCATTTCTTAAATGAGTCTCCTTGTATCCTTTCTGGAATATCTTAGAAGTCACTTTCATACCTGTTAATTTTGTAACTGCCTGTGTTTTATGTGACCTTTTCAGCAGCCAAATATGAGACTCTCTGCAAAAACACTGTCTGTGGGGAAACAGGGAAACTTGGAGAAGGGCACTTGTGTTTCGTGCTTTGTGGTGGGGGCGAAGTGGACTCTCTAGCTGTGACTGTCGGCAGAACTTTCTCTTTTCCTCCCTCTCCTCAGTATAGGTTAACTCTAATCTTAGCTTTGCACTGTGTTCCAGATGCGGCAGGCCAGAAGGCTGTCGAATCCTTGTATACAGAGGTATACATCAAGAACTGGTGAATGCAGCACGTATGTGGGCTCTCACGCAAACGTGCCTTCTTACTAGAGGGCCCGGACTTACTCACTACTCACAACTGATCGTAGAAAGTTGAGTTAACCAAACTGCCTTTTGCAGTTATCGTAACTGACTTTGTCAACACTAACGCAAACTATTTCCCTCTGGTCATCCGGTTGGATACGTATATTTAAACAACAACGAGAAAAGATAAATCGTGAAAGAGCAATAGAACCTTACTAATTGAACAAGTCGCATTAAGCTGTCCTAAAAATTAATTTACCGAATTGCCACAAGTTTCAACTTCTGTATTTTATGTATTTTGAGATTTTTGATGCTACACCACTGCACCGCACCCTTGTTCTAATAATCTATGCAAACTCATGCACGCTTATGCATTGGATAAACTCCACATTACTGTAGTTTGCATGGCATTTTCAATTTCAGGCGAAATTTAGCCAGCTCGTGGGAATCTGGAGTGTTTTGTGAACTTGTGGCGCTTTGTTTTCAAAGCCACGAGTGTCATACATGAGCACAGCACACCGGGAACTACATGGCAATGCATTTGGAACGGTCCTATTTAAGGATATCTTAAGTTAGAAGCGAGTGGGAATTAAGAGTCACAACTGACCATTATTTCGCCACAGATTTAATGAATGATTAAATATGTACCCTTTGCTGCCATCAAACTCTCAAGCCATGAGAATCAAGGACGTGTTCAAAACTGAATAAATACAGTTAAGAGGAAGTGAAAAGGCGGCACAATTATCCGCTGCCGTGAAACTCAGGGCAGAAAAACGAAGGTTGGTCAGACTGCCAGACAGAATCGTAGGCTTGAAAAATAGTGAGTTCTGCTTATTAAAAAAATAGGGCCTTTCATTTTTATATCCTGCATTTTTATTTTTTATCTTTCTAAAATACGTGGGACGATCCCTAGTGTTGATCGAGAGACTAGAACACACTCTTACGTGACCCGACGCCACAGGGCCCTCTCACACACCCGCTCAGCCGCGGCTGCAGCGCCGCATTCCGGTGCAGGCCGACCGAGGCTTCGAGTGGCAGAGCTTTGGTGACAGAACTGGTTTCTTAGTGGAAATGGTTGTGGACTGTCCTTGCTTTAACCTCACTCCTAAAAATGCATTGCTTTGGGAAGGAACGTGCACACGTTTGCTGCATGGCTCGTGCTTCTGCTCCGTGTGTGTGTGTTTTGTTTGTTTTTCAGAGAGTAAAGTCTCACGCTGAGTTACTAACTCCGTCGTTAATGTTTGACTGTGTCTGACGGCCTGTCCTCTTTCCAGGAGCATCCCAGCTGTCCTCCAGACCCCAAGCACGCTTTCCGCTCTGCCAGCGCCGCAGCCGCCGCCTCCCTTTGCACGGCCTCTCGCAGCAACTCTTTGGTCTCAAGCTTTACCGTGGAGAAGCGAGGATTTTACGAATCTCTTGCCAAGGTCAAGCCAGGGAACTTCAAGGTCCAGACTGTCTCTCCAAGAGAACCAGCTTCCAAAGTGACTGAACGCGCTCCGCTCAAACCTCCAAGTAAAACTGGCCCTCAGGATAAAGATTGTGACCCGGTGGACTTGGATGATGCAAGCCTTCCGGTCAGTGACGTGTAAGACGAAGCACGCGCCCCCCCCCCCCCCCGCCCCCCTCCGCCTCCCCAGCCCCTGTTTCCTCTCACGAGGCTTCTAGCCAAAGATGATAAAGGGTGAAATGGTTTTTAATACATAGATTATACTGCCTCTTAGATGTACTCTTCATAAGCTGGTAAACCAAGGATCTTGGGAGTGGCCAAAAGAAATGTAATTTCCTTAAAACAAAACAAAACAAAACACAGTGAACGAACGAAAGAAAAAAACCTAAGTGTTTCAGTATCAACTGTCTGAAGCTTCGTGTGCTCTCGCTTGGGTGATGAAAATGTGTGCGTGGTATTTTTTTTCCTAGTGAATTTGACAATTGAAATGTTTCACCACGTAAAACATTAAAAATGCTTATTAATTATATTGGTTGTTTTTAAAATGCTACTTTGACTTCCTATTAGATGCTTGATATTTACACATTCTTACTGGTTAATATTATTGAATGAAATATGGTCAGACTAAGATAACTGAAATCATGATGTCTGTGGTGCTGTAAAATTTATACTACGACGTGGACAGTTTGGAAATGGTCACCACTTTTGATGCTCTGGTTATCGAGGTGAGTAGCAAGTTTTGCCGCAGAGATTATCACCGGACCGTTTAGCGAGGGTTGGAGGTTGCCCGGGGGGGTTGGGGGAGGGGAACTAATTCAGACAACTGTATCTTGGACATGTGTTTGAAAAAGCTTAGGACCTTAAGCAGTCATTGCTTTATGAAATGGTGAAAATGACTTGGTGTGAAATTTCTGGGAGATCTGATTTTCTTATCAAGGTTTTTATAAATAGTTCTTCTTTCTATATTTGGATCAGTGAAAGACTGTGAGTTTGTGTGTGAAGACATAACTGCCCTTAGTCATGCCTCTCCTTTTTGTCACTAATCACATTCAAGTGCCTGTGTTTTCTCATCTTGCTTGAGAACGTTGTCAGATGAACGTGCTCCTCAAAAGTCCTATGTGATTGGTTTTAAACGTTGAGATAGAATTAGTTGTCAGTAGCATAGTTTATTGTGTTAAGCAAGATATCATCTTATGTTTGAGATGCCAGAATGCTTTTATTCTACTACCTGTGCAATATTCGTGTTTTAAAACACACATTTGAGTATACATTGAATCACGGGGACGTCATCAGTGTAAGCACCGCTCTGAGAAATCCTTAGTTTCAAGTGTTGAATAATAGACGAGTTTGAGGTATCGTCTTTATGGTTGATTCTTAAACGTTTGCTTTAAGATAATAGTCTTGAATCTCACATGCTGCTGTTCTTATGATACTTTGCCATCTTACTGTGCTGTTCTGTTTTGGAATTCATACGTGTCACTGTTTCCCCTTTTCATTTTCTAAGATGACTCTTGTTTGAGAAAGAGAGGGAGAGATTTCCTGCTCCAGCAGTGGGGTCCAGAGTTTACTATTTATTGCATTGGAATTGTCATAGAATCAGTTTAAAAATCCAAATGCGTCAAGTGCGCTACTCAACTTTTTTTATTCATAAGCTAATATTTTGAAAAGGCACATTTCGATTGTTTCCTTTTTTGCAGCTATATTCGAAAATGGTAGAATGGAAAGGTTTTAAGTAGTTGTCACTTTTTCTGATGATATGCCCATTTCAGTGGCTCTTTTGAAGGTTACTCTTTCATGAACATACCTAAGAAATCTTGTGTAGACAGTTTGCAATATTCAGGAGCCTCACGCTTTTTTCTTTGGTACAGCTTCTACGTTGCATGTTTATTTTAGCATATTTTGGTATTGGTAATTTGATATATTTCATAGTGGCAAAATATTAGCTCTATTTTGGGACTTTTTATAGAACTACCCCTCATATTCAGTAGCGTAGGAAAATGTTCTTGTGATTGTCAGGGTCTCCTAATATTTATCTCAATACTTTTATAATTCTATGAAAATTATTTAATTATTTTAAAACTTATACTTTTCTTGTAAATATATCACATCTGAATTGTCAGAAAATTACTTTGAATACCTTAATATTTGCTGCATTTTTTTTTTTCTGTATATAGAACACGTCTTCTTTCAGAATGGGAATATACATGTGCTTCCCAGTGTTTACTTTTACGTCTGCTACTTTATAATGTCAAACTGGTATGAACACTGTAATGATTTGAAAATAAACTTCAAATTCTAACTTACTTCTCGTTCGGTTTGATTCAGTTTCTGATGTGAACAGGCAACCGGAACTAGTACAAAATCCGTTTGGTTAGTTGACTTGAATTTCCATGTTTAAGGACGGAGTAACTATTTGGTGGCCTTTGGAAGGCACAGCTGGAATGAAAGGTGCATGAGAAAAAATGATTGTTTTTGGAAAAAAGAGCTGGATTATTTTGCTTACCTCAAACAAAAGAAAAACACGTTCTCAAAAGCAGTACTAGATATGTTGGCTTCAGAGCATAGTTTGAATCGTCCAAGCTGCTTTTGCAGCGCGTGGTTATCGGTTAGACTGGACCCGGCCTGAGCGAGGCTGGGTGCAGAGGGCATTTTGATACCCAGACGGGCTGTTGACATGTACTCATGAAACTGCTTGTCGGGCGTTAAAGACTGCTTTTTGCAGACCCGCTGTTGGTAACAAATCGTCCGTGTCTGCTCCTGCATCCAGCATCTAATAGCGATGGTATTGGAGAAAGTCTGTCTTAGTAATTCTTGTTAACTGGTGCAATTTAATTTTCTTTCCCTGAAAAGATTTTACATGTTTTTATTTTTAAAAAGCCCAAAATGAGAAAGTTCGAAACTTTGTGGCTTTCACAGAAAAAGAGATTCCTTTCTCAGCTTTTCTTTTACCCTAGCTGCTGTTCAGAAATCTTCGTCGTTCCCATACCTTTGTGAAAACGTTAACAGTTGGTGAGGCAGGAGATACGTGTATTAAAAAGTGCAGCGATAGAACAGCTTCATACCAGACTGGGGAAGAATCTTCCTGGTCTCTGGACGGGTTTGCCAGTCTACACAGGACATGATGAAAATACACGTAGTTAGATGGCTTTGTATTTTCCATTTGCCACCTTCCATGTTATGCAGACCCAAAATTGGTTATTTTATATGTTGTTTATTTTTTAATGATTTATGAAAATTGTACTTTTTCAAATCTCATCTGAGACTTATTGAAAATATTACTGAATTGGGGTTAGCGTTTACGGTTTTGATTGGTAAAACCTTAGTATTCCGTTTTCATGACGTTTAAAGTGACAGTCCCTTACCGTGGTCTAGGGATGTGGGAACAGTGCCACCTTCTGGTTAGGTCATTGCTAAATTTAAAATAAAGTAATTTGTAGTCTGTTTGACTTTGTCTATTTCACTCATCATAGAAGTTAGAAAAGAAATGTAATTGCATAGGATAGTTTTGAAATTACAGTTTAAGTCAACATTTGCAAAAGACCAATTAAACTTTCTATTTGGAGATAATTACAAATTCACATGTAGTTGTTAAGGAATAATACAGAGTTCTTGGATATCCTTTATTCACGTTTCCCCAGTGATAACATACTGAAACACTATAGTAAAATATTATAACCAGGATTTTGACCCAAATACAGTCAAGATACAAAACAAGGATCCCTTCTTATTGCCGTTATAGTCACACTCGCCTCCCATTTTTCAGGTTTGGAAGTACACTTAGTCATAGTAGATGTAAAATCCAATTATTTTGGTACCAAAGTTTGGGCTCTTAACTAGTATGGTATTACTGTCTCGGAAGAAGTCTTGAAAACTATTCTTTGCTTAATTGTACTATCTCCAGATTATTAAATTAGTTGACTTTTCATTAAATCTATTTTTAACATTTCCCGGAAGCATAGTATTTCAAATGTTAGAAATTGGAAAATAATACTTTATATATACATTTAAATTTAACATTGGAGAACCAGTAGTACATAAGTATCCTGATCGTAACCTCCCTGAGAGATGTTAAGCCCTGCCGTTTATATATATACTTAGTAAGATTACTAGAAGAAGGACTATTAAATAAAATAGTTTCCAGATGCCAGATTCTTGCATCGGAACTAGTTGTGGAGACTGGTTATAATCACTTGTAGGGTAGGAGTGAGGTGTTCTTCCATGTGAAGGAGCTTTTGACCTTGTAGGGTAAGATCTTGGGTCAAACCGGTGTCTTCGGTGTATGATATGCCCACGACAGGGATCTTGGAAGATGACGAAGACCATCCACAAGGAGTCTGCGGAAAGAAATACACAGTACGTGATCAAATCAAGCGTGGAAAACCACACGTGGAGAGACTGAGGTGGTCAGTGAGTGACTGAGCGGGTGACAGAAGCTTTGTGCCAGAGGGGCCCTCCAAAGGTCCCAGAAGAGGAGAAGGTACCCAGTGAGTAAAAACTAGGTGACATGACAATACATTTGCAGATGTTGATTTGGAATTTGAAGGGTCCAAAATGGTGCAAAAACTTAAATCTTCCCTTAGAGGCTCGTTGCCTCTTTCTCCCTTTCAAACTACAATACTTGTACCAGTCACACTAGTTTTCGTCAGCAGTGTGGTTGGCCCGGCGAGAGGTTGACGGGGAAGGAGTGGATGGGAAGTGTGGAGAACTTTCCATGATTTAGAAGATTACCGTGTCAAAGCCCGTTTTGGCCTCTGCCTTTGCTACCTTCGTAATGGGAACATCTATTGCCCGTGGAACCTTATTTACTATTTCCAAATAGGGGCTGTTAGTCCCAGTGACCTGCGTTCCTTTGTGACTTTCACATACCTCACGTTCACTGTCTCAGTTCATGTCACTGCTCGTGTTGTCCTTTCTCCTCCCCCTCTGGCCTGTCTAAAGAGAGTTGAGATTATTACTCTACAGAGTTGGTGCTATACTTAGGATCCCCTCTGGACCCCTTTTGGGAGGGTGTATCTGACGACTTCCTCATTTCCTCTAGAAAATTGATGTGCTTAGGTTTTCTGTCTCTTCTAGAACCGGTTCTGTTAAATCATATACCTTGAAAATTACATCCCAAGTTTTCAAATGTATTTGCATGGAGTTGAGCAAAGTATATGGTGCAAGAACTCCTTTTGTCTTCAACTCAAAATGTATGAACAAATGTGAAGACGTTATTTATGTGGCAGATGATGATATCCTCTGTATTTTACCTGGCACCGAGGTGGTTACAAACACAAACGTGGACACCAAAATAAAGTGGTAGTATTCAGGTATAAGGAGGCCATGTAAGTCCAACTTAGGAGTCCTTTAAAAATTAAAATTCAAGTGTGAAATGCATTATTTCTCATAAAGCACCTGTGATCCCTGGAGAACAAGGCTGAGTTCCCCGTTTATGAGACACTCTCCTTGTGAAGCAGTGTTTAAACTTAGCTTAATTTCAGGGCCCTCCCGCCTTCTCACGTGTTGCTGCTGCTTTTTTTGTTTTTGTTTTTTAATGTTTATTTTTGAGAGAGACAGAGAGACCATGAGTAGAGGAGGGGCAGAGAGAGAGGGAGACACAGACTCCGAAGCAGGCTGCGGGCTCCGAGCTGACAGCATAGAGCCTGATGAGGGGCTCGAACCCATGAACCATGAGACCATGACCTGAGCCGAAGTTGGAAGCTTAGCCAACTGAGCCCCCCAGGCGCCCCTCACACGTTGTTCTTGTATATCCCATGTTCCAGTTCAACCGAACCATTCTTCGTTTCTTGGTTTCCCCACCTCTCTGCCTTAATTCTTGCTGCCCCTCATTGGACGCCACTGTCCCGGTCATCTTTGCCTTGTGACTCCACTCGCCCTTCAGTTCTTGCTAAGATGCAGCGTTCTCCTTGAGGCGTTACAATCACTTTCTCAACTTTCCCACAACATAAGCCAGGATGACCCCAAAATACCCGATTCCCTCTCCCTTCGTAAGCCAACATTCAACTCTGTTCGTTGGAACTGGAATTCAATGTAAGCTTCTGCTCTCAAACTCTGGGCTGACTAAAGAGCTTTTCTCTCTCCCCTACAGTTCCTTTTAAAAACCAATGACTTCAAAATTTGGAAGAGATTAGAAAGTGGAAAGAGCCCAAATCGAGCTCTTTGTTGATTAGATTGGCCCAGAAGAGCAGTCAGTGAGACAGGAAGCAAAATTCAGACATGCTGGTGGGCCTGGAGGTTCTATAAAAGCCCTTCACCAATGCAGCGGCTTCAACAGTTGCCCACGGCTGTTGGGAAGGTCACGGGCCCCTTTCACACACTTGCACGTTCAATTTTACCTTTGAGTAGAAGCCGCCTGACACGCCCCAGACAGAAGAATAAAAGTAGAAAGCACCTGACACTCCAGCGCTTGCTTCTGGGTGCACCTTCGTGCTCATTTACACGCGTACACGGGCACACTTACGAGTTTGGAGCCATGTTCTGTGGGCTTTTTTGTAGCCTTTTTTCCATGCCATAGGATATTGTGGACACCGTCATCTGGCGATAAATATGGATCAACACTCCTAGAGGCTTCAACCTTTGGTCTTGTGTGTTTCTATGCAAAAGTCTCTACCTGTTCTGTTACTGGGACTTTTGATTGTTTCCAACTATGCAATTCTTTAAAACAAATTGTTTTTTAATGTTTATTTATTTTTGAGAGAGAGAGAGAGGAGAACGTGATTGGGGGGAGGGGCAGAGAGAGAGGGAGACAGAATCCGAAGCAGGCTCCGGGCTCTGAGCTGTCAGCACGAAGCCCAACACGGGGCTCGAACCCACGAACTGTGAGATCGTGACCTGAGCGAAGTTGGGCACTTAACCGACTGAGCCATCCAGGTGCCCCCCCACCCCCGCAACTTTGCAATTCTAACAGCACTGCAAGTCACGTCTTTGCCTCCAGGGGCCGCACGTCCCTCCACGCGGGTTTGTGGGTCTCGTGGGTGTGCGACCTTCACATCTCTCGATATGGCCAAACCACCTTGTAGGAAGGGCGCATTCGTTCCTGCTCCCGCCGATAGTGCATGAGAGTGCCCATCTCCTCGCATCCTGGACAGCACCGGGTTTCATCATTTTGGGGCATTCTGACTGGAAAAAAAGGGCATCTTGTTGAGATCTTAATTTATGCTCGCTTGAAAATTATTGGGAGTTCACTTTTTTAAATGTTAACTGACCACTTCATTCGCCCTTTTTGTGGATGGCTGTTTTTGTCCCTATCTATTTTTCTGAGTGCTGCTTGAATTTTTCCTGTTGCCAAGAATTCTGTGTGTCGGAACTACCGACCTTCGTCCTTTATTCATCTTCTATATTTAAATATCCTTGTTTACCACTTGTCTTTCATGTACGTGCGTCTGTTTATGAGTGTCTTTTTCTTTATGGATTTTGCCTTTGCTGTCATGCCTGGAGAGTAATTTTCCACACACATAGGAATATATATACCTCCGACATCTCTCAATACATTTATTGTAACTTTTTACTCCTCAAAGCTGATTCCATCTGGGGGCGCCTGGGTGGCTCAGTCGGTTAAGCGTCCGACTTCGGCTCAGGTCATGATCTCGCGGTCCGTGAGTTTGAGCCCCGCGTCAGGCTCTGTGCTGACGGCTCAGAGCCTGGAGCCCGTTTCAGATTCTGTGTCTCCCTCTCTCTCTGACCCTCCCCCGTTCATGCTCTGTCTCTCTCTGTCCCAAAAATAAATAAACGTTAAAAAAAAAATTAAAAAAAAAAAGCTGATTCCATCTGGAGTCAATTCTGGCAAATAGTAATAAGGAAAGATCTGATAGCCTCCATCAACCGACCCCAGTGCAGACGCTCAGCAGTGTCTCCGTGCTTTTAGTTTAAATCTATTTCTTGGGGAGTTTTAAAAATCTGTTTCTTCCCACTGATTTGAAATACTGCTTGTATCAGTGTCTTAGCCAGAGTGGGCTGTTATTAACAGAATGCCATAGACTCGGTGGCTTAGAAACAGCAGAAATTTATGTCTCACAGTTCTGGAAGCTGGAAGGCTCGGACTGAGGCACCCACAGGTTTGGTGTCTGATGAGGGTCCGCTTCCTGGGTAAGAGATGGCTGTCTTGTCACTGGGTCCTCACATGGCAGAGGGGGCAAGGGAGCTCTCAGGGGTCTGTCTTACAAGGGTGACAACGGTGCCTTCATGACCTGTCACCTCCCTAAGGCCCTTCTCTCCTAGTACCATCACCTTGGGGGTTAGGTTTCAACACATTAATTGGAGGGGGCCACCCACCTTCGGTCTCTAGCACTCAGGCAGTAATTGTTTACATTGGAGTCCATTTCTGAACTTTCTAGAACACGGATATGACTATTTCTCTGCCGGGAGCATACAGCATTAGTCATTGCAGCTTACAATACATTTTAATATCAAAGATGTTTTTCTGTTCTATTTTTGAACCTCCAAATCCTCATTTTTGACTTCCAAAAAAATCCCACTTTTTAAAAACCTGCAATTAGGTTAAATTTATAACATCGTCAGGGCGCTTGTTCCTGTGACAGCAGAGATGAAACTCCGGGTCTCTGCCGTGTTTGGTGGCTCTGTGGACAGGTGGTTCTCCCGACTCGGGCTCTTCCTGGGAGCGTTTGCATTTGTGGGGAGGGGATGTGCAGAGAAGACCCTGTGTGCCTGAAGGCGGCGGAGACTCTGGGTCCTCTGAACACAGCTGCGTTGCGGAGCTAGGAGTGACCGGAAGGACCACGGAGGCAGGGTGGGCATAGAGAAGGGTGTTCTCCCCATTTCTGTGGGATGTGGTGTGGACACAGGCCGGAGGGCTGACATCTCAGCCCTCCCATGGGTCACTCCGGGTCGGGGGTGGTGCTGGGACTGGCTTGTAAGTCAACTGCTGAATGTGGGGGAATTTTGCACGCTTGTCGTCACACACACCCATGATTCAGATTAGACTATCAAAACCTACCGTCAAATAAGTTACATCAGGGGGCGCCTGGGTGGCTCAGTCGGTTAAGCGTCCGACTCTTGATTTGGGCTCAGGTCATGATCCAGAGACCATCCAGAGATCTCACCGTGGTCTGGTGAGATCCAGCTCCGTGTCGGGCTCTGTGCTGAGTATGGAGCCTGCTTGGGATTCTCTCTCCCTCTCTCAATAAACATTTGAAAAATAAAAAATAAGTTACATCCAGGAGAAAGGTACTAAGTGCAAGTCCTCACGTCCTGGTTATTTTACTGCACCTTATTATTATCTGTACCCTGGCAGTTATTCACGCTGTGTACCTGCAAGGCTGAAACCCTACATGACGCTGTGCTCGGTGCCTTTCTCCCTGCTCTGAATTCAGCAACGCCACACTGGTAACCGGCCACAGTGGGAATGTTTACCCTGGAAATTGGCAGGTGCTACAAAGGAGGGCTTGACTTATTCTTCCGTTGATCGTCTAGGCGAGAGGTTGGCACCTCTTCCTGTCAAGGGCAAGATAGTGAATGTTTTAGGCTCTGCAGGCCATAGGCCTCTGTCACAACTACTCACTCTGCCGTTGCACAGGGAAAGCAGCCACGGACGACGCAGAATTGAGTCAGGCAGTGTTCCAATACAACTTTATTTGTGGAACTTGTGCCACTTGAATTTCATATAATTTTCTGGTGCCGCGAAATACGATTCTTTTTGATTTTTTTCAGCCATTCAAGAATGTAAAAGCTATTGTTAGTTTGCAGGTTGTAGGAAACCAGGAGATGGACTGATTTGGCCTGCGGGCCAGTTTGCTAACCCCTGGTTGATAATTAAGAAAGCATTCTGGGGGCGCCTGGGTGGCTCAGTTGGTTGAGCGTCCGACTTCGGCTCAGGTCCTGATCTCGGGGTTTGCGAGTTCGAGCCCCGCATCGGGCTCTGTGCTGACAGCTCAGAGCCTGGAGCCTGCTTCGGATTCTGTGTCTTCTCTCTCTGCCCCTCTCTTGCTCATGCTCTGTCTCCCTCTGCCTCTTAATAATAAATAAACGTTTAAAAAAATTTTTTTAAAAAAAGCATTCTGTGAAAACCAGTTGCCTATATGGAATTCACAATAAAGAGTATTGTATATTGTATTACTATTTGTAAATCATGTGCTATATATCTCTCAAATCAGTAAAATTTATAGTAAATTTTTCCCCCCAAAGAACTCGTAGTTAATATTGAATTGCCCTGAACATCTAGTGCTTGGCACCCTCGTTTTAGTCCAGATATTAATAGGATTGTCTCTGGTGTTTTATTATTATATATGATGCTGGCTGTTGACTTACGGTATTCTTCATCATGTTAAAGAAGTTCCTTATTTTTTAGACACCAAAAAAAAAAAAAAAAATCCTCTCAGGAATGGATATGGAATTTCATGAGATACTTTTTGGGATTTGGGATGATATGAAAAATTATATTAATACAATTCGGAATAACACAGCATTCTTGCATGCTTGTTCCATTCTTTAATGCAGTGCAGAATGATTTGCTTGTTTTTAGTGGCCCCATACCTGTACCCATAAGTAATATTGACTTGTATATTTTTTTCAGGGGGAGAAGGGGTGCTTTCTTTTAGAAGTTTTAGTATCGGCGTGTGTCCGCTTTGTAAAATGAATTGGGAAGTTTTTCATTTCTCCCCCCCAACCTTCTCTCTCACAGAAAATGAGATTATCTGTTTACTTAAAGTTCCCAGGAATTCAACCATGAAACCTGTTGGCCTCAATAATTTTTTCAGAGGTGATTTTTATTTGTTTGTTTTGACAGACATTTCATTTGCTCTGTAGATGCTGGCTTACTTAAGATTTTTAAAAATTCTGTCAAAAAAGCAATTTGTAATTTCTTTAAAAAATATTTTTCAGTGTTTATTGCCTTTTTAAAAATATTTTATTTTGAAGTAATCTCTACACCCAAAGTGGGGCTCGAACGTAGAACCCTGAGGTCAAGAGTTTCACGCTCTATCAACTGAGCCAGCCAGGCGCCCCTGATTTGTGATTTCTGAGAAAATTTCTATTCCATCCCTGTTTCCCCTGTTTCCCTACAATCTCTTCTCCCAGTTCAAATATCAGATTGTTCACTCATTGGGTGAAGACCTTTGATACTTTTCCATTGTTCTTCAGACAATGACTATATCCCATGGTCTACAAAGACCCTTCATGGTCTAGACCTGGCTTCTACTTCTCCTGCCTTGGGTATGGTGTCAGCCCTATAGGAGGCATCACATTCCCCTGCCTGGAGTAACGGGCAGCCCAGGAAGAGGAGCTAACAGATACGTGCTGACAACTGCATTTCGTTCTGATTCTGGAAACCGTTCCGTTTCAGCCTTCAAGGGGCCTTAATTGTTCTGGAATGTTTGCTGACGTAATAGAGCTTGGCTCCTGACGGCTTCTTGTCCTTAGGCTTAAAGGTAGAGCAGGCATTAATAAATGTTACAAAACGTCTTTGGTTGTGCTCAGCCAGTTTTTTTCCATCAGAAGAAAGACTGTGCTTGATTAAACGCTATCATCCTTTCCCAAGGGTTTCCCCGGGGACAAGACATTTTGCCGCCAACTCTGGAGCGTAAGAAAGAAGAGGGATGGAGCGCCCGGGTGGCTCGGTCAGTTGGGTGTCTTGACGCTTGACCTCGGCTCCGGTCACGATCTCACAGTTGGTGAGTTCGAGCCCTGAGTCAGGCTTATCGCTGATAGTGCAAAGCCTGCTTGGGATTCTCTCTCTCCCTCTCTCTACCCACCCTTCCCCCATTTGTGTGAGAGCTCGCGCTCTCGCTCTCTCTCAAAATAAATAAAGAAACATTAAAAAAAAGAAACGTGAGGGAGGGAGACACACAGAAGTTACCCCTATTACATGGCAGACTGTCTCATGGAATGTGCTAGGTTTTGCTGCTGCAGCAAATACCTCAGACGCTTATAACCATACAGGCTTATTGATCCTGCTGCGTGTCCAACAGCTGTGCTCTTCACTGGGTGGCTCAGTCAGCGAAGCGTCTGACTTGAGTTCAGGGCATGATCTCGTGGTTCACGGGTTCGAGCCCCGCATCGGGCAACCTCTATGTGGAAAATGGAGAAAGAGGGAAAATCACGGAAGAGGGAAAAGATACGCAGTCATGTAACCCCTCCTAAGACTTAAGTGACACATGCCATTAATGCCCGCGTTTCGTTGGTCAGAGAAAATGATACGATCCAGCCTGACGTCAAAAGGGCAGCGAAGTATGAGGTTGAATCATGTAAGATTGCCTCTTTGGTAAGTCAAAAAATGACCAAATATCAGCAATGTTATTTGATTGCTATAATGTTATTTGACGCTATAATCCTCCTATCGGGAGGGCAAGGAATATTTGAATCTACCCCGTAGATGTACCAGCAAAGTTGCAAATAGTAAAAAAAAAAATTGTCTTTTAAATTCAGATGAGGATATGCAAAGAATTAAAATTCAAAAATCCTGTATTTCACTTGAGTTGCACACATACAACCAACCCTTCCATGTGTCAACAAGGAACTTAAAATCTGCTGAGCCCTTGCAATGTGTCGGGTTCTATGAGAGATGGCAGGATAGAGGCATCTGTCCCCAGGGAGCCCACATTCTGGCTTCTGCCCCGGCATCTAGCACGGATGATTTGTAGATAGGAGGCAGGGGCATGGGGAGCTGTGGCAACTTGTGGTCCTTCTCTAAGCCCAGTGTTGTGGCCAAATTCGTTTCTGTGCAGCCACAGAACTCACGGTGGCTCCCTCAAGGGCGGCTGGAGAATCCCTAAGCTTGGCGCATGCCTCATCAGGTCAGGCCTACCAGGGTCTCCTCCTGCTGATTAACTCAAGGTCAGAGTGATTACTTTTACATCTGCGAAATCCCTCTGTCTTTGGCATTTTTAAAAAAGTTTATTTATTTAGGGAGAGAGAGAGAGAGACAGAGAGAGCATGAGCAGGAGAGGGGCAGAGAGAGAATCCCAAGCAGGCTCTGCACGTCAGTGCAGAGCCCCACGTGAGGCTTGAGCTCATGAACCACAAGATCATGACCTAAGCCGAAATCAAGGGTCAGACGCTCAACCAACTGAGCCACCCAGGCGCCCCTGACTTTGGCATTTAATACAACCTAATCGCAGCAGCATATCCATGGTCCTACCTATATTTCAGGGGAGGGGATTTTCCGGGGGTGCATACCAGGGGCCGGAAAGCTTGGAGGTCACCCTAGAATTCCTCCTGCCTTGGGGTTGTTAGCCTTTTTAATTTTAGCCATTCTTGTAGGCGTGTGTCATTGTTTTACTCTGTATTTTCCTGACATCATTGGCTATTTGTAGATCATCTTTTGTGAAGTCTTTGTCTCAGATTTTTTTTTCTCTCTTCATTTGTCTTTCTTTTTGTGGAGTTGTATATTCCGAGTATGGGTCCTTATTTAGATACAGTATTGTAAGTATCTTCTCCCAGTGGATGATTTTCATTTTGGATGAACAGAAATTACTTATTTTAATTATGTCATACTTGTCAGTTTTTTAAATAGTGATTTCTGTGTCCTGTTTATGAAATCTCTGCCTACCCTGGGGTCGTAAAGATATTTTCCTATCGGGAACCTTTCTCCTGAACTCTGCATTGTTTTTACTTTTCAAATTTAGGTCTATGATCCACTTTGAATAATTTTAATTTTGACATGGGACCTAGCTCATTTTTCTTCCACATCAATAGCCAAATGGTTCAGTGCCATTTATTGAGAAGACCCTGCTTCAGTTATGCTTTTGTTAAATCAGGTTACTGCTTGATGTCTGAGTCTGATCTGGGCTCCCTCCTATTCCAGTGAGTTATATGTTTGTCTGTATGCCCGGACCAAACTGTCCTGATTATTATATTTATTTTTAATTTTTAAGATTTTTTATTTTTATAATTTAAGAGATTTTTTGTTTACTTATTTATTTGCATTTATTTATTTATTTTGAGAGAGAAAGAAAGCATGAGCCGGGAGTGGCAGAGAGAGAGGGGGAGAGAAAGAATCCCAAGAAGGGGGCTCGAACTCACAAACCATGAGATCATGACCTGAGCCAAAGTCAGACGCTTAACTGACTAAGCCCCTGTCCTGATTATTTTTAAATTACGCTGTGATGTTTAAACACCACCTTTAAAGGTAACCTGGGAGTCGTGACCTCTATAGCATCCGCACGGCTATTTCCTTGTGCCAGGGAGCAGGGCACAGGCCACTAGAAATGGGGACACAGAAAGGGGGAAATAGGGAGTGAATAGCTAATGTCCAGACAGAGCTTCACTGAAGACTCCAAAAAGATGTCTTGGATTTAAAAACTTGAAAAAGCATCCTCGTTTTAAAATGTCAGAAAACAGGGGCGCCTGGGTGGCTCGGTTGGTTGAGTGTCCCACTTGGGCTCAGGTTGCTCTCTCTGTTTGTGAGTTCAAGCCCCGAGTCGGGCTTTGCGCTGATAGAGCGGAGCCTCTCTCTCTCTGCCTCTCCCCACCTCCCTCAAAAATAAACGTTAACAAACTTTCTTTTAACATCAGAAAATACAGATTTGGAACAATCTATAAATTTGGGGCGTTATTCAGGGCTCAGCACTCGTGCACACTCAACTGTTTGCTGGCTATGTAAAAGGCAGGCATGGGCCACGTCCACAAAGGATCAGGAGCAGGTGCTGAGCTCAGTGGTGGGACAGGGTGGGTTTGAAGGGCCTGAGGGACAAGGAGTGACCACAGGCAGGAGCATGGGCCAGTGTCGGGGGTCCTCAGACGGGGAGCCCCCGCTGCAGGGAGAGCATGCCCGGGAACTTGGCTTTCACTGATGGCAAAGGCCTCCGGCTTTCTGACCTTCTCTTCCTTTACTTTTGCCTATCTCCTCCAGAATGGCTGCTTAGTACAGAAAATATCACCAATCAGTCTCCACCCCTCCACCCCTCCACCCCTCCACCCCTCCACCCCTCCACCCCTCCACCCCTCCACCCCTCCACCCAGAATTAGCCTCAGGCTTTGTTCTGCCCACGTTGGAGCCTGACAGTCAGTTTCTTAACAATCAGGGGCGGGGTGAGCCCCACGCACACTTTTGTTTGTATCCTGCATTTCTTGCTTGGTGTATTAGCATCTCTCTGGGTCACTACCGTGCTTCCTCTGGAATCTCAAACTAGGGAAGTTGGGCCATTAGTGAGGATTTCCTGAATCCCCTTTGAAGGATCAGGGTGGTTGGGCTGGGTCTTCCTGTAGCTGAGGGGTCAGGTTATCTCTCCCTCCCCTCTCTCCAGCCACAGGTCTTCAGGACGGGGAACGCTGGTGCGCCTTTCAGGCCTGATCTCTAAAGTGGCGGCTCTTCTTTTTTAAGCGACAGTGAAGTCATTTAATGACTGAGTGCCAGGAACTAGGCTAGGCTTGAGCGCCCAGACGCCACCTACGAGCGGTGGAGGCCATCGGGAAAGAGGGACACAGGTCTCCACAATGCGAGGTGACAGGGCTTTAAGAAAGGATGGGGGGCGGGCAGTGGAAAAGTACCTCGGCTGTGATTCATCGGGGATAATGCTCTGCTGGTGTCACGCCATCCAGGAGTGCCGACAGCTGACGGCTGGAGGACACATCAAAAATAGAACCAATTTTGGGCGAAATGGGTGAAGGGATTAAGAGATTCCAAAAAAATTAAAAAAAAATAAGAGGAATCAGTTTAAGGGAAGAAAGTCGATGAAAATCAACACAAAATGTATTACTTCTGTGCCATACCTGGCCTCTGCTGCAAGCTGTCTGTTGAACTCAACAACCTGAGACCATTGTGGCCGGCACTGTCTGGTCCAATGGGCAGGTCAGGCTTCCCTTTCCAGACAACTCCCAGCCTGCTGGCGGAGGGCAATGCGGTGGCCCATCTGAACACAGACCGCTGATTAAACTACAGGCTGTGAATTAGACGAACAGAATTCCCAGAGTCGCGGAATTTTGGATCCCGAAGGACATCTCCCTGGCTGTGAAACAACAGGATGGTTTAAACACGTATTCACATAGCCTCAACACAGAGTAACGGTCCGCCTGTGGTTCCCAGCCTGACTGCTCCCTGGAGTCCCTGGGAGGGCTCTGAAAACTCAGCATCAGGGATGCTCAATCACACCCCCTAGAGGATTCGTTTCGAACAGTCCTATCGAGGTAGCATTCAAATACCATACAAGTCACCGTTTCAAAAGGTCCAGGCCAATGGTGTTTAGCGTGTTCCGAGGGGTGCAACCATCACCACAATTTTAAAACATTTTTATCACCTCAAAAAGAAGCCCCTTTCCTTTTGCTGTTACCTCTCTATCCCACCATCCTCCCCCCAGCCCTGAGCAACCACTAATCTATTTCCCGTCTCTGTAGATTTCCCAGATGTTGTCGACATTTCATTCCAAAGGAATCGTACGATATGCGGCCTTTTGTGACTGGTTTCTTTCATCTGGCAATAATGTACTCAGGGTTCATCTATTTTGTACCATGTGTCAGGATTCCACTCTTTCACGGCTGAGGACGATTCCATGGCATGGATACGGCACGCCGACTGGACATGTGGGGGTATCTCCACCTTTTGGCTGTTGTGAATAACGCTGCTACGAACATTCGCGTACCAGCCTCTGTGTGGACGTATGCTTTTGTCCCTCTTGGGTGCGTACCAAGGCATGGAATTGCTGGGCCACATGGTAACTCTGTGTTTAATTATTCGAGGAACCCCTAGACTGGTTTTCAAAGTGGCTGCACCATTTTCCATTCCCATCAGCAGCGTTGGAGGGTTCCCTTTTCTCAACATTTCTGCCTTCTCCCCTTATCATCTGATTTTTTTTTTATACAAGCCATTCTAGTGGGTGTGGTGTCTCCATATGGTTTTGATCCGTTGATGACTAATGATGTTGAGCATCTTTTCATTATTGGTGCCTCTAGAGGTTTTTCTTTTATGTTTATTTATTTTGAGAGAGAGATCGTGCGCATGTGTGGAACCATGAGTGGGGGAGGGGCAGAGAGAGGTGGGGGGAGAGAGCCGCAAGCAGGCTTCGCGCTGTCAGTGCAGAGCGTGACTTGGGGCTCGATCTCACGGAGATCAAGACCTGAGCTGACACCAAGAGTCGGTCGCTTGGCCAACTGAGCCACCCAGGCACCCCGGTGCCTCTAGACTTTTTGATTCGATTGATCTGGGTGATTTATTTTCAAGAAACTTTTTTATTTTGAAATAATTTTTGGTTTAGATAAAAGTCGTAACAATCATATAAAACTCTCATTTACCCTGCACCCAGCTTCCCAAACCCAGCTTCCCCACATGTCGATCACACTTGCTCATTCTGCACTCCTGAGACATTTAAGAGTGAGTTGTAGACAGGAAGGCCCTATACCTCTAAATGCTTTAGTGTGTATTTTCTTTTCTTCTTTAATTTATTATTATTATTTTTAATATTTATCTGTTTTTCAGAGAGAGAGAGAGAGACAGAGCGCAAGTAGAGGAGGGGCAGAGAGAGAGGGAGACACAGAATTCGAAGTAGGCTCCAGGCTCTGAGCTGTCAGCACAGAGCCTGACGTGGGGCTTGAACTCACAAACCATGAGATCGTGACCTGAGCCGAAGTCGAACGCTTAACTGACTAAGCCCCAGGCTTAGTCCAGGCACCCCATGTGTTTAAAAAAATTTTTTTTAATGTTTATTTATTTTTGAGAGAGAGAAACCCGGGGAGGGGCAGAGAGAGAGGGAGACACAGAATTGGAAGCAGGCTCCAGGCTCTGAGCTGTCAGCACAGAGCCCGACGCGGGGCTGGAACTCAAGAACCGCGAGACCATGACCTGAGCTGAAGTCGGACGCTTAACCGACTGAGCCATCCAGGGGCCCCTCCATGTATCTTTCTTAAGAAACAAAATTAAAAACCAACTTGCTCTTATGCAACCATAGGAAAATGATCAAAATCAGAAAACCGATACTGATTCAATACTGTTTACGGAATTTGATCAAATTTTGCCAAATTCCAGATGTCGGCATTTTAAAACAGCTCCACAGGTGATTCCAATAGACACCAGGGGCATCTGTCTCCTCCTCTTGTGGAGAAGGACCGTAGAAACGAGAATGCCCTCCCTGAGGTCACCGGCAACTTAGGGCAGGGTTTTTAGGGTGTCCAGCCCTTGAGGCATCTTCTATGACTTAGGAAAAGAGGCCTTTCCTAGAGCTGAACCGGATGGGCAATTGCGTGGCGAGGGGACAGTGCCTTTGTTGTCGTGTCAGGCCTCTGTACCCTAGCACCAGGCACATTCTCTATGTAGGGCTGAGGATAGCTGAGAAAGGGGAGGGGAGAGGCAGGGCTCCTGAGGGCCTGGGACTGTCAGTCTGTTCTGCATCGTGGGACACGTGCCCTTCCTGTCTGCCCTTGGAGAGTCTGTGCTTGACATTGAGTGGGAAGGGGAGGAGCTGGTTATAGGCTGAGGGGCAAACTGTTTCTTTGTTGTATTCCATGATCTGAGCTGCCAAAATCGGGAGTCTTCTCTCCTGCTAAAACCTGTCTCCAGACTCTCCCTCCTTCCACTCCCCCATCCCTCAAACCAGATTTCACCCTGGTCCTGGTGGTCTTTCCAACCCACAGATCTGACCACATCCCTTTCCCGATTAAAACCACTAGATGAAGCCAGAGTTCCTCCATATGCAATAAATGGGAAGAGCGGCTGTCTCTGCTCGGCCCTTCCCCGCCCCCTGGTCTCTAACTCCTACTCACCCGTAAGACTTACTCTGGCGTCTCTCTGCAGAAGCCCCTCTGAGGCTGGTTATCTGTTCCCGCAAATGATGCCATGCGTCTCTCCCACAATACGACCCAGCGTGTGTATGCGGAGATGTGTCAGTGGAGCAGGGATGGGCGGTGGACAAGGGACGGGAGGGGGACACACGTTATTTGCCTAGTGCCTTGTTACCCCAAGCGGAGTCTCCAGGCCAACGGGCATCACGTCACCTGAAACTTGTTAGCAATGCACATCCTCAGGCTCCGCCCCAGACTCACTGGATCAGAAGTTTGGGGCGGAGCTCAGCCACCTGCCTGGCAGCTGGCCAGCCCTCCAGGTGTTCCTGATGCTGGCTCAGGCTTGAGAACCACTGGCCTCGCAGCCAGAATCAGGGGCAATTCAGCCCTTCCCTGGGTTCAAGTAATTCAAGGTGGATAGTCTCCACGGCTGGGAAGTCAAGAATATCAACCAATATTTCCAGTGCACCTAGTATGGGCCGGACAAAGGACACAGGAAGATGCACTGGGTGGGAGAGTGGGAGCGGGTGGGGGAAACCCAAAGCCCGTAGAAGGCCATCTGGGTGGCCCCTCCAGCTGCTGGGCTGGGTTTGGAGTTACACTGATGGAAGCGGAGACCTCAGCCCTCAGGGACCTCTGGCCAAGGCTTCTAGAGTAGCCATTAGGTAAGGGGCACCACCTTTATATTCCCACGGCTTCACGTTTCTCATGGTCCCATTAGTATAGGGATTTCAAAGGAAACCACATTTGGCTGTAAATGTAAGAAGATAACAACACAAGTCTGTAGAGAAAGAATCTGGGCCTTCTAGGTCACGTTCGCTTAAAATGTCGACATCCAGGGGCACCTGGGTGGCTCAGTCGGTTAAGCGTCCAACTTTGGCTCAGGCCATGATCTCATGGTTCATGAGTTTGAGCCCCGCGTCGGGCTCTGTGCCGACAGCTCAGAGCCTGGAGCCTGCTTCAGATTCCGTGCCTCCCTCTGTTTCTGCCCCTCCCCTGCTTGTGCTCTCTGTCTCCCAAAAGTAAATAAACATTAAATTTTTTTTTAAATGTTGACATCCAAGCACCCCCCTATTGATAAATACATTCAGTGAATAGTTTTTAATACTCTAGACCTGTGGCCCTTTGTGTGTAACTTAGTGCCTATATAACTAGATGATGAAATACTTCTAAGACTGAACACCCTCCTCCATTTAAAAACTTTTTTTTTTTTACGAGCACCTTTAAAATTCTGGTTCAGAATTTCTTTTATTCAAACTCAAACATTCTTGCCTAAAAGGCAGTCTGTTCTGTAAGTGACCTTGTTCTATTTTCATGCTGCTCCTAACAAAATTGACAAGTTGTCACTCATTGCACTTTGGCGGTTGCCTGTGGCTCTGTTTGAACTTGCGTCTGTCAGATATTCGGTCGATGAGAGTGGAAAAATCCAGTCATATGGCATGCATGCACTTTTAATTTCTTAGAGCAAATATGTTGGAAAGAGCCGATTGATGCAAACACAGACCATTGGTCTTCTGCAAATGACAGGGGACATGTTAGGGTAGATTAATGAAAGATCTGAATTATAGATCTTGAAGGCTTGAAAGGAAACACAGAACAGCAGGCAGGCCAGGGACTGGTTTCTATGGGTCCTCCTTTGATTAAGAGACATGAATGTTTGGTGATTTGATATTAGAAATGTTAGTATTTCTTCTTTTTATGATTTTAGAGGGAGAGAGGGGGAGAGATTTCAGGAGAGGCGGGGAGGGACATGGGGGAGAGAGAGAGAGAGAGACAGAGAATCCTCTAGGATCCCCTAGAATCCCCTAGGATCATGACCTGGGCCGAAATCAAGAGTTGGAGGCTCAACTGACTGAGCCGCCCAGACCCCCGAGAAATGCTAGTATTTCTAAAGTGCCTCTGAAGTTCTCAAACATATTTTAAACATCCTCGCCATTTGCATGATTTCTGAAGGAGGGGCTCGCGTGGAAGAGGTCATGCTGAAATGAATTGTCACCAAGCTATTGGAATCTCTCTACCTCTTATCTTACTGCGTTACGTCAACTGCATCTTCAATGTAGTTCAAAGTGCTTCTTAACCTAGACTCTAATAATGTGTCGGTATTTAAAAATGTATGTTGCTGAATCCATTTTCTTTTTCAAGCCACCGTCCTTACTGCGGTAAGGTGATTCTGCCAAAACCCAGCTCCTTCAAAGCCCACTGGAGTTCCACATCAGCACCGGGGCAAAGCCCAAATTCCTTAGGAGGACAACAGGAGCCCTTCAGAACCTGGCCCTCCCCTCCAGCTGCCTCTCCTGACCACGGGGCCCCTTTCCTGCCAGACATACACTGGACGGCTTGGAATTTCCCCAACTGCGTGGACTCATAGGGTGCCCCGTGTGCTGCCTGCTCCTGTCCGCCTGGTGACTTCCTCCCCATCCCTCGAGATGCAGCCCAGTTAGCATCTCTAAAGTCCTAATTCCTCCCCCTCATAGAGTTCCCTCCCGTCACCCTGTGCTTGCCTTCTTATTGCTGTCTCCGGTGTGATAGGCACCAGTCTCATACCGCTAAGGGGGTGCCCTCGTGTGGTTACGCTCAAAGAATTGAAATGAAATACAAATACAAAGTCTCTTGGCTGCACTTGCCACATTAATAACGCTCAGCAGTTAGTTACACATAGTTAGTGGCAACCATCTTAGGTAGAGAACGTTTCCATCACTGCAGAAAATTCTAGACTTTGAGCTGCGTTTAATGCTGCATCTCCAGTGTCTAGCAGAGTGTCCAGCACTTGGCAGATGCTCAAGAAATTCCTCTAAGTGAAACTGAACCGATGTGGGACCATCTTCAGAGAGGCAGGAAGGAGCAGATGTGTCTTTTGTCAAAGGAGGTCATGACTTTCCGATGGACATAATGGGAGCGTGCTTGGTTCTCAGAGGGAAGGGAATCGAAACTGGCTCAGAAGTCACCTTTTACCTGGGCAGCCTGTCCCCAGCCAAGGCTGTTACTATGGAGAGGGCGGGACTAGATGCTAGGCAACTGGGGGATTCTGCCACCCTATAGCAGCAGAGAACAACCTGGCTTGAGGGGCACTTTGGGTGACAGCATGGAGCATTCTGGGTGTCAGGTGAAGAAGTTTGGACTTTCTTTTACTAAGATTTCGAGCCCCTGAAAATGACTGAGTAGGGCAATTGCAAGATTGTAGGAAAAGTCAAAATGATTGCTACAGCTCCTTAGGCTTTAGGTCCTGTGGATTAGGAAAGGCACTTCGAGTCCCCAACCATTCTGGGTCCTTCGTAGTTTTGGGAGGCCCCCAAAGTGGGAGATCTTTCTCTTTGGGGGCAGCACAGACATGGTTGCTCTGTGCCAGTTCAGAAACCTCATTTCCTAATGGAGGCTTTGCCAGCCATGGTGTTTTATTTGTTCATTATTCATGAATAGACTTGACTCTGTTCAACATTAAGGTTTAATGGCTGCAAATTTGGGCCGCAGAGAAGATAGCAGGGCCTACGTAGCTTCCAAACGACTCCCTTTTCCCTGGAAAAATCTTCTCTAGGAATCCGTGCCAAGCCCCGGTGAGAAATGAGTTTTCATGATGTATTTGAAACACGCATCTTGTAAGAAACTGTCATTATACATGGCATCAGGGTGGGGAGAAAAAGAAAAGAAAGAGTAGTCCTTTCGGACCAAAAGCATTAGTTTTAGATCTGGAAATGCTAGGAGTAAGGGAATACCTGGTTTCAATTGTATTATTCCGTGTCCTTCAACCCATGCACGCTCACGGACACACGCAGGGGCACATACACAAAGGACACCCTCCTGAGTGGACGGTGCAAAAAATCTCCATAATCCATCCAGTGGATCTTTAATTTCTCGAACTCAGAGTCGAAGGTCTTGGGCGAGGGCCCTCCTATGATCCTCAGGGATCCTCGTTAACGCAAGATCAGGTGAGTGAACTGTAGTCACACTGGGGGGGAGGTGGTATGATGTGATCACGGTCTTTCCAGAACCTTGGGCATTGTCAGTTCTGCATGTCGGGCGCTCTTCAGCCTTCCACTCCTTGGCTTGCGTTTCCCGATCACCGCCGTTGCGAACATCACTTCCGGGTTGTGAACCATTACAGGAGCGGTTTCCTTGCCACAAACACCCTTTTTAAGCCACTGGATGCGTAGTCACCCCCATTTTCCCGGTGAAGGTCTCGAGGTTCTTAAATAACTTGCCCAAAGTCACAGAATTAAGGGCCAGAAGCGGGACTTTGACTCCCAAACTCATCAGACGACACGGCTCCTGCCAGCTTCACTAGGTCACATTTAACTCACCCTGGCGAGGAGGAAGGGCATTGCAGGAGGAGGGAAGAGCATGGGCAGAGACACAAAGACTTTAAACAGGAGAAGGTATGTTCCAGAAAATGCAAGTTATTCAGCACTAGGGGAGTCAGGTGTGTGTGGCGGGGCAAAGGGGTGGAGAAAGGAGTGAGGGGGAGGGGGTGATGGGGACTCTTAAAACTGGCAGGGACTTGGCCTCTGATAGGGAAAAGGCCAGGACCCATACCCTTCATGCAGTTTTATTTTTAATCAGTTATTTCGCTCCCGCAGCTTGGCTGGAGGGTGGAGGATGGGGTCCTGGCTGTATCACTCTTGTAGTGTGACCCTGGGGGAGTCACACTACCCTTGCTGGCTCTCAGTTTTCTCTCTCATCTGCAAAGCAAGAGTATTGGACGAAAAGAAGTCACTACCGCAGGCCAAAGCTTATCGTATCTGCCCACTGGGCTGCAGTGGGGAGACGCTTTATTGGCTGATCCACTTTGCTACTTATTCCCCTCACCCCCCCATCCCCCTTTTTGGGTAATCACAGCTAGCCAGGCGCTCAGCACCCCTAATCAGAATGCTGTGCCCCTCTCCAGTACCCAGGGACTGAGCGAATTCTGGCTCAAGGTCTCCCTTTACACAAGGATGAAGATTGTGGCTTTAGGAAATCCTGTGCTAATGTCCTGCTAGAAGTCCAGGCTGCTGGACCTCCTGTTTCCCAACTCTTGGTCCCAGGTACCCCTCTGGATCCTGGATGCTATTGGCTCACATTTGGGAGGTGCTTTGGGCGGGGGCGGTTATAAATATTTGGATTTTGCTTTTTAAAACTATTTTTATTGGAAAAACATCCCGTGCACAAGGGAACCACCCAAATACAAAAAAAAAAAAAAAAGTGCAAAATCCCTAAGCCTCCCGTGCCCCTTCCCACACCTACTCCACCCCAAGGTCGGAGCTCCCAGTCCGCCCTCCCGTCCTTCCTTCCTTCGGCATCTCTGCTTGGGCGGGGCGTGTGCGAACCGGTCTCCTCCCGGGTCCTCAGGTGTAAGCTTTGTCCATCTGCTGAGTATCGGCCCGGAGGCCGACGCCCGAGGGCCTGGCGCCACCGGGACGCGCGGATCCACCTCCGGAGTCGCCCCTGCCCCCCCAGGTGATGCCTTGACTTGCATCTGTCCCAAAGGAAGCACCTAAGACTCTCAGGTGGAAGATCAAAGATGAACTCCTGTAGGTAATAACAACGTTTTGAGATAATCATGCACGTGGTGAAAAACTCAGGCGCTACAAAGCCCCTCTCTCACCCGGGACTCACACACACCCCCCGCCCCGGTGCTACCAGCTTCTCGCGTCTACGCTCCGGAGCTATTCCGTGCATGCACAAGCACGCCTCCCACCCGTAACAACTTTCCAAAGGAATCTGACGCGAGTGATTGTACTCTAATTACTTCGGCTCTTTGCTTTTTTCACGTAACCGTGGGTCTGGCCGCGGGCTCTCCACCAGCCCCGCCTTCCTCGCAAGGCTGCACCGGGACCGCGGTCACGGTCGCGCGTGTGGGACGCGGGGGTCAATTCCAGGGAAGTGCCCGCCCCCCTCCTCTGGAGCGCATGACCGAGGGCCAGCGGGTCCCCGGCTCGGCAATCTGGGGAACTTCCTCGGGCCCGCGCGCGCGGGCGGGGCCGCCGCAGGTTCCCCTTCGCAGAGTCTCCCTTTTAGTTTTAGGCCGGCGAGGGGCGTGCGAGAACCCGCGGACGGGAGGGGCGGGAGGGGCGCGCGGAGCCGGACACCGAGCCCCGCGAGAGGGCGGACCCGCGCGCCGCCCCGCCCGCGCCCCGCGAGCCGCGCCGTGCCCGGGCGCGCCCGCCCTGCCCCCGCCGCGGGCGGTCCCCGCTGCAGCCGCCCGCCCGCCCCCCGTCCGCACACCCCCCCCCCCCCCCCGCCGCCGTGCCCGTCCCCAAGGCGGCTCGTCACCGCCGCGAGGCCAATGGGCTGGGCCGCGCGGCCGCGCGCACTCGCACCCGCTCCCCCTAGTCCCTCCCGCGCTCTCCCCGGCGCCGCTCTCCGGCCCGCGCCCAGCCCGCCGCCGCCGCCGTCGGAGCCGCCATGCAGCCCCCGCGCGCCTCGTGCCTCCCGCCGCCGCCGCTGCTGCTGCTGCTGCTGCTCGCGGCGCCCGCCCCGGCGCAGCCGTCCCGGGCCGGACGCTCGGCGCCTGCCGCCGCCGCCGGGTGCCCGGAGCGCTGCGAGCCCGCGCGCTGCTCCCCGCCGCCGGCACACTGCGAAGGCGGCCGCGTCCGCGACGCGTGCGGCTGCTGCGAGGTGTGCGGCGCGCCCGAGGGGGCGGCGTGCGGCCTGCAGGAGGGCCCGTGCGGCGAGGGGCTGCAGTGCGTGGTGCCCTTCGGGGTGCCCGCCTCGGCCACGGTGCGGCGGCGCTCGCAGGCCGGCCTCTGCGTGTGCGCCAGCAGCGAGCCGGTGTGCGGCAGCGACGCCAACACCTACGCCAACCTGTGCCAGCTGCGCGCCGCCAGCCGCCGCTCCGAGAGGCTGCACCAGCCGCCGGTCATCGTCCTGCAGCGCGGCGCCTGCGGCCAAGGTACCTGCGCGCCCGGGGCTCCCCGCTCTCGCCATCCCGGCCCCGGCGGGCCGGCCGGGCGAGCCGAGGGGCGGCGAAGCGTCGCGGGGTGTTGGGGCTCCCACCTGCTGCGAGAGGCGGGCCCCGGACCCCCGGTGGGGGAACTTTCCGCGGGCCCCCTGGGGACCCAAGCTTTGCGCCCGGCGGGTGCCCCGCGCGCTCTGGGCGGCAGCCCCGGGCCAGGGTGACGGGGCGTCCCGCCCGCTGGCCGGCTGCTGGGTGCCCCGCGAGGCACCACAGCGCCCCGGGGGAACGCGGACAAACGAGACAGGAGTGTGCGCGTAGAGTTGAGAGGGATTGGGAAAGGTGCCTTGTGCCCGAGGCGTCGGGACCGCCAGGACTCATTTCTGTCGCTTTGCCTTCCTTCTACTTCTCTGCATTCGGCCCCCCACCCCCCTGGCGCCTTTAAGGTTAAGCGTGCGTTGGTCTTATTATGGATCCTGTCCCGGAAAACTTTCCCGTAACTTTGTATTTGAAAGGAACGGTGTTCCCGCCCGCTCCGCGGTTCCCCCAGATGATCTCGCTGGGTTGGCACCGCTTGAGCCCCGCAGACTTTGCAGCGGCGTGGCCGCCTGCCTGCTTCCCGTGTTTTGAGCCAATCCTACAAAAATGAAAGTGGCTTTTTTTTTTTTTTTTTTAAATAAGCGGAACGGAACTTTGGATCGCGGAATCTGAGGCGGGGAAGGGGTGGGGGAGGCGGTTAGGGATGAAGAAGTGAACCCCTCCTCCTTACTTTCGCATCATTTCTGGCTCAGCGAGACCGGTCCTGGCTGGGGAGGTGCCGGTGACCCAGCGAAGGGTGGGGAAGTTGTCTCTCTCGCGGGACCTTCCAGAGGGATGCTTCTCCAGGCGGAGAGACCATGTGGAAAAACAATACGGAGTTCAGCTGCGGCCAATCCAGCGGTGTAGGGACGGGCCGGCTGTGCTTGGCAGCGCACTTGGCCGCAGCCTCCTACCGCGGGCAGTGCATGGAGAGGGAGGGAGGCAGGGGAGCGCAGCGCCAGGAAGTGGTCTAGATTTTCTTTGGAGAAATATGGTCCAACATGACCAACTAGGGCCTGGCACAGGTTGGCTCCCACACAGAGAAAGGTGCCAGAGCCGTGGAGGAGAAATTGGAGGTTGTGTATTCCAGCAACACAGGAGCAGGGAGCCTGGCCTGCCCTCAGGAAAGAGCCTAGCCAGGGGGGAGGCAGGAGACTTCCCTCGGAGAGAAGTGGTCCAACAGCGACTGAGGTATGGCTGTGACAGTGCACAGGTGTGAGATTCCCGTTTCACAGATAGGGGAACTGAGGCTCAGTTACTTGCCCACGGCCACTCAGCTGGAATTTGAACCCAGACAGCCTTCCTTGGTGCCAGCCTAGTGCTCAACCCCAAGGCTGAGAAAGAGGTCAGACAGGGTGACGGAAGTTTCCGGAAGGCCGGGAAGTGCATCCCGGGCGGCCTACTCAGTCTGGGCAAAGCCTGAAACTTGCTTGGGAGCTGGTGAATAGATTGGTGTGGCTGGGGACATTAGGGGCGGGCAGCGAGAGTGACTCAGGCTGGTGGCACAGAGTCCCGGGCCTGAAGTGGCCGGCTGTGCTGTGTATTTGGATGTTCTTGGACCAGGGGCAGCTTAAAGAAATCCCAGCGTAGGACTCACCTAGCACCGGAGCGCAGAACTCGCCAGGGTGCGGAGTGAGGGCCACTGCAATAGTCTGGGTGTGGGGTGACGACATTGAAAAAAGCATCTGGCATATTTTTGTCAAAAACGAGCCAGCTGTTCCTGCGTGTAGTCTCACTGCTCGGGGTCTTGAGTCATTGGCACCATCTGAGCACCTGATTTATTGCCCGTGGAGTCACTTAGCGAGCTTCGCAGTTGGCAGAGGCATTAATAGTCGCCGTGTGGAGAGAAACAGGTCCTTGTCCGTGGGCCATCAGGCCCACAGCAGGCTCCCAGACAGCCGGCGTGGGGACAGTCACAGGAGGATGAGCGTGGGTGGCGGCCTTGAGAGGAGAGAGAGACAAGAGGGGGCGAGGCTATTCTCACCCTTTTCTCTGCAAGTATTTCTTGAGCACTGCGGTGTGTCAGACGCCGTGTGCTTCTCTGCCTGGCACATGGGAGGCACCCGGTAGATATGTGGGCAGGTGATGAATGAATAAGTGAATGCATCAGGAAATAAGAGGTGCCTGAGACACAGGGCCATCCAGACTTCCCCTAATGGAAGGCCTTGCTTTTCCCATCTGCTGCCCACCCGCGCTCCACTCCTGCCATCTAGCACTCCGCCCTTGACTTCCCAGAGGTGCCTCTGCAGACCGGAGCCTGGGAGCCAAGACTTCATTCAGTGGAAGCCCGGCCGGCAAGCAGGTCACTTGACGTCGTTGTTGAATGAGGTGAAATTGGCAGCCAGTTCTGGCCGAGAGGGTTGGCGGGAATGCTCTCTCTTTTCGCTGGGGTGATCGCGGGAGGCCTGGAGTTGGAGGGAGCCGTGCACGGATGTGGGGAAGGAGCTCCCGAGACAGGAGCGGGCTCCATGATCTCCGAGATCCTCTGGAGGGTTTGTCTGGAGCAGAGAGCGAGCGGGGAGCCAGGAGGAAATGCCCGCAGACCAGCGGGCCCTGAGTTGAGCGGCTCTTTAGAGTCATGGTGGATGGTTGGATGGGGGAACGTGTCACCACTGAAAAGAAAGCACTTTTATCTGTAAGCTGTTTAACGAAGAGTTCAGACAGCGTCTCCTAAAAATGGTTCTGGAGGTGAAGGCAAATCATCTATTTCAGAAGTCTCGGGGCACCGGGGTGGCTCAGTCGGTTAAGCGGCCGACTTCAGCTCAGGTCATGATCTCGTGGTCGGTGGGTTCGAGCCCCGCGTGGGGCTCTGTGCTGACAGCTCGGAGCCTGGAACCTGCTTCCGATTCTGTGTCTCCCTCTCTCTCTGACCCTCCCCCGTTCATGCTCTGTCTCTCTCTGTCTCAAAAATAAATAAACATTAAAAAAATATTAAAAAAAAAATCTCAATGCTGCTGTCAGGGTTTGGATGGGAACGTGTCCAAGTATGAGAACAAAGATCTCTCATCTTTCACCACTAGCAGCTTGGATTCATTTAAAGCAAAAATTCGCTGCTGTCAGGAAATTATAACAGAGAAAGGAATTGCAAGTAATATAACAGTATAATAATAAAGCCTAACATATATTTAGGGCTTAATCTGTGCCAGGCATGTGTCAACCCATTTGACCCGCCTAGAATCGTGTGAGGAGTGTGCTCTAATCTTTCCTGTGTCCCAACTGGGAGACAGAGTCACAGAGAAGTTCCTTGTCCAGGACTTGAACCCATGCATCTGGTCCAGGGCGCATTCATAATCACCATGCTGTGCTGTTGACAGAGAAACTAAGATTATAAGCCAGCTCCAGCTAAGCCGCGGCTAATAGCTGGAATAAACAGTGCTCCAGATGGCCATGGCCTTGAGATGAAATGTAGGACACCTCCCAGCTCTCATTCCACAGGCACGAGAGTTGGAGGACATGGTTGCCCCAGTTGCCGTCAGTGCAACTTTTGCTACAGAAAAGCAAAAGAACAGAAGGGGCTGGAAGAAAGATGTATCCAAACCAGAACCCTCGGCCCCAGACTGCTGTTGGGGAGAGAAAGTCCCCTCTGGATTCCCAGACATTGCAAAAGACTAGCCAGCACTACAGATCTCTGCTAAAAATGGACGAGAAGCCAGGAAAGAGGCCTGAAAAAGACTTCTCAAAGCAGCAGGCTACTCCGTTTCTACCCCTAGTACCCACCCCAGGAGAGCCCACCCCACCTCAAACAGCAGCCCAGACAAGCCTGGAGCTCTCCCGTCCTCGTTCTGGTCCTGGTCCCGGTCCCAACATCGCCGTCCCCGCCCCCCCCGCCCCCCAAATCTCTCCTCCCCCCCCCCCCGATGAGGTGGAGCCTGGCTGTGCATTCCTGGTAAAGAGCCACCAGCTTGGAAGAAGAACTGTCTTTTCCACGGTTTAGAAGGCTTTGCTCTCTCCAGTTGGTTATTTGCCTTTATTCTCTTGTCGGTTTTGCTAAAGAGTTAAAATATTAAAGTTTCACAAAATTAGTACGTTAACAGTATCGAAAGCCAAGCGTTTGAGTTATTTCATTCCGTCCAGAAGAGCTGTAAATAGGTTGCATTAGAGCTTAAAATAACCGCATTCAGTAAGCGATTCTGGTGGGGACCATGAGCTAACTGTGGTCAGGCGTCCGACAGCCTCCGGACTGCGGGGCTGGATTCTGAGTCCATTTGGAGTTGTGTGATCCTGGACACTGTTTCGTGCCTTGGATTGAGAGATCAGACTTTCCATGGGCCTGTATATCAAGTGAATAAATAGCTCTGGTCAGGCTTAGTTTGAAGAAGAAATCAAGCTTGGCAGCGGCTGAGGGTTCCTTGGAAGGCCAGCTGGTGTGGAGGGACTGGCGGGCTGGCCCCTGGCTCTGACCCTTCCTAGACTGTTACCTCACCCAGGTGACCAGCTCCTGACATCTCAGAGCCTCAGCAATGAGGGGATTGGGCCAGATGATCTCTGAGGTCCCTTCTAGCTGGAATGGTCTGTGATTCTTGTAAGAAAACTAATCTAAAAACCCGTGGTCACGTGGCCCATCTTGGGCCTGGTTCCCTTGTACGTTAGCTTTTGCTGGCTGGGGAAAATCCCTGGTTGACCATCGTGGTGACATGCCCACCCCTGAGATGTGAGCTCCAGTGAACCTGGTGCCTCTCCCTGCTTTTCCCAGAGGCCCCACGGCTGGGCTGGAGTGGGATCCTTCTCGAGTCATTTCATCTTTCTTTCCCACCTTCCTTGCCATTAAAGAAGAAGGAAAAAGGGAAGGCAGGCAGGCAGGCAGGCAGGCTGGCAGGCAAGAAAGGAGGCAAGAAGGCAAAGAAAGAAAGGGAGATAGAATTAACATCAACAGAGGAACTGAGACGTGTACCAATTCCAAATGCTTTTCCAAAAGGCCCCCAGAAGTGATAGGGAAGTTGTTGTGACCCAGTGCTGCTGGGTGACGTGTGTCTAGAGCCACCGATGGTCACCAGCTAGGATAACACAGCACCAGACGGGAATGAGTGGCAGCGAAGAGGCCAGGCCACTTGCTGCTCAGAGGGTACAGAATTTAGCGTTTGGAATTAGTGACGTGGATTCTATTTCTAAGTTTCTTCAGAGCATTTATGGAACACCTACTGTGTACTCAGAAGGGGGTCGAAGGGAGTAAGGCTAGCAGCCCACCATCTCAAGGACTTCGTGCTGGATCACGCGATACCCGGCCTCAGGAGTCGGAGCAGCACTTTCTAAACGTGGGACTTCGTGTGTGTGACGTCATCTCTGTAAGCCTCAGTTTCCTCATCAGTGGAATAATAATAAAAACAATAGTACCCGCGTACATATGCCCTTGGGTTGCTGGGGGGTGGAGGCTTCGAATTATATGAAGTGCTTAGAAGTGTACCTGCTGCGTTACTAGGACCCAATCAGCATTAGCTGTAATAATAGAAACAGTCATCATTTTTGAGACATCTAACAGGGAGTCAGCTCGGCGGGGGGAGTGCTGTAAGGATCACGTCTTCCTGGGGATGAGGTGGGCAGGTGGGTTACAGAAGGCTTCGCAGAGAAGGAAGGTGGTGGGGGACGTGTGTCCTGGAAGCTGACTTGGAATTTGCCAGTAAATATGTTTGAAAGTTTCTCTGGGCAGAGGGACTCAGACGCCACTGTCTCTGTTACCCCGTGAACCCCCTGGTCCTTGCCTATGTATCATTTGACAAGTGTGTGACTTTTCTTTCTTTCTCTCTTCTTTCTTTCTTTCTTTCTTTCTTCCTTCCTTCCTTCCTTCCTTCCTTCCTTCCTTCCTTCCTTCCTATTTAGTTTTGAGAGAGAGAGAGAGAGAGAGAGAGAGAGAGCGTGAGAATGAGTGGGGGAGGGGCAGAGAAAAAGGGAGACACAGAATCCGAAGCAGGTTCCAGGCTCCCAGCTGTCAGCACAGAGCCCGATGCAGGGCGGGCACCCACCAGCAGGGAGATCATGATCTGAGCCAAAGTCGGACGCTTAACCGTCTGAGCCACTAGGCGCCCCTGTGTGACTTCTCTTGAGTGAAGAGCTGGGACACCTGAGCTTTTACAGATGTCCCCTTGTTAACCCTGCCTGGAGGGACTTTGTGACGCTCAGGAGATGGCAGTGTTTAGAAGCCCTGAGAGCTTCTTGAATAATCCTTGTTTTGGGAGCGTCTCACATGGAAAGATTTGCCACATCTAAGTGTGGGAGCCTACCGGGTACCCTATTATTTGAGATTCCTGGGACAAATTGTCAAGTAAGCGCATTGCATGAACATGGTCCTCCCCAGCATCACGTGACAGTGGCCCAGTCCCTCACCGGGGGCTGATCCTGCGCCCTTGGGCACATGGTGGTTTCGGAGGGCACGTTGTTGTGGCTGGAATGTTTGATAGTTTTCAGATTTGAATAAACCCTAAGTGAGTCAGAGGCTTGTGCAATGCCTTCAGGCCTCAGGAAACATCTTTTTCATTAGTTGTGCAATCAGATCTTGAGAAGAAGACGGTAGGCCTGTGTGTGTGACGAGCTGTTTTCTTCTCAGGGTTTGGCGAGGTTTGCGGGACGGTTCCCTTTCACACAGTCTCGGGTGAGGTTTCACCAGCTCATTTAGCACTTGAGTCATCTTGCACCCCGTGACTGGGAGAAGCCCTGTCTTCGGTGCCACTATTCCAGGTGGCAGTCACCACTTGGTGGGGATGGATGGACACAGAGTTCTGCCAGTTGGGGCTGCCCAGGCAGGCGGCTGCCAGTCAGATACGGAGGAGAGAAGGCTCAGCGTCTAGCGGTCACATCTGGTTTTCTCCGGCAGAGTGAGCTAGCCGGGGGGCCCAGGGACCCCAGGACGGCCGGGTGGTGGGTCACAGCCCTGGAGAAACAGTGACCCCCAAAGAGCTACTGCCGCTGGGTGCGCTCTGGGAGGGGACACTGTGCACCCTGAGTTAGGGGCCTGCTGCCTCCTTGGCCACTAGGGCCACCCAGGGAGGGAATGGCATTGTCCTCGCTTCCCGGCTCAGGAAACAAGAGGAGGCTCCAAGCAGTAGGTTGTAACTGACCAAGGCTCCCTGGCAGGACGAAGCAGGGCTGGGACTGGGACCCAACTCTGTCTTACTCCCAAACCATTTTGAGACTTCTTTTTTATCCATGTTTTTTATTTATTTTTGAGAGAGAGAGAGAGAGAGTACAAGTGGGGTAGGTAGGGGCAGAGAGAGAGGGAGACAGAGGGTCCGAAGCGGGCCCTGCGCTGAGAGCGGAAAGTCCGATGCGGGGTTTGAACTCACAAGCAGTGAGATCATGACCTGAGCCGAAGTTGGACGCGTATCCGACTGAGCCACCCGGGCGCCTCAAGACTTCTTTGCCTCAAGTGTTACTTAGAAGACTGTTACTGAATCTCCAAGTATTGGCGGGGGGGGGGGGGGGGGGGGGCGGTTTCCAGCGATCTTTTCTGTTCTCGATTTCCAGTTCAGTTCCACTGTGGTCTGAGAACATACTTGGTATGATTTCTGTTCTTTTAAGTTTGGTCGGGTGTGTATTCTGGTCTGGAATGTGGCCTGTCTTGGCGAGTGTTCCATGCAAACAGCAGAATATTCTGCTGTGGTTGTTGGATGCAGTGTTTTATACGTGCCAACTAGGTCTAGTGGACCGATAGTGCTGTTCAGGTCAACCCTGGCCTGACTGATTTTTGGCCTGCTTGGTCTGTCAGTTCACGACACAGGTGTGGCAAAGTCTCCTGAGTCTGCTCCAAAGCCCTGACCCGCCGTCTCCTTTGTGACCTCCTGGTGTCAGGAGACCTGGGTTCTCGTACTTGCTTGGACCTTTGGGGGGAGTTCCGAACTCCCTTCAGCCTCAGTTTCCTCATCTGTAATATGGGGATAACGATGCTGCCTAGGAGACCTCAGAGGGACACTGTGAGAGTCAGAGGAGAGAGTGGCTGTGAAGCTGTGTGGTCATCTGGGAGTCCTGGAGCATTGCACCTGCAAGGAGTTAGGGCCCTGAATTGGCACTTCCGGACTCTTCAGGGCTCCTGGTACAACCAGCACCAAGCGGTGGAGCCAGAAGGGTGGAAAAAGTAATATGCTTCCTGTGTGTTTAGGACATGGGTCTCCTCTGGGCGTGTCCCCCCATCCCACTGAGACACGATAGCCCTTGGCCAGGGCGACTGAATTATCCGTAAGCACTGATGCTCTGTTTCAGGGAAGCCAAAGGCCAAGTCCACTACCATCAGCTCTTAAGGGAAGAACACTTTGGCTCAAACCACTAGGAATTGGGAATTAATTATACCAAGCACACTGCCATCTCCACTGTGCCTCCAGGGAGCCTGTGGCGTGCGTTCTGAGTTCCTCAGGCTGAGTTTCTGTCGGACATCTGCTGGCCAAGAAGTGGCCTGAATTGAGGTTCTCCAGCTTGAAATTGCTGGAGAAATTCATCAAATGTATGAATCCGTATTCCAAGATATGACACTTTGGACATTTTTGGTTCTGAAAACTAGATCCCAGTATGGGTTCAGCTCTCACCAGAGAAACCCAGAAGTCTGATAACAGCACAGAAGGCACAGGAGGAAGGGCAAGGATTGGAGACCGTCGAGAAAGGACCCATGTGCCCTGATTTCTTCGTGTGTGTGTGTGTGTGTGTGTGTGTGTGTTTGGGGGGGGGGGGAGTGGTTCTGCGGTGTTCTCAGACACAGCCATTTCCTTGGAATGCCCATCACTGGCCAGCCAGACAGTCCTTCGTCCTCTGAAAAATACTGTGGGCTTCCACAGCCCATCTCTGACCACGGCCGCACCTCATTTTCATGTTTTCTGGGGTTTTGTGGACAAGAACAACTCCTTCCCTTCAGAGGGCTGGCCATAGTCCCCGAGTGCCTTGTAGAGAGGACCGAATCCCAGAGCGTGCAGCCTGAGCGTGGAAGGGCCTTGCAGGTCTCGTAGGCCAACCCTTCCCTTTACAGATGGGGAAACGGGCACCTAAGGGGAACATGACTCACGAGCTGCCCAGCTCATCAGTGGGGAGCCAGTGTGGACTCCATCCTGAGGCCCTTCCCACGTTAACCACACCTTCCTGCTGGAAGCAAGTGGGTGTTTGGGAGAAGACAGGGTCCATCCACATGATTTTTCCATGAGGCTGAGAAGCAGTGGGTACTTTGGCTTAGTCTCCCAAAATGATGCTAAAGATAATTGCCCCCCCCAAAAAAAAATGATCTCCCCTCCAAAAGAATGATCTCTTTCAGTTGGAAGATGACCCCAAAGCCATGCACGTAATGACTGATTTCTCCTCTCAAGAGTTCTAAGCACATATTATTAATGCCTCTGAACTATAATTATAGTGCTCTCGCTGAGGGGAAAGAAAAAAAAAAAAACAGTACAAATATCATGGTGGACACACCAGATAAATCGGGGCTGAGATGCTTCCTTGTCTTTTAAGCTGCGGTTAGATTTTCTTTGAGATGACTATACCAAGTTTTCCCTCTTTTAGCATCAAGGCTCTTTTTCCTTTTTATTTCTTTTACTGGACTCTGTAGACGTCTCAGGACATGAATTCATACATTTGATGACACATTTTACCGTATCAGTTTTTAAAAATTATAAATATAGTCTCATTACATCGCGAATAAAGAAAACTGGCAAAAAGAGCCACAGTTTGGCATCTCCATCATTTCTGTCCCGAGCATTACCAGCGTCTGGTTACTGAGTCCCCGCTTTGTGTCTGTCTGAGCTGTGGTTGCTGTGGCAGGGGATACTGAAATGAACATTTTCATGCTCTTGGTTACTTTAGTATCTAGGGCTATTCCCCAGGGCAGATATTAAGAAGTGCGACGACTGGATGGAATAAGGCTTTTTTAATGCCCCTCGGTGTATATTGCCAAGTTGTCTTCCTAGAGGGTTGTACCCGTGTTCGTTGCCATCAGCTGTAGAATTAGCAGCGTCTTAAGTCACTGAAAGTTGAGACGGGCAACAAGAAATTCCCCTAAAAGAAAACCTTTAAGATAAATGGAACAGGATGATGCCAAGTGAGTCATTCTGTTCACCGAATACATCACCTGGTTGGTCTTTCAGTTATTTATTTATTTATTTATTTATTTATTTATTTATTTATAATGTTTATTTATTTTTGAGAGTGACATAGAGCATGAGCAGGGGAGGGGCAGAGAGAGAAGGAGACACAGAATCCAAAGCGGGGTCCAGGCTCTGAGCTGTCAGCACAGAGCGCGATACGGGGCTCGAACTCACGAACCGTGAGATCATGACCTGAGCCAAAGTCGGACGCTTAACCGACTGAGCCACCCAGGCACCCTGGTCTTTAAGTTATTTTTATTTTCAGGTGGATGCTTTTAAGAGACAATCAATGTTTGGGGTAGAGTGAACACTTCAAAAATTTGGTTTTTACCCAGTGATAGAGTTGTGATCCCAGACTGTCTGACCTGGAAGCGGTCCTGTGTTTGTTAGGTCATCTTATCTGACCCTACTGTTTTCAGTGAGGAGCCAGGACCAGCCAGGGCATGTGAAGGTCCGAGGTCACAACCCAGGCTGTGACCGAGGACTTGAGTCCCTGGACACCCAGCCCAGGCCTCTCTGCACTGAGCCTCCCAGATAATCCAGTTCTGCCCAGGATGCAGGAGGAGGCCAGGATGTTTTTGTTTGTTTTGCAAAGGGAAGAATATGTTTATTCAAACGTTTTGTACACACAGAAATATGACATGAGCCACGTAGATAAAATCCACCTTTCTAGTAGCCCCATTAAAAGAGTTAAAAAGGTACAAATGACATTTTTTTCTTTTTTATTGTAGTTGTATTGAGGCGTAATTCGCATGCCATGAAATTCACCCTTTTAAAGTGTGTGGTTCACAGTTGCTGTATATTCTCAGAGGGGTGCAGTTATCACCGTGGTTGAATTCTATAACATTTTCATCACTCCCAAAGGAAACCCAGTACCCAGGGGCACCTGGGTGGCTCGGTCGGTTGAACGTCCGACTTCGGCTCAGGTCATGATCTCACGGTTCGTGGGTTCGAGCCCCCATATCAGGCTCACTGCTGTCAGTGTGGAATCGGCTTTGGATTCTCTGTGTCCCCCCCCTCTCTGCCCCTTCCGTGCCGTCTCTCTCTCTCTCAAAACTAAATAAACGTAAGAAAAAAAAAAAAAAGAAACCCAGTGCCCATCAGCACACACTCCATACTTTCCCTCTGCCCAGTCCTAGGCAACCACTAAATCTGCTTTCTGTCCCTCTGGATTTGCCTGTTCTGGACATCTCCTACTAATGGAATTGCACCCCATGTGGTTTTTGGTGACTGGTTTCTTTCACTTAGCATAATGTTTTCAAGGCTCATTCACATTGTAGCATGTGCCGGTGCCTTAGTCCATTCTATGGCCACATCAGACTCTCTTGTGTGGATATAGGAAGGCCAGACTTTGTATTGTATCGATTCTCCCTGACGGGGAGTCCTAATCCCAGCCGGGAAAGTCACGTTGAAAGTCTGAACTGTTGAGGTGGCCCTGGCTTGTTCTATTGGAAGAAACCAGAGCATGTGACACAGGAAGCCAGCATTGAAAACAGCAATATATGTATTTTTTAATTTATTTAAATTCAAGTTATTTAACATACAGTGTAGTTAGTGATGGTTTCAGGAGTAGAACCCAGTGATTCATGACTTACATAAGACACCCAGTGCTCATCCCAAGTGCCCTCCTTAATGCCCATCCCCCATTTAGCCCATCCCCCCACCCAACACCCCTCTAGCAGCCCTCAGTTTGTTCTCTGTATTTAAGAGTCTCTTATGGTTTGCCTGCCTCTGTTTGTTTTTTTTTTAATTCTATTTTTTAAAATTTACATCCAAATTAGTTAGCATATAGTGCAACAATGATTTCAGGAGTAGATTCCTTAATGCCCCTTACCCATTTAGCCCATCCCCCCTCCCACAGCCCCTCCAGCAACCCTCAGTTTGTTGGGTCTCTTAGGGTTTGTCTCCCCCTCTGTTTTTATAGTATTTTCCTTCCTTTCCCCTATGTTCATCTGTTTTGTCTCTTAAAGGAAACCGGGAATATTCTATATGGATGGGAATTATATGCTGACAGGAAGAGATCAGGAAATGCACTTCTCAGATTTATTAGATCATATAACTTTGTTGGGAGCTGGAAAGGATGTCGGAAATGGTCTAGCCCACCCCCTCATCATCTTACTGCTGAGGTAACTGAGGCCCAGAGAGGGGAAGTGGCTTGTCTCGGGTCTCAGGCCCCACTTTTCACTTCTTCCTTGAGCCAGAGATTCTTCTGTCTCGGTTTCCTAAGTTACCCTCCTTCTCCTCCTTGTTTCGGGCTCATCACAGATGGGTATGGGGTACTTCCTGGGAGGAACTGTCCCCTTCCTGGATGGAGGGCCTTGGTTCACAGTCACATCCCTCCCTGTGCCTTCCCGGTTTCCCCTGGCTCCCAGGCCCACCCTCCTCCACCAGGGGGCCGTGGGAGGGGAACCATGACCGCTGAGGGGTGCGTTCCGGGGGGGCCCCTTGAGCAACTCCGCGGTCGCCTCCCAGCCCCACTGCTTACGGAGGCAGAGCTGCCCTGGCCGCTCCAGACATAACAAGTAGGAGCAGTCGGTGCAGGAAGAAAACCCAAATGAGAAATCTGGGAAGGTCAAGACCGGAGCCAGATGCTTATCAAGAGGAACATTAATAGTGTTTTTGTGAACTGAGCGGTCAGCCGTTTCCCTGAAGGTAATAAAAGACACATCATGCTGGGCATTCAGGAGACTTCGGGGGGGCGGGGGGGAATCGTGCCGTGGAATGGATCGGACCCTTTTCCCCCAGCACGGACAATAATAGGTCGGGAAAGACTGTCAGAGGCCGCAATACTGACCAGACCCGAGCATTCACCGCGGTGCGCAGGGAAGGGCTTTTTTTTTTTTTTGGCCGATGAAACTGAAAAGTAATGATCAATGACAGGCGCCATGAAAACATAGACACGTTGTTCTGGAAAAGGCACCTCTTTGCTAGTAAAGTTGAAGCTGCAACAGCGAGCCGCCCTTGTGACTGACGGCACGTTTAGGGGTTTGCAGCCAACTGGCCAGGTGCCCCCCCACCCCCAGAGCCCGTTGTCGGTCGGGAGAGGCGGGCTCGGGCTCAGGCTTGTCTGGGGCAGGGTCAGAGTGTGCGCGCCCCTCGCCTTACCCCTGCATCATCTGCTGCCCGGCCTCTGCAGGCGGCTCCGTGCTCAGGGCCCCGTGGGGCTGGGGGGCACCTTCGCGGTCTGAGGGCTGGCGTCAGGCGAGCTTTTCCCACCCTCGGCCGTCTGGGAGACTGCGCCGGAAAGGGGGGCTGCCAGCATTTGGAAGCGCCAGTGTGGGCTGGAAATTGAGGTCAGGCTCCCAGGCTCCGCCTCCTCTTCCTCCTTTCTTCATTATGAGGAGAGAAATAGGTCACCCCGGACTCTCCTGAATTTCATTTCTTTATTTCTGTGCAGAAGACAGGGAGCATGGGAGTGCATCATGCAACCTTAAAAAAAAAATAGTAATAATAACTGGCTCCTTGTGAATTCAGTGTATTATTTTTTTATGACTTTTAAAAATGTTTTTAAATTTATTTTTGAGAGAGAGAGGGAGAGTGTGCAGGATCGGCCAGGATAGGGATAGAGAGGCGGGGGGGTGGGGGGGGGGACACAGGATCCGAAGCGGGCTCTGCACTGACAGCAGAGAGCCCGAGGCGGGGCTCGAACCCACGAACCGTGAGATCATGCCCTGAGCCGAAGTCAGAAGCCCAGCCAACCAGGCGCCCCGTGAATTCAGTTTATTTTAACAAGGAGGGGTCCAAGGGCCTTTGGCCTTGAGAAGTTTGACTCCAGAACTGTGTCTTCCGTTTCCTTCTTCCTTAGATTTGCAGACGGTGGCCCTGATGATGCACAGGATTTTCAAGTTTATTTTAGACCTCAGCCTCTGCTGCCGTGGCCACAGCCAAGTGATACCTGTCTCCCTCCTGGGCATTTTTCTCTGCAAGGTTCAGAGCAACCTCATTGTGCAGGGGCCCCTCTGCGTCAGGCCCCCAGCGTCCTGGAATTTGCAGTCACAGCACTGATTAGAATGGGGGTCTGGTTTCCCGGAATGTGCAAAGTCTCGCTTCTGTTTCTGCTGCCTCCACACCCCAGACCAGCGCTGGGCCAGCCTCTGGGTTGGAGCTGTTCCTGACAAGCTTACTTGGAATTTAATGGAGTGGGACAGACAGATCGCAGTCGCTCAAACTGAAAACGTGGAGAAAATGAGTTTTTCGGGGCATCTTTGCTGCCTCCACTGGGTTATGCTTCTTCTCCTCCCAGGCAAGCCGCTTGCAAACAGGAGGCCCCATTCCCTTTGCACATCATGACTCATTACCCATTAGGAACCTATTTAAATTGATTCTCTGGGGGCGCCTGGGTGGCTTGGTCGGTTAAGCGTCTGACTTCGGCTCAGGTCACGATCCCGCGTCGGGCTCTGTGCTGACAGCTCAGAGCCTGGAGCCTGTTTCAGATTCTGCGTCTCCCTCTCTGTGACCCTCCCCCGTTCGTGCTCTGTCTCTCTCTGTCTCAAAAATAAATAAACGTTAAAAAAAAAATTTTTTTTAAATTGATTCTCTGCTGACCCTCAGGGAAAAAGTAGTGAAAGTTCACTGCAAGGCGAGGAAGCCTCCTTCTGTTTCTCTGCCCGCCCGCCGTCTGGCTCCTGTAATGCAGCCTGCTGCTTCTCTTTCTCCCCCCCTTGGCTGGTCTGGCCTCTCCCACCCCTCTCACAGTCATTCTTGAATTCATCATGCAACCTCACAAAGAGAGCTTTTCTTAGTGAAAAATCATCCCCCTTGCCCTCCCTGAATGTGGACCAGCATCTCTCCCAGCTGCACGGTGTCAGGTTAGTTAACCGCCTGCTTCCTGGTCCCGTCTCCACGCCCCTACCCAAGTGGGAACAGGTGGCCCGCTCCTGCTTCAGGTGCCCGCACTCGGCAGAGTTGTGGAGCCCAGTTCCAATGCTGACATCAAAAGACCCTGATGTGTTGGGGCGCCTGGGTGGCTCAGTTGGTGAGGCATCCGACTCTTGATCTCAGCTCAGGTCTTGATGTCAGGGTCATGAGTTCAAGCCCCGCGTTGGGTGAAGCCCACTTTAAAAAAAAAAAAAAAAAAAAAAAAGGTCTGATGTGGCAAGCAGGGTGGCGGGGGGACCCGTCATTGAGCAAAAGCACAGTGTCCCCGCCATCATAGCGTCGGGCCATGGCAGGCCCCTCATATGTGTTGGCCTTGGCTGCAGCCCTCTCATTCTCTGCTTTGTTTTGTCTGAGATTGATGTCCTCACCCCATCAGAAGTGCGGGGACCTTGGGCGCAGGGCAGTGCAGCGCTGGGGAAGTAGGAGGAGCATCAGTGGGACAAGCTTTGGATCCTGACTGCGTGTGCTACCCACCCACCCCCCCCCACTTCCCCCCCGCCACCTCCCCCTGTCCAGGCTCCACTTGGCCTCTCTGTGAAGGTGCCAGACTGTGAGCGGGACAGAGCAGGTGGGAGAGCAGGCCCCGGGCATGTGCAGGTGATGTGCCAGGAGTGGAATTTCCTCCTGCAGGTCCCCTCTGGATTTGAGCCCAGATTTATTTACCCAGCAAGTAGCCTCTTGGTAGTTACTCTTCATCTAGCCGTGCTAGGGACGAAGAAAAGTTCAGATGTGCCCCTGGGACCATCAAAAGGTGAAAAAGAGGCCAGCCTTCAGCATGCAGCCCCCTGGCAATACATTCTGGGGGTGTCCCTGGATCGTCAGCCTGAATTGTGGCTGCTACTTGGAGGAAGGGGGCTCCAGAGGCTGGAACTCATCTGGGGTGGGGGGCTCCTGTTCGAGCGTTGGGGCTGTGGGAGGGTGGCTGATGACAGCTGAGAGTGTGTCCCAGACCCCGCAAGCAACTGAGCCATTCCTAAAGACCATTGAAACGTTTCATGACACCCCACTGGGGGCCGATTGACGGTTTCTGAGCCCGTGGGAGCCTGGCTGGAAATGCCTCTGCTGGTGGCCAGAGTACATTTCCCCAGGCTTTGGGGCTGGCCTTGAATCTAGAGCATGGTGGGTCCAAGCTGGTGTCTCAGGGGTGATTACTTCTTCTGGTCATCATCACCTGGCCCGGGGCCCGGGGTGTCCCTTCAGGTGAACACGGGAACAGGCTTTCCTCTGGCCTTCATCTCCGACCTCTGCATGGTGCGTTTTGTGCCCTTGCCTTTGAAAGGACTTCGTTTCTTTTGTCACTTGTGCCCAGGCCCGTGTGACAGAAGGAAGAGAAAGGCTGGACCGGAAGCTTGAGGGAAGCAGGGGCGAACGGAGGAGGGCCAGCTATCCCCACCTGCCCTCCCGCGGTCCCTTGGCAGAGAAGGCTCTGGCCAACTCTGGCCCTGTTGGCTGAGTGTCTCTCTTCACATTTTGTCTTTTCCTCTGCGTCCTGCCGATTGTTGGAGCTGGTCCGTGCTGGGATTTGTAGGCTTGAAAGGACCGGTACCTTTGGTGGCACTTAAAGTGGAAGCAATCAGGTGACACATCACAAGGGATTTCTTCCCTTTCTCCTCGGGAGCTGGGAGGGACCTTGGAAGCCACCCAGTTGAGCCTCCTTATTTTATTATCTTTTTAAAACTCTATTTAGTTTTGAGAGAGAGAGAGAGCAGGGGAGGGGCAGAGAGAGAGAGGGAGAGAGAATCCCAAGCAGGCTCCGCACCATCAGTACGCAGCCGGATGCTGGGCTCGAACTCACGAAGTGTGAGATCATGATCTGAGCCGAAACCAACAGACGGATGCTTCACCAACTGAGCCCCACCCAGTGACCCCGCGCCTCCTTATTTTAAAGTTGAAGAACCTTCAGCCCCAGGGCCTTGCCTGTGGTTGCGTACTTGTCTCACCCACGTGTGAGGCGTGCCCGGCACGTTGGACCACGGAACGGGAGTGCCCGCCTCCCGGCACACGGAGCGCCCATCACCCCTGACGGCTGCCTGTGGGCTCCTGGGCTCTGCCAGACTCAGTATCTCCATCAGCTCCTGGGCAGCGGGTGCTGCCTCTCAGTACTTCTGCACTTTGGGTTTTAAATCAAATGAAATGAAATGCAGACAGGCCCGGCGTCATGGGCATGCCTCTCGTGCAGTCCGTGCTCCGATGGACCCCACACCCGGGTTAATGCCCTGTGGCCACCGTCTTGGACTTCTCGATAATTCTGGAGCAAGGAGCCCCTGCAGTTTCATTTTGCACAGGGCCCTGCGCGTCGCCTCTCCGGTCCTGAATGTAGGACAGGGCATTAAAATGCCCATGATTTGATCAATCTCCTCTTGCAACTGGTTTGAATTTTGGGAACATGCTGTTCCCTGTGAATAAAGGGGGATTCATTTCTTTTCCCTCGAATACACTGTGTTCTGTTTTCCAAATTAGCTCTACTTCTCGATTCTCTTGAGAAACTGGAAGGCGCGATTGTTCTTGTTGGAGGCCAAGGCTGGATTGTTAGTCCCGAGTTCTGGCCCTGAGCTCTCAGGCACGAAGTGGGAAGCCTTTCCTACAGTCATGGGGCCGCAGGGGGCTGGAGGCCGAGGGAAGGGGCCGGCGCCTGGAAGGGAGGCTACGGCAGCAGAGCACAGGGGGAAGCTTCCCGCCCGTGCCACCTGCCAGCTCCCAGGACGTGAGCAACATGCTTCGCTTCTTGGCCTTACGTCTCACATCCTTCATTTTTCCATCTTTCCGGAGACCGGGCATGGGATTCACCTTAGAGGCTTGCAGGAACATTTACAGATAATGCTTGTTGAGTGCCTCGCATTCTGCTTGCACGTAGTAGATGGTTAGTAAATGGGTACTGGTATTATTCTCATTGGTGTTATTATTTTATTGCCAATATTGCGGGTTGGGTGGGACTGGCCCAGCTGTATGGGAGGAGAATGAGGATTCCAGGCAGGAAGGAAAATAGGGTGAGTGCAGGGGTGGGTGGGGTGGAGCGTAGTGGGCCCGGAGGCTGGTGAGAAGTTTGCAGCAGCGGAGGGTGTATCTCAAGGGGTCCTGGGAGAGCGAGTTGGGGAATCAGGGCAGTGGGGAGCTGTGCTCGGGAGATGCAGACCAGCGTGGGGGTCCTGTAGGAAGTTCACACCCCCCAGGTGGTAACCGTCATTTCGGGGGCGACACTGAAAACGGGCCGGGCATGCCTGAATTAGAATGCAGAAACGGGATTCTGAGAAGTCTTAGGAGTGTGGGAGGAGGCGCTTGGGAGCCCCGAAATGCACCTGGGTGGTACGCAGGCTGAGAGCTGGGAGATGATAATGGCCTTGAGGGCAGGCTTTGTGGGCACTGTCCCGCTTTGGACTCCCCACCACCTGGACGAGGTGGTACTATCTTCAGGATGCAGAACGGGAGACTGAGGCTCGGACAGAGAGAAAGCCACTGCCGGAAGTTAACACGGCTGGAAGGGGCAGCATCAGGATTTGAGGCCAAGTCTGGCTCTGCAGTCATCCTGGCACTAACGGGAGCCTTGTGATCTTTCCCAGCGTCGCTGACGCTGCTAGGAATCTTCTGGGGCTGGAGCTCAGCCCGGCATCCCATCTATTCCCTGCAGGTGCGACCCGGAGCTGCCAGGCCAGATTGGGAAACCGTGGAGGCGAGAACAGGGTCAGGGCATCTGGGATCCATGCTGGGATTCCTGGAGCCAGGTCTGCGGTGGCAGCTGCCCACCGGGGCGGCCCCGGGGCTCTCCTGGGACTGCCAGGAGGGCTCCATTGGTCCTCCTAAAGCAGATGCCTCCCCTGCTAGCCATGGTGTCTGGACGGTGACCGGGAGTCCTGGTGACTGAGGCAGCACATCCTGCAGATGTAGCTCAAGGGTCCCCCACTCCTCGCCTTACACGGCGAGCCAGTCACGAGCTCCAGAAATCCAGGGAGCTGGGGAATGAGTGGGACTCAGGCCTGCTACTCGGTTAGGAGCTGGTCCTCCCACCTCCCCGCTGGCAGGTCTAGGTTGTATGGGACCTGAGACATAGACAATTCAAGGGAACCTCTTTGAGAAAAAGAATTCAAGGGGCGCTTTGGATGGCTCAGCTGGTAAGCATCTGATTCTTAATTTCAACTCAGGTCATGATCTCACAGTTTGTGGGATCGAGCCCCACGTCGGGCTTTGTGCCGACAGCGCGGAGTCTGCTTGGGGTTCTCTCTCTCCCTCTGCCCCTCTTCAGCTTGTGCGTGCGTGTGCGTGCGTGTGTGCTCTAAAAGATTTAAAAAAATTTACAAAAGAAAGAAAAAGTTCAAAATTATAGGGTCTTGGATCACCTTTCATATGACAGTGAGTTTGTAATGTTTCCTATGGAGAGAATAGAATTCTTTATTGTTATTATTATTATTATTTTAAGTTTATTTATTTTGAGAGAGAGAGAGAAAGCACAAACAGGTGAGGGGCAGAGAGGAGGAGAGACAGAATCCCAAGCAGGCTCTGTGCCATCAGCATAGAGCCCGATGCAAGGCTTGATCTCAGCTCATACCCTGAGCTGAGATCGAGTCTGCAGCTTACCTGGCTAAACCACCCAGGTGCCCTATTGTGATTATTATTAATTTAGTCTTTCCTCTGGCATATTTCTCTGCTCCCATATACCTTCATACCCTGTACAACCTCTGGCCTGCACTAAGGAGCTGGCAGGAGGGAAGTATACGAGTTTGATCTTTTCCTCTTGCCCCACATCTAATCTTTACCAGACATTTTTGCCTTAAATAGGAACACACACACGCTTTGATGTTTTTAAAGCACATGTCTAATTCGGTGCTAAATCTTCGGAGAGAAGCATAGATAAAAGTCTACCTGTTGGTTCATGGCCCCCACATTGTGATTTTTCATTTTCACTGCAACACATTTTTCTTCACTGTGATCACGTATGTCAAATTCTTAACCTAGTGCCTGGCACTTTTCAGCAAACACTTAATAATGGAAGTGTCTGTTACGCTAATTTTGATACTAATTAATGAAACTGAGCAGGCTGTGTGTATCTCTCTCTTCCCCCCTGTGTAGAAGTTTTTGAAAGTAGGTAAGTATTATCTGTAAAACCCCGGGGAAGATGGGGTTCAGGGAAGCAGCATTTACGGAGTTGTGTGTTTTCCTAGTAGTTTATACAGAGGAAAGAAAAATCATTTATTATCTTTGGATGAAATCCTGGCAGTTTTAAACTCATTGAATAATAGGAAATGTTGGCTGCTCTTAATGGGTCATTTGTTGTGTTAAACATTAGTAATGATAAATATTTATTAGGTAGATGGAAAGGCCTGTCCTGTAAAATGCTGTGACTCATTATTCTAATCCTAGTTATTCATAGTTTTTCAGTTTAAAGTGAAATATTTACCTATTATGTATTTAATATTTTTGATGCTATAATTGGTATTTAAAAAATTTTAATTTCCAACAGTATTTTAAAATTTTTTTAATGTTTTTATTTATTTTTGAGAGAGAGAGAACATGAGTGAGGGAGGGGCAGAGAGAGAGGGAGACACAGAACCTGAAGCAGGCTCCAGGCTCCAAGCTATCAGCACAGAGCCCTACGTAGGGCTTGAATTCACAGGCCATGAGGTCATGACCTGAGCTAAAGTCAGACACTCAGCTAACTGAGCCATCCAGGCGCCCCAATAGTTTATTGTTTTTTTAAAAGATGTTCATGGGGCGCCTGGGTGGCTCAGTCGGTTGAGCGTCCGACTTCGGCTCAGGTCATGATCTCACAGTTTGTGGGTTCGAGCCCCTCATCGGGCTCTGTGCTGACAGCTCAGAGCCTGGAGCTTGTTTCAGATTCTGTGTCTCCCTCTCTCTCTGCCCCTCCCCTATTCGCGCTCTGTCTCTGTCTCAAGAATAAACAAACATTAGAAAAATTAAAAAAAAAAAAACTTAAAAAAAAAAAGATGTTCATGACCTGAGCTGAAGTCAGACACTCAACTGACTGAGCCACCCAGGCGCCCCAATGGTTTATTGTTTTTTTAAAAAATGTTTTATTTCTTTTAGAGAGCGAGCGAGAGAGAGCAGAGGCAGGGGAGGGGCAGAGAGAGAGAGAGACAGAATCTGAAGCGGCTCTAGGCTCTGAGCTGTCAGCACGGAGCCCGATGCGGGGCTCGAACCCGTGAACCACAATATCATGCTCTGAACTAAAGTCAGACGCTTCACCGACTGAGCCACCCAGGTGTCCCCGATAGTTTATTGTTAATACATAGAAATACGATTGTGTATATTGACCTGTGTTCGCTTGTGACATTGACAAACTCACTCCAGCAGGTGTACTTCAGATTCTTAAGCAATTTCCATATGGACTGTCGTGCCGTCTTCACATAGTGGCAGTTTTAGGTTCTCCTTTCTAATCTCTATGCCTTTAATTTCTTTTTCTAGCTTGACTGTTCCAATTAGGACATCAATACAATACTGAATGGAAGAGTGAATGGCCTTGTCTTGCTCCCAGTTTTAGAGAGAAAGCATGCAGTCTTTCACCATTGAGAATGATGTTGGTTTCAGGTTTTTTTTATTAATCCCTTTTATCAGGTCAAGGAAGTTCTCTTTCTAGTTTGCTGAGTGTTTTTGTCACGAGTGGGCGTTCAGTTTTGTCCCATCTTTTTGCAACTATTGGGATACTCGCTTGAGTTTTCTTAGTATCACATTGATTAGTCTTCTGATGTTAAGTCTTATCGATCCTTTCTGGAACAAGCCCCGCCTGGTCACGATATATCATCCTTTTTGCTACCCTTTGTGCGGGTTAGCCTTGTACGCTGGGGAGCACAGGTCAACATCCAGGCCAGAAACATTGGCCTGCCACACAACTTGCCCTTGATCTCTGCCTCTGCAGCGGCGGCCGTGATGGCCCTGGGAGGAGGAATTTCCAGGACCCGAACAAATTTGCTGAGGTGGGGAGCCTGGTTCTGTGGACACCCTCACGTCTCCCCTTAACTTCTCTGCTGTACCGCCGAGGCGTGTGGTGTTCACACCTGTCCAGAGCTGTCTCCTGAGCACCTTTACCGTAAAAAGAGCAGCACTGTTTATTTTTATTTTTAAACTCGACACTGCGACTCGGCCAGACACTTCATATACAGTAGCTCATACACTCGGCCTCAGAACCGCACTGAGGCAGGTTTATTGTCACCCCATTTTCTGGACAAGGGGGATGAGACTTGGAGGAGTGAGGTGACATACCGAAGGTCACACAGCAGGTAACTGCTGTGCCGAGCGCTGTGCAGAGCTCAACTCTGCTGAGACCACAGCCTGGGCTCTTAGCCATTTTCCCCAGGCTTAGTGGCCTGGACGCCCCGGCCCTCCATCCGTCTAAAATCACCTAGATTGTGGCAGAGCCAGCCGGGGTCCACCTCGGGGAATTCTCCACCTCGGGTGACCCCTCTGGAAGGAAGACAGTTGGCTGGCAGTTGAGATGCGAGCAGGTGAGCCAGCCAGGGTTTGGAACGACCAGGGGGCCGTGCCAGCCTCCTCTAGTTTGATGCACAGCCTTTGACATGGAGCGGGACTCTGACCCTGAGCCATGCTGGTCTTAGAGACGTTTCCATTCCTCGTTCTGAAATAGCATTTCGAGAAGCCAAACACTTCTTCTCTGGTTTCACATTTTGCCCATCTTTGAACAATCAGTTGATGTTCCTTATGATCATTGTTTCTGCTCTATTTCATTTTCCCGCTGATGCGGGTCCCTTGGTGATGGCAGGGGGCGGGCGGGGGGAGGGCACTGGTGGTTTTCTCATCAAAGCTTCACAATTAAGGCTTGTCAGTTGGGCTCTTCATTATGGTCCGTCCTCCCGCTTTTCCTCCTTTCTGAGTACTCATGTGCAGAGTTTGGAGAGTCCTGTGCCCGGCCTCAAATTCCACAAGTTCTTTATCTTGCCATAGCACGTTGGGGTGAGAGGGAGAGACAGGGATTAGATCACAGAATGTTGGAACTGGGCTGGATGGACTTTGCAGCTCATTCTAGAGGCAGTCGGCCCCATTTCACAGATGGGGAAATGAAGGCCACCCAGAAGATGGGATGGGCCCTGGGCCTTCTAAGCGCCCAGGCCTGTGTCCTCGCTGATCTCCCATGTTGTTTTTCTGGAATGCACCGTGCCTGGAGCCACTTTGTCTAGTTTATGTGACAAAGCAGCTGGCTCTCACAGGACCTGGAAAAACCCATGTTCATTTTTACCCCTGATGCAGCCAAATTCTCCCATGCCTACTCTGGGAAGTCAGAAAGAGGAAGTGAATTAAGGATCCTTGCTGGTAAGACTCTTGTGATTGAGAGGGTCCCTGAAACGCCATGCTGACCTGGAGGTTGCTGGCCTTTTGGCGTTAAACCTCCTTTTGGCCTTTCCCAGGAAGCTGGCCTGAGGAGGCCCAGATGTGTTTGTTTACAGCTGTCTCTGGGTGATGGTCGCCAGGTTCTGTGGTCAGAAGGAATGTTTCTGTCCCCTTATTTATATCTCCCTTGAGAGCCCTTGGGGAGACAGACCAATCAATTAACCGCCACTACCTGGAAACCTGGGAGATGGTGGATATGTCTGGGGCCGGTATTAAGAAGAAAAGTTGTAGGGGTGCCGGGGTGGCTCAGTCAGTTGAGCGTCGGACGTCGGCTCGGGTCATGATCTCGCGGTTCTTGAGTTTGAGCCCCGCATCGGGCTGTCTGCTGTCGCGGTGAAGCCTGCTTCGGATCCTCTGTCTCCCGCTCTCCCTGCCTGCCCCCTGCTCGCGCATGCTCTCTCTCTCTCAAAGCTAAACATTTTTTTAAAAAAGAAAAAGTTGTAGATTTGCCCATATTTCCCCATTATTTATACTCTGTATTAAGAACACGTAGTGTCGGGGCACCTGGGTGGCTCAGTCGGTTAAGCGTCCGACTTCGGCTCAGGTCGTGATCTCGTGGTCCGTGAGTTCGAGCCCCACATCGGTCTCTGTGTTGACAGCTCAGAACCTGGAGCCTGCTTCGGATTCTGTGTCTCCCTCTCTCTGACCCTCCCCCCATTCATGCTCTGTCTCTCTCTGTCTCAAAAATAAATAAACGTTAAAAAAAAAAAGAACATGTAGTGTCTGTGGAGAAGTCATTTAAGGTCTGTGAGCCTCAGTTTCCCTAAATATAATATGGGAACAATACTTGATTTTCCTCGCCCTTAGGGAGGCAGGGGGAATAAAAGTAGGGTACTGCATGAAGGGGCTTTAAAAGCAAAAATGATAAAATGATGCTACCACCAACTTGTTGAATTAGTTTTCCTTATCTGGTGGGTGCAGACCTTCTGACCTTAGAAAATCCAGCTGTGCAAAAAGAGAGTGGATTCCAGCCCTGGAGTCAAGCAGCTCAGAGCCCGGCAGCCCGGCCACAGAGGGGCCCTTTGCTCATCGATGGTCTCTCACTTCTCAGAAGGGAAGCGTGGGAGAGGCAGGCTGGTCCCCTCGATGTCCCGGGGCCCAGCGGTATCGAGTTGCATTGCTGAGGTCTCTGGGGGGGACACGCAGCCGTGGGTTCAGCACAGTCTGTACAGGGAGCCACCGGGGAAACCTGTGGAGACGAAACTCTGAGAGCCACAGGCACTGGCAAGGCTCACAGCTTTCACTGCCGGCCCAGAGCCTGGGAAGCGGCTGCAGCCCTTGCTCACGGGGAGGGAGGCGTGTGGGTGTGTGAGTCTCTGTGTGTGTGTATAAGTATGTGTATGTGTGTGCACATATATATGTGTATGTGAGTGTATGTGTAAATGTGGGTGAGTGTATGTATGTTAAGAGTGTGCATATACGTGAGTGTATGTGTGTGGGAGTGTGTATATGTGTGTATGTATATGCATGTATATGCGAGTGGGTGTGAGAGTATACGGGCATACGTGGGTTTGTATGAGAGACGGAGTCTGTGCATGAATGTCTGAGTGTGCATGTGTATGTGCGGGCTCATGGGTATGAGTGTGTACGTGTGGGTGTGTTTGTGTGCACCTCTGTGCATGTGTGTTGGGAGTGGGGCACACAGGCCCTATCTTGGGTTAGTGACGGACGGTTTTGCAGGCCAGTGGTTTCTTTTCAAAATTTTTTTTTTAACATTTATTTATTTTTGAGACAGAGAGAGACAGAGCATGAACGGGGGAGGGTCAGAGAGAGAGGGAGACACAGAATCCGAAACAGGCTCCAGGCTCGGAGCTGTCAGCACAGAGCCCGACGCGGAGCTCGAACTCATGGACCGTGAGATAGTGACCTGAGCCGAAGTCGTTCGCTCAACTGTCTGAGCCCCCCAGGCGCCCCCAGTGGTTTCTTTTTAAGCTGCAGGGTGGTTTGTGAATCCCGCTGAGTGAGCTGTGACAGGGAGTGACAGGTGAGGGGGACAGATCCGTGCTTCTTAGACCATCTGTGGCAAAGGAACAGATTTCTTTTCCTTTTATTCCCTATCCATTATGGATCAATTAAAGTGAATTCCTACCAAAATGTCGTAAAAAGGACACAAGATATAAGCCTCAGTTTAAAATGTTTGGATGCGCCAGACGGAGGGTTACCGCTGTAAGGGCTCCTGCAGGTTGCCTGTCAGTGTCTGCATGGGACCGAGGGGCCATGACGCCGGCAGGGCCACTGGTCCCTGGAGCCTGCTTTGTGTCGCATTGGGCTAGGCGACTGGCCCGAGGGAGGCGTGGAGAGAGCCAGGAAGGGGTTCTTTGCGGCAGACTAGCCTAGAACCGCCCTGGTCCGTGAGGGCAAAGAGACATGTCGAGGGATATCAGCAGGTGGCATGAATTTGGGGCCAGAGCAGCAGGCTCAGGGAATAACTTCCTGGGGCTACCCTGCCTCTGTCACCACCCATGCTAGCAGGACGGGTGTCCTGGGACCTGAGTCTCTAGCAGCTCCTTTCTGCACCAGATGCCATGGTGTTGGCAGAAACCAACTTTCTGGCCTTGCTGGGTGAGAGCCCTACACTGGGATGTGGGATCGCTTTGTCTGAAAGTAGCTTTGAAATGGGGGGCTCGCTAATTACAGGGTGTATGTTTATATAGAAATTGCGGTCATTTGATTTCTCTCTCTTTCTTTTCCCCCCAACAGTATCAAGGCACTTCTTGTGCCTTCTGGCCTGGGATGTCCCAGGGTGTTGGAAGAAACCAGGCGTAATGGAAAGTTGCTCTGGGGACAGACGGTGGCCTCTGTTCACCTTGTGGTATCAGTGGGAAAGACAGGATCTGTGCCTTTGCCTTAATGCCTTTTCATGATAGTGTTTTCAGTCTATAATGTCTAATGGGCATCTCCTCCAGAGCAACCTCAGCCCTCCCCTCGGTGGTGGCGATGTGCTGGGAAGGGCTGGCAGGGCTATGGCGGAGGGTGGCGCCGGGACGGTGACCCTGCGTGCCACGGCCTTTGCAGGGGGGCCGCTAGGAGGTCCAGGTATCGGCTGGTGCCTCTGGCTCAGCATTTTTGTAGCGAAGCTGTTGGAAGGAAAGAAGCAGAACAAAGAGGTGCTCTGTGATGGGTGTTGCTTCTTACCTAAGTGGACGTTTCCTTGAGAGCCGCAAGGATCTTTGCAAAGGAGCTCAGGGCTGGGGTCTTATCCTCTCTTGTCCAGGTTTCCAAAGGCCCCGGGCATATATTTTGGCTCCTTCTCACCCATGCCTTCCCCAGGAACCCACAGCACAGAGCAACAAGGTCCTGAAGTGCCCTGTCTTTGCTTTGTTCCCAGGGCAGGAAGACCCCAACAGTTTGCGCCATAAATACAACTTCATCGCCGATGTGGTGGAGAAGATCGCTCCTGCTGTGGTTCACATCGAGTTGTTCCGCAAGTAAAGAGGGCCTTCTTGTTTTCCCACGACCTCTGATGCTCCCACCGAGATGCACTGCCGTTAGCAAAGCATCAGAGCTATCTCTGAGGCACTTGGATTTGTCCAAGTGCCATTGACTATATTCCTACGGGAAGATAATGTTTCTCCCTTAGTGGGCTTTCCCTTTTGACTCTTTAAAGCTACATTCTTGACCCGCCTAGAGGAGTTAAGAACCTCTAGTGCTGAAGAGAGCCCCTAAGAATATTTTGTAAGTGGCGTTTTTTGGAGCTCGCAAAAGTCAGTAGCCTTCCATTGTTTTGAATGTTAAATAGACCGTTGATTGTAAGGTGTTTCAGGCTTAACCGGGTTCTCCTCTGGGTTCTAGGCTTCCTTTTTCTAAGAGGGAGGTGCCAGTGGCCAGTGGGTCTGGCTTTATCGTGTCCGAAGATGGACTGATCGTGACAAACGCCCACGTGGTGACCAACAAGCATCGGGTCAAGGTTGAGCTGAAAAATGGTGCCACCTACGAAGCCAAAATCAAGGATGTGGATGAAAAGGCAGACATTGCACTTATCAAAATTGACCACGAGGTAAGTGCGCTCCCCATCTGCAGAACTCAGTTCCCAGGTCGGAAACCTGGGAGCGTTTAAGAGATGCGGGGAGTATGGCCTGGGCTGGGCGAGCAAAGGGGGCTCACGGAAGCTTCTTTAATAAGCAGACTATAAGATCAGAGTTTTAAAAAATAGAAGCTGACATTTTTATAAAAGAAAGCAACAGGTTTATAAAGACATTAGTAGGTAAGCAGTGAACCTCGAGGCTCCCTTGCATTCCTGACCTCCAGGCAACTATTGTTACAGATTTGTTTTCATTTGTGCATTTCAGCAGCTTTGAAAACAAACCAGGTCTCCCAGATTGGTTTTTTTTCAGGGTTACTAGAAGTGTTTTAAAACAATGCTCCATTCTTAAAAAAGTTTTGGAAACCTTGAATTAAAGCAGCGCTGATGGATTTCTTCCTTACAGAACTTCTCAGACCTTTTAATATGCTCACGGGCACAGGAGTCTCCCACAAAAGGGTGTATACTCCGAATGATAATCATCTGAGTTTAGGACTTTTTTTTTTTTTTTGGCAAAACTGAGGCATAGTGAGCTCAGTCTGGGAAATGCTGTGTTTGAAAGCGGTTTGCTCTCTATTTAAGTATTCTCCTTGCCGTCGTTTTTGCCCTGTTGATTTGTCTGCCAAGTCTTCCTACCTGAAATCAAACCCAGGTCTTAGGGGCCATCACCAATTCCCGCTTGATGGTGTGTTGGTGGGGAGGCTTGGTTTGCTCTGTGGTGTGTGCAGTGAGATTGCATTTTCTGGTTGCTTCGTGCCCTTGTGATCTTGCAGACTTCATAGGGAAGGGAGACTCTGGGGAGGCTGGAATCCTGTTGTTGGCCCAGGAAAAGGTCCTAGACTGAGAGCCAGGAGGGGTCTTTTTTCCCACCTCTTTACCCACCTTTGCCTGGTTGTGGGCTCTGAAGGCAGACCAGTGGAGTATGACACAGGCCGTTTGTTGTCTGTTTTGTTTCTCCGGCTCCGTGCCTGGTGGCCTTTAGCAAAGTCTCGATTGGATATTATTTCTGTTAGGTAGCTGTGGAATTTCTAGCAACATCTCTCTTTGAAGATGTGTTTATTGGTCACGATACAATCATAATAACTTCTACTCAGTGAGCTCCAGTGCCGATCCAGCCTCTGCCTTCATGCATAACTTCCACCTAATCAACAAGATAGCTGTATCATCCCCGTTTTATAGTGGAAGAAACAGGAAATAACCTGCCGGAAGTCACACAGCTATGCTGCCGTGAAACTAACCTTCCAAGCCAAGCCAGGCTCCTGACCCTCAACTGCCCAAGGCCGTGGCCTTTACCGAAAGAATGGAACCCAGCCTTTTGGGGGAGACCAGATGGCTGGGCTTCAGATAGCCCACGGGAAGGCTGGCACTTCCCTATTTAGGAACGTGCTGCTCGAAAGGTGTGCAGGATGTGGTAGTCTCATCGGAAGGAGGCTGGCCAGAATAGCACATCCTGTGGCCACAGGCAAGACTTTTCAGCTCCCCCCCCCCAAGCTCCTGGAAGGCAGCCAGCAGTCGGGGCTCTCTGCAGGCAGGGTGCTGGCCCGGATGCTAAGTGAGCTGCCGCCGCTGAGTAATTTTGTGTTTGGAATGCGTGGGCACATAATGTGCCTCTGGCCAGGGGGATATTCTTTTCAGATTTTGAGCCAAGGTGGAGACTGTATCCTTGTGTCATCCCTGACATGTCCAGGCAGGACGTGAAACATCTCAACAGACCAGCTTTGCGGTGTTTCCGACCCAGCCCTTGCAGCCCCCCCCCGCCGGGGGTCCGGCCCTTCGACCGGCAGCACAGTTTGCCATGTGTTTCCAGCTCAAGAGAAAGGTGCTTACAATTTAAAAGCTGAGCCAAATGTGGCTCTTTAAAAAGGAATCGGAAATGAATGGATATTAAATTGCAGACACCCACACAAGAGACTCGCTTCCACTTACTAAACTGCTTTTTTTATTTTTTGCTGATAGTAGTGGGAAGCGGGGAGAGTAAAACCATCTCTTCAGCTCTTTCCCTTTTGTTCCCGTAGTTTGATGATTGATTCTTTAGGAGGGGTCAGAGACTGACTTGGAAGGAGGCTCAATTTGGAAGGAGCCTCTCCTCTGGGCAAAACCAAATCCGCCCCAGCGCACGATTTAATAACCTGCAGGCTGTGGATGGGATGTGAGTTTGCACTGAGTCACTCTCAGGAATAGCAGAAGAGAAGAGAGCCAGTGCGAAAACTCAGAGCAAGGAGGAACAGAACCGGCAAAAACTGGGCCTGAGGATCGAACATCATTCCAAATGGTGCCTCGGGGGACTGTGGCCCAGCTGCCCCCGGGACTGTTTCCTAATAACCCGATGAAATTGATGTGATGGCCCGCCAAGTATGTGGGCTGGGTAGCTAACTTGGTGGCTCATGACCCGGGGCCATTTCTTACTCAGCGTCCCCCCCCCCCAATCATGATTTCTTTTGGAGGCTCTCCATGACTTTAAACAGCTCTTGTCCTTCCTGAGTGTGGTATTCTCAACACTTTTAAGGAATAGAAATTACCATGGACATCTGTTGTCATGCCCCTTGTCATCTATCTGGCCGCCATCTCCTGGGAACAGCAGCTAGCATCTTCTTTGGGCTCTGCTTCTCCCCCGTTGGGCAGTCTTGGTGGGACCGTCTGTCACGGTACCCCCCCCCCCCCGTGGCCCCGTTAGATCAAGCAGGCCCTCCCCTCAGGGGTGCACCTGTCTGTCACCCTCACAAAAACTGCAGGGGCCATGCGGGTGGAGCCCCTGCTGCTGAGACCCCCAGGCACTGTCTGAGTTCCAGCCTTCTCTGAGTCCAGTCTGTCTACTTTTGCTTCCATTCTTCAAGCTCCCCTCGCATCTCCAGTGAACCCCCTTTGGCTTGAGATTGCCAGCGACATGTCTGGGCTGGCGACCAAGGAGCTCTGTTTTTGCTTCTCACGGCTGAGAAGACACATGTGCGCTCACTTTCCCTGCTGAGTTTGGAGACGGGAGAACTTTCGGAAGAAGGCTCGCCAGCAGCCGCGTGGCCCGGTCTGTCCCCCTGCCCCCCACCCCCTAAGCTGGGGGAGGCGGGTCACCCCCCCCTCCCCCAGGCCCATTCTGTGCTTCTGTCCTAGGTTTTGCACCTCCTCTTTCCTGGGACCAGCAGTGGCCTGGGGAGGGAGCGCCAGCTGCAGGAAGTTGGGACAGCGGGTGCATGCAAACATTTTAATAGAAAGCAGCTTTGAGGGCAGACTAGCTCGGCTTCGGATACAAACTGTTTCCAAGTGTGTTTAACATGACACTGGCCGTGTTTGCAGAACATTTAAACATTTCATCCCCAGGCAGCATTTTGTCCGTGCAGTCTCCTCTCTGAGCGGTTCCGAAAGAGAGAGAGAGTGGGGTGGAGAGAGAGGCCGAGAAGGAGAGGGGGTAGGTATAGATAGAGGCAGAGGTAGAAAGAGAGCAATGTGGTTTCTCTAGGCCAGACTCCAGGGCAGAAACCCTGGGGATGCGTTGAGGGGAAATCTCCTTTCGTTACAGCGGTTTTCCAGCCGGGTTGACGAGGAAACACCAGGCGAGAAAGCACACGCCTCCCTCGCTGGTTCTGACTTTCGGACCGTGTGCTGTGTCCCCTTGATGCATTTCCCAGTGCTCTTCCGAAGAGAGCTAAGCTCCTTTCCCGGGGCCTCGGAGGCCTGGCCTGATGGGGCGCGCCTCCTCCCAACCTCATCTCCCCCCTCGGCCCGCCCACCACCCACTCTACTTAGCCTCTTTCACACCAGTGCTGTTTCTACCCGGTGGGGGAGGGGGGGGTGTCTTGGCCGTGCCTCCCCCCGCACCCCGGGGTATCTCCCTGCACCTTCTCCAGAGCTGGCCTTCCCATCTCTTCGGGGCTCCTGCCAATTTCTGCCCGAGACAGCCCTTCCCCGACCCACGACCCGAGGGGGTGCCCACATCCCAACCCCCAACTTGTCACTCTGAGGACAGTCACGCATCACTGTTCATATCCCGCCCCCCCCCCCCCCCCCCCCAGCTGCTCCTCTCCTTAGCATAATTTACCATTGCCTTATTTGTTGATTTAAGTTTTTCCTCTCTGGCGGGAGCGTGAGGGACACGCCTGTCACACTCACATGTCAGGTCGTAGGTGCTGGGCACCCGTGTCCCGGTACGAATCTAAGTGCCCTCTGCTCCGAGGAATGCCAGAGCAGGGAGGCACAGGGCTCCCGTGGTGGCCTGTGTCCCACTGTCAGATGAGGGTGTGATGGCCCACGCTCCCCCCACCCTCCTCAGCCAGTGCTCATCGGATCCCGAGGCCCGTCTGCTTTGGATGGACACCCGGCTTTGCCTGGGCTCCCGCAGCTCTGTGGTCTTTGGTAACTCAACGCGCTGCTGAGGCAGTTAGGTTTCCTGTGGGCGCTTTCCCCTGACGCCAACAACCCGGGAAATATGTGGAAGCGGCCAGGTTGGGGCTTGGGAGGTGTTTTTCTTCCCTTGCCCCCAGGCCCACGTCCGTCCCCGGCCACGTTGGGGCCGGTTGCCGCCTACAGGCCAGACTCGTTTGAAGTGGCCCAAGAGGAGGACTTCTGGGCAGGGGGGGTGCTGCTTGGTTTTCAGAGGGTCGTTTTGCTGCTGAGCCAGCCGCTGGGGCAGGAAGAGCTGCCAGCTCTGAGCCTGTGCAGCTTGGGACAGGGGTCCCTCGGGGTCGAGGGCCCCGGGCCTTCCCCGCACGGGTCCCAGTGGCCGCTCAGCAGGCTCTGTCTTCTCCAGGCCCGTGTCTCAAGATTTGGCCCGGTGCGTGGCGACGAATCCGCCCCGAGGAGGGCCCAAGGGGGCCCCGGGACCGTGGCGAGGGCCGGGGGTGGTGTGGTGCCAGGCATGACTCATGCCCGCCCACCAGCCAGCTCTCCTCAGGCAGCCTGATCGTCAGAAGGCGCTGACTAAGCCTTGCGAGCCGTCCGAGAGTGAATCAGATAACTCGGGGCCTGGACTGGCATGGCCTCCCATCTTTTGGAGCCCGTCCCTCACCCTCGTAAAGCGACTGGGAGCCTGGGCTGTGGATCGCACCACCATAGCTACCCTCTTATTTTGTTTCTGTGTTTTTCCCTTTTGGATTCTTTCCCCCACTCCCTCCGTGCTGGTCGTTCTGTGGTCTCGCTCTTTCTCTCCCAGAACTCCCCAGGCCAGAGATGCCACAGACCCTGTTGGCGCCCCAAGGCTTCTATTACCGTATTGATTTTTACCAGTTTTAGGGGGTGGGAATCAATATCTCATGAGGTAATGGAAACCCGGGCAGCGAGGTGGAAGCCGGCCTTCATTCCTCCGTGCGGCCTTTGTGCAGAGGCTGCTGGGGACGTGGCCCCTTATGTTCTGACTGCAGCTCCTCTTGGAATGTGAAAATGTTTCAGTTCCCCAAACTATCAAAACCGGAGCCCTTGTGTGTTCTCTGGCCCCGGTTCAAGAACTTAGCTGATTGTTAAGGAAATTCTTTGGCTATTTTTTCTCTTAATATGGTAATGCCTTTTTTCACTTTGGCGCTCTCTCCTCAGGGAATTGGATTAAGACTATTATTTATGGTTGTGACAAAGCAGTTCCCAGGTTTTCAGTTCCCTGAATTTGTAGGTGCCCCATCGGGAGTGTCTCCTGTCCCCTTCACTGCGTGGGGGACATCCGCTGCTTCCGTTTGACAGTGTAGTGAATGTGTCATGATGCGTTCGAGTCCAGGCTTGGCCAGCTGCGGCCTGCGGGCCAGATCCAGCCCTCCACCTGTTTTTGTAAATAAAGTTTTATTGCAACAGCAGCCATGCCCGTTCCTTTATTCACAGTCTGTGGCTGCTTTTGCCCCGCCCCAGCAGAGTCCAGTAGTGAGGATGGAGACCACAGGGCCTGTGAAGCTGAAAGTATCTCCTTTTTGGCCTTTCACAGAAGAGGCTTGCCAGCCCCAGTGTGAGGCGATTAACACCTTGTCCTAAGGAGCTGAGTGTGCTGGGGGCTGAGTGTGCTCCTAAGACCCATTGAGGTGCAGCTCTAGGTGACCAGAGGCCAGAGAGGCTGATTTCATCTGCCCTTTCTCTTGGGGCGTGTGTGTGTGTGTGTGTGTGTGAGTGTGTGTGCGCGTGTGTGTGCACGTGTGCATGTGTGAATTCTGCTCTGTTTTGCTGCTGCTTCCGCAGCTTTGGTTTTGCTGGGTTAGGCAGAGAGAAGCCTTGTTTTTGCCCATTTCTCTGTATTCTCAGTGCAGCGTTTCCGTGAATTCCAAGATGTTTTGAAAATGAGTGTCCAGTGTTAAATCCTAAAGATCTTTAGAGTCTGCTTTGTTCACTGTCCTCAGTTACTCTTTATTCACTCATGGATTCTGTACGTCTTTACCGAGCGTCTGTCTTGGCCAGACGGTGTGTTAGGTGCTGAGGATGTACCAGCACTTGGGCAAGAGCCGTGAGAAGGCAGTCGAGGGTGGGAAACAGGACAGGTGGCGTAAAAGTCGGTGACAGGTGCAGAAAAGGAACAAACAGAAGAAGTAGAAGGCACTGGGGGCTGGGGAGACCTCTGTACCTATTGCAGGCAAGGAAGCTTACATTTGGAGGTGACATGACAGGAAGGGCAGATAGGGCCAACCCGGGGGAAGATCTGGGCCAAGCCTGGAGCCTCTGGACCTCGGACCTCGTGCAAACTTACTTCTCAGTGAGTTTATTGGAGCCCTTCAGAACACAGCCGACGTTTCTGGCTAGCTGCTTTTTCCGCATATTGTCTACATCTCTTATGGGCCTTGTTCTTGGGAATTCCTGGTCATACTCTGGAAAGCTCCGCTTTCTCATGTAGTCAATCTCCTGAGAGTCTGAAAGTGCTGAGGCTTCGTAATGAACTGGTTGCCTCATTCCACGACAGTGTAGATGCCGTTGCCCAAAACTGCTTTCCCACCACCATCATGACCACCTTCCGTGGCAAGGGAGAAATAAGGCATTCTGGTGAATTGAGGACTGAATATTTTAGTACATGTGCTAATTAACAAGTCACTTTTGCTAATGAAGGCTCCAGAATCTGGTGATGACAGCATGTGACTCATGGTATTTCCCTCTTTGCTTTGGTTACCAGGCAGCTCATCGAAACCATTGGCTTTGTGGTTAGAATATTCTCTGTGACTCCATTTTATGCCACGGATATATGTTAATTAGCTTAGTGTAATATATCCCGTGTCACTGACCGTGTCAGATTATTTTTACGTAGAGGAGGTTATATATTAAAAAACATTTTAAACATTGAAAGGAAAGGTATTTCCTTGGGCTTCTCTGCGTACAGGATGGCACAAGCTCTAAGTGGTCACGGGGAGTAAGGAGCCAGTTCAGTTCAACAGACATCGGGTGCCTGTGGCATGCTAAGTACTGAATCCACCAGAGAGGGACCACTGCGCTTCTTTTGGGGAAGGATCTTTTTTTTTTTAATTTTTTTAAATGTTTTTATTTATTTTTGAGACAGAGAGAGACAGAGCATGAGCAGGGGAGGGGCAGAGAGAGAGGGAGACACAGCATCCGAAGGAGGCTCCAGGCTCCGAGCCATCAGCCCAGAGCCCGACGTGGGGCTCGAACTCACAGACCGTGAGATCGTGACCTGAGCTGAAGTCGGACGTTCAACCGACTGAGCCACCCCGGCGCCCCTAGGGAAGGATCTTTTGAGATCAGTTTTTGGGGATGGGCCTTTAAAGACCTGGTTTTTTTCCATTTCTTCCGTTTTTCACTTTCCTATTCATTGATTTTTATAATAGATGCTTAGCCGCCAATCACTGTTATCAGTGAAGCTGAAGTCAGTGTTTGATAAATGTGGAGGCATCCAGGGGCTGGTGTGTGAAGACCAGGGTTACGTTTGACAGAGGCGATGTTTTGCCTCCTCTGGATGCCACGGAATAAGTACAGTCACTGGCCACTGGGCTCCCATGTAGAACTGTTGACATTTTGTGGCTTAAACAACAGGAGTAAGGGAATTTTCGAGATGCCAGTGTTTATAGCCTGACGGAGACTAAATATTCTGGTGGGGTTCACAGACAGGGACGAGGGGGTTGCTGGCCTGCTCCTTCTCTTTCTGTTCAGGCTTGACCATGCTCTGTTCCTTTCTCTTTCTCCCTCTGCCTCCCCCACTTCTCCCGTCTCCCCCACCTGAACCCTCCCCTACTCCCATCCGTGGAACAGTCTTAGATGCTGACAGCACCCCCCCCCCCCTCCAATGCCTCTGCGACCTAGTTTGCTTTTCCACGGTAAGCAGGCAAGTTGGTGGCTCTGCTTCTCGCTGGGTATGGGGGACGTGCTATTTTCTCCATTGCATATACATTTTTTTTTTAAAAGAAAATGAAAGGTTAGCATAACTGTTTCCAGAAAGCACATGGAATCACTCAGTTGAGTCCCAGCCAGCCGCTGCAACATTAGCCTTTGAGGCACACTGCTGCCGACACACTCAGGACCAGCCTGGGGCTCCAGCCCCTTGACAACGAGTGTGCCGGGCGGCGGAGAGGCAGCGGCTCCCGCCGACTCGGCAACGAAAATATTTTTGTAACAGGAGCACTTTATACTTTCCAAGGAAGAGAAAGAAGTAGTTCACTTGCCTCATTAGGTTAAAAACATTTTTTTCCGTTCAGTTTTATGGTTTGTTTCATTGGCCTTCTCTGTCAGCTTCAGGGCAGGAGTGCAGTGGTTTGAGAGCATTCAAGGGCTCGTAGGCAGAACCCAGTGTGGCCAGACGCTGAAAGACTGACAGGCCGTTGCCTTTAGGTCCTCTCTAGATGACTGCAGGCTGAGCCAGCATCTGGAGAATTCCAGGAGTCCCCTCTCCTCTTGAGGCAGGCGCTTGCAAGGACCATCTGCCCCCGTCGGGGACTTGTAGGAAAAGAGATTTATTAAGGACGGCGGTGGCTGTTTTGATCTCATCAGTTTAACGGTTGTCTGCTAATAGGTTTTTTGGAAATCAGCCAGGTCTTTTGGAAAGAACCCTAATTGTCAGAGCTGGAATGACCTTGGACATCACCGGCCGCCAACAACCTTATTTTAGAAGTGGCCAAATCCGGGACTCAGAGAAGTCAATCAGGTGGCCCAAGGTCGCAGAGTGAGTTAATACAGAACCAGGTCCAAACCCGGCTGTCCCGCTGCCTGGGACATCGTGCTCCTGGGATATACGGCGGCCGAGGGGGCACGTATGTGCGTGTGTGTGTGGTGTGACTGTGTCTGAGTCTCCACTTGTGCACAACCCTTGGCTGCTGCTGGAGAATAAGCCCAAAGGAAGCCATCACCCAGGACGTTACCCAGCACAGACCCAGCCTTCCTTCCTCGGGGCGTCCGGTGGTTGTGATTCACGTTCAGCAGGAGCCCAGGCCCCACGCAGAGTCCTCGAAGCAGGTGGGGCCACACAGCCCTGCCGCCAGGCCCCGGCCCAGGCTTGTCTGAGGATAGTTCAGCTTCCCGGCACTGGAGAAACAGCATGGCCCAGGCCCTCGCCCCGAGGACTCGTGAACTTGGCCTCCCCTGGCTGGTTTCTGTGCTGATTGCCCTTCGACTCCCCAGGTGCCCTGTCATGTACCATCTCTGCTGCCCTCACTCGCCCCTGTGGGAAGGTCCTGCACCATGAGCATTTGGGCAGTGGGCAGGGTAGGCCGGAGAGAAGGTCACTTGGGTTGGAGGCAGAGGGAGGATTCTGGTCCTGGGACCTCCATCTCCTAGCTGTGGGAACGTCGTCGTCATGGGCACGATGGTCTGTCCCACTGAGCGTCTGGTTGTAAACTTTTTTTTAAAATGTTTATTTACTTTTGAGAGAGAGAGAGAGAGAGAGATGGAAACAGAGCGCAAGCAGGGGAGGGGCAGAGAGAGAGGGAGACACTGGATCCAAAGCAGGCTCCAGGCTCTGAGCTGTCAGCACAGAGCCTGATGTGGGGCTCGAACCCACAAACCGTGAGATCATGACCTGAGCTGAAGTTGGACACTCAACAGACTGAGCCACTCAGGCTGCCCAGAGTGTCTGGTTGTAAACGTCAAGCAGATGACAGAGCACGATGCATGTAGGGCACGCATACAAGGGGTGGGTTAGGCCAGGTTCTGCTTGGACCATTTGTGTCTTGCACGAACACAGACATTTTGTGACCATTACTTGTTTTTGAAGCAGATTTCTCCTTTTGCTCCCATCCCAACCCCACCAAAAAACTGCATGAAGGAGCATATACTTAGTAGAGCCCTTCCCAAACATTGTTAGGTATTAGGATCGCTTCTCTAAACTTTGTTTAATATTTATTTTTGAGAGAGCGACAGAGAGAGCGTGAGTGGGGGAGAGGTGGAGAAGGAGACACAGAATCTGAAACAGCCTCCGGGCTCTGAGTTGGCAGCACAGAGCCCGATTCAGGGCTTGAATTCATGGACTGTGTGATCATGACCTCAGCCGAGTTGGACACTTAACTGACTGAGCCACCCAGGAGCGCCTAGGATCGCTGCTCTACAGTGAACCATTTTCCCCTAAGCCTTGGGGGTTGCTGATGGCTCCCACCCCACAGCCCTCCTTCTCCTTGCTGCTACAGCCCTGGTCTGTCCAACCATGATCCACCCCATTCCTAAGGCAGACAAATTCTGGAGAAGCTAAGGCAGTCATGGGGGCCACGTTCCCCTTGTCAAAGCATGGTTGAGGGTAATCTTATGACTAATTGCTGGCCGATGACCCAGGAAGAAGAATGTGCTGGGCCTCTGGATTCTTTGCTCTTCTGAAGAGACACACAGAAGAGAAAAGATCCTTTGACATCCACTGGGCATAGTCCTGTCTTTACATAACACTTGGAAGGCAGGTGGCTTAAGTTGATCAGACAGAAGGAAGGATGTCCATGAGTCTTTGAGGTGATCAGCCCTGCCACCATCTTGCCCTTGAACAGCTGGACATTTGCTCCATTTTGAGTCGGGTTTTCTGATACTTGCAGCTGAAAATACCCTAATTGAAACACCCAAATCGTTTCTCGTGTTGATCTATAGTTAGCCTTTATGGAACATTCTAGACTGAACTGACCTTGGCAATGGAGATTTGGACCATGTGCTTTTTTACTGCCGTGTGACTCTCCAGCCCATCAGGCAGTACGGCTGGAGGGGTGGGCACGGATGGATTTCACTGATCTTCTGTGTTCACTGTGCCGGGCACTTAGGAGACGCTCGGTGAATGCTTGTTGAGAAAGTTCTCTTTCATGGTGGTGGTGTTTCACGGGAGTGCTGCCCGGCCTGCTGGTTGTTTGTTTGTTGTAATTAAATGAATGGGAGAGCCTTCTTTAATCACACTCTACGCTCACCTCCCCCAAGTTCTAGCATTAAACGTACCTCACAGTCAGTATCCTGCCAATGGCTAGTGTTTAGTAATTTAATACAGACTGGTGAGTCTGGAGTCCACACCCAGGACTTCTGACAACCTCACCTGGGCTGTTTCTCCCTCCACCTGGGTGACAGTGGGCTGAAAACTCAGGAGTTAGGGTGTTTCGTGTTTTCTTTTTTTTTTTTTTTTAATTTATTTTTTTAACGTTTATTTATTTTTGAGACATAGACAGAGCATGAACAGGGGAGGGTCAGAGAGAGAGGGAGACACAGAAGCTGAAACAGGCTCCAGGCTCTGAGCTGTCAGCACAGAGCCGGACACGGGGCTCGAACCCATGGACCGTGAGATCATGACCTGAGCCAAAGTTGGACGCTTAACCGACTGAGCCACCCAGGCACCCCTCGTGTTTTCTTAAAGTCACTCTCGCTGGTGCTGTTGTGAGGATGCTGTTTAGTGGTCTTGAGTCACATCCAGATAGCTCCCCCGCCCCGCCCCATGAGCATGAATGTGACCTTGAGAACTGGGAGCATACCGGGCACGCTATGAAATATCCCCGGTCCTCGAAGGACTTGGGCCAAACGTGAGATTCAGGCTGTCCGGGCACAGCCCGAGGGCTCCTTCTCAGCTCTGACACGGAGCCTTGGAGTCTCGCTGCGGCCACTTACGAGCTCAACCCCCTGCACTGCCCCCCTCCCCCCTCCCCGCGCGCACACACACACACACACACACACACACACTGCTGCGGTGTGCACACCCGACTTAGGTTTTCATCCACCCGGTGGCTAAAGGATCCAACGTGGGAATAGATGCTGCTCGCACCCTTGCTTCGTACCGAGTGGAGGAGAGATGCCTGTGTCCTAACATCGCAGGCGTGCTGCGTGCCCGGGATGGTGAGCTGTGGGAAGGGGCTGTCGGGAGAGGGGCTGGCTTCTCCGACAGGCCCTGTGAAGCTGGGGCCGCTTCAGAAGGAGACTCAGGCGGAGCGTCTGCTCAGGAGCCTCGAGGCGGCTTTGATGTGGGTGTCTCGGGAGCCAGCCTTCCGGCAGCACTGCGGAGTTAAACCAGGAGCGGGTTGAGCGGTCAAGGCCAATTCGTGTCTTGGTGCTTCCAGCCGTATCTGCGTTTCATCCCCCCCGAGGCCCCCTGTGGACCGTGCGTCTAGACAGCCATGGGATAAAATGCTCAATTACCGAGTAGGAATTTGGCCAGCAGAGGTATAGCTGCGTTGAGCAGACAGACCCGAGGTAAAGACTGATCAGATGAGCCTGCTTGGATCCGGAACAGCTAGAGAGCCTGACGCTTGTGGGGCCAGCAGCCCCTGTGGGGAGCAGGGGCCAGATGGCCCTGAGAAGGCATTTTGACTTCATGGAGAGCTGTAAGCCTGGCCTGACCCACATTCCTGCCCCACGTCACCCCTTTGCAAAGATCTCTGCCTCCACTTGGACTTCAGGGTAACACATACCAGGAGCGCAGGTCTGAGAGTTGGGAAGCCTGTTCTCTTCTTTAGCCAGGCTGCTCATGAGCTGTGAGGAGTCACTGCATCTCTGGGCCTCAGTTTCCACATCTGTGAAATGGAGGGGACGCAGGCGCTAATTCTCAAGGTGGCCGTGAAAGTGCTTTGTCAGCCGGCAGGTGGAAGGTTCATTCCCTTCCATGTCAGTAGAGGCTTCGTGTTAAAAACCCCACCCCCTTGGGATATGTCCGCTTGCTTATTTTTGTCTACGATTGTCCTTCGTGATCCAGGAGACGAGTGAGTAACAGCTTACACAAGGTGAGGGTTGGCATTGCCCACTGGTACCATTGGTGCAGGTTTGGCCTCTTGGGATCCAGGGTTCTTTCCCCCGGTTGTGTTCCAGGGAGGATTGGTTCCTGGGGAGACTTGGGCTAGTACCACTGGTGTCCACTTGTCCAAGCCCGTGTGGTCCCTTGAGTGTGAGGACTTCACCGTGCTGAAGGCCCCCGGGCCCGGCCCTCCCCAGTGAGCACGGCTGAGCAGCACCCAGGCCCCTGATATTCTCCTCCCCTCATGGGGGTGGGGGGCGTGGGGGGGGGGCTCTCCTCTGTCCTTACAGCTTCTGCTGACCCCAAAGTGTTTGTCTCCCTGCCTCGTCCTCTGCCTCGAGCTCAGACTTGGGAAAGAAGAGCTCAAGGGGTGTCATCTTCAGAGCCCCTCTGCCTCCTGAACCCCGAGAACTGGGAGCCTGGGCCTGGTTCCCTTCCGACGGGGTACAGGTGGAATGCAGGAATCGAGGGTGTGCCAAGGCTGATTGAGAGCCCCACGGCGAGCCCTGCCCCACGGAACTTTCTGATGCGGTTCCCGGTTTGTGTCTGAGCTGATGTGGGCTGGGCCCACCTCTCTGTTTGAACTTGATCTCTTGCCTTGGAGTTGGTGAAAAGCAACTGTTATCTTGGGCAGCCAGACACAGCCAGCCCCAGGATCCTTCGCCGCCGTGTCCCCTGGCCCAGCCCCGAAGGAGGGGTAGTGTCCCCAGCAGGCCTCCCCCAGAGTGGCTGAGTATACATCACTGGCCCTGCTCGCCCACCCGCTGTGACTGCTGGATGAAGTCATTCCTGGCAGGGGTGGCTGGCACGGGCCCAGAGTAAACAGGCCGAACTGAGCCGCTGGTGTGCCTCTGGACGCCGAGAAGCTTGGGGGTGCGGGGCCGCGGGCCTGCCCCTTCCAGAACAGCACCGTGCGCTCCGGCCTCGGGCGACCCCAAGGGTCACTGGTAGTGTAGACCCGTGCCACCTGCCTCTTCCCGGCTGGGCGACGGCAGACGAGCTTGTGGGAGTTTAGTTGGCCGGGTTCCCCCATTGGGTCTGCACAGATCCCAGTGCTAGTAACGATAACTAACACTTAGACGATGCTGACACGTCCCAGTCACATGCTACTTAACATGAGCCAGGCGGTATTCATGGTGTTGTTCGGGTCTTGTCGCCTAATTCTCACAACTCCCCCGTGAGAGAGCTGTGCCACATTATTCCCATTTTCCAGACGACAACACTGGAGACCCAGGGGGTTATGAACTCGCACCAGGATCTAATCAGGATCTAATCTGTGCCCTTGACAGGCCTCTACTGCGCTTCTCGCTGTCTGTGCTCTGAGGGGCGTTCCTTCTCATTGCCATTTCTCGAAGTCAGCGTGAGGTCTTAGATCCCTTCTCCAATATTCCTTCTTCCTCCGTGAACTTTCTGAGCCAGCGTCTTCCTTATTGGGGGCGGGAAGGGGTCTTTATGGCTTAGTGCCATGTCAGAGGATGAGGGAATCTGGGTTTGGGGGCACAGTCTGATGTGTGAATCTCTGCTCTGTCTCGAGTCACCCAGTCTTTTGGGGCCTCAATTTGTCCATCTGTTAAATGGGCACCTCGCCTCATCCGCTGGTGTCTGCCCTCTCCGTGTCAGAACAGATGCTAAAATAACCCTGGTTTTCGCCCACCCCATCCTCTCGGGGGCGGGGGGGGCCCTCATCTCTTTCTTTCTTTGTTGAGGTGGATGTGAGGGGGCTGGACGTGCATGAGGCCTGGGCGGGGTCTCGGCTTCCTGGACCTGGTTCCCGTTGTTTGGGCAGCCGCTACTCTGCTCTTGACTCAGGGAACAAAGGCGAGAGGAAGGTTTGCTTGGCTCAGGAAGGAAGGGAGGGGGAGAGCCTCAGGCCGTCCCTATGGAAGCCCAGCTCTAGGCCTGGCTACTCCAGCTGGCCTTATTTTGCCCTGTTTCAGTGAAGAGTTATTTGGAGCTTCTGACTCTGCCGGAGCCTCACAGGGCCCTGGGGATCAGGCTCGCGGGGTTGGTCAGTTCACCAGGGCCGCGCGGAGCAGAGGTGGTCGATGGGGCGCTCTTTTCGGGCGAGGAGAGAGGCTACTTCTGGGGTTTTGGGGCCGGTGGAGGGGTGGGGGGAGCTGGATGCCTCGCCGCCCCCTCCCGCTCCCTGCGCCTCTCCAGAATTGCCCTGCACTTAGCACAGAGATGCACCCAGCCGAACCCGTGCAGCTCCAGCCTCAGTGCTCCCGATTCTCCAGGACTCGGACAGAAGCACCTGTGATGAGCGGGGGTGGCTCTGCCCTTTCCTTCCACCCCATTCCACCCCAAGGCTGTGTAGGCTCAGCATCCTTCTGTGTGCCTTCCCTTTCTTAGGCAGCCTTGCCCCAAGTCCAGACTTTGTCTCCTGTCCCCTGGTCTCAGGGTCTCACAGCAGGTCTGTGCTAATAGTCACGATGGGGCGCGACCCCGCGATGGCCTCTCATGACCTTCCGTGTTCTCCTTGGTCAGCGGCTCCAACGCTCACTTGTCCCTCAGCAGCTTGCAACGTGCTGATGGCGGTGGGCGGGAGGGGACGGGAGGCCCCGGGCCTGCCCTCCCGCACGAGGCCCGTCACCGCCCGACAGTCCCCGACGCCTGCGCGTCGTCCATTCTGTTAACCAAACGCAGCAACGCCAACCTTGTGGTTCCAGGGCAAGCTGCCTGTCCTGCTGCTGGGCCGCTCCTCCGAGCTGCGGCCGGGGGAGTTCGTGGTCGCCATCGGAAGCCCGTTCTCCCTTCAGAACACGGTCACCACTGGGATCGTCAGCACCACCCAGCGCGGTGGCAAAGAGCTGGGGCTCCGGAACTCGGACATGGACTACATCCAGACCGATGCCATCATCAACGTGAGTCCCGTGGGGTCGGGCAGGTGTTTGGAGAGCTGGGCTTAGGAACCCGGGGTAGAGCCAGGATCCTCGAGGTGCCGGCCAAGGCGTTACCTCTGAACCCCTAGAGCGGCTGAGGCCGAGGGCTGGTCCTCGGCCTCAGCCATCTCCAGGGACTCCTGGTGAAGGGGACTTCAGATACACCAAGGTCTGCAGCCCAAGGGAGCCCCCCATCCCACTGGAGGGGCCGTGGCTCCTCTGCCCCCAGGCCGCTCAGCGGACCCGATGTTGAGGCTCTGTGCAGGAGGGACGTTCACCCTGGTGCAGGTGCTGTCACCCCCAGAGGTGTTTGCTCTGCCTTGGGGCATGGTCTGAGCGTTAGGCCCATACTGTTCCATGTCTAAGGAGGCCAGGCCTTGCTCCACACCATCTCCTCAATGGAACCTTTTATAAACCACATTTTTTCCCCTTTGGCCGTCTCCTTATAGGATTGGCCTTTCTTTTTTTTTTTTTTTTAAACGTTTATTTCTGAGACAGAGCATGAGCGGGGGAGGGGCAGAGAGAGAGGGAGACACAGAATCAGAAGCAGGCTCTAGGCTCCGAGCTGTCAGCACAGAGCCCGACGCGGGGCTTGAACTCAACAAACCGTGAGATCATGACCCTAGCCGAAGTCGGTCGCTCAACAGACTGAGCCACCCAGGAGCCCCATGGATCGGCCTTTCTACAGAGCAACGTGTTTCCCCCTACATCTGTCTAATAAATAAGAAACAGTGTGTTTTGTACATTTGCTGCTCTAAAAGGTTTCATTCCCAAACTTTCTTGTGATCCGCATGAAGTAGTGGAAAAAGAACAAACCATGTGGATTTCCAGCCACAGCGGCAAAGCGGGGATCGCATAGGGGGATGGGGGTGGGGTGGGGGCAGGTTTGAAATACTGGTTGGTAGCCAGTGTGTTGCCAGGAGAAGGAAGTGGGTGTTGGGTGTTTGAGGGGGGTCATAGTTGGCCTCTGGGCTTTGGGGCCAAAAAAAAATTTTTTCCCCCATTTATGGCACATCTAAAACTTTCTGAAAATGTTTAAGGTCCCTTTTTCCAGCAGCATATTAGGTTGACAGGAACAAATCCAAGGAGAGAACCTGCCAGGCAGGCAAATGCACAAGGCCATGTAAAGACATAAACTCATAACCTTCTAATTTTTGCTTAATTTCAGTATGGAAACTCGGGAGGACCATTAGTAAACCTGGTAAGGCCTTTTTTTTTTTTTTTTTAAATCTGTGTACATGTTTTTTTGTTTTTTGTTTTGCTGTTTTTTGCTTTCTTTTCAGACATGAACTTGCCACAGCACATTATCTGATTCTTTTACAGTGAAATCTGTGAGTCTGTACCACATCCTTAGAAATTACCCTTATCTTTTCTGGAAAGAGTAAGGCATGTGGGAGTCGGGGTTGGAAGTGTTATGCCAGCAGACATGCTTGGGTTTCAAAGTTACAAGTAAATTCAGTGGAATTTGGGTCCAACCCAGGAGCAGCCAAAGGGGGAGGCCTTTCTTTTGAAGGTGTCAGCAGCTCTGGCCTGTTACAAAAAGGCACAGCCTTCAAATGAGGTCCCCAGGCCGCCACAGGAGCTGGCTTGGCTCGTCCACAGTCTTTGTCTTGGCCAGGAGCCCTCCCTTAAGACCTGGCTGAAATGAGGAGTTGCCCCCGCTCACAGAGATGTCACATAAGGCTATATTTAAATACATAAGCATGAAAAGGGAAGCTTTAGAATCTGTCAGAGTGAGGCCCACGCAGCTCAGGGGTCACCCAGCCCTGTTCTCATTTCCCTCCATGGGAAATCGAGGCCGTCTTTAGAGAGGCCCTGGGTGGCAGGGCCTGCTGGAAGGTTCTCGGTGTCGGGGACCGAATCCTGTGTTGCAGGAACTGTACGAGGAGAGAATTTGTAGTCGCTTGGCACTTGTCCCTTATCAGCCTGAGCTAAACAAACCATTCAACAAGGGTGTGCAGAATAACGGTGAAGGGGTCTTGTTATTCCACGAGTAGCGTTCGCCAAACTAGGAATCTGTCTTGAACGAGAGCACAGCCCGTAGACTGGCTTCCTCCGTGATCTGAAGCCGGTCTGTGACAAGCAGAGGAAGCGAGGCGGGGCCTTACCCTGCAGCCCCTGTAACATCTGTGGCTGCTGAGACAGCACGGAGATAGCACTGTGTTTTCCCGGTAACCCCTAGTCACTAAGGTTGTCCCCCTGGGTATCAGCAGAGGAATCTTTAGATCATGGAACATGGAAGAAGCTGGAGGCTGTGGACAGCCACCTAAGGGACTCTGAGGTTTCGGAAATATTCCCTGGGAAAGGAGCAAAGGAGCACCTCGAAACCAGCCTCTTGAGGCTCTTTTTGTGGCACGGTGCTCCCTGAGGACAGAGCCTGATGTGTGTTGGCTCGTACTGCCCAAGTGATGCCTCTCCCCCTGCGGCCCCGGGACCCCCTCCACCCGGTTCCCCCTCCCCACCCATTCACAGCTCAAAGACTTCCTTCATTACAGACGATCTGTTCGCTTTTGGTGCGTGTCTTCTGGTAAACCTTCATGGGCCCAACAGGCTGTTTCCATCTTGCTTTTCAGGATGGCGAAGTCATTGGGATTAACACTCTGAAGGTGACAGCCGGAATCTCCTTTGCAATCCCATCAGATAAGATTAAAAAGTTCCTAACCGAGTCCCATGACCGACAGGCCAAAGGTAAAGCATGGCCCCGCGTGGCCGCGGGTGGTTCAGGCAGGCCCGGCTGCACCCCTGAACGTCAGCTAATAAGCCTTTTCAGATCGAGAAGGGAAATGGGATACACGTTGTTAGGCCCCTGGCATTGGGTCACAGAAGTTTGACCCTTTTTGGCCGTCAGTGTTTCACGTGGTTTGGTCGAATATGTGCCAGGCACGATCCTAGGTGATTTCTATACATCGTTTTATTTCATTAAGTTCCTTTGCCCTCTCAGGAGGGAAGTATTAGTCCCATTTTAGTGATAAGAAAACTGAGATTCAGGGAGATCGTTCATTCCACACACGTTTGTTGACCCGTCTCTGCTTGGGGTTAGGCTGGGGGTTCCATGGCTCCACAAGGTCCCCGGCATGCGTGATGTTTACACTCTGACTGGAGGGGGAGGGAGGGTGGTACTCGACAAACATGCAAGGTTTCAGATACCAATGATGCTTCCCTGAAAATGAAGCAGGGTGGTGAGCTGGGGGAGTGCCGGGAGGGAGACATTCCAGACCAAGGAACAGTGGATTCAAGGCCTCCGTTGTGGGCACAGCACACACAGCGAGTGGGTCACGTGGCTGGAGTGCAGTGAGGTTCAGGGTCACACAGATGGATGCAGAAAGCAGTTAGCCAGGGTCACGGAGACTTGACCTCTGTGCCGTGGTGGCCGTGGTGGCCGTGGTGAAGGCCTTGGGTTGTATTGAGAACAGGGAAGGTCGTGATCTGGTGGACGTCTTTGAAAAGTCATTGTCATGGCTGCATGGAGACTCTGCTGGAGGGGCTGGGCAGAAGTTGTAGGACCAGGTGAGAGACTCTCCTGGTCATCCACGCCAGGGTGGGACGAAGGGCTCAGATTCTGGATTTATCGGAGGGCTAGAACCCTCATTGGAGGTCAGGATAAGGCAAAGAGGAAGCAAGTATCACTCCTCAGTTTTTGGCCATTAACAAAAATGACAGGACTTTCCCCAGGTGCCATGGCAGGTAGGGGCCTGAGAAGGATTTGAACCACATTGTCAGCGTTCCCCCCCGTGGCCCTGACTTTATACACTGCAGGGACTGAACCTCACAGCTCCTGGTGTCCCCAGTACAGCTGCCAACTGGGCTGACCTGTTGTCCTTTTGTCGTCCCACCAGGCAAAGCCGTTACCAAGAAGAAGTATATTGGCATCCGAATGATGTCGCTCACATCCAGGTGGGTAAGCGGGACGTCTGTGTGTGTATCTTAAACTTAAACCTAAACTTAGGAAGGCTCTCACTGGCACCCTGAAAGGGAAACCTCATGCTGCCTTAAGCATCTCGGTTTCTGGTTATAATTGAGAAACATCAGGAAAGAGGAGGGGCCATTCCCCTGGGCCTCTGGTTTTATGCTTCATTTTGGGGGTTTTGTTTGTGTTTGGAGGGAACAGGTCCTTCCCTCTAGAAGATTCTGCCCTCCTCTTTGAAGGCAGGCCTGGACGGTGGAGCGTGTTGGTCACTCTCCCTCATGCCTTCCTTTTCCCACTTGTTCCGTTGAAACCCACATTCCAGGAGTGCCCCAGCACCTCCCTCAGCCCAGAGCACCCTGCCTTTTGGGAGTGCGACCGTGTGTGGGCTGTGGCTGCCGGAATGCTGGGTCAGGCTTGTTTGTCGGAGCCGGTGGAAGCCGTGGCGTGCGGCTGCCAGGCTTATAACGTACTGGTGTTTTACCCTTGATGAAAACGTCTGGTATAAGCACACGAGCCTGGTAACTAAGGGCACAGTGGAAACTCTTGCGGGTACAGGTAGCAAAGAGCAGAACGTATTCATGTAGGCATTAACATATGAATTATCGTATTAATTTACTATTAATCGTGACCATATTACTATCCTTTAGATGCATATTATGAATGGTGGTGTCGTTTTTAGCACTCCACAATGTGTGGACTGATTTGCTGAGACTCAAATGTGAATCAGTTACTTGTCTTGGAGTCGTGGGCGATGAAGGTATGGGGAAGGAATATACACCCTAGCATCTGGCTTCCTGAGTTCTTGTCCCAGCGGTGCGACTTCCTGGCTCATGACCTGGGGAATGACTTGACCTCTGTGCCTCAGTTTCCTCCTCTCCGGGACCAGGATAACAGTGCAGGCATTTTGGTGGGTGGTGAGGACCGAGTGATTGAACGTGTGCCCAGGCTGGGATCCACGGGTGGTGGCACGGGTCGCCAGCCACAGTGACACCAGCCACGGTATTTACCGCACATTTGCTCCGCACCAGGCACCGGGCCAGGTGCTGCGTCCAGACCATCTCACCTAATCCTCAAAACGACCCCTACATCATAGAGTATTGTCATTATTCCTGTTTTGTAGGTGAGGAAACTAAGGCACAGAGAGGTTAAGCAGCTGCCCAGGATCACACAGAAAGTGGCAGAGCTGGGGCTCCAAACCTGGGCAACCGCTACACCGTATTCACTCCTTACGTTACAATAGCTACTATTAAATCATTAGTAAAATTAAGAATAATAATAATTATAAAGCACCGTACTTCCTGTCAGCCAGTAGATCTTTGACTCTAATAGACATGTAAGCGAAGCAGAATCAGACCTCCTGGGGCTATTTATTTCAGGAGGAGAAGCTGGGTGAGAGCTGAGTCTCAGCCAACAGAGGCCCCTGGTTACTTGATGTTAACGCAGGTGTTTTCCTCCCGAGCAGCAAAGCCAAAGAGCTAAAAGACCGTCACCGAGACTTCCCGGATGTGCTTTCGGGAGCGTATATCATTGAAGTCATTCCTGACACTCCAGCGGAAGCGTGAGTTAGAACTATTTTCTCTTTGCCGGATTATCCCTGCGGTTCCTGGGGGCGGTCGGGGGAGGCTGTGTTCTTTTCATATCGGCTCAGGTGGTGGTGAGGGTCCCTGATGAAAGGGTTGGACACCCTTGGTCCCGCCAGCCGGGACCTTCGGGCCTGGTTCAGCTCAGCACTCATCAGCAAAAGGGTGCTTCCTGTCCTCAGAAGTCCTCACTTCCTGAGAGGTGATTCAGGTGGAAGGAATGACATCTGACTCTCATGAGTCTCTGGGGCAGGCCTGGCTGGGGAAAGAGGGTTCAAGGAGCAGTGGCCCTGAGATCTTGGGCAGTGGTCCCATCCTGGGCCGCCAGACGGACACATCTCCCGTAGAAGCCTGCCTTCTCTGATTCCGTCTGTTACCGACCAGGCCATACCTGTCTGTTCTGTACCTCCAGAACAATAACCCAGGTAACATCCAAGTAACATGAAAAGAAGTAGCTCAGCAGGCAGTCAGCACGTCTTACTTCTACAGACATAATATGCAGGGAGAAGAGCTAGACGGGGTGGGGCCTGCAAGCTGTTCCCTGGGGCCCGGATCTGGCCCGCCGACTGCTCCGCTTTAATATGACCCGTGGGCGAAGGATAGATACTGCATTTTTAAACGGCTGAAAAAATTTTTAAGCAAGAGTATTTTCTTCTGATACATAAAAATTGTACGAAATTGACATTTCAGTGTCCGTAAGTGAAGGTTACTGGAACACAGCCAAGCTCGGTAGTTACACACTGCCTACAGTGGCTTGACAGCCACGGCAGTCGAGTTGACTTGTGATGGATGCCACATGGCCTGCAAAGTCCAAAATATTTCCTATCTGGCCCTTTACAGAAAAAGTTTGCTGACGCCGTGCTAGACCACTAAAGGACCGTAATAGCTTATTTGACACTTATTTGACTCTTGCTTATTTGTAAGAGCTAAAGTTACAGCAAAAATAACACAAAAGAAGGTGGAACCATTCCACCTGCTCCTTAGGGGACCGTCCTCCGAGTTGTGATGCCCATGACAAGCAAGCTGGCCACGGGCACGATCCGTGGTAGACGGTCTGCGGCATATCCTTGCCTCCACTGGGGTCAGTCTGTCATCCAATCATAACAAGTGCTGGGGAGCGTTTCTGCAATGGACAGGACTGATGATTTGGCCTAAAACTCTCAAAAGGAAATGACGCAATCCGTTGGTAGTTGAAGCTACTGTCATGTGAGTTCGCCATCACCCCACCCGATGCGCTCGGGGCTTCTGGGTTCTAAACTATGCCTCTGTCAATGCACAGTCGAGTCCCTCTCCTGGCAGTTAGACCCGGGGGAATGGAAGCGTTACAATCATGTTTCCCCTTGTGTTGCAGGGGTGGGCTCAAGGAAAACGACGTCATAATCAGCATCAATGGACAGTCGGTGGTCTCAGCTAATGACGTCAGTGACGTCATTAAAAAGGAAAGCACCCTGAACATGGTTGTCCGCAGGGGCAACGAAGACATTATGATTACGGTGATTCCTGAAGAAATCGACCCATAGGTAGAGGCATGAGCTGGATTTCATGTTTCCCCTCAAAGACTCTCCAGTGGACGGTGCATGATGACTCTGGGCTGGTGGCACAGGACACTCAAGACTTCGGACCACCGTGTTCCTTGTTCAGCAGAAGCACCCTGGCCAACAGAATCCTTCTTGATAGTTTGCAGGCAAAACAAATGTAATGTCATAGATCCGTAGGCAGAAGCTCGCCCTTCTGTATTCCTATGTATGCAGTGTGCTTTTCCTTGCCGGCTTGGACCGTTCCTGCTTAGACAGTCAACATTTGTCTCTCCCTTTAACTGAGTCGTCATCTTAGTCCAACTAAGGCAGTTGATATAACGCATAGGTGGAGGAAGGCCCCACGGGAGCCAGAATGGTCCTGGGCACGGTTTTGCTTTCCTCGCGGTCAGCACCCAGAGGAGATGGACGCCAGAGACCACAGGCCGGTGACCGTTGGCTTCCCAAACGGCCGAAGTTGCCTCTTTTAGGAATCTCTTCAGAACTGGGGGCACAATGACTTTGAGTTTGAGCTATTAAAGTACTTCTTCATACTCTGCCTTGTGGCTTGCTTCTTTCCCGTTCCCTGTGAACAGCTGGTGGCTGTCTCTTGGAAATGCTTGTAAGGTCAACAGGTCCTCATTAAACCACATTGTCCGCGCAGGGTTGAGCTTGCAGGCTTACCAGTTATTTCCAAATCATCACGTGGGGTTTACCGGCATTACTAACAACTGTGCTTGGCCGCTCTGGCTTCATAAAATAGGGCTTGAGGACAGTCGTACTTGCATCTGGAGCTTTCCAAACTGACGAGAGTGTGTTGACCTCATGCATCACGCAATCAGTCAACGAAAGATTCTCTGGGCCTCCGCTCTGCGCCAGACAGGGTGCTAAGTATAGAGGGATCAGCGCAGAGCAGGATGGACCCAGGCCTTCTGTGACCCAAGAACTCTCTTATCTTAAGTCCCCAGAAAGTACAGGCTGAAGTTGATTGCAGTTGTCCTGGGCTCTGACCTGAGAACCAGACCGTAAGCCTTGGGAGGGGGAGGAGGGCTAGAGCAGGGCTCCCCTCGACGCGTTCTCAAACAAGTGTAACCGTAAGCGGCCAGAGACGCCTCTGTCTCTGGGAAAGCTCCCAAGAGTTGGAGACTGGACCCGTGTAGACTGCCACAGAAATTTAGCTTGAGAAGTTAGCACGGGCCTGCGTCGCTGTGGGGAGCACACACCGGGGAGGAGGCTTTTTACACCGGGAGTGGAGGATGAGGCTCTCTACTTGTCAGCTGTAAAAGGGGGGGCCTTGGACAGGATGGAGGTTGGGGTCCCTGGACGGAGAGCTTAATCCTTCCTCCACCAGTAGATCTCCGAGGTCTGGTTCATAACTGAAGAGGCTGTAGAAGAACAAGGGCCCAAGTTCAGTGGAGGGGAAATCCGATTTAGCAAGACCCTCATCAGTAGTGACGCCAGGCAGCCGGGTGGCTGTGTGCCTTCGCGGTCTGTTTAGATGACCTTGGAAAGTCGGAAGGAGCCGACTTGCGTGTGGGTTTTGCACCCCCTCCCTCTCCACCTAAGGTGATGACTCAGAGAATGGCTCCGTCCTCAGATGTTTTTCCCACGGGCCTGCTCCTGGGTGGGCCCCAGGGCTGAGGTACCACTGCAGGTGGGGAGGGCGCGCTGGGTGGCATCCAGGTCAGCGGCAGCCCCGGCCGGAGCCCGTCTGTCTCCAGCCTGTCATCCGCTCGGGAGATCACAGAGGGTTCTGCTGGAAGGCATCGGCCTGGAGCCCACGGGCTCAGCCCTCTGCAAACACTGTAAATACTGAGCAGCAGTTCTGAAGGGCCACGGGACTCTGGGGGAGGGGGTAGGGGTGTTGCCCGCGGATGTGGTCGTATATGAGGCCTCAGAGAGGGCAGCTTGGCGCACGGTCGACGCGTAATGGGTCCGGTTCCGTGGCTGCCCTGAGCTGTGGTACCCGGTGTCCTGTGGGGGCTGCTCACCCGAGCACCCCGCGCTCACACGGGCTTTCTCAGGCCCTCTTAGGCCAGCCGTTGTTTCCTCACCTTGCTTTGGGTTCTGATGGAGGTTTTGGCCACATCAATTAGCCTTAAGGTCCGGGAGGCAGAGCTGAGTCGAAGGGGCATCGCTCCTGGAGCTAGGTAAATGTGGGCTCGGCTCTGGGGTCCGCATCTTACTGGCCGCGTGACCTTTGAACCAGTTATTTCACCCCTCTGTGCCCGTTTTTCCATCTGTACCACTTCCTGTGTCTGCTGTGGCTAGTGACACAGTGGTGCACAGCGAACGCTCTAAGTATTAGTGACATGGGCGTTCCTTGATGTCTTGGAGCCTCAGTTTCCCCCTCGGTCAAGTGGGGAGTAAGAGCAGCGTCCCCCCTTGCCCTGGAGTTGTGTGCGTCAACCGTGAGGGCCTGTGCTCCTAGATAAGTGCAGCTGCTCCCGTTTTTATTGTGGGTAGCCTGCCGTCCTTCTGGTTCTCAACTGACAATTTCAATAGTTAACATCTGCCGGGTGCTTGCTGTGTGTCAGACGTCGTGCCGAGCATTTTACATTTACTGGCTGTTCGGGCCTCAGATCAGCCCTGGGGTGGACGCTATGTTTACCTCTTTTGACAGGTGAAAAAATTGATGCCCAGAAATTAAGCATCTTGCTCAAGTCACGGAGCTGATAAGCGGGCGGCTGTGACTTAAACCCAGGAGGCCTGAGCCCATGGTCTCTGTGCGGCCCTGCCTGCCCACCTTTGCCTCCTTGGGACTAAGACTCCCAGTCCCTCCGCCTCGGGGCAGGCCTGTGTCCATCTCGCTTCTAGAAGGTGGTCATGGGGGCCTGCAGCCTGCTTGGTTTCTGGTTTCTCCGGGGCCTTGCAGACCCCTCCGTGGTCCCCTAACGGCCCTGCTGGCTGGTGGGTTGGCAACGCCCCCTTCTGTGTCCCCTGAGGAATTCCTACCCACCCAGTCTTGGCTCTGTGGCTCCAGTCCCTGCTTCCGGCTTGTGTGAAACCTTGAGCGACGCCAATGGGCACGTTTACGTGGCTTGATTGGTCCCACCCTCCCAGATGCTTCCCTACATGCACGAGCCGGGAGAGAGGCCACGGCGCGAAGGGGTCTCCTCACCGTCTCTTCTGGGGCCCCGCTGAGTGGGTGCTGTGCCCGGAAACTGTACGTGGTCCTGGTCTTTTCTGGCTCCATTTCTTCAGCTGCAAACTTTGCAGAATGCTCATGTCTGGTGGGTGTGGGGAAGGGCAGCACGTGTTTTTATGAAAACTTGGCACGGTGCTTGTCTTTACCTGGTTAGCACCTCAGGCCTGAGCCTTGGACAGTGGGGTTTTAGTTGGCCGGCAAGGGCACTTGGCCCATTTCGGTAGATGCCACTCAAGTGAGGCCAGCTTGAGGTTGTGCAAGAGGGGGCACATGTGGGTGAACGAATGGCCCCGTGCAGGTTCAAGGTTACTACGTGAAAGCTGCCTTCTCCCCCAGAGGTGGTTCCAGGTGAGGCCAGAGGTCTGATAGTGGCAGGATGGGTCAGTGGGCTTCCGGAGTTCCCTGGGGCCCTGGGCTGAGCAGGTGGTAAGGCTCAGTGCAGAAGCGTTTTAAAAGCGAGCTGATGCTTGGATGTCACCCTCAGCCATCCGGGTGACGTCATTGACGCAGGTGGGCTGGAGGGTGAGCCTGCCGTCATGGCTGCTCTCTGTCTCCTGCCCCTCCCCTCCAGGCAGCTGCTCCTTGCCCTGAGATGCCTGGGCTCCCCCTCTCCCTGTACCTCTGCAGCTGTCTCCCCGGGCCGCACGACCCTCACCAGCTGTCTGGTAGGGACCGGACCCCACACGGCTCTAAAGAACTCTCGCTAGAACTGACTGCCTCATGAGCTGTGACTGCCACGTGGGTCTGATGGAACCGTCAGGATGCTGGCTTGGAAAGTCAGTCTCCTGTTTTAAAATACGTGCTGTTGGTTCCATTTCAGGGCCCTCCCCGCCCCGCCGCGCACTCAGCCACAGTCCACAGAAAGGAATCTGGCTCAGCGGGAGGCCAGTTCTTGGAATCAAATAATCCCCGCGTGTTGAAGCACGCATCCGAGGGCCCCGGGCTTCGCAGGGTGCTGGGGCTGGTTCTGCAGGAGCCAAGTGGGCCTCCGACCCTGTCTGTGCCCTGCATCTGGGCCCCAGTTGGGCTGACTCATTGTTCCCACAGGGGACTGGCCGTGGCCTTCCGGTGCTTCCGTCAAGATGTGGGCGGAGCACACTGAGCAGAGGCCTTCCTGCCGTGCGGCAGCTGTTTTGTTTCGCGCTTGTGAAAGTGATGGCCTCAGCGTGGTGCCTGCCAAGGATCAGCGAAGATCAAATGAAGTAAACACCCACGATTGCATTTTTAGTTTAAAAACAACTGAAACGCAGCTCAGATTCTGTATGGAAATGGATTTCTGTCCAACGTGTCTCACTGGGTCAGGTAAGATCTTGGGCGCACACTGCCCGAGGTACCCACACTGCCTTTCAGGCCTCCTCCTCCTCCTTGTGCATCTCCACGGTCAGGGTCATCAGCGCCACCTGCCACAGGAGTGTGCTGTATGCCCATTGCTTCAGAGCCATCTGATGATGCAGATATTGTTAGAATACGTGGGGGGACACTGAGGCACAGAGCATTGAGTGACCAGCCTGAAGTCACACAGCGAGGAGGACAGTAAAGCTGGTGCATTGGAATTTCGATGGCTGGCTCTGGAGTGCTCTCTTGCAGCCACTAGGCCTTTATACACTTTTGCTGAGGACGCTCAGTGACCTCTGTAACAGAACTTTCCATTGGACTGTCTCTGAAGCGGTAAAGAAAGGCTGGCTCAAGGGCTGGTTTGTAAGCATGACTTTGCAGAACTAGAAAGCCACCCCCCCACCCCCGTTTCATGGGCATCACCGCCGTGAAAGGGCATAAACGCTGTGGGCAATAAGGGAGCCTGGGGGCCCCCATCGGCATCCATCCTCAGAATGCCCAGGCCCCGCAAACTCCCAGCTGGCCCGCCTGTCTTGTATTTTTTGCCCTGTGCTCTCTCCCAATGAGCCAGTAGAGTGGGAACACAGGGTCTTAGATGATTGCCAGGGTAAAAACACACCTCACTGTCTAAGGCCCTGCATGGCAGATACTGAGCATAAAGAATGCGTCCTAGAGGAGCGCCTGGGTGGCTCAGTCGGTTAAGCGTCAGACTTTGGCTCGGGTCATGATCTCATGGTTTGTGAGTTGGAGCCCCGCTGACAGCTCAGAGCCTGGAGCCTGCTTCAGATTCTGTGTCTCCCCCCCGCACCCCCCCGCCTCCACCCCACCCCTGCTTGTGCTCTGTCTCTCTCTGTCTTTCAGAAGTGAATAAACATTAAAAAAAAAAAAAAAAGAACGCGTCCTAGAAACCTCAAGGAAGAGAGGGTTAATAAATCATTCATGCAGAACTCAAACCTCCTCGGAAATCCCGGCAATCAAGGATCCTCAACTTCTGAAGCTATTTTCCGGCTTATTATCCTTGTCCCTTCCCTCGTAAATTAATTGCACTGACATTTAATGACTGGAATCAACAAAGGTGGAGTCGACGTGGAAGATTCTGAGCTGCTTTCTTGCTTTAATGAAAGTAGTTCGCAGTGAATGGAGTTTCTTGAGAATGTTTTGTCGAATTACGGCAACTGAGTTAGGGGCTAGTCGAATCCGTTTCACTTTTGTCTTGGTCATGTGCCCGTTCCTGTGACTTTTATCCAGCACTGGTTTTGTGCCTGGCACTGTGCAAAGGCTTTACAGCCACTATCCCGGTGAATTCTGAATTCGTGACCTGCGGCCCCTCTTCTCAGAGGAGGAAACTGAAGCTCAGAGACGTGGCTTTCCTTGTTCAATGACACACAGCGAAAAAAGTCAGAGCCAGGAGTGGAAAGCAGGATTCTGCCTCCGGAGCCCCTGAGCTGGTTCCCACGGCAGCGGCCACAATGCATCCTTTGGGTGGGCATCTGCAGAATCTTGTCCTGGCTGCCTCAGTGGTCTGAACCCCGAGCCCTATCCCTATACTGGATTAAGGTGGGGAGGGGGGGGCAAACATGTGTCAGCCACAGTTTTCCCATCAGTACAAATTACGTTGAGCGTGTTAAGCTAAAAACCTGCAAAGAGTAAAAACACTGAAAAGCAACGGGAGAGAAAACATGTCCACGCAAAATCCTGCACACATGTTTATAGCAGCTTTATTCATAATTGCCAAACCTTGAAAGCAACCAAAGATGTCTGTCAGCAGTCAAATGGATAAATAAAGTGTGATACATCCAGACGGTAAAATTTTACCCAGTGCCTGAAAGCGATGAGCAATCAAACAATGAAAAGACGTGGGGGAAATTTAAATGCATGTTTCCGAGTGAGAGAAGCCCATTTGTAGAGGCTATGATTCCAAATGTATACCATTCTGGAAAGGCAAAACTATGGAGACAGGAAAAAAAATCAGTGGCTGCCAGGAGTTAGTGGGGAAAGAGGGATGGGCAAGTTTTAGGGCAGTGAAACTATTCTATATGATACCGAATGACAGACACACAATTTGTCCAAACCCATAGAATCTACGCCACTGGGTGAACACTAATGCGGCTGTGGGCTCTGGGTGATAAGGACATGTGGCAATGCAGGCCCGTCAGTCATCACAAATGTACCAGGCTAGTGAGGGATATTGAAACTGGGGATTGGTGGGGGAGAGGCCCCAGGAACTCTGAACTTTTTCTTCAATTTTGCTGTGAACCCAAAACTGCTCTAAAAAAAAAAATAAAAAAGTCTGTTAATTAAAATTCAAAAGCAAACATCTGAACAATATGAGGTTCTAGGTCAGGCCCTAGAGCCAAATGGAAGCCCCTGTCTGATCCAGAAAAATGCTTCCCTCAGATTCAGCCTCCCCCACTGGCCTCCAGCAGCGGCCCCCTTCCGCTTCCCTTGGCCCAGGTTGCAGACCCGAGACAGGTGTTCTGGGCAGAGGTGAGGAGTGAGTGTTTTTTAGAGAAGAACTTCTCAAAGCCAGAGTCTCTCCCAGCAGGTTCAAGCCTGCAGAGTGGACCCTGAAACAAAAATGAAAAACCCAGTTGCCACCGCTGGGAGTGTGGCCGCTGGCCCCTTCGTGGCGCCCACCCAGGGTTCTAAGCCCTGTGCCCACAACCTGACCCATTCTTTTCCTATGACGGAAACCTGTGTTCTGCCGGAAGAAAATCCGTTCTTGACTCACGTGGCCCGGGGGCGCCGTGCCTTGGGCTGGTGTGGCGCAGGGAGGCATTTCAGGTGGGCCACCTTTGCCTGGGTTTCTGCAAACAGTGCCCTGTCCTCGTGACAGAATTCCTTATGGCCCCCGCAGGATGGGGAGGCTTTTGATGACCGGAGAGAGCTGCTTCTACTCCACGAAGCCACCATCACCTCCCTCCTGGGCTCGCGGGTGATGCCTTTTGGCCCGTGTATTGTCCACCTGCTGCAGGTGCCCCTGCCTGGCTAAAAGTGTTCTCTTCCCTTCATGCATCTCCCGCGCCCAGCCGGCTTAGCTGGGTTGGGCTGCTAGATTTGGGACCCCCTGGTCTCTGTTCAGACAGGGCCCCTCTGCTCCCACGGGTTGTTCTTATAACCTCTTCTTTTATCTGTAAGGGAGATACACTGCCTCTGAGCCCCGGATACTTAAATTATTTCCTACTAGGCTAGGAGAGAAGCAGAGGTTCCATGAAACATTGTGGCCATGGTGACGGCATAGGTGTGTCCACTAGGGGGTGAACTGGCCTCGTGAAACTCCGGGAGGTGCCAGGGGACCTGGATGTGAAAGGGAAGGGTGCCTGGAGGAAGCAGCCAAGAGAGGGCGAAGCTGGGGGCAGGAGCGGGCAGCTTCCTCCAGCCCCATCTGTGCCCAGCACTGTCGGCCTGGGGGAGTGGCTCTGAGCCCCCCACCTCTCTGCTTCTTTCCATGCTCCGGCCACACCAGCCCCTTCTCTTACATGTTACACACGGACCACACTTACTTGTCCATTGCTTATTTCTCCCGCTAAGATAAAAGCCCCTGTGACAGCAGGGACCTTACGCGCAGGCTCTCCACAGCCCCATACATTAGAAGAGTGTCGTAGGCAAGGCACGCTAGAGCAGCGGATGGAAAGAGCGGCTGTAGGCCGCTCCCGCCTATTCTGTGGGAAGCACCCTGCAGTTTCTGGCTTCCTGCACTTTGAAATTTGGGACTATTTTAGGACCGAAGGGGCAGGGGAGCATCACTTGGTACTGGGAGCATCTCTTTGCTCTTCAGTTTGGGTGCCTTATTTCCTCTCCTGCTGTATTTCTCTTCCTTGGTCATAGCTCTCTTTATTGCTAAGCATTTCTGCCATTTTTGAAGATTAGCAGGATTTAGTTTCCCCCGTGGCACTGGGCTGTGATCTGGTTTAAGCCAGTGTGCGTTCGCTTGTGGGGACACACCTGGTCTGAGGCCCCCACCGCCATGGGATCCTGACCCTGCACCCCCACCCTGAGCAGAGCCTGGGAACCTGCTTGCTAACAGGCACTCTAGCTGAGAACCCCAGCCTGGGGACGCCAGACCCGTCTCCTTCTCGTGCTGGGAACCAAGGTGACAAGTTGATCTTCTCCAGGGTGACAGCTGTCAGGCCAGAAACGTTTATTTACAGTCATTTCTGCCTTCCTCTGTGCTCACCCCCCAGGCCCCTGGGCCCCTGCCATCATCAGATACTTTCTCAGCAATTCCCTTCCCTGGGCCTCTTGAGCCTCACTGGTGTTACTGGTTGAGGCTGCTGGGGTTCCAGGCAGTGGGTGGGGGGAGAAATGGGGGCGAGTAAGGAGGAGGGGCTGTCGAACAAGCTGGGGCCAGCCCCATGTGAGGCAGGGGCAGCAGCCAAGCAGAACTGGGTCAGAATCCACTTGCTGCTGGGTGCACAGCCTGGGAATGACTCTAGCCAGCATCTCAGGCGATGTTGGAAAACGTTCTTTAGTTGGCTCGGGCCTCGGTTTGTTCCTGTCTCCCATCTTCCTTCTAACCCAGTTTAACAATGGTTTGCACTTTACTGTATTTGCTTTTCATAAATAAAAAAAGAAACGCCCTACAAACATATCTGAACTTTCCTTTGACTGCTTTCGCCCAATCCCACCCTTCCTGCCTCCTCACCCCCCTTGTATTTGGCGTGTCACTTTTTTAGTATATTTATATGTTACGTATGTATCTATGAGCAGTGGGTATTGGCTTCTGTGGGCTTTAGGGATTTCGTTAATGATATCTAATGTGTATTATCCTACAACTTTCTTTTTTTTTTTTTACTCAACTTTGTTTTTGGAGATCTATCCTGTGTGTGTGTGTGTGTGTGTGTGTGTGTGTGTGTGTGTGTGTTTATAAAATACACACACACACACACACACACACACGTATTTCTGTTTTGCTCCATGTTAGTATTCCATAATATGAATATTATGCCCCAGTTAATTTTTCTATTTCCCGAATGATGGACCTTTATGGTGATGGGGTTCAGTGCCTTGATCTGTAAAGCGGGAATCGATGTACCTCTCTCACATCGTGGAGCCTATGTGGGGGGGGGGGTGCAGGTGACAGTACCTTGCTTGGCAGTTGGCCAGAGAACCTTTTCAAGACCTACCAGAGGGAGTGACTTTCCAGCCCCCAGGAAGAGTGCTGTTTCAGGACATGCTGTATTCAATGTCTTCTCCAATCTCCAGCGATGGCAGCCTATCAGGTTGGCCCCATAAAAGGAGGGCTTGTGACCCAGCGCATAAGGTCAACACTGAGCTCCCCTCTGACACTGGAGGAAATATTAGGACTCATCTAACTCAATTTCCTCCACCAGTGACCACCATGGGCTGTCCACCCCTGCCTGTACCCCCTCTATGAATAGGGAACCCCCATCCCCAAAGGCAGCTCAGTCTTGTACTGGGTCAAAAATCTGTGTTCTGGTAAGTTCCACTGTTTTGCCCCAGTTCTGCCTGCTGGGGCCCCACAGCACGTTGCAAATTTAACGGCAGCTGGTATGCCCACCCCCGCCCCTGTCCTTCGTCCTCTGGGCTAACGTCACACTTGAGAAAGGAAATGCAGCTCTCCTCTGAAATGTTCTGTCATCCCCTTGCCATCCCGGCCATCCTCTGAAAGTGTTCCTGTTCCCGATCTTAGGTGGTGAATTTCTGGCTGAGTTGAGCTCCAGCTAAAATGTATTCTGCAGAATACACCAGAAGCAGTAGGAGGCGGCCTCTGCGGGTGCTTTTTGCCTTAAGTACAGACAACATTGTACTGAACACCTGCTGGCTTTTCTCCTTCATGTCCTCTCCCCATTCACAACTTTGCTTGGAACTGCCCCTTCACCCAAGTCACAGGGAACCTGGGATGGGCCTCCAAGCAGCCTCTTAATCAGTGCAGCTTGTCTCCCGGCACAGGGCCCCACTCTCATGGGCACCCATTCTTTGACGAAGACAGCTGACACTCAGCCCTGGGTAACTTGCACTTAAAAGCTGTGTCAAGAGCTGCCTTTTCACTTGTTGGCCTTTTTGGTCAGAACTAAGAGATTCGAGGCTCCAAGCTGTGGGTCCCTTGGACGGATCAAATTCAAATGAGAAAACTGCTGGCAGCCTGCGGTTTTCTTGAGGAGCAGAGAAAACGCAGCAAGAGAGAGGGGAAGGGCAGCGAGAGCGAGAGAGACGGGGAGCATGGACGGAGCAGAGGGAAGGAGGGTGTCTCGACAAGTGCAAGCCCTGGTTCCCACCCGCTCCTGCGGACCTCCAGACCCCCAAGTGCTAATAATGAATCTGCCTTTGGCATGAGCCAGTTTCGAACCTACTCAGTTTCTGTTTCTTGCAACCACAGGAGACTTGATTCATGCGAACACGAAGCCAAGCCAACTCCATTGCCCAAACTGGCCATCTGACCCACTCCAGAGCCACACCCGCCCTCTGGAGGCCCCTGTCCCCACGGCCTCTGGGCTGCTGTCCTCCAATGTCCACTTTTGCAATGTGTGTTTATCATCAACCTATTGCCTTGGAAGGAGGAAGGGCACAGCACTGGAATTAATAAAACGTAGGAGCAAAAGAGGAAACTGTTGAAAGGGTCAATCTGGACTTTGTTAGGGACCCCATGCCCCCATTTCATCTGGCCCGGAGAGAAGAAAACAGCTCCCCAGATGGCAAACACCTGTGTTCGGAACCCATCTTGTAGCTTCCGCCAGCAGGAGAGAACCGTCCGGTCTGAGGCTTTGGGAAGCACGCTGCTGTCTGGGCCCATTTCAACGTCTGTCACACCCAATGGCTGGAAAAATCACGTTACTTCAGGACAAAGTCCACTCCCCTCCCTGGCCCACCTCCGGCTGCCCAGTGTGGCTGGCGGCTTGGAGGCTTGCAGTTTTATAGAAGTTCTGCTGGGGAGGGAAGTGGGTGCCGTGGTTCTGGTCTTAGCTCAGTCAGCCACTCAACTGGGCCACCTTGGCCAGGGGAACCCTGACCTCTGTGGGTTGTTGTCGTTGTTGTTGGTTAAATAACATTAAAAAAAAAATCTATTTTAGAGAGAGAGAGCGCAAGCCAGGGAGAGGGGCAGAGGGAGAGGGAGAGAATCTTAAGCAAGTTCCGTGCTCCGTGCGGAGCCCTGCTTGGGGCTCCATCCCAAGACCCTGGGATCATGACCTGAGTCGGATGCTCAGTTGACTGAGCCACCCAGGTGCCCCTACTTCTGTGGTTTTTAAAAATGGGTCTAATGATTCCTGGGCCCACCTACATCATAGAGTTTTGAGAGGATTAAAGAGTAAGAATAATGAGTGAAAGAGTTTTTTCTAAGTGGGGACAATCAGGACAAGAATGGCCACCATTTGCTGAAGACAGAGGTGTGTCCACTCTTGTATTTCATCCTTATAACACGTGCAGCGTGGGTATTATCATCCCCATTTCAGAGATGGGCACAGTGAGGCTCAGATATGCTAACTGGCTTGGCCCAGGGAGCTCTGCTAGGAAGAGCAGGGAGTCGACTCCAGGGGCTTTTCTGACTTCAAGGTCTGTGAGACACACAGGCATGGAGGCACTGTTCAAGCGGAAGGCAGCATCATGCTGGCTCCCAGTGTGGGTGCAGGCTCTTTATAAGATGATCCCGGAGACTCAGAGCCAGAGTGGCTTTTACAAGCCTGGTGGAAGAGAGGACACTGCTGTGTGAACCCAGAGCTGTCTCGAGCTGCTATGCACTACGGTAGATGGTTCTTTGTCTCGGGGTAGACTTTGGAGGCCTTTGGGACTGCAAAGGCGAAACCCCTGAACTAAGAGGAGAAGAAAGAGGGCGGAGACGGCTGAACTGCTGTCTTAAGACAAGAGAAATTTGGGGTTTTTTCCTGGGCAGCCCTGAGAGAAAGGTTAACAGGCTCAGAAAAACCAAGGGCAGAGGGGAAAGGAGGCGCAGAATACAACAGGAAGCCAGTGGGAAACTCTTGAAGGTGGAAGGAACTGAAGGAGGTATTTCTCTTTGAAGCCCTTGATCCTCTGTAAACTCCCTTCATTGCCCCCAGACTCCTGGGAAGATTTGCTAACGAAACTTTAGGTCAATGCTTGACAAAGAGGAACGAACGGGTGAGGTGGTAATGCCATCATGAGATCGGCCACGGAGCCCAGTGGGCACAGGAAGCTGGAGCCAACGGCGGTGTTGAGTATGAGCCACAGAAATCGCGGGGATTGTGTTGACACCCTCAACAGGTGGCTTAGGGCGGTGAGCCCCTTAATCTTTAAATCTTACAGACCTGATTGACCAAAAAGCTGAAGGACTTGAAGAGTCGCAGGCACCCAGCGCCTTCGTGAGGTGTCACCTCTGCTCTCCACTTTCCCCCGTGTTCCAATGTCACCTGCGTAGCACACGCAGAGAATACTGGGTAGCTGTGACTTTCCTGTTCCTGTGGTTTCATCCCCTCCCTGAGCTAGGGTTCTGGCATGTAGAGAGGGAGAACGTGAGCCTCCCATGCTCCTCATGGTTAGTGCTGACCCCCAAACTCACTGGCTCTGCACACTTACGCGTGACCGAGCAGCATGGTGGAAGCAGCTGCCCACTGTCGGCATCATCCTTAACAGTCCCCATCAGATTTACTTTTTTGTTTTTGTTTCTTTCTCTCACCAACCCAACCTAATGCTTTAAAAGGAAACCTTGTCTGAAGAAACCCCGAGGAGGGAACATTTCCCTAGGTGGGCGAGGACAATAGCCAGCACTCAGGCACAGCCCAAGATGGCTCTGCCCAGCTGCAGTGTGGGCTGGGTTGTTACGGAAATGGTTTCCTGCTCGGAGCCCAGGGCATTTCCTTCGGCTCGACCGCACCCTCAGCTTCTTTTTATTTTGGAGGGGAATAGCCAAGTTGGCAGGAGACCTTGACCACTAGATATGGAACTTGTAACTTCTGGGAAGGAGAGTAGCACCAGAAGATGTTTTCTTGGCGACTCTTCGAATGCTGTGTTTTTCACGCACGACGTCTCTGTTGTTGTGTCGTTTCAGCCTCGAGGGGGACAAGTCCGTAACGAGTTAAGGGGGGTGTCCTCTCTCACGTTTCCAAATGTTCTATGCATTAGTTACGCAGCATAGCCAGGCCCTTTACATATGTTACCTTATTTAATCTTCCCATAAATGAGACAGGTATTATATTAGTCTCCATGCAAGAGAACTGAAGTGACAGGTTTGCCTGTCCCCAGAGCTTATACTCTTACCCCCCAACTTGAACTATCCTTCATGGCTCAGCTGGAAAACGTTTCGTTCTAGAAATCCCAACCCCCTACCACTCCCACATGAGGGGCTCCCCCTGCCCCAACCCTGTTTCCTGGATTCCTAGGTCTGTGCCTGTTTGAGGCAGGCTGAGCATCCCTACTGCCCCCTTACCCCCCGTGTCATCTCCCTGATCCGCAAAACCTGTGAATATGCTTCTTCTGATGGCAAAAGGGATTTTGCAAGTGTGATTAAGTATCTTGAGATGTGAGGATTATTCCAGACTATCTGGGTGCACCCAGTGTGATCACAAGTGTCCTTATAAGAAGGAGGCAGGAGGCTCAGAAGGAAAGATGTGACCACAGAAGCCGAGGTTAGAGAGGTGCACTTTGAAGGTGGAGAAAGGGGCCACGAGCCCAAGGGCATGAACACCTTCAGAAACTGGGAAAGGCAAGGAAATGGATCCTCCCCTGGCATTTCCGGAAGAAACACAGACCAGCAGACACCTTGATCTGAAACTGTGAGACCCACTTTGTTCTTCTGCCCTCCAAAACTATAAGATAATAACTTTACATTGTTTAAAAGATTTTTAAGCTTATCTATTTATTTTGAAAGAGCGAGCAGGGGAGGGGCAGAGCAACAGAGGGACAGAGAGAATTCCAAGCAGGCTCTGCATTGTCAGAGCAGAGCCTAGTGTGGGACTCGAACTCACAGACCATGAGGTCATGACCTAAGCTGAGACCAAGAGTTGGGCACTTAAACCAACTGAGCCGTTCAGGCTCCCCTGTGTTGTTTTAAACTACCCAGTTTGTGGTACTTTGTCATAGGAACAATAAGAAATGAATATAGTCTGTGTTGGGATTTCTTTTCCCTGCATTTATAGCCACCTCTCCAGCCAGGATGTAAGTTTCTGAAGGCTGGAGCCACTTAATTCAGTAGCTATATTTTGAGCCATCGCTCTATTTTTGAGCATACTGCCTCTGTGGAAAGCAAGGCAGATGTGAGTGAAACATGTCTCTGTCCTCAAGGAAACCACATCTAGAATCTTTGTGTTTTCAGAAGTCCCGCTCAAAACCTTGCACAAAAGAGATGAGCGGTAATTAGAGAGTGACTGAGGGTCCCCATCATACAAGGAAAACAAAATTGATAATGCAAACGAAAACACAAATATATTTCGTAAGTTTTTATCAATGAAACTAGAAACAAGGGTCCTCTGATTTTTAAATTAGCAGCCATGAAAATAAAAATGTCTTTGAGCTTAATCTAATTCTAAATGACAAAGAGCAAGGAGAAGGGGAGGCAGCTGGAACCTAGGAGATGTGAAGGAGAGGGGAATTGGTGAGAGGCTGGTGGAAATAAGATGAAGGCTGTGGAGGCCAAGAGGCTGGAAGGTTCTGGAAGGAGGAGGGGCTTGGTAAACTCCTGTAATTATATCTGCCTTCTATGATGTATAATGGCTTATCCCTGCCTTTGAATTGCTAACTAAACAAATTAGCCAGCTTCCCCAAGGTTAAAGTGTCCTTTATCCTTATACCTTATACCACAGCCCTCACCTCTGAAAAGAATAGTGGAGAGCAAGGACTAGAACTGTTAGCATTTCTGCTTCTTGCACCAGGTGTGGGTCAATCCAGGACCTCTCTGATGGGCATCCTGCCAAGGGACGGCACCGCCCTGGACCCAGACAGGTCAACTGCATCCCTTTAATGTGCGATTCTCTAAAGATCACCTGTGTCTGCATTTCCTGATTCATATTAGGGTTCCGAAACCCTTCCCAGACCCCTTGATTCCGACCTAAGATTTGAGAACAGTGTGACTTTTCAAGATATTAACAATCTTAGCAATTTTATGAGCTTCATTAGCATGAAGTTTGGGGCCTTAGTACACCCGGACTGGACCAACTAATTTTTGTGGTTGGTTTTCTTTTTAGACTTCTGTGGAGTACCGCACAGTAGGGTAAATCATATCTCATAATTGCCCTCTATTAAGCATTATTAGGAGTAACAACAGTAGACATTTTATGGCATTTCCAGTATATGTCAGCGGTTGTGCGAAATAAAAATTTATTATGCTACCCGTTCAACACGTCACATCAGATCAGTAGACTACTTGATAGTGTGGTATATGGCTTCTAGAAGCTTGATGTTTGAAACATAGAGGGTGGTGGACTTTGCTTGGACAACTTTTAGGAATCGGAGTTACCCATAATAATAAAGCCGTTATCAGGACAAGATGTATTCCCACACTTCAAGCATTTGATAACCTAAATGTCGGCAATCTGGTTGTTTTATAACATAATGGAGCAATAAAAACTAATCTTTCTGGCAGATTATTTCATTACTCTTCATTACTGGCATTGTCTAAGCTGTGAAGAAATACTGTAAATGATTAACTCCCATGGAGAGATGGGCACACCGGATAATGTCCCTGCGCCGAGTGCCCCGAGGCTGGTGTGATTCCTCATGCTCATTTTCAAGCAAAAGAAAGCAGCTTGACCAGCTAAGGTCAGGCAGTTCCCCAGTAGCTGGGCTTCTGGACGCCAGCCCTGGGCTTGTGGTTGAAGATGTGAGTTACCCGTGACAAAACGTATGGAAAAGTGGCGAATGGTAGATTTCCTAAAAAGGGCATTGAAAAGGAAGGTCCGCATGAAGGCTGTACCTCTTCCTGTCATGGATCCATGTTGTGTGGTGCTCCAGTCTAGAATGACTGTATTTTTAATTGTTTAATTATGTATTTATTTTTTAAGTCTAAGTCATCGTCAAGTTGGCTAACATACAGCGTATACAGTGTGCTCTTGGTTTTGGGGGTAGGTTCCCGTGATTCATCGCTTACCTACAACACCCAGTGCTCATCCCAACAAGTGCCCTCCTCAATGCCCATCCCCCATTTTCCTCCTCCCCGCCCACCCCCCCTCCCCCCATCAACCCTCAGTTTGTTCCCTGTATTTGAGAGTCTCTTATGGTTTGCCTCCCTCTCTGTTTGTAACTTATTTCTCCTTCCCTTCCCCTATGGTCTCTGTTAAGTTTCTCAAGTTCCACGTGTGAGTGAAAATATATGGTATCTGTCTTTCTCTGACGACTTATTTCATTTAGCATAACACCCTCCGGTTCCCTCCATGTTGTTGCAAATGGCAGGCTTTCATTCTTTCTCATTGCCAGGTGGTATTCCATTACATGTATAAACCACGTCTTCTTTATCCATTCATCAGTTGATGGACATAGAATGACACTATATTTTTTAAACTGCTATTTTGAAATATACTTCTTGGGAGATCACGTCCATAAAACAGAGGAACCGGAGAGTAAATCCACATTACAGCAGAGGCTTTGCAGCGGGAGCCGGTGGGAAGCGAGCAGGGCTCTGGGGGTGAATAGAACTGGGTTTAAGCTCTTGCTCAGCTGCTTAGTTATTAGCTCTGTGCCATTGGGCCTTTTTCTCGACTTTATTTCATCTCTAAAATGGGCCAGTAAAATCGACCTCATAGAATTTTTGTGGTGTCTTGAGACACGGCATGTGACATAGCAGCCCTGATGTTAAGTGGGGGGACAAGTGGATCTTCGTCACTGCAATCACCCTTCAGTCTGACCCCTGAAAACACTGGAAGCAGTGATTTGTGTCCAATTTTCCGAACTGTCTTGATCACATAAAATGTATCCTACATCCCTATTTTTTGCCAAGGCGGATATATGAAATGTTTTATTCACCCATGTGACCACCCTCCCTCCCACACTTGCCTGGGGCCTACTGCCTTGTGAGGTGGCACATGTCACATAGACCATGCTTCAGTGGAGTTGAATTATAAGCTTTGGCGAAGCGGTGTCGACAGGGGGTGGGGCACTTGGGCTTTTCACCCGCGAGCCGATCTTAATTAAATGGCTAGACCTGAAAAGAGTCAACAGAGACTATTATGTCCATCTATTTACCTGTAATCAAGATGCACAATGGTTCTTTGAAGCAGGCGTGCACTGGGCGTCACAGTTCCTAGCAGCGTGAGGTCTTGGGAACCCGTCTGGATTTCTCTTTTTTCTAAGTCAGATTTTGCCGGAGACACCTTTGGGGCCTTCTGTCCTCTGGCTCTGGATCTGATTTTAACAGCGATGGGAGTAAGTAGAGTGTCCCTGTAATCATAGTGATCCTGGGTTCCCATGGGAGATAGCAAGTGCTTCTGCCCATAGGAAGAGCAAAGGTAATTAGTGGTTAATCCTGCAGGCCTGAGACCCCTTAATTATTCTGCAAAGGAGGTGTGACCATATTAATACTTGTCTTAGGAAGTACGTGAGAATAAAGGAGGTAGTTGTTGCTAAGATACCTATGACGACGCACAGAGTCTGATAGAACTTACTGCTGCCATGTCGTCTGGTCTTCCAGGGCAGGTTGGTGCCCTCCTGTGGATGACCATGACTGCAGAACATGTTTTCATACACTTTGGGCATCAACCTGTAAAGCTCAAACTCTCCTGAGAATTGGAGGAAAACCATGAACTCTGTAGTGTCTGGAAAATGCACTCATACCCTGCACGTTAAGTGTCCATGGGCCCTCAAGCCCATAGGTCTGTGGGACTAGGTTTTGGAACTTGTAGCTTAAAGGAAATTACTAGTAAAGGCGTTACGGAACGCTTCCAGTGAACTATGCTTGAAGTCCGGCAGGATGCAGAAGGGCACGGGTAGTTACTACTTTTCACCAGCCCTTTACTCTTTTCGAAGCTGGGCGTCCAGGGAGCTAACCCCAGTCTTCTTCCTTGAATCACACATTTGGCCAAGGTCAGAATCTGGGTCTCCTTGGAGGAGAGCATCCCTAGGATGTCTTTCCCAGGGAAAGGTCTGGGTGCTCAGATTAGACTACCCACACTAATGAGAATTGCCTTCATGGCTCTTAACTCATTAGAAGTATTTTTATGGTCAAGTTCAAGCAAGCCATCCCAATAAGCGCCTTATGGGAAGGGATGAGGCAAATCTGGAACAGATCACATGGTTCTTTTCTGGCGGTTATGAAATATGTCCAAACACATTACTTGGGTGACAAAAATAAACTAGGAGTGGATAAAGGGGAGAAATGTCGGTTCAGTCCCTCTTTACCCACATGTTTGCTTGTTTATTGTTCCTCCTCTAGTCTGGAAGCCCCAGGAAGGCTTCTGCAAAGGGCCTGTGACCATATTAATACTTGTCTTATAGACTACATGAGAATAAATGAGGTAGTCGTCGCTAAGATACGTGGCACGATGCACAGAGCCTGATAGAGCTTACTGCTGCCCTGTGCCCCTGCGGTGGTAGCTCACTGCACAATGAACGCCTGACACATAGTAGCCCCAATAAATATTCATGGAATAGATTACGATCTCTGATTCTCCAACTGTTGTCCTGTGGCAGAAACTCCGTCAACTAGTAGAAGTGCTTCCATTGGGTATTTTAAGAACCTATGGAATGATTGTGGCTTCTTTATTTGTGGTAGAAAAATGTATTAGGAGAGAAATCATAGGCTCATAGAGAACATTGAGCTCGCCGATACATCTTTCCCGAAGTTCTCATAAATTCTAACAAGGCAGACACAATGCTAATTAAAATGCTTCTGTCGTGGTCGTCGTGGTCATCTTTGCTTTAGTAGCATTTGCTGAATCCATGATTAATTTGTTGTTGACTCCTTGGCAAGGAACACACCATGCAAACACGAGACTGTTTTTATAAGCTTTTTGGTCATTTTGCGTCGACGCTTTGTTAATTGTTTTTATTGTGACTATATTTTATGCATGCGCAATAGATTTAAACGATGTCAAAGTTTAGACAGTAGAAAGGGAAAGTCCCCTCATAAATTCACATCGCCACTTTCAGAGGTAAATATCTTTCACGTCTTGCTGTTTAGTGATTCAGACCTTTATGGATGTTCACATTTGCTGATATGACTGAAGGGCCAGGAGATGACTTTGGCAATGCAGGAACCAGTATGAAATAGTCTGGATCTCATAGTGAAAGTGTGGGTCCTTGTCTGGTCTCCTGTACTCTGTTAAGTCAAGATGTCTTAGGTCGGTACTAGGCTTTTAGTATCGCCTTCACAATCATGGATCCCTCTTTCTACAATGATAGAACAAACCTCGGGTTCTGATCCGTGTTAACACAATCTATATTTTGAAAAGCAGAGTATGTCCTCATGAGCACATTCCCTGCCTCCAGGAGCTCACAGTTAAGCCCAGGAGATGAGAAGTAAACGTATAAGAAATTGGACAATGCTAGATATATATATATATATATATATATATATATATATATATATATATATATGAAATGCCGGATCAGCGGACAGTTTCTCATGCTCCATCAAAGGCAGCAGCTTCAGGTGGGTCTTAGGGGATGAATAAAGTTGCAGAATTAGAGCTGGGTTGTTGTAAGCAAATGGGAAGAGCTGAAGCAGGATAAGGCTGTTGCTGGAACAGGGGTTGGCCAGCAGCAAATTTGTACAGAGGCTGGTAGATTGAATGGAGATAAGTGGAGGGACTTGAATGTCAAACTTGGAAGTCTGTCCTGTAGACACTGGGCACAGAATACTTCCAGGAGACTGTCTGATAGCCGCTGGAAACAGGTCAAAGGGCTAAAGAATTGATTCAAAACCCAAAGAAAAAGCCCAAAGCAAAGAGGTAGGTATTACAGGCCTCTAGATCCATTCAAAATTTCTGTAGGGATAAAGCTGAGCCTCGTTCTACAACAGATGCACCATGTCTCCCGGATTGGGTGCACACACAAGGCCCACGGTCTGGCCCCTGCGTGCTTCTGAAGCCCCAACTTCTCACCATTTGCCTCCCACTCCGTTATGCTTCCCTGGCAATTGTCCCAGTGCGTCCGTGCTTTGTTTTATCTTCATGGCCAGGACACGCTAATCCCCCTGCCCTGAAAGCCCTCCCCACCTGCCAGCCCACCCCCTGCCTCCTCACTGCCTACTCTTCTTTCGTGACTTGGCTCAAGCATACCCTTTATGACCAATGCTCTCGCTCTGTGCCACTCCCTCCGGCACGGAGTCTTTCCTAGGTGTCCACATAGCCTCTTTTGTGATCTTATCATGCTATATTGTTATTACCAGCTTATATGGGTCTGCCCGCTGCATCATAAACTCTTCAAGGGCAGCGACCTTCTTTTGAGCATTTTTTTTGAATTTTTTTTTTTTAACATTTATTCATTTATGAGAAACAGAGAACACAAGCAGGGTAGGGGCAGAGAGAGAGGGAGACACAGAATTGAAGCAGGCTCCAAGCTCTGAGCTGGCAGCGCAGAGCCCGACGCGGGGCTCAAACTCACAAGCTGTGAGATCATGACCTGAGCCGAAGCTGGATGCCTAACCGACTGAGTCACCCAGGCGCCCCAACGCATTTTGAATCCCAATATTTGGCCCAGGAATTGACATGGAACAATCACTCTCTACATTCATATTGAATAGATGATGCAGATTAACTATTCCCTTTTCCCTCCCAGGAACTGACTTGAACACAAGCAGAGCATTATGAAGGGATGTAAAGATAGCGAGACCCTAAAACTGCGGTTCTCAAGTGTTGGGCTGTGGCCCCTCCACGTGTTACGAACCCTTCTCAAGAAGGGTCAGTGGAGGTGGCTGAGCATTTGAAATACATTGCTGTTTTATCTCGTTATTGTCGTGTTGATTGCAGGCTCAGTGAACTAAGCAGGGCCTTTGAAGTGAAGTAGCTCTTTCCCTGATCTTACTCCAGGGGGGCCTAGTGTGAAATTGGGTCAGAGACAGATGTGGATGTGAGGATGTGAGTATGTAAGAAAGTATAGTCAGGGTAATAAACATTCCTGATCAAACAGAACATGGTGGTAAAGAGCGATTGAGTGAATATCACATAAACTGTGTGCTTTTATAGACAGGATGGAAATTCTGTTGTAATCTTTAGTGTTGTTTGCATTTTGTATTCTTCGAGTTCCTGCCAAAAATCTAGATGGGAGCCATTGCCCTACAAAATGTTCCTCAATGGTGACTAGGCCTCCAGTCAGTAGGTCACAGGTCTTAGGGCGGAGACCTTGGGAAATGTTGGTGGCCTTCTTGTTCCCTAAGGCTGGCACCATTTTTTTTTTCAAACCGATGAAATGATTAAAAGCCAAGGACTGCTTTGTTCTTGTTTTTATAAAATCGTCTCCCTTTGGCAAGTTCTACAAATGGGTCTTGTATTCCAGGATATTTAATCATTTCCCAGTAGCAATTATTTGTCAGTCATGCTATTCACGGGCAAATGATTTTCAAGAGCAAGGACGTTCACAATCACAGCGTGGAAACTTACGCCTTTTAGGATTTTCCTGAAATTGCATTAGTGGTTGACTTTTCATCACGGATGGTGACCAATGTCTCCCTTCCATACACTGCTCTTCCACATGCTTAATGATGATGCCTTATGCTTATGCTGCTTGATCTGTAAGTGATGGAGAACGACCTGCTAAAACCCTCACCACAGTTGTGGTTTTATGAATTTCTTTTTGCAATTGTGCCAGTTTTCACTCAATACGTTTCAAGATTATTTTGGCAGAAGGCACCAACGTTTTGTGGACTATTTCTTTTATTACCATGTAGCATTTCTCTTATTTCTGCTAGCGATTTTTACTATTTTGCTATAAATTGATGTCACCACGCCGATTTGGGTTTAGTACTTTCATGGGGCGTGTGGCTTTCTCCAATGTTTTCTATGTCATCTTGTTTAGGCATGACTTTATAGACAAGATATAGCTTGATTTAAAAAAAAAACACAAGTGGATAGTCTGTTTCTTTTGAACAGTGAGCATAACCTATTTATAGTTATTGTGATTTCTTATATATTTGAACTGATTTTAAACATCTTCTCTTACATTTTGTGCTTACCATCCTCTCTGTCTGCATATTTTTTTTTCCTTCCTGCCTTTACTTAGATTGATGTTCTCCTTCTCCTCTTTTGCTGATGTGGAGGGTATAAGTTCTGTATTTCTTGTTTTAATTCTTGCCATTAAATTTCTAAACTTAATACTTAACTCTAACTTTTTCTAAAAACAATACAGTTATTCAGTATCTATGGTTTACCATCTTATAATAGCTATTGGCATTTTGATAACATCTGTTTAATGCATTTATTATGTGTAAACATGCCTTTAGGCAGTGATGTCATCATAACTCACTACGTCTACGTGCACGCTTAGAAATACTTTATTGCAGATGTCTACTGTTTTGAGTATTTTGTCTTTAATTCTTTTGAAAATGGCCTTCCTTTTGCTTCTGGAAACTGCTTCATCCATTTGAGTGGGAGTTGCTGTGTTCTTGAGACCCCAGCAACTCCCCGTTGATGATTGGCTACGGGGTGAGCATCGGACCTAAATTAGGCCAATCAGAGTCCTTCCCTGATTTTGTTGGATGGGAACAGAAAAAAAGAGGGCTTGTCCTCTCTAGTCACAGACACTGGGATGGCTCGTGTATGGCATGAGTCTTGTGAGCACTATTCTTCCAATCCTCAGTGGAAGAGAATGAAGAAAGAACAAAACCCCTCCAAAAGTCTCGTGACTGAATGGCACTTGACTCGTCAGGAAACCAAAAGGAGAAAGTTCATGAAACTGTCAGGAGGCTGTGTGAGCAGGCAGAAGGGCCTAGATGGTCAAGTGGAGCACCTACATTTAGGGAGGAAAATCCCCTTTATGCTTAAAGTACGAATGGCTTCCATTTTTTCTGTGAGGATCTAAAAAAGAAAAAAAAAAAGGACTTTTAGAATTGTAATTGTTGCCTTTCAGGGACTGGTGGGACTGGGCACGGTCAAGAAACTAGGATGTTCCTGCACACAGATATGCCACCACCTGAAGGAAGACAAAGGAAGAAGCTTTGGAATAGGAAGATGAAGCTGAAGTGGGGTTGAAGAAGTTTCTGGAATCAGGGAGGATGAAATGACAAAATGGAGTTATTCTTTGAAGTCCATGGAAGTGGTCCACTCAGAACAAGGGAAGGAGCCATGAACTATGTTACTTGGTAGAAGGTGAATTCACGTAACACGCGAGCCGGACAGATGACGCTGTCTGAAATGTAATGTTCAAAATGAATTTGGAAAAAATCCTCAGTGACAGGCTTGGTTTAATATACGACTCCTACCTGAATCTCTTTTGGTTCTCTGTGCGGATTTGTGCACGCACACGCGTGCACGCCTGCTTATGGAGGGCAGAGGATACGTGCCGGCCAGGTTAAGTGGTAGAGAGGCATGAATGCAGGCCAGTCCGGCCCATTCCTGTTTCTGCAGGCTTCCCAGGAGGATGGGAAGAAAATTATTGTCCCAGCAGCGGTGGGACAAAGGGAAATGGGTGTTTTCTCTTCCTTATTTTGGGCAGTGTTTAACAACTTTTATTCTCATGGCTGTACAATTTATTTTTCATGAGAAAGTGTGCCCAAGGGTAGCGGGGCCTCGGCTTTTGAGCACCTTGCACAATATGTAGGTTTCACCACCTGGGGCTGGTTCAGAGACGTATTCTAACTAGAAGACGGGTGGATAAGTTGGCTTCTTAGCGAGTCCCTTCTTGTCCAGAGATCCCCAGATATGACATCTGCATGTTCTGTGATAAACACGGTGCAGCCAGCAAATCCTGGCCAAATGCCCTGACAGAGGACACCTAAATGCTCACCCTGATGCTTTGGGTGTCACCTCACAAGCTCATGATGACAGATGGCCGCAACACTCTGGACACAGCCTGAGGCAAAGAAAAACAGAGAGGGACTGGTATAGGAAGGCTGTGAAGGAGACAGCTGGGAGGAACACTGTTCCATGCACAAGCCAACAGGAAGTCAATCAGGAGGGAGACGGGCAGGTACCAATGCAGCGGGAGAGTCTCCGGCCTGGCAGCCAGGCCAGGGTCAAGAAACCCAAGGCCCTCTGGCAGGACCAAGTCCGAGTTCTGAGATGCGGCTGCCCAGCCACAGAGTAGGCTGGGCAGAGGGTGAGGAAGAAGGCCCTGAAAACCAGCAAAGCAAAGGAGAAGCTAGGACATGTGCTGCTTTGGCTCCAGAAGGGCACGTCAAAAGAGAAGGAGGGAGACTGACCAGGAAGAGGTTGGAAAAGATTAAGGACCCGCAGCGTGGAAAAACAGGCACAAGGTGACCGAGCGGAGGTGACAGAGGGGAGTTGGGCAATCCGTGTTGGCAGCACGAACAGGAAGCTGCCCCCTGATTCCTCGGCGACCTCTGCCATAGCCGCTGCCACACAAAGGGCGCTAAGATAATCTGCCCCTTGTACAAGGGCTTCTGGGGCACACTGGGGGCTGAGGTGGGTACTCATTAATAGAGACTTTGCTCAGTCCTTCCGGAACACACTAACGGCCAGTGGCACCTGCATAGAGCAGAAGCTGCCTGAGATGCTCCTCCCTCGCCCTGGTGGCCCTCCTGTCTGCTGTGGAGGACAAGCAGCCCTCTGCCCCTGCCCACAGCAGCCCTTCCTCATGAGGCCTGTTCTCAGGCAGAGTGGGCCAGTGGGAGGAGGAGGGGTTGGGTCTACTCCATTGACCTCCCCGAAGCTCTGTTGTCTTGTCTGTGAAATGGAGGGGAGGAGAGGAAGGACTGGGCCTGAATGTTCCCTGAGTCCTTGTTGGTCCTCGGATCTTCAGCTGCTGGGTAGGGAGCTCATAAGCAGAGAAGCGAAGAGGTCCTTGGAGCTTGTGTGTTCCTGCTCTTCGGTTACAAGGCCAATCAGCTGGCCTCTTTAATTCCCATTTCTCAGCCGAAATGAAAGAAAAATTTAACTAAAGTAAAAAAGTAAAGAGAAGTAAACTAAACCTCTGAGTGACCTGACACTTAAGAAGCCCAGCTCCTGGGGCGCCTGGGTGGTTTCAGTCGGTTAAGCCACTGACTCTTGATTTCAGTTCAGGTCATGATCTCACGGTTGGTGAGATCGAGCCCCCGTTGGGCTCCTCGCTGAGTGTGGAGCCTGCTTCGGATTCTGTCTCCCTATCTCTCTCTGTCCCACCCCCTCCCCCCACCCTCTTTCTCAAATAAATAAATAAGAAGAAAAAAACTAAAAAAAAAACACCCCAGCTCCAGTTATAAAATAAACAAGTAGCAGGGATGGGACACACAGCATGACAGTGACAGTCACTACTGCTGTGTGGGGGATATGAAAGCTGCTCAGAGAGTAAAAACTACATTCCTTCTTCTTCTTTCTCTTTGGTTTTACACCCATATGAGAGGATGGCTAGTATCTAAACTTAACTATAGTTTTTCCATGCTATATGGTAAGTCACGTCATTATGCCGTACACCTTACTTACAAGTGCTGCGTGTCTGCTATCCCCATAAAACTGGGAAAAAAAGTCTGATTCCCCCCTCCCCAAATCACTAGGAAGTGATATTTTAAGGTATTAGAAGGGTCCTGATGGATTGCCTTAACTAACCAACTTCCCCAGGTGCTGTATAAATAGGGTTCCATTCACACAATGGTTTTTCATGAAGTTCAAAGAGCAGTTCCATTGGGTAAAGACAAATGTAGTTAAGATTCCTTCTGGGGCTCGTTTGTGACTCATAAATCCTTTGAGAACAGGTGGGAGCCCGTGTATGATGGGAAACCATTCCTTTTTTTTTTATTTTATAATTTATTTAAAAATTGTATTTGTCCTTTAGAAATTTGCTCGTGTGATACATTAAATGAGCATAACCCATGATGTCATCAAAACACAAGTTTACTTTTTGTCTTTGTCCCTTAAATGTTTTTTCAGTGAGGATCTCTTTCCCTGTTCCAGTAAGAAAACCCGGTCTGGACCTTCTTCAGAAATTGAGTGTTATGGTCGCTTTTAATCACAAACTAGAGTTTTGGGGCCGGTAGCCTGTGGGTCAGTAAAGGCCCGGGTACTCAGCTTAGGGGCTTGGACACAAGGGTCATCCATCACTATGTGAGCAAGCTGGCCTGGGCAGGAAGTAGATACACTAAGACATGCCTCAACAAGCTATTGTGGTGGGTGGATGGGCTTAACACAGTATCAACCAACCACTCAGGGAGAGCCTAGGACCAATCTAGGGGACAGGAGGGCCCCTGAAGAATGGTAAGTATTGAGCTTTTCATCAGCATTGGTGAACGCTAGGCTTGTGTAAGGATTTGATTAGATTAGGAAAATTACTATGGAATTTCTTCCATCTGAATATTATGGGGCAATTTATCACCATTGCATGTGCTGAAGATACAAATGTATTATCCTTCTTAAACACATTTATTAGGGAAGTGCATTTTACACAAATGTAAAGTGAAAGACAGGGATACATTTTGCTCTTTTAAATAAAATAAAGCATTTTATCCTCTTAAAAAATATATAATTTGTTGTCAAGTTAGCTAACATACTGAGTATACAGTGTGCTCTCAGCCTCAGGAGTAGATTCCCATGATTCATCACTTACATACAACACCCAGTGCTCCTACGAACAAGTGCTCTCCTCAATGCCCATCACCCATTTCCCCCTTCCCTCAGTCCCTCTGTCATCCTCAGTTTGTTCTCTGTATATAACAGCCCCTTACGGTTTGACTTCTTCTCAGTTTGTAACTATGTTTTTTTCCTTCCCTTCCCCCCGGGTTTTCTGTTGAGTTTCTCAAATTCCACCTATGGGTGAGAACATATGATATCTGTACTTCTCTGACTGACTTATTTCTGTTAGCATAATACCCTCGAGTACCATCCACATTGTTGCAAATGGCAAGATTTCATTCTTTTTCATTGCCGAGTAGTATTCCATTGTGTAAATATACTACATCTTCTTTATCCAGTCATCAATTGATGGGCATTTGGCTTTTTCCATAATTTGGCTATTGTTGAAAGTGCTGCTATAAACATTGGGGTACAAGTGCCCCTGTGCATCAGCACTCCTGTATCCCTTGGGTAAATTCCTAGCAGTGCTATTGCTGGGTCATAGGGTAGATCTATTTTTAATTTTTTGAGGCACCTCCACACTGTTTTCCAGAGCGGCTGCACCAGTTTGCATTCCCACCAACAGTACAAGAGGGCTCCTCTTTCTCCTCATCCTCACCAACATCTGTTGTCTCCTGAGTTGTTAATTTTAGCCCCTCTGACCGGTGTGGGTGGTATCTCTATGTGGTTTTGATTTGTGTTTCCCTGATGATGAGCGATGTTAAGCATCTTTTCATGTGTCTGTTAGCCATCTGGATATCTTCTTTGGAAAAGTGTCTGTTTATGTCTTCTGCCCATTTCTTCATTGGATTATGTGTTTTTTGGGTATTGAGTTTGGTAAATTCTTTATAGATTCTGGATACTAACCCTTTATCGAATATGTCATTTGAAATTGAATCAGTTATCAAAAATCTCCCAACGAATAAGAGTCCTGGGCCAGATGGCTTCCCAGAGGAATTCTTTCAGACATTTAAAGCAGAGTTAATACCTATTCTTCTCAAGCTGTTCCAAAAAACAGAAACAGAAGGAAAGCTTCTGGATGCATTCTATGAAGCCAGTATTACCTTGATTCCCAAACCAGACAAAGACCCCACTCAAAAAGACAATTATAGGCCAATATCCCTGATGAATACAGATGCAAAAATTCTCAAAAAGATACTAGCAAATTCAATTCAACAGTATATATATTTTTTAATTTTAGAACTCCTATTTTTATTTTTTTATTTTTAAAATATAATTTATTGTCAAATTGGTTTCCATACAACACCCAGTACTCATCCCAACAAATGCCCTCCTCCCTGCCCGTCACCCACTTTCCCCTCTTCCCCACCCCCCATCTACCCTTAGTTTGTTCTCAGTCCTTAAGAGTCTCTTATGGTTTGCCTCCCTCCCTCTCTGTAACTTTTTTCCACCTTCCCCTCCCCCATGGTCTTCCGTTAAGTTTCTCAAAATCCACATATGAGTGAAAACATATGGTATCTGTGTTTTTCTGACGCAGCAATTTCTTACTTGACACATCTCCAAAGGCAAGGGAATTAAAAGCAAAAATGAACTATTGGGACCTCATCAAGATAAAAAGCTTCTGCACTGAGAAGGAAACAATCAACAAAACTAAAAGGCAACCAATGGAATGGGAAAAGATATTTGCAAATGACATATTGGATGAAGGGCTAGTATCTAAAATCTATAACAAACTCACCAAACTCCACACCCAAAAAACAAATAATCCAGTGAAGAAATGAGCAGAAGACATGAATAGACACTTTTCCAAAAAAGACATCCAGATGGCCAATAGACACATGAAAGATGCTCAACGTCACTCATCGTTAGGGAAATACAAATCAAAACTACAATGAGATACCACCTCATGCTGGTCAGAGTGACTAAAATTAACAACTCAGGAGACTATAGATGCTGGCGAGGATGTGGAGAAATGGGAACCCACTTGCACTGCTGGTGGGAATGCAAACTGGTGCAGCCGCTCTGGAAAACAGTGTGGAGGTGCCTCAAAAAATTAAAAATAGAACTACCCTATGACCCAGCAACAGCACTGCTAGGAATCTACCCAAAGGATACAGGAGTGCTGATGCATGGGAGCACATGTACCCCAACGTTTATAGCAGCACTTTCAACAATAGCCAAATTATGGAAAGAGCCTAAATGCCCATCGAGTGACAAATGGATAAAAAAGATGTGGTTTATGTATATAAGGGAATACTACTTGGCAATGAGAAAGAATGAAATCTGGCCATTGGCAGAAATGTGGATGGAACTGGAGGGTATTATGCTAGGTCAACAGTATATTAAAAGAATTATTCACCATGATCAAGTGGGATTCATTCATGGACTATAGGGGCTGGTTCAATATCTGCAAATCAATCAGTGTGATACATCACATTAATAGAAGAAAGGAAAAGAACCATATGATCCTATCAATAGATACGAAAAAAGCATTTGACAAAATACAGTATCAGTTCTTAATAAAAACCCTCAAAAATTCAGAATAGAGGGAAAATACCTTAACATCATAAAACCCATATATGAAAGGCCCACAGTTAATATCATCCTCAATGGGGAAAAACCAAGAGTTTCCCCCTGAGATCAGGAACATGACAGGGATGTCTACTCTCACCACTGTTGTTTAACATAGTGTTGGAAGTCAGCCTCGGCAATCAGACAACAACATGAAATAAAAGGCATCCAAATTGGCAAAGAAATCAAATTTCCACTTTTCACAGACACTTTTCCATCATTTTCATGATACTCTACATGGGAAACCTGAAAGACTCCACCGAAAAACTTCTAGAACGGATACATGAATTCAGCAAAGTCACAGGATATAAAATCAATGTATAGAAATCGGTTGCATTTCTATACATCAATAATGAAGCAACAGAAAGAGAATCGATCCCATTTACAATTGCATTAAGAACCATAAAGTATTTAGGAATAAACCTAACCAAAGAGGTAAAAGATCTGTATGCTGAAAACCATAGAAAACTTAAGAATTTAAAGAAGACACAAAGAAATGGGAAAACATTCCATGCTCATGGATTGGAAGAAAAAATATTGTTAAAATGTGATACTACCCAAAGCAATCTACACATTCACTGCAACCCCAATCAAAACAGCACCAGCATTCTTCTCAGAGCTAGGACAAACAATCCTAAAATTTGTATGGAACCACAAAAGACCCCAAATAGCCAAAGTGATGTTGATAAAGAAAACCAAAGCTGGAGGTATCACAATCCCGGACTTTAGCCTCTACTACGAAGCCGTCATCCTCAAGACAGTATGGTATTGGCACAAAGACAGACACGTAGACCAATGAAACAGAGTAGAGAATCCAGAACTGGACCCACAAATGTACGACCAACTAATCTTTGACAAAGCAGGAAAGAGCATCCAGTGAAAAAAAGACAGGCTCTTTAGCAAGTGGTGCTGGGAAAACGGAACAGCGACATGCAGAAGAATGAACCTGGACCACTTTCTTACACCAGACACAAAAATAAATTCAAAATGGATGAAGGGCTTAAATGTGAGACAGAAAACCATCAAAATCCTAGACAGGCAACAACCTCTTTGACCTCAGCCACAGCAACTTCTTACTCCACGTGTTTCCGAAGGCAAGGAAAATAAAAGCAAAAGTGAACTATTGGGACTTCATCAAGATAAAACGCTGCACCGCAAAGGAAACAATCAACAAAACTAAAAGGCAGCTAATGGAATGAGAGAACGTTTTCTCCTTTTTAAAAAATTGGAAGTGCTCTGGAAATTAAATTTTGATCACTTATTGCAGCCATTTGTTGACAAGACTTTTTTTTTAAATTTTCGTCTTTGAGGGGACTTTTAAATCTGTGCAGAAATGACAGCCCAAGACTCAAATTGTACCTCATTTTAACTCACCCTGGCTGCTGTTCTGTTAACACACAAGAATTATCTAAAGTAGTAGTTTGTGATCAGACACTTACAAGATCTGATGCTACCTTTCCCAGAAATGTCCAGGATCTTCTGGATGGATGGCATCCCCAAGGCCCAGCTGAAGCCCTAAACTGCTCTGTGAGGTCTGGATAGGTCCCTCAAACCCGTGGACTTGGCTTCCAAGAGCCCCCTGGCACATACCGCCCCCAGACACGGCACGGCCAGCCTCTGTGCTCTTAGTGATTCCACTTTTACCTTTTACATAAAAAAAATATTTGTAAGATAATAGTTCAAAACAACCAGTGACTTTCTATTTATCAAAAGCAGATAGGTAACGTAGATGAAGGCCTGAATTCGTAGATGCCTAGGCACTGCCAGGTGCCACCTCATAAATCTTTTTCTAGCATAGATTTAACTCTTATCTATTCCCCAGATCCAAGCTTAGAAAGGTCTTTAATTTCACTCAAGTCCATTTTCTTAAAGCCCCATGCCTCCCGAGGGCTGCAGCCCACGTCTCCAGTGCCAGTTCTGGGGCAGAGGCCTTTAAGGGGCCAAGTGGTTTTCATGGGTTATTTTCCGATGTGCCAGTGACCTTTCTCCACGGCTGGATTGTAAGTTCCTTCAGGCAGGGATCATTTTCTTCTTCCTAGTAGCTTTCCAGACCCCTGGCACAGCACTGGGTATGATTACACACTCTAAATATGCGTGCGCCTCCAAGCATCCCAACGCAGGCACACTGCCCTCTCTTGTTCCTCCGTCTGTCTTTGTAAAACTCATCTCTCACCACTCTCCTCCTCAAGACCCTGCCAGGGCTCCCCATTTTGCACTGAATTAGACACCGAGTCCTTCAGGAGTTATTGAAGACCCTCACCGTGCGGCCCAAACCGCTTTTCTGCTCTTCTCAAATGAATCCGAATTTTCTCCTGGCCCTGCTCAGAGTGTCTCTCTGGGTGTGCCCCAGAATCATCTGGGAAGTCTGAACAGAAGAATCTCCAGGCCCAACACCAGAGTCAGTGTGTCAGAGCGTCAGGGTGTGGGGCCAAGGCGTCTGTGTTTTAAACTAGTTTTATCTTCTACGCGACCCAGCACAGCTCTGTGACCCCGATCTTAGAATGAGTAGCCACAGCCGCCTGCCACTGTGTGTAGCTTTTACAGAAAAAGCCAAAACGGAAATGGAGCAAGCCCCTACCCTGTGTAAGTTTCTATGGTTCAATTAAGACAGCTTCCAGAGGACCTGGAGAAAGTAGCTTGTTGTTTTTCTGTCCCCAGGACACAAGGCCACAAGGCAATAGGAGGCAAGGTGGTTTCTGGTTCAATCAACCAGGAAGCCAACTTGGAAAAATCTGGCTCTCTTATTTTTACTTTTATCGAGCAGCTCTCTTTGCAGCTTGCTATGGGTTGGCAGTGCATTATTGAAAAGTAGCAAGGTGACAGGCCATTAGAAATCTGTAAAGAGGCAGCATACGGACTGGGAAGACGCTTGACTAGAGGGGGTCAGGAGACTGGGTTCCAGACTCAGGCGGCTTGGGCAAGACACATCACCTTCTGGGGGCTCAATTTCCTCCCTGGAAAATAAAGGGCATTGATTAAGCGATCTCGAAATTCTCCCTCTCTTTTAAAATGTTTCATTTTTATTTTTGAGAGAGAGAGAAAGCAGGGAAGGGACAGAGAGAAGGGGACAGAGGATCTCAAGCAAGCTCTGTGCTGATAGCAGAGAGCCGGAGGCAGGGCTTGAACTCACGAACTGTGAGATCATGAACTGAGCCGAAGTTGGATGCTCAACTGACTGAGCCACCCAGGCGCCCCTAAATTCTCTTTTTGTCTTGGGAAGATATGTCAGAAAACAGCCTTTTCTAACCTATCTATTTTGTTGATTTCTTTAAAAAAAATTTTTTTAATGTTTATTTATTTTTGAGAGAGGAAGAGAGAGAGAGAGACAGAGACAGAGCACGAGCGGGGGAGGGGCAGAGAGAGAGGGAGACACAGAATCTGAAACAGGCTCCAGGCTCGGAGCTGTCAGCACAGTGCCCGACGCAGGACTCGAACTCACAGACCACGAGATCATGACCTGAGCTGAAGTCAGACGCCCAACCAACTGAGCCACCCAGACGCCCCTATTTTGTTGATTCTAACATATATGTGTTTTGCCCCGTTTTTAACATGTCTCAAATTGGGAATCATCTGCAGTTGAGATACACTTTTAATGTATTTTATACTCTTCCTCTCTCGACGTGGTCACTTCATCCAATGGCAAGACTTACACAGAACCCGTGACACACGGTGAGGGAGGATATTCTGCATATTTTATGTGGCGGACGCCGCCTTTCTCTCTTTGTCGAATATATGGCTTCCCCCCGCCCCCCACTTCTTCTTGGTTTCTGAGGAGAGAAGAGACTGTTCTATAGAATTCTTGAGGGAATAACAATGTTAGAAGAAAAAACTACCCTTCCCAGAGGAGGTTTGTTAGCCCAAGTAGGGCTTGAACACAGTACCTGGGCAGCCAGCGGTGAAGACGAGGAGGAGGAGGAAGGGAGTAGGGGATCCAGATCTGGGGCCTCTCGTATGAGACAGATTCTTGCACATCTGTCTGCATATAAAAGTGAGAGCCTCCCGAGAGTTTTGGGTGCTAGAAAATAGAGCGGGATGGATGGTTTTAATCAAGTCCAAGGCAACATTCCTGTCAGGCAGGAAGTGAAAGGCGGCAGAAACCTATCTCTGGGCTGCACAGGCCACCTCAGCGTTCCAAGGGCCCCCCAGAGAGGAGCCACTCGTTGGAGCTGATGCTGGAGGGGAGGAAGGGGGCACGGGAGCACAACCAATCCCTCAACCTCCTTGTCACACCCCTGTCACCTCTGGCATGTGGGACTCTTGGTTGGAAAGCCACTGTCCTTCACCGAGGTAATCTGTCCCTGAGGCCATTCTTTTCAGGGAGACACTTCTTTTCAGGCCTCAGGAATAAGAAAAGTAATGCGTCTCAGAGCAACAAATGGGCTCAGTCTCGTGCTGATCTTGTTTCCTTCTTTGCTTTGACGCTAGGAAGCACAGGGCCCCAATTTCAGTCGACGTGGAGCAAATCCGGTCCCCTGGTGGAGGGCCTTATCGTATTTCTGGTTATGGTTTGTGATTTTATCCTGGCTTTGCTTTCCTAGCTTACCGTTAGTTTTCCATATACGTGCTCCACCCAGGCGCCCCGTCAAACATTTCTTTTTTGCTGGGACTCTGTATGCGGTTTTGAAAATGGCATGAAATTGTTTTGGAGCAAGGGCCCAGCCCAACACGGCGCGTGAGCAAGAGACCCACTGTGAGGGTGGCGACCCTGGCGGCCATCAGAGAGAAAAGTCTTCGTGGAGGGAAGCAAGAGAGATTCATCGGGTTTTCTGAGACATGGTGGGGCCACGACAGAGAAGGAAGGAGAACTTGAATAAATCTCTCCGGGAGGAATGAGAAACGGTTTTAACCGCCCATCCCATGCCCTGGGACTTTTGACGTGAAGAAAAGGTTGAACCCTGGCACGCCTCCCAGTCTGGAGCCCCTCCGCAGAGCCCAAGCCACGCTGGGAGTGACCCCAGATGTGACGGAGGGCTCAGCTGCTCCACCCCAGCCTTGGGTAAGAGCGGTTCCTCCCACAGGGCTGGTTCTCTCTGGCCTGGGGCCAGCTCCCTGAAGAGCCGGACCCCTGGCACTAATCTCAGCCTGATCAAAACCACCCTATAAGGCCGTGGAAAAAATGTGTTCGCCCGATTATATCCAATGAAATGGTGGGTCAGCGGTCTCCTAGGGATACTGCCTGTGCACACACATGCATGCTCACATGTGCACACACACACACACACTTGCACTGGCTCTCTGGGCTTCATGTTGTAATAAGGAAGAAGGAAATATGAATGAAACATTTCTCACTCCAGGAACTAGCTTGAGAGTCAGAGGCAGCTTTGTGGAGGCCATCAACCGTGGTTTCCTTCTTCACTGGACACGCATAAGAAGTCCATTATGGCTGTGCTGCTCTTAAGCTCTGGTGACACCAGCAGCACTTTTGTTTCTTTGGTTTGGCTGGCTGTCGCGTGCTTGTCATTACCCCGTATGCATTTAAGGCTCTTCCTTTGTTCCAATTTCCTTGGAGGTATAGGACTTGTTGTGGTTTTCAACACCACCTGTCAAGGCCACGACCAAAACTGACCTGGTGATTGTTGGCGAGCAAAGCAGTGGATTTGAACCACTGCCTTAAACCCAGTGTGAACCAGTTCTCCAGAGTGGAGGGGCCGAGGTGATGGTTTCCTTGTCTCCAGGGCCACCCTTGTCCCCTGAGCTCACTCAGGACTCCAGCCCATGTGGGCAACAGATGATCCCCTTTTTAAATAAAAAGCTTTCCTCTTGGGTGATGTGTGTCCTTTGAGCTGCTCCCCTTGGCCCACTTTGCTTGGAGGTCAGAGCCACTGCCTCCTTCCTCAGAGTCAGAATGAGAGCCAGACAGAGGCAGCATCTCTGAGCCTGGAGGGCAGGCGGCTTGGGCCCAATGGGGGCCTTGCTAGCCTCCCCTCATGTTGAACCTCCAATCCTGGGGGTGAAGCGTGAAGACGGGCAGCACTGGGAATAGTCATGCTGGGTTTGAATCTGGATCCTTTAGCACCAGCATCGCCCACTCCTGTGAGCCAACACTGCTCTCTTCCTTGTTCCCTTTCGCTCCTCTGCCCTCCCTGCCCTGTGTTGCCTCACTGGCTTGAAAGGCTCCCACTCCTTGTTGTTGTTGTTTTTAAATGTTTATTTACTTATTTTGAGAGAGAGAGAGAGAGAGAGAGAGAGAGAGAGAGAGAGAGAATCCCAAGCAGACTCTATGCTCAGGGCAGAGAGATCATGACCTGAGCTGAAATCATCAAGAGTCGGACGCTTAACCAACTGAGCCACCCAGGTGCCCCGAGGCTCACACGCCTTGTTAAAGGTGAAAGAGGGTGGTGGGCAGAGGGTAGACGCCCACATCAAACCACCCCAACCAGAACACTGGTGGGAGCAGAGGTGGGTTCCAGCAGTCAAGGCCCTGGGATAAGAAGTAAGAAGCAGGACCCTCAGGACAACTAGACACATGGTCCCTATGTGAGCCTGGGCCCTGCTAGTGAGCCTGGTCTTAATGTAGAATACATGAGGATTGCCCTGAAGCCTTCAGCAGAACAATGGATCCATCCTGTGTTGTTTAAAGGTCACTGTAGCTTCTGGATGGAGTCCAGATTGGAAGGGGGCAAAGGGACTGTGGGGCCAGTCCAGGTTTGAAGGCGGGGTGGGGGGGATGGCCCTGGGGCTGTGCAGTGGAGCGAGTAGCCTTCACCAGCCAGGGCCCTGGCCCTTCTTTGCTGGGGACGCCCTTGTGGGTCTCTGCCACTGGACCAGGGATGGCACCACCAGACTGAAGATGTACTGGCCCGAGGCAAAGCAGGAAAACAAGGCCTCTTCTCGGGAAGGACCGTCCTTAAATCTGAGCTTCTGTCACTCTTGTCTCTTTGTGGTTAAATGTCCATTAGTTTATGAAATGGTGGTGGTGAAAATTGGGCTTTAAAAACATTTTCATTTGCCAATAAAAGATGACAGCATTGTGTTAGTCCCAAAATAAAATTTGTCTGAAAATGGACGGGCCCGTTACAGCGAAGGTTTGGAGACAACAGGCCTACCTCCTGCCTAAAGCGTGGCACCCGGCAGAGTCTCTCCGTTCTTGGACCCTCTTCCCAGTGACCTTTCTTTATTCCCCACGGCCATGCCCTGGGCCTTAGAAACTTCCAGAACCTCAGCCTGTTGCTGCCAGACCCCAGTACTGGCATAGAGTCTTCACCTTCTCCTGTCCTTAGCTCCACACAGATGTGACAGACCCAGACCTCACCTCACTGGCACCCCTGTGCCCCCCCGCCCCCCAAGTTCATTGGCTACCCCACCCCGGCTTCACTTCTTTCCTTTCATCACACCCATGACCTTCACCTTCCAGACCCCTGAAACCACCGGACAGTTTTCTCCACCCTCCCCTGGGCCTGGGCCCCTCTGATTTGTGGCTCAATCTCAGCCACACTGGCTGCTTGTTAGACCTTCAGTGCATCTTTTCCAGGGCCCCTCCCCCATCCCCTACAGGCTTAAATCAACTGAATGTGCAGATTAGGCTTTTGCGCAGGTGGAGATGGCCAGCAGGTAGCAAAAGACGGGGGAAGCAGGGGCCGGGTAGAGAATCAGGGTCAAAGGTGCAAAGCCATGGGTGTAGATAGAGTCCATCAGGAGGCGGGAGAGCAGGGGGCTGATGTAGAGCCCAGAAAAGCACCCATTGTCCCCAGTGCGCCCCTTCCTCCTGAGTTCCCTGTCTCAGGCAGTGGCTCCTTTAGTTGGTGGCCCATTGACTCAAAGCAGAGCCGGACGTTCTGGGCTCCCCCACCTCCTTTGCCTTATTCCCCCGGCATCCAGTAGATCCTGGCTTCAGTTCCTGTTCCCCCTGAAATCTTCCCCACTGCCACTGGCCCTGCCACATTCCTGCAGGGCAGGGCCGTGCTTTACTCAAGTGTGTGCCCCTGGTTGGGGATGCGAGCCAGGCATGTGCGGGTGCACCTTGAGGTTTGTTTTGTGCAGCTCGCCCGTGAGCGAGCTGGAGGGCTTGCTGAAGCACGGATTACTAGGACCTGCTCTGCAGCCTAAGATGTTGCAGTTCTGACCAGTCCTCAGGTGATGCTGATGTGGGTTCAGGAACCACACTTTGAGAACCAGTGGTTCAGTGCATCAATGTCTGGAGTGTTCAAGGTATGTCCTGACCCATCCGGAGGGAACCGGGTCCTTCGTCCTTCAGGGCCCCAAGCAGCAACTAGGATGAACCTAGATGCTTTGCTTTCAGTGGTGCCTCATTCCACTGGATTCCTACTACCTTTCCAGTCCGTTCTAACACTGCAGTTATCCTTACAGATGCCTGGTGAAAATCCCGCCATCCAGGACTGGTGCAGTTGATTTTTAGACTCAAGGACAAGTCTGATTTGCGCTGCATTTAATCATGTTTAGCTTCACCAGCTGCTCAGTCTTTTTAGATTGTTGTGCATACCGGTGGTATCTTTGGTTTGTGTTCATCCCTCTTTATATGTCTTTTCCCAGCCACAGGTAGAGGTGTTGAAGGAGACGAGGATGAGGGACTATCTTATGGTGCAGGATGCCCTCTGGGTAGACACTGACCAATCATCAGCCCCTTTGGATCCCAAGACTTCTCCTAAAATAACTAAATCTCAGCCTTTTAATTTAGCAAAACGACCACCAGTGCAACTTGGATTGAACACAAATAATGGCATGAACCAAATTGGCTGTGGCCCCGGTTCTCGCATGCTCTGGCTGGAGGTGGCCTACTGAAGAGTCTCCCGTATTTCTTCCATAGCAGGGGCTTCACGTTGGGGAATTGCGGGCGCACTCCTAACCACAAGCATTTAGAGGTGCCCAGAATAGTTCTTTGTGCAGAAACTTCCCAAGGACAATGACAGGTTCCATTATCTTGATAAGAGTTTCTTTTGGATACCATCCAGTTTCCTTGTTCCCATTCTTTGCTCACCAAACAAACTCTTGGTATATAATTTGGTCTTTCAAGCAGACTGGTTCTGGAGCCAAAGTATACTCCTATTGTAAATGAATGAATTGGCCCCTGGCTTACCAATTAGTGTCTGGTGAGTATAATTAGTGTAACTGGATTTACTAGAATCTGATCGCCCTGGGGCGAATTGAACTTGAAAAGGCTAACACTCCATGATGCTGCCATCCTGTGTGTGGGTGCTCCCACTGTCCCCCAGGCTCCTTGCCCCTGCTTCCTTCACTTTGTCCTTGGACTTTTGCCCTCAGGGGTTCCCTGTTCAGGTATAAACCCCCCCCCACCCCCACCCCCCGGAGAGGCAGTGCATTGGGCTTCACTAACCTGTGCCTCAGTGGGAAAGAGTTGGAAATAACTCTGGGGAAGATGGTGATCGTTGGTGAAGGAGAGATGGCTCCTGGGTGTCTAAGGGGAGGGAGAGAAAGGGAAAGACAGGTAGCAGAGAGGAACTGGGAAGCCACAGGTTTGATTTCCTTTTATTTTCCCATTTTGTTGTGAGCCGACTCTGGACAGCAGCTGCCTATGAGGCTTCCAGTTGTGTTGGTCTAGATCTCATGTTGTCCTTAAAAATATTCTCCCTTCACTCTTTTGGGGACAGGCCACTTAGTGTCTTTCATAGGACCTGTGTCAAAAAATTCTGCACCTGTCCCGAGGACCTCAGAGCTTGTTTTCTTTCTCTACCCATTCCTTTGAATGTTTCCGAATATCAAGATGTCCTTTGGTGGATAGCACTCAAACCCAAGACCCACCATTTGGTTGGAAATACAATCTTTTAGGGGTAGGTGGGGAGGGCTTTGGGGTTTAGTGGAAAAATACCGGGCCCTGGAGTCCCACTTTTGATTCAAGCTCTGGTTCTGCCATTTTCTAGTGGTGTGATTTGAGTAAGTTACCTAACCTCTCTGAGACTCAGATTCCTCTGAAGCAGTTACCGAGCTAGTGTGCTATTTTGGGCACCTCATTCAAAGTAGTTCTTCCTACCACTGATACTCTATTCTATCACCTTTTTCATTTCCTTCATAATTCTTATCACAATCTGAAATGCTTCTTTCTACTTATTCATTTCTTGTCTATTGTCTGTGTTGCTCTAGTTTATAAAGCCCATGAGGGCAGGGATTATGTCTCCCTGGCTTTGGACTTTAGCCCCATTACCTAGAGCAGAGCACATCGTAAGTACTCAGGACATATTTGCTAAGTAAGCAGATGAATAAACAGTATTATCTTTTACATGTACTCAGTACCCAGTTAACGTAGAAGTCACTCTGTGTGAACAGTCCTGGTCTCCTTCTTTCGGATCTGCTCATGTCCATTCAGTCAATTCCATCTGCAAATATTTCTTGATATTTCTTGATACCTACTGTGTGCTAAGCATTGTTCTAGATTCTGGGGATATAGCAGACACGAATCCTTGCCTGGTAGAGCTTGTATTGTAGTGGGAGCAGATAGGCAAAACAGTAAAGACATAAAATATAAGGAGGCCAGATGGTGAGAAGCACTGTGGAGAATGGTGAGCCAGGAAGGGGTTAGGGAGGCCTAAATAGGGGTGGTTAGGAAAGGCTGCAAGGGGGAAATATGTATCAGAAAAAATCTGAAGGATGGAAGGGAGTGAACTCACAGATTTGTGGGGGAAAATCTTCCAGGCAGCGAAAACAGCAAGTGCAAAGGCCCTGAGGCTGGACTATCACTGGAGTGTGCTGAGAGGAGAGGCTATGGGGGCTGGCTCTGTGGGGTTTATAAACCATGCCAGGGCTTGCAGCATTATTTTGAGAAAGATGAGAGTAAGATGATCAGACTTCTATTTTTCAAGGGTCATTAGAGTGTTTCTTTCTGGAAGATTCTGCAGTTGGATTGTGTCCTGATGGACAGCAAGCTGTATCAATCCTCCTACTCTCCATTCTTCTGATGGGAGGCACTTTCTGTTGGAGCTGTCCTGGACACCGGCCTGGCTCTGTGTGTCACTTCCTCTCTCTGGATCACAGAGTCCCCAGCTCGAGGCCGCATGTTGGTGACCCTGGAAAACAGGAGCGGGGACTGCTCTTGATAACCCACCTTCAACAGCCAATGCCTGCTGAGCACCTGCTCTGCTTGAGGCACCGTGATTACAGAGGAGCAGCAGGAAACGCTGAGACAGCTTGCTCTTCAGATCGTGGTGGGGCTGGATGGGGCGGGGGTCCCTTGTAGCCTGGTTGGGAAGACGGGCTTTCTGAGATCAAGGCTGACTGTATGCATCATACCCATTGTGCACAAAGGGTTATTAGAATGGTAACAATGGCTAGCAGTTCTGCTGTGTTACTTAGCAAGGGCAAAATCAGATTTTGGAGGTCAGCCTGACACCCGAAGGTGAGCCGTGGTCACACAGACTTCTGGGACCCAGTGGCCAGAAACAAACAGCAATATCTGAAGACGCCCACCCCTTCCCACCCAGGCTCCCCAGCCTTCTGCTTGCACCCTTAGCTCAGCGACCCTGGTCCGTCCCAGTCACAGGGCCCCTGGGCTCAGAGATCAGACACCCTGCAGAGGCGATGGGAACCTGTGTTGCCTCCATCCCCCCAGAGGGTCAGGCAGGGCACTTGCCTGTGGGTGGAGCCAATCTTTGAAAGAAAGCGGGGCTTAGGCCACGTAAGCTGAGGGCAGTTGCCTGCCCTGGGGAATCTGCCTGGAACCCCAGCTCAGCATCGGGGCACTGCCTCTGGCAATGCCCGGAGCCTCACTGGGCCTCTAGTTCTCCGTCCTGTAAAAGGAAGGGCAGAGCTCCCTCAAGGGATTCCCAGCTCTGCCCCAGGCTGCCTGCAGGAGGAAAGGGTGGTGGGGGGGGTGGTAAGCTGGAGGACGGTGAGCACAGGAAGGAGGAGGAGCTGTCTGAACTGGCACAGACCCCTCCTCCTCCGTTTTACATTTGGGGGCTTCCCACGAATTTCAATTTAGGAAAGGTTTCTAGTGCTGAAAAAAAGTAAAAGCCATGTGCACGCCTCCAGGGTTCCAGTGAGGGCCATCCCTCTGGGACGGAGGTGGGGAGCTTGGTTCCACCTCCGGAGTCTGCAGGCAGGTGGCCATCAGTATGGTTTGCCTGGGGAAGGCCCTTCCCACGTGGGGCCTGCGTGCCGAGCCTCGGAGCTTTCATGAGCTGCTCTGTCCTGTTTTTCTTTTTTCAATTATTTATTTATTTAGAGAGCGAGCGAGGAAGGGACAGAGAGAGGGGGAGAGAGGATCCCAGGCAGGCTCCGCACTGATGTCACAGAGCCCGATGCATGAACTGGGCTCTACCCATGAACTGTGAGATGATGAGCCAAAATCAAGAGTTGGCTTAACCCCCCGAGCCAGCCAGGCGCCCCTGTTCTGTTGTTCTTAATGGCAGCTCCGTAGCTCCAGTCTTCCATCCAGATGTGCTGTTCACGCAGGTGCTTCTAAGCCAGTGGGCAGGGGAAAGGGAGAGGGAGCAGATGCTGCTGGAGGGCTGGGTTCCCCCAGAACCCTCCTCTACACACAGGAAGGCCTCTCTGAACAGGGTCTTATAACCAACAAAGGGCCTTGGGACAAGGCGGGTTTCTGGTGATGAAGGACCTACCTGGTGGTGCCCTCAACCCCATTGTGTCCATCCTGCACGTTAGGGACGTCCACCTTCTTCCTGCTCCGCTGACATTAGCCATTTTCCCACCTGGGACACATCCCCAAGTGGCTTTGAAATGACAGGTAGGTCCCCTCCACTTCCCTCTCCCTGGAGTCTTCTGAAAAAAAAAAAAACAAAAAACAAAAAAAAAAAAACACACACGCCCTTGTTTTTTTTTTTTTTGGCTCTTTACTACTGATCAAAGAGGAAGAAGAACAGAGTCACCAAAATAACGAAAATGGGGATACTGTGCCATTGGGAAAATCACACTAAGCTCTCAAGAAGGATGCTCCCGGTCTGGGCAGAGCTATCGATGAAGCTTGCTTCCCAGGCTCCTGGCAGGATACCCTCCTGCTTCCCTTCTCACACAGTCCAGAAAGTCATGCCTTGTTCTTCGCTGGGTCTTCCCACTGGTGGTCACTGGATGACCCTTGTTTATACTTCGGCACTACGTTTAGGTGTCCCCTTTTCTGAGAAACTGCCTCTGCCATCTGGTTTAGATACATTTTCTGTACGTTCCCATCACAACTTGTATTAATACTTACTGCCCCCTGTTGTAATTGTCAGCATGTGCATCTGTCTCTACGACCAGGCAGTGTGCTTTGTTCGGTGAGGGAGGATACATTTACCCTCTTTCTCCCTCACAGATATTTCTTACTCCGACCACCACTATTCTCTGCTGTGCTCAAGGCACACATCACTAAGCTGTAAGAGCTCCCCTGTTTTGATGATCCCAGACCTGGCTTCATGACCATCCTCGGCCCAGCCCACCAGGATCCAAACTAGCATAACCCCTGGCAGAGGAATCTGATGTGCTGTCTGGTCTTAGGCATCCCTAGGAGATGTGTATCCTTGCCCTCTAGTCCCCTGAGACCTACCAATTCTTGGACTGACAGCAGGAGAATGAAAATCAATGAGGCTATCCTGCAGAAACATGCCTACTTTCATCAAGGGGAGAAGTAGAACTTGGGAAGAGGTGTAGGATTAAAAACAAAATCCCCGGGGTGAATGTATCTTCTGTCTGAATGAAGCGAAGTGTAGACGCCCAGCCTTGAATCCTGACTGGCGTGAGTTCATGGTATCCTTCCAGAATGACACAGCAGGAGACCACAGGTTATCGGCTCATGGCAAGGAAACCAAGGTGTCATCTGATAGCCTCGGTGTCTCAGCTGAGAAGCAGGGCACTGCTCCTCCAGGTCAGCATGACAGGCAAGTCCTGCAAATGCTTCTACCAAGGGTTACCAACCACCAAGAGCACTTTGATCAAAATACAAGACAGGCAACCTTGGGGAGAGTGGGGGGTTTACCAAAGTCTGGTGATAAAGACTGGGGGTCCCAAAGGGAAAAGTGATACCTACATGACAAAGCCAAGGAGAGGGACCGTTTGTAAGGTAGGAGGAGGTCAGGGGCAGGCTTTGTGGGTTTGCCAAGCTCCCAGAGTTACACAAAGTGAACGTCAAGGGCCAAGAAATCAGAGCCTGTGAGATGGTCGGAGGGGGTTTGGTCTGAGGTTTGGTTTCTCAGCTCCCGTGCTATGGGATTAGTGTGAGAGCCAGAAGATGGTGGAAGCTAGGTCGAGCCTATGAACTCTACAGACTCTATGAACTCACCCCTCGTACCTTCTACTTTCCAATCATGTTGTTCTCCAAAGCAAGGGGCCAACAAGGGCATGCACTGCCAGAACAAATCATCCCAAAGAGATGATTTCCCCTTGGCACCACGTTCTATGTTTGCCCGGCAGCCCACATCCTGCTATGCCCCACTCTTGGGGCTGACTTCCCCAAAGTTTATTCAAATTCTCCAAGATTAAACTTAAGCCTGTATTCAGAGAGCACCTGAGAGTCTTACAGGTTCACCTAAAAGGAAGTTGGGAATTGTATCACTGTCAGTGTGTCTGCAGTTGGAGAATGGCCAGATCGTTCACAGAGCAATCAATCTAACACACCTAAGTTGTTCCCACAGATTAACCATCAACTGTTAGCAAAAGTCCTCACTTCCTTTACACTGATTTATGGCAGCAATAGAAATATACCACCCTAGTGGGCACGCCTCCTTTCAGCTGGGAACCTATAAATGTCAAGGTATTTTTCTTCCAGTTGAGAAGAACCCAGCAAAATGGGGATCTCCACGGTCATCTTCCAAATATGTCTTTTACTGGGTCCAGTTCTACCTACAGGTATTATATCTAATTATTATATTCATTAATTTCGCTCCTGCAAATCCAAATCATAGCAAATTGTATCTACTTATTCCCTGGTGTTAGAATTTCCATCTCGAGGGGAGTTTTGTATCAAGGAGGAGGCAAGTCTTTGCTGATAATTGTCATTGCGAGTACTTAGAAGGAATGGCTCTTTTTTCCCCCCTTTTGTTTCTGGCTGAGATATACAATAGTTGTACTTAGAAAAAGTCGATCATTATGTCAGTGTTTTCAGCGAGTAGCTCAACTAAGGAAATGATTGACTGGCCTTAGAAAAATCCTTGGTGTTACGGAAAAGTGTGTGTGTATTATTAAGAGGCCCTAAAATTTTGATTGTTGGTTGAGGACATGGTTTGTGTACTATAAAAACGGGCAGTAAGACTGCCCCTGAAAATGCTCATTACGTGACTTATTTCTGCAGGTATATCTGGCTTGGTAATATTTACAGGCCAAAGAGCTGAGCACAGACAAGATCATTAAGACTCGAAATTTGTGTCTGTCACTCACCGCTTTAGAAGCTCAACAACTCATGGGTATCTTTGTGTTCTTAGAGTGTCAGGTGGTCAAACGGACACAAAAGAGCCACAGGCAAATCAGTGTGACTGCGGAATCTCGGTGTCCATGTATGAGATAGTACGTGAACAGGCCGGTTAGCCAGTCTGCCTGTTAGCTATCTCTCCATCTCTCTCCCTTTTCCCATTGTCTCTGTCTCTCCCTCAGTTCCTCCCTTCCGTTTTCCCTTGCTTCCCTTTCCTCCTTCCTTCTCTCCCTCCCTGCCTTCGTCTCTTCCTTCCTTTTTCTCTTCTATCTCCCTCCCCCTTTCTTTGGTGTCACCTTTTTGCTCCATTCGTGAATTTCAGAAGACGGGGCCAAAGAACCCTAATTCCCAGAGAACTTCTAGAACTCTCACGCCTACCCCCAGGCTTTGTAGGGGAAGCTCCCAAGCTAGAGGTTCATTTGGGAAACGGCCTTCGTGAAAGCAGCACCCCGGTGATGAGGCCCTCGCCGCGCTGGTGATGGGGGGACCGGCCAGTTCTACGTCAACGGGGTACTGACTACATGGTGACCGAGGGCGCCCACCTTCTTTTCTTGTCAGGAGGACGTCAGTGGATACTGGCTCCGGGCAGTGGGTACTGGCTCTGGGCAGTCTGGGGGCTGGAAACTTCGTCTCCATCAAAATACTTGCAAATGGTGGGGGGGGGGGGGGGGTGTTGTTAGCTCTGGCTTTTATCTAGAGGACATTAATCCCTGGACTTGGACTGGCTGAGCAGGGACACGAGATCCACGTCAGTCCCTGAGGGACAGGGTGCGAGTTCCCCCCATTGTTACCTGCAGAGGGGCTTACGGCGGCCGCAGGGATCGCGGATTGCGGCAACTCGTGGTTTTACTAGCGGGTGTTATAGTCATGCGCATGCGCAAACGCGTGTGCGCGCACGCACGCACGCGCGCCGGTGCTTGCTGTTTAGACGTGGGGGATGACCCTCTGCAACGTGCTCCCTCTGTACCAGGTGCTCGGGTGGAGAGCGTGCCTGTGTTTTCCGATCTAAACCTGCCAACAGCCCCACAGTTAAGCATCACCACTGGCGCATTGCAGACGAGGAAACTGAGGTTCAGAAAGGTTACGCGGTTTGGGCCGGGTCAGCAGCGGGTGAGCGGCTGGGCCGGGGTTTGAACCCTGGAGGCGGTCCGCTGGCATTCAGGGAGCCGTCTTGGCCCGACGACTCTTGCTGCTTCTCGAAAAGAGCCCAGGAGACAAACCTCGGCATTTGGCTCGGGGCTGGAGCCCCCGTGGGGGAGCTGGGTGCCCGCCGGCCATGGCAGCGGGCACCGTCCTCAGCTTTGGTCCTCGCACAAACTCCTGAGAAAAATTCAGTGCCCCCAGGTTTGTGCGGGGCCGGAGGGGCCGTGGAACCCCTGCCTCTCCTAGCCACGTCTTTGGCGCTGCCGTTTGCCAGCTCTGGGGCCTCTGCAAGCCTCCCTTTACTCGTTTGTGATATGCGACCGTGTTCCAACCTCCTAGGGTCACATCGACGGGAAGTCACCGCCCAGTGTCCGGCCCATAGAGGGCGCCTTGGAACTGCTCACTTTTAAGCCTCTAGACGCTGTCCTAACGTTTTATCCAAACCTAACTACCTAAGGGCCAGTGGTGTCTTGGATTGGATCCTGGGAGAGAAAAAGCAAAAGCAAGTGACATCCAAATAAACCCTGGAGTTTAGTGAGTGGGAACGTACCAGCACTGATTTGGTAGTCAGGACAAATGCACCCCGGTAGTTTTGGGTAGCATCAGAGGAGTTGGGTCAGGGTGTGTGGGATCTCCGTATTAGCCCTGCAACTTTTTCTAGAAGCCTACAGTTATTGCAAGAAAAGTTTTTTTAATTTTTTTTAAATGTTTTTATTTATTTTTGAGACAGAGAGAGACAGAGCATGAGCGGGGGAGGGGCAGAGAGAGAGGGAGACCCAGAATCTGAAGCAGGCTCCAGGCTCCAAGCTGTCAGCACAGAGCCTGACGCGGGGCTCGAACTCACAGACCGTGAGATCATGACCTGAGCTGAAGTCGGATGCTTAACCGACTGAGCCACCCAGGCGCCCCTGCAAGAAAATTTTTAATGTAACTTCCTTTGGTCCCATTTCTTGAAGGCCAACGTTTTGCAAAACGAGGAAGTAATAACTGCTTACAAATGAATTCCAGCAGGTTGCTGAGCCTTGTGTGTACCCTTTCCACAGCTTCGCAAGGGATTTAGCAATGACTGATGCCTGAAATAAGGAGAAAACGAATGAAGGGGTTTTCAGACATTATGAGAAGGTGTTTAATGTGGGTGACATCTGGACAGGGGGCGGGGCGGGGGGGGGGGGCGGATGTGGGACATGGGGAGGCACTCCTGAATCACCATCCTGAACAGTTCTCCTTTCTTCAGAGCACGATTGTTGCACAAACTCACCAGTGAAAGTTATGTGACTCAGTCTGGTTGAGGTGCAGAATGTTCTGGAACAAGGAGAAAGTCCGTGGCCACACTCCAGTAATGCTGTTTCTCTGCCATGTTGACAACACTCATGCTGTTCCCTTTATCTGGTTACAGTCTTCTTCCCACTCTCCCTTGCCTTCACCTGGCTAAATCTAGCTGCTATTCTTATTTTATTTAAAAAAATTTTTTTTAATCTTTTAATGTTTATTTTTGAAAGAGAGAGACACACAGTGAGAGTAGGGGAGGGGCAGAGAGAGAGGGAGACACAGAATCAGAAGCAGGCTCCAGGCTCCGAGCTGTCAGCACAGAGCCCGACGCGGGGTTCAAACTCATGAACCGCGAGATCATGACCTGAGCCGAAGTTGGGCACTCAACCGATTGAGCCACCCAGGTGCCCTGTGTTGAAAGTTTTTAATTCAAAATTCAGTTTACTCAGTAGATACAGGACTGTTCACATTTTCTCTTTCTTGTGTCAGTTTTGGTAAATTACTTTTTCAAGTAATTTGTCCATTTCATCTCAATTTTATTTTATTTATTTATTTTTTAATGTTTATTCATTTTTGAGAGAGAGAGAGAGAGAGAGAGAGAGACAGAGCATGAGCAGGGAAGGGGAGAAAGAGAGGGAGACACAGAACTCAAAGCAAGCTCCAGGCTCTGAGCTGTCAGCACAGAGCCCAATGAGGGGCTCAAACTTGCAAACCCGAGATTGTGACCTGGGCTGAAGTCAGATGCTTAACCGACTGACCACCCAGGCACCCTTAGCTGCTATTTTAAATACCGCAGACATACCTGTCCTGTCCAGGAATCTTTCCCTGACATATACTCTTAACACACACACACACACTCACAAACAGGCACATATACAGATACACACACAGAGTGTATCATCCCTATGGTTATCACTCTTATTTTTCCATGGCATCTTGCACCAAATTATCTGTGGATTTTTCTAGGGATCCTGCTATGCTGGGAGGCGCTGGAGGGCAGCGTCTTGCTCATTTAGGACCTGGCTCCACATCTTGCATTTCCAAGAGCCTGACCGAGTGCCTGGCTCATGCTGAACATAGTGATGCAGCCTGAATGCTCCAGTGTGGGGCCAGCTGGGCCAGAGCCATTGTGCCTGTGAGCCGTCCCCAAAGGCACGACTTCATGCCAGGTCCTGAGCAGGATTTCTGTTTCCTTGTATATAGTTTCTGGGACACTAAATTAAAAATGGATGAAAAGACCTAAATGCGAAACGGGAAGCCATCAAAATCATAGAGGAGAACACAGGCAGCCACCTTTTTGATATCGGCCTTGGCATTTTCTTACGAGACACGTCCCCAGGCCAGAAGTGTGATAAGGAAACAACAGTATACGTTTGTTAAGATTTATGGGGTTTATTTCTTTTTATGTCTTATACATTCTTTCCTATGCAAAGGGTAAAAAGCAGGATGGATACAGAAATGTGGATGCCATCAGCCCGACTGATGTTTGAAGGTGTGAGAATGTGTGAACCAGTGAAAGTGTCGGCTGAAATTTAAATCTCACAAATAAGTAGAAAATATAATTTCTGGCAGACTATATATATATATATATATATATATATATATATATATATGGTGTTCTTTGAACAGTAGTGTTTAAGAATAAAATACTTTGCGGGGCGCCTGCGTGGTTCAGTCCATTGAGCATCTGACTCTTGATTTCAGCTCAGGCTGTGATCTTCACGGTTCGTGAGTTGAAGCCCCACATCAGGCTCTGTGCTGAGAGCGCCGAGCCTTCTTGGGATTCTCTGTCTCCCTCTCCCTCAGCCCTTTTTACACCCCCCCCCCTCAAAAATACACAAATAAACATTCAAAGGAAGAATAAAATACTTTGCAATTTCTGTAAGTTGAAATCGATGGTATAAGGCAAGGAAGGGGAGCTATTAGCTGTGACTTTGGTAAACGACTTAACATCTCTGAACCTCGGTTTCCTAATCTATAAAATGAGGACGTGTATTTTGGAAATGGGAACTCAGAGAAAAGTCATTTTTTTCTAGTCCAACCCCAGGGTTTCTCCACCTCAGCAGTACTTACATTTCAGATCAGGTTGAAGTGTTGTTGTGGGGCTCTGGCCTGTGTATTTTAAGACGTTTAATAGCGTTTAAGATGTTTAACAGCGTATCTGGTCTCTAACAAGTTTCTTATTTTTGTGTGTTTAAATATCTAGTTCTTTCATTCTGAAAATTATGTTGCTTTCTGGTGCGAAGTCAGTATTTTATTTTAGAATAAGGGTTTTTTTCCCCCTATATATTTAATTCGTATAGCTATATTTTGAATATAGCTAATATAGCTAGTATTTTGAATATTTCAAAGCTAATTTTTTGAATGCCAGCTACATGACAGACACTGTTTTAAACACTTGGTGTATTTTTTTTTCTGGTTTTGTCTTCACAATAACCTAATGAAGTAGTTCGTGTAATTATCCTCATACAGGTAAGGAGACGGAGAGTGAGGTTAATGATTGCTCACGTTTAGAGGGCAAAGGAGCAGCAGCACTAGAATTTAAACCTACGTTCCTGTGTCCCCCAAGCTCCTGGGTGTACAGGTCCCACTCCCAGCACCCCCACTTTGCCCCATCAGGATCTTTCCTTTTCAAGAACTTAGTTTTAGGCTGTTAATGTTTCCTAATGAACTCAGAACCCTTTTTAAAAAGAACCTCTCAAAGAAGAATCTTTGGATGGGAATGATAGTAAACCCAAATTGGTTTACAGTGAATGACACTTCTGTATTCAGTCCTTCCAGCCAGAAACCTAATTCGTCTCTCTCCCTCTGCAGGAGACGGCCAAGAAGCTTTGCATAGAGTTTGTATTTTGTGTGTGTGTGTGTGTGTGTGTGTGTGTGTGTGTGTGTGTGTGTTTGTTTACTTATTCTATTTTTGAGAGAGAGAGAGAGAGAGAGTATGTGTGTGTAAGTGGGGGAGGGGCAGAAAGAGAGGGAGACAGAGAATCCCAAGCAGGCTCCACAGCTGTCAGCCCAGAGCCCAACGTGGGACTCGAACCCACGAACTGTGAGATCATGACCTGGGCCGAAACCAAGAGTTGGATGCTTAACCAACTGAGCCACCAAGGTGCCCCTAGAGTTTGTATTTTATTCTTATAAATACTGTTTTTTATTCTTATTCTTATTAGACTGTTTCGAAGGAGCCCTTTAGTTAGTGTAGAAGTAGTGTCCCTACCTCCTCAGAGCCCATTTTGCCCCACGTCTTCCCCTCTGCCTGGCTCACATCTGTTTGTACTTCCTGGAATTGTGCCGGGGAATCACATATGATCTCCGCTAGACTCCTGGACATCCCTCAACTGGAGCCCTTAGTTTCCTGTTCACCAGTTGCTTACCTGGACGCCTCACCTGCTAGAGCAAATTTACAAAGGACAGTGGAGGCATCACGCAATGTCAATACATCCCCTGCCTGAGGGGTCCAGCGTCCCATAGGGGCTGCGTAAGTGGTTGTCTAAGGAAGTGTATCTCACCATACTGTTGAACTCGCTGTTACGTTTCCTTTACATATGCTGTTGCACAGTGGTTTTCCCATGTGTCAGAGTCACCTGGAGTGCTTAGTAAACACGTATTTGGGCACCACTTCCAGAACTCCTGATGCGTAAGTCTGGGGGAGCCCTAACAATTTGCATTTTTAACACATTCTGGGTGCTGGCTGCTGCTGCTGACTCGTGGCCCCTGCCTGAAGAACCGTTGCTCCAAAAGAACTTGTTCTTATGGAGCTGGAACAGGGAGTTTGTTGGTTACTCAAAAATGTTGTTTAAAATGGGGAACCATAAGCTAGGATACATATTTTAAGTGTTTCGCTTTAACTTAAGACACATAAATACACTTTGACTCACCAATTTGCTGCCTTAGGACTTTCTCCCAGTAGGGATCTCCGGTGGTTCTCCAATGTCTTTCTTGCATAAACCAAACCAATTTTGCATATCTGAAATTTCTAGCCTTCATTTCTCTAAAGGGAAGTGTGAAATGAAAGACACTTGCAGAGCGGTATGAACACAGACATTCTCATGTGGTTGTACGTCTTTCCTGTGGTTGTACGTCTTTCTTATATTCTTCAGTGTCTCTCTCGCCTGATTTCTTTTTAGTACCTTGATTTTATTTCCAAAGCCTTCAGCCTCATTTTTATAGAAAGCCATCGTTTTCTTTTTACCCACATTTCATCGATGTACTTAATATTTAATTGAATTTAATCCAAGGACGACTGGCATAATCAAGGTTGAGGTTCATACCTGCCTCTAGCTGATCGTACAACTAAGCTGGTTAGGACTGAAGTTGCCAGGATGCTAGGAAACAGTGCACCAGCCCTAGTGATTGGTAGGTTTACAGGGAGGATGGAGGGCATCAGTTCACTTGGAGAGGGGGTTAAATAAAGGTCAGTGAAGGGGTGCCTGGGTGGGTCAGTCGGTTGAGCGGCCAACTTCAGCTCAGGTCATGATCTCGCGGTTTGTGAGTTCGAGCCCCGTGTCGGGCTCTGTGCTGACGGCTCGGAGCCTGGAGCCTGCTTCGGATTCTGTGTCTCCTTCTCTTTCTGCCCATCCCCTGCTTGTGCTTGGTCTCTCTCTGTCTCGCAAAAATAAATAAATGTAAAAAATAAAAAAAATTAAAAAAAAAAAGGTCAGTGAAGAGAATGTGTTTACTGCCACCTACAGGATGCCTTTCCACCAGAGTATTCAGATATTGCAAATAAAAATACAATGCACCTAGTTAAATTTGAACTTCAGATTTATAAAAAAATATTTTTGGTTTGTGTGTGTGTGTGTGTGTGTGTGTGTGTGTGTGTAAGTGTGTCCCATGCAAATTTATTTGGGACATACTACACTAAAGAAGTACCCATTGTTTATCTGAAATTCAAATAAAACTTTTTTTAAGACAATTTTTTAGTATAGTATGTCCCATACAGTATTTGGGATATACTTACATTACAAAATATGCTTGTTTATTTGAAATCCCAACTTAACTGGGACTCCTGTAACTTTTGTCTGGCAATCCTACTTCTGCTCCATATTTTCTTGACATTTGTTGCCTTTTTTCAAGTCTAGATGAAATATCTGCTCCTCTCTGGAATTTTCCTGCCCTCCTTCTAAGCCCATATATCATTCACTTTGAGATTCCCACCCTGTGCTCTGTTTTCCTCTCAAGGGTAAGACTGGATTACTGGCTACCGAGACTGGATGCTGAGTCGTCTCTAAGCTCCAGAGAATGGAGTCTTGTCCTGTGTGATGGAGTCCTCCCTTCTCCCCAACTTTCAGTGCAGTGCCTCATGGGCAGTGAGAGATCAGTCCATGTTTGCTGAGTGAATTATTTAATGAGTGAGGCCCAGCTAACCCTCCAAAGTAAAGTGTGATGCCACCCCCTCCTCTGCGTGAATTAGCAGGGAGGTGAGATTTAATGCTGGTTTTCAGAAGAGTTCTCATTTGGCCCTTTTTCTTTGTATTTTTCAGCAATATCAGTGACAGAATCAACCATAGAAGCCACTTCTGAAGAGGCACAGACAGCAGGTGGTAACTGAACTCTGGGATTGGGTGGTTGTGGGGCCCAAAGCCACCCCAAGGACTCAGGAGGGCCTGCTATGGAGATTCTTGCTGGGTTTTAGATGTAGGGCAAGGAAGGGCCTCTTCTGATGGGGTCTACCAGGGCCCGGGCCTCTTCCTCGTAAGGTTCCACACTGACCAGAAGATAGGTCCTGAGTCTTCATGCTGGCCTCTGCCCAGTGACACCCCTTTCCTAAGATCTCTCCCCCTCAGGGTGTTCCCTGGGGGTTGCAGCCACTCAGAGAGGCAGTAGAGGCAGGTGTGGACAGGAGGATCTGACTAAGACTCTGGATATAATCAGTTATGATTTCTCTTCTTTTCTAGAATTTTTATCAAGTGTTGGGAAAACAGTGAATACCTCTGCCTTGGTTGATGCTTTAAATAGTAACTTCTTCTGCTGTTTCTTTATCTTCTTCTAGCCCTGTGTGTGCACGGGTGTGCCTGCCTGTGCAAAAGTGCAGACCTTATGATTTGGGTCACATAGTTCAATGTTAAATATATAGATGCCAAGAGGCAAAACTGTGCCATGGGTAAGAGCAACTGGCCTGAGTACAAGTCCTGCCCCTTATTGCCTACCAGCCAGTTGGTCTTGGGTCACCTTCCAGAGCCTCCGTTTTTCCATGGGTTGTTTTGAGGACTAACCAGGATGATACATGGAAAGCTCTTGAATAGCATCTGAGCAACTGCGTGGTTTGGTCAGGGCTCAGCACAGGTTGTCCTGGACGATGTGTGCTGCTCAGGAAACAGATCCTACCTGTGGCACTGCCCCCACAACGCACATGACTGTGGCCATGGGGAAGACATGGGCCATCTGCTCAGGGGGGCCTCCAAGAGATAATGCATATTACATAGCTCAAGGCAGAATCATGATAGCAATGACCTCTCTTCCTCTCCAAACTGATTTGTCCATCAGGAAAGTGCAAACAATGGAGTGCTTTGACCAACTTATTTTACCGCTAAGTCAACTTCAGTTTACTTCTCTCTAAGAGGAGGGAATCCTACCATCATGGGTTGCCATGAGGACCAAATGAGACAATGTGGGTGACGTACTTAAAGACAGTGAGTGTTGGAAATTGTAGAATTATCATCATTGTAATTCTTATTGTAATGGTGGCTGACATCCGTTGTGTGCCGACAACACGCCAGCCAGTCTGATACACATTCGATCTACGTCTCTCGTTTAATTCTCCCGATTAAATGAGAATTTAATCGAGCGTCAGTAAGTCTCAGTAAGTGACCACCTCTGTCATTTTATGAGAAAGGAAAGACATTTTCACCTCCCCGCTGTCTTTGTCAACACAAAGCCACTTGACTGTTCTTTGGACCCAACAGTTGCCAATCTATGCTTTTAGTGATTTCAGCCGGTCAAGAACCGAGAAGCCAAAGCCCGCCTTCTCAGCAACTCATGCCCATTCATACGAACCGGCCAGGCTACGTTCCCTCAAAGAAATAAGAAAAGGAATGGGTCCCACATTTGTACGAAATTAGGTACAAGCCTAATTTGCTTTTCTTCAGGGATGAAACGTTCATTTCTATTTTAATGAAATACAGAAATATCTGCAGCAGGAAGTATGCAGAAACAAGTGCCCACATTATTAAAGAGTGTTACAGTGAATTTATTCTTCAGATGTAAAAAGCCATTATTTTTTAAGTCACCATGTTTCTTGGGACTAGCTTAGCATTTTGTTCTCCACGCACCAGAGACGCAAGAAGTCTTTATCAATTTGAATGAAGTTTCAAAGACAGATTACAGATCTGTTGACGTTGATCCACATGCAGTGGCTATAACTCTACTTCGGAGTCAACCAGAAGAAAACCAATGGTTCCCATGTGGATTTCTTGGTCAGGATCCCTGTAGATGAAACACACTCATGTCTGATTTTTCTTTTATTCCTTTGTAGTTTCCCAATCAGATCTTCTCACAACACCTGGTGAGTACTGTCAAAACAATGTCTGAATTTGGTTTAGAATTTAATTATTATCCTATACAGTTATTTACATCTTAAGCACAAACACTGCCTTTAGTGAATGGTATGAGGTCTACACAAAAGCATGATTTGTGTCCTTTGTAGAAATACAAAGACAATAGAAGCTTCTTTCAGTTATAGAATAAATGGACCAAGTAGTTATACTGTTATGTTCTTCTTCAATTTTATTTTGCCTTTGCCTCAAACTTTTATGTACATCAGAATCAATGAGGATATTTCTTGAATGCCAGTTCTTGGGATCTACCTTCCTTCCCTTCAGAGACCCTGATTTGGAGGGTCCGGTTTGAGGCTCAGGAATCTGAACTCTGATTCCTTCAGTTTCAGTTTCAGTTTGAAACTTCAGTTTCAAAGTAACTGAAAATGAAGATGGTCCGTAGACCGTACTTTGAGCAACCATGCTGCATGGCCCAGTACTGAATTAAGTTTTTATGTTTGGAGTGTAATTCCAGAAGCATGACATTGCTAAGAATTTCCAAAGACAGTGGCAGAGATACGTATATATGTATTTTAAGTTCTATCTGTTTTTACTTATTTTTTTCTTAATGTCTGTATTTTGCTCAATGTCAAGTACATTTAAGTTGGTAACATTTTCCCAAGTGGTTCATGGCTGCATCATAAGTCTGACTGATTGATATCAAGGCTTTTCAACAAGTGCATTGCTAACATTGAACGTTTACACCCCTTTCCAAATGGCCTCAATATCTTTGCTACCTCATTTGGCGAGAACCAGTCCTGCCATGGACCCTTCTATGCAGGAGAGACTACAGTGTGGGCTCTCTGTGTGGTGTTTCAGGAGAATGTGTCTCCCGATCTCAGGGACTTATGGTCTAATGGCAAGATAGACAGTAATCATACAGTTACAAGTACAGCTGTGGGAAATTCTGGAGCAAGAGGTACATGGCGAGAGAGATGTGATCAGGCTATGAGAAAGAGACCAGCTCCAAGATAGTCACAGGTGAACTCAGGTCTGGAGCTAGTGCAGGAATTCACCAGACAGAGCATGAAGGAAGAGTGGTTTTCTGTTCTTCACTGCATTTGCTGTCAGGAATGTGAAGGAACAGGTACAGACTCAGATGGACGATGGCCACCCTGTTTCTGCCTTTAGATACTCCCCTCCTCCATGCTTAGCCATCTAGCCAGGGTACTGCCCTGATGGGAGGTTATCTCTAGGTTCCATTTTCCAAACTGCCCTTGACACATTTTCCAAAGCTCTAACTAAAAAAAAAAAAAAAAAAAAAAAAAAGAGAGAGAGAGAGAGAGAGAGAGACTTACAGTTAATAGAGTTTTTGAAGTATTGCCTGCCATTGGTGGTAGAATACCATTTGTCTTTTGGAGCAAATGGGTTAAGAGCCACAGCTGGACTTGATTCTTGTTTGCCTTCTAAATTCTTGTCTAAATATGGATGGAGTTGGTGGAAGGCAAAGCCAGAGATGCGTTCATGAGCAAATCCCTGGGAAGCTCATCCTTCGATCATATCTTGAACTGACATATTAAAGATGAGCAATGTAGCACGATCTCTGCTTTGTGTCATCCTATCCCCCCTGTACCAACCCCTTAAGTTGGCCATTTTCTTGGAGATAGTGAGACTTAATGAAGAGGGCTTATACACAGCTTCCATCCACAACGTCCTTAACTCCACTGAGATAGACGCAGACTATACGGCAGAGTAGATGGTACCTGAGAGGATGAACTAATCTGGGGGCTTGTGACAGATGTAAGATGAAAGCCTTCTTAAAGATGAAAACCACAATAATTGAAAGCACTCTTATCCTGGAGTGGTGCTACACAAAAACAATATGGAAATTTAGTCAAGGCTGCTGGGTGACTTCATATTGAAAACCTCATTTTGTTGAGTTTATGGAAAGTAGGTTGGTGTGGACCACTTTCCTTGCAAGAACCACAAGGAGTGGGTTGGTAGCAGGCAGTGGCTGTGACAAAAGTCAGTGCAGGATGATAGCTGAAAGCCTTGACAATAGAGGTGGAGTCTGTATGTCCTTGGACTCATTTGTTCAATGTTTGTGACTCCGTGTCCTTGTCTATAAGTGGGGATACTGGGTTGGGGTAAAGATGAACTGAGATAGTACATATAAATAGTAAAACATGGTGTTGTTCTCAACTATGAAGATGTAATACTTCTTCAGTAAATGTGTTTAAGGTCCAGAGCACTTTCCAGAGGGCTATTGGAGTCACCACACAGTCCCCTTAGGCTTCCCTTCTAGAATAACTGGAGTGGTCTAGCCAGTAGATATGGGCTGGTTTGATGACACCGGTTTGTTTTTATACTCAAGCTCTTCTTCAGGCCCTCTTCACCCCCACTAGAACAATAATGTATGCCATGTTCAAATGTACACAATAATTACTCCAGAAGATTTGGGGCAATGGTTGAGTCTAGATGGAAAGGGACCAGCTCCCTTGGAAAGTGACTAGGTCTTTGGGGGGAATGTCTTTTGAGATCTCTTTGTAGCTTTTCCCGGTTGGTTCATTCTGATGGTTCAACTGTCTTGGACATGGTACCCAGCAGTAGAGACCAGACTATTTCTGTTCCTGGAAAACAAAGAAGTGGGAGCTGTTCTTTCCAAGTGATTTACCATCATTCCCAAAATGGCAGCTGACATCATCTACAGCTCTGTGGTTGCTTGTTGGAAGAAAGCAAGTGGGTCTCAGTACATTTGTGGAAAAGTGTCTGTTCAGACTGTGCACAAATAGCCCAGAGACAACCTTAGTGTTCTGTTTGGTGCTATGGCTGGATGTTGTCAGGACTCTGGATCTCAGAGCTTCTGAGTTGGATGTTTATTGACTGCCGTGTGACTAAGCAAAGATACCTGGAACAAGAAAATAGGAATTGTGTGGTGTCATCTGTACTGTGTTTAAATGTCAGAGTTTTCAACAGAGGACTCTCTCAGGCATGTCTGTCATCATGTCCTTGAGTGTGGGAGCAGGGATGGCATGTCAGAAATGAGGTGGGGATGTTCTGGTGCAGACATTTCCTAGGTGTGTGGCCTCTGTTGAAAGAATGCTCTAGCTTCTTGTTTCCATTTTGGATTGCTTCTCCATCCTCAGGGGCGTGCAGCTACATGGCCTCACTGGCCCTGTTACTGGGTCATCAACAATATGAAGCAGGGCAGCTGGAGAAGTCCAGTGTGGAACCCCCATTCAAAGTGTTGAGACAAATGGGGTGGTTCTCTGGCATCCAGTCCCCTCTCTGGCCTGTTGGTTTTGCTAGAGAGAGACAAATCTCTGAACCCCTGAGTTCTGCTCCCAGCAGGACTCACATTTACAAAGAATCTGGAGAAGTTTGTCAAATGCCTTAACTTTCCCTGTACCAGGAAGTTAAGAAAAAAGGGATCGTGAAAGAAAATTTATTAAAATTTATAATAAGAATTTAAACATAGCAGATCTCCTGTATGAAGTAGATTTTGGCACATTAGCATTAGAAAAAGTAAAAGTGTTACCATCACATGTCCTTTTAGCAAAATGAGATGGTCCAAGTTCTTGCTGAGAAATATCACTGATGAAATCCTTTCCACTGAAGTGAGTGAGCGCACTATATTTTGTTTTTGTACTTAGAATTATATTACTGACTCTTTGATTCTTGCATTTGAGGAAGTTCCTCTAGGTTATCATAATTTGAAGGCTCAGAGTCTGAGATTTCAATTGTACAAGCATTTTCACCATTACTCTTAGCATCTACAGGACTGCTCTCTATCTCTTTATGTTCCTCTTCTGACTCATCTAGTTATTGTGAAACATCTTCCTTTGTCAATTTTCTTCTCTTTATCATTGATAACAAGTAATGAAACGTTCTGAATTCTTAATTTAATTCAATGAAAGCCAAAAGCATCCTACAAAGACAGTGTCTCCAGTCTTTAAAAAAATACCCTCTTGAAAGCTACGGTGATATTTGGGTCACTGAGAAATGGTGACCCATTCCATTTGTCTTCTAGATAAAGCCCACCATTCCATTTTTTTCTTCTAGATAATGCCACCATTCTCTCTTTGTCTTTATTATAGAACTCTTTTTTAATGATAGTTAATAATTAATGAGTAATGATGAACCAATTTCTCACATGATGAAATAGCAAAATGTCTCAAGATATAGGAAAAAGGGGATCACTGAGAGCCCATAATGTATCTTGGACTTCTAAAAGGATCCAGTGAACCCATATAGTGACTATAAGAATGAGTTTTATTCTGTTTTCTTTTCTTTTATTAAAGTTTTTTTATAAGTTTATTTTTGAGAGAGAGAGAGAAAGACAGAGCATGAGTGGGGAGGGGCAAAGACAGAGGGAGACACAGAACCAAAGCAGAATCCAAGCTGTCAGCACAGAGCCTGACGCGGGGCTCAAACTCATGAACTGTGAGATCATGACCTGAGCTGAAGTCGGATGCTTAACCGACTGAGCCACCAGGCGCCCCTATCGTATTTTCTTCTAATGAATAAATATTCTTTTTGTCCTTTGGAAGACCTCTAAAAACATAGAAAGGTCATGACCTATCAATCCTCACAAATAGAATGCGATTTGCTCAAAAAAAGAAACTAAAAAACTAAAATTAAGCCTGATGGCCCCTGAAGGTGTCCTTAGGGTTAATCTGAAGTCGAAGGGCATGGAGAGCTTTAGAGTGGCCTCACTGATGATAAAGATCCAGGGTTCTCTAGATGTCGGTTTTCTTCAAGATAGACTAGAAATTTCACAGGGTATGGATCAGAAGGAAGAGGTCATCTGCTGCCAGAATAAATACTTTTTTAGGGGGCCTCTGAGTGGCTATTCTGAGTGCTGACTCCACTCAAACTTCAGACTGGAAGGAGGATTCAACTGGCATCCAGAATCCTAGAAACCCGTCTACGCTGCCTTTTCTTGTCTAGCCTTTCTTTCTGCGAACAGATTACGCTATAAACTGTAGCGTAAGTGGGCAGCGTAAAGAGGCATGTACTTCATTACATCTAAAATTATCAAACACTCCATATCCAGCCCACTTGTAATCTATTCTTGCAAAACCCCAAACACTGCAAGAACACTGTCGGCACAGAGACCCAAGAGTGAGCCACAGCGCCCCCTGGCATGGTTGTAAGGTAACGCTCAAGCCAATTTCTGTGACTGTACATCATTTATAAACAGCAGAACCTCTGTTTCAAGGTGAATTTTGTTTCTGTCTAGGTCTGTGGAACCCCTTGACTACAGACTATGGTAAGACATTTTTTCTTTACTTGTCTTCCTGGGGTTTTGCTCACTGGCTGAGCCAGCCAGTTATGCTGCTGTTGCTGCTGCTGTTGGCTAGTTGAGGCTGAGTGCAGTCTTGGCCACAGGGCTAGCACCTGTCCTTTAGAACGCAGGGATGGAGAGGGAAGGATCAGTGGATGCTGAGACCCTAGGCGTGTCCCAGATCCGCACTCAGCCAGTCTCACCTGTCATTCTCCTTCCTTCTCTCTGCTTCTCGCTCATTCGTTGCGTGAGATTAGCTTCAGCTTGGTGTCAGGAGAGATAGGTGAAAAAAAGCCAGTGCCTCTTCTTAGTGATAGTTATCTTGATGATAACTTACATCTCCGAAGCACTTTCTATGTACCTTGCACAAAATCAGTTTCATACACCAAATGAGTTAATGTATAAAAAAATCATTTAAAAATATTGCTTGGCACGTAGTATGTGCTCAGCTAATGCACAGAGTAAGTGCTATTATCATGAAATCTTTCCAACACTTTGAGGTAAGTGGTATTATTACCCCCAAGTTGCAGATGAGGAAACTGGGGCACAGATTGGTCACTTGTCAATAGTTATATGTCTAAGGCCACAGGGTGGGGAAGTGTCTGGGCAGAAATTTGAACCCAGAACAGGTGCCTGTTCTCTGTTCACTATTCTTACTAAATCTATCCATCTTTCCTCAACCTCTGAGCATCTGTGCACACTTTCCACTGAATTTGATATGTCAGAGTCCTTGATGTGACCACTTAGGACAGTGGATCCTACCATGGGGTTCTTGGCTCTGTTGAGACCAATCTCTGTCCTTTCAGAAGCTGCCCTGAGGGTCCAAATGTGGCCTTGGAGGGGCTGGAGGGGAGTTTTTTGGTGATTGACCACCAGTAAAGGGCATCTGAGGGTAGGGAGACTGAGAGATCTTCTGCAGAGACATTCACAGCAGTGAAGGGGCAACAGGAAAGACTGAGGAGGCCTGGAATGCACCTCTAGAATACTCTAGAAACAGCCCGATTGGCATTTCCTCTCTCTTTCTCTGATTCCTTCCTTTATAAAGACAATAGCAACCACCTGCCCCCTTATCTTCCATCCCATCCCACCCTCTCTGGTCCCCCCCCCCCCCATAAATTTCTCATAACCACAAACCAACCATTGAAAAGCATACCTTAGACCCAGCTCCTGCTGTCACAGTGTTGGGCTGGATTCCTCAGACCCTGCTGCCTGTTTTCCTCCCATAGCACAGGTGGTTCAGCAGGATCATGTCAGGCAGGAGCAAGGTGCCCATGACGGTGGCACCCCGGCTCTGTCAGGAGGCTTGAAAGGTGACCTGAGGCCCACTCTTGGATGAATGCCGTCCAAGACTTGACCCTGATCAAGTGGAGAATACAGTGAGGTGCTTTGAGCAGGAAAATGAGTTGAACATATTCACAATTTATGAAAATAAAACTTGGGACATTCCAGGGGGAAACAGATCAATCCCGTCAGCAGAGGAGGGGGCATAGAGTAAGCTCTCCATAAATGCTTATGGAATCCATCAATGGGATGGATTCAAGAGAGAGGGGCAGAGGGCAGGAAAGTCCACTGACAGGGCCCTGGAGTAGGCCAGGTTCAGGAGAAGGAAGATCTAGCAAAATGGCAGTGAGAATAAAAGGAAAGACAACCCTGTTGATACGTTGGATACAAGAGGTACAGAAGAGGGGGAATCCAATATAGAAACCAGATTTCCAACACCGCTCATGTGGAGCATGGTGACTCCATGATTGAAGTAGACAAAAGAGACTATGTTGGGTACCAGACAGCAGGGCCCGGCTATCCAGAAGGTCACTGGGAATATTGGTCTAGAGCTTGGCTGGGCTTGTAGGGGTTGATCAGCACTGGAGAGGTGGCTTTGGGGGTCCCTCCTCCTGGAAAGCTCTCAGAGCACATGAGCTCATTCAGGGGGAAGATAGCATGAGAAGAGGGCTAAGACAGCGTGTGGCAGAGCAGCAATATGTAAGGTGCTGGGAGAGGAGAAACAGGGGTGAAGGAGACGGGGAAGTGGTCAGAAGGAGGAGGGGAACAGGGGGTACTGGTGAGTGAAAGCCAAGGGGGCAGAGAGAGGACGAGAGCTTTCCACTCTTTCAATGCAGGTTTGCCTCTGAGGCTGGTGAGCGGAGGTGACCGGTGTCAGGGCCGCGTGGAGGTCCTGTACCAAGGCTACTGGGGCACTGTGTGTGACGATGACTGGGACACCCAGGATGCAGATGTTGTCTGTCGGCAGCTCGGCTGTGGCCTTGCGGTGTTGGCCCCGGGCGGGGCCTACTTTGGTCAGGGCTCGGGGAACATTCTCTTGGGCTCCGTATACTGCTCAGGATGGGAGCCCTACCTGTCGAGCTGCTCCCACAGCGGGTGGTACAACCATGAATGTGGCCACAGGGAAGACGCTGGAGTTGTGTGCTCAGGTAGAGCTGACCTCGCCTCGTGTGGTCGCCTGCGCCCCTTGGATGGCAGAGGTTCCTGCTGACCTCTACATCACGGTGCATGCCCACAGCACTTTGCAGTTTACCTGCTTTACTCTAAGCCATGTCTTATTTGATGTCAGAGGGCAGGTTCCTTTTCACTCAGAAAGGGTGAGATCCCAGGCTCAGAGAAGGCAAGTGACTTGCCTGGAGTCCTAAAGCTGGGAAGCGGTGCAGGTGGGTTTCAGTCACAGGCTCCCCCAGAGTTTGTCAATGCAACACCCAGTGGTATCGTTCTGATGATCCCTGGCCTGGGATGACCAAATGCCTTCCTATGTGGCCCTATCCCCTCCTTTTAAAGTCAGGAGAGAAGGACTAGGGACTTCTGGTCCTTAAAACTTAAATCTATACCAAAATCAAACACGGAAGTAACCAGTATATTCTCTTTACTGGGGATTAAATGACAAGCAAAAGATATTTACACTCACAGTGGAAGAGAGAACTTCTCCTTGGCTCAACCTAGCACACGCCAATGCTGAGTTTCTCCTTGTTCACACAATGCTGGTGGGTGTTCAAGCACCAAGTGGTCTTTTAATCCACAAAGAAACCCTGAGGATAACACTCAATGTGTCCCCCAAAGGGGGATTCCTACATAAATTATCCATCTTTAGAGTGACCTCTGGCATTTGCTATGTGGACTGGTGTGTGCACATGCCCCCGTGCATGGGATGTGACCCAGATAATCCATCACTTGAGAATGGCTTCCCCCAGAAAGTGTGGGCCTCCAAGCAGTCACTTTGGAGTGGTTTATTTCAGCATTTGGGGATGCATCTTTGAAAAAACTGCCTTTATTCTTAGTTGGGGCCACCTCCTCAGGAATATCTCAGTGATGGTAGATACTTGTCATTTAAGGGTGTTGGGTAAGCTATAGAAATAGGCAGTTTGTATTGGAAATGCGACCTTGTAAATCAGGTGGGGCTGTGAGTCAACTGGGTTATTTTTTGGATGGAGACAGTGGAGGCGGAGGCGGGGGTTGGTGGTAGGAACAAAGAAGATCTCTGGTGGCATTCCAGCATTGAATAAGGGCTGATGAAATGACAGAGAGAGGAATTCTGTTTTGTAAGGAAGAAATGGAGCCTGTCAGCAGTGGGTGGGGTTTCCGGATCACTGCATACAGCCCTTATTTCAGAGCTAAGGAAACAGAAGTCCACCCCTTCTCAAATGAGAGCCAATACTGATTACCTCTTCCTTTCTCCACTCTAGCTTCTTTGTCTCCCACGGAGGCATCCCTGGCAACAGCTGCGGTAGAAGGTAACATTTGTTATATGGGATCACTATGGGCTCATTACCTCACTGTACTCACAGGGCCATCTCTGATCCAGAAGAGGTGCAAAAGGTGTAAGAGATAGGGGTGCTCAGCAACAAAGAGGGAACCTCTGAACAAGGCCTCAGGCCTCAAAGGGACCATGTCCCTGAGATTGGGGAGGGATTGACCTGCACAGGCACTTCCAAGGAGTTCCAAGGTGGAGCTTGGCGTCTTGTCTCCAGGAAGGCCCTGTTGCTCATGCTCAGGGCCTACCCCTGTGGTCCTCACCGCTGCACGTTGGTGCCTGGCCAGGCTGGGGTGCTGGGTCTCTGGCTGCAGGGCCTGGAGAGGCAAGTGCAAACCTGTTGGGGTAGCATCCTTGCGTGCTTGTGCATTTTCCTGAGCCCATATCAGACCAACTTGGTTCCTTCTCAGTATAAAGTAACCATGGTCCTTCAGCTTATGGGCATCAGAGGTCCCATGCACCCCCCTGGGGGCACCTCCAATGAAACAGCTGGGAGGTAGTCAATACAGCTCGAGTTTCTGGCAACCTGGGCTTTGGGAAGGAAAGTCACTGCCATATCACATGGGAAATGTTGACCCTAGGAGAAAAGAAGGAGAGCCTTCACATGAAGGCCCCTGACTAGGAGTCAGCATGGATCAGCTGGGAATCTTAATGGTACACATGTCCGGCATTTCTGTTCCTCAGGCATTATGCTTTCCTGTCCCTAAAGGCCATGGGGTGAAGTCTGACTTTACCTCTTTCTCTTCCCTATGATTAAGGACACAGATGTCACCAGAGCTGAGGAGGACACTGGCTTTGTTAAATTTAGCCATGTCTTCCCAAGATTCTTACTTGTAGCAGGTGTAAGAGGAGAACCTGCTCCTCTCTAGAGTGGTTTCCTCTGACTATGTATTAGGAGTAACAGCTGGGCCTGACAAGTTCTTTGGTACAACTGGTCCACCCAGGGGTGCAGGTGAGGAACTCAGGGGCTTAAATATCTGACTATGACACAAGACTGCATATAGGACTTACATAGACCTACTCTTGTCAGGACCTCCAGTGTGGGGTAGATGTGGGAGTCAACTTTCTCTAGATCCAAAAAGACCTCAGATAGAAGTCCAATAGGGAATTCAGAAACAAAATGAGTGCTTTAGTGAGAGTGGGTTAAGAGGAATAATCAGGTCATCTCTTCTTCAGGTCCCAGCACCAGGTAGGATCTTGCTGGGGCCTTGGACGAACACCACAGTTCCTTGAAACAGTGTGAAAATGATAGGTTTAAAGCCATAATCTTACTTAATGGGTAAACATCAGAAGCATTTTCACTAGAGTAGAAAACAAGGCAAGATGGCCTTTGGGACCCCTGTCATTTAACACTGTGCAAGAGATACTAGCCAATGCAATTAGACAAGAGAAATCAGTTAGAAGCATAAGGATTAGAAAAGTTATTTTTACATCTGTCCCCTGGAGCCCTGCATAGGTCACATGTGGGATGGTCAGAATCAAGGTCAGTAGGTTAATGAAGAGAGATTTCTTCCAAAACAGTCTTTTAGAATGAAAGAGCTTGAGGCTAGACAGGTTTGTTCCCTTTTCTAAAGTCACATAGCAAGATGAAATCAAGGTCAGAAATGATGTTTCCTTAGCAGGTTCTATTTTACTTCCAGTTATTGATTCTCCTCAGAAGGGACCTAATTTTACATTTTATGTTTTTCCCCCCTCCTTCTATAATCTATCTATGCAGATAGCACTACAGAGGATACTGGGACTACTGGTGCAATAGGTAATGATTAATTTTATTTGGCTCCTTTTTGGTGGGTAATGATGCCAAATATATACATGGGTGTCACTCTTATTCAGGAAGAATTCTAGGAACTGGGGTGAGAAAGAGTGTTGTATGCATATAACACAAAGGAAGGTCCCTTGTGACACAGGGCCCAGCTTGAGTTGGAGCTTCCTTCATTGTCCATCCCTAGTGGGTGGGGAGGAATCAGTTGAAATATGGGATCTCTAGGAGCCTTGGGTCAGAGACCAGTGGAATCAGTCTCTAGACTACAGAGTTACCTGTTTCATCCCACAAATATGCACTGGTCCCAGCCATTCTAGCCCCAAAGACTTGAATATGGAGCCAGAAGGAGCATGTGAAAAATGTTTTCTAAGCCAACCTCAGAGCCCAAGATATGTATGAGAACTCACAAGACATCCTGGTGTCATCAGACGAGAATTCTCTTCAGCATGGGACAGTCATGGGTCGAGCTGTGTCCCTGTTTTGCTCAGACAAAAAACTTGTGGATAGTCTTTAAGCCCTCTCAAGGCTACAAACTAAGGTGCATTTACTTCCCCTTGAAGTTCTAGTGGCTTAGATTGGGGAGAGAAGTCACTGTCCTTTTAACCTTGAAGAATTCTAACTCATGATACTTTAAGAGTCCAGCCTAGTTAAAACTCTCAGTGACCTTCACCTACTGTGAAGCACTATGAATATGATAGAGTCCTAAGACTTTGTCATTTGTGGCAACATGTAAGAGAAATGTTATGCCTTCATTTAGGGACTGAATTTGGTTTGGTTTTAAGGCTGGTGAGTAGAGGTGACTGGTGTCAGGGCCACGTGGAGGTCCTGTACTGAGGCTCTTGGGGCACTGTGTGTGATGATGACTGGGACACCAATGATGCCAATATGGTCTGTAGGCAGCTGGGCTGTGGCTGGGCCATGTCAGCCCCAGGAAATGCCCAGTCTGGTCAAGGCTCAAGGCCAATTGTCTTGGACAATGTGCACTGCTCGAGGCATGAGTCCTACCCGTGGAGCTGCCCCCACAATGGCTGAACTCACACAACTGTGGCCATGGGGAGGATGCCAGTGTCATCTGTTCAGGTGGGAAACAAATATTCCTGGCTCTCTCTTGAAGTGGTCTTTGATGGGAACAAACACACTGCATACTACAAGGCCCACATCCAACCCTCTCTGAGATATCCTGTGCCTCCTAAGGTTTCCTGGAGACAGCAGGCAACTGATGTACAATAAGAAAGAAAGGGTAGAGTATGTTCTCCTCCCCTATTAGGCCAACAGAGAAGGACCAATATGACTTTGCAACAACAATGGCATAGTGGGTGAAAGGAACCATCCACTATTCAGTGGACAGAAAAATTGAGCCATTATTCCTTCTCAGTGGAATTATTACTCAGTACACCACCAATTTCCCAGGACGATCTTTCTCAAGGCACACATCTTGTGTGTGGTTGGAAAACGAACCACCTTCACCCCTTTGTGGTCAAATTATGTTGGGTCATCAGTGAGGCAAACTCAGAGAACAGGATTGCGGTCCAAACTGTGCATTTGGGCAGGCAGTGAACAGCAGTTGGAAGTGGGGAAGGTGCAGGGAATGGCCGCTCGGTAGTACATAGAATGCTGAAGAACCACATATGACTAAGGGACCTGAGCTTCACCCCTGCAGAAAGCTCAAGAGACCTTGTAAAGATTGAGAGCATTGCACCTGGGCTGGTGGAATTGGAGTCTTCCTAGAATAACTGCCCAGACTCATTCTTGCTGTTCCCATGCTGAATGAACACAATGATTTGGCAGCCTGTTGCAGGCAGGGTGGTGGCATTCTGCTTGCTGGAAAGTCAGCCCTCAGACCTAGCAAGGCAGGCAATGGCAATGGGACATAGGGTGGGGCTCCCAGAGGATGGAGAGATTCATGGAGGGCCCTGGCTCTGTCTAACTGAGGGCACGTGAAGTCATCAGCTCTGTATGCATAGTCTCATAATCTTCCAGCTTGATCCAGTTGGGGCACCGGTCGCTTTGTGTCTAACCTCAAGTTTCTTTCTCACAGCTACTCACACCCAGTCCACAAGCCAGCCAGGTGAGTCCTTATGACCGTACTTGGAATGTTCCTTTTCTTCATCCCCCCCCCCCCACCCCATGCCTCTTCTACCCATTCTGGGAGAACCACTGTTCTTCAGAGAACCTATGTACACGTTTTGTCCCCCACCCCCATCATAGAGTCCCCAACAGGTGGTTCTTAACCAGACCTGGGATTCTAAAGTCCCATCTGTCTATCAATCCATGATGTTTCATCCAGTCCTTTCAGGCTGTCCCAGGAGACCGCTGCCTGAAGGTTCAGGGAACTGGCCCTGCGTTACATGAATTTCAGCTGTAAGGCAATCTTGGCTGATATGATGAGTGGGAGAGTGGACACGGATGATGATTAACCTCCTCTGAAGGGACAGCAGGCTGGATTCTCTTCATCACTCACTGCTTTCAGCAACCTCAGATTCATCAGGGTCACATGTATATCCAAAGTGGCAGGGACAGTGCCCAGGGGATAGGAGTGTAATAACTGATGGCAAGTTTCGGGTACCAAGATACCTGACTGGTTTCAAGTCAACCCACTATGCTCCTGACGCTTTTTGCCCAAGCTTCAGAGTGTGGGAAACTGCTCAGACTACATGCCTCAGAGCAGGGAGGTGGCAAAGGCTTTGTAAGGGAGAAAAGAACATGCTAGGCTTAGAGACTGATGTGGATGGACCAGGCTGTGCTCTTGCATGGCCTTGATCCCAAGAGAGCTGGCTGAGCAGGAGGCTTGTGTATCACAAATAGAAGCAAGGTGGCAGGCTGCAATGTGCATTGTCAGCTGCCTGCCAAAAACTCTTTCAAAAGACCGCTTTCCATGAGGTCTAACTCTGGCCTTTCCCTTTGTCATCACTTCCAGGCACCTGGCTCCCCACCTCCACACCTGTAACACCAAATATAGGTAAATGACCCCCTTGACTCATTCTTCTTCTAGATAAAGTTTGGGTTTGGAAGTGACAGGAGGAGTCGCAGGGTGTGCCCTTCGTTATTTTTTGTCCCTGTGTGTGTGTGTTTGGTGGTAGAAAGAGGTGTCTCTCACACCCTAGGTCTGATCTTAGGGGGCTGGCCACCTGAATCAGGGGAATCATGGGATGAAGTTCAGTGAAGAGTCTCCAGCAGGGAGTTAATGTAATACTTAGAGCCCTCAAAAGTCCTGCTGTGACCTTGCTCATGGCTCCCACGCTATGGAGTGGGGCCTCAGGAAGAGGGGGGCAACACGACAGTACTGCTCCTTTCTTGCCAAGTTGCCATCAAGTCCTGGGGCTTTTTCCAGAAAACGTCAGGGCTCCTCAGAAGCCAAAAAGCTGCCCAACAGAGCAGTGGTCTTGGCTTGCAACCAGTAGTTATGGGGCTCGATCCTGAGCAGGCCCAGTGGGGTTTGGGGTTATCTTCCTAGTCACCTCGATTGAATCATAAGGTGCTTCCCTGCATCAGAATATCCTAAGGCCTAGGATGTGTAGGATGTTTCCACTCTTTCCCTGTGAGGAAGATTAAACTCTAGGCATGTTCAAAGGTGAATGATGCCCAGGGCACTTTGGCCATGAGCAAGCCCCTGAGTCTGGAATATGCCTTAAACCTACGACCAGAAGATAGACATGGACAGCGGGTTTTGTTCTTTGTCTTGCTAGGGAGTGAGGCAGGTTTGGCCCTGAGGCTGGTGAATGGAGGTGACCGGTGTCAGGGCCGCGTGGAGGTCCTGTACCAAGGCTCCTGGGGCACCGTGTGTGATGACGATTGGGACACCAATGACGCCAACGTGGTGTGCAGGCAACTGGGCTGTGGCTGGGCCGTGTCGGCCCCGGGAAGTGCCCGCTTTGGTCAGGGCTCAGGGTCCATTGTCCTGGACAACGTGCGCTGCTCCGGGCATGAGTCCGACCTGTGGCGCTGCCCCCACAACGGCTGGAACTCGCACAACTGTGGCCATAGTGAGGACGCCAGTGTCATCTGCTCAGGTGAGCCTCTCATCATTCGGTGTTTGTCTTTTGGGGGTAGGGGTAGGGAAGAGAGACCTCACATTCTGATCAGCTCTTTGGAAGCTACTTATATCATCCTTGTCTTCCTCAAGTCTCCTGAACTCTCCACTAGAATCAGGATTAGCTTTTTCAGGCTGCCAGGTGTGGAGATGGTAACTTAGGACAAGAACCAAACTGCAAGTCTCCATGAAACAATTACGGGCCTCCTGCAATGCTGCATCAGGCGGCGAAAGATCCTCCTGCAAAATGGAGGACTCTCATGGGGATCCCGGCTAGGATTACAGAGTTTGTATGTGTGTGCCTTTGGTGGCCCTGGGCTTGGGGTCCTGAGTCCCTGACTGCATCTCCCACCCGAGAAATGGGATGCCTGGTCCGTGCACTGGATTGTGCTGCGAAGGACAGCTGCTTTTGCAATTCCTGCCAGGCAAACCTTGTCATGACCCCTGCTTAGGCCTGAAAGATCAGCCATTGCCTTTTGGTAGAAGCTGGACTCCTTGAACTTGCCTCTGCAGCAGGCTGCCAAAAGCTCTACGGAGATGATCTTTTTTGCTTCAATATGGTCATGAAATGTAGATATGAAGCTAATCACCTTACTATTGGATAGAATATTTGTGGTCTTCCTGGTCTTTTTACAAGGAGCATCCTTCCAGGGTGTGGGTGGATTGTGCCCTGCTCTTCATGGCAGGGGACAAGCTTCAAAGGTTGTGACCTCCTCAGGTCCTCGACCTTTGTGTCCAGTCATATCAGTTCTGTGCACTGTGTCTCATGTACTTTTGTTTTCACAGCTGCCCAGTCTCAGCCGACGATCACACCAGGTGAGTTCTGCTGCTTCTTGTCTCCTGACTATCTCAGTCAGTAGTTTCAGTGGGGGAACAGTGGACTGTTTCTGCCACCTGGGCCTTCCCTGACCATTGTCAATGTGTGGACACTTCCAGTTGAGCCCACAACACACGGACTGTCCTTACTGGCTCAGTGAAATAAGAGTCCTCTGGGTACACCGTCCTCACTAAGACTTTAGATGACAGAGAAGGCTGTCTCGGGAACATTTCTGCTGGATTGCATTGCCTGGACCAAATGCTCCACGTGTTGGGAGAATAGAGACGTTTTCACGTCCTACTCCCCGTGTGGAGCCTACGTGATGCGTTTCCCAACAAAAGTGTCATGACGGTACGGCAGTTACCCTTGCACATGGCACCACCTTGTTGCCGTTGTGCTGGACATTACGGGGGGATTTTGGCTCTTGGCAGCCTCTCGGCAGAGACCCCTTTCTCCTCTATCCGGCAGAACTCCTCAGATATCACCACCATTGGTCCCACCTAATAGTCACTTGAGCCAACCTTGATTGACTCCCCCTCCATTCTAATTCTACTTTTTTGTTTCTGTCTCTCTCTCTGTCTCTCCAGATTGGTGGTATACAAGTCCTTCCTACAGTAAGCATCCTTGATTTCCTGCCGAAAGATTATCATCAACACCATAACCAACTGGCGTGGGTTAAATTCCTCCATGTGGGATCAGCTTCCGCCCTAACCAGCGTATTCAGTGTGGGGCGTTCTGTGTCCCCACAAGAATTATGATTTCCTGCCCCCTACCGGTTGTGGGATCTACTAGTCAGGATGCTTATGTTCGCAAGTGACAGGAAGCCAGCTCCACCTGTCTCATGCTAGGAGAGAGTCAGTGACTCCCATAATGGGGACATTAGTGGTGGGTGGGTCAAGCTTCAGGAACAACGGAATATAAAAGTCCCAGAACCGCCTGCTCATAGTATTTGTCTTAGCACCATTTTCTCTTATGTGCCAGGGCTTCACTATGGCTGTGCTTTGTGCACACGAGGGGCCGATGCCAGTGCCAGGTCCCCGTGCCACCAGGAGAAGGACTCTGTTTGTCACCCATTCTGTGGCTGACATGTCCTGGGAGGCCTCTGATACCTGCTTGGGAAGAGATGAGTCACCAGAACCATGTGCATGGGCTCTGATTCCCGGGTCAGGGTCCCCATGGCCACCGTCTATACCTCCAGAGACAGGGACAAGATGTGATACTAGGGCCTCCTTGACCCTCATGGACAGGGGTCTTGGCCACTTGACTTCATAGGAGCGATGGTGTCTGTACCTACAACTCAGGGCAAGCGGTTTCTGACCCAAAGAAGCTCTTCCCTGTCAGAGCTTTGTTCTGTCCCAAGTGCTCTGTGCTGAATGCTGCCCACATTTGCCCAGTCCAGGCACAGAAGCTTGCCTCTCCCAGGGCTGTCAGGCCATGTCGCGCTCTACTCTGGAGCTGGCCTCCGGTTTCAGGTCCGGTTCTGTGCTGACAGTGCAGTGTCCGTGGGGCAACTGAGAGGGACTCGATTGCCCCTACAGCCTGGTAGCTCGTCTTCCGTAGGGACCGTAGGGGTGTCTGCTCCTGCTTCTTTCAGTCCTACAGTAGGACGGGGATGATGGTCTGTGTGACTCAGGACTGTAGCAAATGGCCAAATAGTGCTTGCTTTTCTGCTCTTTGGGTCTCTGGGCATAACCGCTACCCCACAATTCTCCAGCCTAATGTCTAGAGTCTGGAGTTTTGAGGATAGTCAGAGCAGTGCCACCAGCACAGTATCTACTTCCAGAAATGTTCATGCCCCTGATGAAGATTCCATGCCGTTACCATTCACACCCAATCCCATTTCTCTCCGGTCATCACCTGTCTGCCTTCTATCAATATGGATTTATTTACTCTGGCATTTTCGTATGAATGGATTCGGTGCATATGTGGCCCTTTGTGGCTGGCTTCTTTCAATGGCAGACTCTCTCAAGGTTCACCATGATGGCACACGTACACAGTGGCCCCATGAATCCCTAGCCTTTTTTTTTTTTTAAACCATTCATCGGTTGAAGGCCATGTTGATTAATTGAATCTTTTGACTCATTTGAATAGGCTTTCCGTGACTGCTGTGTACAATTTTGATATTTGAACAGCTGTTTACAGATCTCCTGGGTATATACCTGGGGTAGAATGTGTGGGTCAAGTGATGACGTTATGTTTCTCTCTTGTGGAAGCACTGAACTGTTTGCCACAGTAGCCACACCAATGTAGGGTGCCATTAGCTGTGTCTGGAAGTTGTGCTTTCTCTACATCCTCAACGACACGACTTCTTCTGTCCCTTTCATTGTAGTCATCTGTCTGTGGATAGGATTTGCCTTTTCCTAACGGCTGCAGAAGCGGTCGTCTTCTCATGGGTTTGTTGCATGTGTCCATCTTGGTTGGAGACCAGAGCTCTCATTGAACGCATGCCTGGAAGAATGAGAACCAGCAATGGTCATGCCCCAGCCCAGCTCACAGGGTGCAAAGGGCTGGGTCCAGGTGAGCCCGATCACTCATGAGCTGTGCTGTCGTGCTGAACGTGGCAAATGACCTTCCTGCCGGCAGACCTAATGCTGCCATGTTGTGTTTCTTTCCTGCCACCCACAGGTCCGGGCTGCTGTGCGTGTGCACAGCTCAGAGTCAGTGATCGTTAGTCCTGCCCACTGGTATGATATTCAGAGGGCTCACGGACTGTTTCAGATTGAGTACAAGCTCGGGGCTTAAGAGCGACACGAGTCAGTGGTCAGCATAAAGGAACCTTCACAAGAACCCTCAGGCCCAGTAGTAGGGTGCACGACATAGGACGGTCAGGGGAAGGTGGGGTGGAGTCTGTAAGCACTAGGTCTAGGACAGTTTCTTGATGGTGGCTGGGTAGGAACTCTGGGCTTGATGTAGGTGCTTGGGTTGGTCATCGAGGTAGGGAGGCAGGCGGCTGGCTTTCACCCTTCGCCCCTGCTTCCCATGACCAGTCAGCAATCCCAATGCTGACATCGTGGGCCACCAAACTGTGCACATGCGTAAACCTCATGACCCTCCGGGGTATCTGAATAGCCCCTCAATGGTGAACAATGGTGAGCAAGCTTCAGAGAGTCCTGTGCTGGGCAACCTTAACCTGCATGCAGAAGTCATGGTCCCTGAAGTAATTCTTGTCCACTGAGACCCGGGGGCTTTTCCTCCGGGGAGGAAGAGAAAGATAATTTTCGTGTCTCCTGCTAGGGAACGAAACAGGTTTGTCCCTGAGGCTGGTGAATGGAAGTGACCAGTGTCAGGGCCGCGTGGAGGTCCTGTACCGAGGCTCCTGGGGCACCGTGTGTGACGACAGCTGGGACACCAATGACGCCGACGTGGTGTGCAGGCAGCTGGGCTGTGGCCGGGCCATGTCGGCCCCGGGAAGTGCCCGCTTTGGTGAGGGCTCAGGGCCCATTGTCCTGGACGACGTGCGCTGCTCCGGGCAAGAGCCCTACCTGTGGCGCTGCCCCCACAACGGCTGGAACTCGCACAACTGTCGCCATGGGGAGGACGCCAGTGTCATCTGCTCAGGTGAACTTCAAAACTCTCATGGCGATTACTGAGAACCGACACACTCCTTTCTCCAGGGTCCCCACCCGACCTCTCCTGGATATCTGTGTCTCTAGGTCTCCTGGGCGCAGCTGTCCCCTGAAGTGCCACAGAGGTGGACCGCAGGGGCGGCTGCCCTCTTTCTGTGGACAGAAATTGCTTGGGATTATCAGTGACACTGTGGGTGACAAGGTGCATTCACCTTTCAGTGGGCAGCCAAAATGACCCCCTGCTTGTCAGCTGGATCATCTGCTCAGTCCACACCTGATTTCCTAGGGCCCTTTTCTCAAGGCGCACCTTTTGGGAATGTGGTTGAAAGACGAGCCACCTTCACTCCTTTGTGGCCCTATGCTTCGGGGTCCTCCATGAAGCCAACCTAGGGAGCAGGATTGCAGTCTAGATTGCGCATCTGGGGCGACAGTGATAGTAGTGGAGAAGGGGATCGATGTAGGGAATGGCTGGTGAGTGGCACATGGAACACTGATGAGCCACCGAGGACCCCGGGGCCTGAGCTTGGCCCCCTGCAGAAAGCCTGTGAAACCTTGTCAAGGCTGAGCGCATAGCACCTGGGATGGGAGGCTTGGGATCTTCCTAGCATAACTGTTCAACCCATTCTAGCTGTTTCCACGTGGCGTGGATGCAGTGGTTCTGAGGGTGTTCGTGGGCCTGCTGGTGGCATTCCGACTGCCGGAAAGCCAGTCCTCAGGCCCAGCAAGGCAAGCAATGGCAGTGGGGCATAGGGTGGGGCTCCCAGAGGACTGAGAGATTCATGGAGGGCCCTTGCTGTGTCTGCCCAAGGACACGTGGAGTCATCTGCTTGTGAGATTAGGCTGGTTTCTTCAACCTTTGATCCAGTTGGAGCACCTGTGTGCTTTTGTGTCTGCCTTGAGGTTTTTTCTATTACAGCCGTTCACCCCAACGTACGGTTCGCCCGGGTGAGTGTCAGGTGACCCCACTGGGAATGTCTCTTTTCACGGTTCCCATCCTTCTTCTCAGCGCTCGGGGGAAGCACCGCTCTTGGTCGAAATTATGGGTATCCCGTGTTTCTGCTTGTCAGTTAGTCACGACAGTGGCTCTTAAAGAGACCTGGAGCTCTAAGAGGCCCGTCTGGCCATCGGCCCAGGAGGTTTCGTGTAGTTGTTTCAGGCTGTCCCAGGAGACAGCTGCGTGCAGGTTCAGGGAACTGGCCTCTGTGTTTGGATTTCAGCTGTAATGCAATCTGGGCCGACACGTTGGGTGGAACAATGGACACGGATGACCACTGCCCTTCTCCTGAAGGGACCTCAGAGCATGCTGGATTCTCTCCATCGCTCGCCGTTTGGAACGCCCTCAGATTCATCTGTGTCCCGTGCATATGTCCAAAGCAGATGAACAGTGCCCTGGGGGTGAAAGTGTAGCAAGTGATGGTGTGTTACAGGCACTAGGATATCTGACTCATTTCAGGTTGACCCAGCACCACTCAGACATGCATACCTCAGGGTGGGCAGGATGCAAAGGCCCTGTGAGGGAGACAGTGACATGCCAGGTTTCGAGATGGATGTGGACGGACCAGGTGGTCCTCCCGCAGAGCCTTCATCCCAACAGGGCTGGCCGAGCAGCAGGCCTGTGCAGCAAGGTGACAATTGCAGGTGTCAGTGGTCAAGAGGCCCGCCACACACTCTTTTCGAAGACTCCTTCCCGAGATGTCTACCTCCCGCTCTTCCCTCTGTCACGATTTCTGGACACCCGGGCCCCCGGTCTACCCACCTATAAGACCAACAGGGAATAAATATTCCTATCCAAGTCCCTGGCTCACTCTCCTTCTACGTAAAGTTTGGTTATGGAAGTCACAGGAGGGGACTCGGGGTGTGTCTTTGCTCTCTTTGCCGCAACCTCTGTGTGTGTTTGGTAGCAGAAAGAGGTGACTCTCAGATCCCAGGTCTGGAGGTAGGCGGATAGCCCCCTGACTCCAGTGGGATCGATGTTCAGTGCTGACCGTTCTGCAGGAGGTTAACGTAACGCTTGGAGATCTGTCCAATCTCCTGAGACCTCCCTCATGGCTCGCAGGCCGTGGAGCATATAGCCTTGGGAAGAAGGGGGCCCATGTGCTAGTATTACACCTTTCTTGCCACGTTGCAGGCAGGTCCTGGGGCTCTGCCTGAACCCAGGCAGGACCCTACAAGGGCCAACAAGCTGCCCCACAGGGCAGCGGTCTCGGCCTGACAGCGATGGCTGGAAGATGCCCTCGTGAGCATGCCCAGCGTGGATGGGGGTTGTCTTCCTACTCACATGCATTGCATCATAGCGTCCTTTCCCGCATCGTGGCATCCTTTGGACAGGTCTGTCTAGGTGTCTCAGCTCTTAGGGTGCGTGGGCTGAAGATTCAGCTCTTGGCATGTTCGAAGGGGAACGGTGCCCGGGGAAGACTGGCCGTGAGCAAGCTTTTGAGTCTGGACCAAGCCTTAAGCCTTTGGCCAGAAGATGGACATGGACAGTGGGTTTTGTTCTTTGTCTTTCTAGGGAACGAGGCAAGTTTGTCCCTGAGGCTGGTGAATGGAGGTGACCGGTGTCAGGGCCGCGTGGAAGTCCTGTCCCAAGGCTCCTGGGGCACCGTGTGTGACGACGACTGGGACATCAATGACGCCAACGTGGTGTGCAGGCAACTGGGCTGTGGCTGGGCCGTGTCGGCCCCGGGAAGTGCCCGCTTTGGTCAGGGCTCAGGGCCCATTGTCCTGGACAACGTGCGCTGCTCCGGGCAAGAGTCCTACCTGTGGCGCTGCCCCCACAACGGCTGGAACTCGCACAACTGTGGCCATAGTGAGGACGCCAGTGTCATCTGTTCAGGTGAGCCTCTTGTCGTTGGGAGTTTCTCTTGCTGTTGGCTAGGGAAGAGAGACGTCATGTTCTGATCCGATCGTTGGAAGCTACCTATATACCATCCCTGTCTTCCTCACGTCTCCTCAACTCTCCTCCAGTGTCAGTGTCAGTGTCAGTGTCAGTTTTTGTCAGGCTGGCAGGTGTGGAGATGGTAAAGTAGGACACGTGCCAAACTGCCAGTCCCCGCGAAGCCGTTACTGGCCCTCCTGCAACATTGCAGGTGGCGGCGAGTGATCGGCCTGCTGAATGGGGGTCTCTCGCGGGGATCCCAGGGCTAGGATTGCAGACCAACCTGTATGTGTGTGGCTACGGCCGCGGCGGGTTTGGGGTCCTGAGCCCCTGACTGCATGTCCCCCGCTGGAGGGGTGACGCCCGGTCCGTGCGGCGGGTCTGTGGTGCGAGGGGCCAGCTGCTTCTGCGATGACTGCCAGACAAACCTTGTCATGAGCCCTGCTTAGGCCTGAAAGATCAGCCGTGGCATGTTGGCGGGAGCTGGACTCCTCGGTGTTGCTGCCATGGTGAGCGGCTGAAAGCTCAAGGCACACGTTTGGTTTGTGTGCCTTGGAGCCAGTCACCTTGACATGGGAAATCATGTTCTTGGTGTGCCTGGCCCTTTGAAGAGGGTCGTCCTTCCAGGGTGTGGATGTCACGGGCCCTACCCTCCGTGGCCGGGGACCAGCGTCGATGGCATCTGACCCGCTCAGATCCTTCCCCCTTGCGTCCGGTTGGGGCAGCTCTGTGCGGTGTCTCACGTGCTCTTGTCTCTTCCCAGCTGCCCAGTCCCAGCCCACGACCGCACCAGGTGAGTTCTGCTGCCTCTTGACTCCTGAGCATCTATCTCCTCTTGTAAGCCAGCCCTGGCCCCAAACTTTACATCTAAGGGGGACTCCGGAGCTTTTCTCTCTCCTGGGCCTTCCTTGGTCCCTCTCGGTTATGTAGACACTTCCAGTTGAACAGCCCACAACACACGGACTGTCCTTACTGGCTCAGAGAAATAAGAGTCCTCTGGGTACACCGTCCTCACTAAGACCTTAGATGACAGAGAAGGCTGTCTCGGGAACATTTCTGCTGGATTGCATTGCCTGGACCAAATGCTCCACGTGTTGGGAGAATAGAGACGTTTTCACGTCCTACTCCCCGTGTGGAGCCTACGTGATGCGTTTCCCAACGACAGGGTCATAACGGCACGGCAATTACCCTTGCACATGGCACCACCTCGTTGCCGTTGTGCTGGACATTCGACGGTGGGATTTTGGCTCTTGGCAGCCTCTCGGCAGAGACCCCTTTCTCCTCTATCCGGCAGAACTCCTCAGATATCACCACCATTGGTCCCACCTAATAGTCACTTGAGCCAACCTGGATTGACTCCACCTCCTTTCTAATTCTACTTTTTGTTTCTGTCTCTCTCTCTGTGTCTCTCCAGATTGGTGGTATACAAGTCCTTCCTACGGTAAGCATCCTTGATTTCCTGCCGAAAGATTATCATCAACACCATAACCAAGTGGCGTGGGTGAAATTCCTAAATGTGGGTTCGGCTT